>NW_027508722.1:4017500-5477500 GCF_051911475.1 Siphateles boraxobius | reverse complement strand
GGAGCTCCTTCAAGGCATGAAGAATTTCAACTGATTTAACTATGGAGAAGTGAGACACTAAAAGAAAAAATTGGCGAAAATGGCCCACGGAAGGCATTCTCACAAGAGAGTGGCCGAGCGCCCTAAGGCGCTGGATTAAGGCTCCAGTCTCTTCGGGGGCGTGGGTTCAAATCCCACCACTGCCAAATCTGCATTTTAGAAGGCACCTGAAAAAAAAGACTGGAGAAGTGACACTGCTTGCTCCCAGTCTCTTCAAAACTCAGCTGTTTTTGCGTTCCTTGGCCGAACTCGGCGGGCTTCAGAGGCTTACGATGAAGGTCCACACCCAACAATTCTCTATTTCTGAAATTTAATGGCCAGAAAATGGCCCATTAGAGTGGCCAAGCCGGGGTAGCGTGTCCGAGGGGTCTAAGGCGCTGGATTTAGGCTCCAGTCTCTTCGGGGGCGTGGGTTCGAATCCCACTGCTGCCAGCAGAGGTTTTAATGAGGGCCAGACACCTAAAGTGTTCTCTGAAAAGGTGCAAAAGCAGCTGAAAATATGCATCCTCTTGAATCAGAGACAACAATAACTTGCAATTATTATAATGACACTTCCAAAATGAATTTAAATATAATAATAATGTATAGCACACAGGGGTGCCCAATCCTGCTCTGTGCAGGACAGCTGATCGGCAGGACTCAGAGTTTTTGGTGAACTGACAGCTACCTCTTGATTTTGAGTTAAACTGCGACACTTCTGGCTGCCATTTTGGAGTAGCCAAGCCGGGGTAGCGTTGCCGAGGGGTCTAAGGCGCTGGATTTAGGCCACAGGCTCCAGTCTCTTCGGGGGCGTGGGTCCGAATCCCACTGCTGCCAGCAGAGGTTTTAATGAGGGCCAGACACCTAAAGTGTGCTCTGAAAAGGTGCTAAAGCAGCTGAAATTATGCACCCTCTTGAATCAGAGACAACAATAACTTGCAATTATTATAATGACACTTCCAAAATGAATTTAAATATAATAATAATGTATAGCAGGACAATCAATCGGCAGGACTGAGAGTTTTTGGTGAACTGACTGCTACCTCTTGAGTTTGAGTTTAACTGCGACACATCTGGCTGCAATTTTGGAGTATGGCCCAAATGCTTTGATTAGGTAATTCAGTTGTGTTTGATTAGAGATGGAATTGCAATCTGCAGGGAGGGGGGCCTCCAAGAGTGTAACTGCATCCCCCCTCTACTTAGTAGGCCTTTCCACCTGTCGAGGAGCTCCTTCAAAGCATGAAGAATTTCAACTGATTTAACTACGGAGAAGTGAGACACTAAAAGAAAAAATTGGCGAAAATGGCCCACGGAAGGCATTCTCATTAATGAGGGCCAGACACCTAAAGTGTCCTCTGAAAAGGTGCAAAAGCAGCTGAAAATATGCACCCTCTTGAATCAGAGACAACAATATCTTGCAGGGAGGGGGGCCTCCAAGAGTATAAAAAAACAAAAATGAATTTCAAAAAACAAAATTAATTTAAATATAATAATAATGTATAGCACACAGGGGTGCCCAATCCTGCTCTGTGCAGGACAGTCGATCAGCAGGACTGAGAGTTTTTGGTGAACTGACAGCTACCTCTTGATTTTGAGTTTAACTGCGACACATCTGGCTGCCATTTTGGAGTATGGCCCAAAGGCTTAGATTAGGTAATTCAGTTGTGTTTGATTAGAGATGGAATTGCAATCTGCAGGGAGGGGGGCCTCCAAGATTGTAGCTTCATCCCCCCTCTACTTAGTAGGCCTTTCCACCTGTCGAGGAGCTCCTTCAAGGCATGAAGAATTTCAACTGATTTAACTAAGGAAAAGTGAGACACTAAAAGAAAAAAATGGCGAAAATGGCCCACGGAAGGCATTCTCACAAGAGAGTGGCCGAGCGCCCTAAGGCGCTGGATTAAGGCTCCAGTCTCTTGGGGGGCGTGGGTTCAAATCCCACCGCTGCCAAGTCTGCATTTTAGAAGGCAATTGTGAAAAGACTGGAGAAGTGACACTGCTTGCTCCCAGTCTCTTCAAAACTCAGCCTTTTTTGCTTTCCTTGGCCGAACTCGGCGGGCTTCAGAGCCTGACGATGAAGGTCCACACCCAACAATTTCTCTATTTCTAAAATTTAATGGCCAGAAAATGGCCCACTAGAGTAGCCAAGCCGGGGTATCGTGGCCGAGGGGTCTAAGGCGCTGGATTTAGGCTCCAGTCTCTTCGGGGGTGTGGGTTCGAATCCCACCACTGCCCGCAGAGGTTTTAATGAGGGCCAGACACCTAAAGTGTCCTCTGAAAAGGTGCAAAAGCAGCTGAAAATATGCAACCTCTTGAATCAGAGACAACAATAACTTGCAATTATTATAATGACATTTCCAAAATGAATTTAAATATAATAATAATGTATAGCACACAGGGGTGCCCAATCCTGCTATGTGCAGGACAGTCGATCGGCAGGACTGAGAGTTTTTGGTGAACTGACAGCTACCTCTTGATTTTGAGTTTAACTGCGACACATCTGGCTGCCATTTTGGAGTATGGCCCAAATGCTTTGATAAGGTAATTCAGTTGTGTTTGATTAGAGATGGAATTGCAATCTGCAGGGAGGGGGGCCTCCAAGAGTGTAACTGCATCCCCCCTCTACTTAGTAGGCCTTTCCACCTGTCGAGGAGCTCCTTCAAAGCATGAAGAATTTCAACTGATTTAACTATGGAGAAGTGAGACACTAAAATAAAAAATTGGCGAAAATGGCCCACGGAAGGCATTCTCACAAGGTAGCGTGGCCGAGCTTTGATTAGGTAATTCGATTAGGCTTTGATTAGGTAATTCAGTTGTGTTTGATTAGAGATGGAATTGCAATCTGCAGGGAGGGGGGCCTCCAAGAGTGTAACTGCATCCCCCCTCTACTTAGTAGGCCTTTCCACCTGTCGAGGAGCTCCTTCAAGGCATGAAGAATTTCAACTGGTTTAACTATGGAGAAGCGAGACACTAAAAGAAAAAATTGGCAAAAATGGCCCAAGGAAGGCATTCTCACAAGGTAGCGTGGCCGAGCTTTGATTAGGTAATTCGATTAGGCTTTGATTAGGTAACTCAGTTGTGTTTGATTAGAGATGGAATTGCAATCTGCAGGGAGGGGGGCCTCCAAGAGTGTAACTGCGTCCCCCCTCAACTTAGTAGGCATTTCCACCTGTCGAGGAGCTCCTTCAAGGCATGAAAAATTTCAACTGATTTAACTATGGAGAAGTGAGACACTAAAAGAAAAAATTGGCGAAAATGGCCCACGGAAAGCATTCTTACAAGGTAGCGTGGCCGAGCGGTCTAAGGCGCTGCGTTCAAGCTGGGGAACAATAGTCCAACAAAGTTGGGGAAGAAGGGAAGAAAAGGGGTGAGGAAGAAAAACAGAGGGGGAAGAAGAGAAAGAAAAAATGAAGAAAAGAAAGGCTGAAATTTGATGTTCAAAGATATACCTTCATTAGCATAGGTCTTATGATACATTTTCCGGTTTCTTCGTGTTTGAAAATCACGCATTTATATTACACTGTTTTCTATTGCAGGTGTTCACCAAGACCGGGGTTCGACTCTAGCTAAAGACAACTTTTTGTAATATGTATAATTTGAATAAATAATCATTATTTTTGAATGCATACTGTTCCAGTGTTAATAACATATACATATTTAATTTGTTTGTTGTGTTTTTTGATATTCTATCATGAAAAATAATGTTATTTGCATTATTATGCAATGAACAAAGATGCAAATACTTAAATAGTAACTAATAAGCTGTAAAATGTTTCACAAGAATAACAAAATGTACAAATTATATTTTTATAGACAAATGTTATATTGTTGCAGTGTACTGATAAGATATTGTTATAATAAAGTAAAAGTAAATAAGCTAATTTTTTAATGCATACTGTTCCAGTGTTTATAAAATATACATATGTAATTTGTTTGTTTGTTGTTTTTTGATATTCTTTCATTAAAAAAAAAAATGTTATTTGAATTATTATGCAACGAACAAAGATGCAACCCATTAAATAGTAACTAATATGAAGAATGTCTGTCACAAGAATAACAAAATGTACAAATTATCTTTTTAAATACAAATGTTATATTGGTGCAGTGTACGGATGAAATATTGTGTTATATAAAAGTAAATGAGCACATTCTGTTATAATAAAGTAAAAGTAAATAAGCTATTTTTTAATGCATACTGTTCCAGTGTTAATAAAATATACATATGTAATTTGTTTGTGTTTTTTTTTATTTATATTCTTTCATAAAAATATATAATTGCCAATGAAACAGTGATATTATTTAGTAGTTGTTGTATTATTATTGATCTAATTAAGTATTTTTTTCGGTTACATTCAAACAAGACACTTGCAAATCTGTTATTTATAATGAACAAAATGCAACCCATTAAATAGTAACTAATATGCTGAAAATGTCAATCACAAGAATAACAAAATGCACAAATTATCTTTTTATATACAAATGTTATATTGTTGCAGTGTTCTGATGAACTAGTGTTATATGAAAGTCAAAGTCAAAAAGAAATCACTTGCCAATTTGTTTTTATTTTCCAATCATGCCAACAGAACAGTAATGAATATTAATATGTTAAATACTGGTAACATGTTTTAAAAATAAATAAATAAAATGAATAGTTAAATAGGTTTTCAAAAAAAGAAATAAAAAGTTAAAATGTTAAATAACGTTAAAAAAAACAAAATTAAATAATATTCAACACAAGTATTAACTATTTAAACAACTGTTCACACTATATAAATGATGCTATATACTGTACATGAAAATATATACATTATTTGGAAATGGTTCTCCGCATTTCCTCTAACCACACCTCTTTTGTTACGGTCTTAGTCTGTGGGCAGTACACCCTGCCCCTGTACTGGCTATGACCTGTTGCACTTGTTTTAAATTGACCACATTTTTTACAAGTGTTGGCCTCTACGGTTCTCCTGTAGGGTCTCTTGGGCATGGCGTCTGGATTGGCAGCTGGTCCAGCGGGTAAGCGGGTGCCCTGTACAGCTGTTGGCTGTAACAGTGGCTGTATCATTTGCATCCCCTGGACCATTGGGATGCCCTGGACCATTGGGATGCCCTGGATCATTTGCACTCCCTGGATCATTGGCACACCCTGAAACATTGGCACTGTAGGGTCTGGACCAATCAGACACACACTAATTATTCATATTCACTATATTTAATGAATATAAAGGTCTATGAAACTCTCCCCCAAAACTAACCTCACAAATGAAGTTACTTTGTCAGCCGGGTGTCCGGTTACAGAACACTTTAAGACTGAGCAACTGAAAGAGATCATCAGTTTTCAGACGGACGACAGCTCTGAGCACCTGCAAACCGACGGGTAAAGAACTGTTTCACTCAAAGAACTTAAAGAAATGGTTGAACTCAAAGAGAGCTAAAGCCATCAATGTGCAGCGGAAGTCCGAACACTGACTTAGCGATGCTGTAACATTATTGACGCACTCCATGTGGTCCAAAGAGAGCTGCAACAGTCCAACCCACTGCAAATGGACCAAACAAGAAAGATGGACCCTGCTGACCTTCACATTAGCAGCGTAAGCTTCCCCAGCCCTGCACAAAGGGGGGGAGGAGCCAAAGCCCTCGGCTTAACACTTCACCAGACAGTGTCTTGAGAGCCCCTGCAGCTGCAGGAGGAAAAGGTAACTCAGACAATCCCTGAAATGGCACATGAAGTGACACTCAACAATCTCAAGTGAAAGGTCAGAGACATCCCTGCCAATCCACGAGACATTGATTTTCACCTGCAGTCTGCACCTGCAGCCGGTGTGGCACACCGAGACAGACTCCATCTGATCTAGACACATCCAGCCCAGCTGGGCCCTGCCCAAACACCAAGCAGGACAGACCTAGAAGGGCCTGTGCTACCACCACTGACTCCGAACGAGTTTTCTGTGGAACTTACAACGAACCTGTGACGGAGGAGGACACCAGCTTCAAGAAACTTTTCCTCCAAAACCAGTTAGTCACCATATTTTCACCTGCCCCCACGCAATGCCCACTCAACGATGCGTGACCTGATGCAGAAGGCCTCTAACACAGAAGGCCTCCCCAGAAAAGGTTCCTAAGACCCCATTGATTCTGAACTGCAAAGCCAGAAGGCACACAGCATGAAAACAATGCAAGACTCTGCTAAAAAGTCCCTGGTCAACATAGGACATAAAACTTTTAAAGTAGATGAAAATGTGTGCTCAAAGAGCAGCAAGACTCTGCATTAGTAAAAGTAGAATTTTACTGATATAAAGAAAATCTTGAATGGACGTGTAAGCCTCACCTGCCAACAGACTATGCACGACTCTTTTGAAACAAACATTTGCTACATGCTGGTTGAATTGGCACTGCTACACATTAGTTTCCATGACAATGAAGGGTTACAGGAAACACTAGCTCCAAATAGGGCATACCTTGACGCCATAGTGTAGGAAAACCACCTGAGTTTTAAACTACTGTTAACCTACAGGCGTGCATTTGACCATTGCGGTCCAACTGGAACACAACATGCGATACGCATTTTGATCACTGGTTGCTGGCTTGTCTAAATGCAGATAAAATTACTGTCAGATTAAAGCGTAAGTCTGTTTGACAAAGTAATCTCATCTCAGCAGCTTGTAAACTGTACCGATATCTATCCTGCTTTGGTTAAAGAAATCCAAATTGCAGTATTGCTAAACCTGTTTCTGACAAAGAAAGCTCAGGACAGTGTTATATATACGTAGACCTGGGTGATGCTCCCCTTTCTACAATGTAAAGGCCTTACAAATTATTGTTAGATTGATGTAATTCACCTAAATTTTTAGCTGCATCCACAAGCAGAGAGCTACCTAGCGATCAAAACTGTTCACTCGCTGAAAAGTCAGCATTTATGCATGAGAGGGACGTAACTATATAGGCTTAGACAAGCTTTGACTTACAGCAAATCTATTTCCTTACTTTGTAAACGAATAGAATAAGTTGTGTAAAGTAAAGAGAAGAGTTCCATGAGTAAAATTAGCAAATGCCAAAACACATTAGCATTTTACTGAATGTAACATCAAGTTCTTGAAAGACTTAAAGTATAGGCGCCCCCTTTTAACCCGTTTAAACATGCATAACTCAGTAAAATGTGTAGACATTCTTCAGGTACTGTTGAATTGTTCTGAAATGCACTGGTTCCCATGACAACGACTTGTCACAGGAAGTGCTAACTCGTGACGTCATTTTGTAATCAAACCAGCCTAGGTGGCTAAGCTAACTTAACCTAGCGTCCATCCAGCTTAGGCTAAGCTAAGCTAACCTAGCATCCATCCAGCTTAGGCTAAGCTACATAATAACTTCTACAGTTAGCGGTTAGCATCATTTACTTGAAGCCTTAATTACAGCTTTTATGTATACAGCGCAAAGTATTCTAAAATACTTTCTTTAACCCCATTTAGGGTTTCTAATTTTTCTCTTTCCTTACTTTCAATTCTTCTCAGCTGAATTTCACCTTCACTAGTTTAGGCATAGTCCTTGCTGAGCGCTGTAGGCTAAATTTGCAGATGCCCTGGCAATTAAACCCAAGTTTAATTACATGTAAGCTGTGTAGCTAGAGAAGAATTATTATAGTTATGAGAATTTTCATCAGCATATTGACTAAACCTTTGGAGGGACACACACAGTGTGGTCTTAAACACGCAACAGCTGTGACCCACTAGGGAGTGTTGGTCCAGGCAAATCTAAAGGTTAGTCACTAGTGCTATTGATTATTCTCAATTTCAGATCATTACCGCTGTTTTGATTACTTACTTTATTTTATTTTTTTTATTCTTTTATTTCCACTTTGATAATAATAGCAGTCAGCTATTCCCTTGTCTATTCGGTCATCTATATGATTTAATTCCATTTCCTCTCTTGTTCGAATGTGGTTCTATTTCCCATTGGGCCCAGAAAGGAAACAGAGACACCTTTATTTGTGATTGTGTTTATTTTCAACAAGTGCACTCATTTTTGTGACCCTGCGACACAAGTAATTTCAACAATTACTAGGGCATAACTATAGTCCTGAGGATTGATAATAAGCATAATTTGAATAGGAAAGCTGTCCCTTTTCCTCCTATCCTTCACTTCGTCAAGCCGCAGTGAACCACCATTTAAGTCCAGAGAAATAATTTAGTCATAAGAACCATCTTAAGTCATTTATTTCATCTCGGCTATGCCCTTTCCAGGAAATACTCTAGGAACCACACAAGTCTTAGCCTCCTAACATCCACAGCTAAGATGATAAAGATACAAGAGACACATCACTAGCTAGATACACATGAAACACCTAACTTTATGCTACATATCTAGCGAACCCATTAAACAGTGGTTCTGAACTTTTAGGGTCATGAATTAGTCTCTCACCACAAGTGTGCCAAAATGTCACAGAGCCTCTGCTTAACCTGACCCCAACCTTCCAGCTTACCAAAGACTATGACAAACCAATGGACACTATGAGAAACCACCTCTAATTCTCAACACCCACAGCGTTCGGCTGAACCAGACAGTGAACTCCATGAAACAGCTGTTTACTGTCTTCCAGAATGACTTTACTCAACCTCAGCTGGTCTGCAGTCTCTGATCCAAGACACACGCTGCCCTGCTGAGGCCAAACCTGAATCAAAGCTGGAAACCTCATCCTTCTTCAAGAACCACAATTTCACCCTAACTCCAGAATGACAGGTGATACCCAGTCAAGGCACCTTCTGCCCCAACACCTGCTGCAGAGACCTGTACTGGGCTACTGTCCACATCAACCGCCGTGGAACGACCACCACTCCAGAAGACGCGGGCAACCAGAGGCCACCATGGCCTTCCAGCCTTCTATGACAAAGGTGTGTCTGATCTGTCGGCACTTTCAACTTCGATCATGGTTGTCCTTGAGGGGGACAACAACGGTCGAAAGGGGGGGATGTAGGGTCTGGACCAATCAGACACACACTAATTATTCATATTCACTATATTTAATGAATATAAAGGTCTATGAAACTCTCCCCCAAAACTAACCTCACAAATGAAGTTACTTTGTCAGCCGGGTGTCCGGTTACAGAACACTTTAAGACTGATAACAGACTTTACGACCTCAAAGGAATGTGGCCACATGCGCCACATGCTTAAGAGAGAGAGACCATCTTTAATTAAATAAACTTTGCGGTGTTACTCTGATCTATGAAGGAACATGCCTCACAGAAACTGTGATGATTTACTGTCTTGTGTACTATTAGGTATAACAACATGGTATGTTTGATTGGGGTGTATGTGGTTGAACGACCACCCAACGGTCAATATAACCTCACCTGTATCATGCTTCCTAGCAAATTAATCCTCATTTAATGACACACACTTTGATGTACATCACCTTCTCTTAGAATGCAATGTGAATTTGTTATGTCTATTTGAGCTTGAATGAACAGTCTAAGCATGCTGGGGACAAAGACCATAAATCAACTAAGAGCCGCTTCCCCTCTCGGACATGTCACCTTACTCATAGGTCCATTCAAACCTTAGGGGTTGGTTCTTTCTCCAGGGTATATCAGAGGCAGGCAACAGTGACCGCCCTCTCTTAGTTTTTTCATCCAGCCGCAACACTGTTCTGGTGAGACTGGGTAGCCCCCTCCCCCTCCATGGGGGCCCCAAGGGCCCAGCAGGCCTCGATTCCAACCAGAGGTGGGCTCAGGCAGGAGAGAGAAGACTCTCTCACAAAGAACCAAGGACAATCTCAGGAGTTTTGGAACAAAGACTCCAACCAACAACGACTCCAATCACCCATCCTTTTGACTTCCTCACTTCCAATCATGCGTTCCTGGAGAAAGAGAACGCTCAACCAACTTCCACTTGACGCTGCCGGAACCATCAATGACTTCAATTTTCAACAACTTCAAGAATTGTTCGCATTACAAATGCAAGTATTCAATTCAATGAAATGTGAAAATGAAATTCTGATGGTTCTTCTCATAGACCCTCTTCCGGTTTCCAATTTCATCCTATCACTAACCTATTTATGTATTCATGTGTGTATGTTGTTTAGTTTATTTATATTCATATAAATATCTATATTTAGTTAATAAAACTTGTACATAATATGTATTTGGTTCTGTTTTGTTTGCAATACAAGTCACTTTACGATCACGGTTTTTGCTACTGGCTCAAAGTACTGTACAGGCGAAGAAATAATTATTCTTCGGTGGCCATGGAAGATACCCTTTATTAGAATAAATTAATAATCAAAATAGTTCGTTGGAAGAACTGATTAATTG
Source organism: Siphateles boraxobius (assembly GCF_051911475.1). Taxonomy (NCBI): domain Eukaryota; kingdom Metazoa; phylum Chordata; class Actinopteri; order Cypriniformes; family Leuciscidae; genus Siphateles; species Siphateles boraxobius. Next base: position 5,467,181 of record NW_027508722.1, on the reverse strand, counting down.
ATTGTAATATTAATTCAGCCACATCAAGTTAATCCAATTAACTGACCCAAATATTTATAATTAATAATAACAAGATATTATTGATTATTAATATTTCCAAAAAGCTGAGTTCCTTACAGCACACCCTGGAAACCTGGTGCTGATGGTATGAGTATATTTGGTGCCATCTGCAGTGATGCTCCAGGTGCAGATGGTGTCAGCAACGTCTGACTCTGCACTGGTGCCTTGGGTCTGAGAGGGGGTCGCCCAACAGAAGTCTGCCTCTGCTTTGCCTGACCAGCTGTGCTCTCTGGTAGATTGTACTGGTGCTGCTCCCCTGGTTGTTCTGGCTCAGTCCGTAGACCTTTGGCAACCTGGAGAGGCTCATGAGCTTCAGGGAGGGGCTGAGGCAACTGAATGCCCTGAAGCAGCACAGACAGCTCCTGCTTTTTCTGTCTTTTGTTGTACCACTGAATCAGGGTGTTCTGGTTAACCTCCACCAGCTGCATGGATGTTCCTCCCATCACCAAGCTGTTGCCCAGTACAAGCTGCCTTATCCTGCGATAGTCTTGCAGGATCAGAGACCATCTCGATAGGGCTCCCTTGCCTTTTCTTTTGGGGCTTGGGTGGATAGTGCAAAGTCTGATGAAGATGGTCTCCACCAGACGGCAACAGTCAGGCCACTGAGCAGGTGCGCTGCTTGCACCCAGCACATTTCTGGTGGTGCTCTCTACACCAGGGTGAGTGGGCTTCTTCGGGACCTTGAAGCGTCCACTCAGCAGTCTCTTTCGGCATCGACTGTCATACACCACCCGTTCCTTGTCCCGGTCATCCAGGTTCTGCCAAAGAGCAATTATGGTGTTGGCTTCCTGGTTGGTCAGGCTGAGGGCTGTGTGGTCCCGGAGATCCACCAGATATTCTGCCAGCTGGTCCACATGTTGATAACCCGTGACATTGTGGTAGTCAACAGCCTATTAAAAAACACAAACACGCAATATTTTTTTTGATATTTACATGAAACATGATTTTCTAATCAAGTGAACCTAAGATGCTTCAGTCTAGTAACTAGTCATTACATATTACTAACAACATAAAAGTTATTCTTACAATTATTTTATAAAAATCAGTAAAGGTTTCACAGTGAAAAGAAACGTGAAGCACAAGCTGAAGGTGAACACTTTTACAATTATACTAAAAGACTATAATCAATCAGACGACAGAGGGCATGTTTCCTGAAAAGATTTCATCATGTTAATCATTTAGAGGCCTTTAGAAACTTGCATATCAATTATGATACAATCGACTCTATAGGGTTAAATCTGACATACAGACAGAGGTTACACAGAAATTGCAAGTTGATAAAATAAAAAATATATAAAATAATTTTCACCGGTGTAACATGCAGGGGGACAAAACGTGGGGACCACTTTCCTGCCTAACAGCTTTTAATAATTGCCATTTACATTGTGAACAAGTTCTCCTGTGTAGCTGCGCAAAGCTGATGGCTCCGATGACAGGGAAGCAGCCTCCCGGTCCTGGTTCCACCGGTGTAGACCCTCCAGCAGATAAATCTGAAAATTCAGACTGTTTGCACTGCTCCCTGTAAATAGACACAACAGTGTTTAGGGGGTGTTAAAGAAACACACAAAAACACTTAATGCTCTTTCTTTACACATGCACAGTGTGTGTGACAAAGACAATACCTGGGATGAAACGGTTCAGGTGTAAATGAAAGGACTCGAGAGAGAAGTGGAGCCTCTGGCACATCTGTAGGTCTTCAGAAGCACACCTCCCTTGTTTAGGCTCCCTGTCTCTGTATAGAGCACAACACCAGGGGGGTCTTGAATGCATTTCACATGCTTCTTCTGGACATTCCAAATGTGCTCCATCCTTTCTCGGTCCAGTAGAGGAACACCCAGGGAGTCTTTGCCCTTGTTGCTCAGGAGCTCTGTAAGCCGCCGCTCAAGGAGAAGGATGGTAGTCTCCTCTCCACAGGTCCTCCTCCGGCAATGGAGTGCCAGCTCATCCCTGGTAAGATGCTTGTTGACATCTTCATCTGTCAGCGCAAGCAGACCCTGGGACATCAACAGCTCTCTCTTTGCTTTGCGAAGCATAGAAACATCAGCCGCATCCCACTCAAAAAGGCACGCTGACAGCCTTGACATGAAGATGGGATACAGCTGATGGGCATCAGTTGTACACCCCATGGCAATCCTGCGCATAAAATGCCAGATGTCCAAGCAAATCATGAGATCAGGCCAACCTCTGAATCTGTTTTTCAGCTTGGTCTCACCCACATCAGTGCAGCAGCCACAGTCCACGTACAAAACAGCAGGTGGATCCACACTAGCCTGCTGGTACCTTTTCACCAGACCATCGACCATCATGTCCAGTCCTGCTCCTTCCTGTGCTGTCAGCACACTCATGAGCACCTGACCAAACTCATTGCCAACAGAGGTAAGCCAGAGTCCCGTTCCCCTTGCCGTCCCAGCCAGCTTCTTGGTGATCTGCAGTAGATGACAGGAAGCATGCAATGCAATGAAACATCACACCATGTAGAATATGATACTCATGCTCTGATAATGATATAACAGTAAACACCATAAATGAACAAAAATCCCCTGCTAACCTTTTTAGTGGAATCCATCTTCAAGACTGAACCATACGTGGATGTTATCCTTGCATGGATTTCATCCAGCCTTGTCAGGATGTCTTGGCTGTAAACGGTGAGCAGCCACTTGCAGCTTGGCACCACTGTAGGCTCTGGGGGTTCCTGGAATTGTATTTGCAACACCCCGGGTCGTTTGAGGAAGTCCACACATTGGTTGGTGTACCGGGCCATACGCTGGAGCCACTCCTCGCTGTGGTTCTCACGCAGCTGTTTGATGACCCGCGTGGGACTGTTGCCTAGGTCACGCTAACGCAGGAGCCGAATGACTCTCATATCACAGGCATACCTTAGGAAAAGCAAAATCCACACATTCATATATTTTACATATTTGATTTGTAAAGTATTTGCAAACATATGTGATGATGGGCTATCAACTGGATGTGGAATTAAAGTGTACTTACTTCCGTGTGAGGATGACTCGAAACTCAGAGCGATGGCCAAGATCCAGCTGTTGCAGGACAGTCTGACTCCAGGACACATGCGAGGCTTTACACTTGGTACAGATGAGGGTTTCTGTGACCATGTTGTACATCCTATCGATGTCCAGAACCTGCCTTGCCCTTTTGTGCAGACCGCCTCCTGTCAGCTGATGCTGCCCGCAGGCAGAATTGAGACAGAGAGCCTTGATCTTCCACAGCTTGTACGGCATCCACAGCAACAGAGCATGACAAAAAAATCTGTCTGGAGCTGGAGCCTGGTTATAAATAAGTGCTGGCTGTGGTGGGTAATACCAGAGCTGTAGGTTGTCTCGAAGCTCTGGTTTTCCCTTGGGCCCCATTTTAAAAAGCCTGATGGCAATCCACCTGTGATCCTCTGGCGGCAAGGTCTCCGACCACAAACGATGCAGTCGAACTGCAGATGCATCTTGCAATAATGCCCCCGAAGGAGCAGTCTGTGAAGGAGCAGTCTGTGAAGGAAAAAGAAAAAAAACATTTAGTCTAGCAGGTCATTTATTTAATTACCGCTTTATCTATCCAAGACTACCCTCACATAAAATAGAAAATATTGGATGTCAAATACGTACTTAAGGTAATAGAATATAATTGGTACATTTGTTCCAAATGTTTTCAGAATTGTCAGCTGCTAGCGCTATTTTGTGCAACTCTAGTGAGTTGTGACAGTTAATATGCAAAATCAATTATTTTAGACCAATAGAATTTGAAATTGCTTACCGAGACAATACCGGAAGACTCAGGACTGGTCACATCTACAGTGGTTCTGGGGACAGAGGCTGGAACTCCAGGATCTTGTGTCTGTAAAATCATGCATTGAAATATAATAGATTTTGTATATATAACAAGAGAAACAGTCAAACATACCTGTCCAATAATTGTAACTCATCCTGGATGGAATTATACAATGCTGTTCAAAAGTCTGTGGTCAATAAGTGTATTTTATGTTTTTGAAAGAAGATTAAAATACAGTCAAAAACAGTTATACTGGGAAATAATATTGCTGCTTATTTTAATGGTTTTTCAAATGTATTTATTAATGTGTCATTGCTGAAAAAAAGTCTCAATTTACTGACCACACCAACATTTGAACAGTACTGTATATAAAATATATTTAATTCAAAGAGTATATAGTACTGTTACTACTTCATTATGGTAAGATTTCATGGAATACAAGATATGTGTGCACAGGAAAGTGCACAGGAGTGGAATGTGTATTCATGGAATGCAATGTGGATTATGCCAGTACTTACAGAGACAGTGGTGCTTGGTGTAGGGGCACTGGACACTGCTGCACTGGGTTGGTCAACAACCTGAGATGGTCTCCTAGCCACACTCAGATTTGGCTTTGCAATAGCAATGTGGGACCCACCAAATCTTGGCTTGGTAAACTAAAATAGGGCAAAACAATTTCAAGTAAATGACAAAATAAGCTGTAACAGCACAGTGGCAAAAAATATAGTTACATTTTTGTTAAATGAGAAAATATCATTTGTTTCAATATTTCATATAACTAAATGAACTGCTTTCTTACTGTACATTTCTTGTTATTTTTTTTCATGTATTACCACCCTCTGCTACTTATATAGATTGAAGTAAGCACAGTTAGAATAGAAAAATGAGTGGTAAGGCATTGCTAGAATATGAGTACTATTGTAATTCAACAGGTACCTTTTAAAAATTACATTGATTCAAAACTAGTTTGCACATAGCTTGCAAGATAAAGTGTTTATTAACAGTAATTAAGGTTATACTTAAAGTAGATGCATGATGACTGAATTAATAATACATGTATTAATAAAAATGTTATTACCATTGACAAACTTGGTATTATCCTAGATGTCACAGATGCAGTAGGCCGTGGCTGGGGCAAATTCAATTATTTTAGACCAATAAAATTTGAAATTACTTACAGAGACAACATGCAATGAAATATAATATATGTTGCATATATAACAAGAGAAAGAAACAGTCATAACTGTCCAATAATTTTAACTAATCCTAGATGGAATACAATACTGTTTAAAGGTCTATGTTCAGTAAGATTATTTTTGTTTTTGAAATATGATTAAAATACAGTCAAAAACAGTAATAGTGGGAAATAATATTGCAATTTAGGATCGCCGCTTATTTGAATCTGTTTTCAAATGTATTTACAGCGCTTATCCTTACCTTACAGTTTTTCTCAGTCGCTTTGGTGCGTTTTTCAGATCATCCCTAACATGTGCAAAATAATAAGTGCATTTCTCAGAACAATTTGTACAAACTGCAATATATTATAGATATGTTTCTAAAGCTAGTCCGTCACTAAAAATCCTTAGTACATCTCTCAAAAGTAAATATTCATGCCAATGATCATGTCAGTGTCATCAGAATGATAAGTCATTGAGTCATTGTTCACGAACAAGGTCGTCAAAATGTTTAGGCATGTTGTCAATTGTAACTGTGTACTTTGACAGTATTACCTGATGTAAACTTACAGTAGGCTTCAGTTTGGATGACAGTTACTGTATTGAAATGTTGAATATAATGTATAATACTGCAATGGAGGAATATTTGTGGATCCTGATAATGCCAAATGTCTAATGTTACCAGTAAAAGTGTCCAACATTATTTTAAATATATCTAGTCAGTTCAAGCATATTCATCTAAAATAATTCTGTATTTTCAGCTTCAGAATCATGAATATTGTTATTCTGGTGTCTCTATTGTCCTGTATTTCCAGCACTATTCATTTACACACACACAATGTGATACCAAAATTAGCATTTTAATCAACAGTTCATTTTTTGTTAATTTTTTTATCAAATGTCTTGGAGTATCGCAATACTGTAATATCGTATTGTGAGTTCAGTATCGTGATATGTATCGAATTGTGACATGAGGGAATCGTTACACCCCTAGCTTTTACTAGTGCTACTTTATGAAAGAAAAAAACTAAATAATTTACAGTAAGAAAAAGACAAGGGGCACAAAGAAAAAAAAACTAAATTAGAAAGAAACACAGGAAACACCCCTAAGTTGTGGTCTGTCTATATGCTTGCTAATTGATTACTGTATTCATGAGATGCACCTTTGAGCAATTTAGACAACTGGTTGATTGTTGGTTGAACTAAGACTTTACATTCCTTCATGAGTGAGAGTCAATTTCACCTGCACGATTCATCAATTCACGTTTTTTTTACAAAAGGTCTAATAGAATTGTGTAAAACTTTGCTTGACAGTTATGACAAATAGTTCAACAATTTTGCATGTAATGGCTTATGCAAGGAACTAATGCTTAGATGTTTTTAGGGGTAAGATTATGCAACAGACAACCATATACTATGTTTTGATCAACATGACATGAGCAATTGAAAATGTGGAAAAAAGCTGACACTTGTACATTATCAATTGCAATATGTACAAAAGCAATTGCAATTTGTTCAAAGGAATAAGAAATTGCTTTAATGATGTGCACAAGTGACTAGATGATTTGGAATGTGTACAAGTAGTATCAAGAATTGCACTTTTGATCTAAGAAATGCACCAAAGCGACTGAGAAAAACTGTAAATACTTTTTCTAAACTCTTAACACAGACTCACACCTACAAAACACAATTGGCCAAATGGATAGTTTTCTTCTCAAAAACACATTTTGTTAAATATATACTAACTCTTCATTTCAAAATAGAACACATCTTTCTCTGCACACACTAACTTTACCAGAACACTGGAAATCTGACTCAGAATGAAATTATTCTGTCAAAGAATAACACTTGTTTTCACTTCACAAGGTACATGCAGTCAATCAGAGTACACCAGGTTTCAAAATACTGGCTATTGTTGACATTACAAAAACTTCATAGACTTTTGTGTTTCAGTTTTACAGGTATTTGCATGCAAAACATGCAATCCACCGTTTTTACACTAAATGTCTTGGTTGGGAACTGTATGTCCACATGTACTGTAATGTTCACATTCAAAAGCATTCCAGTAAAAAGCAAATCATTTTTTTTCCTTTACTGTTTACCAGCCTCTCTAAGTGAAAGACCGTGGTTGATTACATGGTCAATGATAGTGGCAATTTCATCACTGACTACTGTTCTTGCAGCCCTTGGAATGCCACCACCATTCATTCTTACACCTCTACCTTGCCCTCTCCTTGGGCCTGCTCTTCTCCCTGGCCCTGCACCTCTCACTGCATCTCTCACTGCACCTCTCACTGCATCTCTCACTGCACCTCTCACTGCACCTCTCACTGCACCTCTCACTGGGCCTGCATCTCTCACTGCATCTCTCACTGCACCTCTCACTGCACCTCTCACTGGGCCTGCATCTCTCACTGCACCTGCACCTCTCACTGCATCTCTCACTGCATCTCTCACTGGGCCTGCTCTTCTCCCTGGGCCCCTTGCTCTTACTCTTCCTCGTCCAGACATTACAGTGTTTGTCTTTTTCTGTTTCCAAAAACATCACTCCTCAAAGTCCTCTTTTACTGTATAAGTGTCAATGTAATAGAAAAAAATAACCTCTGCCACTGAGTCAAAGCCAGATTGGAATCAGCTATGGTTGGCCCAATTTACCCAACATAAATCAGCTGTGTGTCAATTATTCAATTGTTTGTTTACTGTATTATCAGCTGAGATATATTGTTTTTGAGCTGATATCATTGCAGAAGCAGAGGCTGTGTCAATTATTCAATTGTTTGTTTACTGTATTATCAGCTGATATATATTGTTTTTGAACTGATATCATTGCAGAAGCAGAGGTTTTTATACTGTATCTAAGGTTTGGAATATTGTTTTTGCTATTGTGGGATGGTGTGTGTTAACATTTGTAAATATTACAAAAACAATCCATAATTTTGTTGGGAGGTATAGCTTGTCTGTTAAGAAAATGTAAGCATTGTGGAAATGTGTTCACTGACTGCATTTTGTGTGAAAACGACATGAAATGTGTGAATGGTATGGCCACAAAAGACCGATGCTGTGTTAATTGTGTTTAGAGTTTTGAAAATGTGACAACTGGTTGGACAAACGCTTGTTAGCGACTGAAAAAAACCAATGCATCATTGCTTCATTAAAGTATCAATTTCTTTATAAACAAAAACTGACCCCACCAACTTTTGAACAGTAGTGTAATCTATTTCATTCAAACATTATATAGTACTGTATAGTATTGCTCTTAATTCATTATGATAAGATTTCCTGCATACAAAATACGTTTCTAAAAAGTGCACAGATGTGGAATGTGTCTTAGAATGCTATGTGGATTATGCCAGTACTTACAGAGACAGTGGTGCTTGGTGTAGGGGCACTGGACACTGCTGCGCTGGGTTGGTCAACAACCTGAGGTGGTCTCCTAGCCACACTGAGATTTGGCTTTGCAGCACCAATGTGGGACCCACCAAATCTTGGCTTGGTAAACTAAAAAAGGCCAAAACAATTTCAATGAAAAGACAAATTGAACAGCACATTGGCAAAAAATATAATAAAATTTAAAATGAGAAAATATCTATTGATCCTAGAATTCATTATATAACTAAAGGACCTGCTTTATTTCTTTAACTTGTTTTTTTTTGTCTGTGTATTACCACAGTCTACTACTTATACAGATTGAAATAAGCACAGTTAGAATAGAAAAATGTGTGGGAAGGTATTGCTAGAATGTGAGTATATAGTAATTTAACAAGTAACTTTTAAAAATGACTTAAAATCAAAACTAGTTTGCACATAGTTTGTAAGAGAAAGCGTTTATTAACAGTAATGAAGGTTACACTTGAAATGGCTGCAAAGCAGATGTGTATAATTAATTCTGCATAAGTGGAATGTTACCTGAGAAATACAGAATGAAAGACCTAGCTTCAATAGCCAGTTGAAAAAGATCAAGAGAGATGCCTTGAAGGACGTGAGTGTCCTTTAACCCATAATGGCAAAGGCCAATTAGAGAGAAAGAGGAGAATACAAGAGCAGAGCCCAGAGAAGAAAGAGAGATCACATAGGTTACATTGTTCTTTCACCATTTTGCTTGATCTAAACCCACCTGAGACAGTGAAACTGACCAATAAGCAGACTACAGCCAGTACAAGGTGTGACAGCTGGCAGGTAGGTGTAAAAACGTACCAGCCATTTCCACTGAACTTAAACCTTTATACTAAACGTATATTAAAATTGAAATTATTTTAAAAAAAAAAGTATTACCTTTGACAAACTTGGTATTGTTTTAGAAGTAGGCTGGGGTGGGAGCTGATGCTGACTCTGCGCCATGACCTCCTGTGCTGGTCCAGTAGCGGCAGACTGTTGTTCAACAACCCTTGGTGCTTGTCCACTGCTGTGGCCTGCTTAAGACAACCACAAAAATACATATGCTACAATAATTGTTGAACGAGAATAATTTTTTCAGTAAATTATAAAAAAATAAATAAATACAAGTTACATCTTTACATTGTTACCTTTTGAGTGTGAAAACCACAAACACAATTTGGGACCGCTCCGAGCAAGGTTGTCTGGCCGCGAGACTGGATCGGACATCTTTCAATCTGTAAATATTATCACACATATAATATAGAATACATGCATTTCTAACTGTGGCAAATTAATTTATTGTAATTTTCCAGGAAGTGTGTCATTTATTTTTATTCATGTTTTTTGAAGGGGAGATACAAACTGTAAAATTAGAGATAAAGACTGAGTAAAGCTTGTATCCTCCTTTAAAAGAACAAGAGAGGAACATTTCACACCTTCAAAACATCCCTTCACTCAACATCCCCACCCTCACTGCCTCAAATCTCTGAATCTCCCAGTGCAAAAAAATTTTTTTGTATACATAAATAAACATAAATCTCAAATACCTGCAACATTATCTACATACATATCTATAAATAATGATGACATTGAATTAAATGATTAGGATTAGAATTATTACATCATGCAAAGGTGACAAAAGCAAACTCACCCATTGATACTCGTCATGCCACTTCTTCTGTCGAGGAGCTGGCCTGTTACCCTCATTTGATGGCCAAACTCCTGTGCTGGCAAACTTTTTTAGCCTTGCAATCCAGTCAGTATCTGACATGGCTTTAGGGGATTTTTTGCCAGACATTTTTTTGTTGGGGGGCTAACGGTTAGGTTATATCGAACAAAACTACTATTAATAAAAATGATTTCTTAAAAAAAGCACACACGATATTTACAATTATAATATATATACAAATATATATACAAATATAAAATGACATTGTCCGAAAATACCGTTAAAGTGACCGGAAAATATGTTTCGCAGTCCTCCGTTAAAATGATGCTACCTGACCTCCGTGACAGTGATGCTCGACGTTTGAACTTTTTGACCTCTGACACGCCCCACATTACTTCGTACACCTTCGGCTCAGTTCGGCAACTTGATTGACACTTGGCTAGCTTCCTGACTCCTCCTCCTAGCGGTGTTAAGCGTAAACGTGCAATCAACATTTCCTTGTACTCTGATTGGTCACATGTCGAAAATGTTAAGGAAAAAGTCAAGAATGGCCCCCTCTGATTGGCTGCAAATGTTATAATGTCAAGAATGGCGCTCTCTAATTGGCTGCAAATGTTATAGCGCGTTGACGTGATTGGCTGCGGCGTTCAACATTGTTCAACATTATTCCCATATTGACGGACTATCCTTCGGCAGCTGGCGTTCAGGCTCCAGTCTCTTCGGGGGCGTGGGTTCAAATCCCACCGCTGCCAAGTCTATGTTTTAGAAGGCATTTGTGAAAAGACTGGAGAAGTGACACTGCTTGCTCCAGTCTCTTCAAAACTCAGCCTTTTTCGCTTTCCTTGGCCGAACTCGGCGGGCTTCAGAGCCTGACGATAAAGGTCCACACCCAACAATTTCCCTATTTCTGAAATTTAATGGCCAGAAAATGGCCCACTAGAGTAGCCAAGCCGGGGTAGCTTGGCCGAGGGGTCTAAGGCACTGGATTTAGGCTCTAGTCTCTTCAGGGGCGAGGGTTCGAATCCCACCGCTGCCAGCAGAGGTTTTAATGAGGGCCAGACACCTAGAGTGTGCTCTGAAAAGGTGCAAAAGCAGCTGAAAATATGCACCCTCTTGAATCAGAGACAACAATAACTTGCAATTAATATAATGACACTTCCAAAATGAATTTAAATATAATAATAATGTATAGCACACAGGGGTGCCCAATCCTGCTCTGTGCAGGACAGTCGATCGGCAGGACTGGGCACCCCTGGTCTTTAATAATGGAGTTTGCAAATTTTACTCATTGAGAGTTTTTGGTGAACTGACAGCTAACTCTTGATTTTGAGTTGAACTGCGACACATCTGGCTGCCATTTTGGAGTATGGCCCAAAGGCTTTGATCAGGTAATTCAGTTGTGTTTGATTAGAGATGGAATTGCAATCTGCAGGGAGGGGGGCCTCCAAGAGTGTAACTGCGTCCCCCCTCTACTTAGTAGGCATTTCCACCTGTCGAGGAGCTCCTACAAGGCATGAAAAATTTCAACTGATTTAACTATGGAGAAGTGAGACACTAAAAGAAAAATTTGGCGAAAATGGCCCACGGAAAGCATTCTCACAGGGTACCATGGTCGGGCGGTCTAACGCGTGGGATTAAGGCTCCAGTCTCTTCGGGGGCGTGGGTTCAAATCCCACCGCTGCCAAGTCTACGTTTTAGAAGGCACTTGTGAAAAGACTGGAGAAGTGACACTGCTTGCTCCCAGTCTCTTCAAAACTCAGCCTTTTTTGCTTTCCTTGGCCGAACTCGGCGGGCTTCAGAGCCTGACGATGAAGGTCCACACCCAACAATTTCCCTATTTCTGAAATTTAATGGCCAGAAAATGGCCCACTAGAGTAGCAAAGCCGGGGTAGCGTGGCCGAGGGGTCTAAGGCGCTGGATTTAGGCTCCAGTCTCTTCGGGGGCGTGGGTTCGAATCCCACCGCTGCCAGCAGAGGTTTTAATGAGGGCAAGACACCTAGAGTGTGCTCTGAAAAGGTGCAAAAGCAGCTGAAAATATGCACCCTCTTGAATCAGAGACAACAATAACTTGCAATTATTATAATGACACTTCCAAATTGAATTTAAATAAATAAATTTAACTATGGAGAAGTGAGGCACTAAAATAAAAAAATGGTGTAAATGGCCCACGGAAGGCATTCTTCCAATGACACTTCCAAAATGAATTTAAATATAATAATAATGTATAGCACACAGGGGTGCCCAATCCTGCTCTGTGCAGGACAGTCGATCGGCAGGACTGGGCACCCCTGGTCTTTATTAATGGAGTTTGCAAATTTTACTCATTGAGAGTTTTTGGTGAACTGACAGCTACCTCTTGATTTTGAGTTGATCTGCGACACATCTGGCTGCCATTTTGGAGTATGGCCCAAAGGCTTTGATCAGGTGATTCAGTTGTGTTTGATTAGAGATGGAATTGCAATCTGCAGGGAGGGGGGCCTCCAAGAGTGTAACTGCGACCCCCCTCTACTTAGTAGGCATTTCCACCTGTCGAGGAGGTCCTTCAAGGCATGAAGAATTTTAACTGATTTAAGAAAAAATTGGTGAAAATGGCCCACGGAAGGCATTCTCACAAGGTAGCGTGGCCGAGCGGTCTAAGGCGCTGGATTAAGGCTCCAGTCTCTTCGGGGGCGTGGGTTCAAATCCCACCGCTGCCAAGTCTGCATATTAGAGGGCAATTGTGAAAAGACTGGAGATGTGACACTGCTTGCTCCCAGTCTCTTCAAAACTCAGCCGTTTTGCTTTCCTTGGCCGAACTCGGCGGGCTTCAGAGCCAAGCTGGGGAACAATAGTCCAACAAAGGTGGGGAAGAAGGGAAGAAAAGAGGGAAGGAAGAAGAAGAGAAAGAAAAAACGAAGAAAAGAAAGGCTGAAATTTGATGTTCAAAGATATGCCTTCATTAGCATAGATCTTATGATACATTTTCCGGTTTCTTCGTGTCTGAAAATCACGCATTTATATCACACTGTTTTCTATTGCAGGTGTGCACCAAGACCGGGGTTCGAATCCAGCTAAAGACAACTTTTTGTAATATTTATTATTTGAATAAATAATCATTATTTTTAAATGCATACTGTTCCCGTTTTTTTAATTTAATTTAATTTTTTTTTTGTTTTTTTTTTTATATTCTATCATGAAAAATAATGTTATTTGCATTATTATGCAATGAACAAAGATGCAAATCATTAATTAGTAACTTATATGCTGTAAAATGTTTCACAAGAATAACAAAATGTACAAATTATATTTTTATATACAAATGTTATATTGTTGCAGTGTACTGATAAAATATTGTTATAATAAAGTAAAAGTAAATAAGCTAAATTTTTTAATGCATACTGTTCCAGTGTTTATAAAATATACATATGTAATTTGTTTGTTGTTTTTTGAAATTCTTTCATTAAAAAAAATGTTATTTGCATTATTATGCAACGAACAAAGATGCAACCCATTAAATAGTAACTAATATGAAGAATGTCTGTCACAAGAATAACAAAATGGACAAATTATCTTTTTAAATACAAATGTTATATTGGTGCAGTGTACTGATGAAATATTGTGTTATATGAAAGTAAAAGTAAATAAGCAAATTCTTTTTGAATGCATACTGTTCCAGTGTTAATAAAATATACATATGTAATTTGTTTGTTGTGTTTCTTTGATATTCTTTCATAAAAATATATAATTGCCAATGGAACAGTGTTATTATTTAGTAGTTGTTGTATTATTATTGATCTGATTAAGTATTTTTTTAGGTTACATTCAAACAAGACACTTGCAAATCTGTTATTTGTAATGAACAAAGATGCAACCCATTAAATAGTAACTAATATGCTGAAAATGTCAATCACAAGAATAACAAAATGTATACATTATATTTTTTATATACAAATGTTATATTGTTGCAGTGTTCTGATGAACTAGTGTTATATGAAAGTCAAAGTCAAAAAGAAATCACTTGCCAATTTGTTTTTATTTTCCAATCATACCAACAGAACAGTAATGAATATTAAAATGTTAAATACTGGTAACATGTTTTAAAAATAAATAAATAAAATGAAAAGTTAAATAGGTTTTCAAAAACAAGAAATAAAAAGTTAAAATGTTAAATAACGTTAAAAAAACAATTAAATAATATTCATCACAAGTATTAACTATTTAAACAACTGTTCACACTATATACATGATGATATATACATGAAAATATATACATTATTTGGAAATGGTTCTCCGCATTTCCTCGAACCACACCTCTTTTGAAACAGTTTCAGTCTGTGGGCAGTACACCCTGCCCCTGTACTGGCTATGTCCTTTTGCACTTGTTTTAAATTGGCCACATTTTTTGCAAGTGTTGGCCTCTACGGTTCTCCTGTAGGGTCTCTTGGGCATGGCGTCTGGATTGGCAGCTGGTGAAGCGGGTAAGCGGGTTCCCTGTACAGCTGTTGGCTGTAACAGTGGCTGCATCATTTGCATCCCCTGGGCCATTGGGATGCCCTGGATCATTTGCACTCCCTGGAACATTGGCACACCCTGGAATATTGGCACAGCCTGGAACATTGGCACACCCTGGAAACCTGGTGCTGATGGTATAAGTATATTTGGTACCATCTGCAGTGATGCTCCAGATGCAGATGGTGTCAGCAACGTCTGACTCTGCGCTGGTGCCTTGGGTCTGAGAGGGGGTCGCCCAACAGAAGTCTGCCCTCTGCTTTGCCTGACCAGCTGTGCTCTCTGGTAGCTTGTACTGGTGCTGCTCCCCTGGTTGTTCTGGCTCAGTCCGTAGACGTTTGGCTACCTGGAGAGGCTCATGAGCTTCAGGGAGGGGCTGAGGCAACTGAATGTCCTGAAGCAGCACAGACAGCTCCTGCTTTTTCTGTCTTTTGTTATACCACTGAATCAGGGTGTTCTGGTTAACCTCCACCAGCTGCATGGATGTTCCTCCCATCACCAAGCTGTTGCCCAGTACAAGCTGCCTTATCCTGCGATAGTCTTGCAGGATCAGAGACCATCTTGACAGGGCTCCCTTGCCTTTTCTTTTGGGGCTTGGGTGGACAGTGCAAAGTCTGATGAAGATGGTCTCCACCAGACGGCAATAGTCAGGCCACTGAGCAGGTGCGCTGCTTGCACCCAGCACACATCTGGTGGTGCTCTCTACACCAGGGTGAGTTGGCTTCTTCGGGACCTTGAAGCGTCCACTCAGCAGTCTCTTTCGGCATCGACTGTCATACACCACCTGTTCCTTGTCCCGGTCATCCAGGTTCTGCCAAAGAGCAATTATGGTGTTGGCTTCCTGGTTGGTCAGGCTGAGGGCTGTGTGGTCCCGGAGATCCACCAGATATTCTGTCAGCTGGACCACATGTTGATAACCCGGGATATTTTGGTAGTCAACAGCCTATTAAAAAACACAAACATGCAATACAATTATTACATCACATCTGTCTAATGCATAATTCCATAACTGATTGTGTTATTTTCCTGTTTATCACCGTAAAGCACTGTATAGTACAAAGCAGAGAGCGCCATTCTTGACATTTTACAAAGCACCAAATAAATAAAGATGACTTGACTTGATGTGTATTTGCAGCTTACAAATTAATTTAGGCTGTACTTTTAAATGTAAAATATGTGGAAAGTCTGGATTTAAAGCACTGGATGTTAATTCATCATAATTATTCTAGTTAATTTGAAAGACATACAAAGGAGTAGTATTTACCGTCTCTTCTTCATCAGCCTCCAGATCTGCTATTGTGTGATCCTCGCTGATGTCACAGAAGCCCTCATCTTCATCTCGCTCCTCCACACTGAGGTCCTCAATGAGCTCTGCTGTCTGCTCAGAGTCAGGATTCATGTCCTGCAGTGCCTGACCAGTCTGCTGGAACAGATACTGCACTCCAATGAGCTCACCTGAAATAAAAACAATAAACAAACGGAAATTAAATAGAATCTTGTGTATCATATTTGATACATTAGGCTTTTGTAGTAGCTCATATAGTGTGAGAATATAGAGCTCATCGTCAAGGAGAAAAAAAAAAAACAGTATTATTTAGAGGCCCAACACGTTTAATTATGGGGGCAAAACATGAAATGAAATGCAATACAATGATGATTGAGAGAAAAGTCTGATGATCATTTTGATATTTACATGTAACATGATTTTCTAATCAAGTGAACCCAAGCTGCTTCAGTCTAGTAACTAGTCATTAAATATTACTAACAATATAAAAGTTATTCTTACAATTACTTTATAAAATCAGTAAAGGTTTCACAATGAAAAGAAACGTGAAGCACGAGCTGAAGGTGGACACTTTTACAATTATACTAAAAGACTATAATCAATCAGACGACAGAGGGCATGTTTCCTAAAAAGTTTTGATCATGTTGATCATTTAGAGTCCTTTAGAAACTTGCATATCAATTATGATACAATCGACTCTATAGGGTTAAATCTGACATATAGACGGAGGTTACACAGAAATTGCAAGTTGATAAAATAAAAAATATATAAAATAATTCTCACCGGTGTAACATGCAGGGGGACAAAACGTGGGGACCACTTTCCTGCCAAACAGCTTTTCATAATTGCCGTTTCCACAGTGAACAAATTCTCCTGTGTAGCTGCGCAAAGCTTATGGCTCCGATGACAGGGAAGCAGCCTCCCGGTCCTGGTTCCACCGGTGTAGACCCTCCAGCAGATAAATCTGAAAGTTCAGACTGTTTGCACTGGTCCCTGTAAATAGACACAACAGTGTTTAGGAGGTGTTAAAGGAACACACAAAAACACTTAATGCTCTTTCTTTACACATGCACAGTGTGTGTGACAAAGACAATACCTGGGATGAAACGGTTCAGGTGTAAATGAAAGGACTCGAGAGAAGTGGAGCCTCTGGCACATCTGTAGGTCTTCAGAAGCACGCCTCCCTTGTTTAGGCTCCCTGTCTCTGTATAGAGCACAACACCAGGGGGGTCTTGAATGCATTTCACATGCTTCTTCTGGACATTCCAGATGTGCTCCATCCTTTCTCGGTCCAGGAGAGGAACACCCAGGGAGTCTTTGCCCTTGCTGCTCAGGAGCTCTGTAAGCAGCCGCTCAAGGAGAAGGATGGTAGTCTCCTCTCCACAGGTCCTCCTCCGGCAATGGAGTGCCAGCTCATTCCTGGTAAGATGCTTGTTGACATCTTCATCTGTCAGCGCAGGCCAACCCTGGGATATCAACAGCTCTCTCTATGCTTTGCGAAGCATAGAAACATCAGCCGCATCCCACTCAAAAATGCACGCTGACAGCCGTGACATGAAGATGGGATACAGCTGATGGGCATCAGTTGTACACCCCATGGCAATCCTGCGCATAAAATGCCAGATGTCCAAGCGAATCATGAGATCAGGCCACCCTCTGAATCTGGTTTTCAGCTTGGTCTCACCCACATCAGTGCAGCAGCCACAGTCCACGTACAAAACAGCAGGTGGATCCACACTAGCCACTGGTACCTTTTCACCAGACCATCGACCATCATGTCCAGTCCTGCTCCTTCCTGTGCTGTCAGCACACTCATGAGCACCTGACCAAACTCATTGCCAACAGAGGTAAGCCAGAGTCCCGTTCCCCTTGCCGTCCCAGCCAGCTTCTTAGTGATCTGCAGTAGATGACAGGACGCATGCAATGCAATGAAACATCACACCATGTAGAATATGATACTCATGCTCTGATAATGATATAACAGTAAACACCATAAATTAACAAAAATCCCCTGCTAACCTTTTTAGTGGAATCCATCTTCAAGACTGAACCATACGTAGATGTTATCCTTGCATGGATTTCATCCAGCCTTGTCAGGATGTCTTGGCTGTACACGGTGAGCAGCCACTTGCAGCTTGGGACCACTGTAGGCTCTGGGGGTTCCTGGAATTGTATTTGCAACACCCCGGGTCGTTTGAGGAAGTCCACACATTGGGTGGTGTACCGGGCCATACGCTGGAGCCACTCCTCGCTGTGGTTCTCACGCAGCTGTTTGATGACCCGCGTGGGGCTGTTGCCTAGGCCACGCTCACGCAGGAGCCGAATGACTCTCATATCACAGGCATACCTTAGGAAAAGCAAAATCCACACATTCATATATTTTACATAATTGATTTGTAAAGTATTTGCAAACATGTATGTGATGATGGGCTATCAACTGGATGTGGAATTAAAGTATACTTACTTCCGCGTGAGGATGACCCGAAATTCAGAGCGATGGCGCAGATCCAGCTGTTGCAGGACAGTCTGACTCCAGGACACATGCAAGGCTTTACACTTGATACAGATGAGGGTTTCTGTGACCATGTTGTACATCCTATCGATGTCCAGAACCTGCCATGCCCTTTTGTGCAGACCGCCTCCAGTCAGCTGATGCTGCCCGCAGGCAGAATTGGGACAGAGAGCCTTGATCTTCCACAGCTTGTGCGGCATCCACAGCAACAGAGCATGACAAAAAAATCTGTCTGGAGCTGGAGCCTGGTTGTAAATAAGTGCTGGCTGTGGTGGGTAATACCAGAGCTGTAGGTTGTCTCGAAGCTCTGGTTTTCCCATGGGCCCCATTTTAAAAAGCCTGCTGGCAATCCACCTGTGATCCTCTGGTGGCAAAGTGTCCGACCACAAACGATGCAGTCGAACTGCAGATGCATCTTGCAGTAATGCCCCCGAAGGAGTAGTCTGTGAAGGAAAAAGACAAAACATTTAGTCTAGCAGGTCATTTATTTAATTACCGCTTTATCTATCCAAGACTACCCTCATATAAAATAGAAAATATTGGATGTCAAATACGTACTTAAGGTTTATAGAATAAAATGTATACATTTGTTCCAATAGTTTTCAGAATTGTGTCAGCTGCTAGCACTAATTTGTGTGACTCTACTGAGTTGTGACAGTTAATATGCAAATTCAATTATTTTAGACCAATAAAATTTGAAATTACTTACCGAGACAACATGCAATGAAATATAATATATGTTGCATATATAACAAGAGAAAAAAACAGTCATAACTGTCCAATAATTTTAACTAATCCTAGATGGAATTATACAATACTGTTTAAAGGTCTATGTTCAGTAAGATTCTTTTTGTTTTGAAATATGATTAAAATACAGTCAAAAACAGTAATAGTGGGAAATAATATTGCAATTTAGGATCGCCGCTTATTTGAATATGTTTTCAAAAGTATTTACAGTTTTTTTCAATCGCTAACAAGCGCTTACCCATACTTCAGATACTTTTTCCTAAACTCTTAACACAGACTCACACCAACAAAACACAATTGGCCAAATGGATAATTTTCTTTTCAAGAACACATTTTGTTACAGATTTTTATGATTGTTTACACATTAAAATAAAAATTTCCAAATGAAATTGGCCCACGGAAAGCATTCTCACAAGGTACCATGGTCGGGCGGTCTAACGCGTGGGATTAAGGCTCCAGTCTCTTCGGGGTGTGGGTTCAAATCCCACCGCTGCCAAGTCTACGTTTTAGAAGGCACTTGTGAAAAGACTGGAGAAGTGACACTGCTTGCTCCAGTCTCTTCAAAACTCAGCCTTTTTCGCTTTCCTTGGCCGAACTCGGCGGGCTTCAGAGCCTGACGATAAAGGTCCACACCCAACAATTTCCCTATTTCTGAAATTTAATGGCCAGTAAATGGCCAAAAGGCTTTGATCAGGTAATTCAGTTGTGTTTGATTAGAGATGGAATTGCAATCTGCAGGGAGGGGGGCCTCCAAGAGTGTAACTGCGTCCCCCCTCTACTTAGTAGGCCTTTCCACCTGTCGAGGAGCTCCTTCAAAGCATGAAGAATTTCAACTGATTTAACTATGGAGAAGTGAGACACTAAAATAAAAAATTGGCGAAAATGGCCCAAGGAAGGCATTCTCACAAGGTAGCGTGGCCAAGCTTTGATTAGGTAATTTGATTAGGCTTTGATTAGGTAATTCAGTTGTATTTGATTAGAGTTGGAATTGCAATCTGCAGGGAGGGGGGCCTCCAAGAGTCTAACTGCATCCCCCTTCTACTTTGGTCTAAGGCGCTGGATTAAGGCTCCAGTCTCTTCGGGGGCGTGGGTTCAAATCCCACCGCTGCCAAGTCTACGTTTTAGAAGGCACTTGTGAAAAGACTGGAGAAGTGACACTGCTTGCTCCCAGTCTCTTCAAAACTCAGCCTTTTTTGCTTTCCTTGGCCGAACTCGGCGGGCTTCAGAGCCTGACGATGAAGGTCCACACCCAACAATTTCCCTATTTCTGAAATTTAATGGCCAGAAAATGGCCCACTAGAGTAACCAAGCCGGGGTAGCGTGGCCGAGGGGTCCAAGGCGCTGGATTTAGGCTCCAGTCTCTTCGGGGGCGTGGGTTCGAATCCCACCGCTGCCAGCAGAGGTTTTAATGAGGGCAAGACACCTAGAGTGTGCTCTGAAAAGGTGCAAAAGCAGCTGAAAATATGCACCCTCTTGAATCAGAGACAACAATAACTTGCAATTATTATAATGACACTTCCAAATTGAATTTAAATAAATAAATTTAACTATGGAGAAGTGAGGCACTAAAATAAAAAATTGGTGAAAATGGCCCACGGAAGGCATTCTTCCAATGACACTTCCAAAATGAATTTAAATATAATAATAATGTATAGCACACAGGGGTGCCCAATCCTGCTCTGTGCAGGACAGTCGATCGGCAGGACTGGGCACCCCTGGTCTTTATTAATGGAGTTTGCAAATTTTACTCATTGAGAGTTTTTGGTGAACTGACAGCTACCTCTTGATTTTGAGTTGATCTGCGACACATCTGGCTGCCATTTTGGAGTATGGCCCAAAGGCTTTGATCAGGTGATTCAGTTGTGTTTGATTAGAGATGGAATTGCAATCTGCAGGGAGGGGGGCCTCCAAGAGTGTAACTGCGACCCCCCTCTACTTAGTAGGCATTTCCACCTGTCGAGGAGGTCCTTCAAGGCATGAAGAATTTTAACTGATTTAAGAAAAAATTGGTGAAAATGGCCCACGGAAGGCATTCTCACAAGGTAGCGTGGCCGAGCGGTCTAAGGCGCTGGATTAAGGCTCCAGTCTCTTCGGGGGCGTGGGTTCAAATCCCACCGCTGCCAAGTTTGCATATTAGAGGGCAATTGTGAAAAGACTGGAGATGTGACACTGCTTGCTCCCAGTCTCTTCAAAACTCAGCTGTTTTGCTTTCCTTGGCCGAACTCGGCGGGCTTCAGAGCCAAGCTGGGGAACAATAGTCCAACAAAGGTGGGGAAGAAGGGAAGAAAAGAGGGAAGGAAGAAGAAGAGAAAGAAAAAACGAAGAAAAGAAAGGCTGAAATTTGATGTTCAAAGATATGCCTTCATTAGCATAGATCTTATGATACATTTTCCGGTTTCTTCGTGTCTGAAAATCACGCATTTATATCACACTGTTTTCTATTGCAGGTGTGCACCAAGACCGGGGTTCGAATCCAGCTAAAGACAACTTTTTGTAATATTTATTATTTGAATAAATAATCATTATTTTTAAATGCATACTGTTCCCGTTTTAATAAAATATACATATTTAATTTTTTTTTATTTATTTTTTTATATTCTATCATGAAAAAAAATGTTATTTGCATTATTATGCAATGAACAAAGATGCAAATCATTAATTAGTAACTTATATGCTGTAAAATGTTTCACAAGAATAACAAAATGTACAAATTATATTTTTATATACAAATGTTATATTGTTGCAGTGTACTGATAAAATATTGTTATAATAAAGTAAAAGTAAATAAGCTAAATTTTTTAATGCATACTGTTCCAGTGTTTATAAAATATACATATGTAATTTGTTTGTTGTTTTTTGAAATTCTTTCATTAAAAAAAAATGTTATTTGCATTATTATGCAACGAACAAAGATGCAACCCATTAAATAGTAACTAATATGAAGAATGTCTGTCACAAGAATAACAAAATGGACAAATTATCTTTTTAAATACAAATGTTATATTGGTGCAGTGTACTGATGAAATATTGTGTTATATGAAAGTAAAAGTAAATAAGCAAATTCTTTTTGAATGCATACTGTTCCAGTGTTAATAAAATATACATATGTAATTTGTTTGTTGTGTTTCTTTGATATTCTTTCATAAAAATATATAATTGCCAATGGAACAGTGTTATTATTTAGTAGTTGTTGTATTATTATTGATCTGATTAAGTATTTTTTTAGGTTACATTCAAACAAGACACTTGCAAATCTGTTATTTGTAATGAACAAAGATGCAACCCATTAAATAGTAACTAATATGCTGAAAATGTCAATCACAAGAATAACAAAATGTATACATTATATTTTTTATATACAAATGTTATATTGTTGCAGTGTTCTGATGAACTAGTGTTATATGAAAGTCAAAGTCAAAAAGAAATCACTTGCCAATTTGTTTTTATTTTCCAATCATACCAACAGAACAGTAATGAATATTAAAATGTTAAATACTGGTAACATGTTTTAAAAATAAATAAATAAAATGAAAAGTTAAATAGGTTTTCAAAAACAAGAAATAAAAAGTTAAAATGTTAAATAACGTTAAAAAAACAATTAAATAATATTCATCACAAGTATTAACTATTTAAACAACTGTTCACACTATATACATGATATATATATATGATATATATACGGGGCGGCAGTGGCTAAGTGGTTCATGTAGATTGTCTACAAACTGAAAGGTTGGTGGTTCGATCCCCGGTTCCACCTGACCAAGTGTCGAGGTGTCCATGAGCAAGACACCTAACCCCGGCTGCTCCCGACGAGCTGGATGGCGCCTTGCATGGCTGACACCGCCGTCGGTGTGTGAATGAGTGCGTGAATGGGTGAATGTGAGGCAATATGTAAAGCGCTTTGGTGGCCATTGGGTCTGTTAAAGCGCTATATAAATGCAGTCCATTTACCATTTACCATGATGCTATATACATGAAAATATATACATTATTTGGAAATGGTTCTCCGCATTTCCTCGAACCACACCTCTTTTGAAACAGTTTCAGTCTGTGGGCAGCAGTACACCCTGCCCCTGTACTGGCTATGTCCTTTTGCACTTGTTTTAAATTGGCCACATTTTTTGCAAGTGTTGGCCTCTACGGTTCTCCTGTAGGGTCTCTTGGGCATGGCGTCTGGATTGGCAGCTGGTGAAGCGGGTAAGCGGGTTCCCTGTACAGCTGTTGGCTGTAACAGTGGCTGCATCATTTGCATCCCCTGGGCCATTGGGATGCCCTGGATCATTTGCACTCCCTGGAACATTGGCACACCCTGGAATATTGGCACAGCCTGGAACATTGGCACACCCTGGAAACCTGGTGCTGATGGTATAAGTATATTTGGTACCATCTGCAGTGATGCTCCAGATGCAGATGGTGTCAGCAACGTCTGACTCTGCGCTGGTGCCTTGGGTCTGAGAGGGGGTCGCCCAACAGAAGTCTGCCCTCTGCTTTGCCTGACCAGCTGTGCTCTCTGGTAGCTTGTACTGGTGCTGCTCCCCTGGTTGTTCTGGCTCAGTCCGTAGACGTTTGGCTACCTGGAGAGGCTCATGAGCTTCAGGGAGGGGCTGAGGCAACTGAATGTCCTGAAGCAGCACAGACAGCTCCTGCTTTTTCTGTCTTTTGTTATACCACTGAATCAGGGTGTTCTGGTTAACCTCCACCAGCTGCATGGATGTTCCTCCCATCACCAAGCTGTTGCCCAGTACAAGCTGCCTTATCCTGCGATAGTCTTGCAGGATCAGAGACCATCTTGACAGGGCTCCCTTGCCTTTTCTTTTGGGGCTTGGGTGGACAGTGCAAAGTCTGATGAAGATGGTCTCCACCAGACGGCAATAGTCAGGCCACTGAGCAGGTGCGCTGCTTGCACCCAGCACACATCTGGTGGTGCTCTCTACACCAGGGTGAGTTGGCTTCTTCGGGACCTTGAAGCGTCCACTCAGCAGTCTCTTTCGGCATCGACTGTCATACACCACCTGTTCCTTGTCCCGGTCATCCAGGTTCTGCCAAAGAGCAATTATGGTGTTGGCTTCCTGGTTGGTCAGGCTGAGGGCTGTGTGGTCCCGGAGATCCACCAGATATTCTGTCAGCTGGACCACATGTTGATAACCCGGGATATTTTGGTAGTCAACAGCCTATTAAAAAACACAAACATGCAATACAATTATTACATCACATCTGTCTAATGCATAATTCCATAACTGATTGTGTTATTTTCCTGTTTATCACCGTAAAGCACTGTATAGTACAAAGCAGAGAGCGCCATTCTTGACATTTTACAAAGCACCAAATAAATAAAGATGACTTGACTTGATGTGTATTTGCAGCTTACAAATTAATTTAGGCTGTACTTTTAAATGTAAAATATGTGGAAAGTCTGGATTTAAAGCACTGGATGTTAATTCATCATAATTATTCTAGTTAATTTGAAAGACATACAAAGGAGTAGTATTTACCGTCTCTTCTTCATCATCATCCCGACCAGCATCCTCTGGCTCTGAGGGGAGAGTTGAAACAGATGTTTCAGAGGGAACAGGTGTGACAGCAGTCCCTGAGGGTCCAGGTGATGAAGGAGACTGTGTGAGGACAAGTTTGGGGTCAGGGACCAGTGAAGGGGATGTGGAGCCCAGTACAGGTGTGGCACTGCTGGTGACCAGGGTAGAAGAACCCAGTGTCAGTGTGGAAGAGGGTGGTGACAGAACAGCCTCCAGATCTGCTATTGTGTGATCCTCGCTGATGTCACAGAAGCCCTCATCTTCATCTCGCTTCTCCACACTGAGGTCCTCAATGAGCTCTGCTGTCTGTTCAGAGTCAGGATTCATGTCCTGCAGTGCCTGACCAGTCTGCTGGAACAGATACTGCACTCCAATGAGCTCACCTGAAATAAAAACAATAAACAAACGGAAATTAAATAGAATCTTGTGTATCATATTTGATACATTAGGCTTTTGTAGTAGCTCATATAGTGTGAGAATATAGAGCTCATCGTCAAGGAGAAAAAAAAAAAAACAGTATTATTTAGAGGCCCAACACGTTTAATTATGGGGGCAAAACATGAAATGAAATGCAATACAATGATGATTGAGAGAAAAGTCTGATGATCATTTTGATATTTACATGTAACATGATTTTCTAATCAAGTGAACCCAAGCTGCTTCAGTCTAGTAACTAGTCATTAAATATTACTAACAATATAAAAGTTATTCTTACAATTACTTTATAAAATCAGTAAAGGTTTCACAATGAAAAGAAACGTGAAGCACGAGCTGAAGGTGGACACTTTTACAATTATACTAAAAGACTATAATCAATCAGACGACAGAGGGCATGTTTCCTAAAAAGTTTTGATCATGTTGATCATTTAGAGTCCTTTAGAAACTTGCATATCAATTATGATACAATCGACTCTATAGGGTTAAATCTGACATATAGACGGAGGTTACACAGAAATTGCAAGTTGATAAAATAAAAAATATATAAAATAATTCTCACCGGTGTAACATGCAGGGGGACAAAACGTGGGGACCACTTTCCTGCCAAACAGCTTTTCATAATTGCCGTTTACACAGTGAACAAGTTCTCCTGTGTAGCTGCGCAAAGCTTATGGCTCCGATGACAGGGAAGCAGCCTCCCGGTCCTGGTTCCACCGGTGTAGACCCTCCAGCAGATAAATCTGAAAGTTCAGACTGTTTGCACTGGTCCCTGTAAATAGACACAACAGTGTTTAGGAGGTGTTAAAGGAACACACAAAAACACTTAATGCTCTTTCTTTACACATGCACAGTGTGTGTGACAAAGACAATACCTGGGATGAAACGGTTCAGGTGTAAATGAAAGGACTCGAGAGAAGTGGAGCCTCTGGCACATCTGTAGGTCTTCAGAAGCACGCCTCCCTTGTTTAGGCTCCCTGTCTCTGTATAGAGCACAACACCAGGGGGGTCTTGAATGCATTTCACATGCTTCTTCTGGACATTCCAGATGTGCTCCATCCTTTCTCGGTCCAGGAGAGGAACACCCAGGGAGTCTTTGCCCTTGCTGCTCAGGAGCTCTGTAAGCAGCCGCTCAAGGAGAAGGATGGTAGTCTCCTCTCCACAGGTCCTCCTCCGGCAATGGAGTGCCAGCTCATTCCTGGTAAGATGCTTGTTGACATCTTCATCTGTCAGCGCAGGCCAACCCTGGGATATCAACAGCTCTCTCTATGCTTTGCGAAGCATAGAAACATCAGCCGCATCCCACTCAAAAATGCACGCTGACAGCCGTGACATGAAGATGGGATACAGCTGATGGGCATCAGTTGTACACCCCATGGCAATCCTGCGCATAAAATGCCAGATGTCCAAGCGAATCATGAGATCAGGCCACCCTCTGAATCTGGTTTTCAGCTTGGTCTCACCCACATCAGTGCAGCAGCCACAGTCCACGTACAAAACAGCAGGTGGATCCACACTAGCCACTGGTACCTTTTCACCAGACCATCGACCATCATGTCCAGTCCTGCTCCTTCCTGTGCTGTCAGCACACTCATGAGCACCTGACCAAACTCATTGCCAACAGAGGTAAGCCAGAGTCCCGTTCCCCTTGCCGTCCCAGCCAGCTTCTTAGTGATCTGCAGTAGATGACAGGACGCATGCAATGCAATGAAACATCACACCATGTAGAATATGATACTCATGCTCTGATAATGATATAACAGTAAACACCATAAATTAACAAAAATCCCCTGCTAACCTTTTTAGTGGAATCCATCTTCAAGACTGAACCATACGTAGATGTTATCCTTGCATGGATTTCATCCAGCCTTGTCAGGATGTCTTGGCTGTACACGGTGAGCAGCCACTTGCAGCTTGGGACCACTGTAGGCTCTGGGGGTTCTTGGAATTGTATTTGCAACACCCCGGGTCGTTTGAGGAAGTCCACACATTGGGTGGTGTACCGGGCCATACGCTGGAGCCACTCCTCGCTGTGGTTCTCACGCAGCTGTTTGATGACCCGCGTGGGACTGTTGCCTAGGCCACGCTCACGCAGGAGCCGAATGACTCTCATATCACAGGCATACCTTAGGAAAAACAAAATCCACACATTCATATATTTTACATAATTGATTTGTAAAGTATTTGCAAACATGTATGTGATGATGGGCTATCAACTGGATGTGGAATTAAAGTATACTTACTTCCGCGTGAGGATGACCCGAAATTCAGAGCGATGGCCCAGATCCAGCTGTTGCAGGAAAGTCTGACTCCAGGACACATGCAAGGCTTTACACTTGGTACAGATGAGGGTTTCTGTGACCATGTTGTACATCCTATCGATGTCCAGAACCTGCCATGCCCTTTTGTGCAGACCGCCTCCAGTCAGCTGATGCTGCCCGCAGGCAGAATTGGGACAGAGAGCCTTGATCTTCCACAGCTTGTGCGGCATCCACAGCAACAGAGCATGACAAAAAAATCTGTCTGGAGCTGGAGCCTGGTTGTAAATAAGTGCTGGCTGTGGTGGGTAATACCAGAGCTGTAGGTTGTCTCGAAGCTCTGGTTTTCCCATGGGCCCCATTTTAAAAAGCCTGCTGGCAATCCACCTGTGATCCTCTGGTGGCAAAGTGTCCGACCACAAACGATGCAGTCGAACTGCAGATGCATCTTGCAGTAATGCCCCCGAAGGAGTAGTCTGTGAAGGAAAAAGACAAAACATTTAGTCTAGCAGGTCATTTATTTAATTACCGCTTTATCTATCCAAGACTACCCTCATATAAAATAGACAATATTGGATGTCAAATACGTACTTAAGGTTTATAGAATAAAATGTATACATTTGTTCCAATAGTTTTCAGAATTGTGTCAGCTGCTAGCACTAATTTGTGTGACTCTACTGAGTTGTGACAGTTAATATGCAAATTCAATTATTTTAGACCAATAAAATTTGAAATTACTTACCGAGACAACATGCAATGAAATATAATATATGTTGCATATATAACAAGAGAAAGAAACAGTCATAACTGTCCAATAATTTTAACTAATCCTAGATGGAATTATACAATACTGTTTAAAGGTCTATGTTCAGTAAGATTCTTTTTGTTTTTGAAATATGATTAAAATACAGTCAAAAACAGTAATAGTGGGAAATAATATTGCAATTTAGGATCGCCGCTTATTTGAATATGTTTTCAAAAGTATTTACAGTTTTTTTCAATCGCTAACAAGCGCTTACCCATACTTCAGATACTTTTTCCTAAACTCTTAACACAGACTCACACCAACAAAACACAATTGGCCAAATGGATAATTTTCTTTTCAAGAACACATTTTGTTACAGATTTTTATGATTGTTTACACATTAAAATAAAAATTTCCACAAAATTTGCAAAATTCTACTCCAATGAGCAAAACCCCTCCACACATTGCACAACATTACACACAATGTCTGCTTTACCCTTTTAGCAAAACATTACACACAGTGATTTGTAAAACTCTACACACATTTTCACACCTTAGACACAGATAAGGATTGTGAGGTTACTTCCTTGTCATTACAAAGCCCCGGATTGCCATTGACCACACTAATGAATGAATTGGATATGCACATCCATCAGGCGTGGAAGCACACATGTGCTAATTTGAAAACACATCACTCAGGAGTGCTATAAAAGGCAGCAGGTGAGTTCACCTGTCTTCAACAAAAATGGAAGGAGCTAGAAGAAGAAGAAGAAGAAGAGTGAGAATAAGAGGGGGGGCTCAAAGAGGAGATGAAGGAGGTAGAGGAAGAGGAGAAGGAGGTAGATGAAGAGGAGAAGGAGGTAGAGGAAGAGGAGAAGGAGGTAGAGGAGGAGGAGAAGGAGGTAGAGGAAGAGGAGGTAGATGAAGAGGAGAAGGAGGTAGAGGTTTTCAAAATTGCGTGTAAACAATTGAAAAAAACTGTAAATATATACTAACTCTTCATTTCAAAATAGAACACATCTTTCTCTGCACACACTAACTTTACCAAAACACTGGAAATCTGACTCAGAATGAAATTATTCTGTCAAAGAATAACACTTGTTTACACTTCACAAGGTACATGCAGTCAATGAAAGTATTCCAGGTTTCAAAATACTGGCTATTGTATTACAAAAACTTCATAGACTTTTGTGTTTCAGTTTTACAGGTATTTGCATACAAAACATGCAATCCACCATTTTACACTAAATTTATTCGTTGGGAACTGTATGTCCACATGTACAGTATTCCAGTAAAAAGCAAATCAGTTTTTTTCCCTTTACTGTTTACCAGCCTCAGACCGCTCGGCCCTTATATTTAAGGCATGAAGAATTTCAACTGATTTAACTATGGAGAAGTGAGACGCTAAAAGAAAAAATTGGCGAAAATGGCCCACAGAAGGCATTCTCACAAGGTAGCGTGGCCGAGCGGTCTAAGGCGCAGGATTAAGGCTCCAGTCTCTTCGGTGGCGTGGGTTTGAATCCCACCGCTGCCAGCAGAGGTTTTAATGAGGGCCAGACACCTAAAGTGTGCTCTGAAAAGGTGCAAAAGCAGCTGAAAATATGCACCCTCTAAAATCAGAGACAACAATAACTTGCAAATATTATAATGACACTTCAAAAATGAAGTTTAAATATAATAATAATGTATAGCACACAGGGGTGTCCAATCCTGCTCTGTGCAGGACTGAGAGTTTTTGGTGAACTGACAGCTACCTCTTGATTTTGAGTTTAACTGCGACACATGTGGCTGCCATTTTGGAGTAGGCAAGCCGGGGTAGCGTTGCCGAGGGGTCTAAGGCGCTGGATTTAGGCCCCAGGCTCCAGTCTCTTCGGGGGCGTGGGTTCGAATCCCACCGCTGCCAGCAGAGGTTTTAATGGGGGCCAGACACCTAAAGTGTGCTCTGAAAAGGTGCAAAAGCAGCTGAAACTATGCACCCTCTTGAATCAGAGACAACAATAACTTGCAATTATTATAATGACACTTCCAAAATGAATTTAAATATAATAGTAATGTATAGCAGGACAGTCGATCGGCAGGACTGAAGAGTTTTTGGTGAACTGACTGCTACCTCTTGATTTTGAGTTTAACTGCGCAACATCTGGCTGCCATTTTGGAGTATGGCCCAAATGCTTTGATTAGGTAATTCAGTTGTGTTTGATTAGAGATGGAATTGCAATCTGCAGGGAGGGGGGCCTCCAAGAGAGTGTAACTGCACCCCCCCTCTACTTAATAGGCCTTTCCACCTGTCGAGGAGCTCCTTCAAAGCATGAAGAATTTCAACTGATTTAACTATGGAGAAGTGAGACACTAAAAGAAAAAATTGGCGAAAATGGCCCACAGAAGGCATTCTCACAAGGTAGCGTGGCCGAGCGCTCTAAGGCGCTGGATTAAGGCTCCAGTCTCTTCGGGGACGTGAGTTCAAATCCCACCGCTGCCAAATGTTCATTTTAGAAGGCAATTGTGAAAAGACTGGAGAAGTGACACTGCTTGCTCCCAGTCTCTTCAAAACTCAGCCTTTTTTGCTTTCCTTGGCCGAACTCGGCGGGCTTCAGAGCCTGACGATGAAGGTCAACACCCAAAAATTTCTCTATTTCTGAAATTTAATGGCCAGAGAATGGCCCACTAGAGTGGCCAAACAAGCGTGGCCGAGGAGTCTAAGGTGCTGGATTTAGGCTCCAGTCTCTTCGGGGACGTGGGTTCGAATCCCACTGCTGCCAGCAGAGGTTTTAATGAGGGCCAGACACCTAAAGTATGCTCTGAAAAGGTGCAAAAGCAGCTGAAAATATGCATCCTCTTGAATCAGAGACAACAATAACTTGCAACTATTATAATGACACTTCCAAAATGAATTTAAATATAATAATGTATAGCACACAGGGGTGCCCAAACCTGCTCTGTGCAGGACAGTCGATCGGCAGGACTGAGAGTTTTTGGTGAACTGACAGCTACTGTCGTGGCTAATTGCTGTTCTCTGGTCCTGATCAGTAGTTTTTCAGAGTCTAGTAGGAGTTAGTCTTCAAAAAGTTTTCAGAGTCGAAGTTCCAGGTCTCAGAAGAAGAACTTTATTGAGCAATTCAACAAAGTGAGATGGTCAGCTGAATCATCTGATCTTACAGTGGTTGAAACATAGATTTTATACATCTTTCTTATCGCCAGTGTCCAATTAGTGTTTGTACCGTTATCTCTTACACATTGCTCCTCCTTGGTATCACGCCACCATTAAGATCACATGCTCCGAGGCCTTATTTCTATTGGTGGCGGAGTATCACATGTATAGTTTTTTTAAAAATATTACATCATATATGTTTTTTAGTACTTTCCTGTACCTTGCACCAACGTCATCTATGCATTAAAGGTACTTTTCCAACTCTACATTGCCCTATGGCTAGGGTGACCAGATTTCTCAGAGTGGAATACGGGACAGACACAGAACCCACAGACCCACAACACCTACTGCACACATACAAGTATTTACACTTAATAATATTGTTAGCTATGTAAAAAAATAAATGTAGACTTACATAAAATTGCAGATCAGTGGGAACAAGATGGTTCAACAGCATCATTCACTGTTGCTGTTTTGTATTTTTCACTGGAACCAATTTTTGCCAGCGTGCGCTTGTCTTTTAAGAGTTTATCATAAAATGCGGAGCAGTCCAGTCCGAAATTAATTCGTACGAAAAGCATTGCCTTCATTGTTGTTACACTGTGTCGAGATTTTTCATCCGTCCATGATGCATTCATTAACGAGAACACATGCTCCACAGGTGCAGATGTACCAGGCAGGCATAAAACAAACTCCACAGCCAAAGATAAGACTCCAAAGTTGAGTGACTTGCTCCCCATCTCACTAAACACGTCTGTCCATCTATCAGACACAGCCACCTTGTTTTTGTTCCACTCAGTGATGTGACAAGTGACAATGTTTTTAGCACAGGCCCACTCATCAAAGAGCATGGTTTCGTCAACTGATGTGAGAGCAGGTATTCTTGAGTAGAACTTGCTGAGGCTGCTCTGAATGTCTCTCCATTCTGGAACACTTCTCAGTAGGACCCACTCTAGTTCTCTTGTATTCTCCAGTGAGCAGCTCCAATTGTCAAGGTAATCCACTGATGCTGAGTAAAAGCTTCTCACTGCACAATAAAAATCATCAGCTTTTATGTCACCAGCTTCAACAAGGGTGTCTAACTGTGTTTTGATGTCAGAGGGAATGAATGATTCCTCCAGCCTGGCCTGCAAGACATTTCTCAGATCATAAATGTGCAAAGCCACTTCTGTGGCAGATATATTTTCTTGCTCTACTGTCGCCAGTGCACGATGGAAAGCTGAAGTTTGCTTAAGTGCAAATCCGAGCCAATGTTTTGTGCAAGGGCTGCTGAATGTGTCTTTTGGAAACTTTGGCCACTTTTCTTCAGAAAGAAAGTATGCACGTAGACCATCAAAAAGGTGCAGAATTCGTTCAAGAGCTGGACCAAGAGAGAGGAAACGTGTGCTACCATGCTGCAGTAATTTTTGATAGTCCAGCTGTACAAAGTCACAAAACTCCTTGAGCTCCCTTACGCGCACTGTATAGATATGAAAGTATTTGTATACCTTCACAGCAAAACACTCCAAATCAATTGGTAAGCAATCCACTGCTGTTTGCAGGGTATTGTGGATGATGTGTGCATTACAGCCAATGCCCAGAATATCCCTTCCTAGCTGCATTTGCAGCTTTCTCCAGATATTGCCTTTACCAGCTCTTTTAACACCACCAAAGTTTGTGTTAGTGTTATCAGAACAAAGTGCAACTATTTTCTGATCAAGGCCATGTTTTTCAATGACATGGGAAATGTAGGCAGTTTGCAAATCAGATGTCTCACCTGGCAGAGATGAAAATTCAATTATCTTGACCTTTACACCCTCTAGTTGCTTGAAGTATCGCACAAGCACAGGAAACAATTTAATGTCTTTGTGGTTGGATGCATCCACAGTTAATGTGACACAGGAGCACTTGTCCAAATCATGCTGAACTTCTTCCTCTGACAAAGGACCAAGAACGTTGCATATTATAGCCTCAGATTTAGTGCGAGCAGAAGAAAATTTCGGATCATACAATTTCTTGATCAATTTTGCAGTGCAGTCAGCTGACTGAAAACTATGGCCATGAATAACAGAATGGTATGCAAAAAGTCCTTCACTTGCATGCACTTTATCAGATTCGCAACTTTGCTTCACAAAAAATTCGCTGACAGTTGGAGTAGCACACTTACTTTTAGCAGCGTCCATGTGCTTTTTTGTGTGCATATGCTGCGTAATGTCGGCTCGGCCTCCGTGAGCAATGGAAAAGCGAGCCCCGCAAATGTCGCATCTTAATTTACTTGCCTCTGATAGTGACTCTCTTTTGAGAAATTTAAACTCTTTTTGAAGATCCTCATTAAATGTACATGTACGCTTCTTTGACATCTTTGCACCTGAGTCAAGCTTATCCGTTTGCTCTCGTCTCGTATACACTTAACTGTGACGTCAGATTCCGCCTTCACTAAATGCAAGTTGATTGAGTGAATTGTGATTGGATGGAATTGTCCTTCTGCCTTCTCTTATTGGATGGAAAAATGTTTTCTCTATGAGGAAAATATATGAGGTGATTTGCTAGTTTTATTATTAGGCTATTTCGAAGAGTACTCGCGCTATCACTCAGGAAAAAATAAAATAAAATAAAAAACCTAAAATATATATTAACGATGAAATACGGGACAAAACATGATTTTTTCATAATAAGTCGGGACACTAAAATTAGAGTTGAAATACGGGACTGTCCCGGGAAAAACGGGACGTCTGGTCACCCTACCTATGGCCTACTATTGCTCAGCATTACAGCATTCAGACTTGAGCATCAGATAGAGGAGGGGTAACAGAATTCTCCAACACATCCCCCCTTTGGGACTAACTCTAGTCCCACCTTCAATTTTCCCAGGATGTATCTCCATGAGCAGGTCTCTTTCATATCCTACCAATATGATCAATTTAGACCATCCAGTCATTCTACCAATAGACCTGTTATCACAGAGGTACACCCTGGAGGAAGAGTGAGACCAAACATCTCCACCCCCATTTGTCTGGAGTGGAGTAAAAGATCTCGCCTTCCTGTCAAACCATCATTCTCTATATGGACAAAGCAGCTTCAAACATTCAGTGTATTCATCATACAGTGTATAGTCTCGAAGTTACAATTGTCCCACGATGCCAGAGGAACCATGCAGGCGCTTCCTGGTGGCCCGTGGCGCTATCTGGGTTGCTACACCGTTGCCAGAGGTGCCCTGGCAGTGCCTAGGGCGCTATCTGGTGTTGGAGCAGACAGCGGGTTTTTAAACCACCAGTTGAGTCTGCCCTTTGTTGAAACAACAGTAGATGACCGCGCTTGCAAATAATTCCTCTTTTACATCTTATATACAACAGTTCCAGTAGTCTAAATGCACACAATGTCAAGGCTTCTACGTTTTGTTACTGTAATATGCCCATATATGTAAAAAGGTGGATAAAGTGATCTAAAAATAACAAAAACACTCTCATTTCTTTTGCATACAATTACATCACCTCATATCACGGGTAATGTTCTGTTTTAAACCTTCTATTTCCCTTCAGTCTTGCATTAAAATTTGTGACAGTAGTGTGATTATATAAAAAAATATCTTAACATGATTATAAGTTTAAGATATACAGGACGGGGGCCCTTAAAATAAATGCATAACTGCCCATCTTACTAACTCCCTACTCTACCCATGCATGTTCTAACAAGCTTCCTATTTTTACCCCCAAAAAGAAAGACAGAGTTTTCTAACTCCCTCTCTTGTCAAAAAACAAAGTCAAAAACCTTATAACAAAATTAACAGGTACCCCCAGTCCTTTTACCTTTTTTCATTAGAACTCATCTAACTCATCCAGGCCTGGTCCAATAGGATAGACTCCTGAGTTGCATCCAATGTCAACTCTGTCTCGGTTAACCGACACATTGATCATCTGCTTGGCTCGGGTCATTGACTGAGCAGCTGCAGTGGCCAACATGGATCTGAGAAAAGGTATAACGCAACAGAACAGCAAAAGAGCAACAACAACAACCACAACTATTTTTATCCCCACCTTAATCAGCCACTCTTTCCAGGCTCCAAACAAAGAATCAAACCAGTATCCAATATTTCTGTCCCTTCCCGCATTTTCAGCAGCCTCTTGTCTTAGCGCCTTCAGTTTCTTCATAGCCCTAGTGAAAGTTCCATCGGGGGCTGTGTTATTAGGAATAAAGGTGCAGCAGTCAGTCCCAAACATTACACATACTCCTCCCTTATATGCCAATAACCAATTCAGGGCTTGCCTATTTTGCCATGTCATTTTGCTGGTGGCTTTTAATTGTTGGCCTAGCGCCTCAAGTGCATCATCCGTATAATTAATAAATCTTTGCTGATTGTAGTATATGTAATTTATACATTCAGTATTCTTATTAACAGGTACCCATAGAAGAAATGATTCAAACCCTGACTTTATTTCATCCCTAGCCTTAAATTCATGTGGTATTCCTCTAGGCTGTCCAATTGCATCAATTTTAACATTGGGATCTGGGGTATAAGCTCTCTTAGCTCTGTGCTTATGTCTACTCAACTTTTCTATCGTTTCTTCCTCATTGAGATCCCAGTTTACAATTCCTATTCCTTGAGCTAGCCTCACCCTGGCACAGAGTCCTTTCCAATCAACTAGGGTGGCTCTTAGTCGTTTACCCCCACATAGCCAAAAGAAATCAGCTACTGCTTCAGTTTGATTTTTAAGTGGTCCAATCAGGGGAAAGGATAAGGTAGCATTCTCGCAGTTTTCATGAGCACCTGTTACTGTCATGTTTTTATTTATTGTTGCTGTGGCATATATTGAGCTAGAGGATTTATATACGTTCGTCTCGTTGTACATCTCATAATCCAGGTGCCAAATTATAGCACATTTACCTTGAAAGGTTCCTACATTTCGATAGCCCATAGTTTTGTTAAAACATTCATACTCCAATGTTTTATCCAGAATGTAATTTTGTGGGGTCTCCTAATTGGCTTTATCTATTCTTACGTCAAGCTCCTTGCATGCACTTCCCCAACCCTCCTGGTTATAAAATCTTTGATAATAGTGGTTCCCTAACATGGCCAGGCACTCAGCTGGACAGTATGGAATTACATGTCCAGATCTGTTACAATATTGTGAATTGAATCTGGCACACTGCATGTAGTCATATTGGTTTGGTACTATTCTTAACTTCTTCAAAGGTGAGGGTGAGCATAATACACATGTGCCTTGTTTTACCTGTCTTACAGTATACACTGCCCACTTATACCATTCATTATGATAGGCATCATCCAACAGTTTTTCTTTTTGTAGTTCTACTTCCAAATCAACTTCAGTTTGGGTATAATCTTCATGAATAGTCATAGCTTTCTGCAGGGATCTTTTTACATTATGTCTGCGTGCTTTGTTACCTTGTGTTGGTTGAGTCAGGTTAGGGTGACTTATCCCACTCAAAGCTTGAGAGGTCTGGTAATTCAGTGTCTGGGGGATTAATTTCTGGGAGGTCAATGTCTGGGAAGTCATTTTCTGGGAGGTCGATTCCTGGGATGCCGATGTCTTGGAGGTTGAGTGTGACAAAGTTGTATGGTTCATCAGCAGAGGGTCCTTCTCCAGGGGATTGTTCGCCTGGAGGCATTGTGTCTGGGGAAGCTGCTGCATGAGGTGTATCACCAGAAAGACCAATACTAGGAGCTCTCTCACCTTCAGGCTCCAGGTCCTCTGAAGGCTGTCCATCATTCCGCTCCGGCATTTCATCCCTTGGCTCAGCGTGTTCAGTCTCCCTAGAATGAGGTTCATCAATGTTAATATCTTCACTTTCAGTTCCCTGCTCTTCTGGGGCATCTTGAGCTATCTCCTCTTGACTCCCTTCCTGACTATCTATTTCCTCCTCTTGCCTTCTAGGTCTCAGCCTTGGGACTCGGGTGCAATGATTCAAATGATACCAGGTTGTGCTGCCCTCTACCTGTACTGCTGTGGGGGTTGCTCTTACTACAGTATAAGGTCCTTCTCTTCGTGGCTCATTCCACCTTCTCCTAAAGACTCTTAGGTATACCTGGTCTCCAGGTACCACCAGACAGGGAACTTCTTCCTCTTCTCTGGGTCTCCTGTTTTGTTCCTGTGAATGAATAGCTTCATGTATAGCAGTCAATTGTCTCATATATGTCCTTAATTCCAATTGTAACTGTTCTAACGGTGGCCCGTCATAAGGTCCTCTCAAATGAGGCACAGGCATTGGTCTCCCAGTCAACATTTCATGGGGGGTCAGATTAGTGATCCTGTTGGTTTGCATTCGATAGCTCATCAGTGCGAGTGGCAACGCACCTACCCAATTAAGCTTAGTGTCCGCACAAATTTTGTTGATTTTGGCCTTAATAGTCCCATTGACCCGTTCCACGAGTCCCTGTGACTCAGGATGGTAGACACACCCCAGTCTCTGCTTGATCCTCAACTGTTGTATTACTGCCTTTACCGTTCTTTGAATAAAAGCAGACCCATTGTCTGAACTGATCTGGGATGGGATACCAAATCTTGGTATGACCTCTCTCGTCAGAAATTTTATCACTGTCTGTGCTCCTTGCTCTGCTGATGGTTCTGCTTCCACCCATCTACTGAATCTGTCTATAATGACCAACATGTACCTTTTTCCTCTTACTGCTTTTATCATGTCCACATTACTAGATGCTTAAAGGGTCCTTCTGGAACTGGAATAGAGCCTATTGGAGTTGTTGTTCCTTTTCTTACATTGTTCTGTGCGCAAATTTCACATTCACTCAGAAATTCATCTACCCTTGTTTGTAAGTATGGGGACCAGAATCCTTGTCTTTTTATCTTTCTCATAATCTCCCCCCTTCCACAGTGGTCAAAACTGTGGGCGTCAGGTATAAGAATATTAAGCAGTGGGGTGGGAGCTATCATAAAACCTTCATGAGACCTCCAGATATTATTAGCATCTCTAGTCGCCCCCCTTTGTTGCCATAAGTGTATTTCAGGTGGTGTAGCTCTGGACTGCATTTGGGCAATACTTTCTATAGTAGGGAGGGGCTGGATCAAAACGGATGGTGCCATTACAGCAGATTGACACCCAGAAGCCAATTTTGCTTGGCTATCTGCGGCGTTATTGCCTTTGATAACAAAATCATTTCCTTTCTTGTGAGCCTGGCATTTGACGATGGCCAATTTGGCTGGAAACATCATAGCATTAATCAATGCAGTAATTTGGTCCCCATGTTGGATTGGGGTTCCATCACTCTTTTTGAATCCTCTTTGTTTCCATACTGCACCGAAAAGATGGCATACCCCATGGGCGTATGCAGAATCCGTATAAATGTTGGCTGCTTTATTTTTGGCCAGCAGACATGCTGCCGTAAGGTCTTTTAGTTTGGCCAACTGTGCTTAACAAGGCTGTTCACAACGTTGTGTCAGCACAGGAGTAAAATTGTCCCCATCTCGTTGTACAACAGCAAAACCAGCATGATTACCCGAGTGATCTCTAAAGCATGAGCCATCTACAAAGTAGTCCACGTCTGCATCAACAATTGGTGTTGATTCCAAATCTGGTCTCAGACGAGTGAATGCTAGAGAGGCAGCAACACATTCATGAGGTGTTCCTTCCCCCTCTACTGGGACAAAGTTAGCTGGGTTTGTTGTGGTACATCTTTTGATTGTTATATCAGGATAAGTCAACAATGTGGAGTACGCCAAACATCTGGCCTGTGTCAAAACAAAACGTCCCTGTTCCAATAACTCAGCAATCTTATGATGGGTATAGATGATGACTGGATAGCCCATAGTAACAGCAGAGGCTTTCTCAAAAGCAAAGTATACTGCAGCTAGACCTTGTTGATAACATGGTGGGTAGCCTTGGGCTACACTGTCCAATTTGGTGCTATAGTGGGCAATGGGTTGCTTCTTCCGCCCACTGCATGTCTCCTACATCAGGACAGCAGAAGCAAAGCCCTCTTTTCTGTCTGCTACATACAAATGGAAAGTTCTGTCATCATTTGGAATCGTTAATAATGGGGCTGTTTGTAATTCTTTTTTGAGTGAGCTGAATGCTATCAGTGCATCAGGATCCCATTTCAATGGTGCTCTAAGATTTTGGTGACCAGCCTGTCTCATAATGGTCCGCAATGGAGCTGTTTTGATCGCATAATCTTCTATCCAATCAGCACTAAAACCAGTCATTCCCAAAAATGTCATCATTTGACCCACAGTTTGCGGTTGGGGTGCTTTACTAATTGCTTCCAATTGGCTGGGTGATATTGCCTTTGTTTGATGTGCAATTAATCGACCCAGATACTCTACTTGAGGCAAGCAGTATTGCAATTTCTCTTTTGTGGCTTTATGGCCACCTTCTGCTAATTTGGTTAATACTTCTGATCCAAGATGGCGCCGCGGATGGCTGCCTCGGTGTGGAGCTCTCCAGCTATTGTGTTGTTTTTGTTCGTTTGTTCTGCGTTTAGTCATTCTTTTCCTATCAGTTTCACCAAAGACGAACTACTGGACATTAGGAAACACACACCAGAAACCTTTTCTACAGTTTTTGATTATTCGGACGTTTTGCTGGACATTCTCGTCGGAGGGACAGCGTTGTTGTTCAAACGCGCGTTCAGACGCAAACGCGGGAAGCGAGCCGGCGCGCTGGTTAAACTCCGCGAGCGCGGCCTGCGCACTGCACTCCCCAGCATTCATCTCGCGAATCTCCGATCCCTTCCTAACAAAACGGATGAACTTCTTCTCCTCACCCACACTAACAAGGATTTTTTAAACTCTGCTGCTTTGTGCTTCACTGAAACCTGGCTGAGTGAAGCTATACCGGACAACGCAATACATCTGCCGGGCTTCCAGCTGTTCAGAGCGGATCGCATCGCGGAGCTAACGGGGAAAACGAGAGGTGGTGGATTGTGTTTCTACATTAACGAAAGTTGGTGTTCAGATGTAACAACACTGAAGAAGATGTGCTCTCCTAATTTAGAGGCACATTTCATAAACTGTAAACCCTTCTACTCGCCTCGGGAATTTTCCTCTTACATTCTCGTGAATGTTTACATCCCTCCAGACGCGTGCGCGAGCGCGGCGCTACAACAGCTGGCTGAACAAATATCTGAAACGGAACAAAGGTACCCAGACTCTCTTTTAATCATTCTTGGGGATTTTAACAAAGCAAATCTTTCCCGTGAACTACCAAAATACAGACAGCACGTTACATGTCCCACCAGAGACAGTAATATACTGGACCCCTGTTACACCACAATAAGAAATGCATATCACTCCGTCCCACGGGCAGCTTTGGGGCTCTCTGATCACTGTTTGGTTAATCTCATACCGACCTACAGGCAGAAACTGAAATCAGCTAAACCTGGAATAAGGACTGTAAAAAGATGGACTAATGAAGCAGAGCAGAATCTACAGGCCTGCTTTGATTGCACTGATTGGACTGTTTTTGAAGCTCCTACCAATGATCTGGATGAGCTCACAGATACTGTAACATCATATATAAGTTTCTGTGAGGATACATGCATTCCTAACAGGACATTCTTATCATTCACTAATGATAAACCATGGTTTACTGGGAAACTCAAACACCTTCGTCATGCCAAAGAGGATGCTTACAGAAGTGGGGATAAAATCTTGTATAACCAGGCCAGAAACAGATTGACAAAGGAGATCAGAGTTGCTAAAAGGAACTACTCTGATAAACTGAAAAACCAGTTTTCATCCAACGACCCATCATCAGTCTGGAATGGCCTGAGGAACATTACCAACTACAAGTCACCATCCCCTCAATCTGTGGACAATCAACACCTGGCTGACGATTTAAATTCATTTTACTGCCGGTTTGAAAAGCCCTCATTCACACCACACACCCGGTCTGATCTGCACTTCACACATTCAGCATCACCTCCTGTTCTCCAATTATCACTCCCCCCTCCTGCCATCCAACCTGAGCTTAAGGTCTGTGTGGAGGACGTGAGCCGAGTCTTCAAAAACAGAAGACTAGGAAAGCCTCAGGCCCAGACGGCATCTCATCTGCTTGTTTAAAAGCCTGCGCTGACCAACTGGCCCCGGTCTTCACGCAGATCTTCAACAGATCATTGGAGCAGTGTGAAGTTCCCTGCTGCTTCAAACGCTCCACTATCATTCCTGTCCCCAAAAAACCCAAAATCACTGGACTTAATGACTACAGACCTGTCGCTCTCACGTCTGTGGTCATGAAGTCGTTTGAAAGACTGGTGCTGGCCCACCTGAAGGACATCACTGGACCCCTGCTGGATCCCTTTCAGTTTGCTTACAGAGCAAACCGGTCTGTGGATGATGCAGTCAACATGGGACTGCATTATATCCTGCAACATCTCGACAGACCAGGGAGTTATGCAAGGATCCTCTTTGTGGACTTCAGTTCGGCCTTCAATACCATCATGCCTGGTCTTCTCACAGCCAAACTGACCCAGCTCTCCATACCATCCTCGATCTGTCAGTGGATCACCAGCTTCCTGACGGACCGGCAGCAGCGAGTGAGATTGGGGAAACACACATCCAAGACACTCACAATCAGCACTGGTGCTCCCCAAGGGTGCGTTCTCTCCCCACTGCTCTTCTCCCTGTACACTAATGACTGCACTTCTAAAGACCCCACTGTCAAGCTCCTGAAATTTGCAGACGACACCACTGTCATCGGTCTCATCCGAAACGGTGACGAGTCTGCTTACAGACTGGAGGTTGAACAGCTGGCTGTCTGGTGCAGTTATAACAACCTTGAGCTGAACACGCTCAAAACAGTGGAGATGATCGTGGACTTCAGGAGGAACAGCTCAGCACTCCTCCCACTCACCATCATGAACAGCACTGTGGAAGCAGTGGAGTCATTCAGGTTCCTGGGCACTATCATCTCTCAGGACCTGAAGTGGGACAATCACATTGACTCCACTGTGAAAAAGGCCCAGCAGAGACTGTACTTCCTTCGCCAGCTGAGGAAGTTCAACCTGCCACAGGATCTGCTGATTCAGTTCTACTCAGCCATCATTGAGTCTGTCTTGTGCGCTTCCATCACTGTCTGGTTTGGTTCAGCTACCAAATCAGACATCAGGAGACTACAACGGACAGTCCGGACTGCGGAGAGGATTATTGGTGCCCCCCTGCCAAACCTCCAGGACCTGTACTCTTCCAGAGTGAGGAAGAGAGCAGGTAAAATCATCACAGACTCCACTCACCCTGGACACCACCTGTTTGAACTGTTACCGTCAAGACGGAGACTCAGATCACTGGCCACAAGAACATCTCGGCACAGGAACAGTTTCTTCCCACAGGCCATTTCCCTCCTGAACAGTTAACACTCCTCCCAAGGCATATGCCTGTAAGTGCAATACTCCCACTGTTTAGTGCAATATCCCACAACTCAGGTGATACTTATATGTAGATTTATTTATTTATAATATTCAAAACACTGTAAATAGGTTCATAATCTGTAAATCTGAAAATGTCTATTCTGACTAAACCCAACTGTGATAGTTTTATTCAACTGTGATAGTTTTATTCTCATATATTTATATTTTTATTTTTTATTCTTATAATTTGTAGTATTATGTTTCATGTTGTATTTGTATATGTCCACTGGAAGCCTCAGTACCAAAACAAATTCCTTGTGTGTGCAAGCACACTTGGCAATAAAGCTCTTTCTGATTCTGACTTTAATGGAGTCCTGATGGCACTGTTCCAGCGTTGTTGAACAGATCAACAAATCATCCACATACTGTATTAATGTACTATCCAGTCTTAAGTCTTCTAGATCAAGTTTTAAAACTTGGTTAAACACATGAGGTGAGTGTTTAAATCCTTGGGGCATTCTCGTGTATGTGTATTGTTTACCTTGGTAAGTGAAGGAAAAAAGGTTTCTGCTTTCTTCTGCTAGAGGAATGCTGAAAAATGCAGAGCACAGATCAATCACAGTGAAATAGTTAGCAGCAGGTGGAACATTTGTCAAAAGCGTATGTGGGTTTGGCACCTCAGCTGGCCAGTCTTCCACTACTTCATTCACTGCCCTTAGGTCATGCACTAGTCTCCACTTAGATTTATTGGCTTTTTCTACTGGTAAAATTGGAGTGTTGCAATAGCTAGCGGTCTCAATAAGTACTCCTGCCTCTATTAACCCTTCAATTGTTTTTCTTATGCCTTCTATTGCTTCGCGTTTCAGTGGGTATTGCTGTTTCCTAGGCAGCTGGACTCCTGGTTTAATAGCAATTCTCACAGGGTTCGCTGACTTGACTAGTCCTACATCTGTGTCATGCTTAGACCATAACTGTAGGGGCACCCTTTCTTCCATTTCTATCATTAATTCCTTCATTTTAGAGATTGAGTCATGTTGTTGTTCTGTTTCCACAACCAGTTTTGGGGTACCTATCATATTAGTTACACATAGAATCTTTAGGTGTGTTTTATCTGGTGTTTGTAAAATAAAGGGGTTCTCAGTGGCTTCCCACCGTTTTTCCTTAGCTTTTAACATCATTGGACCTAGATCTTTTGCCCGACATCCTTCAATGACGCACAACGTCACATGTGGGACTGAATTATCAACCCTAAACCATGTTCTGGTGAAGTCACTGTCTTCAATTTGTAGTGCTGCCCCTGTTGGTCCTATAATTATATGGTGTGATCTTAAATGCACTTTCTGGCCCTCAGTTTTCTCTAACCACTCTTTTTCCTGTTCTGGATCCCTAAGGGGGTCATATATCATTGTACAGTGATATTCAGTTTCTGGTGAGGTTGGTTTCAGGAATTGTTCTTTTATATACTTTTCCTATCTATCCAGTGTTTGTCTTAGTCCCTCATCTAAATTCCCAATCCAAAATGCATTAGCTTGTGGTTCCTGTTGATCCATTTCACTCATTACTATCATCTGTTTTATACCTGCACTATCTATATATATTCCTTGGGGAGTGCACCATATCTGTAAATTTAGCTTGCATATTGCATCTCTTCCCAACAGATTGACTGGTGTTTGGTCTGATACTAGCACAGGAATTTTAATTTCAGAGTCTTTGACTTTTATGCTGACACGGGTTGTCAT
Source organism: Siphateles boraxobius (assembly GCF_051911475.1). NCBI lineage: Eukaryota > Metazoa > Chordata > Actinopteri > Cypriniformes > Leuciscidae > Siphateles > Siphateles boraxobius. Next base: position 5,422,944 of record NW_027508722.1, on the reverse strand, counting down.
TGGAATTAGCTGCGTTAGTCCCGAGAATCCTACTGTCTTTACATATTTTCCAGACCTGGGGAGGTGTGAGGCATAAGTTGGGCTCAAGCAGGTATATGTTGCTCCTGTATCAAGCATAATAGGTGTTATCTTGTCCTCTATCTTAACCCGCAGCATAGGTTCTTGGTCAGCATTTGATGACAGCATTGGAAGCTGACTCCTCCCCATAGGATTCTCTGGGCATCCCTAGTATCCTTGGTCCGGGCCACGCCATGGGTTGACGGGGCCAGATACCTGATACTGCTGGTTTTGATTTCCTTGTCGCCCTGGCTGTCTTAGCTGGGGCCCATCTTGGGGCCATGGGTTAACTGGGCAGAATCTCTTGGTGTGTCCAGGCTGATTACATCCCCAACAGGTGCTTGGTTGGTCAGGGTTTCTTTGCTGGTTGTAAAATTGTCTCCCTCTTCCTCTTCCTCTTCCTGGGATTGTTCCATTTCTATTGTCTTGATGTTCAGGAAGGTATATTACAATTGGTGCAGCCAGTTGCTGTGGGTTTCCTGAGTTGACGGGCACATTCTGATTCATGTTGTTTGGTGCTTGCTGGACAGTCTGGGGAGCTTGACTTGGTATGTTGACAGCCGCCATCATGGCAGTCGGGTCGTCTGTCTCCTTCACCGCAGCTTGCACTTTCTTCTTTTTGTTGATTGATTCATCCAGCTGCAACTGGGTTAGTTTTCTTTGAAGATCTCTTTCTTGGTTTTTCAGCTTCTGCTCATTTTTTCTGTGTTGTTCTACTGCATGAGCCACATGGTCACTAAATTATTTAGGTGACTTTGAGGTCAGTCCCACCACATCTTCTAACTTGGCTTTCACTGGTGCAGGCATGGCTTCCACAATGGCAGTTCTGAACAGTGCTGTTATTACTGGGTCATGTTCGGGGTCTCTCTCCAATTCTTGCTTCCACTTCCTTGCTTGTTTCTGGACATAGGTGATTGGGTTTTCTCCGTCTCCTATTGGCTCTCCTTTCAGTGATTTTGGGTCCATTTGGGTCTGATAATATTTTCTCAGCACTTGCCATATCGCTGGTGTGCATTGGTCCATTGGTCTGGCGTCCATTCTAGGTGAATCAATCGCCTGATGTAGTCCTGCGTCCTGTAAGATCTCATTAGTCCTAGCTCCTCCCACGCATTTAGCCAGCAGGGCCTTAACATCTCCAAGGGCCAAAATCTTGCCCATTGTCTCTTCTTCCAGCGATCTGATCCACTTGCCAGCTCCTTCATGTAAATCAGGTAGGTGGGCTATCAGTCCTTCCAGATCCTGCCCCGCCCACGGCACATACTGTCCCTGTTGACCTTTAATTAGGATGGGGCACTGCACAGTTTCTTCCTTCAGTGGGTCCTCCTCTTGTTTGCATGTACTTATCATAGGGCAAAACTTATGATTTTCCATATGCCAGTCTTCTTCTCCCCTATACATGCTTGGTTTCTTTAGTGCCGTTCCCTTAGGTTGTATGGGGTGGCTGGTGGGGCAGCTGGCGAGATATCCTCAAGGAGTAGGGTCCCTGTCACACTCTTGACTTCCCTGCGAGGTCTGGCTGGGCTGAGTGAGCGTGACTTGTGCTTTCGGCGGTTCTGATGTCTCTGGTGTTCTTGAGGTTTGTGTTGTTCTGAGCCCGTGACATTCTTCAGGGATTCCTGTAAGCGTTTAAAGCTGTGATTGATTTGTTCTTCTGTTGTCCTTATATCTTGTTCCAGCTCATCACATTCTTGTTCGAACAGCTGATTGGTGTCTACTTCCTGGTTCAGTTTTTCCCCAAGACTCTGCAGGGCTTTCGCTGCATAATGGTATGGATTAGACAGGGTGGGGTTCTTGCGTTCAGTAAGGTGTTTCCTATTCAAGCTGCTACCTTGGCTTCCATCATGGCTTGATGGCCCCTTGTTTAGTGGAGATGATGCTTCAAACATGTCAGCATCTGCCAATATTTTGTGGTCACAATCTGTATTCCTGTGGTCTCTCTTTCCTCCTCCTCTCTTTCTTCTTCCTCATCCTGCGTATCTGTGAGGGTTACGTTGCCTTTGATCTTCACAGTGCCCTCCATCAGGGGGAGCTGTTTACCAGTCATATCATAGGGTGTGAGCTAATGCTCTCCTATGCCTTTCTTTCCCGTATTCACTGAGTCCCTCCCACATTTGTTTTTCCCTTGACTTCAAACTTTTTCCTTTAAACCTTTTTCTGACTGTTTATCGTCTCTTTATCTTTTTGCTTTATTTGCAATCCGTCTATTCATGCGCTTAAAATTTTATTCACACACTTCTATCCCTTCTTCAATATCAAAAGTATGTAGAAAGCCCCAATGTTCAGTCTTAATTCTCTTTCAACAGACGCTGGGTTTCTCTATCTGGATCACAGTATTTGCAGTCTGGCGAATGGCCAAATAGTGGACCAAACCAATTCTTTGGAGTGTTCTTTGTTTTTTTTGGTAAGCACAGTTTTTCACTTGATTTTTACTTGTTAGTTTTATTTTATCCATTAATTTCTAATACATTTTTATACTTCTTTTTTCTATTTATTCTTTATTCTGGACTTTTTTCTGCTTCTGCTGCTATTTCTCACTAATTGGTTCCACTGTCCTCTGCTTCCCAGCACTATCACTGATTAATGACTAGTTAATGCACCTCTTGGCAGAATGCCCGGGAGAGCCAAAAATTCCCTTCTCTCTATATTTTAGTCTTCTGGTGTATACTTTTACATTCTTTAACTCAATTCTTTTAACTTTTCTTACCTTTTTATGTAAAAAACTTTAGCTAATAATTATTATAAGGATTTTAAATGTTTTTGTTCTTTATCTATACTTTACCTTCCTTACTTTGTGCACATTTTAATACCCCCTATTCTCTTTCACAAAAGACAGACAGACAAAAAAACAGTTGGTCAGTGTACTTCCTACACTGCCTGGCGCCTTTTAAACACTTCTTTTACTAGACAGTGTACTCTTACTTCATGAGCGCAATCTCCACGCTATGCACTTCTTGCTTTTTGAGACAAACACACATACAGCAGCTTCTTTGGACCTGGAAATCAGACTCCCTTCTTATCTTTTATCTCTCAGTTGTTTTTTAGGTTCTTTTGCAGTGGGGTTTTATAATTGCAGAGCAATCATCAAGCGTGTCAGCTTCTCAGAGGCAATTCACAAAACAAAATATAAGCAAAAACTGCTTACCTGATTTTTGGCCGGCCTTTGTTTTGTGAATGCCACCGTCAGCGTCAACACCACGATGATCTCCTGACCCCAAGCCTGCTCCTGGCTGGCTCGCCAATTATTTCGTGGCTAATTGCTGGTCTCTGGTCCTGATCAGTAGTTTTTCAGAGTCTAGTAGGAGTTAGTCTTCAAAAAGTTTTCAGAGTCGAAGTTCCAGGTCTCAGAAGAAGAACTTTATTGAGCAATTCAACAAAGTGAGATGGTCAGCTGAATCATCTGATCTTACAGTGGTTGAAACATAGATTTTATACATCTTTCTTATCGCCAGTGTCCAATTAGTGTTTGTACCGTTATCTCTTACACATTGCTCCTCCTTGGTATCACGCCACCATTAAGATCACATGCTCCGAGGCCTTATTTCTATTGGTGGCGGAGTATCACATGTATAGTTTTTTTTAAAAATTACATCATATATGTTTTTTAGTACTTTCCTGTACCTTGCACCAACGTCATCTATGCATTATATGGGTTTTTAGGTACTTTTCCAACTCTACATTGCCCTATGGCCTACTTTTGCTCAGCATTACAGCATTCAGACTTGAGCATCAGATAGAGGAGGGGTAACAGAATTCTCCAACACTACCTCTTGATTTTGAGTTTAACTGAGACACATCTGGCTGCCATTTTGGAGTAGCCAAGCCGGGTAGCATTGCCGAGGGGTCTAAGGCGCTGGCTTTAGGCCCCAGGCTCCAGTCTCTTAGGGGGCGTGGGTTCGAATCCCACCGCTGCCAGCAGAGGTTTTAATGAGGGCCAGACACCTAAAGTGTGCTCTGAAAAGGTGCAAAAGCAGCTGAAAATATGCACCCTCTTGAATCAGAGACAACAATAACTTGCAATTATTATAATGACACTTCCAAAATGAATTTTAATAATATAATAATAGTGTATAGCAGGACAGTCGATCGGCAGGACTGAGAGTTTTTGGTGAACTGACAGCTACCTCTTGATTTTGAGTTTAACTGCGACACATCTGGCTGCCATTTTGGAGTATGGCCCAAAGGCTTTGATCAGGTAATTCAGTTGTGTTTGATTAGAGATGGAATTGCAATCTGCAGGGAGGGGGGCCTCCAAGAGTGTAACTGCATCCCCCCTCTACTTAGTAGGCATTTCCACCAGTCGAGGAGCTCCTTCAAGGCATGAAGAATTTCAACTGATTTAACTATGGAGAAGTGAGACACTAAAAGAAAACATTGGCGAAAATGGCCCACGGAAGGCATTCTTACAAGGTAGCGTGGCCGAGCGGTCTAAGGCGCTGGACTAAGGCTCCAGTCTCTTCGGGGGCGTGGGTTCAAATCCCACCGTTGCCAAGGCTGCATTTTAGAAGGCAACTGTGAAAAGACTGGAGAAGTGACACTGCTTGCTCCCAGTCTCTTCAAAACTCAGCCGTTTTTGCTTTCCTTGGCCGAACTCGGCGGGCTTCAGAGCCTGGCGATGAAGGTCCACACCCAACAATTTCTCTATTTCTGAAATTTAATGGCCACAAAATGGCCCACTAGAGTAACCAAGCCGGGGTAGCGTGGCCGAGGGGTCTAAGGCGTGGGATTTAGGCTCCAGTCTTTTGGGGGCGTGGGTTCGAATCCCACCGCTGCCAGCAGAGGTTTTAATGAGGGCCAGACACTTAAAGTGTGCAGCTGAAAATATGCACCCTCTTGAATCAGAGACAACAATAACTTGCAATTATTATAATGACACTTCCAAAATGAATTTAAATATAAATATAGCTGCAAGCAGCAATACGGGGCCAAGCCGCTGAAGGGGCTGTAGCGCAATACGGAGCCAGAAGAGCAAATACAGCAGAAATAGAATGTACATGTAGAACAGATAGGTTCAGAAGTACAGATAGGATGAAATCAAAATGAACAGAAGGTCTGATGAGAATGAACACAGAATGAAGTAAAAAAACAAGATTATTTCTAATACAAGAGTAAGACAGTTTAGTACAGCTCTTACCCGCATAATAAAGGAATATAAATGACAAGTTTATACACAAGTTTAAAGTTGTCCCTCATAGGACTCGAACCCACTATATATGGGCCAGGTGTCTGTCACTCATCTTGTTGTGCCACTTGGCAGACACGCATCTACAAAATTCAATAGTTTCAAGAGAGAATCAAGTCAAAATTAAGAATTTTGAAGAAAATGAAGAGCATAGAACTCTGAATTGTACATAAAAGCACTGCATGTTGTATGTGACAGCTTCAGATGAGACCATTCTTAGGCACAATGCCTGGAACAGATGCAACTTCTGCATCTTTTCCTGCCACAGTACCTCATGCGGTCTGGGCACGTTTTCAGTTTCTAAATTGTCATGGGCATATTAGATATTATGTCATCTCCAATTTGGATCCAGCCTTGTATGAGGATTTCAGATGATGCTAACTTCTGTGAAGAGATGATGCCAACTCTGTTTTAAAGTTGACATGAAATCAAAATTGACCCTATTAACTTTGTTAGCACATATAACTTGTCTCGTGGTGAACAATTAATCTGTGGAAGTTAATGCTCAGAAAAAATACAAGTACTCCACAGCGACTCCTGGGGTCACTGTTTCACAAATGGAAATTTTGCATAGTGTGCCTTTAATGTAATACAACACTATTAACTAAAGCTTAAAACAATTATTGAACCTGGTCTTTAAACTGTAGAAGTTTGTCAGTTTATAAATCCATTAACACCATATACCTAGCCTCTCTTTGTTCTGCTAATGGTCACAATTGTGACCTGACGAATAATCAAGTTTTTTGTATGGACTTTGTTATATTTTTTTTGACGTAATTGATAAAGATTGTTTAATATCCTTATAAATTCATACATGTTATCTCAGGGAAAAGAAATTGGAATTACATGGGTTAACTGCCATATGCAACTGTAACCTATATTTTTGCTATAAGTACATTACTTTGACAGTCACCTTTGATAATGTCTTGTACAATTATGTTTTTTTAATGCTGCCTAGAAACAATATTGTGAGAGGTGATAAAAATGTGAATTAAAAATAAGTTATTTTTAGTTTAAATACCTTTGAGCACATTGGATAAAGTAAGCAAATTAGAGTGGGCCTTTTAAGAAGTGATTTTAAAGCACTATTGTTGCATATTTAAATCTATATAGAAAAGAATACTAACCGTTTCTTTAGTTATTTACAATGACACTTATGGTTACACTACTTGCTTTTCCCAGTATGGTTTGTGAAACTAAACTTAGTGCCTAGTTAAGAATGGCTAGAAGAATGCACGCAACTTTCCAAATGTAAGATAAGCCCATGCAATAAAGGTCACATATTCCAAGAATTGACACATTTGCTTTAATAAAATTGAAGAAAAAAATGACATGAAACAACATTTAACAAAGCTTTGCCATAAAAATAAATAAATCAGTAGCATTTCAGAACATAATGGACAAAATTAACCTAATTTCAATAGCTTTAGAAAACATGACTTAAATCAATATTTGCCATTCATTAAAAAAAAAAAAAAAAAAAAAAAAAAAACACTACCACCATTTCAATGGAATTACAATCCTGAAAACTACTTTAAACTTCAAACTACTTCAACCTTCTTCAAACTTTCAGGTCCAAACTTTCACAAGCCAACTTAAACGTTATCTCGGCCAACTTTTTAATCTATTATTTTACTAGGAATCTTTTGAACATTGCACAATTCACATGTTTTAACGATTGCTACACATTGGATTTGATTAAACAATCTTCAAAGTTATAGCCTCTTGCTTTACTGAGCATTTGCTTTATACTCATACACTGCGGTTTGCTTAATTTTACAGAGACTTAAGTTGTTGAAGGTAGAACTGCAGCAATTGGCTCCAAATTACATAAGACTCCACAATCATCTGAAGTTGTATAATATGGGGCTCGAACCCACTATCTCTGTGTCAGAAGCATATCACTCATCTCATTGCACCACTGGGAAGTTGTGTTTTTGCAAAGATGCAGAAGGTGGTCTGGGTTGTTTGGATACATGATTTATTAAGTTGGCTTGTGAGAGGTATCATTTGCTCCAATATGGCGGAAAGTCACATTGTTGGAAAATGACAAATGAGATATTGTCTGAATCGGCATAAACCAAGGAACATAATGACATAACGTAATCAAAATTTGAACAATGTTTTCAAAAGTTATAAGCGTTTTTGCAAAAAAAACGTATATCTCAGGAACACTAGGTGGCGCTGTGTTCAAAATTTTCATGTCCCTTCAGGACATTTTGTCGATCATCCTTACCAAATTCTTTGCTAATATGTCAAATAATTTAAAAGATATTGCAATTTATGACAAAATTCTAAATGGCGGACACGTGGTACATCCAATCCTGGCAAAATTGATATCCACAGAATCGACATGACACAAGAAATCCATAGATACCACATTTATGATTTTCTGACAAACTGTTCAAAAGTTATTGGCCAAAATAGCTATTTTTCATATCTCATGACCCATAGGTGGCGCTATTCCCAACTTTGGCATGAAACCTCAGAACATGCTTCCGATGAAATGTACCAATTTTCGTTTCGATTGATCAAATTTTGGCCGAGATACAGCCTCTTAGCCAATTTTGGGTGGACCATGTTAAGTTTGCGACACCATAACTTTTTTTTCCCAGTAAAAAAAAAAAATCGGGAACAGTACATTTATGCGGCTCAGTCCGAAGATCATTTGAGCACATGTTTGGAGAAAATTGGACAAAATTTGAAGGAGGAGTAGCAATAAAACTGAATACTCTACTTTTCAAAATGGCCACTACTGTAATGGGCGGGGTCTTAATGTACAGTATTGGTTGTGATCAGCATGATGAGTGGAATCAGGTGGACTAAGTTTCATGTCTCTAGATCAAAGCGTTCAAAAGTTATAACCATTTAAATGTTGCATTTTTGAACTGGTGGTGGCGCTATAGAGTTGGTTCTAGACACTCAAAATTTGGCTCAATTACTCTTCATGATCATCTCTATAACCATGCCAAATTTCATCATTTTCCTACTTACGGTTCATAGGGCTGCCATAGGCTTCCATTTGCGGAATAATAATAATAATAATAATAATAATAATAATAATAATAATAATAATAATAATAATAATAATAATAATAATAATAATAATAAAACTAACAGATACAATAGGTGCCTTGCCCTTCGGGCTTGGCCCCTAATAATAATAAATAATAAGAAAACTAACAGATACAATAGGTGCCTTGCCCTTCGGGCTTGGCCCCTAACTAACAGATACAATAGGTGGCTCAGGCCCATCGGGGCTTGGCCCCTAACTAACAGATACAATAGGTGGCTCAGCCCCTTTGGGGCTTGGCCCCTAATAATAATGTATAGCACACAGGGGTCCCCAATCCTGCTTTGTGCAGGACAGTCGATCTGCAGGACTGGGCACCCCTTGTCAATGGAGTTTGCAAATTTGACTCATTGAGAATTTTTGGTGAACTGACAGCTACCTCTTGATTTTGAGTTTAACTGCGACACATCTGGCTGCCATTTTGGAGTATGGCCCAAAGGCTTTGATTAGGTAATTCAGTTGTGTTTGATTAAAGATGGAATTGCAATCTGCAGGGAGGGGGGCCTCCAAGAGTGTAACTGCGTCCCCCCTCTACTTAGTAGGCATTTCCACCTGTCGAGGAGCTCCTTCAAAGCATGAAGAATTTCAACTGATTTAACTATGGAGAAGTGAGACACTAAAAGAAAAAAATGGCGAAAATGGCCCACGGAAAGCATTCTTACAAGGTAGCGTGGCCGAGCAGTCTAAGGCGCTGGATTAAGGCTCCATTCTCTTCGGGGGCGTGGGTTCAAATCCCACCGCTGCCAAGTCTGCATTTTAGAAGGCACCTGTGAAAAGACTGGAGAAGTGACACTGCTTGCTCCCAGTCTCTTCAAAACTCAGCCGTTTTTGCTTTCCTTGGCCGAACTCGGCGGGCTTCAGAGCCTGACGATGAAGGTCCAAACCCAACAATTTTCTCTATTTCTGAAATTTAATGGGCAGAAAATGGCCCACTAGAGTAACCAAGCCGGGGTAGCATGGCCGAGGGGTCTAAGGCGCTGGATTTAGGCTCCAGTCTCTTCGGGGGCGTGGGTTCAAGTCTGCGACACATCTGGCTGCCATTTTGGAGTATGGCCCAAATGCTTTGATTAGGTAATTCAGTTGTGTTTGATTAGAGATGGAATTGCAATCAGCAGGGAGGGATGCCTCCAAGAGTGTAACTGCATCCCCCCTCTACTTAGTAGGCCTTTCCACCTTTCGAGGAGCTCCTTCAAGGCATGAAGGCTCCAGTCTCTTCGGGGGCGTGGGTTCGAATCCCACCGCTGCCAGCAGAGGTTTTAATGAGGGCCAGACACCTAAAGTGTGCTCTGAAAAGGTGCAAACGCAGCTGAAAATATGCACCCTCTAAAATCAGAGACAACAATAACTTGCAATTATTATAATGACACTTCAAAAATGAATTTTAAATATAATAATAATGTATAGCACACAAGGGTGTCCAATCCTGCTCTGTGCAGGACAGTCGATCGGCAGGACTGAGAGTTTTTGGTGAACTGACAGCTACCTCTTGATTTTGAGTTTAACTGCGACACATCTGGCTGCCATTTTGGAGTATGGCCCAAAGGCTTTGATCAGGTAATTCAGTTGTGTTTGATTAGAGATGGAATTTTAATCTGCAGGGAGGGGGGCCTCCAAGAGTGTAACTGCGTCCCCCCTCTACTTAGTAGGCATTTCCACCTGTCAAGGAGCTCCTTCAAGGCATGAAGAATTTCAACTGATTTAACTATGGAGAAGTGAGACACAAAAAGAAAAAATTGGCGAAAATGGCCCACGGAAGGTAGCGTGGCCGAGCTTTGATTAGGTAATCACTCCAAGAGTGCAGTGTTAATTTTGTCAGCAAATTTTGATTTAGTTTTAGTCTTAGTCTTTTGACTAAAATGCCATTTAGTTTTAGTCATATTTTAGTCATCTGAATTGTTTTAGTTTTAGTCTAGTTTTAGTCGACGAAATACAATAACATTTTAGTCGACTAAATCTACAGTAGATTTAGTCGCCTAAAATATAATGGGTTTAGTTCAATTGTAATGCATTAATTTAGAATTTCTCTAAAATTTCCAAACCCATATACTCCCGGAGAAAACATCTATTAACCTATTAATATGAATGATTTTTAAGTTTGAACATGCAATACAGATACAGATTTAACTGCTGTTACTTAAAAAATATCTTAAAATGAAATAAAACCACTTTTCCTAAAGTACAACACAGTCTTCTTTACAATGAATGATATATTCATTCCTTATAACTACTTACACATCATTCTTTATTCTTTCAAGCAGACATATTTATTTGTATGAATTAAATATAATTAATCCTTATTAAAGCTATTAACAAACAGTGAATGCTTTTCTCTTTTTCTTTTGTTGCTTGATCAAAATTAAGGACACGGACCGCATTAGGTTTATTGCCACTGTCACTTTAAGACGTCGGATCATGTCCAATGACATGCGGATACAATTGCACTGATGCACATCCGACACACTCAGGGTGCTTCTCATTTCTTATTTATGCATCCTCGTTTCCTTTCCTCGCTTCCTTTCCTAGCTCCTCATCTCCTCCCCTGTAGGTTGTGAGGGAAGGACGCAAGGAAAGAAAATGAGGACGGAGGAATCGAAATGAAAGCTTTTTTTATACATTGGAATACTTGATCACTCGAGCGTCATTTCACAGCGACATCAGCAGCGCTCAAAGGGTCTGCCCTTATGTTGTTGAAGTTTGTTTATTTAAGAAATTCATAATGAATAATAATAAAGCAAGATACCCTGTTGAAATATGTGATATGTGTGGTTTATATAAACTGCAAAGGTAAATTATAAATTAAATAAATTAAAAAGATAGTGACCGATGTGAAGGGGGAGGAGAATGTATACGTGCGTCACATTTAGTCAATAAAACACTTCCGCATAGGATACACCTGTGTATCCTCGCTCATAACTCCTCCGAAAGCCTCATCACTTCTCGATCCTCGACTCCTCGCGGTGCAATTAGAGAATTGAAATGTCCTTCTAGATGGCTGTGCTTGATTGGTTTCCGGGTCATAGGATGGAGGACAGAGGAGCGAGGAGGTGAGGAGGGATATTGAGAAGCACCCTCACAGTTTAAGACATAACCAGCATAGTTTACATGAATACTCTCCAAAAAGGACATTTAGACATACTGTTGTGTATTTCTCCATTCAGACACGAAAGAGAGCTCAATTCAGTAGCCTACTCGCGCGCTGTAGGTGTATTGTGCATGACTGCACGCTTCGGGTTAGGTGTGTGCGCAAAGAAAACCGCACCGAATAGAGCTCTTTTTTGCATCGTCACTCTTATTCAGAGATCTATATGTCTGCTCTACTCATTCTCCCAGACATTCACATTTTTTAACGTTTTATGACCGCGGGGTAGATCACGTTACAGTAGCCTACAAATGTGCGCATCTACCACACACGCAGGACATCTGACGGATCGCTTCCCAAATCGTCACTATCTAACATTTTCGTCTAGTTTTTATTCGTTGACGAAAATGTCAATAGATTTTCGTCATAGTCTTTGTCATTCAAAACTAGGTTTTATTTAGTTATCGTCTCGTTTTCGTCTGTGAAAAAATGTCGTTGACGAATAATTTTCGTCGTTATTTTCGTCAACGAAATTAACACTGCAAGAGTGTAACTGCGTCCCCCCTCTACTTAGTAGGCATTTCCACCTGTCGAGGAGCTCCTTCAAGGCATGAAGAACTTCAACTGATTTAACTATGGAGAAGTGAGACACTAAAAGAAAAAATTGGTGAAAATGGCCCACAGAAGGCATTCTCACAAGGTAGCGTGGCCGAGCGCTCTAAGGCGTTGAATTAATGCTCCAGTCTCTTCGGGGACTTGAGTTCAAATCCCACCGCTGCCAAGTGTTCATTTTAGAAGGCAATTGTGAAAAGACTGGAGAAGTGACACTGCTTGCTCCCAGTCTCTTCAAAACTCAGCCGTTTTTGCTTTCCTTGGCCGAACTCGGCGGGCTTCAGAGCCTGACGATGAATTTCCACACCCAACAATTTCTCTATTTCTGAAATTTAATGGCCATAAAATGGCCCACTAGAGTAACCAAGCCGGGGTAGCATGGCCGAGGGGTCTAAGGCGCTGGATTTAGGCTCCAGTCTCTTCGGGGGCGTGGGTTCAAGTCTGCGACACATCTGGCTGCCATTTTGGAGTATGGCCCAAATGCTTTGATTAGGTAATTCAGTTGTGTTTGATTAGAGATGGAATTGTCTACACTCTGGGAGGGATGCCTCCAAGAGTGTAACTGCATCCCCCCTCTACTTAGTAGGCCTTTCCACCTTTCGAGGAGCTCCTTCAAGGCATGAAGAATTTCAACTGATTTAACTATGGAGTGAGACACTAAAAGAAAAAAATGGCGAAAATGGCCCACGGAAGGCATTCTCACAAGGTAGCGTGGCCGAGCGGTCTAAGGTCTTCGGGGGCGTGGATTCAAATCCCACCGCTGCCAAGTCTGCATTTTAGAGGGCAATTGTGAAAAGACTGGAGAAGTGACACTGCTTGCTCCCAGTCTCTTCAAAACTCAGCCGTTTTTGCTTTCCTTGGCCTAACTCGACGGGCTTCAGAGCCTGACGATGAAGGTCCACACCCACCAATTGTCTATGTCTGAAATTTAATGGCCAGAAAATGGCCCACTAGAGTAGCCAAGCCGGGGTAGCGTGGCCGAGTAATCTAAGGCGCTGGATTTAGGCTCCAGTCTCTTTGGGGGCGTGGGTTCGAATCCCACCGCTGCCAGCAGAGGTTTTAATGAGGGCCAGACACCTAAAGTGTCCTCTGAAATGGTGCGAAAGCAGCTGAAAATATGCACCCTCTTGAATCAGAGACAACAATAACTTGAAATTATTATAATGACACTTCCAAAATGAATTTAAATATAATAATAATGTATAGCACACAGGGGTCCCCAATCCTGCTTTGTGCAGGACAGTCCATCGGCAGGACTGGGCACCCCTTGTCAATGGAGTTTGCAAATTTGACTCATTGAGAGTTTTTGGTGAACTGACAGCTACCTCTTGATTTTGAGTTTAACTGCGACACATCTGGCTGCCATTTTGGAGTATGGCCCAAAGGCTTTGATCAGGTAATTCAGTTGTGTTTGATTAGAGATGGAATTTTAATCTGCAGGGAGGGGGGCCTCCAAGAGTGTAACTGCGTCCCCCCTCTACTTAGTAGGCATTTCCTTTTTTTTGTAATTTAGTGTTTTTATTTATTTTGAAAAAGTTTGACAATATTTTGTAAAATAAGAAAGAAAAACTTATATAACTACTAATTTCCCTCTAACCCCCACCCCTTCCCGCACCCACCCCATTGCACTTCGGGACATTGAGCAGTATCCGATTAACAAGGGATAAAATAAAATTAATTTAGAGAAAGACAAATAAAATAAGGTTAATGCCAACATCCATAAGTAGCTGCAGATTAAGTAGACAAGAATTTCTTGACTATAGATATCCAGTTCTTCCACATCGAAAAAGTCCTAGGGTTAGTGTGATTGGTCCGTGCAGATGACAGCTCCAGGTATAATATCTTCAATAAGGAGTGAAGCCAATGTTTAATAGAAAGGTCATGTGGAGGTTTCCAACGTTGAACCGGTAACTTCTTTGCAGCAGTCATGGCAGCTAACCAGAATTTCCGTACCTTCTCACATAGAGGAAATTGAGAATTGTCATTCAATAATAAAATAACAGGATCTTTGGGGATACAAATCCTCGAAGCCTTGTACAAAACATCAAGCACCCCATCCCAGAATTTTTGCACATCTGGACAGCCCCACAGCATATGTACCAAAGTGTCCACACATCCCGGTCCACAGAAATTACAATACGGGTGGGGTGATAGACCCATTACATGTCGTATGCGTGTGGTAAGATATGCCCTGTGAATAACTTTAAAATGAATGAATTGGTGGTTCGGGTTCGTGGATGCAAGGAATGTATTATCCCACACTGTATTCCATTCAATTGTCCTGTTAGAAACGTTCAGATCTAATATCCAAGCCCTAGCTTTAGAAAAATTGTCTGTATTAAGGTTTTGAAAGCAGAGATAAAAATATGAAACAATTCCTGTGCTTGGTGCGTTTGAGATCCAATTCACCACCGGGTGAGTATACAGATTTATACCCCAAGGTACCTTATGGGTCTTTAACACGGCACGTAATTTGAAATATAAAAATAAAGTGTTATGAGAAATATTAAATCTTTCTATTAAGTCACGAAAATCCAGAATTGAATCTTCCCCTTTTATGTCGTTTAACGTTAGGATACCTTTTGTAGACCAGGAGGGCTGTACGAAAGGTTGACCGCCAGAAAGTAAGTTCAGATTGTGCCAAATCGGAGTATGAGTGTGCCATAAAGTTTTAGATGTAAAACAGGCTTCAATCTTTTTGAATATTTGAAGGGTGTAGGAAATTATAGGACCATAATATAATGAGCATTTCCTGTGAGAAAGGCCTGAAAATAAAAAATCTTGCAAACGAATTGGTAAAATGCGCTCTTTTTCTAATTGTTTCCATGAAGACTGTGCGCTCGAATCAAACCATTTCAAAACTGAGAGCAGGATAAAAGACCAGTGGTACCATTTAAAATTTGGGCAGCCCATTCCACCTTTTATTTTACTTTTTTGAAGTGTAGACCACTTAATGCGGGGACGCTTTCCATTCCAAATAAATTTTATTAGTAAAGAGTCCAACTTTTTCCAGTAATTCACTGGTGGGGGAGAGGAAGCATAGAGCTAATAAAATTAATGCGGGGCACAATATTCATTTTTATTGTTGACATTCGGGCAGATGGCAATGAAGGCAGACAAATCCATCTTTGAATATCCGACTCAACTTCCCCATAGATAGACATATAGTTAACTTTGGAAATGAGGGGTAAAGTGGGTCTCAACTGAATCCCTAAGTATTTGACTTGTGTTGAAATCTGAATATTATTTGGCATAGAAAAATTAAAACCATCTGAATTGAGAGGCATTAAAATAGTTTTAGAATGATTCATTTTAAACACCGATAATGTGCCAAATTCGTCTATAATTTGAAGGGCGTTAGGAAGTGAGCGTTGTAGATCAGATAAAAATAGCAGAGTATCGTCGGCATACAAAGAGATAAAATGGGTTGATGAGCCTAACTGAATCGGGGTAATAAGTTTACATTGTCTAATATACTGTGCCATGGGTTCTAACGATAAGTTGAACATAAGGGGAGAAAGCGGACACCCTTGCCTTGTACCTCTGCAGATATTAAAAGTATCTGAAATGAGTCCACCAGTAGAAACCCTGGCCATGGGATTAGTGTATAGAGTTTGAATCATTCTAATAAAATGGTCACCGAAATTGAACTTCTTCAATGTATACCATAGATAGCTCATTTCCAGCCGATCGAAGGCTTTTTCAGCGTCAATAAACAGGAGGCCACTGGGTGTTTCTAATTTCTCGGATTCGGCAATGATATGTAGCACTCGACGAACATTGTCAGAAGCCAAACGACCCGTAATAAATCCTGATTGATCTGAGTCAATTAATTTATGTATCACTGACTGTAGACGCCTGGCAATAACTTTAGCATACATTTTAATGTCATCGTTAATCAAGGAGATGGGCCTATAATTAGAACAGTCCGAATGATCTTTGCCGGGTTTAGGCATAACCGTGATTAGAGCTGTATTGAGGTCTTTGTGAAAACGGCCTTTGAATATGGACTCATTTATAGTACGTAACCATATATGGCCAAGTAGATCCCACAGCACCAGATATAAATCAACTGGTAAGCCATCGATTCCCGGGGACTTTCCTTTGTTTGAATTTAATAATGCGCAGTGTAATTCTTCTATGGTGATTTCAGATTCAAGGCTGTCAGCTTCCTCCTTTGAAAGTTTGTTTAAGTTTAACTATTCAAAAAATTGTTTAAACTGATCAGTACTGGGTTGCATTTCTGAAGAATATAATTTTTGAACGTTGAAAAATGAACGTTTTGTTAATGTCTGTAGGATGTGAGGTGAGACCATTTTTTGAACTCTGGATTGCTTGAATGTTAAAACGCCGCTCATGTTTTTTAAGAGTAAGTGCAAGGAGTCTGCTCGGTCTGCTTCCATCTATGTAATATTTATGTTTTGTAATGTGCATTAAATACTCAGCTCTTCTTCGCAACAGATCATTAAGTGCGACCCTCTCTACACTTAATTTTTGTTGTGTATCATTGGAAAATTGATTGCTTAATTCCTTTTCCAATTCCCCACATCTTCTCTCTAACATTGATATTTGTTCAAGATAATTTTTTTTAAGCTTAGCCGAAAAGGAGATAGCATTGTTCCTTAAAAACCCTTTGATGGAGGCCCATAGCATTTCCTGATTAGAAACAGAGTCCTGGTTTATATTGATAAATTCAATCAATCCTGCTCTTAGTTGAGAAAGAAAGTCTTCATTTTGCAGTAAAACCGTATTAAATCTCCATCGGGATGGTTTACAAGATGTATTAATCTGAAGATGTGCTAGTACAGCATTATGATCTGAAATACTTTGTGGTAGAAATTCAATATTGATTAGCCCTGAAAGTAACGAAGATGAAAGTAAAATATAATCAATTCTTGAAAATGATTTATGACTTGGGGAGAAATAGGTGTATTCCTTGGCTGTTGGATTATGTAGTCGCCAGGCATCACATACATCTATATCTTTAATGAGCAATCTCAGCGCTGTAGAAGACTGAGTTTGTGCTACTGAAACTGAAGGATTAGAACGATCCAAAACTGTGTCGAGCACGGCATTCATATCAGATCCAATGATGATTGAATAGCCTTGGAGAGATAGTATGGTTTTGGAGACATTTGGAAAGAAGGAGGCGTCATAAGAGTTCGGAGCATAAATATTCACAAATGCCACCCTCTTTCCTTCTATTAACGTACAGCAATATGCAATTCTACCATTCTCATCGGAACCTGTGTGTTCAATAATAAAATTAGAATTACGTTTAAATAAAATTGTCACTCCCTTCTTCTTAGATTTACAGCTAGATGATACTATGGGGATATAACGCCTATTTTGCAGTCTTTTAGCATCCATGGCGGTCAGGTGGGTTTCCTGAAGAAACGCTACATCAACCTTTTTCCTGTGTAAAAGATCTAACACCCGTGTACGTTTAATAGGAGAGTTTAACCCCCTGACGTTAAAAGACAGCATGCTTATTTTAACCATAGTCTGTAGTAACCGTACACACACAGATTAGCATGTAATTGTTAGAGCAAGTTATTGAGTGTACCATTAAAGTTCCCATTGCAATATGCAAAAACACAAACAAAAAAGGTCCCGAGTGCTTTAAGCGCCTAAGCGTCCCCTCCCTCTCCCTCTCCCTCTCCCTCTCCCTCTCCCACTCCCACTCCCACCTTCCCTTTTTAGCAAACGTCTGTGGCGGTCGCGAGGCAATGTCTGAACACTATTAACCTTCTTAGCCCCCTATGGATTTAACAGTTGAGGAGATTTAAATTAAATAAATGTATTTCAAAATCAGGAGAACTGTCAAACATGCACTATTCTCATAACTAGATTTAAGGCAACTAGATTTAACTGAAGTCTAAGAACTGTAACCTAGTCGTCTTCTCTGAGTAGACAAACAAAATTAACTGTCTACAGCCTATACCATTTGAAAATTGAATTTTGAAAACTGAAAATTGTTTGACAAAATGCATTTATATGAAAATAAAAATAATTTACCATTTCACTTTGGTGAACTAAAGTCCATAAACACGCTGACAGAGAATTAGTCCAAGTATTGTATAGGTTGTTCAGCAAAACTCAAACGATGTCACCGGCTGATTCCTCCATTTCCTCCGGTGGCGGGAAGTTTAAGGATCTACGAGCAGTGGATACTGATGCGTTAACATCAAGACCCTCGAGATATTTTTCAGCGCTCTCCGGAGATTCAAAAGAGTATTTCTGACCCTTGTGTGAGACTCTCAGAGATGCTGGGTAGATTAGGAAAGTTTCTGCGCCTTTCTGGTGTAGCTTGAATCTTACGGTCGAAAAAGCCTTCCTCTTTTGTGCTGTTTCGTGACTGTAGTCCGCGTAGAATTCCAGGCGCGCTCCTCCGGGCAGAGTGGGTTTTGCTTTCCGGGCTCCTTGAAGAATGGCTTGCCTGTCAGGATAGCGGAGGAGACGGAATATCAACGCTCGTGGTTTTGGTGAGTTGGAACTCGTATACACTCGGTGAGCTCTATCGATCTCGATCCGACTAGAGCGCGCCGACAGGTCGGGGATCCATTTAGGTAGCATTTTCTGTAGAAAGCCGACCGGATCATCCCCTTCCATTCCAGTTGGTAGATTAACCAGGCGGACATTGTTGTGACGTGACCGATCTTCTAGGTCATTGCACTTCCGTTGCATCTGTTCAAGCTGAGATAGGCAGAGGTTCGTATCTTTTTTAGTGTTGCGTAAACTGCCTTGAAGATTATCCACTTTGGTTGTGATCGACGCCACATTTTTACTCAAGGAATCAATTTCTTCTTTCATCGAACGAAGAGCAGCGCAGTTTTCATTGATAAAGTCCTTGAATGGATTAAGGGCCGATTGTATTGCCTCTGTCAACATGCGGGAAACCATTTCGCGCATGGCCTCCTGTTGTGCTTCGATTGCATGGCTAACAATTGAGGCTACGTCGTCCTCTAGCGTTTTGAGTCGTTTGCAGCCCGTTGCCGATTTCTGCGGTGAACTCGATTTCTTACTAGTTGCCATACTGGAAATAAAACTTATACCGTTGTGACAAAATAAGAGATTCTTCCTCAGCGTGAAAAAAAAACTTCAATTAGGAGGTTTTAATCAGGAGCCTAGTGCTGTGCAGCCATCTTGCAGCGCGCGCCACCGGAAGCCTCTTAGTAGGCATTTCCACCTGTCGAGGAGCTCCTTCAAGGCATGAAGAATTTCAACTGATTTAACTATGGAGAAGTGAGACACAAAAAGAAAAAATTGTCGAAAATGGCCCACGGAAGGCATTCTCACAAGGTAGCGTGGCCGAGCTTTGATTAGGTAATTCGATTAGGCTTTGATTAGGTAATTCAGTTGTGTTTGATTAGAGATGAAATTGCAATCTGCAGGAAGGGGGGCCTCCAAGAGTGTAACTGCGTCCCCCCTCTACTTAGTAGGCATTTCCACCTGTCGAGGAGCTCCTTCAAGGCATGAAGAACTTCAACTGATTTAACTATGGAGAAGTGAGACACAAAAAGAAAAAATTGGCGAAAATGGCCCACGGAAGGCATTCTCACAAGGTAGCGTGGCCGAGCTTTGATTAGGTAATTCGATTAGGCTTTGATTAGGTAATTCAGTTGTGTTTGATTAGAGATGGAATTGCAATCTGCAGGGAGGGGGGCCTCCAAGAGAGTAACTGTGTCCCCCCTCTACTTAGTAGGCATTTCCACCTGTCGAGGAGCTCCTTCAAGGCATGAAGAATTTCAACTGATTTAACTATGGAGAAGTGAGACACTAAAAGAAAAAATTGGCGAAAATGGCCCACAGAAAGCATTCTTACAAGGTAGCGTGGCCGAGCGGTCTAAGGCGCTGGATTAAGGCTCCAGTCTCTTCGGGGGCGTGGGTTCAAATCCCACCCCTGCCAAGTCTGCATTTTAGAAGGCACCTGTGAAAAGACTGGAGAAGTGACACTGCTTGCTCCCAGTCTCTTCAAAACTCAGCCGTTTTTGCTTTCCTTGGCCGAACTCGGCGGGCTTCAGAGCCTGACGATGAAGGTCCACACCCAACAATTTCTCTATTTCTGAAATTTAAAGGCCAGAAAATGGCCCACTAGAGTGGCCAAGCTGGGGTAGCATGACCGAGGGGTCTAAGGCGCTGGATTTAGGCTCCAGTCTCTTCGGGGGCGTGGGTTCAAGTCTGCGACACATCTGGCTGACATTTTGGAGTATGGCCCAAATGCTTTGATTAGGTAATTCAGTTGTGTTTGATTAGAGATGGAATTGCAATCAGCAGGGAGGGATGCCTCCAAGAGTGTAACTGCATCCCCCCTCTACTTAGTAGGCCTTTCCACCTTTCGAGGAGCTCCTTCAAGGCATGAAGAATTTCAACTGATTTAACTATGGAGAAGTGAGACACTAAAAGAAAAAATTGGCGAAAATGGCCCACGGAAGGCATTCTCACAAGGTAGCGTGGCCGAGCGGTCTAAGGCGCTGGATTAAGGCTCCAGTCTCTTGGGGGGTGTGGGTTCAAATCCCACCGCTGCCAAGTCTATGTTTTAGAGGGCAATTGTGAAAAGACTGGAGAAGTGACACTGCTTGCTCCCAGTCTCTTCAAAACTCAGCCGTTTTTGCTTTCCTTGGCCTAACTCGGCGGGCTTCAGAGCCTGACGATGAAGGTCCACACCCAACAATTTCTCTATTTCTGAAATTTAATGGGCAGAAAATGGCCCACTAGAGTAGCCAAGCCGGGGTAGCGTGGCCGAGTGGTCTAAGAAAAGAAAAAATTGGCGAAAATGGCCCACGGAAGGCATTCTCACAAGGTAGTGTGGCCGAGCGGTCTAAGGCGCTGGATTAAGGCTCCAGTCTCTTCGGGGGCGTGGGTTCGAATCCCACCGCTGCCAGCAGAGGTATTAATGGGGGCCAGACACCTAAAGTGTGCTCTGAAAAGGTGCAAAAGCAGCTGTAAATATGCACCCTCTAAAATCAGAGACAACAGTAACTTGCAGTTATTATAATGACACTTCAAAAATGAATTTTAAATATAATAATAATGTATAGCACACAGGGTTGTCCAATCCTGCTCTGTGCAGGACAGTCGATCGGCAGAACTGAGAGTTTTTGGTGAACTGACAGCTACCTCTTGATTTTGAGTTTAACTGCGATACATCTGGCTGCCATTTTGAAGTAGCCAAGCCGGGGTAGCGTTGCCGAGGGGTCTAAGGCACTGGATTTAGGCCCCAGGCTCCAGTCTCTTGGCCCAAATGCTTTGATTAGGTAATTCAGTTGTGTTTGATTAGAGATGGAATTGCAATCTGCAGAGAGGGGGGCCTCCAAGAGTGTAACTGCATCCCCCCTCTACTTAGTAGGCCTTTCCACCTGTCGAGGAGCTCCTTCAAAGCATGAAGAATTTCAACTGATTTAACTATGGAGAAGTGAGACACTAAAAGAAAAAATTGGCGAAAATGGCCCACAGAAGGCATTCTCACAAGGTAGCGTGGCCGAGCGCTCTAAGGCGCTGGAGTAAGGCTCCAGTCTCTTCGGGTACATGAGTTCAAATCCCACCGCTGCCAAGTGTTCAATTTAGAAGGCAATTGTGAAAAGACTGGAGAAGTGACACTGCTTGCTCCCAGTCTCTTCAAAACTCAGCCGTTTTTGCTTTCCTTGGCCGAACTTGGCGGGCTTCAGAGCCTGACGATGAAGGTCCACACCCAACAATTTCTCTATTTCTGAAATTTAATGGGCAGAAAATGGCCCACTAGAGTAACCAAGCCGGGGTAGCATGGCCGAGGGGTCTAAAGCACTGGAATTAGGCTCCAGTCTCTTCGGAGGCGTGGGTTCAAATCCCACTGCTGCCAGCAGAGGTTTTAATGAGGGCCAGACACCTAAAGTGTGCTCTGAAAAGGTGCAAAAGCAGCTGAAAATATGCACCCTCTAAAATCAGAGACAACAATAACTTGAAATTATTATAATGACACTTCCAAAATGAATTTAAATATAATAATAATGTATAGCACACAGGGGTCCCCAATCCTGCTTTGTGCAGGACAGTCCATCGGCAGGACTGGGCACCCCTTGTCAATGGAGTTTGCAAATTTGACTCATTGAGAGTTTTTGGTGAACTGACAGCTACCTCTTGATTTTGAGTTTAACTGCGACACATCTGGCTGCCATTTTGGAGTATGGCCCAAAGGCTTTGATCAGGTAATTCAGTTGTGTTTGATTAGAGATGGAATTTTAATCTGCAGGGAGGGGGGCCTCCAAAAGTGTAACTGCGTCCCCCCTCTTCTTAGTAGGCATTTCCACCTGTCGAGGAGCTCCTTCAAGGCATGAAGAATTTCAACTGATTTAACAATGGAGAAGTGAGACACAAAAAGAAAAAATTGGCGAAAATGGCCCACGGAAGGCATTCTCACAAGGTAGCGTGGCCGAGCTTTGATTAGGTAATTCGATTAGGCTTTGATTGGGTAATTCAGTTGTGTTTGATTAGAGATGGAATTGCAATCTGCAGGGAGGGGGGCCTCCAAGAGTGTAACTGCGTCCCCCCTCTACTTAGTAGGCATTTCCACCTGTCGAGGAGCTCCTTCAAAGCATGAAGAACTTCAACTGATTTAACTATGATGAAGTGAGACACAAAAAGAAAAAAATGGCGAAAATGGCCCACGGAAGGCATTCTCACAAGGTAGTATGGCCGAGCTTTGATTAGGTAATTCGATTAGGCTTTGATTAGGTAATTCAGTTGTGTTTGATTAGAGATGGAATTGCAATCTGCAGGGAGGGGGGCCTCCAAGAGTGTAACTGCGTCCCCCCTCTACTTAGTAGGCATTTCCACCTGTCGAGGAGCTCCTTCAAAGCATGAAGAATTTCAACTGATTTAACTATGGAGAAGTGAGACACTAAAAGAAAAAATTGGCGAAAATGGCCCACGGAAAGCATTCTTACAAGGTAGCGTGGCCGAGCGGTCTAAGGCGCTGGATTAAGGCTCCAGTCTCTTCGGGGGCGTGGGTTCAAATCCCACCGCTGCCAAGTCTGCATTTTAGAAGGCACCTGTGTAAAGACTGGAGAAGTGACACTGCTTGCTCCCAGTCTCTTCAAAACTCAGCCGTTTTTGCTTTCCTTGGCCGAACTCGGCGGGCTTCAGAGCCTAACGATGAAGGTCCACACCCAACAATTTCTCTATTTCTGAAATTTAATGGGCAGAAAATGGCCCACTAGAGTAACCAAGCCGGGGTAGCATGGCCGAGGGGTCTAAGGCGCTGGATTTAGGCTCCAGTCTCTTCGGGGGCGTGGGTTCAAGTCTGCGACACATCTGACTGCCATTTTGGAGTATGGCCCAAATGCTTTGATTAGGTAATTCAGTTGTGTTTGATTAGAGATGGAATTGCAATAAGCAGGGAGGGATGCCTCCAAGAGTGTAACTGCATCCCCCCTCTACTTAGTAGGCCTTTCCACCTTTCGAGGAGCTCCTTCAAGGCATGAAGAATTTCAACTGATTTAACTATGGAGAAGTGAGACACTAAAAGAAAAAATTGGTGAAAATGGCCCACGGAAGGCATTCTCACAAGGTAGCTTGGCCGAGGGGTCTAAGGCGCTGGATTTAGGCTCCAGTCTCTTCGGGGGCGTGGGTTCGAATCCCACTGCTGCCAGCAGAGGTTTTTAATGAGGGCCAGATACTTAAAGTGTGCTCTGAAAAGGTGCAAAAGCAGCTGAAAATATGCATCCTCTTGAATCAGAGACAACAATAACTTGCAATTATTATAATGACACTTCCAAAATGAATTTAAATATAATAATGTATAGCACACAGGGGTGCCCAAACCTGCTCTGTGCAGGACAGTCGATCGGCAGGACTGAGAGTTTTTGGTGAACTGACAGCTACTGTCGTGGCTAATTGCTGGTCTCTGGTCCTGATCAGTAGTTTTTCAGAGTCTAGTAGGAGTTAGTCTTCAAAAAGTTTTCAGAGTCAAAGTTCCAGGTCTCAGAAGAAGAACTTTATTGAGCAATTCAACAAAGTGAGATGGTCAGCTGAATCATCTGATCTTACAGTGGTTGAAACATAGATTTTATACATCTTTCTTATCGCCAGTGTCCAATTAGTGTTTGTACCGTTATCTCTTACACATTGCTCCTCCTTGGTATCACGCCACCATTAAGATCACATGCTCCGAGGCCTTATTTCTATTGGTGGCGGAGTATCACATGTATAGTTTTTAAAAAAATATTACATCATATATGTTTTTTAGTACTTTCCTGTACCTTGCACCAACGTCATCTATGCATTAAAGGTACTTTTCCAACTCTACATTGCCCTATGCCTAGGGTGACCAGATTTCTCAGAGTGGAATACGGGACAGACACAGAACCCACAGACCCACAACACCTACTGCACACATACAAGTATTTACACTTAATAATATTGTTAGCTATGTAAAAAAATAAATGTAGACTTACATAAAATTGCAGATCAGTGGGAACAAGATGGTTCAACAGCATCATTCACTGTTGCTGTTTTGTATTTTTTCACTGGAACCAATTTTTGCCAGCGTGCGCTTGTCTTTTAAGAGTTTATCATAAAATGCGGAGCAGTCCAGTCCGAAATTAATTCGTACGAAAAGCATTGCCTTCATTGTTGTTACACTCAGTCGAGATTTTTCATCCGTCCATGATGCATTCATTAACGAGAACACACGCTCCACAGGTGCATATGTACCAGGCAGGCATAAAACAAACTCCACAGCCAAAGATAAGACTCCAAAGTTGAGTGACTTGCTCCCCATCTCACTAAACACGTCTGTCCATCTATCAGACACAGCCACCTTGTTTTTGTTCCACTCAGTGATGTGACAAGTGACATTGTTTTTAGCACAGGCCCACTCATCAAAGAGCATGGTTTCGTCAACTGATGTGAGAGCAGGTATTCTTGAGTAGAACTTGCTGAGGCTGCTCTGAATGTCTCTCCATTCTGGAACACTTCTCAGTAGGACCCACTCTAGTTCTCTTGTATTCTCCAGTGAGCAGCTCCAATTGTCAAGGTAATCCACTGATGCTGAGTAAAAGCTTCTCACTGCACAATAAAAATCATCAGCTTTTATGTCACCAGCTTCAACAAGGGTGTCTAACTGTGTTTTGATGTCAGAGGGAATGAAGGATTCCTCCAGCCTGGCCTGCAAGACATTTCTCAGATCATAAATGTGCAAAGCCACTTCTGTGGCAGATATATTTTCTTGCTCTACTGTCGCCAGTGCACGATGGAAAGCTGCAGTTTGCTTAAGTGCAAATCCATGCCAAAGTTTTGTGCAAGGGCTGCTGAATGTGTCTTTTAGAAACTTTGGCCACTTTTCTTGAGAAAGAAAGTATGCACGTAGACCATCAAAAAGGTGCAGAATTCATTCAAGAGCTGGACCAAGAGAGAGGAAACGTGTGCTACCATGCTGCAGTAATTTTTGATATTCCAGCTGTACAAAGTCACAAAACTCATTGAGCTCCCTTACGCGCACTGTATAGATATGAAAGTATTTGTATACCTTCACAGCAAAACACTCCAAATCAATTGGTAAGCAATCCACTGCTGTTTGCAGGGTATTGTGGATGATGTGTGCATTACAGCCAATGCCCAGAATATCCCTTCCTAGCTGCATTTGCAGCTTTCTCCAGATATTGCCTTTACCAGCTCTTTTAACACCACCAAAGTTTGTGTTAGTGTTATCAGCACAAAGTGCAACTATTTTCTGATCAAGGCCATGTTTTTCAATGACATGGGAAATGTAGGCAGTTTGCAAATCAGATGTCTCACCTGGCAGAGATGAAAATTCAATTACCTTGACCTTTACACCCTCTAGTGGCTTGAAGTATCGCACAAGCACAGGAAACAATTTAATGTCTTTGTGGTTGGATGCATCCACAGTTAATGTGACACAGGAGCACTTGTCCAAATCATGCTGAACTTCTTCCTCTGACAAAGGACCAAGAACGTTGCATATTATAGCCTCAGATTTAGTGCGAGCAGAAGAAAATTTCGGATCATACAATTTCTTGATCAATTTTGCAGTGCAGTCAGCTGACCGAAAACTATGGCCATGAATAACAGAATGGTATGCAAAAAGTCCTTCACTTGCATGCACTTTATCAGATTCGCAACTTTGCTTCACAAAAAATTCGCTGACACTTGGAGTAGCACACTTACTTTTAGCAGCGTCCATGTGCTTTTTTGTGTGCATATGCTGCGTAATGTCGGCTCGGCCTCCGTGAGCAATGGAAAAGCGAGCCCCGCAAATGTCGCATCTTAATTTACTTGCCTCTGATAGTGACTCTCTTTTGAGAAATTTAAACTCTTTTTGAAGATCCTCATTAAATGTACATGTACGCTTTGACATCTTTGCACCTGAGTCAAGCTTATCCGTTTGCTCTCGTCTCGTATACACTTAACTGTGACGTCGGATTCGGCCTTCACTAAATGCAAGTTGATTGAGTGAATTGTGATTGGATGGAATTGTCCTTCTGCCTTCTCTTATTGGATGGAAAAATGTTTTCTCTATGAGGAAAATATATGAGGTGATTTGTTAGTTTTATTATTAGGCTATTTCGAAGAGTACTCGCGCTATCACTCAGGAAAAAATAAAATAAAATAAAAAACCTAAAATATATATTAACGATGAAATACGGGACAAAACATGATTTTTTCATAATAAGTCGGGACACTAAAATTAGAGTTGAAATACGGGACTGTCCCGGGAGAAACGGGACGTCTGGTCACCCTACCTATGGCCTACTGTTGCTCAGCATTACAGCATTCAGACTTGAGCATCAGATAGAGGAGGGGTAACAGAATTCTCCAACACATCCCCGCTTTGGGACTAACTCCAGTCCCACCTTCAATTTTCCCAGGATGTATCTCCATGAGCAGGTCTCTTTCATATCCTACCAATATGATCAATTTAGACCATCCAGTCATTCTACCAATAGACCTGTTATCACAGAGGTACACCCTGGAGGAAGAGTGAGACCAAACATCTCCACCCCCATTTGTCTGGAGTGGAGTAAAAGATCTCGCCTTCCTGTCAAACCATCATTCTCTGTATGGACAAAGCAGCTTCAAACATTCAGTGTATTCATCATACAGTGTATAGTCTCGAAGTTACAATTGTCCCACGATGCCAGAGGAACCATGCAGGCGCTTCCTGGTGGCCCGTGGCGCTATCTGGGTTGCTACACCGTTGCCAGAGGTGCCCCGGCAGTGCCTAGGGCGCTATCTGGTGTTGGAGCAGACAGCGGGTTTTTAAACCACCAGTTGAGTCTGCCCTTTGTTGAAACAACAGTAGATGACCGCGCTTGCAAATAATTCCTCTTTTACATCTTATATACAACAGTTCCAGTAGTCTAAATGCACACAATGTCAAGGCTTCTACGTTTTGTTACTGTAATATGCCCATATATGTAAAAAGGTGGATAAAGTGATCTAAAAATAACAAAAACACTCTCATTTCTTTTGCATACAATTACATCACCTCATATCACGGGTAATGTTCTGTTTTAAACCTTCTATTTCCCTTCAGTCTTGCATTAAAATTTGTGACAGCAGTGTGATTATATAAAAACATATCTTAACATGATTATAAGTATAGGATATACAGGACGGGGGCCCTTAAAATAAATGCATAACTGCCCATCTTACTAACTCCCTACTCTACCCATGCATGTTCTAACAAGCTTCCTATTTTTACCCCCAAAAAGAAAGACAGAGTTTTCTAACTCCCTCTCTTGTCAAAAAACAAAGTCAAAAACCTTATAACAAAATTAACAGGTACCCCCAGTCCTTTTACCTTTTTTCATTAGAACTCATCTAACTCATCCAGGCCTGGTCCAATAGGATAGACTCCTGAGTTGCATCCAATGTCAACTCTGTCTCGGTTAACCGACACATTGATCATCTGCTTGGCTCGGGTCATTGACTGAGCAGCTGCAGTGGCCAACATGGATCTGAGAAAAGGTATAACGCAACAGAACAGCAGAAGAGCAACAACAACAACCACAACTATTATTATCCCCACCTTAATCAGCCACTCTGCCCAGGCTCCAAACAAAGAATCAAACCAGTATCCAATATTTCTGTCCCTTCCCGCATTTTCAGCAGCCTCTTGTCTTAGCGCCTTCAGTTTCTTCATAGCCCTAGTGAAAGTTCCATCGGGGGCTGTGTTATTAGGAATAAAGGTGCAGCAGTCAGTCCCAAACATTACACATACTCCTCCTTTATCTGCCAATAACCAATTCAGGGCTTGCCTATTTTGCCATGTCATTTTGCTGGTGGCTTTTAATTGTTGGCCTAGCGCCTCAAGTGCATCATCCGTATAATTAATAAATCTTTGCTGATTGTAGTATATGTAATTTATACATTCAGTATTCTTATTAACAGGTACCCATAGAAGAAATGATTCAAACCCTGACTTTATTTCATCCCTAGCCTTAAATTCATGTGGTATTCCTCTAGGCTGTCCAATTGCATCAATTTTAACATTGGGATCTGGGGTATAAGCTCTCTTAGCTCTGTGCTTATGTCTACTCAACTTTTCTATCGTTTCTTCCTCATTGAGATCCCAGTTTACAATTCCTATTCCTTGAGCTAGCCTCACCCTGGCACAGAGTCCTTTCCAATCAACTAGGGTGGCTCTTAGTCGTTTACCCCCACATAGCCAAAAGAAATCAGCTACTGCTTCAGTTTGATTTTCAAGTGGTCCAATCAGGGGAAAGGATAAGGTAGCATTCTCGCAGTTTTCATGAGCACCTGTTACAGACATGTTTTTATTTATTGTTGCTGTGGCATATATTGAGCTAGAGGATTTATATACGTTCGTCTCGTTGTACATCTCATAATCCAGGTGCCAAATTATAGCACATTTACCTTGAAAGGTTCCTACATTTCGATAGCCCATAGTTTTGTTAAAACATTCATACTCCAATGTTTTATCCAGAATGTAATTTTGTGGGGTCTCCTAATTGGCTTTATCTATTCTTACGTCAAGCTCCTTGCATGCACTTCCCCAACCCTCCTGGTTATAAAATCTTTGATAATAGTGGTTCCCTAACATGGCCAGGCACTCAGCTGGACAGTATGGAATTACATGTCCAGTTCTGTTACAATATTGTGAATTAAATCTGGCACACTGCATGTAGTCATATTGGTTTGGTACTATTCTTAACTTCTTCAAAGGTGAGGGTGAGCATAATACACATGTGCCTTGTTTTACCTGTCTTACAGTATACACTGCCCATTTATACCATTCATTATGATAGGCATCATCCAACAGTTTTTCTTTTTGTAGTTCTACTTCCAAATCAACTTCAGTTTGGGTATAATCTTCATGAATAGTCATAGCTTTCTGCAGGGATCTTTTTACATTATGTCTGCGTGCTTTGTTACCTTGTGTTGGTTGAGTCAGGTTAGGGTGACTTATCCCACTCAAAGCTTGAGAGGTCTGGTAATTCAGTGTCTGGGGGATTAATTTCTGGGAGGTCAATGTCTGGCAAGTCATTTTCTGGGAGGTCGATTCCTGGGATGCCGATGTCTTGGAGGTTGAGTGTGACAAAGTTGTATGGTTCATCAGCAGAGGGTCCTTCTCCAGGGGATTGTTCGCCTGGAGGCATTGTGTCTGGGGAAGCTGCTGCATGAGGTGTATCACCAGAAAGACCAATACTAGGAGCTCTCTCACCTTCAGGCTCCAGGTCCTCTGAAGGCTGTCCATCATTCCGCTCCGGCATTTCATCCCTTGGCTCAGCGTGTTCAGTCTCCCTAGAATGAGGTTCATCAATGTTAATATCTTCACTTTCAGTTCCCTGCTCTTCTGGGGCATCTTGAGCTATCTCCTCTTGACTCCCTTCCTGACTATCTATTTCCTCCTCTTGCCTTCTAGGTCTCAGCCTTGGGACTCGGGTGCAATGATTCAAATGATACCAGGTTGTGCTGCCCTCTACCTGTACTGCTGTGGGGGTTGCTCTTACTACAGTATAAGGTCCTTCTCTTCGTGGCTCATTCCACCTTCTCCTAAAGACTCTTAGGTATACCTGGTCTCCAGGTACCACCAGACAGGGAACTTCTTCCTCTTCTCTGGGTCCCCTGTTTTGTTCCTGTGAATGAATAGCTTCATGTATAGCAGTCAATTGTCTCATATATGTCCTTAATTCCAATTGTAACCAATGGCGCCACCAGGGGGTGGCCAGGGCTGGACAACAATAACTTGCAGGGAGGGGGGCCTCCAAGAGTGTAAAAAAACAAAAATGAATTTCAAAAAACAAAATTAATTTAAATATAATAATAATGTATAGCACACAGGGGTGCCCAATCCTGCTCTGTGCAGGACAGTCGATCGGCAGGACTGAGAGTTTTTGGTGAACTGACAGCTACCTCTTGATTTTGAGTTTAACTGCGACACATCTGGCTGCCATTTTGGAGTATGGCCCAAAGGCTTTGATTAGGTAATTCAGTTGTGTTTGATTAGAGATGGAATTGCAATCTGCAGGGAGGGGGGCCTCCAAGAGTGTAACTGCATCCCCCCTCTACTTAGTAGGCCTTTCCACCTTTCGAGGAGCTCCTTCAAGGCATGAAGAATTTCAACTGATTTAACTATGGAGAAGTGAGACAAAAGAAAAAATTGGTGAAAATGGCCCACGGAAGTCATTCTCACAAGGTAGCGTGGCCGAGCGGTCTAAGGCGCTGGATTAAGGCTCCAGTCTCTTCGGGGGCGTGGGTTCAAATCCCACCGCTGTCAAGTCTGCATTTTAGAGGGTAATTGTGTAAAGACTGGAGAAGTGACACTGCTTGCTCCCAGTCTCTTCTAAACTCAGCCGTTTTTGCTTTCCTTGGCCTAACTCGGCGGGCTTCAGAGCCTGACGATGAAGGTCCACACCCAACAATTTCTAAATTTCTGAAATTTAATGGCCAGAAAATGGCCCACTAGAGTAGCCAAGCCGGGGTAGCGTGGCCGAGTGGTCTAAGGTGCTGGATTTAGGCTCCAGTCTCTTTGGGGGCGTGGGTTCGAATCCCACCGCTGCCAGCAGAGGTTTTAATGAGGGCCAGACACCTAAAGTGTCCTCTGAAAAGGTGCGAAAGCAGCTGAAAATATGCACCCTCTTGAATCAGAGACAACAATAACTTGAAATTATTATGATGACACTTCCAAAATGAATTTAAATATAATAATAATGTATAGCACACAGGGGTCCCCAATCCTGCTTTGTGCAGGACAGTCCATCGGCAGGACTGGGCACCCCTTGTCAATGGAGTTTGCAAATTTGACTCATTGAGAGTTTTTGGTGAACTGACAGCTACCTCTTGATTTTGAGTTTAACTGCGACACATCTGGCTGCCATTTTGGAGTATGGCCCAAAGGCTTTGATCAGGTAATTCAGTTGTGTTTGATTAGAGATGGAATTTTAATCTGCAGGGAGGGGGGCCTCCAAGAGTGTAACTGCGTCCCCCCTCTACTTAGTAGGCATTTCCACCTGTCGAGGAGCTCCTTCAAGGCATGAAGAATTTCAACTGATTTAACTATGGAGAAGTGAGACACAAAAAGAAAAAATTGGCGAAAATGGCCCACGGAAGGCATTCTCACAAGGTAGCTTGGGCGAGCTTTGATTAGGTAATTCGATTAGGCTTTGATGAGGTAATTCAGTTGTGTTTGATTAGAGATGAAATTGCAATCTGCAGGGAGGGGGGCCTCCAAGAGTGTAACTGCGTCCCCCCTCTACTTAGTAGGCATTTCCACCTGTCGAGGAGCTCCTTCAAGGCATGAAGAACTTCAACTGATTTAACTATGGAGAAGTGAGACACAAAAAGAAAAAAATTGGCGAAAATGGCCCACGGAAGGCATTCTCACAAGGTAGCGTGGCCGAGCTTTGATTAGGTAATTCGATTAGGCTTTGATTAGGTAATTCAGTTGTGTTTGATTAGAGATGGAATTGCAATCTGCAGGGAGGGGGGCCTCCAAGAGTGTAACTGCATCCCCCCTATACTTAGTAGGCATTTCCACCTGTCGAGGAGCTCCTTCAAGGCATGAAGAATTTCAACTGATTTAACTATGGAGAAGTGAGACACTAAAAGAAAAAATTGGCGAAAATGGCCCACAGAAGGCATTCTCACAAGGTAGCGTGGCCGAGCGCTCTAAGGCGCTGGATTAAGGCTCCAGTCTCTTCGGGGACGTGAGTTCAAATCCCACCGCTGCCAAGTGTTCATTTTAGAAGGCAATTGTGAAAAGACTGGAGAAGTGACACTGCTTGCTCCCAGTCTCTTCAAAACTCAGCCGTTTTTGCTTTCCTTGGCCGAACTCGGCGGGCTTCAGAGCCTGACGATGAAGGTCCACACCCAACAATTTCTCTATTTCTGAAATTTAATGGCCAGAAAATGGCCCACTAGAGTAGCCAAGCCGGGGTAGCATGGCCGTGGGGTCTAAGGTGCTGGATTTAGGCTCCAGTCTCTTTGGGGGCGTGGGTTCAAAACCCACTGCTGCCAGCAGAGGTTTTAATGAGGGCCAGACACCTAAAGTGTGTTCTGAAAAGGTGCAAAAGCAGCTGAAAATATGCACCCTCTAAAATCAGAGACAACAATAACTTGCAATTATTATAATGACACTTCCAAAATGAATTTAAATATAATAATAATGTATAGCACACAGGGGTGCCCAATCCTGCTCTGTGCAGGACAGTCGATCGGCAGGACTGAGAGTTTTTGGTGAACTGACAGCTACCTCTTGATTTTGAGTTTAACTGCGACACATCTGGCTGCCATTTTGGAGTATGGCCCAAAGGCTTTGATCAGGTAATTCAGTTGTGTTTGATTAGAGATGGAATTGCAATCTGCAGGGAGGGGGGCCTCAAAGAGTGTAACTGCGTCCCCCCTCTACTTAGTAGGCATTTCCACCTGTCGAGGAGCTCCTTCAAGGCATGAAGAATTTCAACTGATTTAACTATGGAGAAGTGAGACACAAAAAGAAAAAATTGGCGAAAATGGCCCACGGAAGGCATTCTCACAAGGTAGCGTGGCCGAGCTTTGATTAGGTAATTCGATTAGGCTTTGATTAGGTAATTCAGTTGTGTTTGATTAGAGATGAAATTGCAATCTGCAGGGAGGGGGGCCTCCAAGAGTGCAGTGTTAATTTTGTCAGCAAATTTTGATTTAGTTTTAGTCTTAGTCTTTTGACTAAAATGCCATTTAGTTTTAGTCATATTTTAGTCATCTGAATTGTTTTAGTTTTAGTCTAGTTTTAGTCAACGAAATACAATAACATTTTAGTCGACTAAATCTACAGTAGATTTAGTCGCCTAAAATATAATGGGTTTAGTTCAATTGTAATGCATTAATTTAGAATTTCTCTAAAATTTCCAAACCCATATACTCCCGGAGAAAACATCTATTAACCTATTAATATGAATGATTTTTAAGTTTGAACATGCAATACAGATACAGATTTAACTGCTGTTACTTAAAAAATATCTTAAAATGAAATAAAACCACTTTTCCTAAAGTACAACACAGTCTTCTTTACAATGAATGATATATTCATTCCTTATAACTACTTACACATCATTCTTTATTCTTTCAAGCAGACATATTTATTTGTATGAATTAAATATAATTAATCCTTATTAAAGCTATTAACAAACAGTGAATGCTTTTCTCTTTTTCTTTTGTTGCTTGATCAAAATTAAGGACACGGACCGCATTAGGTTTATTGCCACTGTCACTTTAAGACGTCGGATCATGTCCAATGACATGCGGATACAATTGCACTGATGCACATCCGACACACTCAGGGTGCTTCTCATTTCTTATTTATGCATCCTCGTTTCCTTTCCTCGCTTCCTTTCCTAGCTCTTCATCTCCTCCCCTGTAGGTTGTGAGGGAAGGACGCAAGGAAAGAAAATGAGGATGGAGGAATCGAAATGAAAGCTTTTTTTATACATTGGAATACTTGATCACTCGAGCGTCATTTCACAGCGTCATCAGCAGCGCTCAAAGGATCTGCCCTTATGTTGTTGAAGTTTGTTTATTTAAGAAATTCATAATGAATAATAATAAAGCAAGATACCCTGTTGAAATATGTGATATGTGTGGTTTATATAAACTGCAAAGGTAAATTATAAATTATAAATTAAATAAATTAAAAAGATTGTGACCGATGTGAAGGGGGAGGAGAATGTATACGTGCGTCACATTTAGTCAATAAAACACTTCCGCATAGGATACACCTGTGTATCCTCGCTCATAACTCCTCCGAAAGCCTCATCACTTCTCGATCCTCGACGCCTCGCGGTGCAAATAGAGAATTGAAATGTCCTTCTGGTTGGCTGTGCTTGATTGGTTTCCGGGTCACAGGATGGAGGACAAAGGAGCGAGGAGGTGAGGAGGGATATTGAGAAGCACCCTCACAGTTTAAGACATAACCAGCATAGTTTACATGAATACTCTCCAAAAAGGACATTTAGACATACTGTTGTGTATTTCTCCATTCAGACACGAAAGAGAGCTCAATTCAGTAGCCTACTCGCGCGCTGTAGGTGTATTGTGCATGACTGCACGCTTCGGGTTAGGTGTGTGCGCAAAGAAAACCGCACCGAATAGAGCTCTTTTTTGCATCGTCACTCTTATTCAGAGATCTATATGTCTGCTCTACTCATTCTCCCAGACGTTCACATTTTTTAACGTTTTATGACCGCGGGGTAGATCACTTTACAGTAGCCTACAAATGTGCGCATCTACCATGCTTTCCTTGGCCTAACTCGGCGGGCTTCAGAGCCTGACGATGAAGGTCCACACCCAACAATTTCTCTATTTCTGAAATTTAATGGCCAGAGAATGGCCCACTAGAGTGGCCAAACAAGCTTGGCCGAGGCGTCTAAGGCGCTGGATTTAGGCTCCAGTCTCTTCGGGGGCGTGGGTTCGAATCCCACTGCTGCCAGCAGAGGTTTTAATGAGGGCCAGACACCTAAAGTGTGCTCTGAAAAGGTGCAAAAGCAGCTGAAAATATGCATCCTCTTGAATCAGAGACAACAATAACTTGCAATTATTATAATGACACTTCAAAAATGAATTTAAATATAAAAATAATGTATAGCACACAGGGGTGCCCAATCCTGCTCTGTGCAGGACAGTCGATCGGCAGGACTGAGAGTTTTTGGTGAACTGACAGCTACTGTCGTGGCTAATTGCTGGTCTCTGGTCCTGATCAGTAGTTTTTCAGAGTCTAGTAGGAGTTAGTCTTCAAAAAGTTTTCAGAGTCGAAGTTCCAGGTCTCAGAAGAAGAACTTTATTGAGCAATTCAACAAAGTGAGATGGTCAGCTGAATCATCTGATCTTACAGTGGTTGAAACATAGATTTTATACATCTTTCTTATCACCAGTGTCCAATTAGTGTTTGTACCGTTATCTCTTACACATTGCTCCTCCTTGGTATCACGCCACCATTAACCCTTTAGGCGCCAGAGGTTTTTTCCTAAAATGTCCAATTTTGACATCTTCATTTCAAAAGTCTTTATATTAAAAGTGATAAAAGATAGAGACTTTCTGTAAATTAGAGAAATATTAAGGATGAACCAAAGTTTATGTAGGGATTACATTTTCCCATCTAATTTGCATATTATGACGTCATAATGGTGGCGGCAATCTTGGATTATAGAATTTTCATGAAAATCACGTTTAAATGATAAAATGCAGCACTTCTTTCCCCCCAAAATGTCCATCACCTTCTGTATGCTATATTGCACAATACTGAATGCTCAGGTATATAGTAAGTAGTAAACAAACTGTAAATCATTACTAATAAATGGTAGAAACAAACCGAATGCATGTAGTGGTTGGCCTTTTGCTGTAGAGATTTTCCATTTACTAAACACAGTAGGCACTCTGATTCCATGTATGGGGCACATATATATTATTCATATGACATACAAACACAAGTAGACAAGACCTGTTTAGTTCAAACGCTCACTCGCCACGGCAAGGCACAGATCATGAGTGAGATGATACGAGCAGCGCGGCCAGATCTGCCTCGCGCACGCGCGCGCCGAGTGTGCACAGCTCGGACTACTGTCATTGTCATTGCGACTCCTCACCCTGCCTCCACGTTGCCTCCTAACTGTCCTATGAATACTTCGACCTCGTCTAACATACCCAGTGGTATTAGACAAAGTCTCCACCACAATACTGTCGCCGCGATTGCGGAGAGGCTCTGATAACATGGCTCGATCGCACACTAGCTCAGCTTTTGATCGCACTGATTCAATGCGCTCTAACTCGAACATTTTGTATAGAAACATTACGTTTTTTTGAGTCGGGGGTGAAGCATTACATGTCTGCCATCCAGTGGAGGGGAGGTCGAACGATATTTGACACCCAATTTGAAAAAAATCGGCCGTTTTATTCAGTGCGCGATCTTGTCGAGTAAACTCGACCGTGGCGCCTAGAGGGTTAAGATCACATGCTCCGAGGCCTTATTTCTATTGGTGGCGGAGTATCACATGTATAGTTTTAAAAAAAATATTACATCATATATGTTTTTAGTACTTTCCTGTACCTTGCACCAACGTCATCTATGCATTAAAGGTACTTTTCCAACTCTACATTGCCCTATGGCTAGGGTGACCAGATTTCTCAGAGTGGAATACGGGACAGACACAGAACCCATAGACCCACAACACCTACTGCACACATACAAGTATTTACACTTAATAATATTGTTAGCTATGTAAAAAAATAAATGTAGACTTACATAAAATTGCAGATCAGTGGGAACAAGATGGTTCAACAGCATCATTCACTGTTGCTGTTTTGTATTTTTCACTGGAACCAATTTTTGCCAGCGTGCGCTTGTCTTTTAAGAGTTTATCATAAAATGCGGAGCAGTCCAGTCCGAAATTAATTCGTACGAAAAGCATTGCCTTCATTGTTGTTACACTCAGTCGAGATTTTTCATCCGTCCATGATGCATTCATTAACGAGAACACACGCTCCACAGGTGCATATGTACCAGGCAGGCATAAAACAAACTCCACAGCCAAAGATAAGACTCCAAAGTTGAGTGACTTGCTACCCATCTCACTAAACACGTCTGTCCATCTATCAGACACAGCCACCTTGTTTTTGTTCCACTCAGTGATGTGACAAGTGACAATGTTTTTAGCACAGGCCCACTCATCAAAGAGCATGGTTTCGTCAACTGATGTGAGAGCAGGTATTCTTGAGTAGAACTTGCTGAGGCTGCTCTGAATGTCTCTCCATTCTGGAACACTTCTCAGTAGGACCCACTCTAGTTCTCTTGTATTCTCCAGTGAGCAGCTCCAATTGTCAAGGTAATCCACTGATGCTGAGTAAAAGCTTCTCACTGCACAATAAAAATCATCAGCTTTTATGTCACCAGCTTCAACAAGGGTGTCTAACTGTTTTGATGTCAGAGGGAATGAATGATTCCTCCAGCCTGGCCTGCAAGACATTTCTCAGATCATAAATGTGCAAAGCCACTTCTGTGGCAGATATATTTTCTTGCTCTACTGTCGCCAGTGCACGATGGAAAGCTGCAGTTTGCTTAAGTGCAAATCCATGCCAAAGTTTTGTGCAAGGGCTGCTGAATGTGTCTTTTAGAAACTTTGGCCACTTTTCTTGAGAAAGAAAGTATGCACGTAGACCATCAAAAAGGTGCAGAATTCATTCAAGAGCTGGACCAAGAGAGAGGAAACATGTGCTACCATGCTGCAGTAATTTTTGATAGTCCAGCTGTACAAAGTCACAAAACTCCTTGAGCTCCCTTACGCGCACTGTATAGATATGAAAGTATTTGTATACCTTCACAGCAAAACACTCCAAATCAATTGGTAAGCAATCCACTGCTGTTTGCAGGGTATTGTGGATGATGTGTGCATTACAGCCAATGCCCAGAATATCCCTTCCTAGCTGCATTTGCAGCTTTCTCCAGATATTGCCTTTACCAGCTCTTTTAACACCACCAAAGTTTGTGTTAGTGTTATCAGCACAAAGTGCAACTATTTTCTGATCAAGGCCATGTTTTTCAATGACATGGGAAATGTAGGCAGTTTGCAAATCAGATGTCTCACCTGGCAGAGATGAAAATTCAATTATCTTGACCTTTACACCCTCTAGTGGCTTGAAGTATCGCACAAGCACAGGAAACAATTGAATGTCTTTGTGGTTGGATGCATCCACAGTTAATGTGACACAGGAGCACTTGTCCAAATCATGCTGAACTTCTTCCTCTGACAAAGGACCAAGAACGTTGCATATTATAGCCTCAGATTTAGTGCGAGCAGAAGAAAATTTCGGATCATACAATTTCTTGATCAATTTTGCAGTGCAGTCAGCTGACCGAAAACTATGGCCATGAATAACAGAATGGTATGCAAAAAGTCCTTCACTTGCATGCACTTTATCAGATTCGCAACTTTGCTTCACAAAAAATTCGCTGACACTTGGAGTAGCACACTTACTTTTAGCAGCGTCCATGTGCTTTTTTGTGTGCATATGCTGCGTAATGTCGGCTCGGCCTCCGTGAGCAATGGAAAAGCGAGCCCCGCAAATGTCGCATCTTAATTTACTTGCCTCTGATAGTGACTCTCTTTTGAGAAATTTAAACTCTTTTTGAAGATCCTCATTAAATGTACATGTACGCTTCTTTGACATCTTTGCACCTGAGTCAAGCTTATCCGTTTGCTCTCGTCTCGTATACACTTAACTGTGACGTCGGATTCGGCCTTCACTAAATGCAAGTTGATTGAGTGAATTGTGATTGGATGGAATTGTCCTTCTGCCTTCTCTTATTGGATGGAAAAATGTTTTCTCTATGAGGAAAATATATGAGGTGATTTGTTAGTTTTATTATTAGGCTATTTCGAAGAGTACTCGCGCTATCACTCAGGAAAAAATAAAATAAAATAAAAAACCTAAAATATATATTAACGATGAAATACGGGACAAAACATGATTTTTTCATAATAAGTCGGGACACTAAAATTAGAGTTGAAATACGGGGCTGTCCCGGGAAAAACGGGACGTCTGGTCACCCTACCTATGGCCTACTGTTGCTCAGCATTACAGCATTCAGAGTTGAGCATCAGATAGAGGAGGGGTAACAGAATTCTCCAACACATCCCCGCTTTGGGACTAACTCCAGTCCCACCTTCAATTTTCCCAGGATGTATCTCCATGAGCAGGTCTCTTTCATATCCTACCAATATGATCAATTTAGACCATCCAGTCATTCTACCAATAGACCTGTTATCACAGAGGTACACCCTGGAGGAAGAGTGAGACCAAACATCTCCAGCCCCATTTGTCTGGAGTGGAGTAAAAGATCTCGCCTTCCTGTCAAACCATCATTCTCTATATGGACAAAGCAGCTTCAAACATTCAGTGTATTCATCATACAGTGTATAGTCTCGAAGTTACAATTGTCCCACGATGCCAGAGGAACCATGCAGCCGCTTCCTGGTGGCCCGTGGCGCTATCTGGGTTGCTACACCGTTGCCAGAGGTGCCCTGGCAGTGCCTAGGGCGCTATCTGGTGTTGGAGCAGACAGCGGGTTTTTAAACCACCAGTTGAGTCTGCCCTTTGTTGAAACAACAGTAGATGACCGCGCTTGCAAATAATTCTTCTTTTACATCTTATATACAACAGTTCCAGTAGTCTAAATGCACACAATGTCAAGGCTTCTACGTTTTGTTACTGTAATATGCCCATATATGTAAAAAGGTGGATAAAGTGATCTAAAAATAACAAAAACACTCTCATTTCTTTTGCATACAATTACATCACCTCATACCACGGGTAATGTTCTGTTTTAAACCTTCTATTTCCCTTCAGTCTTGAATTAAAATTTGTGACAGCAGTGTGATTATATAAAAACATATCTTAACATGATTATAAGTATAGGATATACAGGACGGGGGCCCTTAAAATAAATGCATAACTGCCCATCTTACTAACTCCCTACTCTACCCATGCATGTTCTAACAAGCTTCCTATTTTTACCCCCAAAAAGAAAGACAGAGTTTTCTAACTCCCTCTCTTGTCAAAAAACAAAGTCAAAAACCTTATAACAAAATTAACAGGTACCCCCAGTCCTTTTACCTTTTTTCATTAGAACTCATCTAACTCATCCAGGCCTGGTCCAATAGGATAGACTCCTGAGTTGCATCCAATGTCAACTCTGTCTCTGACACATTGATCATCTGCTTGGCTCGGGTCATTGACTGAGCAGCTGCAGGGGCCAACATGGATCTGAGAAAAGGTATAACGCAACAGAACAGCAGTAGAGCAACAACAACAACCACAACTATTATTATCTCCACCTTAATCAGCCACTCTGCCCAGGCTCCAAACAAAGAATCAAACCAGTATCCAATATTTCTGTCCCTTCCCGCATTTTCAGCAGCCTCTTGTCTTAGCGCCTTCAGTTTCTTCATAGCCCTAGTGAAAGTTCCATCGGGGGCTGTGTTATTAGGAATAAATGTGCAGCAGTCAGTCCCAAACATTACACATACTCCTCCTTTATCTGCCAATAACCAATTCAGGGCTTGCCTATTTTGCCATGTCATTTTGCTGGTGGCTTTTAATTGTTGGCCTAGCGCCTCAATTGCATCATCCGTATAATTAATAAATCTTTGCTGATTGTAGTATATGTAATTTATACATTCAGTATTCTTATTAACAGGTACCCATAGAAGAAATGATTCAAACCCTGACTTTATTTCATCCCTAGCCTTAAATTCATGTGGTATTCCTCTAGGCTGTCCAATTGCATCAATTTTAACATTGGGATCTGGGGTATAAGCTCTCTTAGCTCTGTGCTTATGTCTACTCAACTTTTCTATCGTTTCTTCCTCATTGAGATCCCAGTTTACAATTCCTATTCCTTGAGCTAGCCTCACCCTGGCACAGAGTCCTTTCCAATCAACTAGGGTGGCTCTTAGTCGTTTACCCCCACATAGCCAAAAGAAATCAGCTACTGTTTCAGTTTGATTTTCAAGTGGTCCAATCAGGGGAAAGGATAAGGTAGCATTCTCGCAGTTTTCATGAGCACCTGTTACAGACATGTTTTTATTTATTGTTGCTGTGGCATATATTGAGCTAGAGGATGTATATACGTTCGTCTCGTTGTACATCTCATAATCCAGGTGCCAAATTATAGCACATTTACCTTGAAAGGTTCCTACATTTCGATAGCCCATAGTTTTGTTAAAACATTCATACTCCAATGTTTTATCCAGAATGTAATTTTGTGGGGTCTCCTAATTGGCTTTATCTATTCTTACGTCAAGCTCCTTGCATGCACTTCCCCAACCCTCCTGGTTATAAAATCTTTGATAATAGTGGTTCCCTAACATGGCCAGGCACTCAGCTGGACAGTATGGAATTACATGTCCAGTTCTGTTACAATATTGTGAATTAAATCTGGCACACTGCATGTAGTCATATTGGTTTGGTACTATTCTTAACTTCTTCAAAGGTGAGGGTGAGCATAATACACATGTGCCTTGTTTTACCTGTCTTACAGTATACACTGCCCATTTATACCATTCATTATGATAGGCATCATCCAACAGTTTTTCTTTTTGTAGTTCTACTTCCAAATCAACTTCAGTTTGGGTATAATCTTCATGAATAGTCATAGCTTTCTGCAGGGATCTTTTTACATTATGTCTGCGTGCTTTGTTACCTTGTGTTGGTTGAGTCAGGGTGGCTTATCCCACTCAAAGCTTGAGAGGTCTGGTAATTCAGTGTCTGGGGGATTAATTTCTGGGAGGTCAATGTCTGGGAAGTCATTTTCTGGGAGGTCGATTCCTGGGATGCCGATGTCTTGGAGGTTGAGTGTGACAAAGTTGTATGGTTCATCAGCAGAGGGTCCTTCTCCAGGGGATTGTTCGCCTGGAGGCATTGTGTCTGGGGAAGCTGCTGCATGAGGTGTATCACCAGAAAGACCAATACTAGGAGCTCTCTCACCTTCAGGCTCCAGGTCCTCTGAAGGCTGTCCATCATTCCGCTCCGGCATTTCATCCCTTGGCTCAGCGTGTTCAGTCTCCCTAGAATGAGGTTCATCAATGTTAATATCTTCACTTTCAGTTCCCTGCTCTTCTGGGGCATCTTGAGCTATCTCCTCTTGATTCCCTTCCTGACTATCTATTTCCTCCTCTTGCCTTCTAGGTCTCAGCCTTGGGACTCGGGTGCAATGATTCAAATGATACCAGGTTGTGCTGCCCTCTAACTGGACTGCTGTGGGGGTTGCTCTTACTACAGTATAAGGTCCTTCTCTTCGTGGCTCATTCCACCTTCTCCTAAAGACTCTTAGGTATACCTGGTCTCCAGGTACCACCAGACAGGGAACTTCTTCCTCTTCTCTGGGTCCCCTGTTTTGTTCCTGTGAATGAATAGCTTCATGTATAGCAGTCAATTGTCTCATATATGTCCTTAGTTCCAATTGTAACTGTTCTAACGGTGGCCCGTCATAAGGTCCTCTCAAATGAGGCACAGGCATTGGTCTCCCAGTCAACATTTCATGGGGGGTCAGATTAGTGATCCTGTTGGTTTGCATTCGATAGCTCATCAGTGCGAGTGGCAACGCATCTACCCAATTAAGCTTAGTGTCCGCACAAATTTTGTTGATTTTGGCCTTAATAGTCCCATTGACCCGTTCCACGAGTCCCTGTGACTCAGGATGGTAGACACACCCCAGTCTCTGCTTGATCCTCAACTGTTGTATTACTGCCTTTACCGTTCTTTGAATAAAAGCAGACCCATTGTCTGAACTGATCTGGGATGGG
This sequence comes from Siphateles boraxobius, assembly GCF_051911475.1. NCBI lineage: Eukaryota > Metazoa > Chordata > Actinopteri > Cypriniformes > Leuciscidae > Siphateles > Siphateles boraxobius. The sequence goes on along the minus strand of NW_027508722.1, from coordinate 5,380,153 downwards.
ATACCAAATCTTGGTATGACCTCTCTCGTCAGAAATTTTATCACTGTCTGTGCTCCTTGCTCTGCTGATGGTTCTGCTTCCACCCATCTACTGAATCTGTCTATAATGACCAACATGTACCTTTTTCCTATTACTGCTTTTATCATGTCCACATAATCCATTACTAGATGCTTAAAGGGTGCTTCTGGAACAGGAATAGAGCCTATTGGAGTTGTTGTTCCTTTTCTTACATTGTTCTGTGCGCAAATTTCACATTCACTCAGAAATTCATCTACCCTTGTTTGTAAGTATGGGGACCATAATCCTTGTCTTTTTATCTTTCTCATAATCTCCCCCCTTCCACAGTGGTCAAAACTGTGGGCGTCAGGTATAAGAATATTAAGCAATGGGGTGGGGGCTATCATAAAACCTTCATGAGACCTCCAGATATTATTAGCATCTCTAGTCGCCCCCCTTTGTTGCCATAAGTGTATTTCAGGTGGTGTAGCTCTGGACTGCATTTGGGCAATACTTTCTATAGTAGGGAGGGGCTGGATCAAAACGGATGGTGCCATTACAGCAGATTGACACCCAGAAGCCAATTTTGCTTGGCTATCTGCGGCGTTATTGCCTTTGATAACAAAATCATTTCCTTTCTTGTGAGCCTGGCATTTGACGATGGCCAATTTGGCTGGAAACATCATAGCATTAATCAATGCAGTAATTTGGTCCCCATGTTGGATTGGGGTTCCATCACTCTTTTTGAATCCTCTTTGTTTCCATACTGCACCGAAAAGATGGCATACCCCATGGGCGTATGCAGAATCCGTATAAATGTTGGCTGCTTTATTTTTGGCCAGCAGACATGCTGCCGTAAGGGCTTTTAGTTCGGCCAACTGTGCTTAACAAGGCTGTTCACAACGTTGTGTCAGCACATGAGTAAAATTGTCCCCATCTCGTTGTACAACAGCAAAACCAGCATGATTACCCGAGTGATCTCTAAAGCATGAGCCATCTACAAAGTAGTCCACGTCTGCATCAACAATTGGTGTTGATTCCAAATCTGGTCTCAGACGAGTGAATGCTAGAGAGGCAGCAACACATTCATGAGGTGTTCCTTCCCCCTCTACTGGGACAAAGTTAGCTGGGTTTGTTGTGGTACATCTTTTGATTGTTATATCAGGATAAGTCAACAATGTGGAGTACGCCAAACATCTGGCCTTTGTCAAAACAAAACGTCCCTGTTCCAATAACTCAGCAATCTTATGATGGGTATAGATGATGACTGGATAGCCCATAGTAACAGCAGAGGCTTTCTCAAAAGCAAAGTATACTGCAGCTAGACCTTGTTGATAACATGGTGGGTAGCCTTGGGCTACAGTGTCCAATTTGGTGCTATAGTGGGCAATGGGTTGCTTCTTCCGCCCACTGCATGTTTCCTACATCAGGACAGCAGAAGCAAAGCCCTCTTTTCTGTCTGCTACATACAAATGGAAAGTTCTGTCATAATTTGGAATCGTTAATAATGGGGCTGTTTGTAATTCTTTTTTGAGTGAGCTGAATGCTATCAGTGCATCAGGATCCCATTTCAATGGTGCTCTAAGATTTTGGTGACCAGCCTGTCTCATAATGGTCCGCAATGGAGCTGTTTTGATCGCATAATCTTCTATCCAATCAGCACTAAAACCAGTCATTCCCAAAAATGTCATCATTTGACCCACAGTTTGCGGTTGGGGTGCTTTACTAATTCCTTCCAATTGGATGGGTGATATTGCCTTTGTTTGATGTGCAATTAATCGACCCAGATACTCTACTTGAGGCAAGCAGTATTGCAATTTCTCTTTTGTGGCTTTATGTTCACCTTCTGCTAATTTGGTTAATACTTTAATGGAGTCCTGATGGCACTGTTCCAGCGTTGTTGAACAGATCAACAAATCATCCACATACTGTATTAATGTACTATCCAGTCTTAAGTCTTCTAGATCAAGTTTTAAAACTTGGTTAAACACATGAGGTGAGTGTTTAAATCCTTGGGGCATTCTCGTGTATGTGTATTGTTTATCTTGGTAAGTGAAGGAAAAAAAGGTTTCTGCTTTCTTCTGCTAGAGGAATGCTGAAAAATGCAGAGCACAGATCAATCACAGTGAAATAGTTAGCAGCAGGTGGAACATTTGTCAAAAGCGTATGTGGGTTTGGCACCTCAGCTGGCCAGTCTTCCACTACTTCATTCACTGCCCTTAGGTCATGCACTAGTCTCCACTTAGATTTATTGGCTTTTTCTACTGGTAAAATTGGAGTGTTGCAATAAATAGCGGTCTCAATTAGTACTCCTGCCTCTATTAACCCTTCAATTGTTTTTCTTATGCCTTCTATTGCTTCGCGTTTCAGTGGGTATTGCTGTTTCCTAGGCAGCTGGACTCCTGGTTTAATAGCAATTCTCACAGGGTTCGCTGACTTGACTAGTCCTACATCTGTGTCATGCTTAGACCATAACTGTAGGGGCACCCTTTCTTCCATTTCTATCATTAATTCCTTCATTTTAGAGATTGAGTCATGTTGTTCTGTTTCCACAACCAGTTTTGGGGTACCTATCATATTAGTTACACATAGAATCTTTAGGTGTGTTTTATCTGGTGTTTGTAAAATAAAGGGGTTCTCAGTGGCTTCCCACCGTTTTTCCTTAGCTTTTAACATCATTGGACCTAGATCTTTTGCCCGACATCCTTCAATGACGCACAATGTCACATGTGGGACTGAATTATCAACCCTAAACCATGTTCTGGTGAAGTCACTGTCTTCAATTTGTAGTGCTGCCCCTGTTGGTCCTATAATTATATGGTGTGATCTTAAATGCACTTTCTGGCCCTCAGTTTTCTCTAACCACTCTTTTTCCTGTTCTGGATCCCTAAGGGGGTCATATATCATTGTACAGTGATATTCAGTTTCTGGTGAGGTTGGTTTCAGGAATTGTTCTTTTATATACTTTTCCTATCTATCCAGTGTTTGTCTTAGTCCCTCATCTAAATTCCCAATCCAAAATGCATTAGCTTGTGGTTCCTGTTGATCCATTTCACTCATTACTATCATCTGTTTTATACCTGCACTATCTATATATATCCCTTGGGGAGTGCACCATATCTGTAAATTTAGCTTGCATATTGCATCTCTTCCCAACAGATTGACTGGTGTTTGGTCTGATACTAGCACAGGAATTTTAATTTCAGAGTCTTTGACTTTTATGCTGACAGGAGTTGTCATTGGAATTAGCTGCGTTAGTCCCGAGAATCCTACTGTCTTTACATATTTTCCAGACCTGGGGAGGTGTGAGGCATAAGTTGGGCTCAAGCAGGTATATGTTGCTCCTGTATCAAGCATAATAGGTGTTATCTTGTCCTCTATCTTAACCCGCAGCATAGGTTCTTGGTCAGCATTTGATGACAGCATTGGAAGCTGACTCCTCCCCGTAGGATTCTCTGGGCATCCCTAGTATCCTTGGTCCGGCCCACGCCATGGGTTGACGGGGCCAGATACCTGATACTGCTGGTTTTGATTTCCTTGTCGCCCTGGCTGTCTTAGCTGGGGCCCATCTTGGGGCCATGGGTTAACTGGGCAGAATCTCTTGGTGTGTCCAGGCTGATTACATCCCCAACAGGTGCTTGGTTGGTCAGGGTTTCTTTGCTGGTTGTAAAATTGTCTCCCTCTTCCTCTTCCTCTTCCTGGGATTGTTCCATTTCTATTGTCTTGATGTTCAGGAAGGTATATTACAATTGGTGCAGCCAGTTGCTGTGGGTTTCCTGAGTTGACGGGCACATTCTGATTCATGTTGTTTGGTGCTTGCTGGACAGTCTGGGGAGCTTGACTTGGTATGTTGACAGCCGCCATCATGGCAGTCGGGTCGTCTGTCTCCTTCACCGCAGCTTGCACTTTCTTTTTTTTGTTGATTGATTCATCCAGCTGCAACTGGGTTAGTTTTCTTTGAAGATCTCTTTCTTGGTTTTTCAGCTTCTGCTCATTTTTTCTGTGTTGTTCTACTGCATGAGCCACATGGTCACTAAATTATTTAGGTGACTTTGAGGTCAGTCCCACCACATCTTCTAACTTGGCTTTCACTGGTGCAGGCATGGCTTCCACAATGGCAGTTCTGAACAGTGCTGTTATTACTGGGTCATGTTCGGGGTCTCTCTCCAATTCTTGCTTCCACTTCCTTGCTTGCTTCTGGACATAGGTGATTGGGTTTTCTCTGTCTCCTATTGGCTCTCCTTTCAGTGATTTTGGGTCCATTTGGGTCTGATAATATTTTCTCAGCACTTGCCATATCGCTGGTCTGCATTGGTCCAGTGGTCTGGCGTCCATTCTAGGTGAATCAATCGCCTGATGTAGTCCTGCGTCCTGTAAGATCTCATTAGTCCTAGCTCCTCCCATGCATTTAGCCAGCAGGGCCTTAACATCTCCAAGGGCCAAAATCTTGCCAATTGTCTCTTCTTCCAGCGATCTGATCCACTTGCCAGCTCCTTCATGTAAATCAAGTAGGTGGGCTATCAGTCCTTCCAGATCCTGCCCCGCCCACGGCACATACTGTCCCTGTTGACCTTTAATTAGGATGGGGCACTGCACAGTTTCTTCCTTCAGTGGGTCCTCCTCTTGTTTGCATGTACTTATCATAGGGCAAAACTTATGATTTTCCATATGCCAGTCTTCTTCTCCCCTATACATGCTTGGTTTCTTTAGTGCCGTTCCCTTAGGTTGTATGGGGTGGCTGGTGGGGCAGCTGGCGAGATATCCTCAAGGAGTAGGGTCCCTGTCACACTCTTGACTTCCCTGCGAGGTCTGGCTGGGCTGAGTGAGCGTGACTTGTGCTTTCGGCGGTTCTGATGTCTCTGGTGTTCTTGCGGTTCGTGTTGTTCTGAGCCCGTGACATTCTTTAGGGATTCCTGTAGGCGTTTAAAGCTGTGATTGATTTGTTCTTCTGTTGTCCTTATATCTTGTTCCAGCTCATCACATTCTTGTTCGAACAGCTGATTGGTGTCTACTTCCTGGTTCAGTTTTTCCCCAAGACTCTGCAGGGCTTTCGCTGCATAATGGTATGGATTAGACAGGGTGGGGTTCTTGCGTTCAGTAAGGTGTTTCCTATTCAAGCTGCTACCTTGGCTTCCATCATGGCTTGATGGCCCCTTTTTAGTGGAGATGATGCTTCAAACATGTCAGCATCTGCCAATATTTTGTGGTCATAACCTGTATTCCTGTGGTCTTCTCTTTCCTCCTCCTCTCTTTCTTCTTCCTCATCCTGCGTATCTGTGAGGGTTACGTTGCCTTTGATCTTCACAGTGCCCTCCATCAGGGGGAGCTGTTTACCAGTCATATCATAGGGTGTGAGCTAATGCTCTCCTATGCCTTTCTTTCCCGTATTCACTGAGTCCCTCCCACATTTGTTTTTCCCTTGACTTCAAACTTTTTCCTTTAAACCTTTTTCTGACTGTTTATCGTCTCTTTATCTTTTTGCTTTATTTGCAATCCGTCTATTCATGCGCTTAACATTTTATTCACACACTTCTATCCCTTCTTCAATATCAAAAGTATGTAGAAAGCCCCAATGTTCAGTCTTAATTCTCTTTCAACAGACGCTGGGTTTCTCTATCTGGATCACAGTATTTGCAGTCTGGCGAATGGCCAAATAGTGGACCAAACCAATTCTTTGGAGTGTTCTTTGTTTTTTTGGTAAGCACAGTTTTTCACTTGATTTTTACTTGTTAGTTTTATTTTATCCATTAATTTCTAATACATTTTTATACTTCTTTTTTCTATTTATTCTTTATTCTGGACTTTTTTCTGCTTCTGCTGCTATTTCTCACTAATTGGTTCCACTGTCCTCTGCTTCCCAGCACTATCACTGATTAATGACTAGTTAATGCACCTCTTGGCAGAATGCCCGGGAGAGCCAAAAACTCCCTTCTCTCTATATTTTAGTCTTCTGGTGTATACTTTTACATTCTTTAACTCAATTCTTTTAACTTTTCTTACCTTTTTATGTAAAAAACTTTAGCTAATAATTATTATAAGGATTTTAAATGTTTTTGTTCTTTATCTATACTTTACCTTCCTTACTTTGTGCACATTTTAATACCCCCTATTCTCTTTCACAAAAGACAGACAGACAAACAAACAGGTGGTCAGTGTACTTCCTACACTGCCTGGCGCCTTTTAAACACTTCTTTTACTAGACAGTGTACTCTTACTTCATGAGCGCAATCTCCACGCTATGCACTTCTTGCTTTTTGAGACAAACACACATACAGCAGCTTCTTTGGACCTGGAAATCAGACTCCCTTCTTATCTTTTATCTCTCAGTTGTTTTTTAGGTTCTTTTGCAGTGGGGTTTTATAATTGCAGAGCAATCATCAAGCGTGTCAGCTTCTCAGAGGCAATTCACAAAACAAAATATAAGCAAAAACTGCTTACCTGATTTTTGGCCGGCCTTTGTTTTGTGAATGCCACCGTCAGCGTCAACACCACGATGATCTCCTGACCCCAAGCCTGCTCCTGGCTGGCTCGCCAATTATGTCGTGGCTAATTGCTGGTCTCTGGTCCTGATCAGTAGTTTTTCAGAGTCTAGTAGGAGTTAGTCTTCAAAAAGTTTTCAGAGTCGAAGTTCCAGGTCTCAGAAGAAGAACTTTATTGAGCAATTCAACAAAGTGAGATGGTCAGCTGAATCATCTGATCTTACAGTGGTTGAAACATAGATTTTATACATCTTTCTTATCGCCAGTGTCCAATTAGTGTTTGTACCGTTATCTCTTACACATTGCTCCTCCTTGGTATCACGCCACCATTAAGATCACATGCTCCGAGGCCTTATTTCTATTGGTGGCGGAGTATCACATGTATAGTTTTTTAAAAAATATTACATCATATATGTTTTTAGTACTTTCCTGTACCTTGCACCAACGTCATCTATGCATTAAAGGTACTTTTCCAACTCTGCATTGCCCTATGGCTAGGGTGACCAGATTTCTCAGAGTGGAATACGGGACAGACACAGAACCCATAGACCCACAACACCTACTGCACACATACAAGTATTTACACTTAATAATATTGTTAGCTATGTAAAAAAATAAATGTAGACTTACATAAAATTGCAGATCAGTGGGAACAAGATGGTTCAACAGCATCATTCACTGTTGCTGTTTTGTATTTTTCACTGGAACCAATTTTTGCCAGCGTGCGCTTGTCTTTTAAGAGTTTATCATAAAATGCGGAGCAGTCCAGTCCGAAATTAATTCGTACGAAAAGCATTGCCTTCATTGTTGTTACACTCAGTCGAGATTTTTCATCCGTCCATGATGCATTCATTAACGAGAACACACGCTCCACAGGTGCATATGTACCAGGCAGGCATAAAACAAACTCCACAGCCAAAGATAAGACTCCAAAGTTGAGTGACTTGCTACCCATCTCACTAAACACGTCTGTCCATCTATCAGACACAGCCACCTTGTTTTTGTTCCACTCAGTGATGTGACAAGTGACAATGTTTTTAGCACAGGCCCACTCATCAAAGAGCATGGTTTCGTCAACTGATGTGAGAGCAGGTATTCTTGAGTAGAACTTGCTGAGGCTGCTCTGAATGTCTCTCCATTCTGGAACACTTCTCAGTAGGACCCACTCTAGTTCTCTTGTATTCTCCAGTGAGCAGCTCCAATTGTCAAGGTAATCCACTGATGCTGAGTAAAAGCTTCTCACTGCACAATAAAAATCATCAGCTTTTATGTCACCAGCTTCAACAAGGGTGTCTAACTGTTTTGATGTCAGAGGGAATGAATGATTCCTCCAGCCTGGCCTGCAAGACATTTCTCAGATCATAAATGTGCAAAGCCACTTCTGTGGCAGATATATTTTCTTGCTCTACTGTCGCCAGTGCACGATGGAAAGCTGCAGTTTGCTTAAGTGCAAATCCATGCCAAAGTTTTGTGCAAGGGCTGCTGAATGTGTCTTTTAGAAACTTTGGCCACTTTTCTTGAGAAAGAAAGTATGCACGTAGACCATCAAAAAGGTGCAGAATTCATTCAAGAGCTGGACCAAGAGAGAGGAAACATGTGCTACCATGCTGCAGTAATTTTTGATAGTCCAGCTGTACAAAGTCACAAAACTCCTTGAGCTCCCTTACGCGCACTGTATAGATATGAAAGTATTTGTATACCTTCACAGCAAAACACTCCAAATCAATTGGTAAGCAATCCACTGCTGTTTGCAGGGTATTGTGGATGATGTGTGCATTACAGCCAATGCCCAGAATATCCCTTCCTAGCTGCATTTGCAGCTTTCTCCAGATATTGCCTTTACCAGCTCTTTTAACACCACCAAAGTTTGTGTTAGTGTTATCAGCACAAAGTGCAACTATTTTCTGATCAAGGCCATGTTTTTCAATGACATGGGAAATGTAGGCAGTTTGCAAATCAGATGTCTCACCTGGCAGAGATGAAAATTCAATTATCTTGACCTTTACACCCTCTAGTGGCTTGAAGTATCGCACAAGCACAGGAAACAATTTAATGTCTTTGTGGTTGGATGCATCCACAGTTAATGTGACACAGGAGCACTTGTCCAAATCATGCTGAACTTCTTCCTCTGACAAAGGACCAAGAACGTTGCATATTATAGCCTCAGATTTAGTGCGAGCAGCAGAAAATTTCGGATCATACAATTTCTTGATCAATTTTGCAGTGCAGTCAGCTGACCGAAAACTATGGCCATGAATAACAGAATGGTATGCAAAAAGTCCTTCACTTGCATGCACTTTATCAGATTCGCAACTTTGCTTCACAAAAAATTCGCTGACACTTGGAGTAGCACACTTACTTTTAGCAGCGTCCATGTGCTTTTTTGTGTGCATATGCTGCGTAATGTCGGCTCGGCCTCCATGAGCAATGGAAAAGCGAGCCCCGCAAATGTCGCATCTTAATTTACTTGCCTCTGATAGTGACTCTCTTTTGAGAAATTTAAACTCTTTTTGAAGATCCTCATTAAATGTACATGTACGCTTTGACATCTTTGCACCTGAGTCAAGCTTATCCGTTTGCTCTCGTCTCGTATACACTTAACTGTGACGTCGGATTCCGCCTTCACTAAATGCAAGTTGATTGAGTGAATTGTGATTGGATGGAATTGTCCTTCTGCCTTCTCTTATTGGATGGAAAAATGTTTTCTCTATGAGGAAAATATATGAGGTGATTTGTTAGTTTTATTATTAGGCTATTTCGAAGAGTACTCGCGCTATCACTCAGGAAAAAATAAAATAAAATAAAAAACCTAAAATATATATTAACGATGAAATACGGGACAAAACATGATTTTTTCATAATAAGTCGGGACACTAAAATTAGAGTTGAAATACGGGGCTGTCCCGGGAAAAACGGGACGTCTGGTCACCCTACCTATGGCCTACTGTTGCTCAGCATTACAGCATTCAGAGTTGAGCATCAGATAGAGGAGGGGTAACAGAATTCTCCAACACATCCCCGCTTTGGGACTAACTCCAGTCCCACCTTCAATTTTCCCAGGATGTATCTCCATGAGCAGGTCTCTTTCATATCCTACCAATATGATCAATTTAGACCATCCAGTCATTCTACCAATAGACCTGTTATCACAGAGGTACACCCTGGAGGAAGAGTGAGACCAAACATCTCCACCCCCATTTGTCTGGTGTGGAGTAAAAGATCTCGCCTTCCTGTCAAACCATCATTCTCTATATGGACAAAGCAGCTTCAAACATTCAGTGTATTCATCATAAAGTGTATAGTCTCGAAGTTACAATTGTCCCACGATGCCAGAGGAACCATGCAGCCGCTTCCTGGTGGCCCGTGGCGCTATCTGGGTTGCTACACCGTTGCCAGAGGTGCCCTGGCAGTGCCTAGGGCGCTATCTGGTGTTGGAGCAGACAGCGGGTTTTTAAACCACCAGTTGAGTCTGCCCTTTGTTGAAACAACAGTAGATGACCGCGCTTGCAAATAATTCTTCTTTTACATCTTATATACAACAGTTCCAGTAGTCTAAATGCACACAATGTCAAGGCTTCTACGTTTTGTTACTGTAATATGCCCATATATGTAAAAAGGTGGATAAAGTGATCTAAAAATAACAAAAACACTCTCATTTCTTTTGCATACAATTACATCACCTCATACCACGGGTAATGTTCTGTTTTAAACCTTCTATTTCCCTTCAGTCTTGCATTAAAATTTGTGACAGCAGTGTGATTATATAAAAACATATCTTAACATGATTATAAGTATAGGATATACAGGACGGGGGCCCTTAAAATAAATGCATAACTGCCCATCTTACTAACTCCCTACTCTACCCATGCATGTTCTAACAAGCTTCCTATTTTTACCCCCAAAAAGAAAGACAGAGTTTTCTAACTCCCTCTCTTGTCAAAAAACAAAGTCAAAAACCTTATAACAAAATTAACAGGTACCCCCAGTCCTTTTACCTTTTTTCATTAGAACTCATCTAACTCATCCAGGCCTGGTCCAATAGGATAGACTCCTGAGTTGCATCCAATGTCAACTCTGTCTCTGACACATTGATCATCTGCTTGGCTCGGGTCATTGACTGAGCAGCTGCAGTGGCCAACATGGATCTGAGAAAAGGTATAACGCAACAGAACAGCAGTAGAGCAACAACAACAACCACAACTATTATTATCTCCACCTTAATCAGCCACTCTGCCCAGGCTCCAAACAAAGAATCAAACCAGTATCCAATATTTCTGTCCCTTCCCGCATTTTCAGCAGCCTCTTGTCTTAGCGCCTTCAGTTTCTTCATAGCCCTAGTGAAAGTTCCATCGGGGGCTGTGTTATTAGGAATAAATGTGCAGCAGTCAGTCCCAAACATTACACATACTCCTCCTTTATCTGCCAATAACCAATTCAGGGCTTGCCTATTTTGCCATGTCATTTTGCTGGTGGCTTTTAATTGTTGGCCTAGCGCCTCAAGTGCATCATCCGTATAATTAATAAATCTTTGCTGATTGTAGTATATGTAATTTATACATTCAGTATTCTTATTAACAGGTACCCATAGAAGAAATGATTCAAACCCTGACTTTATTTCATCCCTAGCCTTAAATTCATGTGGTATTCCTCTAGGCTGTCCAATTGCATCAATTTTAACATTGGGATCTGGGGTATAAGCTCTCTTAGCTCTGTGCTTATGTCTACTCAACTTTTCTATCGTTTCTTCCTCATTGAGATCCCAGTTTACAATTCCTATTCCTTGAGCTAGCCTCACCCTGGCACAGAGTCCTTTCCAATCAACTAGGGTGGCTCTTAGTCGTTTACCCCCACATAGCCAAAAGAAATCAGCTACTGTTTCAGTTTGATTTTCAAGTGGTCCAATCAGGGGAAAGGATAAGGTAGCATTCTCGCAGTTTTCATGAGCACCTGTTACAGACATGTTTTTATTTATTGTTGCTGTGGCATATATTGAGCTAGAGGATTTATATACGTTCGTCTCGTTGTACATCTCATAATCCAGGTGCCAAATTATAGCACATTTACCTAAAGGTTCCTACATTTCGATAGCCCATAGTTTTGTTAAAACATTCATACTCCAATGTTTTATCCAGAATGTAATTTTTTGATGTCTCCTAATTGGCTTTATCTATTCTTACGTCAAGCTCCTTGCATGCACTTCCCCAAACCTCCTGGTTATAAAATCTTTGATAATAGTGGTTCCCTAACATGGCCAGGCACTCAGCTGGACAGTATGGAATTACATGTCCAGTTCTGTTACAATATTGTGAATTAAATCTGGCACACTGCATGTAGTCATATTGGTTTGGTACTATTCTTAAGTTCTTCTAAGGTGAGGGTGAGCATAATACACATGTGCCTTGTTTTACCTGTCTTACAGTATACACTGCCCATTTATACCATTCATTATGATAGGCATCATCCAACAGTTTTTCTTTTTGTAGTTCTACTTCCAAATCAACTTCAGTTTGGGTATAATCTTCATGAATAGTCATAGCTTTCTGCAGGGATCTTTTTACATTATGTCTGCGTGCTTTGTTACCTTGTGTTGGTTGAGTCAGGGTGGCTTATCCCACTCAAAGCTTGAGAGGTCTGGTAATTCAGTGTCTGGGGGATTAATTTCTGGGAGGTCAATGTCTGGGAAGTCATTTTCTGGGAGGTCGATTCCTGGGATGCCGATGTCTTGGAGGTTGAGTGTGACAAAGTTGTATGGTTCATCAGCAGAGGGTCCTTCTCCAGGGGATTGTTCGCCTGGAGGCATTGTGTCTGGGGAAGCTGCTGCATGAGGTGTATCACCAGAAAGACCAATACTAGGAGCTCTCTCACCTTCAGGCTCCAGGTCCTCTGAAGGCTGTCCATCATTCCGCTCCGGCATTTCATCCCTTGGCTCAGCGTGTTCAGTCTCCCTAGAATGAGGTTCATCAATGTTAATATCTTCACTTTCAGTTCCCTGCTCTTCTGGGGCATCTTGAGCTATCTCCTCTTGACTCCCTTCCTGACTATCTATTTCCTCCTCTTGCCTTCTAGGTCTCAGCCTTGGGACTCGGGTGCAATGATTCAAATGATACCAGGTTGTGCTGCCCTCTAACTGGACTGCTGTGGGGGTTGCTCTTACTACAGTATAAGGTCCTTCTCTTCGTGGCTCATTCCACCTTCTCCTAAAGACTCTTAGGTATACCTGGTCTCCAGGTACCACCAGACAGGGAACTTCTTCCTCTTCTCTGGGTCCCCTGTTTTGTTCCTGTGAATGAATAGCTTCATGTATAGCAGTCAATTGTCTCATATATATCCTTAGTTCCAATTGTAACTGTTCTAACGGTGGCCCGTCATAAGGTCCTCTCAAATGAGGCACAGGCATTGGTCTCCCAGTCAACATTTCATGGGGGGTCAGATTAGTGATCCTGTTGGTTTGCATTCGATAGCTCATCAGTGCGAGTGGCAACGCATCTACCCAATTAAGCTTAGTGTCCGCACAAATTTTGTTGATTTTGGCCTTAATAGTCCCATTGACCCGTTCCACGAGTCCCTGTGACTCAGGATGGTAGACACACCCCAGTCTCTGCTTGATCCTCAACTGTTGTATTACTGCCTTTACCGTTCTTTGAATAAAAGCAGACCCATTGTCTGAACTGATCTGGGATGGGATACCAAATCTTGGTATGACCTCTCTCGTCAGAAATTTTATCACTGTCTGTGCTCCTTGCTCTGCTGATGGTTCTGCTTCCACCCATCTACTGAATCTGTCTATAATGACCAACATGCACCTTTTTCCTATTACTGCTTTTATCATGTCCACATAATCCATTACTAGATGCTTAAAGGGTGCTTCTGGAACAGGAATAGAGCCTATTGGAGTTGTTGTTCCTTTTCTTACATTGTTCTGTGCGCAAATTTCACATTCACTCAGAAATTCATCTACCCTTGTTTGTAAGTATGGGGACCATAATCCTTGTCTTTTTATCTTTCTCATAATCTCCCCCCTTCCACAGTGGTCAAAACTGTGGGCGTCAGGTATAAGAATATTAAGCAATGGGGTGGGGGCTATCATAAAACCTTCATGAGACCTCCAGATATTATTAGCATCTCTAGTCGCCCCCCTTTGTTGCCATAAGTGTATTTCAGGTGGTGTAGCTCTGGACTGCAATTGGGCAATACTTTCTATAGTAGGGAGGGGCTGGATCAAAACGGATGGTGCCATTACAGCAGATTGACACCCAGAAGCCAATTTTGCTTGGCTATCTGCGGCGTTATTGCCTTTGATAACAAAATCATTTCCTTTCTTGTGAGCCTGGCATTTGACGATGGCCAATTTGGCTGGAAACATCATAGCATTAATCAATGCAGTAATTTGGTCCCCATGTTGGATTGGGGTTCCATCACTCTTTTTGAATCCTCTTTGTTTCCATACTGCACCGAAAAGATGGCATACCCCATGGGCGTATGCAGAATCCGTATAAATGTTGGCTGCTTTATTTTTGGCCAGCAGACATGCTGCCGTAAGGGCTTTTAGTTCGGCCAACTGTGCTTAACAAGGCTGTTCACAACGTTGTGTCAGCACAGGAGTAAAATTGTCCCCATCTCGTTGTACAACAGCAAAACCAGCATGATTACCCGAGTGATCTCTAAAGCATGAGCCATCTACAAAGTAGTCCACGTCTGCATCAACAATTGGTGTTGATTCCAAATCTGGTCTCAGACGAGTGAATGCTAGAGAGGCAGCAACACATTCATGAGGTGTTCCTTCCACCTCTACTGGGACAAAGTTAGCTGGGTTTGTTGTGGTACATCTTTTGATTGTTATATCAGGATAAGTCAACAATGTGGAGTACGCCAAACATCTGGCCTGTGTCAAAACAAAACGTCCCTGTTCCAATAACTCAGCAATCTTATGATGGGTATAGATGATGACTGGATAGCCCATAGTAACAGCAGAGGCTTTCTCAAAAGCAAAGTATACTGCAGCTAGACTTTGTTGATAACATGGTGGGTAGCCTTGGGCTACACTGTCCAATTTGGTGCTATAGTGGGCAATGGGTTGCTTCTTCCGCCCACTGCATGTTTCCTACATCAGGACAGCAGAAGCAAAGCCCTCTTTTCTGTCTGCTACATACAAATGGAAAGTTCTGTCATAATTTGGAATCGTTAATAATGGGGCTGTTTGTAATTCTTTTTTGAGTGAGCTGAATGCTATCAGTGCATCAGGATCCCATTTCAATGGTGCTCTAAGATTTTGGTGACCAGCCTGTCTCATAATGGTCCGCAATGGAGCTGTTTTGATCGCATAATCTTCTATCCAATCAGCACTAAAACCAGTCATTCCCAAAAATGTCATCATTTGACCCACAGTTTGCGGTTGGGGTGCTTTACTAATTCCTTCCAATTGGCTGGGTGATATTGCCTTTGTTTGATGTGCAATTAATCGACCCAGATACTCTACTTGAGGCAAGCAGTATTGCAATTTCTCTTTTGTGGCTTTATGGCCACCTTCTGCTAATTTGGTTAATACTTTAATGGAGTCCTGATGGCACTGTTCCAGCGTTGTTGAACAGATCAACAAATCATCCACATACTGTATTAATGTACTATCCAGTCTTAAGTCTTCTAGATCAAGTTTTAAAACTTGGTTAAACACATGAGGTGAGTGTTTAAATCCTTGGGGCATTCTCGTGTATGTGTATTGTTTACCTTGGTAAGTGAAGGAAAAAAAGGTTTCTGCTTTCTTCTGCTAGAGGAATGCTGAAAAATGCAGAGCACAGATCAATCACAGTGAAATAGTTAGCAGCAGGTGGAACATTTGTCAAAAGCGTATGTGGGTTTGGCACCTCAGCTGGCCAGTCTTCCACTACTTCATTCACTGCCCTTAGGTCATGCACTAGTCTCCACTTAGATTTATTGGCTTTTTCTACTGGTAAAATTGGAGTGTTGCAATAGCTAGCGGTCTCAATTAGTACTCCTGCCTCTATTAACCCTTCAATTGTTTTTCTTATGCCTTCTATTGCTTCGCGTTTCAGTGGGTATTGCTGTTTCCTAGGCAGCTGGACTCCTGGTTTAATAGCAATTCTCACAGGGTTCGCTGACTTGACTAGTCCTACATCTGTGTCATGCTTAGACCATAACTGTAGGGGCACCCTTTCTTCCATTTCTATCATTAATTCCTTCATTTTAGAGATTGAGTCATGTTGTTCTGTTTCCACAACCAGTTTTGGGGTACCTATCATATTAGTTACACATAGAATCTTTAGGTGTGTTTTATCTGGTGTTTGTAAAATAAAGGGGTTCTCAGTGGCTTCCCACCGTTTTTCCTTAGCTTTTAACATCATTGGACCTAGATCTTTTGCCCGACATCCTTCAATGACGCACAACGTCACATGTGGGACTGAATTATCAACCCTAAACCATGTTCTGGTGAAGTCACTGTCTTCAATTTGTAGTGCTGCCCCTGTTGGTCCTATAATTATATGGTGTGATCTTAAATGCACTTTCTGGCCCTCAGTTTTCTCTAACCACTCTTTTTCCTGTTCTGGATCCCTAAGGGGGTCATATATCATTGTACAGTGATATTCAGTTTCTGGTGAGGTTGGTTTCAGGAATTGTTCTTTTATATACTTTTCCTATCTATCCAGTGTTTGTCTTAGTCCCTCATCTAAATTCCCAATCCAAAATACATTAGCTTGTGGTTCCTGTTGATCCATTTCACTCATTACTATCATCTGTTTTATACCTGCACTATCTATATATATCCCTTGGGGAGTGCACCATATCTGTAAATTTAGCTTGCATATTGCATCTCTTCCCAACAGATTGACTGGTGTTTGGTCTGATACTAGCACAGGAATTTTAATTTCAGAGTCTTTGACTTTTATGCTGACAGGAGTTGTCATTGGAATTAGCTGCGTTAGTCCCGAGAATCCTACTGTCTTTACATATTTTCCAGACCTGGGGAGGTGTGAGGCATAAGTTGGGCTCAAGCAGGTATATGTTGCTCCTGTATCAAGCATAATAGGTGTTATCTTGTCCTCTATCTTAACCCGCAGCATAGGTTCTTGGTCAGCATTTGATGACAGCATTGGAAGCTGACTCCTCCCCGTAGGATTCTCTGGGCATCCCTAGTATCCTTGGTCCGGGCCACGCCATGGGTTGACGGGGCCAGATACCTGATACTGCTGGTTTTGATTTCCTTGTCGCCCTGGCTGTCTTAGCTGGGGCCCATCTTGGGGCCATGGGTTAACTGGGCAGAATCTCTTGGTGTGTCCAGGCTGATTACATCCCCAACAGGTGCTTGGTTGGTCAGGGTTTCTTTGCTGGTTGTAAAATTGTCTCCCTCTTCCTCTTCCTCTTCCTGGGATTGTTTCATTTCTATTGTCTTGATGTTCAGGAAGGTATATTACAATTGGTGCAGCCAGTTGCTGTGGGTTTCCTGAGTTGACGGGCACATTCTGATTCATGTTGTTTGGTGCTTGCTGGACAGTCTGGGGAGCTTGACTTGGTATGTTGACAGCCGCCATCATGGCAGTCGGGTCGTCTGTCTCCTTCACCGCAGCTTGCACTTTCTTCTTTTTGTTGATTGATTCATCCAGCTGCAACTGGGTTAGTTTTCTTTGAAGATCTCTTTCTTGGTTTTTCAGCTTCTGCTCATTTTTTCTGTGTTGTTCTACTGCATGAGCCACATGGTCACTAAATTATTTAGGTGACTTTGAGGTCAGTCCCACCACATCTTCTAACTTGGCTTTCACTGGTGCAGGCATGGCTTCCACAATGGCAGTTCTGAACAGTGCTGTTATTACTGGGTCATGTTCGGGGTCTCTCTCCAATTCTTGCTTCCACTTCCTTGCTTGCTTCTGGACATAGGTGATTGGGTTTTCTCTGTCTCCTATTGGCTCTCCTTTCAGTGATTTTGGGTCCATTTGGGTCTGATAATATTTTCTCAGCACTTGCCATATCGCTGGTCTGCATTGGTCCAGTGGTCTGGCGTCCATTCTAGGTGAATCAATCGCCTGATGTAGTCCTGCGTCCTGTAAGATCTCATTAGTCCTAGCTCCTCCCATGCATTTAGCCAGCAGGGCCTTAACATCTCCAAGGGCCAAAATCTTGCCAATTGTCTCTTCTTCCAGCGATCTGATCCACTTGCCAGGTCCTTCATGTAAATCAAGTAGGTGGGCTATCAGTCCTTCCAGATCCTGCCCCGCCCACGGCACATACTGTCCCTGTTGACCTTTAATTAGGATGGGGCACTGCACAGTTTCTTCCTTCAGTGGGTCCTCCTCTTGTTTGCATGTACTTATCATAGGGCAAAACTTATGATTTTCCATATGCCAGTCTTCTTCTCCCCTATACATGCTTGGTTTCTTTAGTGCCGTTCCCTTAGGTTGTATGGGGTGGCTGGTGGGGCAGCTGGCGAGATATCCTCAAGGAGTAGGGTCCCTGTCACACTCTTGACTTCCCTGCGAGGTCTGGCTGGGCTGAGTGTGCGTGACTTGTGCCTTTGGCGGTTCTGATGTCTCTGGTGTTCTTGCGGTTCGTGTTGTTCTGAGCCCGTGACATTCTTTAGGGATTCCTGTAAGCGTTTAAAGCTGTGATTGATTTGTTCTTCTGTTGTCCTTATATCTTGTTCCAGCTCATCACATTCTTGTTCGAACAGCTGATTGGTGTCTACTTTCTTGTTCAGTTTTTCCCCAAGACTCTGCAGGGCTTTCGCTGCATAATGGTATGGATTAGACAGGGTGGGGTTCTTGCGTTCAGTAAGGTGTTTCCTATTCAAGCTGCTACCTTGGCTTCCATCATGGCTTGATGGCCCCTTTTTAGTGGAGATGATGCTTCAAACATGTCAGCATCTGCCAATATTTTGTGGTCATAACCTGTATTCCTGTGGTCTTCTCTTTCCTCCTCCTCTCTTTCTTCTTCCTCATCCTGCGTATCTGTGAGGGTTACGTTGCCTTTGATCTTCACAGTGCCCTCCATCAGGGGGAGCTGTTTACCAGTCATATCATAGGGTGTGAGCTAATGCTCTCCTATGCCTTTCTTTCCCGTATTCACTGAGTCCCTCCCACATTTGTTTTTCCCTTGACTTCAAACTTTTTCCTTTAAACCTTTTTCTGACTGTTTATCGTCTCTTTATCTTTTTGCTTTATTTGCAATCCGTCTATTCATGCGCTTAACATTTTATTCACACACTTCTATCCCTTCTTCAATATCAAAAGTATGTAGAAAGCCCCAATGTTCAGTCTTAATTCTCTTTCAACAGACGCTGGGTTTCTCTATCTGGATCACAGTATTTGCAGTCTGGCGAATGGCCAAATAGTGGACCAAACCAATTCTTTGGAGTGTTCTTTGTTTTTTTGGTAAGCACAGTTTTTCACTTGATTTTTACTTGTTAGTTTTATTTTATCCATTAATTTCTAATACATTTTTATACTTCTTTTTTCTATTTATTCTTTATTCTGGACTTTTTTCTGCTTCTGCTGCTATGTCTCACTAATTGGTTCCACTGTCCTCTGCTTCCCAGCACTATCACTGATTAATGACTAGTTAATGCACCTCTTGGCAGAATGCCCGGGAGAGCCAAAAACTCCCTTCTCTCTATATTTTAGTCTTCTGGTGTATACTTTTACATTCTTTAACTCAATTCTTTTAACTTTTCTTACCTTTTTATGTAAAAAACTTTAGCTAATAATTATTATAAGGATTTTAAATGTTTTTGTTCTTTATCTATACTTTACCTTCCTTACTTTGTGCACATTTTAATACCCCCTATTCTCTTTCACAAAAGACAGACAGACAAACAAACAGGTGGTCAGTGTACTTCCTACACTGGCTGGCGCCTTTTAAACACTTCTTTTACTAGACAGTGTACTCTTACTTCATGAGCGCAATCTCCACGCTATGCACTTCTTGCTTTTTGAGACAAACACACATACAGCAGCTTCTTTGGACCTGGAAATCAGACTCCCTTCTTATCTTTTATCTCTCAGTTGTTTTTTAGGTTCTTTTGCAGTGGGGTTTTATAATTGCAGAGCAATCATCAAGCGTGTCAGCTTCTCAGAGGCAATTCACAAAACAAAATATAAGCAAAAACTGCTTACCTGATTTTTGGCCGGCCTTTGTTTTGTGAATGCCACCGTCAGCGTCAACACCACGATGATCTCCTGACCCCAAGCCTGCTCCTGGCTGGCTCGCCAATTATGTCGTGGCTAATTGCTGGTCTCTGGTCCTGATCAGTAGTTTTTCAGAGTCTAGTAGGAGTTAGTCTTCAAAAAGTTTTCAGAGTCGAAGTTCCAGGTCTCAGAAGAAGAACTTTATTGAGCAATTCAACAAAGTGAGATGGTCAGCTGAATCATCTGATCTTACAGTGGTTGAAACATAGATTTTATACATCGTTCTTATCGCCAGTGTCCAATTAGTGTTTGTACCATTATCTCTTACACATTGCTCCTCCTTGGTATCATGCCACCATTAAGATCACATGCTCCGAGGCCTTATTTCTATTGGTGGCGGAGTATCACATGTATAGTTTTAAAAAAAATATTACATCATATATGTTTTTAGTACTTTCCTGTACCTTGCACCAACGTCATCTATGCATTAAAGGTACTTTTCCAACTCTACATTGCCCTATGGCTAGGGTGACCAGATTTCTCAGAGTGGAATACGGGACAGACACAGAACCCATAGACCCACAACACCTACTGCACACATACAAGTATTTACACTTAATAATATTGTTAGCTATGTAAAAAAATAAATGTAGACTTACATAAAATTGCAGATCAGTGGGAACAAGATGGTTCAACAGCATCATTCACTGTTGCTGTTTTGTATTTTTCACTGGAACCAATTTTTGCCAGCGTGCGCT
This sequence comes from Siphateles boraxobius, assembly GCF_051911475.1. Classification (NCBI taxonomy): domain Eukaryota; kingdom Metazoa; phylum Chordata; class Actinopteri; order Cypriniformes; family Leuciscidae; genus Siphateles; species Siphateles boraxobius. The sequence goes on along the minus strand of NW_027508722.1, from coordinate 5,359,789 downwards.
TGTCTTTTAAGAGTTTATCATAAAATGCGGAGCAGTCCAGTCCGAAATTAATTCGTACGAAAAGCATTGCCTTCATTGTTGTTACACTCAGTCGAGATTTTTCATCCGTCCATGATGCATTCATTAACGAGAACACACGCTCCACAGGTGCATATGTACCAGGCAGGCATAAAACAAACTCCACAGCCAAAGATAAGACTCCAAAGTTGAGTGACTTGCTACCCATCTCACTAAACACGTCTGTCCATCTATCAGACACAGCCACCTTGTTTTTGTTCCACTCAGTGATGTGACAAGTGACAATGTTTTTAGCACAGGCCCACTCATCAAAGAGCATGGTTTCGTCAACTGATGTGAGAGCAGGTATTCTTGAGTAGAACTTGCTGAGGCTGCTCTGAATGTCTCTCCATTCTGGAACACTTCTCAGTAGGACCCACTCTAGTTCTCTTGTATTCTCCAGTGAGCAGCTCCAATTGTCAAGGTAATCCACTGATGCTGAGTAAAAGCTTCTCACTGCACAATAAAAATCATCAGCTTTTATGTCACCAGCTTCAACAAGGGTGTCTAACTGTTTTGATGTCAGAGGGAATGAATGATTCCTCCAGCCTGGCCTGCAAGACATTTCTCAGATCATAAATGTGCAAAGCCACTTCTGTGGCAGATATATTTTCTTGCTCTACTGTCGCCAGTGCACGATGGAAAGCTGCAGTTTGCTTAAGTGCAAATCCATGCCAAAGTTTTGTGCAAGGGCTGCTGAATGTGTCTTTTAGAAACTTTGGCCACTTTTCTTGAGAAAGAAAGTATGCACGTAGACCATCAAAAAGGTGCAGAATTCATTCAAGAGCTGGACCAAGAGAGAGGAAACATGTGCTACCATGCTGCAGTAATTTTTGATAGTCCAGCTGTACAAAGTCACAAAACTCCTTGAGCTCCCTTACGCGCACTGTATAGATATGAAAGTATTTGTATACCTTCACAGCAAAACACTCCAAATCAATTGGTAAGCAATCCACTGCTGTTTGCAGGGTATTGTGGATGATGTGTGCATTACAGCCAATGCCCAGAATATCCCTTCCTAGCTGCATTTGCAGCTTTCTCCAGATATTGCCTTTACCAGCTCTTTTAACACCACCAAAGTTTGTGTTAGTGTTATCAGCACAAAGTGCAACTATTTTCTGATCAAGGCCATGTTTTTCAATGACATGGGAAATGTAGGCAGTTTGCAAATCAGATGTCTCACCTGGCAGGGATGAAAATTCAATTATCTTGACCTTTACACCCTCTAGTGGCTTGAAGTATCGCACAAGCACAGGAAACAATTTAAATGTCTTTGTGGTTGGATGCATCCACAGTTAATGTGACACAGGAGCACTTGTCCAAATCATGCTGAACTTCTTCCTCTGACAAAGGACCAAGAACGTTGCATATTATAGCCTCAGATTTAGTGCGAGCAGAAGAAAATTTCGGATCATACAATTTCTTGATCAATTTTGCAGTGCAGTCAGCTGACCGAAAACTATGGCCATGAATAACAGAATGGTATGCAAAAAGTCCTTCACTTGCATGCACTTTATCAGATTCGCAACTTTGCTTCACAAAAAATTCGCTGACACTTGGAGTAGCACACTTACTTTTAGCAGCGTCCATGTGCTTTTTTGTGTGCATATGCTGCGTAATGTCGGCTCGGCCTCCGGGAGCAATGGAAAAGCGAGCCCCGCAAATGTCGCATCTTAATTTACTTGCCTCTGATAGTGACTCTCTTTTGAGAAATTTAAACTCTTTTTGAAGATCCTCATTAAATGTACATGTACGCTTCTTTGACATCTTTGCACCTGAGTCAAGCTTATCCGTTTGCTCTCGTCTCGTATACACTTAACTGTGACGTCGGATTCGGCCTTCACTAAATGCAAGTTGATTGAGTGAATTGTGATTGGATGGAATTGTCCTTCTGCCTTCTCTTATTGGATGGAAAAATGTTTTCTCTATGAGGAAAATATATGAGGTGATTTGTTAGTTTTATTATTAGGCTATTTCGAAGAGTACTCGCGCTATCACTCAGGAAAAAATAAAATAAAATAAAAAACCTAAAATATATATTAACGATGAAATACGGGACAAAACATGATTTTTTCATAATAAGTCGGGACACTAAAATTAGAGTTGAAATACGGGGCTGTCCCGGGAAAAACGGGACGTCTGGTCACCCTACCTATGGCCTACTGTTGCTCAGCATTACAGCATTCAGACTTGAGCATCAGATAGAGGAGGGGTAACAGAATTCTCCAACACATCCCCGCTTTGGGACTAACTCCAGTCCCACCTTCAATTTTCCCAGGATGTATCTCCATGAGCAGGTCTCTTTCATATCCTACCAATATGATCAATTTAGACCATCCAGTCATTCTACCAATAGACCTGTTATCACAGAGGTACACCCTGGAGGAAGAGTGAGACCAAACATCTCCACCCCCATTTGTCTGGAGTGGAGTAAAAGATCTCGCCTTCCTGTCAAACCATCATTCTCTATATGGACAAAGCAGCTTCAAACATTCAGTGTATTCATCATACAGTGTATAGTCTCGAAGTTACAATTGTCCCACGATGCCAGAGGAACCATGCAGCCGCTTCCTGGTGGCCCGTGGCGCTATCTGGGTTGCTACACCGTTGCCAGAGGTGCCCTGGCAGTGCCTAGGGCGCTATCTGGTGTTGGAGCAGACAGCGGGTTTTTAAACCACCAGTTGAGTCTGCCCTTTGTTGAAACAACAGTAGATGACCGCGCTTGCAAATAATTCTTCTTTTACATCTTATATACAACAGTTCCAGTAGTCTAAATGCACACAATGTCAAGGCTTCTACGTTTTGTTACTGTAATATGCCCATATATGTAAAAAGGTGGATAAAGTGATCTAAAAATAACAAAAACACTCTCATTTCTTTTGCATACAATTACATCACCTCATTCCACGGGTAATGTTCTGTTTTAAACCTTCTATTTCCCTTCAGTCTTGCATTAAAATTTGTGACAGCAGTGTGATTATATAAAAACATATCTTAACATGATTATAAGTATAGGATATACAGGACGGGGGCCCTTAAAATAAATGCATAACTGCCCATCTTACTAACTCCCTACTCTACCCATGCATGTTCTAACAAGCTTCCTATTTTTACCCCCAAAAAGAAAGACAGAGTTTTCTAACTCCCTCTCTTGTCAAAAAACAAAGTCAAAAACCTTATAACAAAATTAACAGGTACCCCCAGTCCTTTTACCTTTTTTCATTAGAACTCATCTAACTCATCCAGGCCTGGTCCAATAGGATAGACTCCTGAGTTGCATCCAATGTCAACTCTGTCTCTGACACATTGATCATCTGCTTGGCTCGGGTCATTGACTGAGCAGCTGCAGTGGCCAACATGGATCTGAGAAAAGGTATAACGCAACAGAACAGCAGTAGAGCAACAACAACAACCACAACTATTATTATCTCCACCTTAATCAGCCACTCTGCCCAGGCTCCAAACAAAGAATCAAACCAGTATCCAATATTTCTGTCCCTTCCCGCATTTTCAGCAGCCTCTTGTCTTAGCGCCTTCAGTTTCTTCATAGCCCTAGTGAAAGTTCCATCGGGGGCTGTGTTATTAGGAATAAATGTGCAGCAGTCAGTCCCAAACATTACACATACTCCTCCTTTATCTGCCAATAACCAATTCAGGGCTTGCCTATTTTGCCATGTCATTTTGCTGGTGGCTTTTAATTGTTGGCCTAGCGCCTCAAGTGCATCATCCGTATAATTAATAAATCTTTGCTGATTGTAGTATATGTAATTTATACATTCAGTATTCTTATTAACAGGTACCCATAGAAGAAATGATTCAAACCCTGACTTTATTTCATCCCTAGCCTTAAATTCATGTGGTATTCCTCTAGGCTGTCCAATTGCATCAATTTTAACATTGGGATCTGGGGTATAAGCTCTCTTAGCTCTGTGCTTATGTCTACTCAACTTTTCTATCGTTTCTTCCTCATTGAGATCCCAGTTTACAATTCCTATTCCTTGAGCTAGCCTCACCCTGGCACAGAGTCCTTTCCAATCAACTAGGGTGGCTCTTAGTCGTTTACCCCCACATAGCCAAAAGAAATCAGCTACTGTTTCAGTTTGATTTTCAAGTGGTCCAATCAGGGGAAAGGATAAGGTAGCATTCTCGCAGTTTTCATGAGCACCTGTTACAGACATGTTTTTATTTATTGTTGCTGTGGCATATATTGAGCTAGAGGATTTATATACGTTCGTCTCGTTGTACATCTCATAATCCAGGTGCCAAATTATAGCACATTTACCTTGAAAGGTTCCTACATTTCGATAGCCCATAGTTTTGTTAAAACATTCATACTCCAATGTTTTATCCAGAATGTAATTTTGTGGGGTCTCCTAATTGGCTTTATCTATTCTTACGTCAAGCTCCTTGCATGCACTTCCCCAACCCTCCTGGTTATGAAATCTTTGATAATAGTGGTTCCCTAACATGGCCAGGCACTCAGCTGGACAGTATGGAATTACATGTCCAGTTCTGTTACAATATTGTGAATTAAATCTGGCACACTGCATGTAGTCATATTGGTTTGGTACTATTCTTAACTTCTTCAAAGGTGAGGGTGAGCATAATACACATGTGCCTTGTTTTACCTGTCTTACAGTATACACTGCCCATTTATACCATTCATTATGATAGGCATCATCCAACAGTTTTTCTTTTTGTAGTTCTACTTCCAAATCAACTTCAGTTTGGGTATAATCTTCATGAATAGTCATAGCTTTCTGCAGGGATCTTTTTACATTATGTCTGCGTGCTTTGTTACCTTGTGTTGGTTGAGTCAGGGTGGCTTATCCCACTCAAAGCTTGAGAGGTCTGGTAATTCAGTGTCTGGGGGATTAATTTCTGGGAGGTCAATGTCTGGGAAGTCATTTTCTGGGAGGTCGATTCCTGGGATGCCGATGTCTTGGAGGTTGAGTGTGACAAAGTTGTATGGTTCATCAGCAGAGGGTCCTTCTCCAGGGGATTGTTCGCCTGGAGGCATTGTGTCTGGGGAAGCTGCTGCATGAGGTGTATCACCAGAAAGACCAATACTAGGAGCTCTCTCACCTTCAGGCTCCAGGTCCTCTGAAGGCTGTCCATCATTCCGCTCCGGCATTTCATCCCTTGGCTCAGCGTGTTCAGTCTCCCTAGAATGAGGTTCATCAATGTTAATATCTTCACTTTCAGTTCCCTGCTCTTCTGGGGCATCTTGAGCTATCTCCTCTTGACTCCCTTCCTGACTATCTATTTCCTCCTCTTGCCTTCTAGGTCTCAGCCTTGGGACTCGGGTGCAATGATTCAAATGATACCAGGTTGTGCTGCCCTCTAACTGGACTGCTGTGGGGGTTGCTCTTACTACAGTATAAGGTCCTTCTCTTCGTGGCTCATTCCACCTTCTCCTAAAGACTCTTAGGTATACCTGGTCTCCAGGTACCACCAGACAGGGAACTTCTTCCTCTTCTCTGGGTCCCCTGTTTTGTTCCTGTGAATGAATAGCTTCATGTATAGCAGTCAATTGTCTCATATATGTCCTTAGTTCCAATTGTAACTGTTCTAACGGTGGCCCGTCATAAGGTCCTCTCAAATGAGGCACAGGCATTGGTCTCCCAGTCAACATTTCATGGGGGGTCAGATTAGTGATCCTGTTGGTTTGCATTCGATAGCTCATCAGTGCGAGTGGCAACGCATCTACCCAATTAAGCTTAGTGTCCGCACAAATTTTGTTGATTTTGGCCTTAATAGTCCCATTGACCCGTTCCACGAGTCCCTGTGACTCAGGATGGTAGACACACCCCAGTCTCTGCTTGATCCTCAACTGTTGTATTACTGCCTTTACCGTTCTTTGAATAAAAGCAGACCCATTGTCTGAACTGATCTGGGATGGGATACCAAATCTTGGTATGACCTCTCTCGTCAGAAATTTTATCACTGTCTGTGCTCCTTGCTCTGCTGATGGTTCTGCTTCCACCCATCTACTGAATCTGTCTATAATGACCAACATGTACCTTTTTCCTATTACTGCTTTTATCATGTCCACATAATCCATTACTAGATGCTTAAAGGGTGCTTCTGGAACAGGAATAGAGCCTATTGGAGTTGTTGTTCCTTTTCTTACATTGTTCTGTGCGCAAATTTCACATTCACTCAGAAATTCATCTACCCTTGTTTGTAAGTATGGGGACCATAATCCTTGTCTTTTTATCTTTCTCATAATCTCCCCCCTTCCACAGTGGTCAAAACTGTGGGCGTCAGGTATAAGAATATTAAGCAATGGGGTGGGGGCTATCATAAAACCTTCATGAGACCTCCAGATATTATTAGCATCTCTAGTCGCCCCCCTTTGTTGCCATAAGTGTATTTCAGGTGGTGTAGCTCTGGACTGCATTTGGGCAATACTTTCTATAGTAGGGAGGGGCTGGATCAAAACGGATGGTGCCATTACAGCAGATTGACACCCAGAAGCCAATTTTGCTTGGCTATCTGCGGCGTTATTGCCTTTGATAACAAAATCATTTCCTTTCTTGTGAGCCTGGCATTTGACGATGGCCAATTTGGCTGGAAACATCATAGCATTAATCAATGCAGTAATTTGGTCCCCATGTTGGATTGGGGTTCCATCACTCTTTTTGAATCCTCTTTGTTTCCATACTGCACCGAAAAGATGGCATACCCCATGGGCGTATGCAGAATCCGTATAAATGTTGGCTGCTTTATTTTTGGCCAGCCGACATGCTGCCGTAAGGGCTTTTAGTTCGGCCAACTGTGCTTAACAAGGCTGTTCACAACGTTGTGTCAGCACAGGAGTAAAATTGTCCCCATCTCGTTGTACAACAGCAAAACCAGCATGATTACCCGAGTGATCTCTAAAGCATGAGCCATCTACAAAGTAGTCCACGTCTGCATCAACAATTGGTGTTGATTCCAAATCTGGTCTCAGACGAGTGAATGCTAGAGAGGCAGCAACACATTCATGAGGTGTTCCTTCCCCCTCTACTGGGACAAAGTTAGCTGGGTTTGTTGTGGTACATCTTTTGATTGTTATATCAGGATAAGTCAACAATGTGGAGTACGCCAAACATCTGGCCTGTGTCAAAACAAAACGTCCCTGTTCCAATAACTCAGCAATCTTATGATGGGTATAGATGATGACTGGATAGCCCATAGTAACAGCAGAGGCTTTCTCAAAAGCAAAGTATACTGCAGCTAGACCTTGTTGATAACATGGTGGGTAGCCTTGGGCTACAGTGTCCAATTTGGTGCTATAGTGGGCAATGGGTTGCTTCTTCCGCCCACTGCATGTTTCCTACATCAGGACAGCAGAAGCAAAGCCCTCTTTTCTGTCTGCTACATACAAATGGAAAGTTCTGTCATAATTTGGAATCGTTAATAATCGGGCTGTTTGTAATTCTTTTTTGAGTGAGCTGAATGCTATCAGTGCATCAGGATCCCATTTCAATGGTGCTCTAAGATTTTGGTGACCAGCCTGTCTCATAATGGTCCGCAATGGAGCTGTTTTGATCGCATAATCTTCTATCCAATCAGCACTAAAACCAGTCATTCCCAAAAATGTCATCATTTGACCCACAGTTTGCGGTTGGGGTGCTTTACTAATTCTTTCCAATTGGCTGGGTGATATTGCCTTTGTTTGATGTGCAATTAATCGACCCAGATACTCTACTTGAGGCAAGCAGTATTGCAATTTCTCTTTTGTGGCTTTATGGCCACCTTCTGCTAATTTGGTTAATACTTTAATGGAGTCCTGATGGCACTGTTCCAGCGTTGTTGAACAGATCAACAAATCATCCACATACTGTATTAATGTACTATCCAGTCTTAAGTCTTCTAGATCAAGTTTTAAAACTTGGTTAAACACATGAGGTGAGTGTTTAAATCCTTGGGGCATTCTCGTGTATGTGTATTGTTTATCTTGGTAAGTGAAGGAAAAAAAGGTTTCTGCTTTCTTCTGCTAGAGGAATGCTGAAAAATGCAGAGCACAGATCAATCACAGTGAAATAGTTAGCAGCAGGTGGAACATTTGTCAAAAGCGTATGTGGGTTTGGCACCTCAGCTGGCCAGTCTTCCACTACTTCATTCACTGCCCTTAGGTCATGCACTAGTCTCCACTTAGATTTATTGGCTTTTTCTACTGGTAAAATTGGAGTGTTGCAATAGCTAGCGGTCTCAATTAGTACTCCTGCCTCTATTAACCCTTCAATTGTTTTTCTTATGCCTTCTATTGCTTCGCGTTTCAGTGGGTATTGCTGTTTCCTAGGCAGCTGGACTCCTGGTTTAATAGCAATTCTCACAGGGTTCGCTGACTTGACTAGTCCTACATCTGTGTCATGCTTAGACCATAACTGTAGGGGCACCCTTTCTTCCATTTCTATCATTAATTCCTTCATTTTAGAGATTGAGTCATGTTGTTCTGTTTCCACAACCAGTTTTGGGGTACCTATCATATTAGTTACACATAGAATCTTTAGGTGTGTTTTATCTGGTGTTTGTAAAATAAAGGGGTTCTCAGTGGCTTCCCACCGTTTTTCCTTAGCTTTTAACATCATTGGACCTAGATCTTTTGCCCGACATCCTTCAATGACGCACAACGTCACATGTGGGACTGAATTATCAACCCTAAACCATGTTCTGGTGAAGTCACTGTCTTCAATTTGTAGTGCTGCCCCTGTTGGTCCTATAATTATATGGTGTGATCTTAAATGCACTTTCTGGCCCTCAGTTTTCTCTAACCACTCTTTTTCCTGTTCTGGATCCCTAAGGGGGTCATATATCATTGTACAGTGATATTCAGTTTCTGGTGAGGTTGGTTTCAGGAATTGTTCTTTTATATACTTTTCCTATCTATCCAGTGTTTGTCTTAGTCCCTCATCTAAATTCCCAATCCAAAATGCATTAGCTTGTGGTTCCTGTTGATCCATTTCACTCATTACTATCATCTGTTTTATACCTGCACTATCTATATATATCCCTTGGGGAGTGCACCATACCTGTAAATTTAGCTTGCATATTGCATCTCTTCCCAACAGATTGACTGGTGTTTGGTCTGATACTAGCACAGGAATTTTAATTTCAGAGTCTTTGACTTTTATGCTGACAGGAGTTGTCATTGGAATTAGCTGCGTTAGTCCCGAGAATCCTACTGTCTTTACATATTTTCCAGACCTGGGGAGGTGTGAGGCATAAGTTGGGCTCAAGCAGGTATATGTTGCTCCTTTATCAAGGATAATAGGTGTTATCTTGTCCTCTATCTTAACCCGCAGCATAGGTTCTTGGTCAGCATTTGATGACAGCATTGGAAGCTGACTCCTCCCCGTAGGATTCTCTGGGCATCCCTAGTATCCTTGGTCGGGGCCACGCCATGGGTTGACGGGGCCAGATACCTGATACTGCTGGTTTTGATTTCCTTGTCGCCCTGGCTGTCTTAGCTGGGGCCCATCTTGGGGCCATGGGTTAACTGGGCAGAATCTCTTGGTGTGTCCAGGCTGATTACATCCCCAACAGGTGCTTGGTTGGTCAGGGTTTCTTTGCTGGTTGTAAAATTGTCTCCCTCTTCCTCTTCCTCTTCCTGGGATTGTTCCATTTCTATTGTCTTGATGTTCAGGAAGGTATATTACAATTGGTGCAGCCAGTTGCTGTGGGTTTCCTGAGTTGACGGGCACATTCTGATTCATGTTGTTTGGTGCTTGCTGGACAGTCTGGGGAGCTTGACTTGGTATGTTGACAGCCGCCATCATGGCAGTCGGGTCGTCTGTCTCCTTCACCGCAGCTTGCACTTTCTTCTTTTTGTTGATTGATTCATCCAGCTGCAACTGGGTTAGTTTTCTTTGAAGATCTCTTTCTTGGTTTTTCAGCTTCTGCTCATTTTTTCTGTGTTGTTCTACTGCATGAGCCACATGGTCACTAAATTATTTAGGTGACTTTGAGGTCAGTCCCACCTCATCTTCTAACTTGGCTTTCACTGGTGCAGGCATGGCTTCCACAATGGCAGTTCTGAACAGTGCTGTTATTACTGGGTCATGTTCGGGGTCTCTCTCCAATTCTTGCTTCCACTTCCTTGCTTGCTTCTGGACATAGGTGATTGGGTTTTCTCTGTCTCCTATTGGCTCTCCTTTCAGTGATTTTGGGTCCATTTGGGTCTGATAATATTTTCTCAGCACTTGCCATATCGCTGGTCTGCATTGGTCCAGTGGTCTGGCGTCCATTCTAGGTGAATCAATCGCCTGATGTAGTCCTGCGTCCTGTAAGATCTCATTAGTCCTAGCTCCTCCCATGCATTTAGCCAGCAGGGCCTTAACATCTCCAAGGGCCAAAATCTTGCCAATTGTCTCTTCTTCCAGCGATCTGATCCACTTGCCAGCTCCTTCATGTAAATCAAGTAGGTGGGCTATCAGTCCTTCCAGATCCTGCCCCGCCCACGGCACATACTGTCCCTGTTGACCTTTAATTAGGATGGGGCACTGCACAGTTTCTTCCTTCAGTGGGTCCTCCTCTTGTTTGCATGTACTTATCATAGGGCAAAACTTATGATTTTCCATATGCCAGTCTTCTTCTCCCCTATACATGCTTGGTTTCTTTAGTGCCGTTCCCTTAGGTTGTATGGGGTGGCTGGTGGGGCAGCTGGCGAGATATCCTCAAGGAGTAGGGTCCCTGTCACACTCTTGACTTCCCTGCGAGGTCTGGCTGGGCTGAGTGAGCGTGACTTGTGCTTTCGGCGGTTCTGATGTCTCTGGTGTTCTTGCGGTTCGTGTTGTTCTGAGCCCGTGACATTCTTTAGGGATTCCTGTAAGCGTTTAAAGCTGTGATTGATTTGTTCTTCTGTTGTCCTTATATCTTGTTCCAGCTCATCACATTCTTGTTCGAACAGCTGATTGGTGTCTACTTCCTGGTTCAGTTTTTCCCCAAGACTCTGCAGGGCTTTCGCTGCATAATGGTATGGATTAGACAGGGTGGGGTTCTTGCGTTCAGTAAGGTGTTTCCTATTCAAGCTGCTACCTTGGCTTCCATCATGGCTTGATGGCCCCTTTTTAGTGGAGATGATGCTTCAAACATGTCAGCATCTGCCAATATTTTGTGGTCATAACCTGTATTCCTGTGGTCTTCTCTTTCCTCCTCCTCTCTTTCTTCTTCCTCATCCTGCGTATCTGTGAGGGTTACGTTGCCTTTGATCTTTACAGTGCCCTCCATCAGGGGGAGCTGTTTACCAGTCATATCATAGGGTGTGAGCTAATGCTCTCCTATGCCTTTCTTTCCCGTATTCACTGAGTCCCTCCCACATTTGTTTTTCCCTTGACTTCAAACTTTTTCCTTTAAACCTTTTTCTGACTGTTTATCTCTTTATCTTTTTGCTTTATATGCAATCCGTCTATTCATGCGCTTAACATTTTATTCACACACTTCTATCCCTTCTTCAATATCAAAAGTATGTAGAAAGCCCCAATGTTCAGTCTTAATTCTCTTTCAACAGACGCTGGGTTTCTCTATCTGGATCACAGTATTTGCAGTCTGGCGAATGGCCAAATAGTGGACCAAACCAATTCTTTGGAGTGTTCTTTGTTTTTTTGGTAAGCACAGTTTTTCACTTGATTTTTACTTGTTAGTTTTATTTTATCCATTAATTTCTAATACATTTTTATACTTCTTTTTTCTATTTATTCTTTATTCTGGACTTTTTTCTGCTTCTGCTGCTATGTCTCACTAATTGGTTCCACTGTCCTCTGCTTCCCAGCACTATCACTGATTAATGACTAGTTAATGCACCTCTTGGCAGAATGCCCGGGAGAGCCAAAAACTCCCTTCTCTCTATATTTTAGTCTTCTGGTGTATACTTTTACATTCTTTAACTCAATTCTTTTAACTTTTCTTACCTTTTTATGTAAAAAACTTTAGCTAATAATTATTATAAGGATTTTAAATGTTTTTGTTCTTTATCTATACTTTACCTTCCTGACTTTGTGCACATTTTAATACCCCCTATTCTCTTTCACAAAAGACAGACAGACAAACAAACAGGTGGTCAGTGTACTTCCTACACTGCCTGGCGCCTTTTAAACACTTCTTTTACTAGACAGTGTACTCTTACTTCATGAGCGCAATCTCCACGCTATGCACTTCTTGCTTTTTGAGACAAACACACATACAGCAGCTTCTTTGGACCTGGAAATCAGACTCCCTTCTTATCTTTTATCTCTCAGTTGTTTTTTGGGTTCTTTTGCAGTGGGGTTTTATAATTGCAGAGCAATCATCAAGCGTGTCAGCTTCTCAGAGGCAATTCACAAAACAAAATATAAGCAAAAACTGCTTACCTGATTTTTGGCCGGCCTTTGTTTTGTGAATGCCACCGTCAGCGTCAACACCACGATGATCTCCTGACCCCAAGCCTGCTCCTGGCTGGCTCGCCAATTATGTCGTGGCTAATTGCTGGTCTCTGGTCCTGATCAGTAGTTTTTCAGAGTCTAGTAGGAGTTAGTCTTCAAAAAGTTTTCAGAGTCGAAGTTCCAGGTCTCAGAAGAAGAACTTTATTGAGCAATTCAACAAAGTGAGATGGTCAGCTGAATCATCTGATCTTACAGTGGTTGAAACATAGATTTTATACATCTTTCTTATCGCCAGTGTCCAATTAGTGTTTGTACCGTCATCTCTTACACATTGCTCCTCCTTGGTATCACGCCACCATTAAGATCACATGCTCCGAGGCCTTATTTCTATTGGTGGCGGAGTATCACATGTATAGTTTTTTAAAAAATTACATCATATATGTTTTTTAGTACTTTCCTGTACCTTGCACCAACGTCATCTATGCATTACATGGGTTTTTAGGTACTTTTCCAACTCTACATTGCCCTATGGCCTACTTTTGCTCAGCATTACAGCATTCAGACTTGAGCATCAGATAGAGGAGGGGTAACAGAATTCTCCAACACTACCTCTTGATTTTGAGTTTAACTGAGACACATCTGGCTGCCATTTTGGAGTATGGCCCAAATGCTTTGATTAGGTAATTCAGTTGTGTTTGATTAGAGATGGAATTGCAATCAGCAGGGAGGGATGCCTCCAAGAGTGTAACTGCATCCCCCCTCTACTTAGTAGGCCTTTCCACCTTTCGAGGAGCTCCTTCAAGGCATGAAGGCTCCAGTCTCTTCGGGGGCGTGGGTTCGAATCCCACCGCTGCCAGCAGAGGTTTTAATGAGGGCCAGACACCTAAAGTGTGCTCTGAAAAGGTGCAAAAGCAGCTGAAAATATGCACCCTCTTGAATCAGAGACAACAATAACTTGCAATTATTATAATGACACTTCCAAAATGAATTTTAATAATATAATAATAATGTATAGAAGGACAGTCGATCGGCAGGACTGAGAGTTTTTGGTGAACTGACTGCTACCTCTTGATTTTGAGTTTAACTGCGACACATCTGGCTGCCATTTTGGAGTATGGCCCAAATGCTTTGATTAGGTAATTCAGTTTTGTTTGATTAGAGATGGAATTGCAATCTGCAGGGAGGGGGGCCTCCAAGAGTGTAACTGCATCCCCCCTCTACTTAGTAGGCCTTTCCACCTGTCGAGGAGCTCCTTCAAAGCATGAAGAATTTCAACTGATTTAACTATGGAGAAGTGAGACACTAAAAGAAAAAATTGGCGAAAATGGCCCACGGAAGGCATTCTCATTAATGAGGGCCAGACACCTAAAGTGTCCTCTGAAAAGGTGCAAAAGCAGCTGAAAATATGCACCCTCTTGAATCAGAGACAACAATAACTTGCAGGGAGGGGGGCCTCCAAGAGTGTAAAAAAACAAAAATGAATTTCAAAAAACAAAATTAATTTAAATATAATAATAATGTATAGCACACAGGGGTGCCCAATCCTGCTCTGTGCAGGACAGTCGATCGGCAGGACTGAGAGTTCTTGGTGAACTGACAGCTACCTCTAGGTAGTCCATAAAAATAAAAAGCAGGGAGGGGGGCCTCCAAGAGTGTAACTGCGTCCCCCCTCTACTTAGTAGGCATTTCCACCTGTCAAGGAGCTCCTTCAAAGCATGAAGAATTTCAACTGATTTAACTATGGAGAAGTGAGACACTAAAAGAAAAAATTGGCGAAAATGGCCCACGGAAAGCATTCTTACAAGGTAGCGTGGCCGAGCGGTCTAAGGCGCTGGATTAAGGCTCCAGTCTCTTCGGGGGCGTGGGTTCAAATCCCACCGCTGCCAAGTCTGCATTTTAGAAGGCACCTGTGAAAAGACTGGAGAAGTGACACTGCTTGCTCCCAGTCTCTTCAAAACTCAGCCGTTTTTGTTTTCCTTGGCCGAACTCGGCGGGCTTCAGAGCCTGACGATGAAGGTCCACACCCAACAATTTCTCTATTTCTGAAATTTAATGGGCAGAAAATGGCCCACTAGAGTAACCAAGCCGGGGTAGCATGGCCGAGGGGTCTAAGGCGCTGGATTTAGGCTCCAGTCTCTTCGGGGGCGTGGGTTCAAGTCTGCGACACATCTGGCTGCCGTTTTGGAGTATGGCCCAAATGCTTTGATTAGGTAATTCAGTTGTGTTTGATTAGAGATGGAATTGCAATCAGCAGGGATGGATGCCTCCAAGAGTGTAACTGCATCCCCTCTCTACTTAGTAGGCCTTTCCACCTTTCGAGGAGCTCCTTCAAGGCATGAAGAATTTCAACTGATTTAACTATGGAGAAGTGAGACACTAAAAGAAAAAATTGGCGAAAATGGCCCACGGAAGGCATTCTCACAAGGTAGCGTGGCCGAGGGGTCTAAGGCGCTGGATTTAGGCTCCAGTTTCTTCGGGGGCGTGGGTTCGAATCCCACCGCTGCCAGCAGAGGTTTTAATGAGGGCCAGACACCTAAAGTGTGCTCTGAAAAGGTGCAAACGCAGCTGAAAATATGCACCCTCTAAAATCAGAGACAACAATAACTTGCAATTATTATAATGACACTTCAAAAATTAATTTTGAATATAATAATAATGTATAGCACACAAGGGTGTCCAATCCTGCTCTGTGCAGGACAGTCGATCGGCAGGACTGAGAGTTTTTGGTGAACTGACAGCTACCTCTTGATTTTGAGTTTAACTGAGACACATCTGGCTGCCATTTTGGAGTATGGCCCAAAATGCTTTTATTAGGTAATTCAGTTGTGTTTGATTAGAGATGGAATTGCAATCAGCAGGGAGGGTTGCCTCCAAGAGTGTAACTGCATCCCCCCTGTACGTAGTAGGCATTTCCACCTGTCGAGGAGCTCCTTCAAGGCATGAAGAACTTTAACTGATTTAACTATGGAGAAGTGAGACACAAAAAGAAAAAATTGGCGAAAATGGCCCACGGAAGGCATTCTCACAAGGTAGCGTGGCCGAGCTTTGATTAGGTAATTCGATTAGGCTTTGATTAGGTAATTCAGTTGTGTTTGATTAGAGATGGAATTGCAATCTGCAGGGAGGGGGGCCTCCAAGAGTGTAACTGCGTCCCCCCTCTACTTAGTAGGCATTTCCACCTGTCGAGGAGCTCCTTCAAGGCATGAAGAATTTCAACTGATTTAACTATGGAGAAGTGAGACACTAAAAGAAAAAATTGGCGAAAATGGCCCACGGAAAGCATTCTTAGAAGGTAGCGTGGCCGAGCGGTCTAAGGCGCTGGATTAAGGCTCCAGTCTCTTCGGGGGCGTGGGTTCAAATCCCACCGCTGCCAAGTCTGCATTTTAGAAGGCACCTGTGAAAAGACTGGAGAAGTGACACTGCTTGCTCCCAGTCTCTTCAAAACTCAGCCGTTTTTGCTTTCCTTGGCCGAACTCGGCGGGTGGGACTTCAGAGCCTGACGATGAAGGTCCACACCCAACAATTTCTCTATTTCTGAAATTTAATGGCCAGAAAATGGCCCACTAGAGTGGCCAAGCCGGGGTAGCGTGACCGAGGGGTCTAAGGCGCTGGATTTAGGCTCCAGTCTTTTCGGGGGCGTGGGTTCAATTCCCACTGCTGCCAGCAGAGGTTTTAAGGAGGGCCTGTGCCCGGTTGCATAAAGCACCTTAAGTTTTTCCCTTAAGTGTGGGACTTAAGGCGTGATTTCCCCTTAACTAAGGGAATGATTTAAGGGTGTTGCATATAATCCCTTAATGAGTTCTCTTAGGTAAGGGAAACCGTTAAGTGTTTCACGGCGGCGATCCAGGTTTGCCGTTATAAAAATCTATCGTTGCCATAGATACGCTCCTATACACATTAACCTAGGAGCTTTAAAACAACGAATAGCCTAAAGAAATGGATAAGGAAAACAAAAAAAGAAAGCCAAACTGGACTGAGGATGAGAAGTGTATTCTTCTAGATGAATATGGGAAAAGAAAAGGAATTTTAAGAAGCAAATTTAATCCCGTCATAACTGCTGGCAAAAAAAATAAACAGTGGGAGGAAATAACCGAGAAAATTAATGCACAGAATTTAGGAGTAAAGAGGACGGTTTCAGAGGTAATTAAAAAATATGAAAACATCTCTGTGGGGGCAAAAAAAGAAATAAGCATTCATAAGAGGGAGTCCAACAAAACTGGTAAGAAAAAAAACGCTCTTCGTTTTTTCTCTATTTTCTTCGCACGCACCGAGAGCTAACGATAACAAAACTGTAGGTGGAGGACCACCGCCAACAGAATTATCAGAGACAACTAAACTGGTCCAAGACATCCTTTGGGCGGACTCACCTGTCCTGGCTGGCATCCCTGGCGGCTTAGAGAGTGAAGTGACTCAACCAGAGGAATGTAACACGGAGTGAGAGAACATTATTGTCTTAAATTAAATAAAATGTATCTCTATGGGGATAAACGATATGAAAATCACGACAGGCGTAATAAAATATTTTTATTTGTATATAAATATAAATTTTGATTGGTATTTCTTTGTTTCACGCGTTAGACCTTTCCAGCAATCAAAGCAACACCGACAGAGCGCCAGCAGTACGCCAAACCAGGCAACAAAGTGAGTTATTTATTAGTTAACAATTATTTTAGTTTTGTTAATTTGACTTAGAACAGCCCCAATATTATTTATTATATTATATTTCATAATTCCTCCAAAACACTTGTGAATTGCAGAAAGACGCAACTACCCTCTCCAGCCTCTACAAGAGAAGAAGTGCTGGAACTGCAGAGAGACGTCCTACAGCTACAAAAAACAAAGCTGCAATTGGAGATCGAAAAAATTAAAAAGGAGAAGGAAAATCCAGACCTTTACAACATAATTCTTAACAACAAACTGTTGCAACTACAAAGTGAAGGGAAAATAACAATAACATCACTTGACGAATAAATATATTATTATAAATACATTTTATGACATATCTGAAAAGTTTTGTATTTATTTATGTAATTACAAGGACAAATATATTAACAAAATTCCAATAATAATAGCAAAATACAATATAGCTAATATATTTATAAAATATTAATACTAAACAACACTAGCCTATAAATTATAATTTATAAATCATTACATTAACTTGCAACTGCTAACCTACTATATACATTGTATCATTAACATTAATAATAATTATTGTAATAGGCTAATAATACATTTTATTAATAACATTACTACTGCTGCTAATATATATATATATATATATATATATATATATATATTTAAATATTAGCCTACAACTATTGGTCATACTAGGCCTGCTAATTAAAGAATGCATTTACGATGGCATCTCTGACAACAAATCCAGCCTGTTGGAAATCTTGCTGCAGAAGATTTGCTTCATGAGCCTCTTCTGCTTCATTACCCTCTTCTTCGAGCTCATCTTCCTCTTCGAAGGCAGAATACATCTTGGACATGTTAAAAAGAACAACGCAGGCGACAATAATTTTGCAAGCCCTTGGAGGCTCAACGCGCAGTTCACTGTGGAGACAGTGAAATCTCCGTTTAAGCTGTCCGATCGTCCTCTCAACTATTGACCTTGTGTGAGTCAACGCACTGTTGTATCTTTCCTACAGGACCAAAGAATAACCATAATTATCAACAAGTCAAAATACATTTTAATACACAAAAAAATATCAATAAGTTAGACAACATATGGCCTATGTTTTTACGTTCAGTTTATGTTTTTTTAAAGTTAGTAAAGAGGATTTTTTTTTCAAGTCAGTTTAATATCAAGTTGATATAATTTGTACATCTTAGTTGTCTGTAACATTATTAAATACATGCCTGCGCAGCGTTAAGGCAATTCATGAAGGGCGTCATGAGCCATGGTCGGCAGGGGTAACCACTGTCACCGAGCAGAAAACCACCGTGCATTCCAGCTTCAAAATCTCTCCCGATCTTACTCTCTGTCAAAATCCTAGAGTCATGTGTACTCCCTGGCCACGATGCAACGACATTTATTATTCTGCACAGATGGTCACACACTAACTGCACATTAACAGAATGGTAATTTTTCCTGTTCACATACTGATCTTCGTGCGTGCGGGACGCTTGAATTCTGACATGTGTGCCGTCAATTACACCACTTATTCGAGGAAACCCCGCTTTCCGAAAAAAAGAGGTTTGAATGACATCAAGTTCAACACCAGATGGAAACGTCACGGTTTGGCTTAAATGACGGCAAAGGGCCCCTGCAACCCGGTGAATAACTCTACTGACGGACGACTTATGAACGTGGAAAACATCTCCCACTACAGACTGGAAACTCCCAGTTGCAAAGAACCGAATTGCTATAAGTAACTGAAGCACAGAGGGTAGTGAGTGGTTGCGCTGGGTAACATGGCCAAGGTCGCCTTCCAGTTTGTCAGCAATTTCATAGATTCCGCGGCGATTAAATCGATATTCTCGAAGCAGTTTTTCATCGCTAAGATGATCCAAAGGGTTCTCCCTATCCCTAAAAATTCTCCTTGGCACATAATTATCTTCAATTGGTTCCATAAATTCAGCCATGTCGTCTTTTTTTTGTCCGCGTTACTCTTAAGGTAAAGTTTTCCTAACCTTAAACTGTACTTAGGAAAATGACAGTTAAGGGGCTTTATGCAACACTTAACGGTTTTTAAGGGATTCCTTAAGTGAAAAAACAGCATTTAAGGGAAATTCTAAGTGTTTATGACGTTTCACTTAAAGAAACCCTTAAGTACCATATAAGGGCATTTTCTGCAACACCCTTAAGTTTAAGGGAAACATAAGGGCGAACTTAAGGGAAAATTACACTTAAGGTGCTTTATGCAACCGGGCACAGACACCTAAAGTGTGCTCTGAAAAGGTGCAAAAGCAGCTGAAAATATGCATCCTCTTCAATCAGAGACAACAATAACTTGCAATTATTATAATGACACTTCCAAAATGAATTTAAATATAATAATAATGTATAGCACACAGGGGTGCCCAATCCTGCTCTGTGCAGGACAGTGGATCAGCAGGACTGAGAGTTGTTGGTGAACTGACAGCTACCTCTTGATTTTGAGTTTAACTGCGACACATCTGGCTGCCATTTTGGAGTAGCCAAGCCGGGGTAGCGTTGCCGAGGGGTCTAAGGCGCTGGATTTAGGCTCCAGGCTCCAGTCTCTTCGGGGGCGTGGGTCCGAATCCCACTGCTGCCAGCAGAGGTTTTAATGAGGGCCAGACACCTAAAGTGTGCTCTGAAAAGGTGCAAAAGCAGCTGAAAATATGCACCCTCTTGAATCAGAGACAACAATAACTTGCAATTATTATAATGACACTTCCAAAATGAATTTAAATATAATAATAATGTATAGCAGGACAGTCGATCGGCAGGACTGAGAGTTTTTGGTGAACTGACAGCTACCTCTTGATTTTGAGTTTAACTGCGACACATCTGGCTGCCATTTTGGAGTATGGCCCAAATGCTTTGATTAGGTAATTCAGTTGTGTTTGATTAGAGATGGAATTGCAATCTGCATGGAGGGGGGCCTCCAAGAGTGTAACTGCATCCCCCCTCTACTTAGTAGGCCTTTCCACCTGTCGAGGAGCTCCTTCAAAGCATGAAGAATTTCAACTGATTTAACTATGGAGAAATGAGACACTAAAAGAAAAAATTGGCGAAAATGGCCCACAGAAGGCATTCTCACAAGGTAGCGTGGCCGAGCGCTCTAAGGCGCTGGATTAAGGCTCCAGTCTCTTCGGGGACGTGAGTTCAAATCCCACCGCTGCCAAGTGTTCATTTTAGAAGGCAATTGTGAAAAGACTGGAGAAGTGACACTGCTTGCTCCCAGTCTCTTCAAAACTCAGCCGTTTTTGCTTTCCTTGGCCGAACTCGGCGGGCTTCAGAGCCTGACGATGAAGGTCCACACCCAACAATTTCTCTATTTCTGAAATTTAATGGGCAGAAAATGGCCCACTAGAGTAACCACGCCGGGGTAGCATGGCCGAGGGGTCTAAGGCGCTTGATTTAGGCTCCAGTCTCTTCGGGGGCGTGGGTTCAAATCCCACTGCTGCCAGCAGAGGTTTTAATGAGGGCCAGACACCTAAAGTGTGCTCTGAAAAGGTGCAAAAGCAGCTGAAAATATGCACCCTCTAAAATCAGAGACAACAATAACTTGCAATTATTATAATGACACTTCCAAAATGAATTTAAATATAATAATAATGTATATCACACAGGGGTGCCCAATCCTGCTCTGTGCAGGACAGTCGATCGGCAGGACTGAGAGTTTTTGGTGAACTGACAGCTACCTCTAGGTAGTCCATAAAAATAAAAAGCGTCCATTCAGTCCTTGGGCCGATGGGGCTCGGACGTGGGTTGGCGGACGAGCGCGCCGACCCCCCGAAATTTTTGGGGGGTCGGCCGACGCCGCGGGCCGACCCTCCCCGGGCGCCCGACCCACGCGGGCGGGGTCGGGGTGCCCCGAACCCCTCAGGGGCCCGACGGGAGTGCCCCGAAGCCCGAGGCCACCCTAAGCAGTTCTGCCTTCGTCCTTGGTGGGGTGCCACACGTGCCCCGTCCCACTAACCCACTATTTGTCCGATTGGCCACTAGAGTGACCAGACCCCCCCCCCCCCCCCCCCCCACGAACCTACTATTTGTCCAATAACCCACTATATTTACCAAAAGTCCCGTGACCGACAGGGGTTTTTTCGGGTCGGAAAAAAAGGTTTCTCCGATCTTCTCGAAACTCTGGATTCTGATAGAGGATGAAGAGAATTAAACTTGAGGGCAAAAATGGAGGCTCTAGACCCTTCCTGACCAGAGCTATGGATATCCCACGTAGCATTTTTTCAATGGAAAAAAATAGTGGGTTCGTGGACGGTGGAATTTTGGGGTGGCTCTTGGTGCCACGGACTCAGGGGGGCCCACTGAGTGCAGTAAAATGGTTTTCATCAAAATATCTCGAAAGCTCAGCTTAAAAACCACGTGTCCACGAAGCCACTTTTTGTCCAATAACCCACTATTTTTGTAAAATGCTAACCCGCTCTTCATTCAATAAGCTGCGATCGGACACAATCCCACCTGCCATCGATTGAATGGGGATTGGGACAGTTTCTCTGATAGACATTTGAATTAAAGTTGCTGTCATGATGAAAACCATTTTACTGCACTCAGGGGCCTCCCCTGAGTCCGTAGCACCAAGTCCCATCCCATAATTCCACTGACCGCGAAACCACTATTTTTTACAATGGAACAAATGCTACGTGGGATCTGACAGTTTCTGTGATAGTCATTTTTTGAAAAGTTTTTTTCTTGATAAAAACTATTTTACTGCACTCAGGGGGCCCCCCAGAGTCCGTAGCACCAAGTCCCATCCCATAATTCCACCGTCCACGAACCCATTAAGTCGGGGGCCCCAGCGAACGGCGATCCGCTAGGGGGCGTCCCCGCGGCGCGCCACCGCCCTGGTTCGAGTAAGGGCCCCCGTGGGACCTCATCACCCGAATTTGAGCTCTCTGGGTCTTCGCGTTCCCGAGATATGAGCGATTTTGTTCCCGAGATCGTGACGTCATCAGCGAGCGCCATTTTGAAGTGTGCCCGATGGTTTTCGGCTAATATCTCCGCGAAAACACGGCCAAAATTCATAATTTTTTTATCATTCTTTTCAGCTCAACTAGACGGTTCCACGGCCGGATCCGTCCAGTTTTTGCTTAGATAAATGTGTATTTTCATCTACATCTCTGGCCCCCGGGGGCCCACGGGGCCGTGGGTGGTCTCAAAGTAAAGGTCTCGTCCCCCTCTAAACGAGATACAATTTTGGTGTCTGTAGGAGCCAGTGGGACATCACAAAAAATTAATACGTTGTAATTTTGTCCAGTCACCATCCACAATCAATGGACTCATCGCAAACGGGGGTTAGGAAACGCTTAGAAAGCGGCTAGGGCCCTCAAACTCGGGGGCCCCACTCGGGGACGGGAGACGACGGCACTCGCCGAGTTTCGGGTTCCCGAGATCGTGACGTCATCAGCGAGCGCCATTTTGAAGTGTGCCCGATGGTTTTCGGCTAATATCTCCGCGAAAACACGGCCAAAATTCATAATTTTTTTATCATTCTTTTCAGCTCAACTAGACGGTTCCACGGCCGGATCCGTCCAGTTTTTGCTTAGATAAATGTGTATTTTCATCTACATCTCTGGCCCCCGGGGGCCCACGGGGCCGTGGGTGGTCTCAAAGTAAAGGTCTCGTCCCCCTCTAAACGAGATACAATTTTGGTGTCTGTAGGAGCCAGTGGGACATCACAAAAAATTTTGTCCAGTCACCATCCACAATCAATGGACTCATCGCAAACGGGGGTTAGGAAATGCTTAGAAAGCGGATAGGGCCCTCAAACTCGGGGGCCCCACTCGGGGACGGGAGACGACGGCACTCGCCGAGTTTCGGGGTCCTACGACTTTCCGTCTCCCTATGGCCTCCACATCTGGCTGCCATTTTGGAGTATGGCCCAAAGGCTTTGATTAGGTAATTCAGTTGTGTTTGATTAGAGATGGAATTGCAATCTGCAGGGAGGGGGGCCTCCAAGAGTGTAACTGCATCCGTTTTTGCTTTCCTTGGCCGACCTCGTCGGGCCTCAGAGCCTGACGATGAAGGTCCACACCCAACAATTTCTCTATTTCTGAAATTTAATGGCGAGAAAATGGCCCACTAGAGTAGCCCAGCCGGGGTAGCGTGGCCGAGGGGTCTAAGGCGCTGGATGTAGGCCTGAGTCTCTTTGGGGGCGTGGGTTTGAATCCCACCGCTGCCAGCACAGGTTTTAATGAGGGCCAGACACCTAAAGTGTCCTCTGAAAAGGTGCAAAAGCAGCTGAAAATATGCACCCTCTTGAATCAGAGACAACAATAACTTACAATTATTATAATGACACTTCCAAAATGAATTTAAATATAATAATAATGTATAGCACACAGGGGTCCCCAATCCTGCTCTGTGCAGGACAGTCGATCGGCAGGACTGGGCACCCCTTGTCAATGGAGTTTGCAAATTTGACTCATTGAGAGTTTTTGGTGAACTGACAGCTACCTCTTGATTTTGAGTTTAACTGCGACACATCTGGCTGCCATTTTGGAGTATGGCCCAAAGGCTTTGATTAGGTAATTCAGTTGTGTTTGATTAGAGATGGAATTGCAATCTGCAGGGAGGGGGGCCTCCAAGAGTGTAACTGCATCCCCCCTCTACTTAGTAGGCATTTCCACCAGTCGAGGAGCTCCTTCAAGGCATGAAGAATTTCAACTGATTGATTGAAATTCTTTTGGCCAGGTGTCTGTCACTCATCTTGATGTGCCACTTGGCAGACACGCATCTACAAAATTCAATAGTTTCAAGAGAGAATCAAGTCAAAATTAAGAATTTTGAAGAAAATGAAGAGCGTAGAACTCTGAATTGTACATAAAAGCACTGCACGTTGTATGTGACAGCTTCAGATGAGACCATTCTTAGGCACAATGCCTGGAACAGATGCAACTTCTGCATCTTTTCCTGCCACAGTACCTCATGCGGTCTGGGCACGTTTTCAGTTTCTAAATTGTCATGGGCATATTAGATATTATGTCATCTCCAATTTGGATCCAGCCTTGTATGAGGATTTCAGATGATGCTAACTTCTGTGAAGAGATGATGCCAACTCTGTTTTAAAGTTGACATGAAATCAAAATTGACCCTATTAACTTTGTTAGCACATATAACTTGTCTCGTGGTGAACAATTAATCTGTGGAAGTTAATGCTCAGAAAAAATACAAGTACTCCACAGCGACTCCTGGGGTCACTGTTTCACAAATGGAAATTTTGCATAGTGTGCCTTTAATGTAATACAACACTATTAACTAAAGCTTAAAACAATTATTGAACCTGGTCTTTAAACTGTAGAAGTTTGTCAGTTTATAAATCCATTAACACCATATAACTAGCCTCTCTTTGTTCTGCTAATGGTCACAATTGTGACCTGACGAATAATCAAGTTTTTTGTATGGACTTTGATATATTTTTTTGACGTAATTGATAAAGATTGTTTAATATCCTTATAAATTCATACATGTTATCTCAGGGAAAAGAAATTGGAATTACATGGGTTAACTGCCATATGCAACTGTAACCTATATTTTTGCTATAAGTACATTACTTTGACAGTCACCTTTGATAATGTCTTGTACAATTATGTTTTTTTAATGCTGCCTAGAAACAATATTGTGAGAGGTGATAAAAATGTGAATTAAAAATAAGTTATTTTTAGTTTAAATACCTTTGAGCACATTGGATAAAGTAAGCAAATTAGAGTGGGCCTTTTAAGAAGTGATTTTAAAGCACTATTGTTGCATATTTAAATCTATATAGAAAAGAATACTAACCGTTTCTTTAGTTATTTACAATGACACTTATGGTTACACTACTTGCTTTTCCCAGTATGGTTTGTGAAACTAAACTTAGTGCCTAGTTAAGAATGGCTAGAAGAATGCACGCAACTTTCCAAATGTAAGATAAGCCCATGCAATAAAGGTCACATATTCCAAGAATTGACACATTTGCTTTAATAAAATTGAAGAAAAAAACGACATGAAACAACATTTAACAAAGCTTTGCCATAAATATAAATAAATCAGTAGCATTTCAGAACATAATGGACAAAATTAACCTAATTTCAATAGCTTTAGAAAACATGACTTAAATCAATATTTGCCATTCATTAAAAAAAAAAAAAAAAAAAAAAAACACTACCACCATTTCAATGGAATTACAATCCTGAAAACTACTTTAAACTTCAAACTACTTCAACCTTCTTCAAACTTTCAGGTCCAAACTTTCACAAGCCAACTTAAACGTTATCTCGGCCAACTTTTTAATCTATTATTTTACTAGGAATCTTTTGAACATTGCACAATTCACATGTTTTAACGATTGCTACACATTGGATTTGATTAAACAATCTTCAAAGTTATAGCCTCTTGCTTTACTGAGCATTTGCTTTATACTCATACACTGTGGTTTGCTTAATTTTACAGAGACTTAAGTTGTTGAAGGTAGAACTGCAGCAATTGGCTCCAAATTACATAAAACTCCACAATCATCTGAAGTTGTATAATATGGGGCTCGAACCCACTATCTCTGTGTCAGAAGCATATCACTCATCTCATTGCACCACTGGGAAGTTGTGTTTTTGCAAAGATGCAGAAGGCGGTCTGGGTTGTTTGGATACATGATTTATTAAGTTGGCTTGTGAGAGGTATCATTTGCTCCAATATGGCGGAAAGTCACATTGTTGGAAAATGACAAATGAGATATTGTCTGAATCGGCATAAACCAAGTAACATAATGACATAACGTAATCAAAATTTGAACAATGTTTTCAAAAGTTATAAGCGTTTTTGCAAAAAAAACGTATATCTCAGGAACACTAGGTGGCGCTGTGTTCAAAATTTTCATGTCCCTTCAGGACATTTTGTCGATCATCCTTACCAAATTCTTTGCTAATATGTCAAATAATTTAAAAGATATTGCAATTTATGACAAAATTCTAAATGGCGGACACGTGGTACATCCAATCCTGGCAAAATTGATATCCACAGAATCGACATGACACAAGAAATCCATAGATACCACATTTATGATTTTCTGACAAACTGTTCAAAAGTTATTGGCCAAAATAGCTATTTTTCATATCTCATGACCCATAGGTGGCGCTATTCCCAACTTTGGCATGAAACCTCAGAACATGCTTCCGATGAAATGTACCAATTTTCGTTTCGATTGATCAAATTTTGGCCGAGATACAGCCTCTTAGCCAATTTTGGGTGGACCTCGTTAAGTTTGCGACACCATAACTTTTTTTTCCCAGTAAAAAAAAAAAATCGGGAACAGTACCTTTATGCGGCTCAGTCCGAAGATCATTTGAGCACACGTTTGGAGAAAATTGGACAAAATTTGAAGGAGGAGTAGCGAAAAAACTGAATACTCTACTTTTCAAAATGGCCACTACTGTAATGGGCGGGGTCTTAATGTACAGTATTGGTTGTGATCAGCATGATGAGTGGAATCAGGTGGACTAAGTTTCATGTCTCTAGATCAAAGCGTTCAAAAGTTATAACCATTTCAATGTTGCATTTTTGAACTGGTGGTGGCGCTATAGAGTTGGTTCTAGAGACTCAAAATTTGGCTCAATTACTCTTCATGATCATCTCTATAACGATGCCAAATTTCATCATTTTCCTACTTACGGTTCATAGGGCTGCCATAGACTTCCATTTGCGGAATAATAATAATAATAATAATAATAATAAGAAGAAGAAAACTAACAGATACAATAGGTGCCTTGCCCTTCGGGCTTGGCCCCTAATAATAATAAATAATAAGAAAACTAACAGATACAATAGGTGCCTTGCCCTTCGGGCTTGGCCCCTAACTAACAGATACAATAGGTGGCTCAGGCCCTTCGGGGCTTGGCCCCTAACTAACAGATACAATAGGTGGCTCAGCCCCTTTGTGGCTTGGCCCCTAATAATAATGTATAGCACACAGGGGTCCCCAATCCTGCTTTGTGCAGGACAGTCGATCTGCAGGACTGGGCACCCCTTGTCAATGGAGTTTGCAAATTTGACTCATTGAGAGTTTTTGGTGAACTGACAGCTACCTCTTGATTTTGAGTTGAACTGCGAAACATCTGGCTGCCATTTTGGAGTATGGCCCAAAGGCTTTGATTAGGTAATTCAGTTGTGTTTGATTAAAGATGGTATTGCAATCTTCAGGGAGGGGGGCCTCCAAGATTGTAACTGTGTCCCCCCTCTACTTATTAGGCCTTTCCACCTGTCGAGGAGCTCCTTCAAGGTATGAAGAATTTCAACTGATTTAACTATGGAAAAGTGAGACACTAAAAGAAAAAATAGCCGAAAATGGCCCACGGAAGGCATTCTCACAAGGTAGCGTGGCCGAGCGGTCTAAGGCGCTGGATTAAGGCTCCAGTCTCTTCGGGGGCGTGGGTTCAAATCCCACCGCTGCCAAGTCTGCATTTTAGAAGGCACTTGTGAAAAGACTGGAGAAGTGACACTGCTTGCTCCCAGTCTCTTCAAAACTCAGCCGTTTTTGCTTTCCTTGGCCGAACTCGGCGGGCTTCAGAGCCTGACGATGAAGGTCCACACCCAACAATTTCTCTATTTCTGAAATTTAATGGCCAGAAAATGGCCCACTAGAGTGGCCAAGCCGGGGTAGCGTGACCGAGGGGTCTAAGGCGCTGGATTTAGGCTCCAGTCTTTTCGGGGGCGTGGGTTCAATTCCCACTGCTGCCAGCAGAGCTTTTAATGAGGGCCAGACACCTAAAGTGTCCTCTGAAAAGGTGCAAAAGCAGCTGAAAATATGCACCCTCTTGAATCAGAGACAACAATAACTTGCAATTATTATAATGACACTTCCAAAATGAATTTAAATATAATAATAATGTATAGCACACAGGGGTCCCCAATCCTGCTTTGTGCAGGACAGTCCATCGGCAGGACTGGGCACCCCTTGTCAATGGAGTTTGCAAATTTGACTCATTGAGAGTTTTTGGTGAACTGACAGCTACCTCTTGATTTTGAGTTTAACTGCGACACATCTGGCTGCCATTTTGGAGTATGGCCCAAATGCTTTGATTAGGTAATTCAGTTGTGTTTGATTAGAGATGGAATTGCAATCTGCAGGGAGGGGGGCCTCCAAGAGTGTAACTGCATCCCCCCTCTACTTAGTAAGGCCTTTCCACCTGTCGAGGAGCTCCTTCAAAGCATGAAGAATTTCAACTGATTTAACTATGGAGAAGTGAGACACTAAAAGAAAAAATTGGCGAAAATGGCCCACAGAAGGCATTCTCACAAGGTAGCGTGGCCGAGCGCTCTAAGGCGCTGGATTAAGGCTCCAGTCTCTTCGGGGACGTGAGTTCAAATCCCACCGCTGCCAAGTGTTCATTTTAGAAGGCAATTGTGAAAAGACTGGAGAAGTGACACTGCTTGCTCCCAGTCTCTTCAAAACTCAGCCGTTTTTGCTTTCCTTGGCCGAACTCGGCGGGCTTCAGAGCCTGACGATGAAGGTCCACACCCAACAATTTCTCTATTTCTGAAATTTAATGGCCAGAAAATGGCCCACTAGAGTAACCAAGCAGGGGTGGCATGGCCGCGGGGTCTAAGGCGCTGGATTTAGGCTCCAGTCTCTTTGGGGGCGTGGGTTCAAAACCCACTGCTGCCAGTAGAGGTTTTAATGAGGGCCAGACACCTAAAGTGTGTTCTGAAAAGGTGCAAAAGCAGCTGAAAATATGCACCCTCTAAAATCAGAGACAACAATAACTTGCAATTATTATAATGACACTTCCAAAATGAATTTAAATATAATAATAATGTATAGCACACAGGGGTGCCCAATCCTGCTCTGTGCAGGACAGTCGATCGGCAGGACTGAGAGTTTTTGGTGAACTGACACCTACCTCTTGATTTTGAGTTTAACTGCGACACATCTGGCTGCCATTTTGGAGTATGTCCCAAAGGCTTTGATCAGGTAATTCAGTTGTGTTTGATTAGAGATGGAATTGCAATCTGCAGGGAGGGGGGCCTCCAAGAGTGTAACTGCGTCCCCCCTCTACTTAGTAGGCATTTCCACCTGTCGAGGAGCTCCTTCAAGGCATGAAGAATTTCAACTGATTTAACTATGGAGAAGTGAGACACAAAAAGAAAAAATTGGCGAAAATGGCCCACGGAAGGCATTCTCACAATGTAGCGTGGCCGAGCTTTGATTAGGTAATTCGATTAGGCTTTGATTAGGTAATTCAGTTGTGTTGATTAGAGATGGAACTGCAATCTGCAGGGAGGGGGGCCTCCAAGAGTGTAACTGCGTCCCCCCTCTACTTAGTAGGCATTTCCACCTGTCGAGGAGCTCCTTCAAGGCATGAAGAACTTCAACTGATTTAACTATGGAGAAAAAATTGGCGAAAATGGCCCACGGAAGGCATTCTCACAAGGTAGCATGGCCGAGCTTTGATTAGGTAATTCGATTAGGCTTTGATTAGGTAATTCAGTTGTGTTTGATTAGAGATGGAATTGCAATCTGCAGGGAGGGGGGCCTCCAAGAGTGTAACTGCGTCCCCCCTCTACTTAGTAGGCATTTCCACCTGTCGAGGAGCTCCTTCAAAGCATGAAGAATTTCAACTGATTTAACTATGGAGAAGTGAGACACTAAAAGAAAAAATTGGCGAAAATGGCCCACGGAAGGCATTCTCACAAGGTAGCGTGGCCGAGCTTTGATTAGGTAATTCGATTAGGCTTTGATTAGGTAATTCAGTTGTGTTTGATTAGAGATGGAATTGCAATCTGCAGGGAGGGGGGCCTCCAAGAGTGTAACTGCATCCCCCCTCTACTTAGTAGGCCTTTCCACCTTTCGAGGAGCTCCTTCAAGGCATGAAGAATTTCAACTGATTTAACTATGGAGAAGTGAGACACTAAAAGAAAAAATTGGCGAAAATGGCCCACGGAAGGCATTCTCACAAGGTAGCGTGGCCCCTAACTAACAGATACAATAGGTGGCTCAGCCCCTTTGTGGCTTGGCCCCTAATAATAATGTATAGCACACAGGGGTCCCCAATCCTGCTTTGTGCAGGACAGTCGATCTGCAGGACTGGGCACCCCTTGTCAATGGAGTTTGCAAATTTGACTCATTGAGAGTTTTTGGTGAACTGACAGCTACCTCTTGATTTTGAGTTGAACTGCGAAACATCTGGCTGCCATTTTGGAGTATGGCCCAAAGGCTTTGATTAGGTAATTCAGTTGTGTTTGATTAAAGATGG
The DNA here is from genome assembly GCF_051911475.1 of Siphateles boraxobius. Taxonomy (NCBI): domain Eukaryota; kingdom Metazoa; phylum Chordata; class Actinopteri; order Cypriniformes; family Leuciscidae; genus Siphateles; species Siphateles boraxobius. The sequence goes on along the minus strand of NW_027508722.1, from coordinate 5,329,511 downwards.
TATTGCAATCTTCAGGGAGGGGGGCCTCCAAGATTGTAACTGTGTCCCCCCTCTACTTATTAGGCCTTTCCACCTGTCGAGGAGCTCCTTCAAGGTATGAAGAATTTCAACTGATTTAACTATGGAAAAGTGAGACACTAAAAGAAAAAATAGCCGAAAATGGCCCACGGAAGGCATTCTCACAAGGTAGCGTGGCCGAGCGGTCTAAGGCGCTGGATTAAGGCTCCAATCTCTTCGGGGGCGTGGGTTCAAATCCCACCGCTGCCAAGTCTGCATTTTAGAAGGCACTTGTGAAAAGACTGGAGAAGTGACACTGCTTGCTCCCAGTCTCTTCAAAACTCAGTCGTTTTTGCTTTCCTTGGCCGAACTCGGCGGGCTTCAGAGCCTGACGATGAAGGTCCACACCCAACAATTTCTCTATTTCTGAAATTTAATGGCCAGAAAATGGCCCACTAGAGTGGCCAAGCCGGGGTAGCGTGACCGAGGGGTCTAAGGCGCTGGATTTAGGCTCCAGTCTTTTCGGGGGCGTGGGTTCAATTCCCACTGCTGCCAGCAGAGCTTTTAATGAGGGCCAGACACCTAAAGTGTCCTCTGAAAAGGTGCAAAAGCAGCTGAAAATATGCACCCTCTTGAATCAGAGACAACAATAACTTGCAATTATTATAATGACACTTCCAAAATGAATTTAAATATAATAATAATGTATAGCACACAGGGGTCCCCAATCCTGCTTTGTGCAGGACAGTCCATCGGCAGGACTGGGCACCCCTTGTCAATGGAGTTTGCAAATTTGACTCATTGAGAGTTTTTGGTGAACTGACAGCTACCTCTTGATTTTGAGTTTAACTGCGACACATCTGGCTGCCATTTTGGAGTATGGCCCAAAGGCTTTGATCAGGTAATTCAGTTGTGTTTGATTAGAGATGGAATTTTAATCTGCAGGGAGGGGGGCCTCCAAGAGTGTAACTGCGTCCCCCCTCTACTTAGTAGGCATTTGTCGGCATTTGACATTGTCGAGGAGCTCCTTCAAGGCATGAAGAATTTCAACTGATTTAACTATGGAGAAGTGAGACACAAAAAGAAAAAATTGGCGAAAATGGCCCACGGAAGGCATTCTCACAAGGTAGCGTGGCCGAGCTTTGATTAGGTAATTCGATTAGGCTTTGATTAGGTAATTCAGTTGTGTTTGATTAGAGATGAAATTGCAATCTGCAGGGAGGGGGGCCTCCAAGAGTGCAGTGTTAATTTTGTCAGCAAATTTTGATTTAGTTTTAGTCTTAGTCTTTTGACTAAAATGCCATTTAGTTTTAGTCATATTTTAGTCATCTGAATTGTTTTAGTTTTAGTCTAGTTTTAGTCGACGAAATACAATAACATTTTAGTCGACTAAATCTACAGTAGATTTAGTCGCCTAAAATATAATGGGTTTAGTTCAATTGTAATGCATTAATTTAGAATTTCTCTAAAATTTCCAAACCCATATACTCCCGGAGAAAACATCTATTAACCTATTAATATGAATGATTTTTAAGTTTGAACATGCAATACAGATACAGATTTAACTGCTGTTACTTAAAAAATATCTTAAAATGAAATAAAACCACTTTTCCTAAAGTACAACACAGTCTTCTTTACAATGAATGATATATTCATTCCTTATAACTACTTACACATCATTCTTTATTCTTTCAAGCAGACATATTTATTTGTATGAATTAAATATAATTAATCCTTATTAAAGCTATTAACAAACAGTGAATGCTTTTCTCTTTTTCTTTTGTTGCTTGATCAAAATTAAGGACACGGACCGCATTAGGTTTATTGCCACTGTCACTTTAAGACGTCGGATCATGTCCAATGACATGCGGATACAATTGCACTGATGCACATCCGACACACTCAGGGTGCTTCTCATTTCTTATTTATGCATCCTCGTTTCCTTTCCTCGCTTCCTTTCCTAGCTCCTCATCTCCTCCCCTGTAGGTTGTGAGGGAAGGACGCAAGGAAAGAAAATGAGGACGGAGGAATCGAAATGAAAGCTTTTTTTATACATTGGAATACTTGATCACTCGAGCGTCATTTCACAGCGTCATCAGCAGCGCTCAAAGGGTCTGCCCTTATGTTGTTGAAGTTTGTTTATTTAAGAAATTCATAATGAATAATAATAAAGCAAGATACCCTGTTGAAATATGTGATATGTGTGGTTTATATAAACTGCAAAGGTAAATTATAAATTATAAATTAAATAAATTAAAAAGATAGTGACCGATGTGAAGGGGGAGGAGAATGTATACGTGCGTCACATTTAGTCAATAAAACACTTCCGCATAGGATACACCTGTGTATCCTCGCTCATAACTCCTCCGAAAGCCTCATCACTTCTCGATCCTCGACTCCTCGCGGTGCAATTAGAGAATTGAAATGTCCTTCTAGATGGCTGTGCTTGATTGGTTTCCGGGTCATAGGATGGAGGACAGAGGAGCGAGGAGGTGAGGAGGGATATTGAGAAGCACCCTCACAGTTTAAGACATAACCAGCATAGTTTACATGAATACTCTCCAAAAAGGACATTTAGACATACTGTTGTGTATTTCTCCATTCAGACACGAAAGAGAGCTCAATTCAGTAGCCTACTCGCGCGCTGTAGGTGTATTGTGCATGACTGCACGCTTCGGGTTGGTGTGTGCGCAAAGAAAACCGCACCGAATAGAGCTCTTTTTTGCATCGTCACTCTTATTCAGAGATCTATATGTCTACTCTACTCATTCTCCCAGACGTTCACATTTTTTAACGTTTTATGACCGCGGGGTAGATCACGTTACAGTAGCCTACAAATGTGCGCATCTACCACACACGCAGGACATCTGACGGATCGCTTCCCAAATCGTCACTATCTAACATTTTCGTCTAGTTTTTATTCGTTGACGAAAATGTCAATAGATTTTCGTCATAGTCTTTGTCATTCAAAACTAGGTTTTATTTAGTTATCGTCTCGTTTTCGTCTGTGAAAAAATGTCGTTGACGAATAATTTTCGTCGTTATTTTCGTCAACGAAATTAACACTGCAAGAGTGTAACTGCGTCCCCCCTCTACTTAGTAGGCATTTCCACCTGTCGAGGAGCTCCTTCAAGCCATGAAGAATTTCAACTGATTTAACTATGGAGAAGTGAGACACTAAAAGAAAAAATTGGCGAAAATGGCCCACAGAAAGCATTCTTACAAGGTAGCGTGGCCGAGCGGTCTAAGGCGCTGGATTAAGGCTCCAGTCTCTTCGGGGGCGTGGGTTCAAATCCCACCCCTGCCAAGTCTGCATTTTAGAAGGCACCTGTGAAAAGACTGGAGAAGTGACACTGCTTGCTCCCAGTCTCTTCAAAACTCAGCCGTTTTTGCTTTCCTTGGCCGAACTCGGCGGGCTTCAGAGCCTGACGATGAAGGTCCACACCCAACAATTTCTCTATTTCTGAAATTTAATGGCCAGAAAATGGCCCACTAGAGTGGCCAAGCCGGGGTAGCATGACCGAGGGGTCTAAGGCGCTGGATTTAGGCTCCAGTCTTTTCGGGGGTGTGGGTTCAATTCCCACTGCTGCCAGCAGAGGTTTTAATGAGGGCCAGACACCTAAAGTGTGCTCTGAAAAGGTGCAAAAGCAGCTGAAAATATGCATCCTCTTCAATCAGAGACAACAATAACTTGCAATTATTATAATGACACTTCCAAAATGAATTTAAATATAATAATAATGTATAGCACACAGGGGTGCCCAATCCTGCTCTGTGCAGGACAGTGGATCAGCAGGACTGAGAGTTGTTGGTGAACTGACAGCTACCTCTTGATTTTGAGTTTAACTGCGACACATCTGGCTGCCATTTTGGAGTAACCAAGCCGGGGTAGCGTTGCCGAGGGGTCTAAGGCGCTGGATTTAGGCTCCAGGATCCAGTCTCTTCGGGGGCGTGGGTCCGAATCCCACTGCTGCCAGCAGAGGTTTTAATGAGGGCCAGACACCTAAAGTGTGCTCTGAAAAGGTGCAAAAGCAGCTGAAAATATGCACCCTCTTGAATCAGAGACAACAATAACTTGCAATTATTATAATGACACTTCCAAAATGAATTTAAATATAATAATAATGTATAGCACACAGGGGTCCCCAATCCTGCTTTGTGCAGGACAGTCCATCGGCAGGACTGGGCACCCCTTGTCAATGGAGTTTGCAAATTTGACTCATTGAGAGTTTTTGGTGAACTGACAGCTACCTCTTGATTTTGAGTTTAACTGCGACACATCTGGCTGCCATTTTGGAGTATGGCCCAAAGGCTTTGATCAGGTAATTCAGTTGTGTTTGATTAGAGATGGAATTTTAATCTGCAGGGAGGGGGGCCTCCAAGAGTGTAACTGCGTCCCCCCTCTACTTAGTAGGCATTTGTCGGCATTTGACATTGTCGAGGAGCTCCTTCAAGGCATGAAGAATTTCAACTGATTTAACTATGGAGAAGTGAGACACAAAAAGAAAAAATTAGCGAAAATGGCCCACGGAAGGCATTCTCACAAGGTAGCGTGGCCGAGCTTTGATTAGGTAATTCGATTAGGCTTTGATTAGGTAATTCAGTTGTGTTTGATTAGAGATGAAATTGCAATCTGCAGGGAGGGGGGCCTCCAAGAGTGCAGTGTTAATTTTGTCAGCAAATTTTGATTTAGTTTTAGTCTTAGTCTTTTGACTAAAATGCCATTTAGTTTTAGTCATATTTTAGTCATCTGAATTGTTTTAGTTTTAGTCTAGTTTTAGTCGACGAAATACAATAACATTTTAGTCGACTAAATCTACAGTAGATTTAGTCGCCTAAAATATAATGGGTTTAGTTCAATTGTAATGCATTAATTTAGAATTTCTCTAAAATTTCCAAACCCATATACTCCCGGAGAAAACATCTATTAACCTATTAATATGAATGATTTTTAAGTTTGAACATGCAATACAGATACAGATTTAACTGCTGTTACTTAAAAAATATCTTAAAATGAAATAAAACCACTTTTCCTAAAGTACAACACAGTCTTCTTTACAATGAATGATATATTCATTCCTTATAACTACTTACACATCATTCTTTATTCTTTCAAGCAGACATATTTATTTGTATGAATTAAATATAATTAATCCTTATTAAAGCTATTAACAAACAGTGAATGCTTTTCTCTTTTTCTTTTGTTGCTTGATCAAAATTAAGGACACGGACCGCATTAGGTTTATTGCCACTGTCACTTTAAGACGTCGGATCATGTCCAATGACATGCGGATACAATTGCACTGATGCACATCCAACACACTCAGGGTGCTTCTCATTTCTTATTTATGCATCCTCGTTTCCTTTCCTCGCTTCCTTTCCTAGCTCCTCATCTCCTCCCCTGTAGGTTGTGAGGGAAGGACGCAAGGAAAGAAAATGAGGACGGAGGAATCGAAATGAAAGCTTTTTTTATACATTGGAATTCTTGATCACTCGAGCGTCATTTCACAGCGTCATCAGCAGCGCTCAAAGGGTCTGCCCTTATGTTGTTGAAGTTTGTTTATTTAAGAAATTCATAATGAATAATAATAAAGCAAGATACCCTGTTGAAATATGTGATATGTGTGGTTTATATAAACTTCAAAGGTAAATTATAAATTATAAATTAAATAAATTAAAAAGATAGTGACCGATGTGAAGGGGGAGGAGAATGTATACGTGCGTCACATTTAGTCAATAAAACACTTCCGCATAGGATACACCTGTGTATCCTCGCTCATAACTCCTCCGAAAGCCTCATCACTTCTCGATCCTCGACTCCTCGCGGTGCAATTAGAGAATTGAAATGTCCTTCTAGATGGCTGTGCTTGATTGGTTTCCGGGTCATAGGATGGAGGACAGAGGAGCGAGGAGGTGAGGAGGGATATTGAGAAGCACCCTCACAGTTTAAGACATAACCAGCATAGTTTACATGAATACTCTCCAAAAAGGACATTTAGACATACTGTTGTGTATTTCTCCATTCAGACACGAAAGAGAGCTCAATTCAGTAGCCTACTCGCGCGCTGTAGGTGTATTGTGCATGACTGCACGCTTCGGGTTGGTGTGTGCGCAAAGAAAACCGCACCGAATAGAGCTCTTTTTTGCATCGTCACTCTTATTCAGAGATCTATATGTCTACTCTACTCATTCTCCCAGACGTTCACATTTTTTAACGTTTTATGACCGCGGGGTAGATCACGTTACAGTAGCCTACAAATGTGCGCATCTACCACACACGCAGGACATCTGACGGATCGCTTCCCAAATCGTCACTATCTAACATTTTCGTCTAGTTTTTATTCGTTGACGAAAATGTCAATAGATTTTCGTCATAGTCTTTGTCATTCAAAACTAGGTTTTATTTAGTTATCGTCTCGTTTTCGTCTGTGAAAAAATGTCGTTGACGAATAATTTTCGTTGTTATTTTCGTCAACGAAATTAACACTGCAAGAGTGTAACTGCGTCCCCCCTCTACTTAGTAGGCATTTCCACCTGTCGAGGAGCTCCTTCAAGCCATGAAGAATTTCAACTGATTTAACTATGGAGAAGTGAGACACTAAAAGAAAAAATTGGCGAAAATGGCCCACAGAAAGCATTCTTACAAGGTAGCGTGGCCGAGCGGTCTAAGGCGCTGGATTAAGGCTCCAGTCTCTTCGGGGGCGTGGGTTCAAATCCCACCGCTGCCAAGTCTACATTTTAGAAGGCACCTGTGAAAAGACTGGAGAAGTGACACTGCTTGCTCCCAGTCTCTTCAAAACTCAGCCGTTTTTGCTTTCCTTGGCCGAACTCGGCGGGCTTCAGAGCCTGACGATGAAGGTCCACACCCAACAATTTCTCTATTTCTGAAATTTAATGGCCAGAAAATGGCCCACTAGAGTGGCCAAGCCGGGGTAGCATGACCGAGGGGTCTAAGGCGCTGGATTTAGGCTCCAGTCTTTTCGGGGGTGTGGGTTCAATTCCCACTGCTGCCAGCAGAGGTTTTAATGAGGGCCAGACACCTAAAGTGTGCTCTGAAAAGGTGCAAAAGCAGCTGAAAATATGCATCCTCTTCAATCAGAGACAACAATAACTTGCAATTATTATAATGACACTTCCAAAATGAATTTAAATATAATAATAATGTATAGCACACAGGGGTGCCCAATCCTGCTCTGTGCAGGACAGTGGATCAGCAGGACTGAGAGTTGTTGGTGAACTGACAGCTACCTCTTGATTTTGAGTTTAACTGCGACACATCTGGCTGCCATTTTGGAGTAACCAAGCCGGGGTAGCGTTGCCGAGGGGTCTAAGGCGCTGGATTTAGGCTCCAGGATCCAGTCTCTTCGGGGGCGTGGGTCCGAATCCCACTGCTGCCAGCAGAGGTTTTAATGAGGGCCAGACACCTAAAGTGTGCTCTGAAAAGGTGCAAAAGCAGCTGAAAATATGCACCCTCTTGAATCAGAGACAACAATAACTTGCAATTATTATAATGACACTTCCAAAATGAATTTAAATATAATAATAATGTATAGCAGGACAGTCGATCGGCAGGACTGAGAGTTTTTGGTGAACTGACTGCTACCTCTTGATTTTGAGTTTAACTGCGACACATCTGGCTGCCATTTTGGAGTATGGCCCAAAGGCTTTGATCAGGTAATTCAGTTGTGTTTGATTAGAGATGGAATTTTAATCTGCAGGGAGGGGGGCCTCCAAGAGTGTAACTGCGTCCCCCCTCTACTTAGTAGGCATTTCCACCTTTCGAGGAGCTCCTTCAAGGCATGAAGAATTTCAACTGATTTAACTATGGAGAAGTGAGACACTAAAAGAAAAAATTAGCGAAAATGGCCCACGGAAAGCATTCTCACAAGGTAGCGTGGCCGAGCGCTCTAAGGCGCTGGATTAAGGCTCCAGTCTCTTCGGGGGCGTGGGTTCAAATCCCACCGCTGCCAAGTCTGCATTTTAGAAGGCAATTGTGAAAAGACTGGAGAAGTGACACTGCTTGCTCCCAGTCTCTTCAAAACTCAGCCGTTTTTGCTTTCCTTGGCCTAACTCGGCGGGCTTCAGAGCCTGACGATGAAGGTCCACACCCAACAATTTCTCTATTTCTGAAATTTAATGGCCAAAAAATGGCCCACTAGAATAGCCAAGCCGGGGTAGCGTGGCCGAGTGGTCTAAGGCGCTGGATTTAGGCTCCAGTCTCTTTGGGGGCGTGGGTTCGAATCCCACCGCTGCCAGCAGAGGTTTTAATGAGGGCCAGACACCTAAAGTGTCCTCTGAAAAGGTGCGAAAGCAGCTGAAAATATGCATCCTCTTCAATCAGAGACAACAATAACTTGCAATTATTATAATGACACTTCCAAAATGAATTTAAATATAATAATAATGTATAGCACACAGGGGTGCCCAATCCTGCTCTGTGCAGGACAGTGGATCAGCGGGACTGAGAGTTGTTGGTGAACTGACAGCTACCTCTTGATTTTGAGTTTAACTGCGACACATCTGGCTGCCATTTTGGAGTATGGCCCAAATGCTTTGATTAGGTAATTCAGTTGTGTTTGATTAGAGATGGAATTGCAATCTGCAGGGAGGGGGGCCTCCAAGAGTGTAACTGCATCCCCCCTCTACTTAGTAAGGCCTTTCCACCTGTCGAGGAGCTCCTTCAAAGCATGAAGAATTTCAACTGATTTAACTATGGAGAAGTGAGACACTAAAAGAAAAAATTGGCGAAAATGGCCCACAGAAGGCATTCTCACAAGGTAGCGTGGCCGAGCGCTCTAAGGCGCTGGATTAAGGCTCCAGTCTCTTCGGGGACGTGAGTTCAAATCCCACCGCTGCCAAGTGTTCATTTTAGAAGGCAATTGTGAAAAGACTGGAGAAGTGACACTGCTTGCTCCCAGTCTCTTCAAAACTCAGCCGTTTTTGCTTTCCTTGGCCGAACTCGGCGGGCTTCAGAGCCTGACGATGAAGGTCCACACCCAACAATTTCTCTATTTCTGAAATTTAATGGCCAGAAAATGGCCCACTAGAGTAACCAAGCAGGGGTGGCATGGCCGCGGGGTCTAAGGCGCTGGATTTAGGCTCCAGTCTCTTTGGGGGCGTGGGTTCAAAACCCACTGCTGCCAGCAGAGGTTTTAATGAGGGCCAGACACCTAAAGTGTGTTCTGAAAAGGTGCAAAAGCAGCTGAAAATATGCACCCTCTAAAATCAGAGACAACAATAACTTGCAATTATTATAATGACACTTCCAAAATGAATTTAAATATAATAATAATGTATAGCACACAGGGGTGCCCAATCCTGCTCTGTGCAGGACAGTCGATCGGCAGGACTGAGAGTTTTTGGTGAACTGACACCTACCTCTTGATTTTGAGTTTAACTGCGACACATCTGGCTGCCATTTTGGAGTATGTCCCAAAGGCTTTGATCAGGTAATTCAGTTGTGTTTGATTAGAGATGGAATTGCAATCTGCAGGGAGGGGGGCCTCCAAGAGTGTAACTGCGTCCCCCCTCTACTTAGTAGGCATTTCCACCTGTCGAGGAGCTCCTTCAAGGCATGAAGAATTTCAACTGATTTAACTATGGAGAAGTGAGACACAAAAAGAAAAAATTGGCGAAAATGGCCCACGGAAGGCATTCTCACAAGGTAGCGTGGCCGAGCTTTGATTAGGTAATTCGATTAGGCTTTGATTAGGTAATTCAGTTGTGTTGATTAGAGATGGAACTGCAATCTGCAGGGAGGGGGGCCTCCAAGAGTGTAACTGCGTCCCCCCTCTACTTAGTAGGCATTTCCACCTGTCGAGGAGCTCCTTCAAGGCATGAAGAACTTCAACTGATTTAACTATGGAGAAGTGAGACAAAAAAAAAAAAATTGGCGAAAATGGCCCACGGAAGGCATTCTCACAAGGTAGCATGGCCGAGCTTTGATTAGGTAATTCGATTAGGCTTTGATTAGGTAATTCAGTTGTGTTTGATTAGAGATGGAATTGCAATCTGCAGGGAGGGGGGCCTCCAAGAGTGTAACTGCGTCCCCCCTCTACTTAGTAGGCATTTCCACCTGTCGAGGAGCTCCTTCAAAGCATGAAGAATTTCAACTGATTTAACTATGGGGAAGTGAGACACTAAAAGAAAAAATTGGCGAAAATGGCCCACGGAAGGCATTCTCACAAGGTAGCGTGGCCGAGCTTTGATTAGGTAATTCGATTAGGCTTTGATTAGGTAATTCAGTTGTGTTTGATTAGAGATGGAATTGCAATCTGCAGGGAGGGGGGCCTCCAAGAGTGTAACTGCATCCCCCCTCTACTTAGTAGGCCTTTCCACCTTTCGAGGAGCTCCTTCAAGGCATGAAGAATTTCAACTGATTTAACTATGGAGAAGTGAGACACTAAAAGAAAAAATTGGCGAAAATGGCCCACGGAAGGCATTCTCACAAGGTAGCGTGGCCGAGCGGTCTAAGGTGCTGGATTAAGGTTCCAGTCTCTTCGGGGGCGTGGGTTCAAATCCCACCGCTGCCAAGTCTGCATTTTAGAAGGCACCTGTGAAAAGACTGGAGAAGTGACACTGCTTGCTCCCAGTCTCTTCAAAACTCAAGATTTTGCTTTCCTTGGCCGAACTCGGCGGGCTTCAGAGCCTGACGATGAAGGTCCACACCCAACAATTTCTCTATTTCTGAAATTTAATGGCCAGAGAATGGCCCACTAGAGTGGCCAAACAAGCTTGGCCGAGGCGTCTAAGGCGCTGGATTTAGGCTACAGTCTCTTCGGGGGCGTGGGTTCGAATCCCACTGCTGCCAGCAGAGGTTTTAATGAGGGCCAGACACCTAAAGTGTGCTCTGAAAAGGTGCAAAAGCAGCTGAAAATATGCATCCTCTTGAATCAGAGACAACAATAACTTGCAATTATTATAATGACACTTCCAAAATGAATTTAAATATAATAATAATGTATAGCACACAGGGGTGCCCAATCCTGCTCTGTGCAGGACAGTCGATCGGCAGGACTGAGAGTTTTTGGTGAACTGACAGCTACTGTCGTGGCTAATTGCTGGTCTCTGGTCCTGATCAGTAGTTTTTCAGAGTCTAGTAGGAGTTAATCTTCAAAAAGTTTTCAGAGTCGAAGTTCCAGGTCTCAGAAGAAGAACTTTATTGAGCAATTCAACAAAGTGAGATGGTCAGCTGAATCATCTGATCTTACAGTGGTTGAAACATAGATTTTATACATCTTTCTTATCGCCAGTGTCCAATTAGTGTTTGTACCGTTATCTCTTACACATTGCTCCTCCTTGGTATCACGCCACCATTAAGATCACATGCTCCGAGGCCTTATTTCTAATAGTGGCGGAGTATCACATGTATAGTTTAAAAAAAAAAAATTACATCATATATGTTTTTTAGTACTTTCCTGTACCTTGCACCAACGTCATCTATGCATTAAAGGTACTTTTCCAACTCTACATTGCCCTATGGCTAGGGTGACCAGATTTCTCAGAGTGGAATACGGGACAGACACAGAACCCACAGACCTACAACAACTACTGCACACATACAAGTATTTACACTTAATAATATTGTTAGCTATGTAAAAAAATAAATGTAAACTTACATAAAATTGCAGATCAGTGGGAACAAGATGGTTCAACAGCATCATTCACTGTTGCTGTTTTGTATTTTTCACTGGAACCAATTTTTGCCAGCGTGCGCTTGTCTTTTAAGAGTTTATCATAAAATGCGGAGCAGTCCAGTCCGAAATTAATTCGTACGAAAAGCATTGCCTTCATTGTTGTTACACTCAGTCGAGATTTTTCATCCGTCCATGATGCATTCATTAACGAGAACACACGCTCCACAGGTGCATATGTACCAGGCAGGCATAAAACAAACTCCACAGCCAAAGATAAGACTCCAAAGTTGAGTGACTTGCTACCCATCTCACTAAACACGTCTGTCCATCTATCAGACACAGCCACCTTGTTTTTGTTCCACTCAGTGATGTGACAAGTGACAATGTTTTTAGCACAGGCCCACTCATCAAAGAGCATGGTTTCGTCAACTGATGTGAGAGCAGGTATTCTTGAGTAGAACTTGCTGAGGCTGCTCTGAATGTCTCTCCATTCTGGAACACTTCTCAGTAGGACCCACTCTAGTTCTCTTGTATTCTCCAGTGAGCAGCTCCAATTGTCAAGGTAATCCACTGATGCTGAGTAAAAGCTTCTCACTGCACAATAAAAATCATCAGCTTTTATGTCACCAGCTTCAACAAGGGTGTCTAACTGTTTTGATGTCAGAGGGAATGAATGATTCCTCCAGCCTGGCCTGCAAGACATTTCTCAGATCATAAATGTGCAAAGCCACTTCTGTGGCAGATATATTTTCTTGCTCTACTGTCGCCAGTGCACGATGGAAAGCTGCAGTTTGCTTAAGTGCAAATCCATGCCAAAGTTTTGTGCAAGGGCTGCTGAATGTGTCTTTTAGAAACTTTGGCCACTTTTCTTGAGAAAGAAAGTATGCACGTAGACCATCAAAAAGGTGCAGAATTCATTCAAGAGCTGGACCAAGAGAGAGGAAACATGTGCTACCATGCTGCAGTAATTTTTGATAGTCCAGCTGTACAAAGTCACAAAACTCCTTGAGCTCCCTTACGCGCACTGTATAGATATGAAAGTATTTGTATACCTTCACAGCAAAACACTCCAAATCAATTGGTAAGCAATCCACTGCTGTTTGCAGGGTATTGTGGATGATGTGTGCATTACAGCCAATGCCCAGAATATCCCTTCCTAGCTGCATTTGCAGCTTTCTCCAGATATTGCCTTTACCAGCTCTTTTAACACCACCAAAGTTTGTGTTAGTGTTATCAGCACAAAGTGCAACTATTTTCTGATCAAGGCCATGTTTTTCAATGACATGGGAAATGTAGGCAGTTTGCAAATCAGATGTCTCACCTGGCAGAGATGAAAATTCAATTATCTTGACCTTTACACCCTCTAGTGGCTTGAAGTATCGCACAAGCACAGGAAACAGTTTAATGTCTTTGTGGTTGGATGCATCCACAGTTAATGTGACACAGGAGCACTTGTCCAAATCATGCTGAACTTCTTCCTCTGACAAAGGACCAAGAACGTTGCATATTATAGCCTCAGATTTAGTGCGAGCAGAAGAAAATTTCGGATCATACAATTTCTTGATCAATTTTGCAGTGCAGTCAGCTGACCGAAAACTATGGCCATGAATAACAGAATGGTATGCAAAAAGTCCTTCACTTGCATGCACTTTATCAGATTCGCAACTTTGCTTCACAAAAAATTCGCTGACACTTGGAGTAGCACACTTACTTTTAGCAGCGTCCATGTGCTTTTTTGTGTGCATATGCTGCGTAATGTCGGCTCGGCCTCCGTGAGCAATGGAAAAGTGAGCCCCGCAAATGTCGCATCTTAATTTACTTGCCTCTGATAGTGACTCTCTTTTGAGAAATTTAAACTCTTTTTGAAGATCCTCATTAAATGTACATGTATGCTTCTTTGACATCTTTGCACCTGAGTCAAGCTTATCCGTTTGCTCTCGTCTCGTACACACTTAACTGTGACGTCGGATTCCGCCTTCACTAAATGCAAGTTGATTGAGTGAATTGTGATTGGATGGAATTGTCCTTCTGCCTTCTCTTATTGGATGGAAAAATGTTTTCTCTATGAGGAAAATATATGAGGTGATTTGTTAGTTTTATTATTAGGCTATTTCGAAGAGTACTCGCGCTATCACTCAGGAAAAAATAAAATAAAATAAAAAACCTAAAATATATATTAACGATGAAATACGGGACAAACAATGATTTTTTCATAATAAGTCGGGACACTAAAATTAGAGTTGAAATACGGGACTGTCCCGGGAAAAACGGGACGTCTGGTCACCCTACCTATGGCCTACTGTTGCTCAGCATTACAGCATTCAGACTTGAGGATCAGATAGAGGAGGGGTAACAGAATTCTCCAACACATCCCCGCTTTGGGACTAACTCCAGTCCCACCTTCAATTTTCCCAGGATGTATCTCCATGAGCAGGTCTCTTTCATATCCTACCAATATGATCAATTTAGACCATCCAGTCATTCTACCAATAGACCTGTTATCACAGAGGTACACCCTGGAGGAAGAGTGAGACCAAACATCTCCACCCCCATTTGTCTGGAGTGGAGTAAAAGATCTCGCCTTCCTGTCAAACCATCATTCTCTATATGGACAAAGCAGCTTCAAACATTCAGTGTATTCATCATACAGTGTATAGTCTCGAAGTTACAATTGTCCCACGATGCCAGAGGAACCATGCAGGCGCTTCCTGGTGGCCCGTGGCGCTATCTGGGTTGCTACACCGTTGCCAGAGGTGCCCTGGCAGTGCCTAGGGCGCTATCTGGTGTTGGAGCAGACAGCAGGTTTTTAAACCACCAGTTGAGTCTGCCCTTTGTTGAAACAACAGTAGATGACCGCGCTTGCAAATAATTCCTCTTTTACATCTTATATACAACAGTTCCAGTAGTCTAAATGCACACAATGTCAAGGCTTCTACGTTTTGTTACTGTAATATGCCCATATATGTAAAAAGGTGGATAAAGTGATCTAAAAATAACAAAAACACTCTCATTTCTTTTGCATACAATTACATCACCTCATATCACGGGTAATGTTCTGTTTTAAACCTTCTATTTCCCTTCAGTCTTGCATTAAAATTTGTGACAGCAGTGTGATTATATAAAAACATATCTTAACATGATTATAAGTATAGGATATACAGGACGGGGGCCCTTAAAATAAATGCATAACTGCCCATCTTACTAACTCCCTACTCTACCCATGCATGTTCTAACAAGCTTCCTATTTTTACCCCAAAAAAGAAAGACAGAGTTTTCTAACTCCCTCTCTTGTCAAAAAACAAAGTCAAAAACCTTATAACAAAATTAACAGGTACCCCCAGTCCTTTTACCTTTTTTCATTAGAACTCATCTAACTCATCCAGGCCTGGTCCAATAGGATAGACTCCTGAGTTGCATCCAATGTCAACTCTGTCTCGGTTAACCGACACATTGATCATCTGCTTGGCTCGGGTCATTGACTGAGCAGCTGCAGTGGCCAACATGGATCTGAGAAAAGGTATAACGCAACAGAACAGCAGAAGAGCAACAACAACAACCACAACTATTATTATCCCCACCTTAATCAGCCACTCTTTCCAGGCTCCAAACAAAGAATCAAACCAGTATCCAATATTTCTGTCCCTTCCCGCATTTTCAGCAGCCTCTTGTCTTAGCGCCTTCAGTTTCTTCATAGCCCTAGTGAAAGTTCCATCGGGGGCTG
The DNA here is from genome assembly GCF_051911475.1 of Siphateles boraxobius. Lineage (NCBI taxonomy): Eukaryota > Metazoa > Chordata > Actinopteri > Cypriniformes > Leuciscidae > Siphateles > Siphateles boraxobius. The sequence continues at coordinate 5,314,157 of NW_027508722.1, read as the reverse complement.
TGTTATTAGGAATAAAGGTGCAGCAGTCAGTCCCAAACATTACACATACTCCTCCTTTATCTGCCAATAACCAATTCAGGGCTTGCCTATTTTGCCATGTCATTTTGCTGGTGGCTTTTAATTGTTGGCCTAGCGCCCCAAGTGCATCATCCGTATAATTAATAAATCTTTGCTGATTGTAGTATATGTAATTTATACATTCAGTATTCTTATTAACAGGTACCCATAGAAGAAATGATTCAAACCCTGACTTTATTTCATCCCTAGCCTTAAATTCATGTGGTATTCCTCTAGGCTGTCCAATTGCATCAATTTTAACATTGGGATCTGGGGTATAAGCTCTCTTAGCTCTGTGCTTATGTCTACTCAACTTTTCTATCGTTTCTTCCTCATTGAGATCCCAGTTTACAATTCCTATTCCTTGAGCTAGCCTCACCCTGGCACAGAGTCCTTTCCAATCAACTAGGGTGGCTCTTAGTCGTTTATCCCCACATAGCCAAAAGAAATCAGCTACTGCTTCAGTTTGATTTTCAAGTGGTCCAATCAGGGGAAAGGATAAGGTAGCATTTTCGCAGTTTTCATGAGCACCTGTTACAGACATGTTTTTATTTATTGTTGCTGTGGCATATATTGAGCTAGAGGATTTATATACGTTTGTCTCGTTGTACATCTCATAATCCAGGTGCCAAATTATAGCACATTTACCTTGAAAGGTTCCTACATTTCGATAGCCCATAGTTTTGTTAAAACATTCATACTCCAATGTTTTATCCAGAATGTAATTTTGTGGGGTCTCCTAATTGGCTTTATCTATTCTTACGTCAAGCTCCTTGCATGCACTTCCCCAACCCTCCTGGGTATAAATCTTTGATAATAGTGGTTCCCTAACATGGCCAGGCACTCAGCTGGACAGTATGGAATTACATGTCCAGTTCTGTTACAATATTGTGAATTAAATCTGGCACACTGCATGTAGTCATATTGGTTTGGTACTATTCTTAACTTCTTCAAAGGTGAGGGTGAGCATAATACACATGTGCCTTGTTTTACCTGTCTTACAGTATACACTGCCCATTTATACCATTCATTATGATAGGCATCATCCAACAGTTTTTCTTTTTGTAGTTCTACTTCCAAATCAACTTCAGTTTGGGTATAATCTTCATGAATAGTCATAGCTTTCTGCAGGGATCTTTTTACATTATGTCTGCGTGCTTTGTTACCTTGTGTTGGTTGAGTCAGGTTAGGGTGACTTATCCCACTCAAAGCTTGAGAGGTCTGGTAATTCAGTGTCTGGGGGATTAATTTCTGGGAGGTCAATGTCTGGGAAGTCGTTTTCTGGGAGGTCGATTCCTGGGATGCCGATGTCTTGGAGGTTGAGTGTGACAAAGTTGTATGGTTCATCAGCAGAGGGTCCTTCTCCAGGGGATTGTTCGCCTGGAGGCATTGTGTCTGGGGAAGCTGCTGCATGAGGTGTATCACCAAAAAGACCAATACTAGGAGCTCTCTCACCTTCAGGCTCCAGGTCCTCTGAAGGCTGTCCATCATTCCGCTCCGGCATTTCATCCCTTGGCTCAGCGTGTTCAGTCTCCCTAGAATGAGGTTCATCAATGTTAATATCTTCACTTTCAGTTCCCTGCTCTTCTGCGGCATCTTGAGCTATCTCCTCTTGACTCCCTTCCTGACTATCTATTTCCTCATCTTGCCTTCTAGGTCTCAGCCTTGGGACTCGGGTGCAATGATTCAAATGATACCAGGTTGTGCTGCCCTCTACATGTACTGCTGTGGGGGTTGCTCTTACTACAGTATAAGGTCCTTCTCTTCGTGGCTCATTCCACCTTCTCCTAAAGACTCTTAGGTATACCTGGTCTCCAGGTACCACCAGACAGGGAACTTCTTCCTCTTCTCTGGGTCCCCTGTTTTGTTCCTGTGAATGAATAGCTTCATGTATAGCAGTCAATTGTCTCATATATGTCCTTAATTCCAATTGTAACTGTTCTAACGGTGGCCCGTCATAAGGTCCTCTCAAATGAGGCACAGGCATTGGTCTCCCAGTCAACATTTCATGGGGGGTCAGATTAGTGATCCTGTTGGTTTGCATTCGATAGCTCATCAGTGCGAGTGGCAACGCATCTACCCAATTAAGCTTAGTGTCCGCACAAATTTTGTTGATTTTGGCCTTAATAGTCCCATTGACCCGTTCCACGAGTCCCTGTGACTCAGGATGGTAGACACACCCCAGTCTCTGCTTGATCCTCAACTGTTGTATTACTGCCTTTACCGTTCTTTGAATAAAAGCAGACCCATTGTCTGAACTGATCTGGGATGGGATACCAAATCTTGGTATGACCTCTCTCGTCAGAAATTTTATCACTGTCTGTGCTCCTTGCTCTGCTGATGGTTCTGCTTCCACCCATCTACTGAATCTGTCTATAATGACCAACATGTACCTTTTTCCTATTACTGCTTTTATCATGTCCACATAATCCATTACTAGATGCTTAAAGGGTGCTTCTGGAACAGTAATAGAGCCTATTGGAGTTGTTGTTCCTTTTCTTACATTGTTTTGTGTGCAAATTTCACATTCACTCAGAAATTCATCTACCCTTGTTTGTAAGTATGGGGACCATAATCCTTGTCTTTTTATCTTTCTCATAATCTCCCCCCTTCCACAGTGGTCAAAACTGTGGGCGTCAGGTATAAGAATATTAAGCAATGGGGTGGGGGCTATCATAAAACCTTCATGAGACCTCCAGATATTATTAGCATCTCTAGTCGCCCTCCTTTGTTGCCATAAGTGTATTTCAGGTGGTGTAGCTCTGGACTGCATTTGGGCAATACTTTCTATAGTAGGGAGGGGCTGGATCAAAACGGATGGTGCCATTACAGCAGATTGACACCCAGAAGCCAATTTTGCTTGGCTATCTGCGGCGTTATTACCTTTGATAACAAAATAATTTCCTTTCTTGTGAGCCTGGCATTTGACGATGGCCAATTTGGCTGGAAACATCATAGCATTAATCAATGCAGTAATTTGGTCCCCATGTTGGATTGGGGTTCCATCACTCTTTTTGAATCCTCTTTGTTTCCATACTGCACCGAAAAGATGGCATACCCCATGGGCGTATGCAGAATCCGTATAAATGTTGGCTGCTTTATTTTTGGCCAGCAGACATGCTGCCGTAAGGGCTTTTAGTTCGGCCAACTGTGCTTAACAAGGCTGTTCACAACGTTGTGTCAGCACAGGAGTAAAATTGTCCCCATCTCGTTGTACAACAGCAAAACCAGCATGATTACCCGAGTGATCTCTAAAGCATGAGCCATCTACAAAGTAGTCCACGTCTGCATCAACAATTGGTGTTGATTCCAAATCTGGTCTCAGACGAGTGAATCCTAGAGAGGCAGCAACACATTCATGAGGTGTTCCTTCCCCCTCTACTGGGACAAAGTTAGCTGGGTTTGTTGTGGTACATCTTTTGATTGTTATATCAGGATAAGTCAACAATGTGGAGTACGCCAAACATCTGGCCTGTGTCAAAACAAAACGTCCCTGTTCCAATAACTCAGCAATCTTATGATGGGTATAGATGATGACTGGATAGCCCATAGTAACAGCAGAGGCTTTCTCAAAAGCAAAGTATACTGCAGCTAGACCTTGTTGATAACATGGTGGGTAGCCTTGGGCTACACTGTCCAATTTGGTGCTATACTGGGCAATGGGTTGCTTCTTCCGCCCACTGCATGTCTCCTACATCAGGACAGCAGAAGCAAAGCCCTCTTTTCTGTCTGCTACATACAAATGGAAAGTTCTGTCATAATTTGGAATCGTTAATAATGGGGCTGTTTGTAATTCTTTTTTGAGTGAGCTGAATGCTATCAGTGCATCAGGATCCCATTTCAATGGTGCTCTAAGATTTTGGTGACCAGCCTGTCTCATAATGGTCCGCAATGGAGCTGTTTTGATCGCATAATCTTCTATCCAATCAGCACTAAAACCAGTCATTCCCAAAAATGTCATCATTTGGCCCACAGTTTGCGGTTGGGGTGCTTTACTAATTCCTTCCAATTGGCTGGGTGATATTGCCTTTGTTTGATCTGCAATTAATCGACCCAGATACTCTACTTGAGGCAAGCAGTATTGCAATTTCTCTTTTGTGGCTTTATGGCCACCTTCTGCTAATTTGGTTAATACTTTAATGGAGTCCTGATGGCACTGTTCCAGCGTTGTTGAACAGATCAACAAATCATCCACATACTGTATTAATGTACTATCCAGTCTTAAGTCTTCTAGATCAAGTTTTAAAACTTGGTTAAACACATGAGGTGAGTGTTTAAATCCTTGGGGCATTCTCGTGTATGTGTATTGTTTACCTTGGTAAGTGAAGGAAAAAAGGTTTCTGCTTTCTTCTGCTAGAGGAATGCTGAAAAATGCAGAGCACAGATCAATCACAGTGAAATAGTTAGCAGCAGGTGGAACATTTGTCAAAAGCGTATGTGGGTTTGGCACCTCAGCTGGCCAGTCTTCCACTACTTCATTCACTGCCCTTAGGTCATGCACTAGTCTCCACTTAGATTTATTGGCTTTTTCTACTGGTAAAATTGGAGTGTTGCAATAGCTAGCGGTCTCAATTAGTACTCCTGCCTCTATTAACCCTTCAATTGTTTTTCTTATGCCTTCTACTGCTTCGCGTTTCAGTGGGTATTGCTGTTTCCTAGGCAGCTGGACTCCTGGTTTAATAGCAATTCTCACAGGGTTCGCTGACTTGACTAGTCCTACATCTGTGTCATGCTTAGACCATAACTGTAGGGGCACCCTTTCTTCCATTTCTATCATTAATTCCTTCATTTTATAGATTGAGTCATGTTGTTCTGTTTCCACAACCAGTTTTGGGGTACCTATCATATTAGTTACACATAGAATCTTTAGGTGTGTTTTATCTGGTGTTTGTAAAATAAAGGGGTTCTCAGTGGCTTCCCACCGTTTTTCCTTAGCTTTTAACATCATTGGACCTAGATCTTTTGCCCGACATCCTTCAATGACGCACAACGTCACATGTGGGACTGAATTATCAACCCTAAACCATGTTCTGGTGAAGTCACTGTCTTCAATTTGTAGTGCTGCCCCTGTTGGTCCTATAATTATATGGTGTGATCTTAAATGCACTTTCTGGCCCTCAGTTTTCTCTAACCACTCTTTTTCCTGTTCTGGATCCCTAAGGGGGTCATATATCATTGTACAGTGATATTCAGTTTCTGGTGAGGTTGGTTTCAGGAATTGTTCTTTTATATACTTTTCCTATCTATCCAGTGTTTGTCTTAGTCCCTCATCTAAATTCCCAATCCAAAATGCATTAGCTTGTGGTTCCTGTTGATCCATTTCACTCATTACTATCATCTGTTTTATACCTGCACTATCTATATATATCCCTTGGGGAGTGCACCATATCTGTAAATTTAGCTTGCATATTGCATCTCTTCCCAACAGATTGACTGGTGTTTGGTCTGATACTAGCACAGGAATTTTAATTTCAGAGTCTTTGACTTTTATGCTGACAGGAGTTGTCATTGGAATTAGCTGCGTTAGTCCCGAGAATCCTACTGTCTTTACATATTTTCCAGACCTGGGGAGGTGTGAGGCATAAGTTGGGCTCAAGCAGGTATATGTTGCTCCTGTATCAAGCATAATAGGTGTTATCTTGTCCTCTATCTTAACCCGCAGCATAGGTTCTTGGTCAGCATTTGATGACAGCATTGGAAGCTGACTCCTCCCCGTAGGATTCTCTGGGCATCCCTAGTATCCTTGGTCCGGGCCACGCCATGGGTTGACGGGGCCAGATACCTGATACTGCTGGTTTTGATTTCCTTGTCGCCCTGGCTGTCTTAGCTGTGGCCCATCTTGGGGCCATGGGTTAACTGGGCAGAATCTCTTGGTGTGTCCAGGCTGATTACATTCCCAACAGGTGCTTGGTTGGTCAGGGTTTCTTTGCTGGTTGTAAAATTGTCTCCCTCTTCCTCTTCCTGGGATTGTTCCATTTCTATTGTCTTGATGTTCAGGAAGGTATATTACAATTGGTGCAGCCAGTTGCTGTGGGTTTCCTGAGTTGACGGGCACATTCTGATTCATGTTGTTTGGTGCTTGCTGGACAGTCTGGGGAGCTTGACTTGGTATGTTGACAGCCGCCATCATGGCAGTCGGGTCGTCTGTCTCCTTCACCGCAGCTTGCACTTTCTTCTTTTTGTTGATTGATTCATCCAGCTGCAACTGGGTTAGTTTTCTTTGAAGATCTCTTTCTTGGTTTTTCAGCTTCTGCTCATTTTTTCTGTGTTGTTCTACTGCATGAGCCACATGGTCACTAAATTATTTAGGTGACTTTGAGGTCAGTCCCACCACATCTTCTAACTTGGCTTTCACTGGTGCAGGCATGGCTTCCACAATGGCAGTTCTGAACAGTGCTGTTATTACTGGGTCATTTTCGGGGTCTCTCTCCAATTCTTGCTTCCACTTCCTTGCTTGCTTCTGGACATAGGTGATTGGGTTTTCTCTGTCTCCTATTGGCTCTCCTTTCAGTGATTTTGGGTCCATTTGGGTCTGATAATATTTTCTCAGCACTTGCCATATCGCTGGTCTGCATTGGTCCAGTGGTCTGGCGTCCATTCTAGGTGAATCAATCGCCTGATGTAGTCCTGCGTCCTGTAAGATCTCATTAGTCCTAGCTCCTCCCATGCATTTAGCCAGCAGGGCCTTAACATCTCCAAGGGCCAAAATCTTGCCCATTGTCTCTTCTTCCAGCGATCTGATCCACTTGCCAGCTCCTTCATGTAAATCAAGTAGGTGGGCTATCAGTCCTTCCAGATCCTGCCCCGCCCACGGCACATACTGTCCCTGTTGACCTTTAATTAGGATGGGGCACTGCACAGTTTCTTCCTTCAGTGGGTCCTCCTCTTGTTTGCATGTACTTATCATAGGGCAAAACTTATGATTTTCCATATGCCAGTCTTCTTCTCCCCTATACATGCTTGGTTTCTTTAGTGCCGTTCCCTTAGGTTGTATGGGGTGGCTGGTGGGGCAGCTGGCGAGATATCCTCAAGGAGTAGGGTCCCTGTCACACTCTTGACTTCCCTGCGAGGTCTGGCTGGGCTGAGTGAGCGTGACTTGTGCTTTCGGCGGTTCTGATGTCTCTGGTGTTCTTGAGGTTCGTGTTGTTCTGAGCCCGTGACATTCTTCAGGGATTCCTGTAAGCGTTTAAAGCTGTGATTGATTTGTTCTTCTGTTGTCCTTATATCTTGTTCCAGCTCATCACATTCTTGTTCGAACAGCTGATTGGTGTCTACTTCCTGGTTCAGTTTTTCCCCAAGACTCTGCAGGGCTTTCGCTGCATAATGGTATGGATTAGACAGGGTGGGGTTCTTGCGTTCAGTAAGGTGTTTCCTATTCAAGCTGCTACCTTGGCTTCCATCATGGCTTGATGGCCCCTTTTTAGTGGAGATGATGCTTCAAACATGTCAGCATCTGCCAATATTTTGTGGTCATAACCTGTATTCCTGTGGTCTTCTCTTTCCTCCTCCTCTCTTTCTTCTTCCTCATCCTGCGTATCTGTGAGGGTTACGTTGCCTTTGATCTTCACAGTGCCCTCCATCAGGGGGAGCTGTTTACCAGTCATATCATAGGGTGTGAGCTAATGCTCTCCTATGCCTTTCTTTCCCGTATTCACTGAGTCCCACATTTGTTTTTCCCTTGACTTCAAACTTTTTCCTTTAAACCTTTTTCTGACTGTTTATCGTCTCTTTATCTTTTTGCTTTATTTGCAATCCGTCTATTCATGCGCTTAACATTTTATTCACACACTTCTATCCCTTCTTCAATATCAAAAGTATGTAGAAAGCCCCAATGTTCAGTCTTAATTCTCTTTCAACAGACGCTGGGTTTCTCTATCTGGATCACAGAATTTGCAGTCTGGCGAATGGCCAAATAATGGACCAAACCAATTCTTTGGAGTGTTCTTTGTTTTTTTGGTAAGCACAGTTTTTCACTTGATTTTTACTTGTTAGTTTTATTTTATCCATTAATTTCTAATACATTTTTATACTTCTTTTTTCTATTTATTCTTTATTCTGGACTTTTTTCTGCTTCTGCTGCTATTTCTCACTAATTGGTTCCACTGTCCTCTGCTTCCCAGCACTATCACTGATTAATGACTAGTTAATGCACCTCTTGGCAGAATGCCCGGGAGAGCCAAAAACTCCCTTCTCTCTATATTTTAGTCTTCTGGTGTATACTTTTACATTCTTTAACTCAATTCTTTTAACTTTTCTTACCTTTTTATGTAAAAAACTTTAGCTAATAATTATTATAAGGATTTTAAATGTTTTTGTTCTTTATCTATACTTTACCTTCCTTACTTTGTGCACATTTTAATACCCCCTATTCTCTTTCACAAAAGACAGACAGACAAACAAACAGGTGGTCAGTGTACTTCCTACACTGCCTGGCGCCTTTTAAACACTTCTTTTACTAGACAGTGTACTCTTACTTCATGAGCGCAATCTCCACGCTATGCACTTCTTGCTTTTTGAGACAAACACACATACAGCAGCTTCTTTGGACCTGGAAATCAGACTCCCTTCTTATCTTTTATCTCTCAGTTGTTTTTTAGGTTCTTTTGCAGTGGGGTTTTATAATTGCAGAGCAATCATCAAGCGTGTCAGCTTCTCAGAGGCAATTCACAAAACAAAATATAAGCAAAAACTGCTTACCTGATTTTTTGGCCGGCCTTTGTTTTGTGAATGCCACCGTCAGCGTCAACACCACGAGGATCTCCTGACCCCAAGCCTGCTCCTGGCTGGCTCGCCAATTATGTCGTGGCTAATTGCTGGTCTCTGGTCCTGATCAGTAGTTTTTCAGAGTCTAGTAGGAGTTAGTCTTCAAAAAGTTTTCAGAGTCGAAGTTCCAGGTCTCAGAAGAAGAACTTTATTGAGCAATTCAACAAAGTGAGATGGTCAGCTGAATCATCTGATCTTACAGTGGTTGAAACATAGATTTTATACATCTTTCTTATCGCCAGTGTCCAATTAGTGTTTGTACCGTCATCTCTTACACATTGCTCCTCCTTGGTATCACGCCACCATTAAGATCACATGCTCCGAGGCCTTATTTCTATTGGTGGCGGAGTATCACATGTATAGTTTTTTAAAAAATTACATCATATATGTTTTTTAGTACTTTCCTGTACCTTGCACCAACGTCATCTATGCATTATATGGGTTTTTAGGTACTTTTCCAACTCTACATTGGCCTATGGCCTACTTTTGCTCAGCATTACAGCATTCAGACTTGAGGATCAGATAGAGGAGGGGTAACAGAATTCTCCAACACATCCCCGCTTTGGGACTAACTCCAGTCCCACCTTCAATTTTCCCAGGATGTATCTCCATGAGCAGGTCTCTTTCATATCCTACCAATATGATCAATTTAGACCATCCAGTCATTCTACCAATAGACCTGTTATCACAGAGGTACACCCTGGAGGAAGAGTGAGACCAAACATCTCCACCCCCATTTGTCTGGAGTGGAGTAAAAGATCTCGCCTTCCTGTCAAACCATCATTCTCTATATGGACAAAGCAGCTTCAAACATTCAGTGTATTCATCATACAGTGTATAGTCTCGAAGTTACAATTGTCCCACGATGCCAGAGGAACCATGCAGGTGCTTCCTGGTGGCCCGTGGCGCTATCTGGGTTGCTACACCGTTGCCAGAGGTGCCCTGGCAGTGCCTAGGGCGCTATCTGGTGTTGGAGCAGACAGCGGGTTTTTAAACCACCAGTTGAGTCTGCCCTTTGTTGAAACAACAGTAGATGACCGCGCTTGCAAATAATTCCTCTTTTACATCTTATATACAACAGTTCCAGTAGTCTAAATGCACACAATGTCAAGGCTTCTACGTTTTGTTACTGTAATATGCCCATATATGTAAAAAGGTGGATAAAGTGATCTAAAAATAACAAAAACACTCTCATTTCTTTTGCATACAATTACATCACCTCATATCACGGGTAATTTTAAACCTTCTATTTCCCTTCAGTCTTCCATTAAAATTTGTGACAGCAGTGTGATTATATAAAAACATATCTTAACATGATTATAAGTATAGGATATACAGGACGGGGGCCCTTAAAATAAATGCATAACTGCCCATCTTACTAACTCCCTACTCTACCCATGCATGTTCTAACAAGCTTCCTATTTTTACCCCAAAAAAGAAAGACAGAGTTTTCTAACTCCCTCTCTTGTCAAAAAACAAAGTCAAAAACCTTATAACAAAATTAACAGGTACCCCCAGTCCTTTTACCTTTTTTCATTAGAACTCATCTAACTCATCCAGGCCTGGTCCAATAGGATAGACTCCTGAGTTGCATCCAATGTCAACTCTGTCTCGGTTAACCGACACATTGATCATCTGCTTGGCTCGGGTCATTGACTGAGCAGCTGCAGTGGCCAACATGGATCTGAGAAAAGGTATAACGCAACAGAACAGCAGAAGAGCAACAACAACAACCACAACTATTATTATCCCCACCTTAATCAGCCACTCTTTCCAGGCTCCAAACAAAGAATCAAACCAGTATCCAATATTTCTGTCCCTTCCCGCATTTTCAGCAGCCTCTTGTCTTAGCGCCTTCAGTTTCTTCATAGCCCTAGTGAAAGTTCCATCGGGGGCTGTGTTATTAGGAATAAAGGTGCAGCAGACAGTCCCAAACATTACACATACTCCTCCTTTATCTGCCAATAACCAATTCAGGGCTTGCCTATTTTGCCATGTCATTTTGCTGGTGGCTTTTAATTGTTGGCCTAGCGCCCCAAGTGCATCATCCGTATAATTAATAAATCTTTGCTGATTGTAGTATATGTAATTTATACATTCAGTATTCTTATTAACAGGTACCCATAGAAGAAATGATTCAAACCCTGACTTTATTTCATCCCTAGCCTTAAATTCATGTGGTATTCCTCTAGGCTGTCCAATTGCATCAATTTTAACATTGGGATCTGGGGTATAAGCTCTCTTAGCTCTGTGCTTATGTCTACTCAACTTTTCTATCGTTTCTTCCTCATTGAGATCCCAGTTTACAATTCCTATTCCTTGAGCTAGCCTCACCCTGGCACAGAGTCCTTTCCAATCAACTAGGGTGGCTCTTAGTCGTTTATCCCCACATAGCCAAAAGAAATCAGCTACTGCTTCAGTTTGATTTTCAAGTGGTCCAATCAGGGGAAAGGATAAGGTAGCATTCTCGCAGTTTTCATGAGCACCTGTTACAGACATGTTTTTATTTATTGTTGCTGTGGCATATATTGAGCTAGAGGATTTATATACGTTTGTCTCGTTGTACATCTCATAATCCAGGTGCCAAATTATAGCACATTTACCTTGAAAGGTTCCTACATTTCGATAGCCCATAGTTTTGTTAAAACATTCATACTCCAATGTTTTATCCAGAATGTAATTTTGTGGGGTCTCCTAATTGGCTTTATCTATTCTTACGTCAAGCTCCTTGCATGCACTTCCCCAACCCTCCTGGGTATAAATCTTTGATAATAGTGGTTCCCTAACATGGCCAGGCACTCAGCTGGACAGTATGGAATTACATGTCCAGTTCTGTTACAATATTGTGAATTAAATCTGGCACACTGCATGTAGTCATATTGGTTTGGTACTATTCTTAACTTCTTCAAAGGTGAGGGTGAGCATAATACACATGTGCCTTGTTTTACCTGTCTTACAGTATACACTGCCCATTTATACCATTCATTATGATAGGCATCATCCAACAGTTTTTCTTTTTGTAGTTCTACTTCCAAATCAACTTCAGTTTGGGTATAATCTTCATGAATAGTCATAGCTTTCTGCAGGGATCTTTTTACATTATGTCTGCGTGCTTTGTTACCTTGTGTTGGTTGAGTCAGGTTAGGGTGACTTATCCCACTCAAAGCTTGAGAGGTCTGGTAATTCAGTGTCTGGGGGATTAATTTCTGGGAGGTCAATGTCTGGGAAGTCATTTTCTGGGAGGTCGATTCCTGGGATGCCGATGTCTTGGAGGTTGAGTGTGACAAAGTTGTATGGTTCATCAGCAGAGGGTCCTTCTCCAGGGGATTGTTCGCCTGGAGGCATTGTGTCTGGGGAAGCTGCTGCATGAGGTGTATCACCAAAAAGACCAATACTAGGAGCTCTCTCACCTTCAGGCTCCAGGTCCTCTGAAGGCTGTCCATCATTCCGCTCCGGCATTTCATCCCTTGGCTCAGCGTGTTCAGTCTCCCTAGAATGAGGTTCATCAATGTTAATATCTTCACTTTCAGTTCCCTGCTCTTCTGCGGCATCTTGAGCTATCTCCTCTTGACTCCCTTCCTGACTATCTATTTCCTCATCTTGCCTTCTAGGTCTCAGCCTTGGGACTCGGGTGCAATGATTCAAATGATACCAGGTTGTGCTGCCCTCTACATGTACTGCTGTGGGGGTTGCTCTTACTACAGTATAAGGTCCTTCTCTTCGTGGCTCATTCCACCTTCTCCTAAAGACTCTTAGGTATACCTGGTCTCCAGGTACCACCAGACAGGGAACTTCTTCCTCTTCTCTGGGTCCCCTGTTTTGTTCCTGTGAATGAATAGCTTCATGTATAGCAGTCAATTGTCTCATATATGTCCTTAATTCCAATTGTAACTGTTCTAACGGTGGCCCGTCATAAGGTCCTCTCAAATGAGGCACAGGCATTGGTCTCCCAGTCAACATTTCATGGGGGGTCAGATTAGTGATCCTGTTGGTTTGCATTCGATAGCTCATCAGTGCGAGTGGCAACGCATCTACCCAATTAAGCTTAGTGTCCGCACAAATTTTGTTGATTTTGGCCTTAATAGTCCCATTGACCCGTTCCACGAGTCCCTGTGACTCAGGATGGTAGACACACCCCAGTCTCTGCTTGATCCTCAACTGTTGTATTACTGCCTTTACCGTTCTTTGAATAAAAGCAGACCCATTGTCTGAACTGATCTGGGATGGGATACCAAATCTTGGTATGACCTCTCTCGTCAGAAATTTTATCACTGTCTGTGCTCCTTGCTCTGCTGATGGTTCTGCTTCCACCCATCTACTGAATCTGTCTATAATGACCAACATGTACCTTTTTCCTATTACTGCTTTTATCATGTCCACATAATCCATTACTAGATGCTTAAAGGGTGCTTCTGGAACAGTAATAGAGCCTATTGGAGTTGTTGTTCCTTTTCTTACATTGTTTTGTGTGCAAATTTCACATTCACTCAGAAATTCATCTACCCTTGTTTGTAAGTATGGGGACCATAATCCTTGTCTTTTTATCTTTCTCATAATCTCCCCCCTTCCACAGTGGTCAAAACTGTGGGCGTCAGGTATAAGAATATTAAGCAATGGGGTGGGGGCTATCATAAAACCTTCATGAGACCTCCAGATATTATTAGCATCTCTAGTCGCCCTCCTTTGTTGCCATAAGTGTATTTCAGGTGGTGTAGCTCTGGACTGCATTTGGGCAATACTTTCTATAGTAGGGAGGGGCTGGATCAAAACGGATGGTGCCATTACAGCAGATTGACACCCAGAAGCCAATTTTGCTTGGCTATCTGCGGCGTTATTACCTTTGATAACAAAATAATTTCCTTTCTTGTGAGCCTGGCATTTGACGATGGCCAATTTGGCTGGAAACATCATAGCATTAATCAATGCAGTAATTTGGTCCCCATGTTGGATTGGGGTTCCATCACTCTTTTTGAATCCTCTTTGTTTCCATACTGCACCGAAAAGATGGCATACCCCATGGGCGTATGCAGAATCCGTATAAATGTTGGCTGCTTTATTTTTGGCCAGCAGACATGCTGCCGTAAGGGCTTTTAGTTCGGCCAACTGTGCTTAACAAGGCTGTTCACAACGTTGTGTCAGCACAGGAGTAAAATTGTCCCCATCTCGTTGTACAACAGCAAAACCAGCATGATTACCCGAGTGATCTCTAAAGCATGAGCCATCTACAAAGTAGTCCACGTCTGCATCAACAATTGGTGTTGATTCCAAATCTGGTCTCAGACGAGTGAATCCTAGAGAGGCAGCAACACATTCATGAGGTGTTCCTTCCCCCTCTACTGGGACAAAGTTAGCTGGGTTTGTTGTGGTACATCTTTTGATTGTTATATCAGGATAAGTCAACAATGTGGAGTACGCCAAACATCTGGCCTGTGTCAAAACAAAACGTCCCTGTTCCAATAACTCAGCAATCTTATGATGGGTATAGATGATGACTGGATAGCCCATAGTAACAGCAGAGGCTTTCTCAAAAGCAAAGTATACTGCAGCTAGACCTTGTTGATAACATGGTGGGTAGCCTTGGGCTACACTGTCCAATTTGGTGCTATACTGGGCAATGGGTTGCTTCTTCCGCCCACTGCATGTCTCCTACATCAGGACAGCAGAAGCAAAGCCCTCTTTTCTGTCTGCTACATACAAATGGAAAGTTCTGTCATAATTTGGAATCGTTAATAATGGGGCTGTTTGTAATTCTTTTTTGAGTGAGCTGAATGCTATCAGTGCATCAGGATCCCATTTCAATGGTGCTCTAAGATTTTGGTGACCAGCCTGTCTCATAATGGTCCGCAATGGAGCTGTTTTGATCGCATAATCTTCTATCCAATCAGCACTAAAACCAGTCATTCCCAAAAATGTCATCATTTGGCCCACAGTTTGCGGTTGGGGTGCTTTACTAATTCCTTCCAATTGGCTGGGTGATATTGCCTTTGTTTGATCTGCAATTAATCGACCCAGATACTCTACTTGAGGCAAGCAGTATTGCAATTTCTCTTTTGTGGCTTTATGGCCACCTTCTGCTAATTTGGTTAATACTTTAATGGAGTCCTGATGGCACTGTTCCAGCGTTGTTGAACAGATCAACAAATCATCCACATACTGTATTAATGTACTATCCAGTCTTAAGTCTTCTAGATCAAGTTTTAAAACTTGGTTAAACACATGAGGTGAGTGTTTAAATCCTTGGGGCATTCTCGTGTATGTGTATTGTTTACCTTGGTAAGTGAAGGAAAAAAGGTTTCTGCTTTCTTCTGCTAGAGGAATGCTGAAAAATGCAGAGCACAGATCAATCACAGTGAAATAGTTAGCAGCAGGTGGAACATTTGTCAAAAGCGTATGTGGGTTTGGCACCTCAGCTGGCCAGTCTTCCACTACTTCATTCACTGCCCTTAGGTCATGCACTAGTCTCCACTTAGATTTATTGGCTTTTTCTACTGGTAAAATTGGAGTGTTGCAATAGCTAGCGGTCTCAATTAGTACTCCTGCCTCTATTAACCCTTCAATTGTTTTTCTTATGCCTTCTACTGCTTCGCGTTTCAGTGGGTATTGCTGTTTCCTAGGCAGCTGGACTCCTGGTTTAATAGCAATTCTCACAGGGTTCGCTGACTTGACTAGTCCTACATCTGTGTCATGCTTAGACCATAACTGTAGGGGCACCCTTTCTTCCATTTCTATCATTAATTCCTTCATTTTATAGATTGAGTCATGTTGTTCTGTTTCCACAACCAGTTTTGGGGTACCTATCATATTAGTTACACATAGAATCTTTAGGTGTGTTTTATCTGGTGTTTGTAAAATAAAGGGGTTCTCAGTGGCTTCCCACCGTTTTTCCTTAGCTTTTAACATCATTGGACCTAGATCTTTTGCCCGACATCCTTCAATGACGCACAACGTCACATGTGGGACTGAATTATCAACCCTAAACCATGTTCTGGTGAAGTCACTGTCTTCAATTTGTAGTGCTGCCCCTGTTGGTCCTATAATTATATGGTGTGATCTTAAATGCACTTTCTGGCCCTCAGTTTTCTCTAACCACTCTTTTTCCTGTTCTGGATCCCTAAGGGGGTCATATATCATTGTACAGTGATATTCAGTTTCTGGTGAGGTTGGTTTCAGGAATTGTTCTTTTATATACTTTTCCTATCTATCCAGTGTTTGTCTTAGTCCCTCATCTAAATTCCCAATCCAAAATGCATTAGCTTGTGGTTCCTGTTGATCCATTTCACTCATTACTATCATCTGTTTTATACCTGCACTATCTATATATATCCCTTGGGGAGTGCACCATATCTGTAAATTTAGCTTGCATATTGCATCTCTTCCCAACAGATTGACTGGTGTTTGGTCTGATACTAGCACAGGAATTTTAATTTCAGAGTCTTTGACTTTTATGCTGACAGGAGTTGTCATTGGAATTAGCTGCGTTAGTCCCGAGAATCCTACTGTCTTTACATATTTTCCAGACCTGGGGAGGTGTGAGGCATAAGTTGGGCTCAAGCAGGTATATGTTGCTCCTGTATCAAGCATAATAGGTGTTATCTTGTCCTCTATCTTAACCCGCAGCATAGGTTCTTGGTCAGCATTTGATGACAGCATTGGAAGCTGACTCCTCCCCGTAGGATTCTCTGGGCATCCCTAGTATCCTTGGTCCGGGCCACGCCATGGGTTGACGGGGCCAGATACCTGATACTGCTGGTTTTGATTTCCTTGTCGCCCTGGCTGTCTTAGCTGTGGCCCATCTTGGGGCCATGGGTTAACTGGGCAGAATCTCTTGGTGTGTCCAGGCTGATTACATTCCCAACAGGTGCTTGGTTGGTCAGGGTTTCTTTGCTGGTTGTAAAATTGTCTCCCTCTTCCTCTTCCTGGGATTGTTCCATTTCTATTGTCTTGATGTTCAGGAAGGTATATTACAATTGGTGCAGCCAGTTGCTGTGGGTTTCCTGAGTTGACGGGCACATTCTGATTCATGTTGTTTGGTGCTTGCTGGACAGTCTGGGGAGCTTGACTTGGTATGTTGACAGCCGCCATCATGGCAGTCGGGTCGTCTGTCTCCTTCACCGCAGCTTGCACTTTCTTCTTTTTGTTGATTGATTCATCCAGCTGCAACTGGGTTAGTTTTCTTTGAAGATCTCTTTCTTGGTTTTTCAGCTTCTGCTCATTTTTTCTGTGTTGTTCTACTGCATGAGCCACATGGTCACTAAATTATTTAGGTGACTTTGAGGTCAGTCCCACCACATCTTCTAACTTGGCTTTCACTGGTGCAGGCATGGCTTCCACAATGGCAGTTCTGAACAGTGCTGTTATTACTGGGTCATTTTCGGGGTCTCTCTCCAATTCTTGCTTCCACTTCCTTGCTTGCTTCTGGACATAGGTGATTGGGTTTTCTCTGTCTCCTATTGGCTCTCCTTTCAGTGATTTTGGGTCCATTTGGGTCTGATAATATTTTCTCAGCACTTGCCATATCGCTGGTCTGCATTGGTCCAGTGGTCTGGCGTCCATTCTAGGTGAATCAATCGCCTGATGTAGTCCTGCGTCCTGTAAGATCTCATTAGTCCTAGCTCCTCCCATGCATTTAGCCAGCAGGGCCTTAACATCTCCAAGGGCCAAAATCTTGCCCATTGTCTCTTCTTCCAGCGATCTGATCCACTTGCCAGCTCCTTCATGTAAATCAAGTAGGTGGGCTATCAGTCCTTCCAGATCCTGCCCCGCCCACGGCACATACTGTCCCTGTTGACCTTTAATTAGGATGGGGCACTGCACAGTTTCTTCCTTCAGTGGGTCCTCCTCTTGTTTGCATGTACTTATCATAGGGCAAAACTTATGATTTTCCATATGCCAGTCTTCTTCTCCCCTATACATGCTTGGTTTCTTTAGTGCCGTTCCCTTAGGTTGTATGGGGTGGCTGGTGGGGCAGCTGGCGAGATATCCTCAAGGAGTAGGGTCCCTGTCACACTCTTGACTTCCCTGCGAGGTCTGGCTGGGCTGAGTGAGCGTGACTTGTGCTTTCGGCGGTTCTGATGTCTCTGGTGTTCTTGAGGTTCGTGTTGTTCTGAGCCCGTGACATTCTTCAGGGATTCCTGTAAGCGTTTAAAGCTGTGATTGATTTGTTCTTCTGTTGTCCTTATATCTTGTTCCAGCTCATCACATTCTTGTTCGAACAGCTGATTGGTGTCTACTTCCTGGTTCAGTTTTTCCCCAAGACTCTGCAGGGCTTTCGCTGCATAATGGTATGGATTAGACAGGGTGGGGTTCTTGCGTTCAGTAAGGTGTTTCCTATTCAAGCTGCTACCTTGGCTTCCATCATGGCTTGATGGCCCCTTTTTAGTGGAGATGATGCTTCAAACATGTCAGCATCTGCCAATATTTTGTGGTCATAACCTGTATTCCTGTGGTCTTCTCTTTCCTCCTCCTCTCTTTCTTCTTCCTCATCCTGCGTATCTGTGAGGGTTACGTTGCCTTTGATCTTCACAGTGCCCTCCATCAGGGGGAGCTGTTTACCAGTCATATCATAGGGTGTGAGCTAATGCTCTCCTATGCCTTTCTTTCCCGTATTCACTGAGTCCCACATTTGTTTTTCCCTTGACTTCAAACTTTTTCCTTTAAACCTTTTTCTGACTGTTTATCGTCTCTTTATCTTTTTGCTTTATTTGCAATCCGTCTATTCATGCGCTTAACATTTTATTCACACACTTCTATCCCTTCTTCAATATCAAAAGTATGTAGAAAGCCCCAATGTTCAGTCTTAATTCTCTTTCAACAGACGCTGGGTTTCTCTATCTGGATCACAGAATTTGCAGTCTGGCGAATGGCCAAATAATGGACCAAACCAATTCTTTGGAGTGTTCTTTGTTTTTTTGGTAAGCACAGTTTTTCACTTGATTTTTACTTGTTAGTTTTATTTTATCCATTAATTTCTAATACATTTTTATACTTCTTTTTTCTATTTATTCTTTATTCTGGACTTTTTTCTGCTTCTGCTGCTATTTCTCACTAATTGGTTCCACTGTCCTCTGCTTCCCAGCACTATCACTGATTAATGACTAGTTAATGCACCTCTTGGCAGAATGCCCGGGAGAGCCAAAAACTCCCTTCTCTCTATATTTTAGTCTTCTGGTGTATACTTTTACATTCTTTAACTCAATTCTTTTAACTTTTCTTACCTTTTTATGTAAAAAACTTTAGCTAATAATTATTATAAGGATTTTAAATGTTTTTGTTCTTTATCTATACTTTACCTTCCTTACTTTGTGCACATTTTAATACCCCCTATTCTCTTTCACAAAAGACAGACAGACAAACAAACAGGTGGTCAGTGTACTTCCTACACTGCCTGGCGCCTTTTAAACACTTCTTTTACTAGACAGTGTACTCTTACTTCATGAGCGCAATCTCCACGCTATGCACTTCTTGCTTTTTGAGACAAACACACATACAGCAGCTTCTTTGGACCTGGAAATCAGACTCCCTTCTTATCTTTTATCTCTCAGTTGTTTTTTAGGTTCTTTTGCAGTGGGGTTTTATAATTGCAGAGCAATCATCAAGCGTGTCAGCTTCTCAGAGGCAATTCACAAAACAAGATATAAGCAAAAACTGCTTACCTGATTTTTTGGCCGGCCTTTGTTTTGTGAATGCCACCGTCAGCGTCAACACCACGAGGATCTCCTGACCCCAAGCCTGCTCCTGGCTGGCTCGCCAATTATGTCGTGGCTAATTGCTGGTCTCTGGTCCTGATCAGTAGTTTTTCAGAGTCTAGTAGGAGTTAGTCTTCAAAAAGTTTTCAGAGTCGAAGTTCCAGGTCTCAGAAGAAGAACTTTATTGAGCAATTCAACAAAGTGAGATGGTCAGCTGAATCATCTGATCTTACAGTGGTTGAAACATAGATTTTATACATCTTTCTTATCGCCAGTGTCCAATTAGTGTTTGTACCGTCATCTCTTACACATTGCTCCTCCTTGGTATCACGCCACCATTAAGATCACATGCTCCGAGGCCTTATTTCTATTGGTGGCGGAGTATCACATGTATAGTTTTTTAAAAAATTACATCATATATGTTTTTTAGTACTTTCCTGTACCTTGCACCAACGTCATCTATGCATTATATGGGTTTTTAGGTACTTTTCCAACTCTACATTGGCCTATGGCCTACTTTTGCTCAGCATTACAGCATTCAGACTTGAGCATCAGATAGAGGAGGGGTAACAGAATTCTCCAACACTACCTCTTGATTTTGAGTTTAACTGAGACACATCTGGCTGCCATTTTGGAGTAGCCAAGCCGGGGTAGCGTTGCCGAGGGGTCTAAGGCGCTGGATTTAGGCCCCAGGCTCCAGTCTCTTCGGGGGCGTGGGTTCGAATCCCACCGCTGCCAGCAGAGGTTTTAATGAGGGCCAGACACCTAAAGTGTGCTCTGAAAAGGTGCAAAAGCAGCTGAAAATATGCACCCTCTTGAATCAGAGACAACAATAACTTTCAATTATTATAATGAAACTTCCAAAATGAATTTTAATAATATAATAATAATGTATAGCAGGACAGTCGATCGGCAGGACTGAGAGTTTTTGGTGAACTGACTGCTACCTCTTGATTTTGAGTTTAACTGCGACACATCTGGCTGCCATTTTGGAGTATGGCCCAAATGCTTTGATTAGGTAATTCAGTTGTGTTTGATTAGAGATGCAATTGCAATCTGCAGGGAGGGGGGCCTCCAAGAGTGTAACTGCATCCCCCCTCTACTTAGTAGGCCTTTCCACCTGTCGAGGAGCTCCTTCAAAGCATGAAGAATTTCAACTGATTTAACTATGGAGAAGTGAGACACTAAAAGAAAAAAATGGCGAAAATGGCCCACGGAAGGCATTCTCATTAATGAGGGCCAGACACCTAAAGTGTCCTCTGAAAAGGTGCAAAAGCAGCTGAAAATATGCACCCTCTTGAATCAGAGACAACAATAACTTGCAGGGAGGGGGGCCTCCAAGAGTGTAAAAAAACAAAAATGAATTTCAAAAAACAAAATTAATTTAAAAATAATAATAATGTATAGCACACAGGGGTGCCCAATCCTGCTCTGTGCAGGACAGTCGATCGGCAGGACTGAGAGTTTTTGGTGAACTGACAGCTACCTCTAGGTAGTCCATAAAAATAAAAAGCAGGGAGGGGGGCCTCCAAGAGTGTAACTGCGTCCCCCCTCTACTTAGTAGGCATTTCCACCTGTCGAGGAGCTCCTTCAAAGCATGAAGAATTTCAACTGATTTAACTATGGAGAAGTGAGACACTAAAAGAAAAAATTGGCGAAAATGGCCCATGGAAAGCATTCTTACAAGGTAGCGTGGCTGAGCGGTCTAAGGCGCTGGATTAAGGCTCCAGTCTCTTCGGGGGCGTGGGTTCAAATCCCACCGCTGCCAAGTCTGCATTTTGGAAGGCACCTGTGAAAAGACTGGAGAAGTGACACTGCTTGCTCCCAGTCTCTTCAAAACTCAGCCGTTTTTGCTTTCCTTGGCCGAACTCGGCGGGCTTCAGAGCCTGACGATGAAGGTCCACACCCAACAATTTCTCTATTTCTGAAATTTAATGGGCAGAAAATGGCCCACTAGAGTAACCAAGCCGGGGTAGCATGGCCGAGGGGTCTAAGGCGCTGGATTTAGGCTCCAGTCTCTTCGGGGGCGTGGGTTCAAGTCTGCGACACATCTGGCTGGCATTTTGGAGTATGGCCCAAATGCTTTGATTAGGTAATTCAGTTGTGTTTGATTAGAGATGGAATTGCAATCAGCAGGGAGGGATGCCTCCAAGAGTGTAACTGCATCCACCCTCTACTTAGTAGGCCTTTCCACCTTTCGAGGAGCTCCTTCAAGGCATGAAGAATTTCAACTGATTTAACTATGGAGAAGTGAGACACTAAAAGAAAAAATTGGCGAAAATGGCCCACGGAAGTCATTCTCATAAGGTAGCGTGGCCGAGGGGTCTAAGGCGCTGGATTTAGGCTCCAGTCTCTTCGGGGGCTTGGGTTCGAATCCCACCGCTGCCAGCAGAGGTTTTAATGAGGGCCAGACACCTAAAGTGTGCTCTGAAAAGGTGCAAACGCAGCTGAAAATATGCACCCTCTAAAATCAGAGACAACAATAACTTGCAATTATTATAATGACACTTCAAAAATGAATTTTAAATATAATAATAATGTATAGCACACAAGGGTGTCCAATCCTGCTCTGTGCAGGACAGTCGATCGGCAGGACTGAGAGTTTTTGGTGAACTGACAGCTACCTCTTGATTTTGAGTTTAACTGAGACACATCTGGCTGCCATTTTGGAGTATGGCCCAAAATGCTTTGATTAGGTAATTCAGTTGTGTTCGATTAGAGATGGAATTGCAATCAGCAGGGAGGGTTGCCTCCAAGAGTGTAACTGCATCCCCCCTGTACTTAGTAGGCATTTCCACCTGTCGAGGAGCTCCTTCAAGGCATGAAGAACTTTAACTGATTTAACTATGGAGAAGTGAGACACAAAAAGAAAAAATTGGCGAAAATGGCCCACGGAAGGCATTCTCACAAGGTAGCGTGGCCGAGCTTTGATTAGGTAATTCGATTAGGCTTTGATTAGGTAATTCAGTTGTGTTTGATTAGAGATGGAATTGCAATCTGCAGGGAGGGGGGCCTCCAAGAGTGTAACTGCGTCCCCCCTCTACTTAGTAGGCATTTCCACCTGTCGAGGAGCTCCTTCAAGGCATGAAGAATTTCAACTGATTTAACTATGGAGAAGTGAGACACTAAAAGAAAAAATTGGTGAAAATGGCCCACGGAAAGCATTCTTAGAAGGTAGCGTGGCCGAGCGGTCTAAGGCGCTGGATTAAGGCTCCAGTCTCTTTGGGGGCGTGGGTTCAAATCCCACCGCTGCCAAGTCTGCATTTCAGAAGGCACCTGTGAAAAGACTGGAGAAGTGACACTGCTTGCTCCCAGTCTCTTCAAAACTCAGCCGTTTTTGCTTTCCTTGGCCGAACTCGGCGGGCTTCAGAGCCTGACGATGAAGGTCCACACCCAACAATTTCTCTATTTCTGAAATTTAATGGCCAGAAAATGGCCCACTAGAGTGGCCAAGCCGGGGTAGCGTGACCGAGGGGTCTAAGGCGCTGGATTTAGGCTCCAGTCTTTTCGGGGGCGTGGGTTCAATTCCCACTGCTGCCAGCAGAGGTTTTAAGGAGGGCCTGTGCCCGGTTGCATAAAGCACCTTAAGTTTTTCCCTTAAGTGTGGGACTTAAGGCGTGATTTCCCCTTAAATAAGGGAATGATTTAAGGGTGTTGCATATAATCCCTTAATGAGTTCTCTTAGGTAAGGGAAACCGTTAAGTGTTTCACGGCAGCGATCCAGGTTTGCCGTTATAAAAATCTATCGTTGCCATAGATACGCTCCTATACACATTAACCTAGGAGCTTTAAAACAACGAATAGCCTAAAGAAATGGATAAGGAAAACAAAAAAAGAAAGCCAAACTGGACTGAGGATGAGAAGTGTATTCTTCTAGATGAATATGGGAAAAGAAAAGGAATTTTAAGAAGAAAATTTAATCCCGTCATAACTGCTGGCAAAAAAAATAAACAGTGGGAGGAAATAACCGAGAAAATTAATGCACAGAACTTAGGAGTAAAGAGGACGGTTTCAGAGGTAATTAAAAAATATGAAAACATCTCTGTGGGGGCAAAAAAAGAAATAAGCATTCATAAGAGGGAGTCCAACAAAACTGGTAAGAAAAAAAACGCTCTTAGTTTTTTCTCTATTTTCTTCGCACGCACCGAGAGCTAACGATAACAAAACTGTAGGTGGAGGACCACCGCCAACAGAATTATCAGAGACAACTAAACTGGTCCAAGACATCCTTGGGGCGGACTCACCTGTCCTGGCTGGCATCCCTGGCGGCTTAGAGAGTGAAGTGACTCAACCAGAGGAATGTAACACGGAGTGAGAGAACATTATTGTCTTAAATTAAATAAAATGTATCTCTATGGGGATAAACGATATGAAAATCATGACAGGCGTAATAAAATATTTTTATTTGTATATAAATATAAATTGTGATTGGTATTTCTTTGTTTCACGCGTTAGACCTTTCCAGCAATCAAAGCATCACCGACAGAGCGCCAGCAGTACGCCAAACCAGGCAACAAAGTGAGTTATTTATTAGTTAACAATTATTTTAGTTTAGTTAATTTGACTTAGAACAGCCCCAATATTATTTATTATATTATATTTCATAATTCCTCCAAAACACTTGTGAATTGCAGAAAGACGCAACTACCCTCTCCAGCCTCTACAAGAGAAGAAGTGCTGGAACTGCAGAGAGACGTCCTACAGCTACAAAAAACAAAGCTGCAATTGGAGAAGGAAAATCCAGACCTTTACAACATAATTCTTAACAACAAACTGTTGCAACTACAAAGTGAAGGGAAAATAACAATAACATCACTTGACGAATAAATATATCATTATAAATACATTTTATGACATATCTGAAAAGTTTTGTATTTATTTATGTAATTACAAGGACAAATATATTAACAAAATTCCAATAATAATAGCAAAATACAATATAGCTAATATATTTATAAAATATTAATACTAAACAACACTAGCCTATAAATTATAATTTATAAATCATTACATTAACTTGCAACTGCTAACCTACTATATACATTGTATCACTATATACATTGAGTTTAACTGCGACACATCTGGCTGCCATTTTGGAGTATGGCCCAAATGCTTTGATTAGGTAATTCAGTTGTGTTTGATTAGAGATGGAATTGCAATCTGCAGGGAGGGGGGCCTCCAAGAGTGTAACTGCATCCCCCCTCTACTTAGTAGGCCTTTCCACCTGTCGAGGAGCTCCTTCAAAGCATGAAGAATTTCAACTGATTTAACTATGGAGAAATGAGACACTAAAAGAAAAAATTGGCGAAAATGGCCCACAGAAGGCATTCTCACAAGGTAGCGTGGCCGAGCGCTCTAAGGCGCTGGATTAAGGCTCCAGTCTCTTCGGGGACGTGAGTTCAAATCCCACCGATGCCAAATATTCATTTTAGAAGGCAATTGTGAAAAGACTGGAGAAGTGACACTGCTTGCTCCCAGTCTCTTCAAAACTCAGCCGTTTTTGCTTTCCTTGGCCGAACTCGGCGGGCTTCAGAGCCTGACGATGAAGGTCCACACCCAACAATTTCTCTATTTCTGAAATTTAATGGGCAGAAAATGGCCCACTAGAGTAACCACGCCGGGGTAGCATGGCCGAGGGGTCTAAGGCGCTTGATTTAGGCTCCAGTCTGTTCGGGGGCGTGGGTTCAAATCCCACTGCTGCCAGCAGAGGTTTTAATGAGGGCCAGACACCTAAAGTGTGCTCTGAAAAGGTGCAAAAGCAGCTGAAAATATGCACCCTCTAAAATCAGAGACAACAATAACTTGCAATTATTATAATGACACTTCCAAAATGAATTTAAATATAATAATAATGTATAGCACACAGGGGTGCCCAATCCTGCTCTGTGCAGGACAGTCGATCGGCAGGACTGAGAGTTTTTGGTGAACTGACAGCTACCTCTAGGTAGTCCATAAAAATAAAAAGCGTCCATTCAGTCCTTGGGCCGATGGGGCTCGGACGTGGGTTGGCGGACGAGCGCGCCGACCCCCCGAAATTTTTGGGGGGTCGGCCGACGCCGCGGGCCGACCCTCCCCGGGCGCCCGACCCACGCGGGCGGGGTCGGGGTGCCCCGAACCCCTCAGGGGCCCGACGGGAGTGCCCCGAAGCCCGAGGCCACCCTAAGCAGTTCTGCCTTCGTCCTTGGTGGGGCGCCACACGTGCCCCGTCCCACTAACCCACTATTTGTCCGATTGGCCACTAGAGTGACCAGACCCCCCCCCCCCACGAACCTACTATTTGTCCAATAACCCACTATATTTACCAAAAGTCCCGTGACCGACAGGGGTTTTTTCGGGTCGGAAAAAAAGGTTTCTCCGATCTTCTCGAAACTCTGGATTCTGATAGAGGATGAAGAGAATTAAACTTGAGGGCAAAAATGGAGACTCTAGACCCTTCCTGACCAGAGCTATGGATATCCCACGTAGCATTTTTTCAATGGAAAAAAATAGTGGGTTCGTGGACGGTGGAATTTTGGGGTGGCTCTTGGTGCCACGGACTCAGGGGGGCCCACTGAGTGCAGTAAAATGGTTTTCATCAAAATATCTCGAAAGCTCAGCTTAAAAACCACGTGTCCACGAAGCCACTTTTTGTCCAATAACCCACTATTTTTGTAAAATGCTAACCCGCATTCAATAAGCTGCGATCGGACACAATCCCACCTGCCATCGATTGAATGGGGATTGGGACAGTTTCTCTGATAGACATTTGAATTAAAGTTGCTGTCATGATGAAAACCATTTTACTGCACTCAGGGGCCTCCCCTGAGCCCGTAGCACCAAGTCCCATCCCATAATTCCACTGACCGCGAAACCACTATTTTTTACAATGGAACAAATGCTACGTGGGATCTGACAGTTTCTGTGATAGTCATTTTTTGAAAAGTTTTTTTCTTGATAAAAACTATTTTACTGCACTCAGGGGGCCCCCCAGAGTCCGTAGCACCAAGTCCCATCCCATAATTCCACCGTCCACGAACCCATTAAGTCGGGGGCCCCAGCGAACGGCGATCCGCTACGGGGCGTCCCCGCGGCGCGCCACCGCCCTGGTTCGAGTAAGGGCCCCCGTGGGACCTCATCACCCGAATTTGAGCTCTCTGGGTCTTCGCGTTCCCGAGATATGAGCGATTTTGTTCCCGAGATCGTGACGTCATCAGCGAGCGCCATTTTGAAGTGTGCCCGATGGTTTTCGGCTAATATCTCCGCGAAAACACGGCCAAAATTCATAATTTTTTTATCATTCTTTTCAGCTCAACTAGACGGTTCCACGGCCGGATCCGTCCAGTTTTTGCTTAGATAAATGTGTATTTTCATCTACATCTCTGGCCCCCGGGGGCCCACGGGGCCGTGGGTGGTCTCAAAGTAAAGGTCTCGTCCCCCTCTAAACGAGATACAATTTTGGTGTCTGTAGGAGCCAGTGGGACATCACAAAAAATTAATACGTTGTAATTTTGTCCAGTCACCATCCACAATCAATGGACTCATCGCAAACGGGGGTTAGGAAACGCTTAGAAAGCGGCTAGGGCCCTCAAACTCGGGGGCCCCACTCGGGGACGGGAGACGACGGCACTCGCCGAGTTTCGGGTTCCCGAGATCGTGACGTCATCAGCGAGCGCCATTTTGAAGTGTGCCCGATGGTTTTCGGCTAATATCTCCGCGAAAACACGGCCAAAATTCATAATTTTTTTATCATTCTTTTCAGCTCAACTAGACGGTTCCACGGCCGGATCCGTCCAGTTTTTGCTTAGATAAATGTGTATTTTCATCTACATCTCTGGCCCCCGGGGGCCCACGGGGCCGTGGGTGGTCTCAAAGTAAAGGTCTCGTCCCCCTCTAAACGAGATACAATTTTGGTGTCTGTAGGAGCCAGTGGGACATCACAAAAAATTAATACGTTGTAATTTTGTCCAGTCACCATCCACAATCAATGGACTCATCGCAAACGGGGGTTAGGAAATGCTTAGAAAGCGGATAGGGCCCTCAAACTCGGGGGCCCCACTCGGGGACGGGAGACGACGGCACTCGCCGAGTTTCGGGGTCCTACGACTTTCCGTCTCCCTATGGCCTCCACATCTGGCTGCCATTTTGGAGTATGGCCCAAAGGCTTTGATTAGGTAATTCAGTTGTGTTTGATTAGAGATGGAATTGCAATCTGCAGGGAGGGGGGCCTCCAAGAGTGTAAGTGCATCCGTTTTTGCTTTCCTTGGCCGACCTCGTCGGGCTTCAGAGCCTGACGATGAAGGTCCACACCCAACAATTTCTCTATTTCTGAAATTTAATGGCGAGAAAATGGCCCACTAGAGTAGCCCAGCCGGGGTAGCGTGGCCGAGGGGTCTAAGGCGCTGGATGTAGGCCTGAGTCTCTTTGGGGGCGTGGGTTTGAATCCCACCGCTGCCAGCACAGGTTTTAATGAGGGCCAGACACCTAAAGTGTCCTCTGAAAAGGTGCAAAAGCAGCTGAAAATATGCACCCTCTTGAATCAGAGACAACAATAACTTACAATTATTATAATGACACTTCCAAAATGAATTTAAATATAATAATAATGTATAGCACACAGGGGTCCCCAATCCTGCTCTGTGCAGGACAGTCGATCGGCAGGACTGGGCACCCCTTGTCAATGGAGTTTGCAAATTTGACTCATTGAGAGTTTTTGGTGAACTGACAGCTACCTCTTGATTTTGAGTTTAACTGCGACACATCTGGCTGCCATTTTGGAGTATGGCCCAAAGGCTTTGATTAGGTAATTCAGTTGTGTTTGATTAGAGATGGAATTGCAATCTGCAGGGAGGGGGGCCTCCAAGAGTGTAACTGCATCCCCCCTCTACTTAGTAGGCATTTCCACCAGTCGAGGAGCTCCTTCAAGGCATGAAGAATTTCAACTGATTGATTGAAATTCTTTTGGCCAGGTGTCTGTCACTCATCTTGTTGTGCCACTTGGCAGACACGCATCTACAAAATTCAATAGTTTCAAGAGAGAATCAAGTCAAAATTAAGAATTTTGAAGAAAATGAAGAGCATAGAACTCTGAATTTTACATAAAAGCACTGCATGTTGTATGTGACAGCTTCAGATGAGACCATTCTTAGGCACAATGCCTGGAACAGATGCAACTTCTGCATCTTTTCCTGCCACAGTACCTCATGCGGTCTGGGCACGTTTTCAGTTTCTAAATTGTCATGGGCATATTAGATATTATGTCATCTCCAATTTGGATCCAGCCTTGTATGAGGATTTCAGATGATGCTAACTTCTGTGAAGAGATGATGCCAACTCTGTTTTAAAGTTGACATGAAATCAAAATTGACCCTATTAACTTTGTTAGCACATATAACTTGTCTCGTGGTGAACAATTAATCTGTGGAAGTTAATGCTCAGAAAAAATACAAGTACTCCACAGCGACTCCTGGGGTCACTGTTTCACAAATGGAAATTTTGCATAGTGTGCCTTTAATGTAATACAACACTATTAACTAAAGCTTAAAACAATTATTGAACCTGGTCTTTAAACTGTAGAAGTTTGTCAGTTTATAAATCCATTAACACCATATAACTAGCCTCTCTTTGTTCTGCTAATGGTCACAATTGTGACCTGACGAATAATCAAGTTTTTTGTATGGACTTTGATATATTTTTTTGACGTAATTGATAAAGATTGTTTAATATCCTTATAAATTCATACATGTTATCTCAGGGAAAAGAAATTGGAATTACATGGGTTAACTGCCATATGCAACTGTAACCTATATTTTTGCTATAAGTACATTACTTTGACAGTCACCTTTGATAATGTCTTGTACAATTATGTTTTTTTAATGCTGCCTAGAAACAATATTGTGAGAGGTGATAAAAATGTGAATTAAAAATAAGTTATTTTTAGTTTAAATACCTTTGAGCACATTGGATAAAGTAAGCAAATTAGAGTGGGCCTTTTAAGAAGTGATTTTAAAGCACTATTGTTGCATATTTAAATCTATATAGAAAAGAATACTAACCGTTTCTTTAGTTATTTACAATGACACTTATGGTTACACTACTTGCTTTTCCCAGTATGGTTTGTGAAACTAAACTTAGTGCCTAGTTAAGAATGGCTAGAAGAATGCACGCAACTTTCCAAATGTAAGATAAGCCCATGCAATAAAGGTCACATATTCCAAGAATTGACACATTTGCTTTAATAAAATTGAAGAAAAAAACGACATGAAACAACATTTAACAAAGCTTTGCCATAAATATAAATAAATCAGTAGCATTTCAGAACATAATGGACAAAATTAACCTAATTTCAATAGCTTTAGAAAACATGACTTAAATCAATATTTGCCATTCATTAAAAAAAAAAAAAAAAAAAAAAACACTACCACCATTTCAATGGAATTACAATCCTGAAAACTACTTTAAACTTCAAACTACTTCAACCTTCTTCAAACTTTCAGGTCCAAACTTTCACAAGCCAACTTAAACGTTATCTCGGCCAACTTTTTAATCTATTATTTTACTAGGAATCTTTTGAACATTGCACAATTCACATGTTTTAACGATTGCTACACATTGGATTTGATTAAACAATCTTCAAAGTTATAGCCTCTTGCTTTACTGAGCATTTGCTTTATACTCATACACTGTGGTTTGCTTAATTTTACAGAGACTTAAGTTGTTGAAGGTAGAACTGCAGCAATTGGCTCCAAATTACATAAAACTCCACAATCATCTGAAGTTGTATAATATGGGGCTCGAACCCACTATCTCTGTGTCAGAAGCATATCACTCATCTCATTGCACCACTGGGAAGTTGTGTTTTTGCAAAGATGCAGAAGGCGGTCTGGGTTGTTTGGATACATGATTTATTAAGTTGGCTTGTGAGAGGTATCATTTGCTCCAATATGGCGGAAAGTCACATTGTTGGAAAATGACAAATGAGATATTGTCTGAATCGGCATAAACCAAGTAACATAATGACATAACGTAATCAAAATTTGAACAATGTTTTCAAAAGTTATAAGCGTTTTTGCAAAAAAAACGTATATCTCAGGAACACTAGGTGGCGCTGTGTTCAAAATTTGCATGTCCCTTCAGGACATTTTGTCGATCATCCTTACCAAATTCTTTGCTAATATGTCAAATAATTTAAAAGATATTGCAATTTATGACAAAATTCTAAATGGCGGACACGTGGTACATCCAATCCTGGCAAAATTGATATCCACAGAATCGACATGACACAAGAAATCCATAGATACCACATTTATGATTTTCTGACAAACTGTTCAAAAGTTATTGGCCAAAATAGCTATTTTTCATATCTCATGACCCATAGGTGGCGCTATTCCCAACTTTGGCATGAAACCTCAGAACATGCTTCCGATGAAATGTACCAATTTTCGTTTCGATTGATCAAATTTTGGCCGAGATACAGCCTCTTAGCCAATTTTGGGTGGACCTCGTTAAGTTTGCGACACCATAACTTTTTTTTCCCAGTAAAAAAAAAAAATCGGGAACAGTACATTTATGCGGCTCAGTCCGAAGATCATTTGAGCACACGTTTGGAGAAAATTGGACAAAATTTGAAGGAGGAGTAGCGAAAAAACTGAATACTCTACTTTTCAAAATGGCCACTACTGTAATGGGCGGGGTCTTAATGTACAGTATTGGTTGTGATCAGCATGATGAGTGGAATCAGGTGGACTAAGTTTCATGTCTCTAGATCAAAGCGTTCAAAAGTTATAACCATTTCAATGTTGCATTTTTGAACTGGTGGTGGCGCTATAGAGTTGGTTCTAGAGACTCAAAATTTGGCTCAATTACTCTTCATGATCATCTCTATAACGATGCCAAATTTCATCATTTTCCTACTTACGGTTCATAGGGCTGCCATAGACTTCCATTTGCGGAATAATAATAATAATAATAATAATAAGAAGAAGAAGAAAACTAACAGATACAATAGGTGCCTTGCCCTTCGGGCTTGGCCCCTAATAATAATAAATAATAAGAAAACTAACAGATACAATAGGTGCCTTGCCCTTCGGGCTTGGCCCCTAACTAACAGATACAATAGGTGGCTCAGGCCCTTCGGGGCTTGGCCCCTAACTAACAGATACAATAGGTGGCTCAGCCCCTTTGTGGCTTGGCCCCTAATAATAATGTATAGCACACAGGGGTCCCCAATCCTGCTTTGTGCAGGACAGTCGATCTGCAGGACTGGGCACCCCTTGTCAATGGAGTTTGCAAATTTGACTCATTGAGAGTTTTTGGTGAACTGACAGCTACCTCTTGATTTTGAGTTGAACTGCGAAACATCTGGCTGCCATTTTGGAGTATGGCCCAAAGGCTTTGATTAGGTAATTCAGTTGTGTTTGATTAAAGATGGTATTGCAATCTTCAGGGAGGGGGGCCTCCAAGATTGTAACTGTGTCCCCCCTCTACTTATTAGGCCTTTCCACCTGTCGAGGAGCTCCTTCAAGGTATGAAGAATTTCAACTGATTTAACTATGGAAAAGTGAGACACTAAAAGAAAAAATAGCCGAAAATGGCCCACGGAAGGCATTCTCACAAGGTAGCGTGGCCGAGCGGTCTAAGGCGCTGGATTAAGGCTCCAGTCTCTTCGGGGGCGTGGGTTCAAATCCCACCGCTGCCAAGTCTGCATTTTAGAAGGCACTTGTGAAAAGACTGGAGAAGTGACACTGCTTGCTCCCAGTCTCTTCAAAACTCAGCCGTTTTTGCTTTCCTTGGCCGAACTCGGCGGGCTTCAGAGCCTGACGATGAAGGTCCATACCCAACAATTTCTCTATTTCTGAAATTTAATGGCCAGAAAATGGCCCACTAGAGTGGCCAAGCCGGGGTAGCGTGACCGAGGGGTCTAAGGCGCTGGATTTAGGCTCCAGTCTTTTCGGGGGCGTGGGTTCAATTCCCACTGCTGCCAGCAGAGCTTTTAATGAGGGCCAGACACCTAAAGTGTCCTCTGAAAAGGTGCAAAAGCAGCTGAAAATATGCACCCTCTTGAATCAGAGACAACAATAACTTGCAATTATTATAATGACACTTCCAAAATGAATTTAAATATAATAATAATGTATAGCACACAGGGGTCCCCAATCCTGCTTTGTGCAGGACAGTCCATCGGCAGGACTGGGCACCCCTTGTCAATGGAGTTTGCAAATTTGACTCATTGAGAGTTTTTGGTGAACTGACAGCTACCTCTTGATTTTGAGTTTAACTGCGACACATCTGGCTGCCATTTTGGAGTATGGCCCAAAGGCTTTGATCAGGTAATTCAGTTGTGTTTGATTAGAGATGGAATTTTAATCTGCAGGGAGGGGGGCCTCCAAGAGTGTAACTGCGTCCCCCCTCTACTTAGTAGGCATTTGTCGGCATTTGACATTGTCGAGGAGCTCCTTCAAGGCATGAAGAATTTCAACTGATTTAACTATGGAGAAGTGAGACACAAAAAGAAAAAATTGGCGAAAATGGCCCACGGAAGGCATTCTCACAAGGTAGCGTGGCCGAGCTTTGATTAGGTAATTCGATTAGGCTTTGATTAGGTAATTCAGTTGTGTTTGATTAGAGATGAAATTGCAATCTGCAGGGAGGGGGGCCTCCAAGAGTGCAGTGTTAATTTTGTCAGCAAATTTTGATTTAGTTTTAGTCTTAGTCTTTTGACTAAAATGCCATTTAGTTTTAGTCATATTTTAGTCATCTGAATTGTTTTAGTTTTAGTCTAGTTTTAGTCGACGAAATACAATAACATTTGAGTCGACTAAATCTACAGTAGATTTAGTCGCCTAAAATATAATGGGTTTAGTTCAATTGTAATGCATTAATTTAGAATTTCTCTAAAATTTCCAAACCCATATACTCCCGGAGAAAACATCTATTAACCTATTAATATGAATGATTTTTAAGTTTGAACATGCAATACAGATACAGATTTAACTGCTGTTACTTAAAAAATATCTTAAAATGAAATAAAACCACTTTTCCTAAAGTACAACACAGTCTTCTTTACAATGAATGATATATTCATTCCTTATAACTACTTACACATCATTCTTTATTCTTTCAAGCAGACATATTTATTTGTATGAATTAAATATAATTAATCCTTATTAAAGCTATTAACAAACAGTGAATGCTTTTCTCTTTTTCTTTTGTTGCTTGATCAAAATTAAGGACACGGACCGCATTAGGTTTATTGCCACTGTCACTTTAAGACGTCGGATCATGTCCAATGACATGCGGATACAATTGCACTGATGCACATCCGACACACTCAGGGTGCTTCTCATTTCTTATTTATGCATCCTCGTTTCCTTTCCTCGCTTCCTTTCCTAGCTCCTCATCTCCTCCCCTGTAGGTTGTGAGGGAAGGACGCAAGGAAAGAAAATGAGGACGGAGGAATCGAAATGAAAGCTTTTTTTATACATTGGAATACTTGATCACTCGAGCGTCATTTCACAGCGTCATCAGCAGCGCTCAAAGGGTCTGCCCTTATGTTGTTGAAGTTTGTTTATTTAAGAAATTCATAATGAATAATAATAAAGCAAGATACCCTGTTGAAATATGTGATATGTGTGGTTTATATAAACTGCAAAGGTAAATTATAAATTATAAATTAAATAAATTAAAAAGATAGTGACCGATGTGAAGGGGGAGGAGAATGTATACGTGCGTCACATTTAGTCAATAAAACACTTCCGCATAGGATACACCTGTGTATCCTCGCTCATAACTCCTCCGAAAGCCTCATCACTTCTCGATCCTCGACTCCTCGCGGTGCAATTAGAGAATTGAAATGTCCTTCTAGATGGCTGTGCTTGATTGGTTTCCGGGTCATAGGATGGAGGACAGAGGAGCGAGGAGGTGAGGAGGGATATTGAGAAGCACCCTCACAGTTTAAGACATAACCAGCATAGTTTACATGAATACTCTCCAAAAAGGACATTTAGACATACTGTTGTGTATTTCTCCATTCAGACACGAAAGAGAGCTCAATTCAGTAGCCTACTCGCGCGCTGTAGGTGTATTGTGCATGACTGCACGCTTCGGGTTGGTGTGTGCGCAAAGAAAACCGCACCGAATAGAGCTCTTTTTTGCATCGTCACTCTTATTCAGAGATCTATATGTCTACTCTACTCATTCTCCCAGACGTTCACATTTTTTAACGTTTTATGACCGCGGGGTAGATCACGTTACAGTAGCCTACAAATGTGCGCATCTACCACACACGCAGGACATCTGACGGATCGCTTCCCAAATCGTCACTATCTAACATTTTCGTCTAGTTTTTATTCGTTGACGAAAATGTCAATAGATTTTCGTCATAGTCTTTGTCATTCAAAACTAGGTTTTATTTAGTTATCGTCTCGTTTTCGTCTGTGAAAAAATGTCGTTGACGAATAATTTTCGTCGTTATTTTCGTCAACGAAATTAACACTGCAAGAGTGTAACTGCGTCCCCCCTCTACTTAGTAGGCATTTCCACCTGTCGAGGAGCTCCTTCAAGCCATGAAGAATTTCAACTGATTTAACTATGGAGAAGTGAGCCACTAAAAGAAAAAATTGGCGAAAATGGCCCACAGAAAGCATTCTTACAAGGTAGCGTGGCCGAGCGGTCTAAGGCGCTGGATTAAGGCTCCAGTCTCTTCGGGGGCGTGGGTTCAAATCCCACCGCTGCCAAGTCTGCATTTTAGAAGGCACCTGTGAAAAGACTGGAGAAGTGACACTGCTTGCTCCCAGTCTCTTCAAAACTCAGCCGTTTTTGCTTTCCTTGGCCGAACTCGGCGGGCTTCAGAGCCTGACGATGAAGGTCCACACCCAACAATTTCTCTATTTCTGAAATTTAATGGCCAGAAAATGGCCCACTAGAGTGGCCAAGCCGGGGTAGCATGACCGAGGGGTCTAAGGCGCTGGATTTAGGCTCCAGTCTTTTTGGGGGTGTGGGTTCAATTCCCACTGCTGCCAGCAGAGGTTTTAATGAGGGCCAGACACCTAAAGTGTGCTCTGAAAAGGTGCAAAAGCAGCTGAAAATATGCATCCTCTTCAATCAGAGACAACAATAACTTGCAATTATTATAATGACACTTCCAAAATGAATTTAAATATAATAATAATGTATAGCACACAGGGGTGCCCAATCCTGCTCTGTGCAGGACAGTGGATCAGCAGGACTGAGAGTTGTTGGTGAACTGACAGCTACCTCTTGATTTTGAGTTTAACTGCGACACATCGGGCTGCCATTTTGGAGTAACCAAGCCGGGGTAGCGTTGCCGAGGGGTCTAAGGCGCTGGATTTAGGCTCCAGGATCCAGTCTCTTCGGGGGCGTGGGTCCGAATCCCACTGCTGCCAGCAGAGGTTTTAATGAGGGCCAGACACCTAAAGTGTGCTCTGAAAAGGTGCAAAAGCAGCTGAAAATATGCACCCTCTTGAATCAGAGACAACAATAACTTGCAATTATTATAATGACACTTCCAAAATGAATTTAAATATAATAATAATGTATAGCAGGACAGTCGATCGGCAGGACTGAGAGTTTTTGGTGAACTGACTGCTACCTCTTGATTTTGAGTTTAACTGCGACACATCTGGCTGCCATTTTGGAGTATGGCCCAAAGGCTTTGATCAGGTAATTCAGTTGTGTTTGATTAGAGATGGAATTTTAATCTGCAGGGAGGGGGGCCTCCAAGAGTGTAACTGCGTCCCCCCTCTACTTAGTAGGCATTTCCACCTTTCGAGGAGCTCCTTCAAGGCATGAAGAATTTCAACTGATTTAACTATGGAGAAGTGAGACACTAAAAGAAAAAATTAGCGAAAATGGCCCACGGAAAGCATTCTCACAAGGTAGCGTGGCCGAGCGCTCTAAGGCGCTGGATTAAGGCTCCAGTCTCTTCGGGGGCGTGGGTTCAAATCCCACCGCTGCCAAGTCTGCATTTTAGAGGGCAATTGTGAAAAGACTGGAGAAGTGACACTGCTTGCTCCCAGTCTCTTCAAAACTCAGTCGTTTTTGCTTTCCTTGGCCTAACTCCGCGGGCTTCAGAGCCTGACGATGAAGGTCCACACCCAACAATTTCTCTATTTCTGAAATTTAATGGCCAAAAAATGGCCCACTAGAGTAGCCAAGCCGGGGTAGCGTGGCCGAGTGGTCTAAGGCGCTGGATTTAGGCTCCAGTCTCTTTGGGGGCGTGGGTTCGAATCCCACCGCTGCCAGCAGAGGTTTTAATGAGGGCCAGACACCTAAAGTGTCCTCTGAAAAGGTGCGAAAGCAGCTGAAAATATGCATCCTCTTCAATCAGAGACAACAATAACTTGCAATTATTATAATGACACTTCCAAAATGAATTTAAATATAATAATAATGTATAGCACACAGGGGTGCCCAATCCTGCTCTGTGCAGGACAGTGGATCAGCGGGACTGAGAGTTGTTGGTGAACTGACAGCTACCTCTTGATTTTGATTTTAACGGCGACACATCTGGCTGCCATTTTGGAGTATGGCCCAAATGCTTTGATTAGGTAATTCAGTTGTGTTTGATTAGAGATGGAATTGCAATCTGCAGGGAGGGGGGCCTCCAAGAGTGTAACTGCATCCCCCCTCTACTTAGTAAGGCCTTTCCACCTGTCGAGGAGCTCCTTCAAAGCATGAAGAATTTCAACTGATTTAACTATGGAGAAGTGAGACACTAAAAGAAAAAATTGGCGAAAATGGCCCACAGAAGGCATTCTCACAAGGTAGCGTGGCCGAGCGCTCTAAGGCGCTGGATTAAGGCTCCAGTCTCTTCGGGGACGTGAGTTCAAATCCCACCGCTGCCAAGTGTTCATTTTAGAAGGCAATTGTGAAAAGACTGGAGAAGTGACACTGCTTGCTCCCAGTCTCTTCAAAACTCAGCCGTTTTTGCTTTCCTTGGCCGAACTCGGCGGGCTTCAGAACCTGACGATGAAGGTCCACACCCAACAATTTCTCTATTTCTGAAATTTAATGGCCAGAAAATGGCCCACTAGAGTAACCAAGCAGGGGTGGCATGGCCGCGGGGTCTAAGGCGCTGGATTTAGGCTCCAGTCTCTTTGGGGGCGTGGGTTCAAAACCCACTGCTGCCAGTAGAGGTTTTAATGAGGGCCAGACACCTAAAGTGTGTTCTGAAAAGGTGCAAAAGCAGCTGAAAATATGCACCCTCTAAAATCAGAGACAACAATAACTTGCAATTATTATAATGACACTTCCAAAATGAATTTAAATATAATAATAATGTATAGCACACAGGGGTGCCCAATCCTGCTCTGTGCAGGACAGTCGATCGGCAGGACTGAGAGTTTTTGGTGAACTGACACCTACCTCTTGATTTTGAGTTTAACTGCGACACATCTGGCTGCCATTTTGGAGTATGTCCCAAAGGCTTTGATCAGGTAATTCAGTTGTGTTTGATTAGAGATGGAATTGCAATCTGCAGGGAGGGGGGCCTCCAAGAGTGTAACTGCGTCCCCCCTCTACTTAGTAGGCATTTCCACCTGTCGAGGAGCTCCTTCAAGGCATGAAGAATTTCAACTGATTTAACTATGGAGAAGTGAGACACAAAAAGAAAAAATTGGCGAAAATGGCCCACGGAAGGCATTCTCACAATGTAGCGTGGCCGAGCTTTGATTAGGTAATTCGATTAGGCTTTGATTAGGTAATTCAGTTGTGTTGATTAGAGATGGAACTGCAATCTGCAGGGAGGGGGGCCTCCAAGAGTGTAACTGCGTCCCCCCTCTACTTAGTAGGCATTTCCACCTGTCGAGGAGCTCCTTCAAGGCATGAAGAACTTCAACTGATTTAACTATGGAGAAAAAATTGGCGAAAATGGCCCACGGAAGGCATTCTCACAAGGTAGCATGGCCGAGCTTTGATTAGGTAATTCGATTAGGCTTTGATTAGGTAATTCAGTTGTGTTTGATTAGAGATGGAATTGCAATCTGCAGGGAGGGGGGCCTCCAAGAGTGTAACTGTGTCCCCCCTCTACTTAGTAGGCATTTCCACCTGTCGAGGAGCTCCTTCAAAGCATGAAGAATTTCAACTGATTTAACTATGGAGAAGTGAGACACTAAAAGAAAAAATTGGCGAAAATGGCCCACGGAAGGCATTCTCACAAGGTAGCGTGGCCGAGCTTTGATTAGGTAATTCGATTAGGCTTTGATTAGGTAATTCAGTTGTGTTTGATTAGAGATGGAATTGCAATCTGCAGGGAGGGGGGCCTCCAAGAGTGTAACTGCATCCCCCCTCTACTTAGTAGGCCTTTCCACCTTTCGAGGAGCTCCTTCAAGGCATGAAGAATTTCAACTGATTTAACTATGGAGAAGTGAGACACTAAAAGAAAAAATTGGCGAAAATGGCCCACGGAAGGCATTCTCACAAGGTAGCGTGGCCCCTAACTAACAGATACAATAGGTGGCTCAGCCCCTTTGTGGCTTGGCCCCTAATAATAATGTATAGCACACAGGGGTCCCCAATCCTGCTTTGTGCAGGACAGTCGATCTGCAGGACTGGGCACCCCTTGTCAATGGAGTTTGCAAATTTGACTCATTGAGAGTTTTTGGTGAACTGACAGCTACCTCTTGATTTTGAGTTGAACTGCGAAACATCTGGCTGCCATTTTGGAGTATGGCCCAAAGGCTTTGATTAGGTAATTCAGTTGTGTTTGATTAAAGATGGTATTGCAATCTTCAGGGAGGGGGGCCTCCAAGATTGTAACTGTGTCCCCCCTCTACTTATTAGGCCTTTCCACCTGTCGAGGAGCTCCTTCAAGGTATGAAGAATTTCAACTGATTTAACTATGGAAAAGTGAGACACTAAAAGAAAAAATAGCCGAAAATGGCCCACGGAAGGCATTCTCACAAGGTAGCGTGGCCGAGCGGTCTAAGGCGCTGGATTAAGGCTCCAATCTCTTCGGGGGCGTGGGTTCAAATCCCACCGCTGCCAAGTCTGCATTTTAGAAGGCACTTGTGAAAAGACTGGAGAAGTGACACTGCTTGCTCCCAGTCTCTTCAAAACTCAGTCGTTTTTGCTTTCCTTGGCCGAACTCGGCGGGCTTCAGAGCCTGACGATGAAGGTCCACACCCAACAATTTCTCTATTTCTGAAATTTAATGGCCAGAAAATGGCCCACTAGAGTGGCCAAGCCGGGGTAGCGTGACCGAGGGGTCTAAGGCGCTGGATTTAGGCTCCAGTCTTTTCGGGGGCGTGGGTTCAATTCCCACTGCTGCCAGCAGAGCTTTTAATGAGGGCCAGACACCTAAAGTGTCCTCTGAAAAGGTGCAAAAGCAGCTGAAAATATGCACCCTCTTGAATCAGAGACAACAATAACTTGCAATTATTATAATGACACTTCCAAAATGAATTTAAATATAATAATAATGTATAGCACACAGGGGTCCCCAATCCTGCTTTGTGCAGGACAGTCCATCGGCAGGACTGGGCACCCCTTGTCAATGGAGTTTGCAAATTTGACTCATTGAGAGTTTTTGGTGAACTGACAGCTACCTCTTGATTTTGAGTTTAACTGCGACACATCTGGCTGCCATTTTGGAGTATGTCCCAAAGGCTTTGATCAGGTAATTCAGTTGTGTTTGATTAGAGATGGAATTGCAATCTGCAGGGAGGGGGGCCTCCAAGAGTGTAACTGCGTCCCCCCTCTACTTAGTAGGCATTTCCACCTGTCGAGGAGCTCCTTCAAGGCATGAAGAATTTCAACTGATTTAACTATGGAGAAGTGAGACACAAAAAGAAAAAATTGGCGAAAATGGCCCACGGAAGGCATTCTCACAAGGTAGCGTGGCCGAGCTTTGATTAGGTAATTCGATTAGGCTTTGATTAGGTAATTCAGTTGTGTTGATTAGAGATGGAACTGCAATCTGCAGGGAGGGGGGCCTCCAAGAGTGTAACTGCGTCCCCCCTCTACTTAGTAGGCATTTCCACCTGTCGAGGAGCTCCTTCAAGGCATGAAGAACTTCAACTGATTTAACTATGGAGAAGTGAGACAAAAAAAAAAAATTGGCGAAAATGGCCCACGGAAGGCATTCTCACAAGGTAGCATGGCCGAGCTTTGATTAGGTAATTTGATTAGGCTTTGATTAGGTAATTCAGTTGTGTTTGATTAGAGATGGAATTGCAATCTGCAGGGAGGGGGGCCTCCAAGAGTGTAACTGCGTCCCCCCTCTACTTAGTAGGCATTTCCACCTGTCGAGGAGCTCCTTCAAAGCATGAAGAATTTCAACTGATTTAACTATGGAGAAGTGAGACACTAAAAGAAAAAATTGGCGAAAATGGCCCACGGAAGGCATTCTCACAAGGTAGCGTGGCCGAGCTTTGATTAGGTAATTCGATTAGGCTTTGATTAGGTAATTCAGTTGTGTTTGATTAGAGATGGAATTGCAATCTGCAGGGAGGGGGGCCTCCAAGAGTGTAACTGCATCCCCCCTCTACTTAGTAGGCCTTTCCACCTTTCGAGGAGCTCCTTCAAGGCATGAAGAATTTCAACTGATTTAACTATGGAGAAGTGAGACACTAAAAGAAAAAATTGGCGAAAATGGCCCACGGAAGGCATTCTCACAAGGTAGCGTGGCCGAGCGGTCTAAGGTGCTGGATTAAGGTTCCAGTCTCTTCGGGGGCGTGGGTTCAAATCCCACCGCTGCCAAGTCTGCATTTTAGAAGGCACCTGTGAAAAGACTGGAGAAGTGACACTGCTTGCTCCCAGTCTCTTCAAAACTCAAGATTTTGCTTTCCTTGGCCGAACTCGGCGGGCTTCAGAGCCTGACGATGAAGGTCCACACCCAACAATTTCTCTATTTCTGAAATTTAATGGCCAGAGAATGGCCCACTAGAGTGGCCAAACAAGCTTGGCCGAGGCGTCTAAGGCGCTGGATTTAGGCTACAGTCTCTTCGGGGGCGTGGGTTCGAATCCCACTGCTGCCAGCAGAGGTTTTAATGAGGGCCAGACACCTAAAGTGTGCTCTGAAAAGGTGCAAAAGCAGCTGAAAATATGCATCCTCTTGAATCAGAGACAACAATAACTTGCAATTATTATAATGACACTTCCAAAATGAATTTAAATATAATAATAATGTATAGCACACAGGGGTGCCCAATCCTGCTCTGTGCAGGACAGTCGATCGGCAGGACTGAGAGTTTTTGGTGAACTGACAGCTACTGTCGTGGCTAATTGCTGGTCTCTGGTCCTGATCAGTAGTTTTTCAGAGTCTAGTAGGAGTTAGTCTTCAAAAAGTTTTCAGAGTCGAAGTTCCAGGTCTCAGAAGAAGAACTTTATTGAGCAATTCAACAAAGTGAGATGGTCAGCTGAATCATCTGATCTTACAGTGGTTGAAACATAGATTTTATACATCTTTCTTATCGCCAGTGTCCAATTAGTGTTTGTACCGTTATCTCTTACACATTGCTCCTCCTTGGTATCACGCCACCATTAAGATCACATGCTCCGAGGCCTTATTTCTAATAGTGGCGGAGTATCACATGTATAGTTTTAAAAAAAATATTACATCATATATGTTTTTTAGTACTTTCCTGTACCTTGCACCAACGTCATCTATGCATTAAAGGTACTTTTCCAACTCTACATTGCCCTATGGCTAGGGTGACCAGATTTCTCAGAGTGGAATACGGGACAGACACAGAACCCACAGACCTACAACAACTACTGCACACATACAAGTATTTACACTTAATAATATTGTTAGCTATGTAAAAAAATAAATGTAAACTTACATAAAATTGCAGATCAGTGGGAACAAGATGGTTCAACAGCATCATTCACTGTTGCTGTTTTGTATTTTTCACTGGAACCAATTTTTGCCAGCGTGCGCTTGTCTTTTAAGAGTTTATCATAAAATGCGGAGCAGTCCAGTCCGAAATTAATTCGTACGAAAAGCATTGCCTTCATTGTTGTTACACTCAGTCGAGATTTTTCATCCGTCCATGATGCATTCATTAACGAGAACACACGCT
Organism: Siphateles boraxobius; assembly: GCF_051911475.1. Lineage (NCBI taxonomy): Eukaryota > Metazoa > Chordata > Actinopteri > Cypriniformes > Leuciscidae > Siphateles > Siphateles boraxobius. The sequence goes on along the minus strand of NW_027508722.1, from coordinate 5,271,634 downwards.
CCACAGGTGCATATGTACCAGGCAGGCATAAAACAAACTCCACAGCCAAAGATAAGACTCCAAAGTTGAGTGACTTGCTACCCATCTCACTAAACACGTCTGTCCATCTATCAGACACAGCCACCTTGTTTTTGTTCCACTCAGTGATGTGACAAGTGACAATGTTTTTAGCACAGGCCCACTCATCAAAGAGCATGGTTTCGTCAACTGATGTGAGAGCAGGTATTCTTGAGTAGAACTTGCTGAGGCTGCTCTGAATGTCTCTCCATTCTGGAACACTTCTCAGTAGGACCCACTCTAGTTCTCTTGTATTCTCCAGTGAGCAGCTCCAATTGTCAAGGTAATCCACTGATGCTGAGTAAAAGCTTCTCACTGCACACTAAAAATCATCAGCTTTTATGTCACCAGCTTCAACAAGGGTGTCTAACTGTTTTGATGTCAGAGGGAATGAATGATTCCTCCAGCCTGGCCAGCAAGACATTTCTCAGATCATAAATGTGCAAAGCCACTTCTGTGGCAGATATATTTTCTTGCTCTACTGTCGCCAGTGCACGATGGAAAGCTGCAGTTTGCTTAAGTGCAAATCCATGCCAAAGTTTTGTGCAAGGGCTGCTGAATGTGTCTTTTAGAAACTTTGGCCACTTTTCTTGAGAAAGAAAGTATGCACGTAGACCATCAAAAAGGTGTAGAATTCATTCAAGAGCTGGACCAAGAGAGAGGAAACATGTGCTACCATGCTGCAGTAATTTTTGATAGTCCAGCTGTACAAAGTCACAAAACTCCTTGAGCTCCCTTACGCGCACTGTATAGATATGAAAGTATTTGTATACCTTCACAGCAAAACACTCCAAATCAATTGGTAAGCAATCCACTGCTGTTTGCAGGGTATTGTGGATGATGTGTGCATTACAGCCAATGCCCAGAATATCCCTTCCTAGCTGCATTTGCAGCTTTCTCCAGATATTGCCTTTACCAGCTCTTTTAACACCACCAAAGTTTGTGTTAGTGTTATCAGCACAAAGTGCAACTATTTTCTGATCAAGGCCATGTTTTTCAATGACATGGGAAATGTAGGCAGTTTGCAAATCAGATGTCTCACCTGGCAGAGATGAAAATTCAATTATCTTGACCTTTACACCCTCTAGTGGCTTGAAGTATCGCACAAGCACAGGAAACAGTTTAATGTCTTTGTGGTTGGATGCATCCACAGTTAATGTGACACAGGAGCACTTGTCCAAATCATGCTGAACTTCTTCCTCTGACAAAGGACCAAGAACGTTGCATATTATAGCCTCAGATTTAGTGCGAGCAGAAGAAAATTTCGGATCATACAATTTCTTGATCAATTTTGCAGTGCAGTCAGCTGACCGAAAACTATGGCCATGAATAACAGAATGGTATGCAAAAAGTCCTTCACTTGCATGCACTTTATCAGATTCGCAACTTTGCTTCACAAAAAATTTGCTGACACTTGGAGTAGCACACTTACTTTTAGCAGCGTCCATGTGCTTTTTTGTGTGCATATGCTGCGTAATGTCGGCTCGGCCTCCGTGAGCAATGGAAAAGTGAGCCCCGCAAATGTCGCATCTTAATTTACTTGCCTCTGATAGTGACTCTCTTTTGAGAAATTTAAACTCTTTTTGAAGATCCTCATTAAATGTACATGTATGCTTCTTTGACATCTTTGCACCTGAGTCAAGCTTATCCGTTTGCTCTCGTCTCGTACACACTTAACTGTGACGTCGGATTCCGCCTTCACTAAATGCAAGTTGATTGAGTGAATTGTGATTGGATGGAATTGTCCTTCTGCCTTCTCTTATTGGATGGAAAAATGTTTTCTCTATGAGGAAAATATATGAGGTGATTTGTTAGTTTTATTATTAGGCTATTTCGAAGAGTACTCGCGCTATCACTCAGGAAAAAATAAAATAAAATAAAAAACCTAAAATATATATTAACGATGAAATACGGGACAAAACATGATTTTTTCATAATAAGTCGGGACACTAAAATTAGAGTTGAAATACGGGACTGTCCCGGGAAAAACGGGACGTCTGGTCACCCTACCTATGGCCTACTGTTGCTCAGCATTACAGCATTCAGACTTGAGGATCAGATAGAGGAGGGGTAACAGAATTCTCCAACACATCCCCGCTTTGGGACTAACTCCAGTCCCACCTTCAATTTTCCCAGGATGTATCTCCATGAGCAGGTCTCTTTCATATCCTACCAATATGATCAATTTAGACCATCCAGTCATTCTACCAATAGACCTGTTATCACAGAGGTACACCCTGGAGGAAGAGTGAGACCAAACATCTCCACCCCCATTTGTCTGGAGTGGAGTAAAAGATCTCGCCTTCCTGTCAAACCATCATTCTCTATATGGACAAAGCAGCTTCAAACATTCAGTGTATTCATCATACAGTGTATAGTCTCGAAGTTACAATTGTCCCACGATGCCAGAGGAACCATGCAGGCGCTTCCTGGTGGCCCGTGGCGCTATCTGGGTTGCTACACCGTTGCCAGAGGTGCCCTGGCAGTGCCTAGGGCGCTATCTGGTGTTGGAGCAGACAGTGGGTTTTTAAACCACCAGTTGAGTCTGCCCTTTGTTGAAACAACAGTAGATGACCGCGCTTGCAAATAATTCCTCTTTTACATCTTATATACAACAGTTCCAGTAGTCTAAATGCACACAATGTCAAGGCTTCTACGTTTTGTTACTGTAATATGCCCATATATGTAAAAAGGTGGATAAAGTGATCTAAAAATAACAAAAACACTCTCATTTCTTTTGCATACAATTACATCACCTCATATCACGGGTAATGTTCTGTTTTAAACCTTCTATTTCCCTTCAGTCTTGCATTAAAATTTGTGACAGCAGTGTGATTATATAAAAACATATCTTAACATGATTATAAGTATAGGATATACAGGACGGGGGCCCTTAAAATAAATGCATAACTGCCCATCTTACTAACTCCCTACTCTACCCATGCATGTTCTAACAAGCTTCCTATTTTTACCCCAAAAAAGAAAGACAGAGTTTTCTAACTCCCTCTCTTGTCAAAAAACAAAGTCAAAAACCTTATAACAAAATTAACAGGTACCCCCAGTCCTTTTACCTTTTTTCATTAGAACTCATCTAACTCATCCAGGCCTGGTCCAATAGGATAGACTCCTGAGTTGCATCCAATGTCAACTCTGTCTCGGTTAACCGACACATTGATCATCTGCTTGGCTCGGGTCATTGACTGAGCAGCTGCAGTGGCCAACATGGATCTGAGAAAAGGTATAACGCAACAGAACAGCAGAAGAGCAACAACAACAACCACAACTATTATTATCCCCACCTTAATCAGCCACTCTTTCCAGGCTCCAAACAAAGAATCAAACCAGTATCCAATATTTCTGTCCCTTCCCGCATTTTCAGCAGCCTCTTGTCTTAGCGCCTTCAGTTTCTTCATAGCCCTAGTGAAAGTTCCATCGGGGGCTGTGTTATTAGGAATAAAGGTGCAGCAGTCAGTCCCAAACATTACACATACTCCTCCTTTATCTGCCAATAACCAATTCAGGGCTTGCCTATTTTGCCATGTCATTTTGCTGGTGGCTTTTAATTGTTGGCCTAGCGCCCCAAGTGCATCATCCGTATAATTAATAAATCTTTGCTGATTGTAGTATATGTAATTTATACATTCAGTATTCTTATTAACAGGTACCCATAGAAGAAATGATTCAAACCCTGACTTTATTTCATCCCTAGCCTTAAATTCATGTGGTATTCCTCTAGGCTGTCCAATTGCATCAATTTTAACATTGGGATCTGGGGTATAAGCTCTCTTAGCTCTGTGCTTATGTCTACTCAACTTTTCTATCGTTTCTTCCTCATTGAGATCCCAGTTTACAATTCCTATTCCTTGAGCTAGCCTCACCCTGGCACAGAGTCCTTTCCAATCAACTAGGGTGGCTCTTAGTCGTTTATCCCCACATAGCCAAAATAAATCAGCTACTGCTTCAGTTTGATTTTCAAGTGGTCCAATCAGGGGAAAGGATAAGGTAGCATTCTCGCAGTTTTCATGAGCACCTGTTACAGACATGTTTTTATTTATTGTTGCTGTGGCATATATTGAGCTAGAGGATTTATATACGTTTGTCTCGTTGTACATCTCATAATCCAGGTGCCAAATTATAGCACATTTACCTTGAAAGGTTCCTACATTTCGATAGCCCATAGTTTTGTTAAAACATTCATACTCCAATGTTTTATCCAGAATGTAATTTTGTGGGGTCTCCTAATTGGCTTTATCTATTCTTACGTCAAGCTCCTTGCATGCACTTCCCCAACCCTCCTGGGTATAAATCTTTGATAATAGTGGTTCCCTAACATGGCCAGGCACTCAGCTGGACAGTATGGAATTACATGTCCAGTTCTGTTACAATATTGTGAATTAAATCTGGCACACTGCATGTAGTCATATTGGTTTGGTACTATTCTTAACTTCTTCAAAGGTGAGGGTGAGCATAATACACATGTGCCTTGTTTTACCTGTCTTACAGTATACACTGCCCATTTATACCATTCATTATGATAGGCATCATCCAACAGTTTTTCTTTTTGTAGTTCTACTTCCAAATCAACTTCAGTTTGGGTATAATCTTCATGAATAGTCATAGCTTTCTGCAGGGATCTTTTTACATTATGTCTGCGTGCTTTGTTACCTTGTGTTGGTTGAGTCAGGTTAGGGTGACTTATCCCACTCAAAGCTTGAGAGGTCTGGTAATTCAGTGTCTGGGGGATTAATTTCTGGGAGGTCAATGTCTGGGAAGTCATTTTCTGGGAGGTCGATTCCTGGGATGCCGATGTCTTGGAGGTTGAGTGTGACAAAGTTGTATGGTTCATCAGCAGAGGGTCCTTCTCCAGGGGATTGTTCGCCTGGAGGCATTGTGTCTGGGGAAGCTGCTGCATGAGGTGTATCACCAAAAAGACCAATACTAGGAGCTCTCTCACCTTCAGGCTCCAGGTCCTCTGAAGGCTGTCCATCATTCCGCTCCGGCATTTCATCCCTTGGCTCAGCGTGTTCAGTCTCCCTAGAATGAGGTTCATCAATGTTAATATCTTCACTTTCAGTTCCCTGCTCTTCTGCGGCATCTTGAGCTATCTCCTCTTGACTCCCTTCCTGACTATCTATTTCCTCATCTTGCCTTCTAGGTCTCAGCCTTGGGACTCGGGTGCAATGATTCAAATGATACCAGGTTGTGCTGCCCTCTACATGTACTGCTGTGGGGGTTGCTCTTACTACAGTATAAGGTCCTTCTCTTCGTGGCTCATTCCACCTTCTCCTAAAGACTCTTAGGTATACCTGGTCTCCAGGTACCACCAGACAGGGAACTTCTTCCTCTTCTCTGGGTCCCCTGTTTTGTTCCTGTGAATGAATAGCTTCATGTATAGCAGTCAATTGTCTCATATATGTCCTTAATTCCAATTGTAACTGTTCTAACGGTGGCCCGTCATAAGGTCCTCTCAAATGAGGCACAGGCATTGGTCTCCCAGTCAACATTTCATGGGGGGTCAGATTAGTGATCCTGTTGGTTTGCATTCGATAGCTCATCAGTGCGAGTGGCAACGCATCTACCCAATTAAGCTTAGTGTCCGCACAAATTTTGTTGATTTTGGCCTTAATAGTCCCATTGACCCGTTCCACGAGTCCCTGTGACTCAGGATGGTAGACATACCCCAGTCTCTGCTTGATCCTCAACTGTTGTATTACTGCCTTTACCGTTCTTTGAATAAAAGCAGACCCATTGTCTGAACTGATCTGGGATGGGATACCAAATCTTGGTATGACCTCTCTCGTCAGAAATTTTATCACTGTCTGTGCTCCTTGCTCTGCTGATGGTTCTGCTTCCACCCATCTACTGAATCTGTCTATAATGACCAACATATACCTTTTTCCTATTACTGCTTTTATCATGTCCACATAATCCATTACTAGATGCTTAAAGGGTGCTTCTGGAACAGTAATAGAGCCTATTGGAGTTGTTGTTCCTTTTCTTACATTGTTTTGTGTGCAAATTTCACATTCACTCAGAAATTCATCTACCCTTGTTTGTAAGTATGGGGACCATAATCCTTGTCTTTTTATCTTTCTCATAATCTCCCCCCTTCCACAGTGGTCAAAACTGTGGGCGTCAGGTATAAGAATATTAAGCAATGGGGTGGGGGCTATCATAAAACCTTCATGAGACCTCCAGATATTATTAGCATCTCTAGTCGCCCCCCTTTGTTGCCATAAGTGTATTTCAGGTGGTGTAGCTCTGGACTGCATTTGGGCAATACTTTCTATAGTAGGGAGGGGCTGGATCAAAACGGATGGTGCCATTACAGCAGATTGACACCCAGAAGCCAATTTTGCTTGGCTATCTGCGGCGTTATTACCTTTGATAACAAAATAATTTCCTTTCTTGTGAGCCTGGCATTTGACGATGGCCAATTTGGCTGGAAACATCATAGCATTAATCAATGCAGTAATTTGGTCCCCATGTTGGATTGGGGTTCCATCACTCTTTTTGAATCCTCTTTGTTTCCATACTGCACCGAAAAGATGGCATACCCCATGGGCGTATGCAGAATCCGTATAAATGTTGGCTGCTTTATTTTTGGCCAGCAGACATGCTGCCGTAAGGGCTTTTAGTTCGGCCAACTGTGCTTAACAAGGCTGTTCACAACGTTGTGTCAGCACAGGAGTAAAATTGTCCCCATCTCGTTGTACAACAGCAAAACCAGCATGATTACCCGAGTGATCTCTAAAGCATGAGCCATCTACAAAGTAGTCCACGTCTGCATCAACAATTGGTGTTGATTCCAAATCTGGTCTCAGACGAGTGAATCCTAGAGAGGCAGCAACACATTCATGAGGTGTTCCTTCCCCCTCTACTGGGACAAAGTTAGCTGGGTTTGTTGTGGTACATCTTTTGATTGTTATATCAGGATAAGTCAACAATGTGGAGTACGCCAAACATCTGGCCTGTGTCAAAACAAAACGTCCCTGTTCCAATAACTCAGCAATCTTATGATGGGTATAGATGATGACTGGATAGCCCATAGTAACAGCAGAGGCTTTCTCAAAAGCAAAGTATACTGCAGCTAGACCTTGTTGATAACATGGTGGGTAGCCTTGGGCTACACTGTCCAATTTGGTGCTATACTGGGCAATGGGTTGCTTCTTCCGCCCACTGCATGTCTCCTACATCAGGACAGCAGAAGCAAAGCCCTCTTTTCTGTCTGCTACATACAAATGGAAAGTTCTGTCATAATTTGGAATCGTTAATAATGGGGCTGTTTGTAATTCTTTTTTGAGTGAGCTGAATGCTATCAGTGCATCAGGATCCCATTTCAATGGTGCTCTAAGATTTTGGTGACCAGCCTGTCTCATAATGGTCCGCAATGGAGCTGTTTTGATCGCATAATCTTCTATCCAATCAGCACTAAAACCAGTCATTCCCAAAAATGTCATCATTTGGCCCACAGTTTGCGGTTGGGGTGCTTTACTAATTCCTTCCAATTGGCTGGGTGATATTGCCTTTGTTTGATCTGCAATTAATCGACCCAGATACTCTACTTGAGGCAAGCAGTATTGCAATTTCTCTTTTGTGGCTTTATGGCCACCTTCTGCTAATTTGGTTAATACTTTAATGGAGTCCTGATGGCACTGTTCCAGCGTTGTTGAACAGATCAACAAATCATCCACATACTGTATTAATGTACTATCCAGTCTTAAGTCTTCTAGATCAAGTTTTAAAACTTGGTTAAACACATGAGGTGAGTGTTTAAATCCTTGGGGCATTCTCGTGTATGTGTATTGTTTACCTTGGTAAGTGAAGGAAAAAAGGTTTCTGCTTTCTTCTGCTAGAGGAATGCTGAAAAATGCAGAGCACAGATCAATCACAGTGAAATAGTTAGCAGCAGGTGGAACATTTGTCAAAAGCGTATGTGGGTTTGGCACCTCAGCTGGCCAGTCTTCCACTACTTCATTCACTGCCCTTAGGTCATGCACTAGTCTCCACTTAGATTTATTGGCTTTTTCTACTGGTAAAATTGGAGTGTTGCAATAGCTAGCGGTCTCAATTAGTACTCCTGCCTCTATTAACCCTTCAATTGTTTTTCTTATGCCTTCTACTGCTTCGCGTTTCAGTGGGTATTGCTGTTTCCTAGGCAGCTGGACTCCTGGTTTAATAGCAATTCTCACAGGGTTCGCTGACTTGACTAGTCCTACATCTGTGTCATGCTTAGACCATAACTGTAGGGGCACCCTTTCTTCCATTTCTATCATTAATTCCTTCATTTTATAGATTGAGTCATGTTGTTCTGTTTCCACAACCAGTTTTGGGGTACCTATCATATTAGTTACACATAGAATCTTTAGGTGTGTTTTATCTGGTGTTTGTAAAATAAAGGGGTTCTCAGTGGCTTCCCACCGTTTTTCCTTAGCTTTTAACATCATTGGACCTAGATCTTTTGCCCGACATCCTTCAATGACGCACAACGTCACATGTGGGACTGAATTATCAACCCTAAACCATGTTCTGGTGAAGTCACTGTCTTCAATTTGTAGTGCTGCCCCTGTTGGTCCTATAATTATATGGTGTGATCTTAAATGCACTTTCTGGCCCTCAGTTTTCTCTAACCACTCTTTTTCCTGTTCTGGATCCCTAAGGGGGTCATATATCATTGTACAGTGATATTCAGTTTCTGGTGAGGTTGGTTTCAGGAATTGTTATTTTATATACTTTTCCTATCTATCCAGTGTTTGTCTTAGTCCCTCATCTAAATTCCCAATCCAAAATGCATTAGCTTGTGGTTCCTGTTGATCCATTTCACTCATTACTATCATCTGTTTTATACCTGCACTATCTATATATATCCCTTGGGGAGTGCACCATATCTGTAAATTTAGCTTGCATATTGCATCTCTTCCCAACAGATTGACTGGTGTTTGGTCTGATACTAGCACAGGAATTTTAATTTCAGAGTCTTTGACTTTTATGCTGACAGGAGTTGTCATTGGAATTAGCTGCGTTAGTCCCGAGAATCCTACTGTCTTTACATATTTTCCAGACCTGGGGAGGTGTGAGGCATAAGTTGGGCTCAAGCAGGTATATGTTGCTCCTGTATCAAGCATAATAGGTGTTATCTTGTCCTCTATCTTAACCCGCAGCATAGGTTCTTGGTCAGCATTTGATGACAGCATTGGAAGCTGACTCCTCCCCGTAGGATTCTCTGGGCATCCCTAGTATCCTTGGTCCGGGCCACGCCATGGGTTGACGGGGCCAGATACCTGAAACTGCTGGTTTTGATTTCCTTGTCGCCCTGGCTGTCTTAGCTGTGGCCCATCTTGGGGCCATGGGTTAACTGGGCAGAATCTCTTGGTGTGTCCAGGCTGATTACATTCCCAACAGGTGCTTGGTTGGTCAGGGTTTCTTTGCTGGTTGTAAAATTGTCTCCCTCTTCCTCTTCCTGGGATTGTTCCATTTCTATTGTCTTGATGTTCAGGAAGGTATATTACAATTGGTGCAGCCAGTTGCTGTGGGTTTCCTGAGTTGACGGGCACATTCTGATTCATGTTGTTTGGTGCTTGCTGGACAGTCTGGGGAGCTTGACTTGGTATGTTGACAGCCGCCATCATGGCAGTCGGGTCGTCTGTCTCCTTCCCCGCAGCTTGCACTTTCTTCTTTTTGTTGATTGATTCATCCAGCTGCAACTGGGTTAGTTTTCTTTGAAGATCTCTTTCTTGGTTTTTCAGCTTCTGCTCATTTTTTCTGTGTTGTTCTACTGCATGAGCCACATGGTCACTAAATTATTTAGGTGACTTTGAGGTCAGTCCCACCACATCTTCTAACTTGGCTTTCACTGGTGCAGGCATGGCTTCCACAATGGCAGTTCTGAACAGTGCTGTTATTACTGGGTCATTTTCGGGGTCTCTCTCCAATTCTTGCTTCCACTTCCTTGCTTGCTTCTGGACATAGGTGATTGGGTTTTCTCTGTCTCCTATTGGCTCTCCTTTCAGTGATTTTGGGTCCATTTGGGTCTGATAATATTTTCTCAGCACTTGCCATATCGCTGGTCTGCATTGGTCCAGTGGTCTGGCGTCCATTCTAGGTGAATCAATCGCCTGATGTAGTCCTGCGTCCTGTAAGATCTCATTAGTCCTAGCTCCTCCCATGCATTTAGCCAGCAGGGCCTTAACATCTCCAAGGGCCAAAATCTTGCCCATTGTCTCTTCTTCCAGCGATCTGATCCACTTGCCAGCTCCTTCATGTAAATCAAGTAGGTGGGCTATCAGTCCTTCCAGATCCTGCCCCGCCCACGGCACATACTGTCCCTGTTGACCTTTAATTAGGATGGGGCACTGCACAGTTTCTTCCTTCAGTGGGTCCTCCTCTTGTTTGCATGTACTTATCATAGGGCAAAACTTATGATTTTCCATATGCCAGTCTTCTTCTCCCCTATACATGCTTGGTTTCTTTAGTGCCGTTCCCTTAGGTTGTATGGGGTGGCTGGTGGGGCAGCTGGCGAGATATCCTCAAGGAGTAGGGTCCCTGTCACACTCTTGACTTCCCTGCGAGGTCTGGCTGGGCTGAGTGAGCGTGACTTGTGCTTTCGGCGGTTCTGATGTCTCTGGTGTTCTTGAGGTTCGTGTTGTTCTGAGCCCGTGACATTCTTCAGGGATTCCTGTAAGCGTTTAAAGCTGTGATTGATTTGTTCTTCTGTTGTCCTTATATCTTGTTCCAGCTCATCACATTCTTGTTCGAACAGCTGATTGGTGTCTACTTCCTGGTTCAGTTTTTCCCCAAGACTCTGCAGGGCTTTCGCTGCATAATGGTATGGATTAGACAGGGTGGGGTTCTTGCGTTCAGTAAGGTGTTTCCTATTCAAGCTGCTACCTTGGCTTCCATCATGGCTTGATGGCCCCTTTTTAGTGGAGATGATGCTTCAAACATGTCAGCATCTGCCAATATTTTGTGGTCATAACCTGTATTCCTGTGGTCTTCTCTTTCCTCCTCCTCTCTTTCTTCTTCCTCATCCTGCGTATCTGTGAGGGTTACGTTGCCTTTGATCTTCACAGTGCCCTCCATCAGGGGGAGCTGTTTACCAGTCATATCATAGGGTGTGAGCTAATGCTCTCCTATGCCTTTCTTTCCCGTATTCACTGAGTCCCACATTTGTTTTTCCCTTGACTTCAAACTTTTTCCTTTAAACCTTTTTCTGACTGTTTATCGTCTCTTTATCTTTTTGCTTTATTTGCAATCCGTCTATTCATGCGCTTAACATTTTATTCACACACTTCTATCCCTTCTTCAATATCAAAAGTATGTAGAAAGCCCCAATGTTCAGTCTTAATTCTCTTTCAACAGACGCTGGGTTTCTCTATCTGGATCACAGAATTTGCAGTCTGGCGAATGGCCAAATAGTGGACCAAACCAATTCTTTGGAGTGTTCTTTGTTTTTTTGGTAAGCACAGTTTTTCACTTGATTTTTACTTGTTAGTTTTATTTTATCCATTAATTTCTAATACATTTTTATACTTCTTTTTTCTATTTATTCTTTATTCTGGACTTTTTTCTGCTTCTGCTGCTATTTCTCACTAATTGGTTCCACTGTCCTCTGCTTCCCAGCACTATCACTGATTAATGACTAGTTAATGCACCTCTTGGCAGAATGCCCGGGAGAGCCAAAAACTCCCTTCTCTCTATATTTTAGTCTTCTGGTGTATACTTTTACATTCTTTAACTCAATTCTTTTAACTTTTCTTACCTTTTTATGTAAAAAACTTTAGCTAATAATTATTATAAGGATTTTAAATGTTTTTGTTCTTTATCTATACTTTACCTTCCTTACTTTGTGCACATTTTAATACCCCCTATTCTCTTTCACAAAAGACAGACAGACAAACAAACAGGTGGTCAGTGTACTTCCTACACTGCCTGGCGCCTTTTAAACACTTCTTTTACTAGACAGTGTACTCTTACTTCATGAGCGCAATCTCCACGCTATGCACTTCTTGCTTTTTGAGACAAACACACATACAGCAGCTTCTTTGGACCTGGAAATCAGACTCCCTTCTTATCTTTTATCTCTCAGTTGTTTTTTAGGTTCTTTTGCAGTGGGGTTTTATAATTGCAGAGCAATCATCAAGCGTGTCAGCTTCTCAGAGGCAATTCACAAAACAAAATATAAGCAAAAACTGCTTACCTGATTTTTTGGCCGGCCTTTGTTTTGTGAATGCCACCGTCAGCGTCAACACCACGAGGATCTCCTGACCCCAAGCCTGCTCCTGGCTGGCTCGCCAATTATGTCGTGGCTAATTGCTGGTCTCTGGTCCTGATCAGTAGTTTTTCAGAGTCTAGTAGGAGTTAGTCTTCAAAAAGTTTTCAGAGTCGAAGTTCCAGGTCTCAGAAGAAGAACTTTATTGAGCAATTCAACAAAGTGAGATGGTCAGCTGAATCATCTGATCTTACAGTGGTTGAAACATAGATTTTATACATCTTTCTTATCGCCAGTGTCCAATTAGTGTTTGTACCGTCATCTCTTACACATTGCTCCTCCTTGGTATCACGCCACCATTAAGATCACATGCTCCGAGGCCTTATTTCTATTGGTGGCGGAGTATCACATGTATAGTTTTTTAAAAAAATACATCATATATGTTTTTTAGTACTTTCCTGTACCTTGCACCAACGTCATCTATGCATTACATGGGTTTTTAGGTACTTTTCCAACTCTACATTGGCCTATGGCCTACTTTTGCTCAGCATTACAGCATTCAGACTTGAGCATCAGATAGAGGAGGGGTAACAGAATTCTCCAACACTACCTCTTGATTTTGAGTTTAACTGAGACACATCTGGCTGCCATTTTGGAGTAGCCAAGCCGGGGTAGCGTTGCCGAGGGGTCTAAGGCGCTGGATTTAGGCCCCAGGCTCCAGTCTCTTCGGGGGCGTGGGTTCGAATCCCACCGCTGCCAGCAGAGGTTTTAATGAGGGCCAGACACCTAAAGTGTGCTCTGAAAAGGTGCAAAAGCAGCTGAAAATATGCACCCTCTTGAATCAGAGACAACAATAACTTGCAATTATTATAATGAAACTTCCAAAATGAATTTTAATAATATAATAATAATGTATAGCAGGACAGTCGATCGGCAGGACTGAGAGTTTTTGGTGAACTGACTGCTACCTCTTGATTTTGAGTTTAACTGCGACACATCTGGCTGCCATTTTGGAGTATGGCCCAAATGCTTTGATTAGGTAATTCAGTTGTGTTTGATTAGAGATGCAATTGCAATCTGCAGGGAGGGGGGCCTCCAAGAGTGTAACTGCATCCCCCCTCTACTTAGTAGGCCTTTCCACCTGTCGAGGAGCTCCTTCAAAGCATGAAGAATTTCAACTGATTTAACTATGGAGAAGTGAGACACTAAAAGAAAAAATTGGCGAAAATGGCCCACGGAAGGCATTCTCATTAATGAGGGCCAGACACCTAAAGTGTCCTCTGAAAAGGTGCAAAAGCAGCTGAAAATATGCACCCTCTTGAATCAGAGACAACAATAACTTGCAGGGAGGGGGGCCTCCAAGAGTGTAAAAAAAACAAAAATGAATTTCAAAAAACAAAATTAATTTAAAAATAATAATAATGTATAGCACACAGGGGTGCCCAATCCTGCTCTGTGCAGGACAGTCGATCGGCAGGACTGAGAGTTTTTGGTGAACTGACAGCTACCTCTAGGTAGTCCATAAAAATAAAAAGCAGGGAGGGGGGCCTCCAAGAGTGTAACTGCGTCCCCCCTCTACTTAGTAGGCATTTCCACCTGTCGAGGAGCTCCTTCAAAGCATGAAGAATTTCAACTGATTTAACTATGGAGAAGTGAGACACTAAAAGAAAAAATTGGCGAAAATGGCCCATGGAAAGCATTCTTACAAGGTAGCGTGGCCGAGCGGTCTAAGGCGCTGGATTAAGGCTCCAGTCTCTTCGGGGGCGTGGGTTCAAATCCCACCGCTGCCAAGTCTGCATTTTGGAAGGCACCTGTGAAAAGACTGGAGAAGTGAGACTGCTTGCTCCCAGTCTCTTCAAAACTCAGCCGTTTTTGCTTTCCTTGGCCGAACTCGGCGGGCTTCAGAGCCTGACGATGAAGGTCCACACCCAACAATTTCTCTATTTCTGAAATTGAATGGGCAGAAAATGGCCCACTAGAGTAACCAAGCCGGGGTAGCATGGCCGAGGGGTCTAAGGCGCTGGATTTAGGCTCCAGTCTCTTCGGGGGCGTGGGTTCAAGTCTGCGACACATCTGGCTGGCATTTTGGAGTATGGCCCAAATGCTTTGATTAGGTAATTCAGTTGTGTTTGATTAGAGATGGAATTGCAATCAGCAGGGAGGGATGCCTCCAAGAGTGTAACTGCATCCCCCCTCTACTTAGTAGGCCTTTCCACCTTTCGAGGAGCTCCTTCAAGGCATGAAGAATTTCAACTGATTTAACTATGGAGAAGTGAGACACTAAAAGAAAAAATTGGCGAAAATGGCCCACGGAAGTCATTCTCATAAGGTAGCGTGGCCGAGGGGTCTAAGGCGCTGGATTTAGGCTCCAGTCTCTTCGGGGGCTTGGGTTCGAATCCCAACGCTGCCAGCAGAGGTTTTAATGAGGGCCAGACACCTAAAGTGTGCTCTGAAAAGGTGCAAACGCAGCTGAAAATATGCACCCTCTAAAATCAGAGACAACAATAACTTGCAATTATTATAATGACACTTCAAAAATGAATTTTAAATATAATAATAATGTATAGCACACAAGGGTGTCCAATCCTGCTCTGTGCAGGACAGTCGATCGGCAGGACTGAGAGTTTTTGGTGAACTGACAGCTACCTCTTGATTTTGAGTTTAACTGAGACACATCTGGCTGCCATTTTGGAGTATGGCCCAAAATGCTTTGATTAGGTAATTCAGTTGTGTTTGATTAGAGATGGAATTGCAATCAGCAGGGAGGGTTGCCTCCAAGAGTGTAACTGCATCCCCCCTGTACTTAGTAGGCATTTCCACCTGTCGAGGAGCTCCTTCAAGGCATGAAGAACTTTAACTGATTTAACTATGGAGAAGTGAGACACAAAAAGAAAAAATTGGCGAAAATGGCCCACGGAAGGCATTCTCACAAGGTAGCGTGGCCGAGCTTTGATTAGGTAATTCGATTAGGCTTTGATTAGGTAATTCAGTTGTGTTTGATTAGAGATGGAATTGCAATCTGCAGGGAGGGGGGCCTCCAAGAGTGTAACTGCGTCCCCCCTCTACTTAGTAGGCATTTCCACCTGTCGAGGAGCTCCTTCAAGGCATGAAGAATTTCAACTGATTTAACTATGGAGAAGTGAGACACTAAAAGAAAAAATTGGCGAAAATGGCCCACGGAAAGCATTCTTAGAAGGTAGCGTGGCCGAGCGGTCTAAGGCGCTGGATTAAGGCTCCAGTCTCTTCGGGGGCGTGGGTTCAAATCCCACCGCTGCCAAGTCTGCATTTTAGAAGGCACCTGTGAAAAGACTGGAGAAGTGACACTGCTTGCTCCCAGTCTCTTCAAAACTCAGCCGTTTTTGCTTTCCTTGGCCGAACTCGGCGGGTGGGACTTCAGAGCCTGACGATGAAGGTCCACACCCAACAATTTCTCTATTTCTGAAATTTAATGGCCAGAAAATGGCCCACTAGAGTGGCCAAGCCGGGGTAGCGTGACCGAGGGGTCTAAGGCGCTGGATTTAGGCTCCAGTCTTTTCGGGGGCGTGGGTTCAATTCCCACTGCTGCCAGCAGAGGTTTTAAGGAGGGCCTGTGCCCGGTTGCATAAAGCACCTTAAGTTTTTCCCTTAAGTGTGGGACTTAAGGCGTGATTTCCCCTTAACTAAGGGAATGATTTAAGGGTGTTGCATATAATCCCTTAATGAGTTCTCTTAGGTAAGGGAAACCGTTAAGTGTTTCACGGCGGCGATCCAGGTTTGCCGTTATAAAAATGTATCGTTGCCATAGATACGCTCCTATACACATTAACCTAGGAGCTTTAAAACAACGAATAGCCTAAAGAAATGGATAAGGAAAACAAAAAAAGAAAGCCAAACTGGACTGAGGATGAGAAGTGTATTCTTCTAGATGAATATGGGAAAAGAAAAGGAATTTTAAGAAGCAAATTTAATCCCGTCATAACTGCTGGCAAAAAAAATAAACAGTGGGAGGAAATAACCGAGAAAATTAATGCACAGAATTTAGGAGTAAAGAGGACGGTTTCAGAGGTAATTAAAAAATATGAAAACATCTCTGTGGGGGCAAAAAAAGAAATAAGCATTCATAAGAGGGAGTCCAACAAAACTGGTAAGAAAAAAAACGCTCTTCGTTTTTTCTCTATTTTCTTCGCACGCACCGAGAGCTAACGATAACAAAACTGTAGGTGGAGGACCACCGCCAACAGAATTATCAGAGACAACTAAACTGGTCCAAGACATCCTTTGGGCGGACTCACCTGTCCTGGCTGGCATCCCTGGCGGCTTAGAGAGTGAAGTGACTCAACCAGAGGAATGTAACACGGAGTGAGAGAACATTATTGTCTTAAATTAAATAAAATGTATCTCTATGGGGATAAACGATATGAAAATCACGACAGGCGTAATAAAATATTTTTATTTGTATATAAATATAAATTTTGATTGGTATTTCTTTGTTTCACGCGTTAGACCTTTCCAGCAATCAAAGCAACACCGACAGAGCGCCAGCAGTACGCCAAACCAGGCAACAAAGTGAGTTATTTATTAGTTAACAATTATTTTAGTTTTGTTAATTTGACTTAGAACAGCCCCAATATTATTTATTATATTATATTTCATAATTCCTCCAAAACACTTGTGAATTGCAGAAAGACGCAACTACCCTCTCCAGCCTCTACAAGAGAAGAAGTGCTGGAACTGCAGAGAGACGTCCTACAGCTACAAAAAACAAAGCTGCAATTGGAGATCGAAAAAATTAAAAAGGAGAAGGAAAATCAAGACCTTTACTACATAATTCTTAACAACAAACTGTTGCAACTACAAAGTGAAGGGAAAATAACAATAACATCACTTGACGAATAAATATATTATTATAAATACATTTTATGACATATCTGAAAAGTTTTGTATTTATTTATGTAATTACAAGGACAAATATATTAACAAAATTCCAATAATAATAGCAAAATACAATATAGCTAATATATTTATAAAATATTAATACTAAACAACACTAGCCTATAAATTATAATTTATAAATCATTACATTAACTTGCAACTGCTAACCTACTATATACATTGTATCATTAACATTAATAATAATTATTGTAATAGGCTAATAATACATTTTATTAATAACATTACTACTGCTGCTAATATATATATATATATATATATATATATATATATATATATATATTTAAATATTAGCCTACAACTATTGGTCATACTAGGCCTGCTAATTAAAGAATGCATTTACGATGGCATCTCTGACAACAAATCCAGCCTGTTGGAAATCTTGCTGCAGAAGATTTGCTTCATGAGCCTCTTCTGCTTCATTACCCTCTTCTTCGAGCTCATCTTCCTCTTCGAAGGCAGAATACATCTTGGACATGTTAAAAAGAACAACGCAGGCGACAATAATTTTGCAAGCCCTTGGAGGCTCAACGCGCAGTTCACTGTGGAGACAGTGAAATCTCCGTTTAAGCTGTCCGATCGTCCTCTCAACTATTGACCTTGTGTGAGTCAACGCACTGTTGTATCTTTCCTACAGGACCAAAGAATAACCATAATTATCAACAAGTCAAAATACATTTTAATACACAAAAAAATATCAATAAGTTAGACAACATATGGCCTATGTTTTTACGTTCAGTTTATGTTTTTTTAAAGTTAGTAAAGAGGATTTTTTTTTCAAGTCAGTTTAATATCAAGTTGATATAATTTGTACATCTTAGTTGTCTGTAACATTATTAAATACATGCCTGCGCAGCGTTAAGGCAATTCATGAAGGGCGTCATGAGCCATGGTCGGCAGGGGTAACCACTGTCACCGAGCAGAAGACCACCGTGCATTCCAGCTTCAAAATCTCTCCCGATCTTACTCTCTGTCAAAATCCTAGAGTCATGTGTACTCCCTGGCCACGATGCAACGACATTTATTATTCTGCACAGATGGTCACACACTAACTGCACATTAACAGAATGGTAATTTTTCCTGTTCACATACTGATCTTCGTGCGTGCGGGACGCTTGAATTCTGACATGTGTGCCGTCAATTACACCACTTATTCGAGGAAACCCCGCTTTCCGAAAAAAAGAGGTTTGAATGACATCAAGTTCAACACCAGATGGAAACGTCACGGTTTGGCTTAAATGACGGCAAAGGGCCCCTGCAACCCGGTGAATAACTCTACTGACGGACGACTTATGAACGTGGAAAACATCTCCCACTACAGACTGGAAACTCCCAGTTGCAAAGAACCGAATTGCTATAAGTAACTGAAGCACAGAGGGTAGTGAGTGGTTGCGCTGGGTAACATGGCCAAGGTCGCCTTCCAGTTTGTCAGCAATTTCATAGATTCCGCGGCGATTAAATCGATATTCTCGAAGCAGTTTTTCATCGCTAAGATGATCCAAAGGGTTCTCCCTATCCCTAAAAATTCTCCTTGGCACATAATTATCTTCAATTGGTTCCATAAATTCAGCCATGTCGTCTTTTTTTTGTCCGCGTTACTCTTAAGGTAAAGTTTTCCTAACCTTAAACTGTACTTAGGAAAATGACAGTTAAGGGGCTTTATGCAACACTTAACGGTTTTTAAGGGATTCCTTAAGTGAAAAAACAGCATTTAAGGGAAATTCTAAGTGTTTATGACGTTTCACTTAAAGAAACCCTTAAGTACCATATAAGGGCATTTTCTGCAACACCCTTAAGTTTAAGGGAAACATAAGGGCGAACTTAAGGGAAAATTACACTTAAGGTGCTTTATGCAACCGGGCACAGACACCTAAAGTGTGCTCTGAAAAGGTGCAAAAGCAGCTGAAAATATGCATCCTCTTCAATCAGAGACAACAATAACTTGCAATTATTATAATGACACTTCCAAAATGAATTTAAATATAATAATAATGTATAGCACACAGGGGTGCCCAATCCTGCTCTGTGCAGGACAGTGGATCAGCAGGACTGAGAGTTGTTGGTGAACTGACAGCTACCTCTTGATTTTGAGTTTAACTGCGACACATCTGGCTGCCATTTTGGAGTAGCCAAGCCGGGGTAGCGTTGCCGAGGGGTCTAAGGCGCTGGATTTAGGCTCCAGGCTCCAGTCTCTTCGGGGGCGTGGGTCCGAATCCCACTGCTGCCAGCAGAGGTTTTAATGAGGGCCAGACACCTAAAGTGTGCTCTGAAAAGGTGCAAAAGCAGCTGAAAATATGCACCCTCTTGAATCAGAGACAACAATAACTTGCAATTATTATAATGACACTTCCAAAATGAATTTAAATATAATAATAATGTATAGCAGGACAGTCGATCGGCAGGACTGAGAGTTTTTGGTGAACTGACAGCTACCTCTTGATTTTGAGTTTAACTGCGACACATCTGGCTGCCATTTTGGAGTATGGCCCAAATGCTTTGATTAGGTAATTCAGTTGTGTTTGATTAGAGATGGAATTGCAATCTGCATGGAGGGGGGCCTCCAAGAGTGTAACTGCATCCCCCCTCTACTTAGTAGGCCTTTCCACCTGTCGAGGAGCTCCTTCAAAGCATGAAGAATTTCAACTGATTTAACTATGGAGAAATGAGACACTAAAAGAAAAAATTGGCGAAAATGGCCCACAGAAGGCATTCTCACAAGGTAGCGTGGCTGAGCGCTCTAAGGCGCTGGATTAAGGCTCCAGTCTCTTCGGGGACGTGAGTTCAAATCCCACCGCTGCCAAGTGTTCATTTTAGAAGGCAATTGTGAAAAGACTGGAGAAGTGACACTGCTTGCTCCCAGTCTCTTCAAAACTCAGCCGTTTTTGCTTTCCTTGGCCGAACTCGGCGGGCTTCAGAGCCTGACGATGAAGGTCCACACCCAACAATTTCTCTATTTCTGAAATTTAATGGGCAGAAAATGGCCCACTAGAGTAACCACGCCGGGGTAGCATGGCCGAGGGGTCTAAGGCGCTGGATTTAGGCTCCAGTCTCTTCGGGGGCGTGGGTTCAAATCCCACTGCTGCCAGCAGAGGTTTTAATGAGGGCCAGACACCTAAAGTGTGCTCTGAAAAGGTGCAAAAGCAGCTGAAAATATGCACCCTCTAAAATCAGAGACAACAATAACTTGCAATTATTATAATGACACTTCCAAAATGAATTTAAATATAATAATAATGTATAGCACACAGGGGTGCCCAATCCTGCTCTGTGCAGGACAGTCGATCGGCAGGACTGAGAGTTTTTGGTGAACTGACAGCTACCTCTAGGTAGTCCATAAAAATAAAAAGCGTCCATTCAGTCCTTGGGCCGATGGGGCTCGGACGTGGGTTGGCGGACGAGCGCGCCGACCCCCCGAAATTTTTGGGGGGTCGGCCGACGCCGCGGGCCGACCCTCCCCGGGCGCCCGACCCACGCGGGCGGGGTCGGGGTGCCCCGAACCCCTCAGGGGCCCGACGGGAGTGCCCCGAAGCCCGAGGCCACCCTAAGCAGTTCTGCCTTCGTCCTTGGTGGGGCGCCACACGTGCCCCGTCCCACTAACCCACTATTTGTCCGATTGGCCACTAGAGTGACCAGACCCCCCCCCCCCCCCCCACGAACCTACTATTTGTCCAATAACCCACTATATTTACCAAAAGTCCCGTGACCGACAGGGGTTTTTTCGGGTCGGAAAAAAAGGTTTCTCCGATCTTCTCGAAACTCTGGATTCTGATAGAGGATGAAGAGAATTAAACTTGAGGGCAAAAATGGAGGCTCTAGACCCTTCCTGACCAGAGCTATGGATATCCCACGTAGCATTTTTTCAATGGAAAAAAATAGTGGGTTCGTGGACGGTGGAATTTTGGGGTGGCTCTTGGTGCCACGGACTCAGGGGGGCCCACTGAGTGCAGTAAAATGGTTTTCATCAAAATATCTCGAAAGCTCAGCTTAAAAACCACGTGTCCACGAAGCCACTTTTTGTCCAATAACCCACTATTTTTGTAAAATGCTAACCCGCTCTTCATTCAATAAGCTGCGATCGGACACAATCCCACCTGCCATCGATTGAATGGGGATTGGGACAGTTTCTCTGATAGACATTTGAATTAAAGTTGCTGTCATGATGAAAACCATTTTACTGCACTCAGGGGCCTCCCCTGAGTCCGTAGCACCAAGTCCCATCCCATAATTCCACTGACCGCGAAACCACTATTTTTTACAATGGAACAAATGCTACGTGGGATCTGACAGTTTCTGTGATAGTCATTTTTTGAAAAGTTTTTTTCTTGATAAAAACTATTTTACTGCACTCAGGGGGCCCCCCAGAGTCCGTAGCACCAAGTCCCATCCCATAATTCCACCGTCCACGAACCCATTAAGTCGGGGGCCCCAGCGAACGGCGATCCGCTACGGGGCGTCCCCGCGGCGCGCCACCGCCCTGGTTCGAGTAAGGGCCCCCGTGGGACCTCATCACCCGAATTTGAGCTCTCTGGGTCTTCGCGTTCCCGAGATATGAGCGATTTTGTTCCCGAGATCGTGACGTCATCAGCGAGCGCCATTTTGAAGTGTGCCCGATGGTTTTCGGCTAATATCTCCGCGAAAACACGGCCAAAATTCATAATTTTTTTATCATTCTTTTCAGCTCAACTAGACGGTTCCACGGCCGGATCCGTCCAGTTTTTGCTTAGATAAATGTGTATTTTCATCTACATCTCTGGCCCCCGGGGGCCCACGGGGCCGTGGGTGGTCTCAAAGTAAAGGTCTCGTCCCCCTCTAAACGAGATACAATTTTGGTGTCTGTAGGAGCCAGTGGGACATCACAAAAAATTAATACGTTGTAATTTTGTCCAGTCACCATCCACAATCAATGGACTCATCGCAAACGGGGGTTAGGAAACGCTTAGAAAGCGGATAGGGCCCTCAAACTCGGGGGCCCCACTCGGGGACGGGAGACGACGGCACTCGCCGAGTTTCGGGTTCCCGAGATCGTGACGTCATCAGCGAGCGCCATTTTGAAGTGTGCCCGATGGTTTTCGGCTAATATCTCCGCGAAAACACGGCCAAAATTCATAATTTTTTTATCATTCTTTTCAGCTCAACTAGACGGTTCCACGGCCGGATCCGTCCAGTTTTTGCTTAGATAAATGTGTATTTTCATCTACATCTCTGGCCCCCGGGGGCCCACGGGGCCGTGGGTGGTCTCAAAGTAAAGGTCTCGTCCCTCTCTAAACGAGATACAATTTTGGTGTCTGTAGGAGCCAGTGGGACATCACAAAAAATTAATACGTTGTAATTTTGTCCAGTCACCATCCACAATCAATGGACTCATCGCAAACGGGGGTTAGGAAATGCTTAGAAAGCGGATAGGGCCCTCAAACTCGGGGGCCCCACTCGGGGACGGGAGACGACGGCACTCGCCGAGTTTCGGGGTCCTACGACTTTCCGTCTCCCTATGGCCTCCACATCTGGCTGCCATTTTGGAGTATGGCCCAAAGGCTTTGATTAGGTAATTCAGTTGTGTTTGATTAGAGATGGAATTGCAATCTGCAGGGAGGGGGGCCTCCAAGAGTGTAACTGCATCCGTTTTTGCTTTCCTTGGCCGACCTCGTCGGGCTTCAGAGCCTGACGATGAAGGTCCACACCCAACAATTTCTCTATTTCTGAAATTTAATGGCGAGAAAATGGCCCACTAGAGTAGCCCAGCTGGGGTAGCGTGGCCGAGGGGTCTAAGGCGCTGGATGTAGGCCTGAGTCTCTTTGGGGGCGTGGGTTTGAATCCCACCGCTGCCAGCACAGGTTTTAATGAGGGCCAGACACCTAAAGTGTCCTCTGAAAAGGTGCAAAAGCAGCTGAAAATATGCACCCTCTTGAATCAGAGACAACAATAACTTACAATTATTATAATGACACTTCCAAAATGAATTTAAATATAATAATAATGTATAGCACACAGGGGTCCCCAATCCTGCTCTGTGCAGGACAGTCGATCGGCAGGACTGGGCACCCCTTGTCAATGGAGTTTGCAAATTTGACTCATTGAGAGTTTTTGGTGAACTGACAGCTACCTCTTGATTTTGAGTTTAACTGCGACACATCTGGCTGCCATTTTGGAGTATGGCCCAAAGGCTTTGATTAGGTAATTCAGTTGTGTTTGATTAGAGATGGAATTGCAATCTGCAGGGAGGGGGGCCTCCAAGAGTGTAACTGCATCCCCCCTCTACTTAGTAGGCATTTCCACCAGTCGAGGAGCTCCTTCAAGGCATGAAGAATTTCAACTGATTGATTGAAATTCTTTTGGCCAGGTGTCTGTCACTCATCTTGTTGTGCCACTTGGCAGACACGCATCTACAAAATTCAATAGTTTCAAGAGAGAATCAAGTCAAAATTAAGAATTTTGAAGAAAATGAAGAGCATAGAACTCTGAATTGTACATAAAAGCACTGCATGTTGTATGTGACAGCTTCAGATGAGACCATTCTTAGGCACAATGCCTGGAACAGATGCAACTTCTGCATCTTTTCCTGCCACAGTACCTCATGCGGTCTGGGCACGTTTTCAGTTTCTAAATTGTCATGGGCATATTAGATATTATGTCATCTCCAATTTGGATCCAGCCTTGTATGAGGATTTCAGATGATGCTAACTTCTGTGAAGAGATGATGCCAACTCTGTTTTAAAGTTGACATGAAATCAAAATTGACCCTATTAACTTTGTTAGCACATATAACTTGTCTCGTGGTGAACAATTAATCTGTGGAAGTTAATGCTCAGAAAAAATACAAGTACTCCACAGCGACTCCTGGGGTCACTGTTTCACAAATGGAAATTTTGCATAGTGTGCCTTTAATGTAATACAACACTATTAACTAAAGCTTAAAACAATTATTGAACCTGGTCTTTAAACTGTAGAAGTTTGTCAGTTTATAAATCCATTAACACCATATAACTAGCCTCTCTTTGTTCTGCTAATGGTCACAATTGTGACCTGACGAATAATCAAGTTTTTTGTATGGACTTTGATATATTTTTTTGACGTAATTGATAAAGATTGTTTAATATCCTTATAAATTCATACATGTTATCTCAGGGAAAAGAAATTGGAATTACATGGGTTAACTGCCATATGCAACTGTAACCTATATTTTTGCTATAAGTACATTACTTTGACAGTCACCTTTGATAATGTCTTGTACAATTATGTTTTTTTAATGCTGCCTAGAAACAATATTGTGAGAGGTGATAAAAATGTGAATTAAAAATAAGTTATTTTTAGTTTAAATACCTTTGAGCACATTGGATAAAGTAAGCAAATTAGAGTGGGCCTTTTAAGAAGTGATTTTAAAGCACTATTGTTGCATATTTAAATCTATATAGAAAAGAATACTAACCGTTTCTTTAGTTATTTACAATGACACTTATGGTTACACTACTTGCTTTTCCCAGTATGGTTTGTGAAACTAAACTTAGTGCCTAGTTAAGAATGGCTAGAAGAATGCACGCAACTTTCCAAATGTAAGATAAGCCCATGCAATAAAGGTCACATATTCCAAGAATTGACACATTTGCTTTAATAAAATTGAAGAAAAAAACGACATGAAACAACATTTAACAAAGCTTTGCCATAAAAATAAATAAATCAGTAGCATTTCAGAACATAATGGACAAAATTAACCTAATTTCAATAGCTTTAGAAAACATGACTTAAATCAATATTTGCCATTCATTAAAAAAAAAAAAAAAAAAAAAAACACTACCACCATTTCAATGGAATTACAATCCTGAAAACTACTTTAAACTTCAAACTACTTCAACCTTCTTCAAACTTTCAGGTCCAAACTTTCACAAGCCAACTTAAACGTTATCTCGGCCAACTTTTTAATCTATTATTTTACTAGGAATCTTTTGAACATTGCACAATTCACATGTTTTAACGATTGCTACACATTGGATTTGATTAAACAATCTTCAAAGTTATAGCCTCTTGCTTTACTGAGCATTTACTTTATACTCATACACTGTGGTTTGCTTAATTTTACAGAGACTTAAGTTGTTGAAGGTAGAACTGCAGCAATTGGCTCCAAATTACATAAAACTCCACAATCATCTGAAGTTGTATAATATGGGGCTCGAACCCACTATCTCTGTGTCAGAAGCATATCACTCATCTCATTGCACCACTGGGAAGTTGTGTTTTTGCAAAGATGCAGAAGGCGGTCTGGGTTGTTTGGATACATGATTTATTAAGTTGGCTTGTGAGAGGTATCATTTGCTCCAATATGGCGGAAAGTCACATAGTTGGAAAATGACAAATGAGATATTGTCTGAATCGGCATAAACCAAGTAACATAATGACATAACGTAATCAAAATTTGAACAATGTTTTCAAAAGTTATAAGCGTTTTTGCAAAAAAAACGTATATCTCAGGAACACTAGGTGGCGCTGTGTTCAAAATTTTCATGTCCCTTCAGGACATTTTGTCGATCATCCTTACCAAATTCTTTGCTAATATGTCAAATAATTTAAAAGATATTGCAATTTATGACAAAATTCTAAATGGCGGACACGTGGTACATCCAATCCTGGCAAAATTGATATCCACAGAATCGACATGACACAAGAAATCCATAGATACCACATTTATGATTTTCTGACAAACTGTTCAAAAGTTATTGGCCAAAATAGCTATTTTTCATATCTCATGACCCATAGGTGGCGCTATTCCCAACTTTGGCATGAAACTTCAGAACATGCTTCCGATGAAATGTACCAATTTTCGTTTCGATTGATAAAATTTTGGCCGAGATACAGCCTCTTAGCCAATTTTGGGTGGACCTCGTTAAGTTTGCGACACCATAACTTTTTTTTCCCAGTAAAAAAAAAAAATCGGGAACAGTACATTTATGCGGCTCAGTCCGAAGATCATTTGAGCACACGTTTGGAGAAAATTGGACAAAATTTGAAGGAGGAGTAGCGAAAAAACTGAATACTCTACTTTTCAAAATGGCCACTACTGTAATGGGCGGGGTCTTAATGTACAGTATTGGTTGTGATCAGCATGATGAGTGGAATCAGGTGGACTAAGTTTCATGTCTCTAGATCAAAGCGTTCAAAAGTTATAACCATTTCAATGTTGCATTTTTGAACTGGTGGTGGCGCTATAGAGTTGGTTCTAGAGACTCAAAATTTGGCTCAATTACTCTTCATGATCATCTCTATAACGATGCCAAATTTCATCATTTTCCTACTTACGGTTCATAGGGCTGCCATAGACTTCCATTTGCGGAATAATAATAATAATAATAATAATAATAATAATAATAATAAGAAGAAGAAAACTAACAGATACAATAGGTGCCTTGCCCTTCGGGCTTGGCCCCTAATAATAATAAATAATAAGAAAACTAACAGATACAATAGGTGCCTTGCCCTTCGGGCTTGGCCCCTAACTAACAGATACAATAGGTGGCTCAGGCCCTTCGGGGCTTGGCCCCTAACTAACAGATACAATAGGTGGCTCAGCCCCTTTGTGGCTTGGCCCCTAATAATAATGTATAGCACACAGGGGTCCCCAATCCTGCTTTGTGCAGGACAGTCGATCTGCAGGACTGGGCACCCCTTGTCAATGGAGTTTGCAAATTTGACTCATTGAGAGTTTTTGGTGAACTGACAGCTACCTCTTGATTTTGAGTTGAACTGCGAAACATCTGGCTGCCATTTTGGAGTATGGCCCAAAGGCTTTGATTAGGTAATTCAGTTGTGTTTGATTAAAGATGGTATTGCAATCTTCAGGGAGGGGGGCCTCCAAGATTGTAACTGTGTCCCCCCTCTACTTATTAGGCCTTTCCACCTGTCGAGGAGCTCCTTCAAGGTATGAAGAATTTCAACTGATTTAACTATGGAAAAGTGAGACACTAAAAGAAAAAATAGCCGAAAATGGCCCACGGAAGGCATTCTCACAAGGTAGCGTGGCCGAGCGGTCTAAGGCGCTGGATTAAGGCTCCAGTCTCTTCGGGGGCGTGGGTTCAAATCCCACCGCTGCCAAGTCTGCATTTTAGAAGGCACTTGTGAAAAGACTGGAGAAGTGACACTGCTTGCTCCCAGTCTCTTCAAAACTCAGCCGTTTTTGCTTTCCTTGGCCGAACTCGGCGGGCTTCAGAGCCTGACGATGAAGGTCCACACCCAACAATTTCTCTATTTCTGAAATTTAATGGCCAGAAAATGGCCCACTAGAGTGGCCAAGCCGGGGTAGCGTGACCGAGGGGTCTAAGGCGCTGGATTTAGGCTCCAGTCTTTTCGGGGGCGTGGGTTCAATTCCCACTGCTGCCAGCAGAGCTTTTAATGAGGGCCAGACACCTAAAGTGTCCTCTGAAAAGGTGCAAAAGCAGCTGAAAATATGCACCCTCTTGAATCAGAGACAACAATAACTTGCAATTATTATAATGACACTTCCAAAATGAATTTAAATATAATAATAATGTATAGCACACAGGGGTCCCCAATCCTGCTTTGTGCAGGACAGTCCATCGGCAGGACTGGGCACCCCTTGTCAATGGAGTTTGCAAATTTGACTCATTGAGAGTTTTTGGTGAACTGACAGCTACCTCTTGATTTTGAGTTTAACTGCGACACATCTGGCTGCCATTTTGGAGTATGGCCCAAAGGCTTTGATCAGGTAATTCAGTTGTGTTTGATTAGAGATGGAATTTTAATCTGCAGGGAGGGGGGCCTCCAAGAGTGTAACTGCGTCCCCCCTCTACTTAGTAGGCATTTGTCGGCATTTGACATTGTCGAGGAGCTCCTTCAAGGCATGAAGAATTTCAACTGATTTAACTATGGAGAAGTGAGACACAAAAAGAAAAAATTGGCGAAAATGGCCCACGGAAGGCATTCTCACAAGGTAGCGTGGCCGAGCTTTGATTAGGTAATTCGATTAGGCTTTGATTAGGTAATTCAGTTGTGTTTGATTAGAGATGAAATTGCAATCTGCAGGGAGGGGGGCCTCCAAGAGTGCAGTGTTAATTTTGTCAGCAAATTTTGATTTAGTTTTAGTCTTAGTCTTTTGACTAAAATGCCATTTAGTTTTAGTCATATTTTAGTCATCTGAATTGTTTTAGTTTTAGTCTAGTTTTAGTCGACGAAATACAATAACATTTTAGTCGACTAAATCTACAGTAGATTTAGTCGCCTAAAATATAATGGGTTTAGTTCAATTGTAATGCATTAATTTAGAATTTCTCTAAAATTTCCAAACCCATATACTCCCGGAGAAAACATCTATTAACCTATTAATATGAATGATTTTTAAGTTTGAACATGCAATACAGATACAGATTTAACTGCTGTTACTTAAAAAATATCTTAAAATGAAATAAAACCACTTTTCCTAAAGTACAACACAGTCTTCTTTACAATGAATGATATATTCATTCCTTATAACTACTTACACATCATTCTTTATTCTTTCAAGCAGACATATTTATTTGTATGAATTAAATATAATTAATCCTTATTAAAGCTATTAACAAACAGTGAATGCTTTTCTCTTTTTCTTTTGTTGCTTGATCAAAATTAAGGACACGGACCGCATTAGGTTTATTGCCACTGTCACTTTAAGACGTCGGATCATGTCCAATGACATGCGGATACAATTGCACTGATGCACATCCGACACACTCAGGGTGCTTCTCATTTCTTATTTATGCATCCTCGTTTCCTTTCCTCGCTTCCTTTCCTAGCTCCTCATCTCCTCCCCTGTAGGTTGTGAGGGAAGGACGCAAGGAAAGAAAATGAGGACGGAGGAATCGAAATGAAAGCTTTTTTTATACATTGGAATACTTGATCACTCGAGCGTCATTTCACAGCGTCATCAGCAGCGCTCAAAGGGTCTGCCCTTATGTTGTTGAAGTTTGTTTATTTAAGAAATTCATAATGAATAATAATAAAGCAAGATACCCTGTTGAAATATGTGATATGTGTGGTTTATATAAACTGCAAAGGTAAATTATAAATTATAAATTAAATAAATTAAAAAGATAGTGACCGATGTGAAGGGGGAGGAGAATGTATACGTGCGTCACATTTAGTCAATAAAACACTTCCGCATAGGATACACCTGTGTATCCTCGCTCATAACTCCTCCGAAAGCCTCATCACTTCTCGATCCTCGACTCCTCGCGGTGCAATTAGAGAATTGAAATGTCCTTCTAGATGGCTGTGCTTGATTGGTTTCCGGGTCATAGGATGGAGGACAGAGGAGCGAGGAGGTGAGGAGGGATATTGAGAAGCACCCTCACAGTTTAAGACATAACCAGCATAGTTTACATGAATACTCTCCAAAAAGGACATTTAGACATACTGTTGTGTATTTCTCCATTCAGACACGAAAGAGAGCTCAATTCAGTAGCCAACTCGCGCGCTGTAGGTGTATTGTGCATGACTGCACGCTTCGGGTTGGTGTGTGCGCAAAGAAAACCGCACCGAATAGAGCTCTTTTTTGCATCGTCACTCTTATTCAGAGATCTATATGTCTACTCTACTCATTCTCCCAGACGTTCACATTTTTTAACGTTTTATGACCGCGGGTAGATCACGTTACAGTAGCCTACAAATGTGCGCATCTACCACACACGCAGGACATCTGACGGATCGCTTCCCAAATCGTCACTATCTAACATTTTCGTCTAGTTTTTATTCGTTGACGAAAATGTCAATAGATTTTCGTCATAGTCTTTGTCATTCAAAACTAGGTTTTATTTAGTTATCGTCTCGTTTTCGTCTGTGAAAAAATGTCGTTGACGAATAATTTTCGTCGTTATTTTCGTCAACGAAATTAACACTGCAAGAGTGTAACTGCGTCCCCCCTCTACTTAGTAGGCATTTCCACCTGTCGAGGAGCTCCTTCAAACCATGAAGAATTTCAACTGATTTAACTATGGAGAAGTGAGACACTAAAAGAAAAAATTGGCGAAAATGGCCCACAGAAAGCATTCTTACAAGGTAGCGTGGCCGAGCGGTCTAAGGCGCTGGATTAAGGCTCCAGTCTCTTCGGGGGCGTGGGTTCAAATCCCACCGCTGCCAAGTCTGCATTTTAGAAGGCACCTGTGAAAAGACTGGAGAAGTGACACTGCTTGCTCCCAGTCTCTTCAAAACTCAGCCGTTTTTGCTTTCCTTGGCCGAACTCGGCGGGCTTCAGAGCCTGACGATGAAGGTCCACACCCAACAATTTCTCTATTTCTGAAATTTAATGGCCAGAAAATGGCCCACTAGAGTGGCCAAGCCGGGGTAGCATGACCGAGGGGTCTAAGGCGCTGGATTTAGGCTCCAGTCTTTTCGGGGGTGTGGGTTCAATTCCCACTGCTGCCAGCAGAGGTTTTAATGAGGGCCAGACACCTAAAGTGTGCTCTGAAAAGGTGCAAAAGCAGCTGAAAATATGCATCCTCTTCAATCAGAGACAACAATAACTTGCAATTATTATAATGACACTTCCAAAATGAATTTAAATATAATAATAATGTATAGCACACAGGGGTGCCCAATCCTGCTCTGTGCAGGACAGTGGATCAGCAGGACTGAGAGTTGTTGGTGAACTGACAGCTACCTCTTGATTTTGAGTTTAACTGCGACACATCTGGCTGCCATTTTGGAGTAACCAAGCCGGGGTAGCGTTGCCGAGGGGTCTAAGGCGCTGGATTTAGGCTCCAGGATCCAGTCTCTTCGGGGGCGTGGGTCCGAATCCCACTGCTGCCAGCAGAGGTTTTAATGAGGGCCAGACACCTAAAGTGTGCTCTGAAAAGGTGCAAAAGCAGCTGAAAATATGCACCCTCTTGAATCAGAGACAACAATAACTTGCAATTATTATAATGACACTTCCAAAATGAATTTAAATATAATAATAATGTATAGCACACAGGGGTCCCCAATCCTGCTTTGTGCAGGACAGTCCATCGGCAGGACTGGGCACCCCTTGTCAATGGAGTTTGCAAATTTGACTCATTGAGAGTTTTTGGTGAACTGACAGCTACCTCTTGATTTTGAGTTTAACTGCGACACATCTGGCTGCCATTTTGGAGTATGGCCCAAAGGCTTTGATCAGGTAATTCAGTTGTGTTTGATTAGAGATGGAATTTTAATCTGCAGGGAGGGGGGCCTCCAAGAGTGTAACTGCGTCCCCCCTCTACTTAGTAGGCATTTGTCGGCATTTGACATTGTCGAGGAGCTCCTTCAAGGCATGAAGAATTTCAACTGATTTAACTATGGAGAAGTGAGACACAAAAAGAAAAAATTGGCGAAAATGGCCCACGGAAGGCATTCTCACAAGGTAGCGTGGCCGAGCTTTGATTAGGTAATTCGATTAGGCTTTGATTAGGTAATTCAGTTGTGTTTGATTAGAGATGAAATTGCAATCTGCAGGGAGGGGGGCCTCCAAGAGTGCAGTGTTAATTTTGTCAGCAAATTTTGATTTAGTTTTAGTCTTAGTCTTTTGACTAAAATGCCATTTAGTTTTAGTCATATTTTAGTCATCTGAATTGTTTTAGTTTTAGTCTAGTTTTAGTCGACGAAATACAATAACATTTTAGTCGACTAAATCTACAGTAGATTTAGTCGCCTAAAATATAATGGGTTTAGTTCAATTGTAATGCATTAATTTAGAATTTCTCTAAAATTTCCAAACCCATATACTCCCGGAGAAAACATCTATTAACCTATTAATATGAATGATTTTTAAGTTTGAACATGCAATACAGATACAGATTTAACTGCTGTTACTTAAAAAATATCTTAAAATGAAATAAAACCACTTTTCCTAAAGTACAACACAGTCTTCTTTACAATGAATGATATATTCATTCCTTATAACTACTTACACATCATTCTTTATTCTTTCAAGCAGACATATTTATTTGTATGAATTAAATATAATTAATCCTTATTAAAGCTATTAACAAACAGTGAATGCTTTTCTCTTTTTCTTTTGTTGCTTGATCAAAATTAAGGACACGGACCGCATTAGGTTTATTGCCACTGTCACTTTAAGACGTCGGATCATGTCCAATGACATGCGGATACAATTGCACTGATGCACATCCGACACACTCAGGGTGCTTCTCATTTCTTATTTATGCATCCTCGTTTCCTTTCCTCGCTTCCTTTCCTAGCTCCTCATCTCCTCCCCTGTAGGTTGTGAGGGAAGGACGCAAGGAAAGAAAATGAGGACGGAGGAATCGAAATGAAAGCTTTTTTTATACATTGGAATTCTTGATCACTCGAGCGTCATTTCACAGCGTCATCAGCAGCGCTCAAAGGGTCTGCCCTTATGTTGTTGAAGTTTGTTTATTTAAGAAATTCATAATGAATAATAATAAAGCAAGATACCCTGTTGAAATATGTGATATGTGTGGTTTATATAAACTGCAAAGGTAAATTATAAATTATAAATTAAATAAATTAAAAAGATAGTGACCGATGTGAAGGGGGAGGAGAATGTATACGTGCGTCACATTTAGTCAATAAAACACTTCCGCATAGGATACACCTGTGTATCCTCGCTCATAACTCCTCCGAAAGCCTCATCACTTCTCGATCCTTGACTCCTCGCGGTGCAATTAGAGAATTGAAATGTCCTTCTAGATGGCTGTGCTTGATTGGTTTCCGGGTCATAGGATGGAGGACAGAGGAGCGAGGAGGTGAGGAGGGATATTGAGAAGCACCCTCACAGTTTAAGACATAACCAGCATAGTTTACATGAATACTCTCCAAAAAGGACATTTAGACATACTGTTGTGTATTTCTCCATTCAGACACGAAAGAGAGCTCAATTCAGTAGCCTACTCGCGCGCTGTAGGTGTATTGTGCATGACTGCACGCTTCGGGTTGGTGTGTGCGCAAAGAAAACCGCACCGAATAGAGCTCTTTTTTGCATCGTCACTCTTATTCAGAGATCTATATGTCTACTCTACTCATTCTCCCAGACGTTCACATTTTTTAACGTTTTATGACCGCGGGGTAGATCACGTTACAGTAGCCTACAAATGTGCGCATCTACCACACACGCAGGACATCTGACGGATCGCTTCCCAAATCGTCACTATCTAACATTTTCGTCTAGTTTTTATTCGTTGACGAAAATGTCAATAGATTTTCGTCATAGTCTTTGTCATTCAAAACTAGGTTTTATTTAGTTATCGTCTCGTTTTCGTCTGTGAAAAAATGTCGTTGACGAATAATTTTCGTCGTTATTTTCGTCAACGAAATTAACACTGCAAGAGTGTAACTGCGTCCTCCCTCTACTTAGTAGGCATTTCCACCTGTCGAGGAGCTCCTTCAAGCCATGAAGAATTTCAACTGATTTAACTATGGAGAAGTGAGACACTAAAAGAAAAAATTGGCGAAAATGGCCCACAGAAAGCATTCTTACAAGGTAGCGTGGCCGAGCGGTCTAAGGCGCTGGATTAAGGCTCCAGTCTCTTCGGGGGCGTGGGTTCAAATCCCACCGCTGCCAAGTCTGCATTTTAGAAGGCACCTGTGAAAAGACTGGAGAAGTGACACTGCTTGCTCCCAGTCTCTTCAAAACTCAGCCGTTTTTGCTTTCCTTGGCCGAACTCGGCGGGCTTCAGAGCCTGACGATGAAGGTCCACACCCAACAATTTCTCTATTTCTGAAATTTAATGGCCAGAAAATGGCCCACTAGAGTGGCCAAGCCGGGGTAGCATGACCGAGGGGTCTAAGGCGCTGGATTTAGGCTCCAGTCTTTTCGGGGGTGTGGGTTCAATTCCCACTGCTGCCAGCAGAGGTTTTAATGAGGGCCAGACACCTAAAGTGTGCTCTGAAAAGGTGCAAAAGCAGCTGAAAATATGCATCCTCTTCAATCAGAGACAACAATAACTTGCAATTATTATAATGACACTTCCAAAATGAATTTAAATATAATAATAATGTATAGCACACAGGGGTGCCCAATCCTGCTCTGTGCAGGACAGTGGATCAGCAGGACTGAGAGTTGTTGGTGAACTGACAGCTACCTCTTGATTTTGAGTTTAACTGCGACACATCTGGCTGCCATTTTGGAGTAACCAAGCCGGGGTAGCGTTGCCGAGGGGTCTAAGGCGCTGGATTTAGGCTCCAGGATCCAGTCTCTTCGGGGGCGTGGGTCCGAATCCCACTGCTGCCAGCAGAGGTTTTAATGAGGGCCAGACACCTAAAGTGTGCTCTGAAAAGGTGCAAAAGCAGCTGAAAATATGCACCCTCTTGAATCAGAGACAACAATAACTTGCAATTATTATAATGACACTTCCAAAATGAATTTAAATATAATAATAATGTATAGCACACAGGGGTCCCCAATCCTGCTTTGTGCAGGACAGTCCATCGGCAGGACTGGGCACCCCTTGTCAATGGAGTTTGCAAATTTGACTCATTGAGAGTTTTTGGTGAACTGACAGCTACCTCTTGATTTTGAGTTTAACTGCGACACATCTGGCTGCCATTTTGGAGTATGGCCCAAAGGCTTTGATCAGGTAATTCAGTTGTGTTTGATTAGAGATGGAATTTTAATCTGCAGGGAGGGGGGCCTCCAAGAGTGTAACTGCGTCCCCCCTCTACTTAGTAGGCATTTGTCGGCATTTGACATTGTCGAGGAGCTCCTTCAAGGCATGAAGAATTTCAACTGATTTAACTATGGAGAAGTGAGACACAAAAAGAAAAAATTGGCGAAAATGGCCCACGGAAGGCATTCTCACAAGGTAGCGTGGCCGAGCTTTGATTAGGTAATTCGATTAGGCTTTGATTAGGTAATTCAGTTGTGTTTGATTAGAGATGAAATTGCAATCTGCAGGGAGGGGGGCCTCCAAGAGTGCAGTGTTAATTTTGTCAGCAAATTTTGATTTAGTTTTAGTCTTAGTCTTTTGACTAAAATGCCATTTAGTTTTAGTCATATTTTAGTCATCTGAATTGTTTTAGTTTTAGTCTAGTTTTAGTCGACGAAATACAATAACATTTTAGTCGACTAAATCTACAGTAGATTTAGTCGCCTAAAATATAATGGGTTTAGTTCAATTGTAATGCATTAATTTAGAATTTCTCTAAAATTTCCAAACCCATATACTCCCGGAGAAAACATCTATTAACCTATTAATATGAATGATTTTTAAGTTTGAACATGCAATACAGATACAGATTTAACTGCTGTTACTTAAAAAATATCTTAAAATGAAATAAAACCACTTTTCCTAAAGTACAACACAGTCTTCTTTACAATGAATGATATATTCATTCCTTATAACTACTTACACATCATTCTTTATTCTTTCAAGCAGACATATTTATTTGTATGAATTAAATATAATTAATCCTTATTAAAGCTATTAACAAACAGTGAATGCTTTTCTCTTTTTCTTTTGTTGCTTGATCAAAATTAAGGACACGGACCGCATTAGGTTTATTGCCACTGTCACTTTAAGACGTCGGATCATGTCCAATGACATGCGGATACAATTGCACTGATGCACATCCGACACACTCAGGGTGCTTCTCATTTCTTATTTATGCATCCTCGTTTCCTTTCCTCGCTTCCTTTCCTAGCTCCTCATCTCCTCCCCTGTAGGTTGTGAGGGAAGGACGCAAGGAAAGAAAATGAGGACGGAGGAATCGAAATGAAAGCTTTTTTTATACATTGGAATACTTGATCACTCGAGCGTCATTTCACAGCGTCACCTGCAGCGCTCAAAGGGTCTGCCCTTATGTTGTTGAAGTTTGTTTATTTAAGAAATTCATAATGAATAATAATAAAGCAAGATACCCTGTTGAAATATGTGATATGTGTGGTTTATATAAACTGCAAAGGTAAATTATAAATTATAAATTAAATAAATTAAAAAGATAGTGACCGATGTGAAGGGGGAGGAGAATGTATACGTGCGTCACATTTAGTCAATAAAACACTTCCGCATAGGATACACCTGTGTATCCTCGCTCATAACTCCTCCGAAAGCCTCATCACTTCTCGATCCTCGACTCCTCGCGGTGCAATTAGAGAATTGAAATGTCCTTCTAGATGGCTGTGCTTGATTGGTTTCCGGGTCATAGGATGGAGGACAGAGGAGCGAGGAGGTGAGGAGGGATATTGAGAAGCACCCTCACAGTTTAAGACATAACCAGCATAGTTTACATGAATACTCTCCAAAAAGGACATTTAGACATACTGTTGTGTATTTCTCCATTCAGACACGAAAGAGAGCTCAATTCAGTAGCCTACTCGCGCGCTGTAGGTGTATTGTGCATGACTGCACGCTTCGGGTTGGTGTGTGCGCAAAGAAAACCGCACCGAATAGAGCTCTTTTTTAAATCGTCACTCTTATTCAGAGATCTATATGTCTGCTCTACTCATTCTCCCAGACGTTCACATTTTTTAACGTTTTATGACCGCGTGGTAGATCACGTTACAGTAGCCTACAAATGTGCGCATCTACCACACACGCAGGACATCTGACGGATCGCTTCCCAAATCGTCACTATCTAACATTTTCGTCTAGTTTTTATTCGTTGACGAAAATGTCAATAGATTTTCGTCATAGTCTTTGTCATTCAAAACTAGGTTTTATTTAGTTATCGTCTCGTTTTCGTCTGTGAAAAAATGTCGTTGACGAATAATTTTCGTCGTTATTTTCGTCAACGAAATTAACACTGCAAGAGTGTAACTGCGTCCCCCCTCTACTTAGTAGGCATTTCCACCTGTCGAGGAGCTCCTTCAAGGCATGAAGAATTTCAACTGATTTAACTATGGAGAAGTGAGACACTAAAAGAAAAAATTGGCGAAAATGGCCCACAGAAAGCATTCTTACAAGGTAGCGTGGCCGAGCGGTCTAAGGCGCTGGATTAAGGCTCCAGTCTCTTTGGGGGTGTGGGTTCAAATCCCACCGCTGCCAAGTCTGCATTTTAGAAGGCACCTGTGAAAAGACTGGAGAAGTGACACTGCTTGCTCCCAGTCTCTTCAAAACTCAGCCGTTTTTGCTTTCCTTGGCCGATCTCGGCGGGCTTCAGAGCCTGACGATGAAGGTCCACACCCAACAATTTCTCTATTTCTGAAATTTAATGGCCAGAAAATGGCCCACTAGAGTGGCCAAGCCGGGGTAGCATGACCGAGGGGTCTAAGGCGCTGGATTTAGGCTCCAGTCTTTTCGGGGGCGTGGGTTCAATTCCCACTGCTGCCAGCAGAGGTTTTAATGAGGGCCAGACACCTAAAGTGTGCTCTGAAAAGGTGCAAAAGCAGCTGAAAATATGCATCCTCTTCAATCAGAGACAACAATAACTTGCAATTATTATAATGACACTTCCAAAATGAATTTAAATATAATAATAATGTATAGCACACAGGGGTGCCCAATCCTGCTCTGTGCAGGACAGTGGATCAGCAGGACTGAGAGTTGTTGGTGAACTGACAGCTACCTCTTGATTTTGAGTTTAACTGCGACACATCTGGCTGCCATTTTGGAGTAGCCAAGCCGGGGTAGCGTTGCCGAGGGGTCTAAGGCGCTGGATTTAGGCTCCAGGATCCAGTCTCTTCGGGGGCGTGGGTCCGAATCCCACTGCTGCCAGCAGAGGTTTTAATGAGGGCCAGACACCTAAAGTGTGCTCTGAAAAGGTGCAAAAGCAGCTGAAAATATGCACCCTCTTGAATCAGAGACAACAATAACTTGCAATTATTATAATGACACTTCCAAAATGAATTTAAATATAATAATAATGTATAGCAGGACAGTCGATCGGCAGGACTGAGAGTTTTTGGTGAACTGACTGCTACCTCTTGATTTTGAGTTTAACTGCGACACATCTGGCTGCCATTTTGGAGTATGGCCCAAAGGCTTTGATCAGGTAATTCAGTTGTGTTTGATTAGAGATGGAATTTTAATCTGCAGGGAGGGCGGCCTCCAAGAGTGTAACTGCGTCCCCCCTCTACTTAGTAGGCATTTCCACCTGTCGAGGAGCTCCTTCAAGGCATGAAGAATTTCAACTGATTTAACTATGGAGAAGTGAGACACTAAAAGAAAAAATTAGCGAAAATGGCCCACGGAAGGCATTCTCACAAGGTAGCGTGGCCGAGCGGTCTAAGGCGCTGGATTAAGGCTCCAGTCTCTTCGGGGGCGTGGGTTCAAATCCCACCGCTGCCAAGTCTGCATTTTAGAGGGCAATTGTGAAAAGACTGGAGAAGTGACACTGCTTGCTCCCAGTCTCTTCAAAACTCAGCCGTTTTTGCTTTCCTTGGCCTAACTCGGCGGGCTTCAGAGCCTGACGATGAAGGTCCACACCCAACAATTTCTCTATTTCTGAAATTTAATGGCCAAAAAATGGCCAGCTAGAGTAGCCAAGCCGGGGTAGCGTGGCCGAGTGGTCTAAGGCGCTGGATTTAGGCTCCAGTCTCTTTGGGGGCGTGGGTTCGAATCCCACCGCTGCCAGCAGAGGTTTTAATGAGGGCCAGACACCTAAAGTGTCCTCTGAAAAGGTGCGAAAGCAGCTGAAAATATGCATCCTCTTCAATCAGAGACAACAATAACTTGCAATTATTATAATGACACTTCCAAAATGAATTTAAATATAATAATAATGTATAGCACACAGGGGTGCCCAATCCTGCTCTGTGCAGGACAGTGGATCAGCGGGACTGAGAGTTGTTGGTGAACTGACAGCTACCTCTTGATTTTGAGTTTAACTGCGACACATCTGGCTGCCATTTAGGAGTATGGCCCAAATGCTTTGATTAGGTAATTCAGTTGTGTTTGATTAGAGATGGAATTGCAATCTGCAGGGAGGGGGGCCTCCAAGAGTGTAACTGCATCCCCCCTCTACTTAGTAAGGCCTTTCCACCTGTCGAGGAGCTCCTTCAAAGCATGAAGAATTTCAAATGATTTAACTATGGAGAAGTGAGACACTAAAAGAAAAAATTGGCGAAAATGGCCCACAGAAGGCATTCTCACAAGGTAGCGTGGCCGAGCGCTCTAAGGCGCTGGATTAAGGCTCCAGTCTCTTCGGGGACGTGAGTTCAAATCCCACCGCTGCCAAGTGTTCATTTTAGAAGGCAATTGTGAAAAGACTGGAGAAGTGACACTGCTTGCTCCCAGTCTCTTCAAAACTCAGCCGTTTTTGCTTTCCTTGGCCGAACTCGGCGGGCTTCAGAGCCTGACGATGAAGGTCCACACCCAACAATTTCTCTATTTCTGAAATTTGATGGCCAAAAAATGGCCCACTAGAGTAACCAAGCAGGGGTGGCATGGCCGCGGGGTCTAAGGCGCTGGATTTAGGCTCCAGTCTCTTTGGGGGCGTGGGTTCAAAACCCACTGCTGCCAGCAGAGGTTTTAATGAGGGCCAGACACCTAAAGTGTGTTCTGAAAAGGTGCAAAAGCAGCTGAAAATATGCACCCTCTAAAATCAGAGACAACAATAACTTGCAATTATTATAATGACACTTCCAAAATGAATTTAAATATAATAATAATGTATAGCACACAGGGGTGCCCAATCCTGCTCTGTGCAGGACAGTCGATCGGCAGGACTGAGAGTTTTTGGTGAACTGACACCTACCTCTTGATTTTGAGTTTAACTGCGACACATCTGGCTGCCATTTTGGAGTATGTCCCAAAGGCTTTGATCAGGTAATTCAGTTGTGTTTGATTAGAGATGGAATTGCAATCTGCAGGGAGGGGGGCCTCCAAGAGTGTAACTGCGTCCCCCCTCTACTTAGTAGGCATTTCCACCTGTCGAGGAGCTCCTTCAAGGCATGAAGAATTTCAACTGATTTAACTATGGAGAAGTGAGACACAAAAAGAAAAAATTGGCGAAAATGGCCCACGGAAGGCATTCTCACAAGGTAGCGTGGCCGAGCTTTGATTAGGTAATTCGATTAGGCTTTGATTAGGTAATTCAGTTGTGTTGATTAGAGATGGAACTGCAATCTGCAGGGAGGGGGGCCTCCAAGAGTGTAACTGCGTCCCCCCTCTACTTAGTAGGCATTTCCACCTGTCGAGGAGCTCCTTCAAGGCATGAAGAACTTCAACTGATTTAACTATGGAGAAGTGAGACAAAAAAAAAAAAATTGGCGAAAATGGCCCACGGAAGGCATTCTCACAAGGTAGCATGGCCGAGCTTTGATTAGGTAATTCGATTAGGCTTTGATTAGGTAATTCAGTTGTGTTTGATTAGAGATGGAATTGCAATCTGCAGGGAGGGGGGCCTCCAAGAGTGTAACTGCGTCCCCCCTCTACTTAGTAGGCATTTCCACCTGTCGAGGAGCTCCTTCAAAGCATGAAGAATTTCAACTGATTTAACTATGGGGAAGTGAGACACTAAAAGAAAAAATTGGCGAAAATGGCCCACGGAAGGCATTCTCACAAGGTAGCGTGGCCGAGCTTTGATTAGGTAATTCGATGAGGCTTTGATTAGGTAATTCAGTTGTGTTTGATTAGAGATGGAATTGCAATCTGCAGGGAGGGGGGCCTCCAAGAGTGTAACTGCATCCCCCCTCTACTTAGTAGGCCTTTCCACCTTTCGAGGAGCTCCTTCAAGGCATGAAGAATTTCAACTGATTTAACTATGGAGAAGTGAGACACTAAAAGAAAAAATTGGCGAAAATGGCCCACGGAAGGCATTCTCACAAGGTAGCGTGGCCGAGCGGTCTAAGGTGCTGGATTAAGGTTCCAGTCTCTT
Organism: Siphateles boraxobius; assembly: GCF_051911475.1. Taxonomy (NCBI): domain Eukaryota; kingdom Metazoa; phylum Chordata; class Actinopteri; order Cypriniformes; family Leuciscidae; genus Siphateles; species Siphateles boraxobius. The sequence goes on along the minus strand of NW_027508722.1, from coordinate 5,230,713 downwards.
CGGGGGCGTGGGTTCAAATCCCACCGCTGCCAAGTCTGCATTTTAGAAGGCACCTGTGAAAAGACTGGAGAAGTGACACTGCTTGCTCCCAGTCTCTTCAAAACTCAAGATTTTGCTTTCCTTGGCCGAACTCGGCGGGCTTCAGAGCCTGACGATGAAGGTCCACACCCAACAATTTCTCTATTTCTGAAATTTAATGGCCAGAGAATGGCCCACTAGAGTGGCCAAACAAGCTTGGCCGAGGCGTCTAAGGCGCTGGATTTAGGCTACAGTCTCTTCGGGGGCGTGGGTTCGAATCCCACTGCTGCCAGCAGAGGTTTTAATGAGGGCCAGACACCTAAAGTGTGCTCTGAAAAGGTGCAAAAGCAGCTGAAAATATGCATCCTCTTGAATCAGAGACAACAATAACTTGCAATTATTATAATGACACTTCCAAAATGAATTTAAATATAATAATAATGTATAGCACACAGGGGTGCCCAATCCTGCTCTGTGCAGGACAGTCGATCGGCAGGACTGAGAGTTTTTGGTGAACTGACAGCTACTGTCGTGGCTAATTGCTGGTCTCTGGTCCTGATCAGTAGTTTTTCAGAGTCTAGTAGGAGTTAGTCTTCAAAAAGTTTTCAGAGTCGAAGTTCCAGGTCTCAGAAGAAGAACTTTATTGAGCAATTCAACAAAGTGAGATGGTCAGCTGAATCATCTGATCTTACAGTGGTTGAAACATAGATTTTATACATCTTTCTTATCGCCAGTGTCCAATTAGTGTTTGTACCGTTATCTCTTACACATTGCTCCTCCTTGGTATCACGCCACCATTAAGATCACATGCTCCGAGGCCTTATTTCTAATAGTGGCGGAGTATCACATGTATAGTTTAAAAAAAAAATATTACATCATATATGTTTTTTAGTACTTTCCTGTACCTTGCACCAACGTCATCTATGCATTAAAGGTACTTTTCCAACTCTACATTGCCCTATGGCTAGGGTGACCAGATTTCTCAGAGTGGAATACGGGACAGACACAGAACCCACAGACCTACAACAACTACTGCACACATACAAGTATTTACACTTAATAATATTGTTAGCTATGTAAAAAAATAAATGTAAACTTACATAAAATTGCAGATCAGTGGGAACAAGATGGTTCAACAGCATCATTCACTGTTGCTGTTTTGTATTTTTCACTGGAACCAATTTTTGCCAGCGTGCGCTTGTCTTTTAAGAGTTTATCATAAAATGCGGAGCAGTCCAGTCCGAAATTAATTCGTACGAAAAGCATTGCCTTCATTGTTGTTACACTCAGTCGAGATTTTTCATCCGTCCATGATGCATTCATTAACGAGAACACACGCTCCACAGGTGCATATGTACCAGGCAGGCATAAAACAAACTCCACAGCCAAAGATAAGACTCCAAAGTTGAGTGACTTGCTACCCATCTCACTAAACACGTCTGTCCATCTATCAGACACAGCCACCTTGTTTTTGTTCCACTCAGTGATGTGACAAGTGACAATGTTTTTAGCACAGGCCCACTCATCAAAGAGCATGGTTTCGTCAACTGATGTGAGAGCAGGTATTCTTGAGTAGAACTTGCTGAGGCTGCTCTGAATGTCTCTCCATTCTGGAACACTTCTCAGTAGGACCCACTCTAGTTCTCTTGTATTCTCCAGTGAGCAGCTCCAATTGTCAAGGTAATCCACTGATGCTGAGTAAAAGCTTCTCACTGCACAATAAAAATCATCAGCTTTTATGTCACCAGCTTCAACAAGGGTGTCTAACTGTTTTGATGTCAGAGGGAATGAATGATTCCTCCAGCCTGGCCTGCAAGACATTTCTCAGATCATAAATGTGCAAAGCCACTTCTGTGGCAGATATATTTTCTTGCTCTACTGTCGCCAGTGCACGATGGAAAGCTGCAGTTTGCTTAAGTGCAAATCCATGCCAAAGTTTTGTGCAAGGGCTGCTGAATGTGTCTTTTAGAAACTTTGGCCACTTTTCTTGAGAAAGAAAGTATGCACGTAGACCATCAAAAAGGTGCAGAATTCATTCAAGAGCTGGACCAAGAGAGAGGAAACATGTGCTACCATGCTGCAGTAATTTTTGATAGTCCAGCTGTACAAAGTCACAAAACTCCTTGAGCTCCCTTACGCGCACTGTATAGATATGAAAGTATTTGTATACCTTCACAGCAAAACACTCCAAATCAATTGGTAAGCAATCCACTGCTGTTTGCAGGGTATTGTGGATGATGTGTGCATTACAGCCAATGCCCAGAATATCCCTTCCTAGCTGCATTTGCAGCTTTCTCCAGATATTGCCTTTACCAGCTCTTTTAACACCACCAAAGTTTGTGTTAGTGTTATCAGCACAAAGTGCAACTATTTTCTGATCAAGGCCATGTTTTTCAATGACATGGGAAATGTAGGCAGTTTGCAAATCAGATGTCTCACCTGGCAGAGATGAAAATTCAATTATCTTGACCTTTACACCCTCTAGTGGCTTGAAGTATCGCACAAGCACAGGAAACAGTTTAATGTCTTTGTGGTTGGATGCATCCACAGTTAATGTGACACAGGAGCACTTGTCCAAATCATGCTGAACTTCTTCCTCTGACAAAGGACCAAGAACGTTGCATATTATAGCCTCAGATTTAGTGCGAGCAGAAGAAAATTTCGGATCATACAATTTCTTGATCAATTTTGCAGTGCAGTCAGCTGACCGAAAACTATGGCCATGAATAACAGAATGGTATGCAAAAAGTCCTTCACTTGCATGCACTTTATCAGATTCGCAACTTTGCTTCACAAAAAATTTGCTGACACTTGGAGTAGCACACTTACTTTTAGCAGCGTCCATGTGCTTTTTTGTGTGCATATGCTGCGTAATGTCGGCTCGGCCTCCGTGAGCAATGGAAAAGTGAGCCCCGCAAATGTCGCATCTTAATTTACTTGCCTCTGATAGTGACTCTCTTTTGAGAAATTTAAACTCTTTTTGAAGATCCTCATTAAATGTACATGTATGCTTCTTTGACATCTTTGCACCTGAGTCAAGCTTATCCGTTTGCTCTCGTCTCGTACACACTTAACTGTGACGTCGGATTCCGCCTTCACTAAATGCAAGTTGATTGAGTGAATTGTGATTGGATGGAATTGTCCTTCTGCCTTCTCTTATTGGATGGAAAAATGTTTTCTCTATGAGGAAAATATATGAGGTGATTTGTTAGTTTTATTATTAGGCTATTTCGAAGAGTACTCGCGCTATCACTCAGGAAAAAATAAAATAAAATAAAAAACCTAAAATATATATTAACGATGAAATACGGGACAAAACATGATTTTTTCATAATAAGTCGGGACACTAAAATTAGAGTTGAAATACGGGACTGTCCCGGGAAAAACGGGACGTCTGGTCACCCTACCTATGGCCTACTGTTGCTCAGCATTACAGCATTCAGACTTGAGGATCAGATAGAGGAGGGGTAACAGAATTCTCCAACACATCCCCGCTTTGGGACTAACTCCAGTCCCACCTTCAATTTTCCCAGGATGTATCTCCATGAGCAGGTCTCTTTCATATCCTACCAATATGATCAATTTAGACCATCCAGTCATTCTACCAATAGACCTGTTATCACAGAGGTACACCCTGGAGGAAGAGTGAGACCAAACATCTCCACCCCCATTTGTCTGGAGTGGAGTAAAAGATCTCGCCTTCCTGTCAAACCATCATTCTCTATATGGACAAAGCAGCTTCAAACATTCAGTGTATTCATCATACAGTGTATAGTCTCGAAGTTACAATTGTCCCACGATGCCAGAGGAACCATGCAGGCGCTTCCTGGTGGCCCGTGGCGCTATCTGGGTTGCTACACCGTTGCCAGAGGTGCCCTGGCAGTGCCTAGGGCGCTATCTGGTGTTGGAGCAGACAGCGGGTTTTTAAACCACCAGTTGAGTCTGCCCTTTGTTGAAACAACAGTAGATGACCGCGCTTGCAAATAATTCCTCTTTTACATCTTATATACAACAGTTCCAGTAGTCTAAATGCACACAATGTCAAGGCTTCTACGTTTTGTTACTGTAATATGCCCATATATGTAAAAAGGTGGATAAAGTGATCTAAAAATAACAAAAACACTCTCATTTCTTTTGCATACAATTACATCACCTCATATCACGGGTAATGTTCTGTTTTAAACCTTCTATTTCCCTTCAGTCTTCCATTAAAATTTGTGACAGCAGTGTGATTATATAAAAACATATCTTAACATGATTATAAGTATAGGATATACAGGACGGGGGCCCTTAAAATAAATGCATAACTGCCCATCTTACTAACTCCCTACTCTACCCATGCATGTTCTAACAAGCTTCCTATTTTTACCCCAAAAAAGAAAGACAGAGTTTTCTAACTCCCTCTCTTGTCAAAAAACAAAGTCAAAAACCTTATAACAAAATTAACAGGTACCCCCAGTCCTTTTACCTTTTTTCATTAGAACTCATCTAACTCATCCAGGCCTGGTCCAATAGGATAGACTCCTGAGTTGCATCCAATGTCAACTCTGTCTCGGTTAACCGACACATTGATCATCTGCTTGGCTCGGGTCATTGACTGAGCAGCTGCAGTGGCCAACATGGATCTGAGAAAAGGTATAACGCAACAGAACAGCAGAAGAGCAACAACAACAACCACAACTATTATTATCCCCACCTTAATCAGCCACTCTTTCCAGGCTCCAAACAAAGAATCAAACCAGTATCCAATATTTCTGTCCCTTCCCGCATTTTCAGCAGCCTCTTGTCTTAGCGCCTTCAGTTTCTTCATAGCCCTAGTGAAAGTTCCATCGGGGGCTGTGTTATTAGGAATAAAGGTGCAGCAGTCAGTCCCAAACATTACACATACTCCTCCTTTATCTGCCAATAACCAATTCAGGGCTTGCCTATTTTGCCATGTCATTTTGCTGGTGGCTTTTAATTGTTGGCCTAGCGCCCCAAGTGCATCATCCGTATAATTAATAAATCTTTGCTGATTGTAGTATATGTAATTTATACATTCAGTATTCTTATTAACAGGTACCCATAGAAGAAATGATTCAAACCCTGACTTTATTTCATCCCTAGCCTTAAATTCATGTGGTATTCCTCTAGGCTGTCCAATTGCATCAATTTTAACATTGGGATCTGGGGTATAAGCTCTCTTAGCTCTGTGCTTATGTCTACTCAACTTTTCTATCGTTTCTTCCTCATTGAGATCCCAGTTTACAATTCCTATTCCTTGAGCTAGCCTCACCCTGGCACAGAGTCCTTTCCAATCAACTAGGGTGGCTCTTAGTCGTTTATCCCCACATAGCCAAAAGAAATCAGCTACTGCTTCAGTTTGATTTTCAAGTGGTCCAATCAGGGGAAAGGATAAGGTAGCATTCTCGCAGTTTTCATGAGCACCTGTTACAGACATGTTTTTATTTATTGTTGCTGTGGCATATATTGAGCTAGAGGATTTATATACGTTTGTCTCGTTGTACATCTCATAATCCAGGTGCCAAATTATAGCACATTTACCTTGAAAGGTTCCTACATTTCGATAGCCCATAGTTTTGTTAAAACATTCATACTCCAATGTTTTATCCAGAATGTAATTTTGTGGGGTCTCCTAATTGGCTTTATCTATTCTTACGTCAAGCTCCTTGCATGCACTTCCCCAACCCTCCTGGGTATAAATCTTTGATAATAGTGGTTCCCTAACATGGCCAGGCACTCAGCTGGACAGTATGGAATTACATGTCCAGTTCTGTTACAATATTGTGAATTAAATCTGGCACACTGCATGTAGTCATATTGGTTTGGTACTATTCTTAACTTCTTCAAAGGTGAGGGTGAGCATAATACACATGTGCCTTGTTTTACCTGTCTTACAGTATACACTGCCCATTTATACCATTCATTATGATAGGCATCATCCAACAGTTTTTCTTTTTGTAGTTCTACTTCCAAATCAACTTCAGTTTGGGTATAATCTTCATGAATAGTCATAGCTTTCTGCAGGGATCTTTTTACATTATGTCTGCGTGCTTTGTTACCTTGTGTTGGTTGAGTCAGGTTAGGGTGACTTATCCCACTCAAAGCTTGAGAGGTCTGGTAATTCAGTGTCTGGGGGATTAATTTCTGGGAGGTCAATGTCTGGGAAGTCATTTTCTGGGAGGTCGATTCCTGGGATGCCGATGTCTTGGAGGTTGAGTGTGACAAAGTTGTATGGTTCATCAGCAGAGGGTCCTTCTCCAGGGGATTGTTCGCCTGGAGGCATTGTGTCTGGGGAAGCTGCTGCATGAGGTGTATCACCAAAAAGACCAATACTAGGAGCTCTCTCACCTTCAGGCTCCAGGTCCTCTGAAGGCTGTCCATCATTCCGCTCCGGCATTTCATCCCTTGGCTCAGCGTGTTCAGTCTCCCTAGAATGAGGTTCATCAATGTTAATATCTTCACTTTCAGTTCCCTGCTCTTCTGCGGCATCTTGAGCTATCTCCTCTTGACTCCCTTCCTGACTATCTATTTCCTCATCTTGCCTTCTAGGTCTCAGCCTTGGGACTCGGGTGCAATGATTCAAATGATACCAGGTTGTGCTGCCCTCTACATGTACTGCTGTGGGGGTTGCTCTTACTACAGTATAAGGTCCTTCTCTTCGTGGCTCATTCCACCTTCTCCTAAAGACTCTTAGGTATACCTGGTCTCCAGGTACCACCAGACAGGGAACTTCTTCCTCTTCTCTGGGTCCCCTGTTTTGTTCCTGTGAATGAATAGCTTCATGTATAGCAGTCAATTGTCTCATATATGTCCTTAATTCCAATTGTAACTGTTCTAACGGTGGCCCGTCATAAGGTCCTCTCAAATGAGGCACAGGCATTGGTCTCCCAGTCAACATTTCATGGGGGGTCAGATTAGTGATCCTGTTGGTTTGCATTCGATAGCTCATCAGTGCGAGTGGCAACGCATCTACCCAATTAAGCTTAGTGTCCGCACAAATTTAGTTGATTTTGGCCTTAATAGTCCCATTGACCCGTTCCACGAGTCCCTGTGACTCAGGATGGTAGACACACCCCAGTCTCTGCTTGATCCTCAACTGTTGTATTACTGCCTTTACCGTTCTTTGAATAAAAGCAGACCCATTGTCTGAACTGATCTGGGATGGGATACCAAATCTTGGTATGACCTCTCTCGTCAGAAATTTTATCACTGTCTGTGCTCCTTGCTCTGCTGATGGTTCTGCTTCCACCCATCTACTGAATCTGTCTATAATGACCAACATGTACCTTTTTCCTATTACTGCTTTTATCATGTCCACATAATCCATTACTAGATGCTTAAAGGGTGCTTCTGGAACAGTAATAGAGCCTATTGGAGTTGTTGTTCCTTTTCTTACATTGTTTTGTGTGCAAATTTCACATTCACTCAGAAATTCATCTACCCTTGTTTGTAAGTATGGGGACCATAATCCTTGTCTTTTTATCTTTCTCATAATCTCCCCCCTTCCACAGTGGTCAAAACTGTGGGCGTCAGGTATAAGAATATTAAGCAATGGGGTGGGGGCTATCATAAAACCTTCATGAGACCTCCAGATATTATTAGCATCTCTAGTCGCCCCCCTTTGTTGCCATAAGTGTATTTCAGGTGGTGTAGCTCTGGACTGCATTTGGGCAATACTTTCTATAGTAGGGAGGGGCTGGATCAAAACGGATGGTGCCATTACAGCAGATTGACACCCAGAAGCCAATTTTGCTTGGCTATCTGCGGCGTTATTACCTTTGATAACAAAATAATTTCCTTTCTTGTGAGCCTGGCATTTGACGATAGCCAATTTGGCTGGAAACATCATAGCATTAATCAATGCAGTAATTTGGTCCCCATGTTGGATTGGGGTTCCATCACTCTTTTTGAATCCTCTTTGTTTCCATACTGCACCGAAAAGATGGCATACCCCATGGGCGTATGCAGAATCCGTATAAATGTTGGCTGCTTTATTTTTGGCCAGCAGACATGCTGCCGTAAGGGCTTTTAGTTCGGCCAACTGTGCTTAATAAGGCTGTTCACAACGTTGTGTCAGCACAGGAGTAAAATTGTCCCCATCTCGTTGTACAACAGCAAAACCAGCATGATTACCCGAGTGATCTCTAAAGCATGAGCCATCTACAAAGTAGTCCACGTCTGCATCAACAATTGGTGTTGATTCCAAATCTGGTCTCAGACGAGTGAATCCTAGAGAGGCAGCAACACATTCATGAGGTGTTCCTTCCCCCTCTACTGGGACAAAGTTAGCTGGGTTTGTTGTGGTACATCTTTTGATTGTTATATCAGGATAAGTCAACAATGTGGAGTACGCCAAACATCTGGCCTGTGTCAAAACAAAACGTCCCTGTTCCAATAACTCAGCAATCTTATGATGGGTATAGATGATGACTGGATAGCCCATAGTAACAGCAGAGGCTTTCTCAAAAGCAAAGTATACTGCAGCTAGACCTCGTTGATAACATGGTGGGTAGCCTTGGGCTACAGTGTCCAATTTGGTGCTATAGTGGGCAATGGGTTGCTTCTTCCGCCCACTGCATGTCTCCTACATCAGGACAGCAGAAGCAAAGCCCTCTTTTCTGTCTGCTACATACAAATGGAAAGTTCTGTCATAATTTGGAATCGTTAATAATGGGGCTGTTTGTAATTCTTTTTTGAGTGAGCTGAATGCTATCAGTGCATCAGGATCCCATTTCAATGGTGCTCTAAGATTTTGGTGACCAGCCTGTCTCATAATGGTCCGCAATGGAGCTGTTTTGATCGCATAATCTTCTATCCAATCAGCACTAAAACCAGTCATTCCCAAAAATGTCATCATTTGGCCCACAGTTTGCGGTTGGGGTGCTTTACTAATTCCTTCCAATTGGCTGGGTGATATTGCCTTTGTTTGATCTGCAATTAATCGACCCAGATACTCTACTTGAGGCAAGCAGTATTGCAATTTCTCTTTTGTGGCTTTATGGCCACCTTCTGCTAATTTGGTTAATACTTTAATGGAGTCCTGATGGCACTGTTCCAGCGTTGTTGAACAGATCAACAAATCATCCACATACTGTATTAATGTACTATCCAGTCTTAAGTCTTCTAGATCAAGTTTTAAAACTTGGTTAAACACATGAGGTGAGTGTTTAAATCCTTGGGGCATTCTCGTGTATGTGTATTGTTTACCTTGGTAAGTGAAGGAAAAAAGGTTTCTGCTTTCTTCTGCTAGAGGAATGCTGAAAAATGCAGAGCACAGATCAATCACAGTGAAATAGTTAGCAGCAGGTGGAACATTTGTCAAAAGCGTATGTGGGTTTGGCACCTCAGCTGGCCAGTCTTCCACTACTTCATTCACTGCCCTTAGGTCATGCACTAGTCTCCACTTAGATTTATTGGCTTTTTCTACTGGTAAAATTGGAGTGTTGCAATAGCTAGCGGTCTCAATTAGTACTCCTGCCTCTATTAACCCTTCAATTGTTTTTCTTATGCCTTCTACTGCTTCGCGTTTCAGTGGGTATTGCTGTTTCCTAGGCAGCTGGACTCCTGGTTTAATAGCAATTCTCACAGGGTTCGCTGACTTGACTAGTCCTACATCTGTGTCATGCTTAGACCATAACTGTAGGGGCACCCTTTCTTCCATTTCTATCATTAATTCCTTCATTTTATAGATTGAGTCATGTTGTTCTGTTTCCACAACCAGTTTTGGGGTACCTATCATATTAGTTACACATAGAATCTTTAGGTGTGTTTTATCTGGTGTTTGTAAAATAAAGGGGTTCTCAGTGGCTTCCCACCGTTTTTCCTTAGCTTTTAACATCATTGGACCTAGATCTTTTGCCCGACATCCTTCAATGACGCACAACGTCACATGTGGGACTGAATTATCAACCCTAAACCATGTTCTGGTGAAGTCACTGTCTTCAATTTGTAGTGCTGCCCCTGTTGGTCCTATAATTATATGGTGTGATCTTAAATGCACTTTCTGGCCCTCAGTTTTCTCTAACCACTCTTTTTCCTGTTCTGGATCCCTAAGGGGGTCATATATCATTGTACAGTGATATTCAGTTTCTGGTGAGGTTGGTTTCAGGAATTGTTCTTTTATATACTTTTCCTATCTATCCAGTGTTTGTCTTAGTCCCTCATCTAAATTCCCAATCCAAAATGCATTAGCTTGTGGTTCCTGTTGATCCATTTCACTCATTACTATCATCTGTTTTATACCTGCACTATCTATATATATCCCTTGGGGAGTGCACCATATCTGTAAATTTAGCTTGCATATTGCATCTCTTCCCAACAGATTGACTGGTGTTTGGTCTGATACTAGCACAGGAATTTTAATTTCAGAGTCTTTGACTTTTATGCTGACAGGAGTTGTCATTGGAATTAGCTGCGTTAGTCCCGAGAATCCTACTGTCTTTACATATTTTCCAGACCTGGGGAGGTGTGAGGCATAAGTTGGGCTCAAGCAGGTATATGTTGCTCCTGTATCAAGCATAATAGGTGTTATCTTGTCCTCTATCTTAACCCGCAGCATAGGTTCTTGGTCAGCATTTGATGACAGCATTGGAAGCTGACTCCTCCCCGTAGGATTCTCTGGGCATCCCTAGTATCCTTGGTCCGGGCCACGCCATGGGTTGACGGGGCCAGATACCTGATACTGCTGGTTTTGATTTCCTTGTCGCCCTGGCTGTCTTAGCTGTGGCCCATCTTGGGGCCATGGGTTAACTGGGCAGAATCTCTTGGTGTGTCCAGGCTGATTACATTCCCAACAGGTGCTTGGTTGGTCAGGGTTTCTTTGCTGGTTGTAAAATTGTCTCCCTCTTCCTCTTCCTCTTCCTGGGATTGTTCCATTTCTATTGTCTTGATGTTCAGGAAGGTATATTACAATTGGTGCAGCCAGTTGCTGTGGGTTTCCTGAGTTGACGGGCACATTCTGATTCATGTTGTTTGGTGCTTGCTGGACAGTCTGGGGAGCTTGACTTGGTATGTTGACAGCCGCCATCATGGCAGTCGGGTCGTCTGTCTCCTTCACCGCAGCTTGCACTTTCTTCTTTTTGTTGATTGATTCATCCAGCTGCAACTGGGTTAGTTTTCTTTGAAGATCTCTTTCTTGGTTTTTCAGCTTCTGCTCATTTTTTCTGTGTTGTTCTACTGCATGAGCCACATGGTCACTAAATTATTTAGGTGACTTTGAGGTCAGTCCCACCACATCTTCTAACTTGGCTTTCACTGGTGCAGGCATGGCTTCCACAATGGCAGTTCTGAACAGTGCTGTTATTACTGGGTCATTTTCGGGGTCTCTCTCCAATTCTTGCTTCCACTTCCTTGCTTGCTTCTGGACATAGGTGATTGGGTTTTCTCTGTCTCCTATTGGCTCTCCTTTCAGTGATTTTGGGTCCATTTGGGTCTGATAATATTTTCTCAGCACTTGCCATATCGCTGGTCTGCATTGGTCCAGTGGTCTGGCGTCCATTCTAGGTGAATCAATCGCCTGATGTAGTCCTGCGTCCTGTAAGATCTCATTAGTCCTAGCTCCTCCCATGCATTTAGCCAGCAGGGCCTTAACATCTCCAAGGGCCAAAATCTTGCCCATTGTCTCTTCTTCCAGCGATCTGATCCACTTGCCAGCTCCTTCATGTAAATCAAGTAGGTGGGCTATCAGTCCTTCCAGATCCTGCCCCGCCCACGGCACATACTGTCCCTGTTGACCTTTAATTAGGATGGGGCACTGCACAGTTTCTTCCTTCAGTGGGTCCTCCTCTTGTTTGCATGTACTTATCATAGGGCAAAACTTATGATTTTCCATATGCCAGTCTTCTTCTCCCCTATACATGCTTGGTTTCTTTAGTGCCGTTCCCTTAGGTTGTATGGGGTGGCTGGTGGGGCAGCTGGCGAGATATCCTCAAGGAGTAGGGTCCCTGTCACACTCTTGACTTCCCTGCGAGGTCTGGCTGGGCTGAGTGAGCGTGACTTGTGCTTTCGGCGGTTCTGATGTCTCTGGTGTTCTTGAGGTTCGTGTTGTTCTGAGCCCGTGACATTCTTCAGGGATTCCTGTAAGCGTTTAAAGCTGTGATTGATTTGTTCTTCTGTTGTCCTTATATCTTGTTCCAGCTCATCACATTCTTGTTCGAACAGCTGATTGGTGTCTACTTCCTGGTTCAGTTTTTCCCCAAGACTCTGCAGGGCTTTCGCTGCATAATGGTATGGATTAGACAGGGTGGGGTTCTTGCGTTCAGTAAGGTGTTTCCTATTCAAGCTGCTACCTTGGCTTCCATCATGGCTTGATGGCCCCTTTTTAGTGGAGATGATGCTTCAAACATGTCAGCATCTGCCAATATTTTGTGGTCATAACCTGTATTCCTGTGGTCTTCTCTTTCCTCCTCCTCTCTTTCTTCTTCCTCATCCTGCGTATCTGTGAGGGTTACGTTGCCTTTGATCTTCACAGTGCCCTCCATCAGGGGGAGCTGTTTACCAGTCATATCATAGGGTGTGAGCTAATGCTCTCCTATGCCTTTCTTTCCCGTATTCACTGAGTCCCACATTTGTTTTTCCCTTGACTTCAAACTTTTTCCTTTAAACCTTTTTCTGACTGTTTATCGTCTCTTTATCTTTTTGCTTTATTTGCAATCCGTCTATTCATGCGCTTAACATTTTATTCACACACTTCTATCCCTTCTTCAATATCAAAAGTATGTAGAAAGCCCCAATGTTCAGTCTTAATTCTCTTTCAACAGACGCTGGGTTTCTCTATCTGGATCACAGAATTTGCAGTCTGGCGAATGGCCAAATAGTGGACCAAACCAATTCTTTGGAGTGTTCTTTGTTTTTTTGGTAAGCACAGTTTTTCACTTGATTTTTACTTGTTAGTTTTATTTTATCCATTAATTTCTAATACATTTTTATACTTCTTTTTTCTATTTATTCTTTATTCTGGACTTTTTTCTGCTTCTGCTGCTATTTCTCACTAATTGGTTCCACTGTCCTCTGCTTCCCAGCACTATCACTGATTAATGACTAGTTAATGCACCTCTTGGCAGAATGCCCGGGAGAGCCAAAAACTCCCTTCTCTCTATATTTTAGTCTTCTGGTGTATACTTTTACATTCTTTAACTCAATTCTTTTAACTTTTCTTACCTTTTTATGTAAAAAACTTTAGCTAATAATTATTATAAGGATTTTAAATGTTTTTGTTCTTTATCTATACTTTACCTTCCTTACTTTGTGCACATTTTAATACCCCCTATTCTCTTTCACAAAAGACAGACAGACAAACAAACAGGTGGTCAGTGTACTTCCTACACTGCCTGGCGCCTTTTAAACACTTCTTTTACTAGACAGTGTACTCTTACTTCATGAGCGCAATCTCCACGCTATGCACTTCTTGCTTTTTGAGACAAACACACATACAGCAGCTTCTTTGGACCTGGAAATCAGACTCCCTTCTTATCTTTTATCTCTCAGTTGTTTTTTAGGTTCTTTTGCAGTGGGGTTTTATAATTGCAGAGCAATCATCAAGCGTGTCAGCTTCTCAGAGGCAATTCACAAAACAAAATATAAGCAAAAACTGCTTACCTGATTTTTTGGCCGGCCTTTGTTTTGTGAATGCCACCGTCAGCGTCAACACCACGAGGATCTCCTGACCCCAAGCCTGCTCCTGGCTGGCTCGCCAATTATGTCGTGGCTAATTGCTGGTCTCTGGTCCTGATCAGTAGTTTTTCAGAGTCTAGTAGGAGTTAGTCTTCAAAAAGTTTTCAGAGTCGAAGTTCCAGGTCTCAGAAGAAGAACTTTATTGAGCAATTCAACAAAGTGAGATGGTCAGCTGAATCATCTGATCTTACAGTGGTTGAAACATAGATTTTATACATCTTTCTTATCGCCAGTGTCCAATTAGTGTTTGTACCGTCATCTCTTACACATTGCTCCTCCTTGGTATCACGCCACCATTAAGATCACATGCTCCGAGGCCTTATTTCTATTGGTGGCGGAGTATCACATGTATAGTTTTTTAAAAAAATACATCATATATGTTTTTTAGTACTTTCCTGTACCTTGCACCAACGTCATCTATGCATTACATGGGTTTTTAGGTACTTTTCCAACTCTACATTGGCCTATGGCCTACTTTTGCTCAGCATTACAGCATTCAGACTTGAGCATCAGATAGAGGAGGGGTAACAGAATTCTCCAACACTACCTCTTGATTTTGAGTTTAACTGAGACACATCTGGCTGCCATTTTGGAGTAGCCAAGCCGGGGTAGCGTTGCCGAGGGGTCTAAGGCGCTGGATTTAGGCCCCAGGCTCCAGTCTCTTCGGGGGCGTGGGTTCGAATCCCACCGCTGCCAGCAGAGGTTTTAATGAGGGCCAGACACCTAAAGTGTGCTCTGAAAAGGTGCAAAAGCAGCTGAAAATATGCACCCTCTTGAATCAGAGACAACAATAACTTGCAATTATTATAATGAAACTTCCAAAATGAATTTTAATAATATAATAATAATGTATAGCAGGACAGTCGATCGGCAGGACTGAGAGTTTTTGGTGAACTGACTGCTACCTCTTGATTTTGAGTTTAACTGCGACACATCTGGCTGCCATTTTGGAGTATGGCCCAAATGCTTTGATTAGGTAATTCAGTTGTGTTTGATTAGAGATGCAATTGCAATCTGCAGGGAGGGGGGCCTCCAAGAGTGTAACTGCATCCCCCCTCTACTTAGTAGGCCTTTCCACCTGTCGAGGAGCTCCTTCAAAGCATGAAGAATTTCAACTGATTTAACTATGGAGAAGTGAGACACTAAAAGAAAAAATTGGCGAAAATGGCCCACGGAAGGCATTCTCATTAATGAGGGCCAGACACCTAAAGTGTCCTCTGAAAAGGTGCAAAAGCAGCTGAAAATATGCACCCTCTTGAATCAGAGACAACAATAACTTGCAGGGAGGGGGGCCTCCAAGAGTGTAAAAAAACAAAAATGAATTTCAAAAAACAAAATTAATTTAAAAATAATAATAATGTATAGCACACAGGGGTGCCCAATCCTGCTCTGTGCAGGACAGTCGATCGGCAGGACTGAGAGTTTTTGGTGAACTGACAGCTACCTCTAGGTAGTCCATAAAAATAAAAAGCAGGGAGGGGGGCCTCCAAGAGTGTAACTGCGTCCCCCCTCTACTTAGTAGGCATTTCCACCTGTCGAGGAGCTCCTTCAAAGCATGAAGAATTTCAACTGATTTAACTATGGAGAAGTGAGACACTAAAAGAAAAAATTGGCGAAAATGGCCCATGGAAAGCATTCTTACAAGGTAGCGTGGCCGAGCGGTCTAAGGCGCTGGATTAAGGCTCCAGTCTCTTCGGGGGCGTGGGTTCAAATCCCACCGCTGCCAAGTCTGCATTTTGGAAGGCACCTGTGAAAAGACTGGAGAAGTGACACTGCTTGCTCCCAGTCTCTTCAAAACTCAGCCGTTTTTGCTTTCCTTGGCCGAACTCGGCGGGCTTCAGAGCCTGACGATGAAGGTCCACACCCAACAATTTCTCTATTTCTGAAATTTAATGGGCAGAAAATGGCCCACTAGAGTAACCAAGCCGGGGTAGCATGGCCGAGGGGTCTAAGGCGCTGGATTTAGGCTCCAGTCTCTTCGGGGGCGTGGGTTCAAGTCTGCGACACATCTGGCTGGCATTTTGGAGTATGGCCCAAATGCTTTGATTAGGTAATTCAGTTGTGTTTGATTAGAGATGGAATTGCAATCAGCAGGGAGGGATGCCTCCAAGAGTGTAACTGCATCCCCCCTCTACTTAGTAGGCCTTTCCACCTTTCGAGGAGCTCCTTCAAGGCATGAAGAATTTCAACTGATTTAACTATGGAGAAGTGAGACACTAAAAGAAAAAATTGGCGAAAATGGCCCACGGAAGTCATTCTCATAAGGTAGCGTGGCCGAGGGGTCTAAGGCGCTGGATTTAGGCTCCAGTCTCTTCGGGGGCTTGGGTTCGAATCCCACCGCTGCCAGCAGAGGTTTTAATGAGGGCCAGACACCTAAAGTGTGCTCTGAAAAGGTGCAAACGCAGCTGAAAATATGCACCCTCTAAAATCAGAGACAACAATAACTTGCAATTATTATAATGACACTTCAAAAATGAATTTTAAATATAATAATAATGTATAGCACACAAGGGTGTCCAATCCTGCTCTGTGCAGGACAGTCGATCGGCAGGACTGAGAGTTTTTGGTGAACTGACAGCTACCTCTTTATTTTGAGTTTAACTGAGACACATCTGGCTGCCATTTTGGAGTATGGCCCAAAATGCTTTGATTAGGTAATTTAGTTGTGTTTGATTAGAGATGGAATTGCAATCAGCAGGGAGGGTTGCCTCCAAGAGTGTAACTGCATCCCCCCTGTACTTAGTAGGCATTTCCACCTGTCGAGGAGCTCCTTCAAGGCATGAAGAACTTTAACTGATTTAACTATGGAGAAGTGAGACACAAAAAGAAAAAATTGGCGAAAATGGCCCACGGAAGGCATTCTCACAAGGTAGCGTGGCCGAGCTTTGATTAGGTAATTCGATTAGGCTTTGATTAGGTAATTCAGTTGTGTTTGATTAGAGATGGAATTGCAATCTGCAGGTAGGGGGGCCTCCAAGAGTGTAACTGCGTCCCCCCTCTACTTAGTAGGCATTTCCACCTGTCGAGGAGCTCCTTCAAAGCATGAAGAATTTCAACTGATTTAACTATGGAGAAGTGAGACACTAAAAGAAAAAATTGGCGAAAATGGCCCATGGAAAGCATTCTTACAAGGTAGCGTGGCCGAGCGGTCTAAGGCGCTGGATTAAGGCTCCAGTCTCTTCGGGGGCGTGGGTTCAAATCCCACCGCTGCCAAGTCTGCATTTTGGAAGGCACCTGTGAAAAGACTGGAGAAGTGACACTGCTTGCTCCCAGTCTCTTCAAAACTCAGCCGTTTTTGCTTTCCTTGGCCGAACTCGGCGGGCTTCAGAGCCTGACGATGAAGGTCCACACCCAACAATTTCTCTATTTCTGAAATTGAATGGGCAGAAAATGGCCCACTAGAGTAACCAAGCCGGGGTAGCATGGCCGAGGGGTCTAAGGCGCTGGATTTAGGCTCCAGTCTCTTCGGGGGCGTGGGTTCAAGTCTGCGACACATCTGGCTGGCATTTTGGAGTATGGCCCAAATGCTTTGATTAGGTAATTCAGTTGTGTTTGATTAGAGATGGAATTGCAATCAGCAGGGAGGGATGCCTCCAAGAGTGTAACTGCATCCCCCCTCTACTTAGTAGGCCTTTCCACCTTTCGAGGAGCTCCTTCAAGGCATGAAGAATTTCAACTGATTTAACTATGGAGAAGTGAGACACTAAAAGAAAAAATTGGCGAAAATGGCCCACGGAAGTCATTCTCATAAGGTAGCGTGGCCGAGGGGTCTAAGGCGCTGGATTTAGGCTCCAGTCTCTTCGGGGGCTTGGGTTCGAATCCCAACGCTGCCAGCAGAGGTTTTAATGAGGGCCAGACACCTAAAGTGTGCTCTGAAAAGGTGCAAACGCAGCTGAAAATATGCACCCTCTAAAATCAGAGACAACAATAACTTGCAATTATTATAATGACACTTCAAAAATGAATTTTAAATATAATAATAATGTATAGCACACAAGGGTGTCCAATCCTGCTCTGTGCAGGACAGTCGATCGGCAGGACTGAGAGTTTTTGGTGAACTGACAGCTACCTCTTGATTTTGAGTTTAACTGAGACACATCTGGCTGCCATTTTGGAGTATGGCCCAAAATGCTTTGATTAGGTAATTCAGTTGTGTTTGATTAGAGATGGAATTGCAATCAGCAGGGAGGGTTGCCTCCAAGAGTGTAACTGCATCCCCCCTGTACTTAGTAGGAAAAGAAAAAAATTGGCGAAAATGGCCCACGGAAGGCATTCTCACAAGGTAGCGTGGCCGAGCTTTGATTAGGTAATTCGATTAGGCTTTGATTAGGTAATTCAGTTGTGTTTGATTAGAGATGGAATTGCAATCTGCAGGGAGGGGGGCCTCCAAGAGTGTAACTGCGTCCCCCCTCTACTTAGTAGGCATTTCCACCTGTCGAGGAGCTCCTTCAAGGCATGAAGAATTTCAACTGATTTAACTATGGAGAAGTGAGACACTAAAAGAAAAAATTGGTGAAAATGGCCCACGGAAAGCATTCTTAGAAGGTAGCGTGGCCGAGCGGTCTAAGGCGCTGGATTAAGGCTCCAGTCTCTTCGGGGGCGTGGGTTCAAATCCCACCGCTGCCAAGTCTGCATTTCAGAAGGCACCTGTGAAAAGACTGGAGAAGTGACACTGCTTGCTCCCAGTCTCTTCAAAACTCAGCCGTTTTTGCTTTCCTTGGCCGAACTCGGCGGGCTTCAGAGCCTGACGATGAAGGTCCACACCCAACAATTTCTCTATTTCTGAAATTTAATGGCCAGAAAATGGCCCACTAGAGTGGCCAAGCCGGGGTAGCGTGACCGAGGGGTCTAAGGCGCTGGATTTAGGCTCCAGTCTTTTCGGGGGCGTGGGTTCAATTCCCACTGCTGCCAGCAGAGGTTTTAATGAGGGCCTGTGCCCGGTTGCATAAAGCACCTTAAGTTTTTCCCTTAAGTGTGGGACTTAAGGCGTGATTTCCCCTTAAATAAGGGAATGATTTAAGGGTGTTGCATATAATCCCTTAATGAGTTCTCTTAGGTAAGGGAAACCGTTAAGTGTTTTTATACACATCAAGATTTTATACACATCACCATCGGCCACAGTAACAACGAACGGACTAACATCACAAAGCTTCACACTGCACAGGGGAACGAGGCAGGGATGTCCACTCTCTCCATCCCTATTCACCATTTTTATTGAACCTTTAGCAGCAGCTATCCGTCAAAACCCAGCAATCAAAGGTATTGAAACACCACAACAAACACATAAAATCTCACTCTATGCAGATGATATCCTACTATATATACAAGAACCCCTAACATCTACTCAAGAAATAATTAAAACAATTCAGTCCTTCTCAAAAATATCCGATTATGCAATAAACTGGAATAAATCTTCCACCCTCCCTTTACATAAAACCAAATGGGATGTGGCTCCCCAGCAATCACCAATACCTATTTGTCAAGATCACATCACTTACTTAGGCATTAAGATTTCCTCCAGACTGTCAGAGTTGGTAACACTCAACTTCACACCATTGCTAAAAAAAATAGAAGACGACTTGCTCAGATGGCTCAATCTCCCAATCTCCATAATCGGCAGGATAGCAGCAATAAAAATGACGATTTTACCGAAAATTAATTACCTATTCTCAATGATTCCAACCCACCCCACACTCACCTGGTTTAAATCACTAGACTCCATTATAACTCGCTTCTACTGGAAAAATAAAACGCCAAGGATAAAACTCACTACACTTCAAAAAAGTAAGGTTCAAGGAGGACTAGAAGCACCAAATTTCCAATATTACTCAATGGCTAACCAACTGCAATACATATACAAATGGATTCGCCCCACCCAATCTGATATTGTATGGCTAGATATAGAACAATCATTATGCAAAGAATTAAATATAGCTGACATACCATTCCTCACCAAATCAATTAAACAACACACATGTTTTAAGGCAGTAACTATAGCCACCACTCTGACAGCCTGGTGGAAATTTCACCAAATCACTAATTCTACATTAGCTCCATCTAACCTCACCCCACTGTGGAACAACCGTGACTTTATAAGCAATAAAAAAACATTGAACTTTCACACATGGGCGGAAAAGGGTATCACCCACATTAAGCATATTTTCAAATCTAACACATTTAGACCATTTCCGGAACTGGCCCAGGAGTATGGCATCGGGAACAACGAATTTTTAAAATACCTACAACTCAAATCTTCTGTTCTGACAAAAATAAACATCAGAGACACAAATTTAGAACTTCCACCGGCAATATCAGACTTGGTCAACATTTCCTCTCCAAAGAAACTTCTCTCTAAAATATACAAAATGATCTCAAATCAACTTCAGACCATATACTTACCAACAATAAAATGGGAAAACGATCTATCAATAGCCCCTGATGCCAACTTCTGGACCCAAATCTGTAAAAACATCTATCACATGTCCAAAAATTCGAATCTTCAGTTAATACAATACAAAATACTTCACAGAACGCATTACACGGGCAATAGATTAGCTAAAATGGGATTCACATCAGAAATTTGCACACATTGCAATCAAAATTCTACAGATACATACATTCATGCAACCTGGCACTGCACTCCAATCAAACACTTTTGGGAAGAGGTCACACAGGCACTATCAACTATAGTTGGCTGCCACATCCCAATGTCGCCTTCCCTTTGCTTGCTGGGGGACCTCACAATAATAACTGATAAAACCATAAACTCTAAAATACTCCTCACAGCTCTAGCCATCGCCAAGAAAACTATCCTCATGAACTGGAAAACCAGAAATAAATTACACATTAACATCTGGAAAAATCTTATAACAGACTTCATGGCAATGGAACTCGCATCTCCCCTTCATAATAACACATCTGAAACTGATCCCTGCCGTCCAACACTTTCTGACCTCTTACAGCTATGAATCCTTTCTCTGTTTTCAACTCTGACTTCTCTCACCTTCTTACTCAACCCACGAATATTCATATTAGTTGTTTAAACTTGTTTCTGTCATCATTGTTATTGCTATCTTTACTGTTACTGTTATGATTACTAATTTCACTTTTTTTTTTTTTTTTTTTTTTTTTTTTTTTTTTCATTGCTGTAACTACTGTTGTTGCTGTCTTTTGCTCTTACCGTTATGATCACCACTGCCATCATCATTGTCATTTATTATTATTATTAATATTATTATTATTATTATCATCATCAATATTGCCATTGTCAATGCTGTTTTAGAATTAGATATCATTGTCATCACTAGTGCAATAACTTCCCCCTTATCTCTTCATGGGTTTTTAATGCACCACAACATAGAATAAAAAAAAAAAAAAAAAAAAAAAAAAAAAAAAAGAAGGATTAAGGATATATGGAAAAACCTCACAAACACCAAGGCAGGCTAGACAGGCGAGAAGTGGTTTCAACGGGACAGCATCTCTGTCCCAATTTGAGACACTCTCGCACTGTACTCCCTATTTTAATGCACCTTAGACATTGCACATAACACACATAACACAAAAAAAAAAAAAAAAATTAAAAATTAAAAAAAAAATAGGAAAAGATATGGACTGATGAGATGAGGGGGAAGGTTATATTATATTATCTTATATTATATTATCTTATTATGTCGTATTTTATGCAGGATTGACAATGGCAATTATTACATAGGAGGAAGGATGGAAGTAAAAAATCTACCAACACAATATTGGCAATATGGTGGTAGTGGGAAGTGGGATGGTGATGGTAATAACAATGGTAATACATAATAAACGGTTACTTTGTTTACGCATACACACACATACACATAACCACACTCACACCCGCACACATACACACTTAAACACTTAAATCACTCTTGTCACTGCTGGAAGTATGGATTTACAAGATTGCTCACTACTGCACTATGTTGGTTTGTTTGTATGTATGCCTGATTGTTAAATAAAAAAAAAAAAAAAAAAAAAAAAAAAAAAAGTGTTTCACGGCAGCGATCCAGGTTTGCCGTTATAAAAATCTATCGTTGCCATAGATACGCTCCTATACACATTAACCTAGGAGCTTTAAAACAACGAATAGCCTAAAGAAATGGATAAGGAAAACAAAAAAAGAAAGCCAAACTGGACTGAGGATGAGAAGTGTATTCTTCTAGATGAATATGGGAAAAGAAAAGGAATTTTAAGAAGAAAATTTAATCCCGTCATAACTGCTGGCAAAAAAAATAAACAGTGGGAGGAAATAACCGAGAAAATTAATGCACAGAACTTAGGAGTAAAGAGGACGGTTTCAGAGGTAATTAAAAAATATGAAAACATCTCTGTGGGGGCAAAAAAAGAAATAAGCATTCATAAGAGGGAGTCCAACAAAACTGGTAAGAAAAAAAACGCTCTTAGTTTTTTCTCTATTTTCTTCGCACGCACCGAGAGCTAACGATAACAAAACTGTAGGTGGAGGACCACCGCCAACAGAATTATCAGAGACAACTAAACTGGTCCAAGACATCCTTGGGGCGGACTCACCTGTCCTGGCTGGCATCCCTGGCGGCTTAGAGAGTGAAGTGACTCAACCAGAGGAATGTAACACGGAGTGAGAGAACATTATTGTCTTAAATTAAATAAAATGTATCTCTATGGGGATAAACGATATGAAAATCATGACAGGCGTAATAAAATATTTTTATTTGTATATAAATATAAATTGTGATTGGTATTTCTTTGTTTCACGCGTTAGACCTTTCCAGCAATCAAAGCAACACCGACAGAGCGCCAGCAGTACGCCAAACCAGGCAACAAAGTGAGTTATTTATTAGTTAACAATTATTTTAGTTTTGTTAATTTGACTTAGAACAGCCCCAATATTATTTATTATATTATATTTCATAATTCCTCCAAAACACTTGTGAATTGCAGAAAGACGCAACTACCCTCTCCAGCCTCTACAAGAGAAGAAGTGCTGGAACTGCAGAGAGACGTCCTACAGCTACAAAAAACAAAGCTGCAATTGGAGAAGGAAAATCCAGACCTTTACAACATAATTCTTAACAACAAACTGTTGCAACTACAAAGTGAAGGGAAAATAACAATAACATCACTTGACGAATAAATATATTATTATAAATACATTTTATGACATATCTGAAAAGTTTTGTATTTATTTATGTAATTACAAGGACAAATATATTAACAAAATTCCAATAATAATAGCAAAATACAATATAGCTAATATATTTATAAAATATTAATACTAAACAACACTAGCCTATAAATTATAATTTATAAATCATTACATTAACTTGCAACTGCTAACCTACTATATACATTGTATCACTATATACATTGAGTTTAACTGCGACACATCTGGCTGCCATTTTGGAGTATGGCCCAAATGCTTTGATTAGGTAATTCAGTTGTGTTTGATTAGAGATGGAATTGCAATCTGCAGGGAGGGGGGCCTCCAAGAGTGTAACTGCATCCCCCCTCTACTTAGTAGGCCTTTCCACCTGTCGAGGAGCTCCTTCAAAGCATGAAGAATTTCAACTGATTTAACTATGGAGAAATGAGACACTAAAAGAAAAAATTGGCGAAAATGGCCCACAGAAGGCATTCTCACAAGGTAGCGTGGCCGAGCGCTCTAAGGCGCTGGATTAAGGCTCCAGTCTCTTCGGGGACGTGAGTTCAAATCCCACCGATGCCAAATATTCATTTTAGAAGGCAATTGTGAAAAGACTGGAGAAGTGACACTGCTTGCTCCCAGTCTCTTCAAAACTCAGCCGTTTTTGCTTTCCTTGGCCGAACTCGGCGGGCTTCAGAGCCTGACGATGAAGGTCCACACCCAACAATTTCTCTATTTCTGAAATTTAATGGGCACAAAATGGCCCACTAGAGTAACCACGCCGGGGTAGCATGGCCGAGGGGTCTAAGGCGCTGGATTTAGGCTCCAGTCTGTTCGGGGGCGTGGGTTCAAATCCCACTGCTGCCAGCAGAGGTTTTAATGAGGGCCAGACACCTAAAGTGTGCTCTGAAAAGGTGCAAAAGCAGCTGAAAATATGCACCCTCTAAAATCAGAGACAACAATAACTTGCAATTATTATAATGACACTTCCAAAATGAATTTAAATATAATAATAATGTATAGCACACAGGGGTGCCCAATCCTGCTCTGTGCAGGACAGTCGATCGGTAGGACTGAGAGTTTTTGGTGAACTGACAGCTACCTCTAGGTAGTCCATAAAAATAAAAAGCGTCCATTCAGTCCTTGGGCCGATGGGGCTCGGACGTGGGTTGGCGGACGAGCGCGCCGACCCCCCGAAATTTTTGGGGGGTCGGCCGACGCCGCGGGCCGACCCTCCCCGGGCGCCCGACCCACGCGGGCGGGGTCGGGGTGCCCCGAACCCCTCAGGGGCCCGACGGGAGTGCCCCGAAGCCCGAGGCCACCCTAAGCAGTTCTGCCTTCGTCCTTGGTGGGGCGCCACACGTGCCCCGTCCCACTAACCCACTATTTGTCCGATTGGCCACTAGAGTGACCAGACCCCCCCCCCCACGAACCTACTATTTGTCCAATAACCCACTATATTTACCAAAAGTCCCGTGACCGACAGGGGTTTTTTCGGGTCGGAAAAAAAGGTTTCTCCGATCTTCTCGAAACTCTGGATTCTGATAGAGGATGAAGAGAATTAAACTTGAGGGCAAAAATGGAGACTCTAGACCCTTCCTGACCAGAGCTATGGATATCCCACGTAGCATTTTTTCAATGGAAAAAAATAGTGGGTTCGTGGACGGTGGAATTTTGGGGTGGCTCTTGGTGCCACGGACTCAGGGGGGCCCACTGAGTGCAGTAAAATGGTTTTCATCAAAATATCTCGAAAGCTCAGCTTAAAAACCACGTGTCCACGAAGCCACTTTTTGTCCAATAACCCACTATTTTTGTAAAATGCTAACCCGCATTCAATAAGCTGCGATCGGACACAATCCCACCTGCCATCGATTGAATGGGGATTGGGACAGTTTCTCTCATAGACATTTGAATTAAAGTTGCTGTCATGATGAAAACCATTTTACTGCACTCAGGGGCCTCCCCTGAGTCCGTAGCACCAAGTCCCATCCCATAATTCCACTGACCGCGAAACCACTATTTTTTACAATGGAACAAATGCTACGTGGGATCTGACAGTTTCTGTGATAGTCATTTTTTGAAAAGTTTTTTTCTTGATAAAAACTATTTTACTGCACTCAGGGGGCCCCCCAGAGTCCGTAGCACCAAGTCCCATCCCATAATTCCACCGTCCACGAACCCATTAAGTCGGGGGCCCCAGCGAACGGCGATCCGCTACGGGGCGTCCCCGCGGCGCGCCACCGCCCTGGTTCGAGTAAGGGCCCCCGTGGGACCTCATCACCTGAATTTGAGCTCTCTGGGTCTTCGCGTTCCCGAGATATGAGCGATTTTGTTCCCGAGATCGTGACGTCATCAGCGAGCGCCATTTTGAAGTGTGCCCGATGGTTTTCGGCTAATATCTCCGCGAAAACATGGCCAAAATTCATAATTTTTTTATCATTCTTTTCAGCTCAACTAGACGGTTCCACGGCCGGATCCGTCCAGTTTTTGCTTAGATAAATGTGTATTTTCATCTACATCTCTGGCCCCCGGGGGCCCACGGGGCCGTGGGTGGTCTCAAAGTAAAGGTCTCGTCCCCCTCTAAACGAGATACAATTTTGGTGTCTGTAGGAGCCAGTGGGACATCACAAAAAATTAATACGTTGTAATTTTGTCCAGTCACCATCCACAATCAATGGACTCATCGCAAACGGGGGTTAGGAAACGCTTAGAAAGCGGCTAGGGCCCTCAAACTCGGGGGCCCCACTCGGGGACGGGAGACGACGGCACTCGCCGAGTTTCGGGTTCCCGAGATCGTGACGTCATCAGCGAGCGCCATTTTGAAGTGTGCCCGATGGTTTTCGGCTAATATCTCCGTGAAAACACGGCCAAAATTCATAATTTTTTTATCATTCTTTTCAGCTCAACTAGACGGTTCCACGGCCGGATCCGTCCAGTTTTTGCTTAGATAAATGTGTATTTTCATCTACATCTCTGGCCCCCGGGGGCCCACGGGGCCGTGGGTGGTCTCAAAGTAAAGGTCTCGTCCCCCTCTAAACGAGATACAATTTTGGTGTCTGTAGGAGCCAGTGGGACATCACAAAAAATTAATACGTTGTAATTTTGTCCAGTCACCATCCACAATCAATGGACTCATCGCAAACGGGGGTTAGGAAATGCTTAGAAAGCGGATAGGGCCCTCAAACTCGGGGGCCCCACTCGGGGACGGGAGACGACGGCACTCGCCGAGTTTCGGGGTCCTACGACTTTCCGTCTCCCTATGGCCTCCACATCTGGCTGCCATTTTGGAGTATGGCCCAAAGGCTTTGATTAGGTAATTCAGTTGTGTTTGATTAGAGATGGAATTGCAATCTGCAGGGAGGGGGGCCTCCAAGAGTGTAACTGCATCCGTTTTTGCTTTCCTTGGCCGACCTCGTCGGGCTTCAGAGCCTGACGATGAAGGTCCACACCCAACAATTTCTCTATTTCTGAAATTTAATGGCGAGAAAATGGCCCACTAGAGTAGCCCAGCCGGGGTATCGTGGCCGAGGGGTCTAAGGCGCTGGATGTAGGCCTGAGTCTCTTTGGGGGCGTGGGTTTGAATCCCACCGCTGCCAGCACAGGTTTTAATGAGGGCCAGACACCTAAAGTGTCCTCTGAAAAGGTGCAAAAGCAGCTGAAAATATGCACCCTCTTGAATCAGAGACAACAATAACTTACAATTATTATAATGACACTTCCAAAATGAATTTAAATATAATAATAATGTATAGCACACAGGGGTCCCCAATCCTGCTCTGTGCAGGACAGTCGATCGGCAGGACTGGGCACCCCTTGTCAATGGAGTTTGCAAATTTGACTCATTGAGAGTTTTTGGTGAACTGACAGCTACCTCTTGATTTTGAGTTTAACTGCGACACATCTGGCTGCCATTTTGGAGTATGGCCCAAAGGCTTTGATTAGGTAATTCAGTTGTGTTTGATTAGAGATGGAATTGCAATCTGCAGGGAGGGGGGCCTCCAAGAGTGTAACTGCATCCCCCCTCTACTTAGTAGGCATTTCCACCAGTCGAGGAGCTCCTTCAAGGCATGAAGAATTTCAACTGATTGATTGAAATTCTTTTGGCCAGGTGTCTGTCACTCATCTTGTTGTGCCACTTGGCAGACACGCATCTACAAAATTCAATAGTTTCAAGAGAGAATCAAGTCAAAATTAAGAATTTTGAAGAAAATGAAGAGCATAGAACTCTGAATTGTACATAAAAGCACTGCACGTTGTATGTGACAGCTTCAGATGAGACCATTCTTAGGCACAATGCCTGGAACAGATGCAACTTCTGCATCTTTTCCTGCCACAGTACCTCATGCGGTCTGGGCACGTTTTCAGTTTCTAAATTGTCATGGGCATATTAGATATTATGTCATCTCCAATTTGGATCCAGCCTTGTATGAGGATTTCAGATGATGCTAACTTCTGTGAAGAGATGATGCCAACTCTGTTTTAAAGTTGACATGAAATCAAAATTGACCCTATTAACTTTGTTAGCACATATAACTTGTCTCGTGGTGAACAATTAATCTGTGGAAGTTAATGCTCAGAAAAAATACAAGTACTCCACAGCGACTCCTGGGGTCACTGTTTCACAAATGGAAATTTTGCATAGTGTGCCTTTAATGTAATACAACACTATTAACTAAAGCTTAAAACAATTATTGAACCTGGTCTTTAAACTGTAGAAGTTTGTCAGTTTATAAATCCATTAACACCATATAACTAGCCTCTCTTTGTTCTGCTAATGGTCACAATTGTGACCTGACGAATAATCAAGTTTTTTGTATGGACTTTGATATATTTTTTTGACGTAATTGATAAAGATTGTTTAATATCCTTATAAATTCATACATGTTATCTCAGGGAAAAGAAATTGGAATTACATGGGTTAACTGCCATATGCAACTGTAACCTATATTTTTGCTATAAGTACATTACTTTGACAGTCACCTTTGATAATGTCTTGTACAATTATGTTTTTTTAATGCTGCCTAGAAACAATATTGTGAGAGGTGATAAAAATGTGAATTAAAAATAAGTTATTTTTAGTTTAAATACCTTTGAGCACATTGGATAAAGTAAGCAAATTAGAGTGGGCCTTTTAAGAAGTGATTTTAAAGCACTATTGTTGCATATTTAAATCTATATAGAAAAGAATACTAACCGTTTCTTTAGTTATTTACAATGACACTTATGGTTACACTACTTGCTTTTCCCAGTATGGTTTGTGAAACTAAACTTAGTGCCTAGTTAAGAATGGCTAGAAGAATGCACGCAACTTTCCAAATGTAAGATAAGCCCATGCAATAAAGGTCACATATTCCAAGAATTGCTACTTTGCTTTAATAAAATTGAAGAAAAAAACGACATGAAACAACATTTAACAAAGCTTTGCCATAAATATAAATAAATCAGTAGCATTTCAGAACATAATGGACAAAATTAACCTAATTTCAATAGCTTTAGAAAACATGACTTAAATCAATATTTGCCATTCATTAATAAAAAAAAAATGAAAAAAAAAAAAATAAAAAACACTACCACCATTTCAATGGAATTACAATCCTGAAAACTACTTTAAACTTCAAACTACTTCAACCTTCTTCAAACTTTCAGGTCCAAACTTTCACAAGCCAACTTAAACGTTATCTCGGCCAACTTTTTAATCTATTATTTTACTAGGAATCTTTTGAACATTGCACAATTCACATGTTTTAACGATTGCTACACATTGGATTTGATTAAACAATCTTCAAAGTTATAGCCTCTTGCTTTACTGAGCATTTGCTTTATACTCATACACTGTGGTTTGCTTAATTTTACAGAGACTTAAGTTGTTGAAGGTAGAACTGCAGCAATTGGCTCCAAATTACATAAAACTCCACAATCATCTGAAGTTGTATAATATGGGGCTCGAACCCACTATCTCTGTGTCAGAAGCATATCACTCATCTCATTGCACCACTGGGAAGTTCTGTTTTTGCAAAGATGCAGAAGGCGGTCTGGGTTGTTTGGATACATGATTTATTAAGTTGGCTTGTGAGAGGTATCATTTGCTCCAATATGGCGGAAAGTCACATAGTTGGAAAATGACAAATGAGATTTTGGAGTATGGCCCAAATGCTTTGATTAGGTAATTCAGTTGTGTTTGATTAGAGATGGAATTGCAATCAGCAGGGAGGGATGCCTCCAAGAGTGTAACTGCATCCCCCCTCTACTTAGTAGGCCTTTCCACCTTTCGAGGAGCTCCTTCAAGGCATGAAGAATTTCAACTGATTTAACTATGGAGAAGTGAGACACAAAAAGAAAAAATTGGCGAAAATGGCCCACGGAAGGCATTCTCACAAGGTAGCGTGGCCGAGGTTTGATTAGGTAATCCGATTAGGCTTTGATTAGGTAATTCAGTTGTGTTTGATTAGAGATGAAATTGCAATCTGCAGGGAGGGGGGCCTCCAAGAGTGCAGTGTTAATTTTGTAAGCAAATTTTGATTTAGTTTTAGTCTTAGTCTTTTGACTAAAATGCCATTTAGTTTTAGTCATATTTTAGTCATCTGAATTGTTTTAGTTTTAGTCTAGTTTTAGTCGACGAAATACAATAACATTTGAGTCGACTAAATCTACAGTAGATTTAGTCGCCTAAAATATAATGGGTTTAGTTCAATTGTAATGCATTAATTTAGAATTTCTCTAAAATTTCCAAACCCATATACTCCCGGAGAAAACATCTATTAACCTATTAATATGAATGATTTTTAAGTTTGAACATGCAATACAGATACAGATTTAACTGCTGTTACTTAAAAAATATCTTAAAATGAAATAAAACCACTTTTCCTAAAGTACAACACAGTCTTCTTTACAATGAATGATATAGTCATTCCTTATAACTACTTACACATCATTCTTTATTCTTTCAAGCAGACATATTTATTTGTATGAATTAAATATAATTAATCCTTATTAAAGCTATTAACAAACAGTGAATGCTTTTCTCTTTTTCTTTTGTTGCTTGATCAAAATTAAGGACACGGACCGCATTAGGTTTATTGCCACTGTCACTTTAAGACGTCGGATCATGTCCAATGACATGCGGATACAATTGCACTGATGCACATCCGACACACTCAGGGTGCTTCTCATTTCTTATTTATGCATCCTCGTTTCCTTTCCTCGCTTCCTTTCCTAGCTCCTCATCTCCTCCCCTGTAGGTTGTGAGGGAAGGACGCAAGGAAAGAAAATGAGGACGGAGGAATCGAAATGAAAGCTTTTTTTATACATTGGAATACTTGATCACTCGAGCGTCATTTCACAGCGTCACCTGCAGCGCTCAAAGGGTCTGCCCTTATGTTGTTGAAGTTTGTTTATTTAAGAAATTCATAATGAATAATAATAAAGCAAGATACCCTGTTGAAATATGTGATATGTGTGGTTTATATAAACTGCAAAGGTAAATTATAAATTATAAATTAAATAAATTAAAAAGATAGTGACCGATGTGAAGGGGGAGGAGAATGTATACGTGCGTCACATTTAGTCAATAAAACACTTCCGCATAGGATACACCTGTGTATCCTCGCTCATAACTCCTCCGAAAGCCTCATCACTTCTCGATCCTCGACTCCTCGCGGTGCAATTAGAGAATTGAAATGTCCTTCTAGATGGCTGTGCTTGATTGGTTTCCGGGTCATAGGATGGAGGACAGAGGAGCGAGGAGGTGAGGAGGGATATTGAGAAGCACCCTCACAGTTTAAGACATAACCAGCATAGTTTACATGAATACTCTCCAAAAAGGACATTTAGACATACTGTTGTGTATTTCTCCATTCAGACACGAAAGAGAGCTCAATTCAGTAGCCTACTCGCGCGCTGTAGGTGTATTGTGCATGACTGCACGCTTCGGGTTGGTGTGTGCGCAAAGAAAACCGCACCGAATAGAGCTCTTTTTTAAATCGTCACTCTTATTCAGAGATCTATATGTCTGCTCTACTCATTCTCCCAGACGTTCACATTTTTTAACGTTTTATGACCGCGTGGTAGATCACGTTACAGTAGCCTACAAATGTGCGCATCTACCACACACGCAGGACATCTGACGGATCGCTTCCCAAATCGTCACTATCTAACATTTTCGTCTAGTTTTTATTCGTTGACGAAAATGTCAATAGATTTTCGTCATAGTCTTTGTCATTCAAAACTAGGTTTTATTTAGTTATCGTCTCGTTTTCGTCTGTGAAAAAATGTCGTTGACGAATAATTTTCGTCGTTATTTTCGTCAACGAAATTAACACTGCAAGAGTGTAACTGCGTCCCCCCTCTACTTAGTAGGCATTTCCACCTGTCGAGGAGCTCCTTCAAGGCATGAAGAATTTCAACTGATTTAACTATGGAGAAGTGAGACACTAAAAGAAAAAATTGGCGAAAATGGCCCACAGAAAGCATTCTTACAAGGTAGCGTGGCCGAGCGGTCTAAGGCGCTGGATTAAGGCTCCAGTCTCTTTGGGGGTGTGGGTTCAAATCCCACCGCTGCCAAGTCTGCATTTTAGAAGGCACCTGTGAAAAGACTGGAGAAGTGACACTGCTTGCTCCCAGTCTCTTCAAAACTCAGCCGTTTTTGCTTTCCTTGGCCGATCTCGGCGGGCTTCAGAGCCTGACGATGAAGGTCCACACCCAACAATTTCTCTATTTCTGAAATTTAATGGCCAGAAAATGGCCCACTTGAGTGGCCAAGCCGGGGTAGCATGACCGAGGGGTCTAAGGCGCTGGATTTAGGCTCCAGTCTTTTCGGGGGCGTGGGTTCAATTCCCACTGCTGCCAGCAGAGGTTTTAATGAGGGCCAGACACCTAAAGTGTGCTCTGAAAAGGTGCAAAAGCAGCTGAAAATATGCATCCTCTTCAATCAGAGACAACAATAACTTGCAATTATTATAATGACACTTCCAAAATGAATTTAAATATAATAATAATGTATAGCACACAGGGGTGCCCAATCCTGCTCTGTGCAGGACAGTGGATCAGCAGGACTGAGAGTTGTTGGTGAACTGACAGCTACCTCTTGATTTTGAGTTTAACTGCGACACATCTGGCTGCCATTTTGGAGTAGCCAAGCCGGGGTAGCGTTGCCGAGGGGTCTAAGGCGCTGGATTTAGGCTCCAGGATCCAGTCTCTTCGGGGGCGTGGGTCCGAATCCCACTGCTGCCAGCAGAGGTTTTAATGAGGGCCAGACACCTAAAGTGTGCTCTGAAAAGGTGCAAAAGCAGCTGAAAATATGCACCCTCTTGAATCAGAGACAACAATAACTTGCAATTATTATAATGACACTTCCAAAATGAATTTAAATATAATAATAATGTATAGCAGGACAGTCGATCGGCAGGACTGAGAGTTTTTGGTGAACTGACTGCTACCTCTTGATTTTGAGTTTAACTGCGACACATCTGGCTGCCATTTTGGAGTATGGCCCAAAGGCTTTGATCAGGTAATTCAGTTGTGTTTGATTAGAGATGGAATTTTAATCTGCAGGGAGGGCGGCCTCCAAGAGTGTAACTGCGTCCCCCCTCTACTTAGTAGGCATTTCCACCTGTCGAGGAGCTCCTTCAAGGCATGAAGAATTTCAACTGATTTAACTATGGAGAAGTGAGACACTAAAAGAAAAAATTGGCAAAGCATTCTTGCAAGGTAGTGTGGCCGAGCGGTCTAAGGCGCTGGATTAAGGCTCCAGTCTCTTCAGGGCCTGGGTTCAAATCCCACCGCTGCCAAGTCTGCATTTTAGAAGGCACCTGTGAAAAGACTGGAGAAGTGACACTGCTTGCTCCCAGTCTCTTCAAAACTCAAGATTTTGCTTTCCTTGGCCGAACTCGGCGGGCTTCAGAGCCTGACGATGAAGGTCCACACCCAACAATTTCTCTATTTCTGAAATTTAATGGCCAGAGAATGGCCCACTAGAGTGGCCAAACAAGCGTGGCCGAGGCGGCTAAGGCGCTGGATTTAGTCTCTTCTGGGGTGTGGGTTCGAATCCCACTGCTGCCAGCAGAGGTTTTAATGAGGGCCAGACACCTAAAGTGTTCTCTGAAAAGGTGCAAAAGCAGCTGAAAATATGCATCCTCTTGAATCAGAGACAACAATAACTTGCAATTATTATAATGACACTTCCAAAATGAATTTAAATATAATAATAATGTATAGCACACAGGGGTGCCCAATCCTGCTCTGTGCAGGACAGTCGATCGGCAGGACTGAGAGTTTTTGGTGAACTGACAGCTACTGTCGTGGCTAATTGCTGGTCTCTGGTCCTGATCAGTAGTTTTTCAGAGTCTAGTAGGAGTTAGTCTTCAAAAAGTTTTCAGAGTCGAAGTTCCAGGTCTCAGAAGAAGAACTTTATTGAGCAATTCAACAAAGTGAGATGGTCAGCTGAATCATCTGATCTTACAGTGGTTGAAACATAGATTTTATACATCTTTCTTATCGCCAGTGTCCAATTAGTGTTTGTACCGTTATCTCTTACACATTGCTCCTCCTTGGTATCACGCCACCATTAAGATCACATGCTCCGAGGCCTTATTTCTAATAGTGGCGGAGTATCACATGTATAGTTTTAAAAAAAATATTACATCATATATGTTTTTTAGTACTTTCCTGTACCTTGCACCAACGTCATCTATGCATTAAAGGTACTTTTCCAACTCTACATTGCCCTATGGCTAGGGTGACCAGATTTCTCAGAGTGGAATACGGGACTGACACAGAACCCACAGACCTACAACAACTACTGCACACATACAAGTATTTACACTTAATAATATTTTTAGCTATGTAAAAAAATAAATGTAAACTTACATAAAATTGCAGATCAGTGGGAACAAGATGGTTCAACAGCATCATTCACTGTTGCTGTTTTGTATTTTTCACTGGAACCAATTTTTGCCAGCGTGCGCTTGTCTTTTAAGAGTTTATCATAAAATGCGGAGCAGTCCAGTCCGAAATTAATTCGTACGAAAAGCATTGCCTTCATTGTTGTTACACTCAGTCGAGATTTTTCATCCGTCCATGATGCATTCATTAACGAGAACACACGCTCCACAGGTGCATATGTACCAGGCAGGCATAAAACAAACTCCACAGCCAAAGATAAGACTCCAAAGTTGAGTGACTTGCTACCCATCTCACTAAACACGTCTGTCCATCTATCAGACACAGCCACCTTGTTTTTGTTCCACTCAGTGATGTGACAAGTGACAATGTTTTTAGCACAGGCCCACTCATCAAAGTGCATGGTTTCGTCAACTGATGTGAGAGCAGGTATTCTTGAGTAGAACTTGCTGAGGCTGCTCTGAATGTCTCTCCATTCTGGAACACTTCTCAGTAGGACCCACTCTAGTTCTCTTGTATTCTCCAGTGAGCAGCTCCAATTGTCAAGGTAATCCACTGATGCTGAGTAAAAGCTTCTCACTGCACAATAAAAATCATCAGCTTTTATGTCACCAGCTTCAACAAGGGTGTCTAACTGTTTTGATGTCAGAGGGAATGAATGATTCCTCCAGCCTGGCCTGCAAGACATTTCTCAGATCATAAATGTGCAAAGCCGCATCTGTGGCAGATATATTTTCTTGCTCTACTGTCGCCAGTGCACGATGGAAAGCTGCAGTTTGCTTAAGTGCAAATCCATGCCAAAGTTTTGTGCAAGGGCTGCTGAATGTGTCTTTTAGAAACTTTGGCCACTTTTCTTGAGAAAGAAAGTATGCACGTAGACCATCAAAAAGGTGCAGAATTCATTCAAGAGCTGGACCAAGAGAGAGGAAACGTGTGCTACCATGCTGCAGTAATTTTTGATAGTCCAGCTGTACAAAGTCACAAAACTCCTTGAGCTCCCTTACGCGCACTGTATAGATATGAAAGTATTTGTATACCTTCACAGCAAAACACTCCAAATCAATTGGTAAGCAATCCACTGCTGTTTGCAGGGTATTGTGGATGATGTGTGCATTACAGCCAATGCCCAGAATATCCCTTCCTAGCTGCATTTGCAGCTTTCTCCAGATATTGCCTTTACCAGCTCTTTTAACACCACCAAAGTTTGTGTTAGTGTTATCAGCACAAAGTGCAACTATTTTCTGATCAAGGCCATGTTTTTCAATGACATGGGAAATGTAGGCAGTTTGCAAATCAGATGTCTCACCTGGCAGAGATGAAAATTCAATTATCTTGACCTTTACACCCTCTAGTGGCTTGAAGTATCGCACAAGCACAGGAAACAGTTTAATGTCTTTGTGGTTGGATGCATCCACAGTTAATGTGACACAGGAGCACTTGTCCAAATCATGCTGAACTTCTTCCTCTGACAAAGGACCAAGAACGTTGCATATTATAGCCTCAGATTTAGTGCGAGCAGAAGAAAATTTCGGATCATACAATTTCTTGATCAATTTTGCAGTGCAGTCAGCTGACCGAAAACTATGGCCATGAATAACAGAATGGTATGCAAAAAGTCCTTCACTTGCATGCACTTTATCAGATTCGCAACTTTGCTTCACAAAAAATTCGCTGACACTTGGAGTAGCACACTTACTTTTAGCAGCGTCCATGTGCTTTTTTGTGTGCATATGCTGCGTAATGTCGGCTCGGCCTCCGTGAGCAATGGAAAAGTGAGCCCCGCAAATGTCGCATCTTAATTTACTTGCCTCTGATAGTGACTCTCTTTTGAGAAATTTAAACTCTTTTTGAAGATCCTCATTAAATGTACATGTATGCTTCTTTGACATCTTTGCACCTGAGTCAAGCTTATCCGTTTGCTCTCGTCTCGTACACACTTAACTGTGACGTCGGATTCCGCCTTCACTAAATGCAAGTTGATTGAGTGAATTGTGATTGGATGGAATTGTCCTTCTGCCTTCTCTTATTGGATGGAAAAATGTTTTCTCTATGAGGAAAATATATGAGGTGATTTGTTAGTTTTATTATTAGGCTATTTCGAAGAGTACTCGCGCTATCACTCAGGAAAAAATAAAATAAAATAAAAAACCTAAAATATATATTAACGATGAAATACGGGACAAAACATGATTTTTTCATAATAAGTCGGGACACTAAAATTAGAGTTGAAATACGGGACTGTCCCGGGAAAAACGGGACGTCTGGTCACCCTACCTATGGCCTACTGTTGCTCAGCATTACAGCATTCAGACTTGAGGATCAGATAGAGGAGGGGTAACAGAATTCTCCAACACATCCCCGCTTTGGGACTAACTCCAGTCCCACCTTCAATTTTCCCAGGATGTATCTCCATGAGCAGGTCTCTTTCATATCCTACCAATATGATCAATTTAGACCATCCAGTCATTCTACCAATAGACCTGTTATCACAGAGGTACACCCTGGAGGAAGAGTGAGACCAAACATCTCCACCCCCATTTGTCTGGAGTGGAGTAAAAGATCTCGCCTTCCTGTCAAACCATCATTCT
Source organism: Siphateles boraxobius (assembly GCF_051911475.1). Classification (NCBI taxonomy): domain Eukaryota; kingdom Metazoa; phylum Chordata; class Actinopteri; order Cypriniformes; family Leuciscidae; genus Siphateles; species Siphateles boraxobius. Next base: position 5,194,389 of record NW_027508722.1, on the reverse strand, counting down.
CTATATGGACAAAGCAGCTTCAAACATTCAGTGTATTCATCATACAGTGTATAGTCTCGAAGTTACAATTGTCCCACGATGCCAGAGGAACCATGCAGGCGCTTCCTGGTGGCCCGTGGCGCTATCTGGGTTGCTACACCGTTGCCAGAGGTGCCCTGGCAGTGCCTAGGGCGCTATCTGGTGTTGGAGCAGACAGCGGGTTTTTAAACCACCAGTTGAGTCTGCCCTTTGTTGAAACAACAGTAGATGACCGCGCTTGCAAATAATTCCTCTTTTACATCTTATATACAACAGTTCCAGTAGTCTAAATGCACACAATGTCAAGGCTTCTACGTTTTGTTACTGTAATATGCCCATATATGTAAAAAGGTGGATAAAGTGATCTAAAAATAACAAAAACACTCTCATTTCTTTTGCATACAATTACATCACCTCATATCACGGGTAATGTTCTGTTTTAAACCTTCTATTTCCCTTCAGTCTTCCATTAAAATTTGTGACAGCAGTGTGATTATATAAAAACATATCTTAACATGATTATAAGTATAGGATATACAGGACGGGGGCCCTTAAAATAAATGCATAACTGCCCATCTTACTAACTCCCTACTCTACCCATGCATGTTCTAACAAGCTTCCTATTTTTACCCCAAAAAAGAAAGACAGAGTTTTCTAACTCCCTCTCTTGTCAAAAAACAAAGTCAAAAACCTTATAACAAAATTAACAGGTACCCCCAGTCCTTTTACCTTTTTTCATTAGAACTCATCTAACTCATCCAGGCCTGGTCCAATAGGATAGACTCCTGAGTTGCATCCAATGTCAACTCTGTCTCGGTTAACCGACACATTGATCATCTGCTTGGCTCGGGTCATTGACTGAGCAGCTGCAGTGGCCAACATGGATCTGAGAAAAGGTATAACGCAACAGAACAGCAGAAGAGCAACAACAACAACCACAACTATTATTATCCCCACCTTAATCAGCCACTCTTTCCAGGCTCCAAACAAAGAATCAAACCAGTATCCAATATTTCTGTCCCTTCCCGCATTTTCAGCAGCCTCTTGTCTTAGCGCCTTCAGTTTCTTCATAGCCCTAGTGAAAGTTCCATCGGGGGCTGTGTTATTAGGAATAAAGGTGCAGCAGACAGTCCCAAACATTACACATACTCCTCCTTTATCTGCCAATAACCAATTCAGGGCTTGCCTATTTTGCCATGTCATTTTGCTGGTGGCTTTTAATTGTTGGCCTAGCGCCCCAAGTGCATCATCCGTATAATTAATAAATCTTTGCTGATTGTAGTATATGTAATTTATACATTCAGTATTCTTATTAACAGGTACCCATAGAAGAAATGATTCAAACCCTGACTTTATTTCATCCCTAGCCTTAAATTCATGTGGTATTCCTCTAGGCTGTCCAATTGCATCAATTTTAACATTGGGATCTGGGGTATAAGCTCTCTTAGCTCTGTGCTTATGTCTACTCAACTTTTCTATCGTTTCTTCCTCATTGAGATCCCAGTTTACAATTCCTATTCCTTGAGCTAGCCTCACCCTGGCACAGAGTCCTTTCCAATCAACTAGGGTGGCTCTTAGTCGTTTATCCCCACATAGCCAAAAGAAATCAGCTACTGCTTCAGTTTGATTTTCAAGTGGTCCAATCAGGGGAAAGGATAAGGTAGCATTCTCGCAGTTTTCATGAGCACCTGTTACAGACATGTTTTTATTTATTGTTGCTGTGGCATATATTGAGCTAGAGGATTTATATACGTTTGTCTCGTTGTACATCTCATAATCCAGGTGCCAAATTATAGCACATTTACCTTGAAAGGTTCCTACATTTCGATAGCCCATAGTTTTGTTAAAACATTCATACTCCAATGTTTTATCCAGAATGTAATTTTGTGGGGTCTCCTAATTGGCTTTATCTATTCTTACGTCAAGCTCCTTGCATGCACTTCCCCAACCCTCCTGGGTATAAATCTTTGATAATAGTGGTTCCCTAACATGGCCAGGCACTCAGCTGGACAGTATGGAATTACATGTCCAGTTCTGTTACAATATTGTGAATTAAATCTGGCACACTGCATGTAGTCATATTGGTTTGGTACTATTCTTAACTTCTTCAAAGGTGAGGGTGAGCATAATACACATGTGCCTTGTTTTACCTGTCTTACAGTATACACTGCCCATTTATACCATTCATTATGATAGGCATCATCCAACAGTTTTTCTTTTTGTAGTTCTACTTCCAAATCAACTTCAGTTTGGGTATAATCTTCATGAATAGTCATAGCTTTCTGCAGGGATCTTTTTACATTATGTCTGCGTGCTTTGTTACCTTGTGTTGGTTGAGTCAGGTTAGGGTGACTTATCCCACTCAAAGCTTGAGAGGTCTGGTAATTCAGTGTCTGGGGGATTAATTTCTGGGAGGTCAATGTCTGGGAAGTCATTTTCTGGGAGGTCGATTCCTGGGATGCCGATGTCTTGGAGGTTGAGTGTGACAAAGTTGTATGGTTCATCAGCAGAGGGTCCTTCTCCAGGGGATTGTTCGCCTGGAGGCATTGTGTCTGGGGAAGCTGCTGCATGAGGTGTATCACCAAAAAGACCAATACTAGGAGCTCTCTCACCTTCAGGCTCCAGGTCCTCTGAAGGCTGTCCATCATTCCGCTCCGGCATTTCATCCCTTGGCTCAGCGTGTTCAGTCTCCCTAGAATGAGGTTCATCAATGTTAATATCTTCACTTTCAGTTCCCTGCTCTTCTGCGCCATCTTGAGCTATCTCCTCTTGACTCCCTTCCTGACTATCTATTTCCTCATCTTGCCTTCTAGGTCTCAGCCTTGGGACTCGGGTGCAATGATTCAAATGATACCAGGTTGTGCTGCCCTCTACATGTACTGCTGTGGGGGTTGCTCTTACTACAGTATAAGGTCCTTCTCTTCGTGGCTCATTCCACCTTCTCCTAAAGACTCTTAGGTATACCTGGTCTCCAGGTACCACCAGACAGGGAACTTCTTCCTCTTCTCTGGGTCCCCTGTTTTGTTCCTGTGAATGAATAGCTTCATGTATAGCAGTCAATTGTCTCATATATGTCCTTAATTCCAATTGTAACTGTTCTAACGGTGGCCCGTCATAAGGTCCTCTCAAATGAGGCACAGGCATTGGTCTCCCAGTCAACATTTCATGGGGGGTCAGATTAGTGATCCTGTTGGTTTGCATTCGATAGCTCATCAGTGCGAGTGGCAACGCATCTACCCAATTAAGCTTAGTGTCCGCACAAATTTTGTTGATTTTGGCCTTAATAGTCCCATTGACCCGTTCCACGAGTCCCTGTGACTCAGGATGGTAGACACACCCCAGTCTCTGCTTGATCCTCAACTGTTGTATTACTGCCTTTACCGTTCTTTGAATAAAAGCAGACCCATTGTCTGAACTGATCTGGGATGGGATACCAAATCTTGGTATGACCTCTCTCGTCAGAAATTTTATCACTGTCTGTGCTCCTTGCTCTGCTGATGGTTCTGCTTCCACCCATCTACTGAATCTGTCTATAATGACCAACATGTACCTTTTTCCTATTACTGCTTTTATCATGTCCACATAATCCATTACTAGATGCTTAAAGGGTGCTTCTGGAACAGTAATAGAGCCTATTGGAGTTGTTGTTCCTTTTCTTACATTGTTTTGTGTGCAAATTTCACATTCACTCAGAAATTCATCTACCCTTGTTTGTAAGTATGGGGACCATAATCCTTGTCTTTTTATCTTTCTCATAATCTCCCCCCTTCCACAGTGGTCAAAACTGTGGGCGTCAGGTATAAGAATATTAAGCAATGGGGTGGGGGCTATCATAAAACCTTCATGAGACCTCCAGATATTATTAGCATCTCTAGTCGCCCTCCTTTGTTGCCATAAGTGTATTTCAGGTGGTGTAGCTCTGGACTGCATTTGGGCAATACTTTCTATAGTAGGGAGGGGCTGGATCAAAACGGATGGTGCCATTACAGCAGATTGACACCCAGAAGCCAATTTTGCTTGGCTATCTGCGGCGTTATTACCTTTGATAACAAAATAATTTCCTTTCTTGTGAGCCTGGCATTTGACGATGGCCAATTTGGCTGGAAACATCATAGCATTAATCAATGCAGTAATTTGGTCCCCATGTTGGATTGGGGTTCCATCACTCTTTTTGAATCCTCTTTGTTTCCATACTGCACCGAAAAGATGGCATACCCCATGGGCGTATGCAGAATCCGTATAAATGTTGGCTGCTTTATTTTTGGCCAGCAGACATGCTGCCGTAAGGGCTTTTAGTTCGGCCAACTGTGCTTAACAAGGCTGTTCACAACGTTGTGTCAGCACAGGAGTAAAATTGTCCCCATCTCGTTGTACAACAGCAAAACCAGCATGATTACCCGAGTGACCTCTAAAGCATGAGCCATCTACAAAGTAGTCCACGTCTGCATCAACAATTGGTGTTGATTCCAAATCTGGTCTCAGACGAGTGAATCCTAGAGAGGCAGCAACACATTCATGAGGTGTTCCTTCCCCCTCTACTGGGACAAAGTTAGCTGGGTTTGTTGTGGTACATCTTTTGATTGTTATATCAGGATAAGTCAACAATGTGGAGTACGCCAAACATCTGGCCTGTGTCAAAACAAAACGTCCCTGTTCCAATAACTCAGCAATCTTATGATGGGTATAGATGATGACTGGATAGCCCATAGTAACAGCAGAGGCTTTCTCAAAAGCAAAGTATACTGCAGCTAGACCTTGTTGATAACATGGTGGGTAGCCTTGGGCTACACTGTCCAATTTGGTGCTATACTGGGCAATGGGTTGCTTCTTCCGCCCACTGCATGTCTCCTACATCAGGACAGCAGAAGCAAAGCCCTCTTTTCTGTCTGCTACATACAAATGGAAAGTTCTGTCATAATTTGGAATCGTTAATAATGGGGCTGTTTGTAATTCTTTTTTGAGTGAGCTGAATGCTATCAGTGCATCAGGATCCCATTTCAATGGTGCTCTAAGATTTTGGTGACCAGCCTGTCTCATAATGGTCCGCAATGGAGCTGTTTTGATCGCATAATCTTCTATCCAATCAGCACTAAAACCAGTCATTCCCAAAAATGTCATCATTTGGCCCACAGTTTGCGGTTGGGGTGCTTTACTAATTCCTTCCAATTGGCTGGGTGATATTGCCTTTGTTTGATCTGCAATTAATCGACCCAGATACTCTACTTGAGGCAAGCAGTATTGCAATTTCTCTTTTGTGGCTTTATGGCCACCTTCTGCTAATTTGGTTAATACTTTAATGGAGTCCTGATGGCACTGTTCCAGCGTTGTTGAACAGATCAACAAATCATCCACATACTGTATTAATGTACTATCCAGTCTTAAGTCTTCTAGATCAAGTTTTAAAACTTGGTTAAACACATGAGGTGAGTGTTTAAATCCTTGGGGCATTCTCGTGTATGTGTATTGTTTACCTTGGTAAGTGAAAGAAAAAAGGTTTCTGCTTTCTTCTGCTAGAGGAATGCTGAAAAATGCAGAGCACAGATCAATCACAGTGAAATAGTTAGCAGCAGGTGGAACATTTGTCAAAAGCGTATGTGGGTTTGGCACCTCAGCTGGCCAGTCTTCCACTACTTCATTCACTGCCCTTAGGTCATGCACTAGTCTCCACTTAGATTTATTGGCTTTTTCTACTGGTAAAATTGGAGTGTTGCAATAGCTAGCGGTCTCAATTAGTACTCCTGCCTCTATTAACCCTTCAATTGTTTTTCTTATGCCTTCTACTGCTTCGCGTTTCAGTGGGTATTGCTGTTTCCTAGGCAGCTGGACTCCTGGTTTAATAGCAATTCTCACAGGGTTCGCTGACTTGACTAGTCCTACATCTGTGTCATGCTTAGACCATAACTGTAGGGGCACCCTTTCTTCCATTTCTATCATTAATTCCTTCATTTTATAGATTGAGTCATGTTGTTCTGTTTCCACAACCAGTTTTGGGGTACCTATCATATTAGTTACACATAGAATCTTTAGGTGTGTTTTATCTGGTGTTTGTAAAATAAAGGGGTTCTCAGTGGCTTCCCACCGTTTTTCCTTAGCTTTTAACATCATTGGACCTAGATCTTTTGCCCGACATCCTTCAATGACGCACAACGTCACATGTGGGACTGAATTATCAACCCTAAACCATGTTCTGGTGAAGTCACTGTCTTCAATTTGTAGTGCTGCCCCTGTTGGTCCTATAATTATATGGTGTGATCTTAAATGCACTTTCTGGCCCTCAGTTTTCTCTAACCACTCTTTTTCCTGTTCTGGATCCCTAAGGGGGTCATATATCATTGTACAGTGATATTCAGTTTCTGGTGAGGTTGGTTTCAGGAATTGTTATTTTATATACTTTTCCTATCTATCCAGTGTTTGTCTTAGTCCCTCATCTAAATTCCCAATCCAAAATGCATTAGCTTGTGGTTCCTGTTGATCCATTTCACTCATTACTATCATCTGTTTTATACCTGCACTATCTATATATATCCCTTGGGGAGTGCACCATATCTGTAAATTTAGCTTGCATATTGCATCTCTTCCCAACAGATTGACTGGTGTTTGGTCTGATACTAGCACAGGAATTTTAATTTCAGAGTCTTTGACTTTTATGCTGACAGGAGTTGTCATTGGAATTAGCTGCGTTAGTCCCGAGAATCCTACTGTCTTTACATATTTTCCAGACCTGGGGAGGTGTGAGGCATAAGTTGGGCTCAAGCAGGTATATGTTGCTCCTGTATCAAGCATAATAGGTGTTATCTTGTCCTCTATCTTAACCCGCAGCATAGGTTCTTGGTCAGCATTTGATGACAGCATTGGAAGCTGACTCCTCCCCGTAGGATTCTCTGGGCATCCCTAGTATCCTTGGTCCGGGCCACGCCATGGGTTGACGGGGCCAGATACCTGATACTGCTGGTTTTGATTTCCTTGTCGCCCTGGCTGTCTTAGCTGTGGCCCATCTTGGGGCCATGGGTTAACTGGGCAGAATCTCTTGGTGTGTCCAGGCTGATTACATTCCCAACAGGTGCTTGGTTGGTCAGGGTTTCTTTGCTGGTTGTAAAATTGTCTCCCTCTTCCTCTTCCTCTTCCTGGGATTGTTCCATTTCTATTGTCTTGATGTTCAGGAAGGTATATTACAATTGGTGCAGCCAGTTGCTGTGGGTTTCCTGAGTTGACGGGCACATTCTGATTCATGTTGTTTGGTGCTTGCTGGACAGTCTGGGGAGCTTGACTTGGTATGTTGACAGCCGCCATCATGGCAGTCGGGTCGTCTGTCTCCTTCACCGCAGCTTGCACTTTCTTCTTTTTGTTGATTGATTCATCCAGCTGCAACTGGGTTAGTTTTCTTTGAAGATCTCTTTCTTGGTTTTTCAGCTTCTGCTCATTTTTTCTGTGTTGTTCTACTGCATGAGCCACATGGTCACTAAATTATTTAGGTGACTTTGAGGTCAGTCCCACCACATCTTCTAACTTGGCTTTCACTGGTGCAGGCATGGCTTCCACAATGGCAGTTCTGAACAGTGCTGTTATTACTGGGTCATTTTCGGGGTCTCTCTCCAATTCTTGCTTCCACTTCCTTGCTTGCTTCTGGACATAGGTGATTGGATTTTCTCTGTCTCCTATTGGCTCTCCTTTCAGTGATTTTGGGTCCATTTGGGTCTGATAATATTTTCTCAGCACTTGCCATATCGCTGGTCTGCATTGGTCCAGTGGTCTGGCGTCCATTCTAGGTGAATCAATCGCCTGATGTAGTCCTGCGTCCTGTAAGATCTCATTAGTCCTAGCTCCTCCCATGCATTTAGCCAGCAGGGCCTTAACATCTCCAAGGGCCAAAATCTTGCCCATTGTCTCTTCTTCCAGCGATCTGATCCACTTGCCAGCTCCTTCATGTAAATCAAGTAGGTGGGCTATCAGTCCTTCCAGATCCTGCCCCGCCCACGGCACATACTGTCCCTGTTGACCTTTAATTAGGATGGGGCACTGCAGTTTCTTCCTTCAGTGGGTCCTCCTCTTGTTTGCATGTACTTATCATAGGGCAAAACTTATGATTTTCCATATGCCAGTCTTCTTCTCCCCTATACATGCTTGGTTTCTTTAGTGCCGTTCCCTTAGGTTGTATGGGGTGGCTGGTGGGGCAGCTGGCGAGATATCCTCAAGGAGTAGGGTCCCTGTCACACTCTTGACTTCCCTGCGAGGTCTGGCTGGGCTGAGTGAGCGTGACTTGTGCTTTCGGCGGTTCTGATGTCTCTGGTGTTCTTGAGGTTCGTGTTGTTCTGAGCCCGTGACATTCTTCAGGGATTCCTGTAAGCGTTTAAAGCTGTGATTGATTTGTTCTTCTGTTGTCCTTATATCTTGTTCCAGCTCATCACATTCTTGTTCGAACAGCTGATTGGTGTCTACTTCCTGGTTCAGTTTTTCCCCAAGACTCTGCAGGGCTTTCGCTGCATAATGGTATGGATTAGACAGGGTGGGGTTCTTGCGTTCAGTAAGGTGTTTCCTATTCAAGCTGCTACCTTGGCTTCCATCATGGCTTGATGGCCCCTTTTTAGTGGAGATGATGCTTCAAACATGTCAGCATCTGCCAATATTTTGTGGTCATAACCTGTATTCCTGTGGTCTTCTCTTTCCTCCTCCTCTCTTTCTTCTTCCTCATCCTGCGTATCTGTGAGGGTTACGTTGCCTTTGATCTTCACAGTGCCCTCCATCAGGGGGAGCTGTTTACCAGTCATATCATAGGGTGTGAGCTAATGCTCTCCTATGCCTTTCTTTCCCGTATTCACTGAGTCCCACATTTGTTTTTCCCTTGACTTCAAACTTTTTCCTTTAAACCTTTTTCTGACTGTTTATCGTCTCTTTATCTTTTTGCTTTATTTGCAATCCGTCTATTCATGCGCTTAACATTTTATTCACACACTTCTATCCCTTCTTCAATATCAAAAGTATGTAGAAAGCCCCAATGTTCAGTCTTAATTCTCTTTCAACAGACGCTGGGTTTCTCTATCTGGATCACAGAATTTGCAGTCTGGCGAATGGCCAAATAATGGACCAAACCAATTCTTTGGAGTGTTCTTTGTTTTTTTGGTAAGCACAGTTTTTCACTTGATTTTTACTTGTTAGTTTTATTTTATCCATTAATTTCTAATACATTTTTATACTTCTTTTTTCTATTTATTCTTTATTCTGGACTTTTTTCTGCTTCTGCTGCTATTTCTCACTAATTGGTTCCACTGTCCTCTGCTTCCCAGCACTATCACTGATTAATGACTAGTTAATGCACCTCTTGGCAGAATGCCCGGGAGAGCCAAAAACTCCCTTCTCTCTATATTTTAGTCTTCTGGTGTATACTTTTACATTCTTTAACTCAATTCTTTTAACTTTTCTTACCTTTTTATGTAAAAAACTTTAGCTAATAATTATTATAAGGATTTTAAATGTTTTTGTTCTTTATCTATACTTTACCTTCCTTACTTTGTGCACATTTTAATACCCCCTATTCTCTTTCACAAAAGACAGACAGACAAACAAACAGGTGGTCAGTGTACTTCCTACACTGCCTGGCGCCTTTTAAACACTTCTTTTACTAGACAGTGTACTCTTACTTCATGAGCGCAATCTCCACGCTATGCACTTCTTGCTTTTTGAGACAAACACACATACAGCAGCTTCTTTGGACCTGGAAATCAGACTCCCTTCTTATCTTTTATCTCTCAGTTGTTTTTTAGGTTCTTTTGCAGTGGGGTTTTATAATTGCAGAGCAATCATCAAGCGTGTCAGCTTCTCAGAGGCAATTCACAAAACAAAATATAAGCAAAAACTGCTTACCTGATTTTTTGGCCGGCCTTTGTTTTGTGAATGCCACCGTCAGCGTCAACACCACGAGGATCTCCTGACCCCAAGCCTGCTCCTGGCTGGCTCGCCAATTATGTCGTGGCTAATTGCTGGTCTCTGGTCCTGATCAGTAGTTTTTCAGAGTCTAGTAGGAGTTAGTCTTCAAAAAGTTTTCAGAGTCGAAGTTCCAGGTCTCAGAAGAAGAACTTTATTGAGCAATTCAACAAAGTGAGATGGTCAGCTGAATCATCTGATCTTACAGTGGTTGAAACATAGATTTTATACATCTTTCTTATCGCCAGTGTCCAATTAGTGTTTGTACCGTCATCTCTTACACATTGCTCCTCCTTGGTATCACGCCACCATTAAGATCACATGCTCCGAGGCCTTATTTCTATTGGTGGCGGAGTATCACATGTATAGTTTTTTAAAAAATTACATCATATATGTTTTTTAGTACTTTCCTGTACCTTGCACCAACGTCATCTATGCATTATATGGGTTTTTAGGTACTTTTCCAACTCTACATTGGCCTATGGCCTACTTTTGCTCAGCATTACAGCATTCAGACTTGAGCATCAGATAGAGGAGGGGTAACAGAATTCTCCAACACTACCTCTTGATTTTGAGTTTAACTGAGACACATCTGGCTGCCATTTTGGAGTAGCCAAGCCGGGGTAGCGTTGCCGAGGGGTCTAAGGCGCTGGATTTAGGCCCCAGGCTCCAGTCTCTTCGGGGGCGTGGGTTCGAATCCCACCGCTGCCAGCAGAGGTTTTAATGAGGGCCAGACACCTAAAGTGTGCTCTGAAAAGGTGCAAAAGCAGCTGAAAATATGCACCCTCTTGAATCAGAGACAACAATAACTTGCAATTATTATAATGAAACTTCCAAAATGAATTTTAATAATATAATAATAATGTATAGCAGGACAGTCGATCGGCAGGACTGAGAGTTTTTGGTGAACTGACTGCTACCTCTTGATTTTGAGTTTAACTGCGACACATCTGGCTGCCATTTTGGAGTATGGCCCAAATGCTTTGATTAGGTAATTCAGTTGTGTTTGATTAGAGATGCAATTGCAATCTGCAGGGAGGGGGGCCTCCAAGAGTGTAACTGCATCCCCCCTCTACTTAGTAGGCCTTTCCACCTGTCGAGGAGCTCCTTCAAAGCATGAAGAATTTCAACTGATTTAACTATGGAGAAGTGAGACACTAAAAGAAAAAATTGGCGAAAATGGCCCACGGAAGGCATTCTCATTAATGAGGGCCAGACACCTAAAGTGTCCTCTGAAAAGGTGCAAAAGCAGCTGAAAATATGCACCCTCTTGAATCAGAGACAACAATAACTTGCAGGGAGGGGGGCCTCCAAGAGTGTAAAAAAACAAAAATGAATTTCAAAAAACAAAATTAATTTAAAAATAATAATAATGTATAGCACACAGGGGTGCCCAATCCTGCTCTGTGCAGGACAGTCGATCGGCAGGACTGAGAGTTTTTGGTGAACTGACAGCTACCTCTAGGTAGTCCATAAAAATAAAAAGCAGGGAGGGGGGCCTCCAAGAGTGTAACTGCGTCCCCCCTCTACTTAGTAGGCATTTCCACCTGTCGAGGAGCTCCTTCAAAGCATGAAGAATTTCAACTGATTTAACTATGGAGAAGTGAGACACTAAAAGAAAAAATTGGCGAAAATGGCCCATGGAAAGCATTCTTACAAGGTAGCGTGGCCGAGCGGTCTAAGGCGCTGGATTAAGGCTCCAGTCTCTTCGGGGGCTTGGGTTCAAATCCCACCGCTGCCAAGTCTGCATTTTGGAAGGCACCTGTGAAAAGACTGGAGAAGTGACACTGCTTGCTCCCAGTCTCTTCAAAACTCAGCCGTTTTTGCTTTCCTTGGCCGAACTCGGCGGGCTTCAGAGCCTGACGATGAAGGTCCACACCCAACAATTTCTCTATTTCTGAAATTTAATGGGCAGAAAATGGCCCACTAGAGTAACCAAGCCGGGGTAGCATGGCCGAGGGGTCTAAGGCGCTGGATTTAGGCTCCAGTCTCTTCGGGGGCGTGGGTTCAAGTCTGCGACACATCTGGCTGGCATTTTGGAGTATGGCCCAAATGCTTTGATTAGGTAATTCAGTTGTGTTTGATTAGAGATGGAATTGCAATCAGCAGGGAGGGATGCCTCCAAGAGTGTAACTGCATCCACCCTCTACTTAGTAGGCCTTTCCACCTTTCGAGGAGCTCCTTCAAGGCATGAAGAATTTCAACTGATTTAACTATGGAGAAGTGAGACAATGGCCCACGGAAGTCATTCTCATAAGGTAGCGTGGCCGAGGGGTCTAAGGCGCTGGATTTAGGCTCCAGTCTCTTCGGGGGCTTGGGTTCGAATCCCACCGCTGCCAGCAGAAGTTTTAATGAGGGCCAGACACCTAAAGTGTGCTCTGAAAAGGTGCAAACGCAGCTGAAAATATGCACCCTCTAAAATCAGAGACAACAATAACTTGCAATTATTATAATGACACTTCAAAAATGAATTTTAAATATAATAATAATGTATAGCACACAAGGGTGTCCAATCCTGCTCTGTGCAGGACAGTCGATCGGCAGGACTGAGAGTTTTTGGTGAACTGACAGCTACCTCTTGATTTTGAGTTTAACTGAGACACATCTGGCTGCCATTTTGGAGTATGGCCCAAAATGCTTTGATTAGGTAATTCAGTTGTGTTTGATTAGAGATGGAATTGCAATCAGCAGGGAGGGTTGCCTCCAAGAGTGTAACTGCATCCCCCCTGTACTTAGTAGGAAAAGAAAAAAATTGGCGAAAATGGCCCACGGAAGGCATTCTCACAAGGTAGCGTGGCCGAGCTTTGATTAGGTAATTCGATTAGGCTTTGATTAGGTAATTCAGTTGTGTTTGATTAGAGATGGAATTGCAATCTGCAGGGAGGGGGGCCTCCAAGAGTGTAACTGCGTCCCCCCTCTACTTAGTAGGCATTTCCACCTGTCGAGGAGCTCCTTCAAGGCATGAAGAATTTCAACTGATTTAACTATGGAGAAGTGAGACACTAAAAGAAAAAATTGGTGAAAATGGCCCACGGAAAGCATTCTTAGAAGGTAGCGTGGCCGAGCGGTCTAAGGCGCTGGATTAAGGCTCCAGTCTCTTCGGGGGCGTGGGTTCAAATCCCACCGCTGCCAAGTCTGCATTTCAGAAGGCACCTGTGAAAAGACTGGAGAAGTGACACTGCTTGCTCCCAGTCTCTTCAAAACTCAGCCGTTTTTGCTTTCCTTGGCCGAACTCGGCGGGCTTCAGAGCCTGACGATGAAGGTCCACACCCAACAATTTCTCTATTTCTGAAATTTAATGGCCAGAAAATGGCCCACTAGAGTGGCCAAGCCGGGGTAGCGTGACCGAGGGGTCTAAGGCGCTGGATTTAGGCTCCAGTCTTTTCGGGGGCGTGGGTTCAATTCCCACTGCTGCCAGCAGAGGTTTTAATGAGGGCCTGTGCCCGGTTGCATAAAGCACCTTAAGTTTTTCCCTTAAGTGTGGGACTTAAGGCGTGATTTCCCCTTAAATAAGGGAATGATTTAAGGGTGTTGCATATAATCCCTTAATGAGTTCTCTTAGGTAAGGGAAACCGTTAAGTGTTTCACGGCAGCGATCCAGGTTTGCCGTTATAAAAATCTATCGTTGCCATAGATACGCTCCTATACACATTAACCTAGGAGCTTTAAAACAACGAATAGCCTAAAGAAATGGATAAGGAAAACAAAAAAAGAAAGCCAAACTGGACTGAGGATGAGAAGTGTATTCTTCTAGATGAATATGGGAAAAGAAAAGGAATTTTAAGAAGAAAATTTAATCCCGTCATAACTGCTGGCAAAAAAAATAAACAGTGGGAGGAAATAACCGAGAAAATTAATGCACAGAACTTAGGAGTAAAGAGGACGGTTTCAGAGGTAATTAAAAAATATGAAAACATCTCTGTGGGGGCAAAAAAAGAAATAAGCATTCATAAGAGGGAGTCCAACAAAACTGGTAAGAAAAAAAACGCTCTTAGTTTTTTCTCTATTTTCTTCGCACGCACCGAGAGCTAACGATAACAAAACTGTAGGTGGAGGACCACCGCCAACAGAATTATCAGAGACAACTAAACTGGTCCAAGACATCCTTGGGGCGGACTCACCTGTCCTGGCTGGCATCCCTGGCGGCTTAGAGAGTGAAGTGACTCAACCAGAGGAATGTAACACGGAGTGAGAGAACATTATTGTCTTAAATTAAATAAAATGTATCTCTATGGGGATAAACGATATGAAAATCATGACAGGCGTAATAAAATATTTTTATTTGTATATAAATATAAATTGTGATTGGTATTTCTTTGTTTCACGCGTTAGACCTTTCCAGCAATCAAAGCAACACCGACAGAGCGCCAGCAGTACGCCAAACCAGGCAACAAAGTGAGTTATTTATTAGTTAACAATTATTTTAGTTTAGTTAATTTGACTTAGAACAGCCCCAATATTATTTATTATATTATATTTCATAATTCCTCCAAAACACTTGTGAATTGCAGAAAGACGCAACTACCCTCTCCAGCCTCTACAAGAGAAGAAGTGCTGGAACTGCAGAGAGACGTCCTACAGCTACAAAAAACAAAGCTGCAATTGGAGAAGGAAAATCCAGACCTTTACAACATAATTCTTAACAACAAACTGTTGCAACTACAAAGTGAAGGGAAAATAACAATAACATCACTTGACGAATAAATATATCATTATAAATACATTTTATGACATATCTGAAAAGTTTTGTATTTATTTATGTAATTACAAGGACAAATATATTAACAAAATTCCAATAATAATAGCAAAATACAATATAGCTAATATATTTATAAAATATTAATACTAAACAACACTAGCCTATAAATTATAATTTATAAATCATTACATTAACTTGCAACTGCTAACCTACTATATACATTGTATCACTATATACATTGAGTTTAACTGCGACACATCTGGCTGCCATTTTGGAGTATGGCCCAAATGCTTTGATTAGGTAATTCAGTTGTGTTTGATTAGAGATGGAATTGCAATCTGCAGGGAGGGGGGCCTCCAAGAGTGTAACTGCATCCCCCCTCTACTTAGTAGGCCTTTCCACCTGTCGAGGAGCTCCTTCAAAGCATGAAGAATTTCAACTGATTTAACTATGGAGAAATGAGACACTAAAAGAAAAAATTGGCGAAAATGGCCCACAGAAGGCATTCTCACAAGGTAGCGTGGCCGAGCGCTCTAAGGCGCTGGATTAAGGCTCCAGTCTCTTCGGGGACGTGAGTTCAAATCCCACCGATGCCAAATATTCATTTTAGAAGGCAATTGTGAAAAGACTGGAGAAGTGACACTGCTTGCTCCCAGTCTCTTCAAAACTCAGCCGTTTTTGCTTTCCTTGGCCGAACTCGGCGGGCTTCAGAGCCTGACGATGAAGGTCCACACCCAACAATTTCTCTATTTCTGAAATTTAATGGGCACAAAATGGCCCACTAGAGTAACCACGCCGGGGTAGCATGGCCGAGGGGTCTAAGGCGCTGGATTTAGGCTCCAGTCTGTTCGGGGGCGTGGGTTCAAATCCCACTGCTGCCAGCAGAGGTTTTAATGAGGGCCAGACACCTAAAGTGTGCTCTGAAAAGGTGCAAAAGCAGCTGAAAATATGCACCCTCTAAAATCAGAGACAACAATAACTTGCAATTATTATAATGACACTTCCAAAATGAATTTAAATATAATAATAATGTATAGCACACAGGGGTGCCCAATCCTGCTCTGTGCAGGACAGTCGATCGGCAGGACTGAGAGTTTTTGGTGAACTGACAGCTACCTCTAGGTAGTCCATAAAAATAAAAAGCGTCCATTCAGTCCTTGGGCCGATGGGGCTCGGACGTGGGTTGGCGGACGAGCGCGCCGACCCCCCGAAATTTTTGGGGGGTCGGCCGACGCCGCGGGCCGACCCTCCCCGGGCGCCCGACCCACGCGGGCGGGGTCGGGGTGCCCCGAACCCCTCAGGGGCCCGACGGGAGTGCCCCGAAGCCCGAGGCCACCCTAAGCAGTTCTGCCTTCGTCCTTGGTGGGGCGCCACACGTGCCCCGTCCCACTAACCCACTATTTGTCCGATTGGCCACTAGAGTGACCAGACCCCCCCCCCCCACGAACCTACTATTTGTCCAATAACCCACTATATTTACCAAAAGTCCCGTGACCGACAGGGGTTTTTTCGGGTCGGAAAAAAAGGTTTCTCCGATCTTCTCGAAACTCTGGATTCTGATAGAGGATGAAGAGAATTAAACTTGAGGGCAAAAATGGAGACTCTAGACCCTTCCTGACCAGAGCTATGGATATCCCACGTAGCATTTTTTCAATGGAAAAAAATAGTGGGTTCGTGGACGGTGGAATTTTGGGGTGGCTCTTGGTGCCACGGACTCAGGGGGGCCCACTGAGTGCAGTAAAATGGTTTTCATCAAAATATCTCGAAAGCTCAGCTTAAAAACCACGTGTCCACGAAGCCACTTTTTGTCCAATAACCCACTATTTTTGTAAAATGCTAACCCGCATTCAATAAGCTGCGATCGGACACAATCCCACCTGCCATCGATTGAATGGGGATTGGGACAGTTTCTCTGATAGACATTTGAATTAAAGTTGCTGTCATGATGAAAACCATTTTACTGCACTCAGGGGCCTCCCCTGAGCCCGTAGCACCAAGTCCCATCCCATAATTCCACTGACCGCGAAACCACTATTTTTTACAATGGAACAAATGCTACGTGGGATCTGACAGTTTCTGTGATAGTCATTTTTTGAAAAGTTTTTTTCTTGATAAAAACTATTTTACTGCACTCAGGGGGCCCCCCAGAGTCCGTAGCACCAAGTCCCATCCCATAATTCCACCGTCCACGAACCCATTAAGTCGGGGGCCCCAGCGAACGGCGATCCGCTACGGGGCGTCCCCGCGGCGCGCCACCGCCCTGGTTCGAGTAAGGGCCCCCGTGGGACCTCATCACCCGAATTTGAGCTCTCTGGGTCTTCGCGTTCCCGAGATATGAGCGATTTTGTTCCCGAGATCGTGACGTCATCAGCGAGCGCCATTTTGAAGTGTGCCCGATGGTTTTCGGCTAATATCTCCGCGAAAACACGGCCAAAATTCATAATTTTTTTATCATTCTTTTCAGCTCAACTAGACGGTTCCACGGCCGGATCCGTCCAGTTTTTGCTTAGATAAATGTGTATTTTCATCTACATCTCTGGCCCCCGGGGGCCCACGGGGCCGTGGGTGGTCTCAAAGTAAAGGTCTCGTCCCCCTCTAAACGAGATACAATTTTGGTGTCTGTAGGAGCCAGTGGGACATCACAAAAAATTAATACGTTGTAATTTTGTCCAGTCACCATCCACAATCAATGGACTCATCGCAAACGGGGGTTAGGAAATGCTTAGAAAGCGGATAGGGCCCTCAAACTCGGGGGCCCCACTCGGGGACGGGAGACGACGGCACTCGCCGAGTTTCGGGGTCCTACGACTTTCCGTCTCCCTATGGCCTCCACATCTGGCTGCCATTTTGGAGTATGGCCCAAAGGCTTTGATTAGGTAATTCAGTTGTGTTTGATTAGAGATGGAATTGCAATCTGCAGGGAGGGGGGCCTCCAAGAGTGTAACTGCATCCGTTTTTGCTTTCCTTGGCCGACCTCGTCGGGCTTCAGAGCCTGACGATGAAGGTCCACACCCAACAATTTCTCTATTTCTGAAATTTAATGGCGAGAAAATGGCCCACTAGAGTAGCCCAGCCGGGGTAGCGTGGCCGAGGGGTCTAAGGCGCTGGATGTAGGCCTGAGTCTCTTTGGGGGCGTGGGTTTGAATCCCACCACTGCCAGCACAGGTTTTAATGAGGGCCAGACACCTAAAGTGTCCTCTGAAAAGGTGCAAAAGCAGCTGAAAATATGCACCCTCTTGAATCAGAGACAACAATAACTTACAATTATTATAATGACACTTCCAAAATGAATTTAAATATAATAATAATGTATAGCACACAGGGGTCCCCAATCCTGCTCTGTGCAGGACAGTCGATCGGCAGGACTGGGCACCCCTTGTCAATGGAGTTTGCAAATTTGACTCATTGAGAGTTTTTGGTGAACTGACAGCTACCTCTTGATTTTGAGTTTAACTGCGACACATCTGGCTGCCATTTTGGAGTATGGCCCAAAGGCTTTGATCAGGTAATTCAGTTGTGTTTGATTAGAGATGGAATTGCAATCTGCAGGGAGGGGGGCCTCCAAGAGTGTAACTGCGTCCCCCCTCTACTTAGTAGGCATTTCCACCTGTCGAGGAGCTCCTTCAAGGCATGAAGAATTTCAACTGATTTAACTATGGAGAAGTGAGACACTAAAAGAAAAAATTAGCGAAAATGGCCCACGGAAGGCATTCTCACAAGGTAGCGTGGCCGAGCGGTCTAAGGCGCTGGATTAAGGCTCCAGTCTCTTCGGGGGCGTGGGTTCAAATCCCACCACTGCCAAGTCTGCATTTTAGAGGGCAATTGTGAAAAGACTGGAGAAGTGACACTGCTTGCTCCCAGTCTCTTCAAAACTCAGCCGTTTTTGCTTTCCTTGGCCTAACTCGGCGGGCTTCAGAGCCTGACGATGAAGGTCCACACCCAACAATTTCTCTATTTCTGAAATTTAATGGCCAAAAAATGGCCAGCTAGAGTAGCCAAGCCGGGGTAGCGTGGCCGAGTGGTCTAAGGCGCGGGATTTAGGCTCCAGTCTCTTTGGGGGCGTGGGTTCGAATCCCACCGCTGCCAGCAGAGGTTTTAATGAGGGCCAGACACCTAAAGTGTCCTCTGAAAAGGTGCGAAAGCAGCTGAAAATATTCATCCTCTTCAATCAGAGACAACAATAACTTGCAATTATTATAATGACACTTCCAAAATGAATTTAAATATAATAATAATGTATAGCACACAGGGGTGCCCAATCCTGCTCTGTGCAGGACAGTGGATCAGCGGGACTGAGAGTTGTTGGTGAACTGACAGCTACCTCTTGATTGTGAGTTTAACTGCGACATATCTGGCTGCCATTTTGGAGTATGGCCCCAATGCTTTGATTAGGTAATTCAGTTGTGTTTGATTAGAGATGGAATTGCAATCTGCAGGGAGGGGGGCCTCCAAGAGTGTAACTGCATCCCCCCTCTACTTAGTAAGGCCTTTCCACCTGTCGAGGAGCTCCTTCAAAGCATGAAGAATTTCAAATGATTTAACTATGGAGAAGTGAGACACTAAAAGAAAAAATTGGCGAAAATGGCCCACAGAAGGCATTCTCACAAGGTAGCGTGGCCGAGCGCTCTAAGGCGCTGGATTAAGGCTCCAGTCTCTTCGGGGACGTGAGTTCAAATCCCACCGCTGCCAAGTGTTCATTTTAGAAGGCAATTGTGAAAAGACTGGAGAAGTGACACTGCTTGCTCCCAGTCTCTTCAAAACTCAGCCGTTTTTGCTTTCCTTGGCCGAACTCGGCGGGCTTCAGAGCCTGACGATGAAGGTCCACACCCAACAATTTCTCTATTTCTGAAATTTAATGGCCAGAAAATGGCCCACTAGAGTAACCAAGCAGGGGTAGCATGGCCGCGGGGTCTAAGGCGCTGGATTTAGGCTCCAGTCTCTTTGGGGGCGTGGGTTCAAAACCCACTGCTGCCAGCAGAGGTTTTAATGAGGGCCAGACACCTAAAGTGTGTTCTGAAAAGGTGCAAAAGCAGCTGAAAATATGCACCCTCTAAAATCAGAGACAACAATAACTTGCAATTATTATAATGACACTTCCAAAATGAATTTAAATATAATAATAATGTATAGCACACAGGGGTGCCCAATCCTGCTCTGTGCAGGACAGTCGATCGGCAGGACTGAGAGTTTTTGGTGAACTGACAGCTACCTCTTGATTTTGAGTTTAACTGCGACACATCTGGCTGCCATTTTGGAGTATGTCCCAAAGGCTTTGATCAGGTAATTCAGTTGTGTTTGATTAGAGATGGAATTGCAATCTGCAGGGAGGGGGGCCTCCAAGAGTGTAACTGCGTCCCCCCTCTACTTAGTAGGCATTTCCACCTGTCGAGGAGCTCCTTCAAGGCATGAAGAACTTCAACTGATTTAACTATGGAGAAGTGAGACACAAAAAGAAAAAATTGGCGAAAATGGCCCACGGAAGGCATTCTCACAAGGTAGCATGGCCGAGCTTTGATTAGGTAATTCGATTAGGCTTTGATTAGGTAATTCAGTTGTGTTTGATTAGAGATGGAATTGCAATCTGCAGGGAGGGGGGCCTCCAAGAGTGTAACTGCGTCCCCCCTCTACTTAGTAGGCATTTCCACCTGTCGAGGAGCTCCTTCAAAGCATGAAGAATTTCAACTGATTTAACTATGGAGAAGTGAGACACTAAAAGAAAAAAATGGCGAAAATGGCCCACGGAAGGCATTCTCACAAGGTAGCGTGGCCGAGCTTTGATTAGGTAATTCGATTAGGCTTTGATTAGGTAATTCAGTTGTGTTTGATTAGAGATGGAATTGCAATCTGCAGGGAGGGGGGCCTCCAAGAGTGTAACTGCGTCCCCCCTCTACTTAGTAGGCATTTCCACCTGTCGAGGAGCTCCTTCAAGGCATGAAGAATTTCAACTGATTTAACTATGGAAAAGTGAGACACTAAAAGAAAAAATAGCCGAAAATGGCCCACGGAAGGCATTCTCACAAGGTAGTGTGGCCGAGCGGTCTAAGGCGCTGGATTAAGGCTCCAGTCTCTTCGGGGGCGTGGGTTCAAATCCCACCGCTGCCAAGTCTGCATTTTAGAAGGCACCTGTGAAAAGACTGGAGAAGTGACACTGCTTGCTCCCAGTCTCTTCAAAACTCAAGATTTTGCTTTCCTTGGCCGAACTCGGCGGGCTTCAGAGCCTGACGATGAAGGTCCACACCCAACAATTTCTCTATTTCTGAAATTTAATGGCCAGAGAATGGCCCACTAGAGTGGCCAAACAAGCGTGGCCGAGGCGTCTAAGGCGCTGGATTTAGTCTCTTCTGGGGTGTGGGTTCGAATCCCACTGCTGCCAGCAGAGGTTTTAATGAGGGCCAGACACCTAAAGTGTTCTCTGAAAAGGTGCAAAAGCAGCTGAAAATATGCATCCTCTTGAATCAGAGACAACAATAACTTGCAATTATTATAATGACACTTCCAAAATGAATTTAAATATAATAATAATGTATAGCACACAGGGGTGCCCAATCCTGCTCTGTGCAGGACAGTCGATCGGCAGGACTGAGAGTTTTTGGTGAACTGACAGCTACTGTCGTGGCTAATTGCTGGTCTCTGGTCCTGATCAGTAGTTTTTCAGAGTCTAGTAGGAGTTAGTCTTCAAAAAGTTTTCAGAGTCGAAGTTCCAGGTCTCAGAAGAAGAACTTTATTGAGCAATTCAACAAAGTGAGATGGTCAGCTGAATCATCTGATCTTACAGTGGTTGAAACATAGATTTTATACATCTTTCTTATCGCCAGTGTCCAATTAGTGTTTGTACCGTTATCTCTTACACATTGCTCCTCCTTGGTATCACGCCACCATTAAGATCACATGCTCCGAGGCCTTATTTCTAATAGTGGCGGAGTACCACATGTATAGTTTTAAAAAAAATATTACATCATATATGTTTTTTAGTACTTTCCTGTACCTTGCACCAACGTCATCTATGCATTAAAGGTACTTTTCCAACTCTACATTGCCCTATGGCTAGGGTGACCAGATTTCTCAGAGTGGAATACGGGACAGACACAGAACCCACAGACCTACAACAACTACTGCACACATACAAGTATTTACACTTAATAATATTGTTAGCTATGTAAAAAAATAAATGTAAACTTACATAAAATTGCAGATCAGTGGGAACAAGATGGTTCAACAGCATCATTCACTGTTGCTGTTTTGTATTTTTCACTGGAACCAATTTTTGCCAGCGTGCGCTTGTCTTTTAAGAGTTTATCATAAAATGCGGAGCAGTCCAGTCCGAAATTAATTTGTACGAAAAGCATTGCCTTCATTGTTGTTACACTCAGTCGAGATTTTTCATCCGTCCATGATGCATTCATTAACGAGAACACACGCTCCACAGGTGCATATGTACCAGGCAGGCATAAAACAAACTCCACAGCCAAAGATAAGACTCCAAAGTTGAGTGACTTGCTCCCCATCTCACTAAACACGTCTGTCCATCTATCAGACACAGCCACCTTGTTTTTGTTCCACTCAGTGATGTGACAAGTGACAATGTTTTTAGCACAGGCCCACTCATCAAAGAGCATGGTTTCGTCAACTGATGTGAGAGCAGGTATTCTTGAGTAGAACTTGCTGAGGCTGCTCTGAATGTCTCTCCATTCTGGAACACTTCTCAGTAGGACCCACTCTAGTTCTCTTGTATTCTCCAGTGAGCAGCTCCAATTGTCAAGGTAATCCACTGATGCTGAGTAAAAGCTTCTCACTGCACAATAAAAATCTTCAGCTTTTATGTCACCAGCTTCAACAAGGGTGTCTAACTGTTTTGATGTCAGAGGGAATGAATGATTCCTCCAGCCTGGCCTGCAAGACATTTCTCAGATCATAAATGTGCAAAGCCACTTCTGTGGCAGATATATTTTCTTGCTCTACTGTCGCCAGTGCACGATGGAAAGCTGCAGTTTGCTTAAGTGCAAATCCATGCCAAAGTTTTGTGCAAGGGCTGCTGAATGTGTCTTTTAGAAACTTTGGCCACTTTTCTTGAGAAAGAAAGTATGCACGTAGACCATCAAAAAGGTGCAGAATTCATTCAAGAGCTGGACCAAGAGAGAGGAAACGTGTGCTACCATGCTGCAGTAATTTTTGATAGTCCAGCTGTACAAAGTCACAAAACTCCTTGAGCTCCCTTATGCACACTGTATAGATATGAAAGTATCTGTATACCTTCACAGCAAAACACTCCAAATCAATTGGTAAGCAATCCACTGCTGTTTGCAGGGTATTGTGGATGATGTGTGCATTACAGCCAATGCCCAGAATATCCCTTCCTAGCTGCATTTGCAGCTTTCTCCAGATATTGCCTTTACCAGCTCTTTTAACACCACCAAAGTTTGTGTTAGTGTTATCAGCACAAAGTGCAACTATTTTCTGATCAAGGCCATGTTTTTCAATGACATGGGAAATGTAGGCAGTTTGCAAATCAGATGTCTCACCTGGCAGAGATGAAAATTCAATTATCTTGACCTTTACACCCTCTAGTGGCTTGAAGTATCGCACAAGCACAGGAAACAATTTAATGTCTTTGTGGTTGGATGCATCCACAGTTAATGTGACACAGGAGCACTTGTCCAAATCATGCTGAACTTCTTCCTCTGACAAAGGACCAAGAACGTTGCATATTATAGCCTCAGATTTAGTGCGAGCAGAAGAAAATTTCGGATCATACAATTTCTTGATCAATTTTGCAGTGCAGTCAGCTGACCGAAAACTATGGCCATGAATAACAGAATGGTATGCAAAAAGTCCTTCACTTGCATGCACTTTATCAGATTCGCAACTTTGCTTCACAAAAAATTCGCTGACACTTGGAGTAGCACACTTACTTTTAGCAGCGTCCATGTGCTTTTTTGTGTGCATATGCTGCGTAATGTCGGCTCGGCCTCCGTGAGCAATGGAAAAGCGAGCCCCGCAAATGTCGCATCTTAATTTACTTGCCTCTGATAGTGACTCTCTTTTGAGAAATTTAAACTCTTTTTGAAGATCCTCATTAAATGTACATGTACGCTTCTTTGACATCTTTGCACCTGAGTCAAGCTTATCCGTTTGCTCTCGTCTCGTATACACTTAACTGTGACGTCGGATTCCGCCTTCACTAAATGCAAGTTGATTGAGTGAATTGTGATTGGATGGAATTGTCCTTCTGCCTTCTCTTATTGGATGGAAAAATGTTTTCTCTATGAGGAAAATATATGAGGTGATTTGTTAGTTTTATTATTAGGCTATTTCGAAGAGTACTCGCGCTATCACTCAGGAAAAAATAAAATAAAATAAAAAACCTAAAATATATATTAACGATGAAATACGGGACAAAACATGATTTTTTCATAATAAGTCGGGACACTAAAATTAGAGTTGAAATACGGGACTGTCCCGGGAAAAACGGGACGTCTGGTCACCCTACCTATGGCCTACTGTTGCTCAGCATTACAGCATTCAGACTTGAGCATCAGATAGAGGAGGGGTAACAGAATTCTCCAACACATCCCCGCTTTGGGACTAACTCCAGTCCCACCTTCAATTTTCCCAGGATGTATCTCCATGAGCAGGTCTCTTTCATATCCTACCAATATGATCAATTTAGACCATCCAGTCATTCTACCAATAGACCTGTTATCACAGAGGTACACCCGGGAGGAAGAGTGAGACCAAACATCTCCACCCCCATTTGTCTGGAGTGGAGTAAAAGATCTCGCCTTCCTGTCAAACCATCATTCTCTATATTTATTTATTTATTTATTTATTTATAAAGCACTATTCCAACAACAGTTAGTTGTACCAAAGTGCTGTACAAAAAATTCTAAAATATGAAATAAAAATAAAGGCTAAAAAAATACAGAATAAAACACAAAACAACACCACACTAAAATCACATAATAAGACATAAATGCACAAGAGCTCATCCCTCTACACCTAAATAGGACATCTGGAATAGGTGAAATTTCAAAAGGCTTTTAAAAGAGCCTATAGTCGGAGCGGACCTAATATAAAGTGGTAGCGTATTCCATAACTTTGGGGCAGCTACAGCAAAGGCCCTATCACCCCGTTGCTTGTATTTTGTGCGTGGTACAGACAGCACAATTCCTTTCTCAGCAGATCTTAATGATCTAGAGGGCTTATGGACCTCAAGAAGTTCAGAAAGATATGATGGAGCTAGTCCATTCAAGCCCTTATAGGCATAGACTAGCATTTTAAAATCAACTCTATCTCGAATAGTCAACCAGCCCAGGGAGGCCAGAACAGGAGAGATATGATCATTTTACGGGTCCCTGTCAATAGTCTGGCTGCAGCATGTTGTACTGCTTGCAGCCGATGTAAAGATGCTTGGGAGACTCCAGTGTATAATGAATTACAATAATCCAGTCTTGAAAACACAAAAGCATGGATCAACATCTCTAGGTCTTTTTTTGTTAAAAACGGCTTCACCTTTGCCACAAGTCTTAAATGAAAGAAAGCAGATTTCACCATTGAGTTTATCTGTTTTTCAAACTTTAGGGAGGAATCCAACATTACCCCAAGATCTTTTACCACTGATGTACAATAGGGGTACAGTTCACCTAAAATAGGAAGATCACTCAGAGCAGGACCTCCAAACCAGACAAGCTCAGTTTTGCTTTCATTTAAGTATAAAAAATTATTTGACAGCCAGATTTTTGCCTCCTGTAAGCAGACTTTAAGGGAATCCAATGATGATTTAGGGTTTTTACTCATAGGCAAATAAATTTGCATATCATCTGCAAAGAAGTGAAAGGAGATACCATACTTGCGAAAGATAGACCCTAGTGGTAACATGTATAGGGCAAATAACATTGGCGCAAGAATGGATCCCTGCGGAACACCACAGTCCAATGAAGTAGATGACGAGAAGGTATGTCCTAGATTAACTGAGAACCTTCTGTTTGTCAAAAATGACCTAAACCATTTTAATGCAATACCATGGATGCCTACCACATTTTCAAGGCGCGAAATTAAGACCCCATGGTCTATAGTATCAAAAGCTGAAGTAAGATCTAATAATAACATAACAACAGAATGGCCAGAATCCCTAAATAAAAAGATATCATTTAAGACTTTTAGGAGGGCAGATTCTGTACTATGTTTGTTTTTAAAGCCAGATTGAAACCGTTCAAGTGCCACATTTTGGTCCAAAAAACTCTGCATTTGGTTAAAAACTGATTTTTCTAGAATTTTTGCTAAAAATGGCAACTTAGAAATTGGACGAAAATTAGACAAGACCTCTTGTCCTAAATTTGGCTTTTTAAGAAGTGGCTGAACAACAGCATGTTTCAATGAAAGGGGCACCGTACCGGTAGACAAACTTGTGTTTATAATAGAAAGAATACTAGGCCCAACAATATCAAATGTTTTTTTTTAAAAACCAAGAAGGAATCCTATCACCAGGACAGTTTGAGGGTTTCATCCGACCCACAATATCTGTTAATGTGGCAAGAGATAATGGTTCAAAGTATGTAAGGTAATCGGAGCACAGCGGAACGACCAGTGCATCTTGATTAAGCGTAACAATGTCAGACCTAATATTCTTAATCTTATCACAGAAGAAGTTTTGAAAATTTTCACATAGTTCAAAAGATTCCTCAATAAGACCACTCTTAGGGGAGTTTATAACAGATTTTACAGTGTTGAATAAAAACTTTGGATTATGATGATTGTGAGCAATGGCATCAGCCAAAAATTTCTTTTTCTCTTCTATTACTAAGCTTTGATAGGTAGACAAGGATTGTTTGAAAATTTCTAAAGACACTTGAAGACCATCCTTTTTCCATCTTCTCTCCGCCTTTCTACACTCCCGCCTGGAGGCCCGAGTTACTTCATTAAACCAGGGCTGGGGTTTAGATCTGACAGAGATTATTTTAATAGGGGCAACACTGTCCAAAATGTTGGCGCATGTAGAATTAAATATATTCCTGTCAAACCATCATTCTCTATATGGACAAAGCAGCTTCAAACATTCAGTGTATTCATCATACAGTGTATAGTCTCGAAGTTACAATTGTCCCACGATGCCAGAGGAACCATGCAGCCGCTTCCTGGTGGCCCGTGGCGCTATCTGGGTTGCTACACCGTTGCCAGAGGTGCCCTGGCAGTGCCTAGGGCGCTATCTGGTGTTGGAGCAGACAGCGGGTTTTTAAACCACCAGTTGAGTCTGCCCTTTGTTGAAACAACAGTAGATGACCGCGCTTGCAAATAATTCCTCTTTTACATCTTATATACAACAGTTCCAGTAGTCTAAATGCACACAATGTCAAGGCTTCTACGTTTTGTTACTGTAATATGCCCATATATGTAAAAAGGTGGATAAAGTGATCTAAAAATAACAAAAACACTCTCATTTCTTTTGCATACAATTACATCACCTCATACCACGGGTAATGTTCTGTTTTAAACCTTCTATTTCCCTTCAGTCTTGCATTAAAATTTGTGACAGCAGTGTGATTATATAAAAACATATCTTAACATGATTATAAGTATAGGATATACAGGACGGGGGCCCTTAAAATAAATGCATAACTGCCCATCTTACTAACTCCCTACTCTACCCATGCATGTTCTAACAAGCTTCCTATTTTTACCCCCAAAAAGAAAGACAGAGTTTTCTAACTCCCTCTCTTGTCAAAAAACAAAGTCAAAAACCTTATAACAAAATTAAAAGGTACCCCCAGTCCTTTTACCTTTTTTCATTAGAACTCATCTAACTCATCCAGGCCTGGTCCAATAGGATAGACTCCTGAGTTGCATCCAATGTCAACTCTGTCTCTGACACATTGATCATCTGCTTGGCTCGGGTCATTGACTGAGCAGCTGCAGTGGCCAACATGGATCTGAGAAAAGGTATAACGCAACAGAACAGCAGAAGAGCAACAACAACAACCACAACTATTATTGTCTCCACCTTAATCAGCCACTCTGCCCAGGCTCCAAACAAAGAATCAAACCAGTATCCAATATTTCTGTCCCTTCCCGCATTTTCAGCAGCCTCTTGTCTTAGCGCCTTCAGTTTCTTCATAGCCCTAGTGAAAGTTCCATCGGGGGCTGTGTTATTAGGAATAAATGTGCAGCAGTCAGTCCCAAACATTACACATACTCCTCCTTTATCTGCCAATAACCAATTCAGGGCTTGCCTATTTTGCCATGTCATTTTGCTGGTGGCTTTTAATTGTTGGCCTAGCGCCTCAAGTGCATCATCCGTATAATTAATAAATCTTTGCTGATTGTAGTATATGTAATTTATACATTCAGTATTCTTATTAACAGGTACCCATAGAAGAAATGATTCAAACCCTGACTTTATTTCATCCCTAGCCTTAAATTCATGTGGTATTCCTCTAGGCTGTCCAATTGCATCAATTTTAACATTGGGATCTGGGGTATAAGCTCTCTTAGCTCTGTGCTTATGTCTACTCAACTTTTCTATCGTTTCTTCCTCATTGAGATCCCAGTTTACAATTCCTATTCCTTGAGCTAGCCTCACCCTGGCACAGAGTCCTTTCCAATCAACTAGGGTGGCTCTTAGTCGTTTACACCCACATAGCCAAAAGAAATCAGCTACTGCTTCAGTTTGATTTTCAAGTGGTCCAATCAGGGGAAAGGATAAGGTAGCATTCTCGCAGTTTTCATGAGCACCTGTTACAGACATGTTTTTATTTATTGTTGCTGTGGCATATATTGAGCTAGAGGATTTATATACGTTCGTCTCGTTGTACATCTCATAATCCAGGTGCCAAATTATAGCACATTTACCTTGAAAGGTTCCTACATTTCGATAGCCCATAGTTTTGTTAAAACATTCATACTCCAATGTTTTATCCAGAATGTAATTTTGTGGGGTCTCCTAATTGGCTTTATCTATTCTTACGTCAAGCTCCTTGCATGCACTTCCCCAACCCTCCTGGTTATAAAATCTTTGATAATAGTGGTTCCCTAACATGGCCAGGCACTCAGCTGGACAGTATGGAATTACATGTCCAGTTCTGTTACAATATTGTGAATTAAATCTGGCACACTGCATGTAGTCATATTGGTTTGGTACTATTCTTAACTTCTTCAAAGGTGAGGGTGAGCATAATACACATGTGCCTTGTTTTACCTGTCTTACAGTATACACTGCCCATTTATACCATTCATTATGATAGGCATCATCCAACAGTTTTTCTTTTTGTAGTTCTACTTCCAAATCAACTTCAGTTTGGGTATAATCTTCATGAATAGTCATAGCTTTCTGCAGGGATCTTTTTACATTATGTCTGCGTGCTTTGTTACCTTGTGTTGGTTGAGTCAGGGTGGCTTATCCCACTCAAAGCTTGAGAGGTCTGGTAATTCAGTGTCTGGGGGATTAATTTCTGGGAGGTCAATGTCTGGGAAGTCATTTTAGGGGAGGTCGATTCCTGGGATGCCGATGTCTTGGAGGTTGAGTGTGACAAAGTTGTATGGTTCATCAGCAGAGGGTCCTTCTCCAGGGGATTGTTCGCCTGGAGGCATTGTGTCTGGGGAAGCTGCTGCATGAGGTGTATCACCAGAAAGACCAATACTAGGAGCTCTCTCACCTTCAGGCTCCAGGTCCTCTGAAGGCTGTCCATCATTCCGCTCCGGCATTTCATCCCTTGGCTCAGCATGTTCAGTCTCCCTAGAATGAGGTTCATCAATGTTAATATCTTCACTTTCAGTTCCCTGCTCTTCTGGGGCATCTTGAGCTATCTCCTCTTGACTCCCTTCCTGACTATCTATTTCCTCCTCTTGCCTTCTAGGTCTCAGCCTTGGGACTCGGGTGCAATGATTCAAATGATACCAGGTTGTGCTGCCCTCTAACTGTACTGCTGTGGGGGTTGCTCTTACTACAGTATAAGGTCCTTCTCTTTGTGGCTCATTCCACCTTCTCCTAAAGACTCTTAGGTATACCTGGTCTCCAGGTACCACCAGACAGGGAACTTCTTCCTCTTCTCTGGGTCCCCTGTTTTGTTCCTGTGAATGAATAGCTTCATGTATAGCAGTCAATTGTCTCATATATGTCCTTAATTCCAATTGTAACTGTTCTAACGGTGGCCCGTCATAAGGTCCTCTCAAATGAGGCACAGGCATTGGTCTCCCAGTCAACATTTCATGGGGGGTCAGATTAGTGATCCTGTTGGTTTGCATTCGATAGCGCATCAGTGCGAGTGGCAACGCATCTACCCAATTAAGCTTAGTGTCCGCACAAATTTTGTTGATTTTGGCCTTAATAGTCCCATTGACCCGTTCCACGAGTCCCTGTGACTCAGGATGGTAGACACACCCCAGTCTCTGCTTGATCCTCAACTGTTGTATTACTGCCTTTACCGTTCTTTGAATAAAAGCAGACCCATTGTCTGAACTGATCTGGGATGGGATACCAAATCTTGGTATGACCTCTCTCGTCAGAAATTTTATCACTGTCTGTGCTCCTTGCTCTGCTGATGGTTCTGCTTCCACCCATCTACTGAATCTGTCTATAATGACCAACATGTACCTTTTTCCTATTACTGCTTGTATCATGTCCACATAATCCATTACTAGATGCTTAAAGGGTGCTTCTGGAACAGGAATAGAGCCTATTGGAGTTGTTGTTCCTTTTCTTACATTGTTCTGTGCGCAAATTTCACATTCACTCAGAAATTCATCTACCCTTGTTTGTAAGTATGGGGACCAGAATCCTTGTCTTTTTATCTTTCTCATAATCTCCCCCCTTCCACAGTGGTCAAAACTGTGGGCGTCAGGTATAAGAATATTAAGCAATGGGGTGGGGGCTATCATAAAACCTTCATGAGACCTCCAGATATTATTAGCATCTCTAGTCGCCCCCCTTTGTTGCCATAAGTGTATTTCAGGTGGTGTAGCTCTGGACTGCATTTGGGCAATACTTTCTATAGTAGGGAGGGGCTGGATCAAAACGGATGGTGCCATTACAGCAGATTGACACCCAGAAGCCAATTTTGCTTGGCTATCTGCGGCGTTATTGCCTTTGATAACAAAATCATTTCCTTTCTTGTGAGCCTGGCATTTGACGATGGCCAATTTGGCTGGAAACATCATAGCATTAATCAATGCAGTAATTTGGTCCCCATGTTGGATTGGGGTTCCATCACTCTTTTTGAATCCTCTTTGTTTCCATACTGCACCGAAAAGATGGCATACCCCATGGGCGTATGCAGAATCCGTATAAATGTTGGCTGCTTTATTTTTGGCCAGCAGACATGCTGCCGTAAGGGCTTTTAGTTCGGCCAACTGTGATGAACGAGGCTGTTCACAACGTTGTGTCAGCACAGGAGTAAAATTGTCCCCATCTCGTTGTACAACAGCAAAACCAGCATGATTACCCGAGTGATCTCTAAAGCATGAGCCATCTACAAAGTAGTCCACGTCTGCATCAACAATTGGTGTTGATTCCAAATCTGGTCTCAGACGAGTGAATGCTAGAGAGGCAGCAACACATTCATGAGGTGTTCCTTCCCCCTCTACTGGGACAAAGTTAGCTGGGTTTGTTGTGGTACATCTTTTGATTGTTATATCAGGATAAGTCAACAATGTGGAGTACGCCAAACATCTGGCCTGTGTCAAAACAAAACGTCCCTGTTCCAATAACTCAGCAATCTTATGATGGGTATAGATGATGACTGGATAGCCCATAGTAACAGCAGAGGCTTTCTCAAAAGCAAAGTATACTGCAGCTAGACCTTGTTGATAACATGGTGGGTAGCCTTGGGCTACACTGTCCAATTTGGTGCTATAGTGGGCAATGGGTTGTTTCTTCCGCCCACTGCATGTCTCCTACATCAGGACAGCAGAAGCAAAGCCCTCTTTTCTGTCTGCTACATACAAATGGAAAGTTCTGTCATAATTTGGAATCGTTAATAATGGGGCTGTTTGTAATTCTTTTTTGAGTGAGCTGAATGCTATCAGTGCATCAGGATCCCATTTCAATGGTGCTCTAAGATTTTGGTGACCAGCCTGTCTCATAATGGTCCGCAATGGAGCTGTTCTGATCGCATAATCTTCTATCCAATCAGCACTAAAACCAGTCATTCCCAAAAATGTCATCATTTGACCCACAGTTTGCGGTTGGGGTGCTTTACTAATTCCTTCCAATTGGCTGGGTGATATTGCCTTTGTTTGATGTGCAATTAATCGACCCAGATACTCTACTTGAGGCAAGCAGTATTGCAATTTCTCTTTTGTGGCTTTATGGCCACCTTCTGCTAATTTGGTTAATACTTTAATGGAGTCCTGATGGCACTGTTCCAGCGTTGTTGAACAGATCAACAAATCATCCACATACTGTATTAATGTACTATCCAGTCTTAAGTCTTCTAGATCAAGTTTTAAAACTTGGTTAAACACATGAGGTGAGTGTTTAAATCCTTGGGGCATTCTCGTGTATGTGTATTGTTTACCTTGGTAAGTGAAGGAAAAAAGGTTTCTGCTTTCTTCTGCTAGAGGAATGCTGAAAAATGCAGAGCACAGATCAATCACAGTGAAATAGTTAGCAGCAGGTGGAACATTTGTCAAAAGCGTATGTGGGTTTGGCACCTCAGCTGGCCAGTCTTCCACTACTTCATTCACTGCCCTTAGGTCATGCACTAGTCTCCACTTAGATTTATTGGCTTTTTCTACTGGTAAAATTGGAGTGTTGCAATAGCTAGCGGTCTCAATTAGTACTCCTGCCTCTATTAACCCTTCAATTGTTTTTCTTATGCCTTCTATTGCTTCGCGTTTCAGTGGGTATTGCTGTTTCCTAGGCAGCTGGACTCCTGGTTTAATAGCAATTCTCACAGGGTTCGCTGACTTGACTAGTCCTACATCTGTGTCATGCCTAGACCATAACTGTAGGGACACCCTTTCTTCCATTTCTATCATTAATTCCTTCATTTTAGAGATTGAGTCATGTTGTTGTTCTGTTTCCACAACCAGTTTTGGGGTACCTATCATATTAGTTACACATAGAATCTTTAGGTGTGTTTTATCTGGTGTTTGTAAAATAAAGGGGTTCTCAGTGGCTTCCCACCGTTTTTCCTTAGCTTTTAACATCATTGGACCTAGATCTTTTGCCCGACATCCTTCAATGACGCACAACGTCACATGTGGGACTGAAATATCAACCCTAAACCATGTTCTGGTGAAGTCACTGTCTTCAATTTGTAGTGCTGCCCCTGTTGGTCCTATAATTATATGGTGTGATCTTAAATGCACTTTCTGGCCCTCAGTTTTCTCTAACCACTCTTTTTCCTGTTCTGGATCCCTAAGGGGGTCATATATCATTTTACAGTGATATTCAGTTTCTGGTGAGGTTGGTTTCAGGAATTGTTCTTTTATATACTTTTCCTATCTATCCAGTGCTTGTCTTAGTCCCTCATCTAAATTCCCAATCCAAAATGCATTAGCTTGTGGTTCCTGTTGATCCATTTCACTCATTACTATCATCTGTTTTATACCTGCACTATCTATATATATCCCTTGGGGAGTGCACCATATCTGTAAATTTAGCTTGCATATTGCATCTCTTCCCAACAGATTGACTGGTGTTTGGTCTGATACTAGCACAGGAATTTTAATTTCAGAGTCTTTGACTTTTATGCTGACAGGAGTTGTCATTGGAATTAGCTGCGTTAGTCCCGAGAATCCTACTGTCTTTACATATTTTCCAGACCTGGGGAGGTGTGAGGCATAAGTTGGGCTCAAGCAGGTATATGTTGCTCCTGTATCAAGCATAATAGGTGTTATCTTGTCCTCTATCTTAACCCGCAGCATAGGTTCTTGGTCAGCATTTGATGACAGCATTGGAAGCTGACTCCTCCCCGTAGGATTCTCTGGGCATCCCTAGTATCCTTGGTCCGGGCCACTCCATGGGTTGACGGGGCCAGATACCTGATACTGCTGGTTTTGATTTCCTTGTCGCCCTGGCTGTCTTAGCTGGGGCCCATCTTGGGGCCATGGGTTAACTGGGCAGAATCTCTTGGTGTGTCCAGGCTGATTACATCCCCAACAGGTGCTTGGTTGGTCAGGGTTTCTTTGCTGGTTGTAAAATTGTCTCCCTCTTCCTCTTCCTCTTCCTGGGATTGTTCCATTTCTATTGTCTTGATGTTCAGGAAGGTATATTACAATTGGTGCAGCCAGTTGCTGTGGGTTTCCTGAGTTGACGGGCACATTCCGATTCATGTTGTTTGGTGCTTGCTGGACAGTCTGGGGAGCTTGACTTGGTATGTTGACAGCCGCCATCATGGCAGTCGGGTCGTCTGTCTCCTTCACCGCAGCTTGCACTTTCTTCTTTTTGTTGATTGATTCATCCAGCTGCAACTGGGTTAGTTTTCTTTGAAGATCTCTTTCTTGGTTTTTCAGCTTCTGCTCATTTTTTCTGTGTTGTTCTACTGCATGAGCCACATGGTCACTAAATTATTTAGGTGACTTTGAGGTCAGTCCCACCACATCTTCTAACTTGGCTTTCACTGGTGCAGGCATGGCTTCCACAATGGCAGTTCTGAACAGTGCTGTTATTACTGGGTCATGTTCGGGGTCTCTCTCCAATTCTTGCTTCCACTTCCTTGCTTGTTTCTGGACATAGGTGATTGGGTTTTCTCCGTCTCCTATTGGCTCTCCTTTCAGTGATTTTGGGTCCATTTGGGTCTGATAATATTTTCTCAGCACTTGCCATATCGCTGGTCTGCATTGGTCCAGTGGTCTGGCGTCCATTCTAGGTGAATCAATCGCCTAATGTAGTCCTGCGTCCTGTAAGATCTCATTAGTCCTAGCTCCTCCCATGCATTTAGCCAGCAGGGCCTTAACATCTCCAAGGGCCAAAATCTTGCCCATTGTCTCTTCTTCCAGCGATCTGATCCACTTGCCAGCTCCTTCATGTAAATCAAGTAGGTGGGCTATCAGTCCTTCCAGATCCTGCCCCGCCCACGGCACATACTGTCCCTGTTGACCTTTAATTAGGATGGGGCACTGCACAGTTTCTTCCTTCAGTGGGTCCTCCTCTTGTTTGCATGTACTTATCATAGGGCAAAACTTATGATTTTCCATATGCCAGTCTTCTTCTCCCCTATACATGCTTGGTTTCTTTAGTGCCGTTCCCTTAGGTTGTATGGGGTGGCTGGTGGGGCAGCTGGCGAGATATCCTCAAGGAGTAGGGTCCCTGTCACACTCTTGACTTCCCTGCGAGGTCTGGCTGGGCTGAGTGAGCTTGACTTGTGCTTTCGGCGGTTCTGATGTCTCTGGTGTTCTTGAGGTTCGTGTTGTTCTGAGCCCGTGACATTCTTCAGGGATTCCTGTAAGCGTTTAAAGCTGTGATTGATTTGTTCTTCTGTTGTCCTTATATCTTGTTCCAGCTCATCACATTCTTGTTCGAACAGCTGATTGGTGTCTACTTCCTGGTTCAGTTTTTCCCCAAGACTCTGCAGGGCTTTCGCTGCATAATGGTATGGATTAGACAGGGTGGGGTTCTTGCGTTCAGTAAGGTGTTTCCTATTCAAGCTGCTACCTTGGCTTCCATCATGGCTTGATGGCCCCTTTTTAGTGGAGATGATGCTTCAAACATGTCAGCATCTGCCAATATTTTGTGGTCATAACCTGTATTCCTGTGGTCTTCTCTTTCCTCCTCCTCTCTTTCTTCTTCCTCATCCTGCGTATCTGTGAGGGTTACGTTGCCTTTGATCTTCACAGTGCCCTCCATCAGGGGGAGCTGTTTACCAGTCATATCATAGGGTGTGAGCTAATGCTCTCCTATGCCTTTCTTTCCCGTATTCACTGAGTCCCTCCCACATTTGTTTTTCCCTTGACTTCAAACTTTTTCCTTTAAACCTTTTTCTGACTGTTTATCGTCTCTTTATCTTTTTGCTTTATTTGCAATCCGTCTATTCATGCGCTTAAAATTTTATTCACACACATCTATCCCTTCTTCAATATCAAAAGTATGTAGAAAGCCCCAATGTTCAGTATTAATTCTCTTTCAACAGACGCTGGGTTTCTCTATCTGGATCACAGTATTTGCAGTCTGGCGAATGGCCAAATAGTGGACCAAACCAATTCTTTGGAGTGTTCTTTGTTTTTTTGGTAAGCACAGTTTTTCACTTGATTTTTACTTGTTAGTTTTATTTTATCCATTAATTTCTAATACATTTTTATACTTCTTTTTTCTATTTATTCTTTATTCTGGACTTTTTTCTGCTTCTGCTGCTATTTCTCACTAATTGGTTCCACTGTCCTCTGCTTCCCAGCACTATCACTGATTAATGACTAGTTAATGCACCTCTTGGCAGAATGCCCGGGAGAGCCAAAAACTCCCTTCTCTCTATATTTTAGTCTTCTGGTGTATACTTTTACATTCTTTGACTCTATTCTTTTAACTTTTCTTACCTTTTTATGTAAAAAACTTTAGCTAATAATTATTATAAGGATTTTAAATGTTTTTGTTCTTTATCTATACTTTACCTTCCTTACTTTGTGCACATTTTAATACCCCCTATTCTCTTTCACAAAAGACAGACAGACAAACAAACAGGTGGTCAGTGTACTTCCTACACTGCCTGGCGCCTTTTAAACACTTCTTTTACTAGACAGTGTACTCTTACTTCATGAGCGCAATCTCCACGCTATGCACTTCTTGCTTTTTGAGACAAACACACATACAGCAGCTTCTTTGGACCTGGAAATCAGACTCCCTTCTTATCTTTTATCTCTCAGTTGTTTTTTAGGTTCTTTTGCAGTGGGGTTTTATAATTGCAGAGCAATCATCAAGCGTGTCAGCTTCTCATAGGCAATTCACAAAACAAAATATAAGCAAAAACTGCTTACCTGATTTTTGGCCGGCCTTTGTTTTGTGAATGCCACCGTCAGCGTCAAGACTACGATGATCTCCTGACCCCAAGCCTGCTCCTGGCTGGCTCGCCAATTATGTCGTGGCTAATTGCTGGTCTCTGGTCCTGATCAGTAGTTTTTCAGAATCTAGTAGGAGTTAGTCTTCAAAAAGTTTTCAGAGTCGAAGTTCCAGGTCTCAGAAGAAGAACTTTATTGAGCAATTCAACAAAGTGAGATGGTCAGCTGAATCATCTGATCTTACAGTGGTTGAAACATAGATTTTATACATCTTTCTTATCGCCAGTGTCCAATTAGTGTTTGTACCGTTATCTCTTACACATTGCTCCTCCTTGGTATCACGCCACCATTAAGATCACATGCTCCGAGGCCTTATTTCTATTGGTGGCGGAGTATCACATGTATAGTTTTTAAAAAAATTAAATCATATATGTTTTTTAGTACTTTCCTGTACCTTGCACCAACGTCATCTATGCATTACATGGGTTTTTAGGTACTTTTCCAACTCTACATTGCCCTATGGCCTACTTTTGCTCAGCATTACAGCATTCAGACTTGAGCATCAGATAGAGGAGGGGTAACAGAATTCTCCAGCACTACCTCTTGATTTTGAGTTTAACTGAGACACATCTGGCTGCCATTTTGGAGTAGCCAAGCCGGGGTAGCGTTGCCGAGGGGTCTAAGGCGCTGGATTTAGGCCCCAGGCTCCAGTCTCTTCGGGGGCATGGGTTCGAATCCAACCGCTGCCAGCAGAGGTTTTAATGAGGGCCAGACACCTAAAGTGTGCTCTGAAAAGGTGCAAAAGCAGCTGAAAATATGCACCCTCTTGAATCAGAGACAACAATAACTTGCAATTATTATAATGACACTTCCAAAATGAATTTTAATAATATAATAATAATGTATAGCACGACAGTCGATCGGCAGGACTGAGAGTTTTTGGTGAACTGACTGCTACCTCTTGATTTTGGGTTTAACTGCGACACATCTGGCTGCCATTTTGGAGTATGGCCCAAATGCTTTGATTAGGTAATTCAGTTGTGTTTGATTAGAGATGGAATTGCAATCTGCAGGGAGGGGGGCCTCCAAGAGTGTAACTGCATCCCCCCTCTACTTAGTAGGCCTTTCCACCTGTCGAGGAGCTCCTTCAAAGCATGAAGAATTTCAACTGATTTAACTATGGAGAAGTGAGACACTAAAAGAAAAAATTGGCGAAAATGACCCACGGAAGGCATTCTCATTAATGAGGGCCAGACACCTAAAGTGTCCTCTGAAAAGGTGCAAAAGCAGCTGAAAATATGCACCCTCTTGAATCAGAGACAACAATAACTTGCAGGGAGGGGGGCCTCCAAGAGTGTAAAAAAACAAAAATGAATTTCAAAAAACAAAATTAATTTAAATATAATAATAATGTATAGCACACAGGGGTGCCCAATCCTGCTCTGTGCAGGACAGTCGATCGGCAGGACTGAGAGTTTTTGGTGAACTGACAGCTACCTCTAGGTAGTCCATAAAAATAAAAAGCAGGGAGGGGGGCCTCCAAGAGTGTAACTGCGTCCCCCCTCTACTTAGTAGGCATATCCACCTGTCGAGGAACTCCTTCAAAGCATGAAGAATTTCAACTGATTTAACTATGGAGAAGTGAGACACTAAAAGAAGAAATTGGCGAAAATGGCCCACGGAAAGCATTCTTACAAGGTAGCGTGGCCGAGCGGTCTAAGGCGCTGGATTAAGGCTCCAGTCTCTTCGGGGGCTTGGGTTCAAATCCCACCGCTGCCAAGTCTGCATTTTAGAAGGCACCTGTGAAAAGACTGGAGAAGTGACACTGCTTGCTCCCAGTCTCCTTGGCCGAACTCGGCGGGCTTCAGAGCCTGACGATGAAGGTCCACACCCAACAATTTCTCTATTTCTGAAATTTAATGGGCAGAAAATGGCCCACTAGAGTAACCAGCCGGGGTAGCATGGCCGAGGGGTCTAAGGCGCTGGATTTAGGCTCCAGTCTCTTCGGGGGCGTGGGTTCAAATCCCACTGCTGCAGAGGTTTTAATGAGGGCCAGACACCTAAAGTGTGCTCTGACAAGGTGCAAAAGCAGCTGAAAATATGCACCCTCTAAAATCAGAGACAACAATAACTTGCAATTATTATAATGACACTTCCAAAATGAATTTAAATATAATAATAATGTATAGCACACAGGGG
Source organism: Siphateles boraxobius (assembly GCF_051911475.1). Lineage (NCBI taxonomy): Eukaryota > Metazoa > Chordata > Actinopteri > Cypriniformes > Leuciscidae > Siphateles > Siphateles boraxobius. The sequence continues at coordinate 5,155,634 of NW_027508722.1, read as the reverse complement.
TGCCCAATCCTGCTCTGTGCAGGACAGTCGATCGGCAGGACTGAGAGTTTTTGGTGAACTGACAGCTACCTCTTGATTTTGAGTTTAACTGCGACACATCTGGCTGCCATTTTGGAGTATGGCCCAAATGCTTTGATTAGGTAATTCAGTTGTGTTTGATTAGAGATGGAATTGCAATCAGCAGGGAGGGATGCCTCCAAGAGTGTAACTGCATCCCCCCTCTACTTAGTAGGCCTTTCCACCTTTCGAGGAGCTCCTTCAAGGCATGAAGAATTTCAACTGATTTAACTATGGAGAAGTGAGACACTAAAAGAAAAAATTGGCGAAAAAGGCCCACGGAAGGCATTCTCACAAGGTAGCGTGGCCGAGCGGTCTAAGGCGCTGGATTAAGGCTCCAGTCTCTTCGGGGGCGTGGGTTCAAATCCCACCGCTGACAAGTCTGCATTTTAGAGGGCAATTGTGAAAAGACTGGAGAAGTGACACTGCTTGCTCCCAGTCTCTTCAAAACTCAGCCGTTTTTGCTTTCCTTGGCCTAACTCGGCGGGCTTCAGAGCCTGACGATGAAGGTCCACACCCAACAATTTCTCTTTTTCTGAAATTTAATGGCCAGAAAATGGCCCACTAGAGTAGCCAAGCCGGGGTAGCGTGGCCGAGTGGTCCAAGGCGCTGGATTTAGGCTCCAGTCTCTTTGGGGGGGTGGGTTCGAATCCCACCGCTTCCAGCAGAGGTTTTAATGAGGGCCAGACACCTATAGTGTCCTCTGAAAAGGTGCTAAAGCAGCTGAAAATATGCCCCCTCTTGAATCAGAGACAACAATAACTTGCAATTCTTATAATGACACTTCCAAAATGAATTTAAATATAATAATAATGTATAGCACACAGGGGTCCCCAATCCTGCTTTGTGCAGGACAGTCCATCGGCAGGACTGGGCACCCCTTGTCAATGGAGTTTGCAAATTTGACTCATTGAGAGTTTTTGGTGAACTGACAGCTACCTCTTGATTTTGAGTTTAACTGCGACACATCTGGCTGCCATTTTGGAGTATGGCCCAAAGGCTTTGATCAGGTAATTCAGTTGTGTTTGATTAGAGATGGAATTTTAATCTGCAGGGAGGGGGGCCTCCAAGAGTGTAACTGCGTCCCCCCTCTACTTAGTAGGCATTTCCACCTGTCGAGGAGCTCCCTCAAGGCATGAAGAATTTCAACTGATTTAACTATGGAGAAGTGAGACACAAAAAGAAAAAATTGGCGAAAATGGCCCACGGAAGGCATTCTCACAAGGTAGCGTGGCCGAGCTTTGATTAGGTAATTCGATTAGGCTTTGATTAGGTAATTCAGTTGTGTTTGATTAGAGATGAAATTGCAATCTGCAGGGAGGGGGGCCTCCAAGAGTGCAGTGTTAATTTTGTCAGCAAATTTTGATTTAGTTTTAGTCTTAGTCTTTTGACTAAAATGCCATTTAGTTTTAGTCATATTTTAGTCATCTGAATTGTTTTAGTTTTAGTCTAGTTTTAGTCGACGAAATACAATAACATTTTAGTCGACTAAATCTACAGTAGATTTAGTCGCCTAAAATATAATGGGTTTAGTTCAATTGTAATGCATTAATTTAGAATTTCTCTAAAATTTCCAAACCCATATACTCCCGGAGAAAACATCTATTAACCTATTAATATGAATGATTTTCAAGTTTGAACATGCAATCCAGATACAGATTTAACTGCTGTTACTTAAAAAATATCTTAAAATGAAATAAAACCACTTTTCCTAAAGTACAACACAGTCTTCTTTACAATGAATGATATATTCATTCCTTATAACTACTTACACATCATTCTTTATTCTTTCAAGCAGACATATTTATTTGTATGAATTAAATATAATTAATCCTTATTAAAGCTATTAACAAACAGTGAATGCTTTTCTCTTTTTCTTTTGTTGCTTGATCAAAATTAAGGACACGGACCGCATTAGGTTTATTGCCACTGTCACTTTAAGACGTCGGATCATGTCCAATGACATGCGGATACAATTGCACTGATGCACATCCGACACACTCAGGGTGCTTCTCATTTCTTATTTATGCATCCTCGTTTCCTTTCCTCGCTTCCTTTCCTAGCTCCTCATCTCCTCCCCTGTAGGTTGTGAGGGAAGGACGCAAGGAAAGAAAATGAGGACGGAGGAATCGAAATGAAAGCTTTTTTTATACATTGGAATACTTGATCACTCGAGCGTCATTTCACAGCGTCATCAGCAGCGCTCAAAGGATCTGCCTTTATGTTGTTGAAGTTTGTTTATTTAAGAAATTCATAATGAATAATAATAAAGCAAGATACCCTGTTGAAATATGTGATATGTGTGGTTTATATAAACTGCAAATGTAAATTATAAATTATAAATTAAATAAATTAAAAAGATTGTGACCGATGTGAAGGGGGAGGAGAATGTATACGTGCGTCACATTTAGTCAATAAAACACTTCCACATAGGATACACCTGTGTATCCTCGCTCATAACTCCTCCGAAAGCCTCATCACTTCTCGATCCTCGACTCCTCGCGGTGCAATTAGAGAATTGAAATGTCCTTCTAGATGGCTGTGCTTGATTGGTTTCCGGGTCATAGGATGGAGGACAGAGGAGCGAGGAGGTGAGGAGGGATATTGAGAAGCACCCTCACATTTTAAGACATAACCAGCATAGTTTACATGAATACTCTCCAAAAAGGACATTTAGACATACTGTTGTGTATTTCTCCATTCAGACACGAAAGAGAGCTCAATTCAGTAGCCTACTCGCGCGCTGTAGGTGTATTGTGCATGACTGCACGCTTCGGGTTAGGTGTGTGCGCAAAGAAAACCGCACCGAATAGAGCTCTTTTTTGCATCGTCACTCTTATTCAGAGATCTATATGTCTGCTCTACTCATTCTCCCAGACGTTCACATTTTTTAACGTTTTATGACCGCGGGGTAGATCACATTACAGTAGCCTACAAATGTGCGCATCTACCACACACGGAGGACATCTGACGGATCGCTTCCCAAATCGTCACTATCTAACATTTTCGTCTAGTTTTTATTGATTGACGAAAATGTCAATAGATTTTCGTCATAGTCTTTGTCATTCAAAACTAGGTTTTATTTAGTTATCGTCTCGTTTTCGTCTGTGAAAAAATGTCGTTGACGAATAATTTTCGTCGTTATTTTCGTCAACGAAATTAACACTGCAAGAGTGTAACTGCGTCCCCCCTCTACTTAGTAGGCATTTCCACCTGTCGAGGAGCTCCTTCAAGGCATGAAGAACTTCAACTGATTTAACTATGGAGAAGTGAGACACAAAAAGAAAAAATTGGCGAAAATGGCCCACGGAAGGCATTCTCACAAGGTAGCGTGGCCGAGCTTTGATTAGGTAATTCGATTAGGCTTTGATTAGGTAATTCAGTTGTGTTTGATTAGAGATGGAATTGCAATCTGCAGGGAGGGGGGCCTCCAAGAGTGTAACTGCGTCCCCCCTCTACTTAGTAGGCATTTCCACCTGTCGAGGAGCTCCTTCAAGGCATGAAGAATTTCAACTGATTTAACTATGGAGAAGTGAGACACTAAAAGAAAAAATTGGCAAAAATGGCCCACAGAAAACTTAGACCCCTCGGCAACGCTACCCCGGCTTGGCTACTCCAAAATGGCAGCCAGATGTGTCGCAGTTAAACTCAAAATCAAGAGGTGAATTTAAATGAATCCAAAATGAATTTAAATAAAATAATAATGTATAGCAGGACAGTCAATAAGCAAGACTGAGAGTTTTTGGTGAACTGACTGCTACCTCTTGATTTTGAGTTTACTGCGACACATCTGGCTGCCATTTTGGAGTATGGCCCAAATCCTTTGATTAGGTAATTCAGTTGTGTTTGATTAGAGATGGAATTGCAATCTGCAGGGAGGGGGGCCTCCAAGAGTGTAACTGCATCCCCCCTCTACTTAGTAGGCCTTTCCACCTTTCGAGGAGCTCCTTCAAGGCATGAAGAATTTCAACTGATTTAAGTATGGAGAAGTGAGACACTAAAAGAAAAAATTGGTCGAGTGGTCTAAGGCGCTGGATTTAGGCTCCAGTCTCTTTGGGGGCGTGGGTTCGAATCCCACCGCTGCCAGCAGAGGTTTTAATGAGGGCCAGACACCTAAAGTGTCCTCTGAAAAGGTGCGAAAGCAGCTGAAAATATGCACCCTCTTGAATCAGAGACAACAATAACTTGAAATTATTATAATGACACTTCCAAAATGAATTTAAATATAATAATAATGTATAGCACACAGGGGTCCCCAATCCTACTTTGTGCAGGATAGTCCATCGGCAGGACTGGGCACCCCTTGTAAATGGAGTTTGCAAATTTGACTCATTGAGAGTTTTTGGTGAACTGACAGCTACCTCTTGATTTTGAGTTTAACTGCGACACATCTGGCTGCCATTTTGGAGTATGGCCCAAAGGCTTTGATCAGGTAATTCAGTTGTGTTTGATTAGAGATGGAATTTTAATCTGCAGGGAGGGGGGCCTCCAAGAGTGTAACTGCGTCCCCCCTCTACTTAGTAGGCATTTCCACCTGTCGAGGAGCTCCTTCAAGGCATGAAGAATTTCAACTGATTTAACTATGGAGAAGTGAGACACAAAAAGAAAAAATTGGCGAAAATGGCCCACGGAAGGCATTCTCACAAGGTAGCGTGGGCGAGCTTTGATTAGGTAATTCGATTAGGCTTTGATGAGGTAATTCAGTTGTGTTTGATTAGAGATGAAATTGCAATCTGCAGGGAGGGGGGCCTCCAAGAGTGTAACTGCGTCCCCCCTCTACTTAGTAGGCATTTCCACCTGTCGAGGAGCTCCTTCAAGGCATGAAGAACTTCAACTGATTTAACTATGGAGAAGTGAGACACAAAAAGAAAAAATTGGCAAAAATGGCCCACGGAAGGCATTCTCACAAGGTAGCTTGGCCGAGCTTTGATTAGGTAATTCGATTAGGCTTTGATTAGGTAATTCAGTTGTGTTTGATTAGAGATGGAATTGCAATCTGCAGGGAGGGGGGCCTCCAAGAGTGTAACTGCGTCCCCCCTATACTTAGTAGGCATTTCCACCTGTCGAGGAGCTCATTCAAGGCATGAAGAATTTCAACTGATTTAACTATGGAGAAGTGAGACACTAAAAGAAAAAATTGGCGAAAATGGCCCACAGAAAGCATTCTTAAAAGGTAGCGTGGCCGAGCGGTCTACGGCGCTGGATTAAGGCTCCAGTCTCTTCGGGGGCGTGGGTTCAAATCCCACCGCTGCAAAGTCTGCATTTTAGAAGGCACCTGTGAAAAGACTGGAGAAGTGACACTGCTTGCTCCCAGTCTCTTCAAAACTCAGCCAATTTGCTTTCCTTGGCCGAACTCGGCGGGCTTCAGAGCCTGACGATGAAGGTCCACACCCAACAATTTCTCTATTTCTGAAATTTAATGGCCAGAAAATGGCCCACTAGAGTGGCCCAGCTGGGGTAGCATGACCGAGGGGTCTAAGGCGCTGGATTTAGGCTCCAGTCTTTTCGGGGGCGTGGGTTCAATTCCCACTGCTGCCAGCAGAGGTTTTAATGAGGGCCAGACACCTAAAGTGTGCTCTGAAAAGGTGCAAAAGCAGCTGAAAATATGCATCCTCTTCAATCAGAGACAACAATAACTTGCAATTATTATAATGACACTTCCAAAATGAATTTAAATATAATAATAATGTATAGCACACAGGGGTGCCCAATCCTGCTCTGTGCAGGACAGTGGATCAGCGGGACTGAGAGTTGTTGGTGAACTGACAGCTACCTCTTGATTTTGAGTTTAACTGAGACACATCTGGCTGCCATTTTGGAGTATGGCCCAAATGCTTTGATTAGGTAATTCAGTTGTGTTTGATTAGAGATGGAATTGCAATCTGCAGGGAGGGGGGCCTCCAAGAGTGTAACTGCATCCCCCCTCTACTTAGTAGGCCTTTCCACCTGTCGAGGAGCTCCTTCAAAGCATGAAGAATTTCAACTGATTTAAGTATGGAGAAGTGAGACACTAAAAGAAAAAATTGGCCGAGCGGTCTTAGGCGCTAGATTAAGGCTCCAGTCTCTTCGGGGGCGTGGGTTCAAATCCCACCGCTGCCAAGTCTGCATTTTGGAGGGCAATTGTGAAAAGACTGGAGAAGTGACACTGCTTGCTCCCAGTCTCTTCAAAACTCAGCCGTTTTTGCTTTCCTTGGCCTAACTCGGCGGTCTTCAGAGCCTGACGATGAAGGTCCACACCCAACAATTTCTCTATTTCTGAAATTTAATGGCCAGAAAATGGCCCACTAGAGTCAAGTACTCCTCGCTGCAGACTGTAGCGCGGTGACGTCACGTATACAATACGTCACGTACGTACGTCACGTATGTGTTACCACGCATGCGCCATATCGCGGTGACAGCGCATGCGCGGTTACGTCACGTGTTTTGACGTCCCGCGAAACGCATGCGCAAATTTGACATACTATTTTTTTTTAAATGTTAATGTATTAAAAAAAAACTCTAAAGTAATAATGAAAGCAGCAAAAAGGAGTACAGTGCACATCCATAGTTTTAACTATGCCTGATTTAAGGTAAACTTTCAGAGTATATATTGTGTAATATCTGTGTAATATTTTATTTAAAGTTTATTTTCACATTCTGTTGCACTTCACTTTGTAAATTACAAAATTACTGTAAACATTGATGGCACCTTATATATTATTTTAATCATTCCCCTTTAATAGTTAATAATTTTTTATTTTTTTGTGCATTATATAGGCTATCATAAAACATTTATTCCAATAAAGTAGTTTGAAGTTAAACCAACTACATAGCGTACATTGTCAATCTCTGTATCCAATATTATTCATGCCAACTCAAAAAACCAAACTCATAACAGTGATAACTTTTATTTCAAAACAAGTGTACAAATACAGATAATTACATACATCTGTACACAGACAGACACACTCACAAGCACAGAGACAGACACACACACACACAAGCACAAAGACAGACACGAGCACAGAGACACACACACAGAGACAGACAGACAGACAGACACACGCACAGAGACAGACACACACACACACAAGCACAAAGACAGACACGAGCACAGAGACACACACACAGAGACAGACAGACAGACAGACACACACACACAAACACACACACACACACACACACACACACACACACACACACACACACACACACACAGACACAGAGACAGACAGACACACACACACACACACACACACACACACACACACACACACACACACACACACACACACACACACACAAACACACCTACTCAGCTTGAAATTCCCCTCCATCATTGAAAAAAACAATCAACTGAGCAATAGCCCTCCACATTCTTATCAGAATAAAATCCACGCAGGACTCCCCTTCTGCCATTACCCACATACCCAGGTGGGCAGTCCTTGTATTGTGCATCGCAGTGCAAGCACAGACTTAACGAGTACGGCACCCGGAACTCTTGCTTGTATTGTATGGAAAATGCACTCCAGTTCACAACACCTAATTTAGATAAAATACAGAACAAACAATATTGAATCATTTTAAAGAAAGGCATTAACATAGTACAGAGTCATACAAGGTTTTTATTTTTTATTTTTTATATTTAAACAAAGTTATTGGCTTCGTCTGTAAATTACCTAAGAGACATTTCTTAACAACATAAACTAGTAAAAAAATAGTTTGTCAAAACAAACTTTAGGTTGGCTTGAGAAAGCCTATCCTGAAAGTTTGAAATACCGGTAGTTTTAAAAGCTTGAAGTTTTGAAGGCAATACAGTCTATCAGACACAGACAGAGAGACAGATAGACATGACAGATAGGCAGATAGAGATAGATCGATAGAGAGACAGATTGATAGATCGCACAGACAGATAGAAATAGATGGACGGAAAGACAGACTTTCTCAAGTACCTTTTGCACTACTCACAACTTAGATTTAAAGAACTTACTGTCAAGCCATACAAAGTGGGCCACTTCTCTGAATTTGGGCTTGCTGACAATGTCCTTGAAAACCTTGCACGTCATTGAAAGTCTCCAGAAAGCCACATCGCCGTCGTCTGTGACAACTCCCATCAGGATCCGCCAGAGGATGTCAGATGGCATCTGTCCAAAGTAGCCAACAAACAGTCCAAAATGTAACTTTACATACGACTTATTAAAAAGGGTAACTGATAGATTGACAGGAGTTTATGATGTGCTTACCTTGGTCAAGTAATCAACAGGCAGGGGGGTTTCCATCACCTCTAAATTGGAGAGTAAGAATAAGAGTAGCATCATTTTAAAACCCTGTTATTTGTACTGTTCAAGAATTAAAGTGGGAACCAATACCTGCTCTCTCTACTCTCCTCTTTTTCCGGAGTTCTTTTCTTTCAGTGTCTGATCTTCAAATGTTTAAAATATAAAGTCTCATGAATTAAGTTTGTTCTTAATGACATCCCCAAGACCAGGATTGAAATCCACTTGTTAAGATTGATACATGTAAATAATTTATTAGCAAACTATAAACACTTATTTATTTTAAACTGCTACATTTATGTTCACAGATATGTTGGCAACATTTTACATACAGTATAACTTGATCTAACTTTCTTCTAAGGATAGTTACTCAGCAGAAACATGCACCACCATCTTCTTATTGTTAGCATGTCACTCTGTAAAAAAGAGCACTGATTAGCAATTGCTAACTAAGGATTTCAAAAAAATAAAATAAAATAAAGGCTTACTTCATTGAAATCAAAACGCCCCTCCATTACAATGTAGAGAGCATACTACAATATGAATTAAAGCACATCAGATCAGACATTAAAGAAATGTAAAACAGTATTCTAAAATGTCTGTTAATACAATCAACAAAAAACTAAATGAAAAATCTTTCAGATGTAGGGCATTTATTATACTTTCTGGTATGACTTGAGTTACAATGACTTACCATCAACACAAACACTCCACAGTTATTGGAATTTTGTTGTCTGGGAATGTCCTGAAAATGAAATAATAATAATAATAATAATGATGAAGTTAATACATCAAAAGCTGGCAGGCCTGTAATGCTTAGAATGGTTGCTGGCTGCTTACTGTAATGTCGTCACAGCTGTACTCCCTCCATGGCCCAGGATTTACATGTTCTGCTAGTTGTCTGCGAAGTGTAATAAAACAAAGAAAGAAAGTTAAGACAAACTTATATGGGTGCTTGACAAAGCTAGACCTGAAAGTGTAAAACAATTTTGAAAGCTCTGATATTCTTACAGGGCCTAAAGCCAGACAGAACATTGAATACACACACAAAATATCTGAATGAATCCATCAAGCAAGAAAATGGAACCTAAAAGCAACACAAAATGGGGATATGGTTTAAAACAGAACTACCATAACCCCGAACTCATGAACTCTGAACATTTCATTCGGTAGACCTGTAACTGTTCATGAAACGGCAATCACTGAAGCCACGTCCGTAGAGTGAATCAAGCCAAAAGATCTCCCTCTTTTTTGGCTTCATGATCTAAAACAGTGTAACTTTTACATAAACTGTCAAGTGCTAACACTTTGCTTTACATTTTCAATGTATGAAATAACTAAGCAGAATTTTCTGATTATTTGAACATTAAAAATAATTATTTTGAGACCTACACAGATCATCCAATGATTTCCAGTCCAGGAAGGCAGCAGAATGAAGTCATGCCTTGCTAGATTTTCCTTAATAAAACAACACAAAATTAGATATAACATTTAGAATTTAATTATTTTTAAAATGGCTTCATACTGCCTCAGTTACAAAACCTTACAATGATACTCACAGGAACATTAGACATTGGGTCAGCACACAAGGGTGGCAACCAAGTCACGGTCGCATACGAAGTAAAGACATGGACCATTATGCCCTGTTAAGTAAAAGTGCAACAATTAAAAAAGGAACCACATTCCCATTTTACACACATTATGCATACAGAATATTTGATCAAAGTAATTATTTGCATTACCTGAAGGTCAGCAATATCCTTCAAAACTGAAAGACAGGCATTCAAAATCTGTTAACGTTAAAAGAAATGCATTTAAAATCTGTTAACATTCAGGGACATATTTATTAGACCCCATACTACTGTACTGTACTGTATGGGTTAAATGTTAAAATACAGTATGTTTGCTGCTTCTCACTGTTGCTTCAACACAACGAAGGTATCCTAAAGCAAGGAAATCCTTCCTTGTGAGGACTGTGTTTCCAACAGAAGCCAAAAATGGTCTTAAATTGAAAAATACTTAAATTGATGGTCTCGTCTCCATCAAGGCATAGTTTAGCTATAAAAAGGAAAGTGAAGAACACAATATGTATCTCTTTTTTGTTGTTGTCTTAAAACAATAATAGAAACCTAACAGTAATAAAAAAAACTAACTAACCTGGTTCAGCTGGACTGTACTGGGTGACTGTTTCCAGCATACCTTGTTTGGTTGCACATGTCGCAAATCAGCAATACCCACCGTGGAACACTTAAGGACTGAGGAGCACATAAAAGTGGGAATAAATGGATTAAAAAAATATCTGGTTTAACATCAAATTACAATTTATTTTTAAAAAATACATGCTTACATTGGTCGTCTTTTTGTGTTTTGTCTCCTGAGGGTTTCTCATCAATTTGAACAGGTTCTGGAGGTGTGCCTTTAGAAAGAGTGAAAGTTGATGAATTATATACTTTTATATAAGGATTGAGGAGCACATAAAAGTGGGAATAAATTGATAAAAAAAAAAAACATCTGGTTTAACATAAAAAAATAATAAAGTACATGCTTACATTGGTCGTCTCTTTGTGTTTTGTCTCCAGAGGGTTTCTCGTCAATTTGAACAGGTTCTGGAGGTGTGCCTTTAAAAGATGGAATAAAAGTTGATGCATTATATATGAAGTAATGCTCTAACACAAAACATAGTAATAAGAGAAATCTTACCTACAATAACCTGACCATTATCATTCAAGGTCAGCTGATCATTTGGTGACACAATTTTTCTGAGGTTTTCTTTCACACTTTTATTTTTGATTTGTTGTAGAGGTGGATTATGTTGCGCATTAAGAAAACATTTGCTGAAGGTGTGAGCATGTTCATGAAGTAATTATTCTTCCGCATGCCAGCAAAGAGTTGTTCAGCAGTTTGGGTATTTAACCATCCACTTAGTTCTGGGACTAAGTCAACTCTTCTGAGGACATCTTTTGGGTCTTTTGTGTTACACTCGTGAAAGCGGTCGTACAGAACATAATGCTCAGAAGACCCAGTTAAAGGATGGCAGGTGGGATCCTTTTCCACCTGTTTGACTTTTAACCAGGGCAAATTCACTGTCAACTTGCTATCTTTAGCCAGCTGAATATTTTCAGCGCTTGGCTCTGCAAGTCTGCCTTCATGAGGGCTAAAAGGTAAAGTCTCTGGGTCCCGGAGGTTAGTGTGTGTTGCTAGTCCTCTTGCAAAATCATATATCGACACATTAGGTAAGTGCTTCCATGACAAGAGCAAATCAGCAAAGTCTCTTGGAGACTCTGCTCTAATGTTAAATTTAATTGAGTAAACTACTCCACAGGGACAAGTAATTACTGCCCATCCACCTAAAAAAAGAAATAATTAGTATAATATTCAATTAAGTGTTAGGTAGTTGAAACTTTAACTTTTAGAAATATAACTGTTGTTTGAAATGTTTCATGTTGTAAAGGCTTGTATCAAGCATACTGGACCCTTTATTGCTATCCATCTTTTGTAATGAATACAACATTAAATCAATGATACATAATAATATATATAATAATATAACTTACCAGAAGCACCCCATATTTGTTGGAACACTTTGTCATATGAGGAGCGGTTTTGCATCTCATCTCTTAACCTTAACACAAGGTCCATCTTAGATCCTTTCGACTACAAACCACACTCTTTGCAGAGTTTCCGTATGGCTTCAACCTACACCATCATTGACATAAATAAAGAGCATCGACTACTACTTTATTAAACAGTATTATCTAGGATCTCACCTTCATCTTGAAGAGCTCATCTCCAAGTCGTTCTTCAGTTATATGAAGATCAAGCATGTCACACGGCTTGGTTTTCTGAATTTTTGCAAATTCAGTGTTCAACACCATTTCAGATTTCCTTGTGTTGACACCAATCCATGGAGCCCAACAATCGTAACTTGGAGGAACTACGAAGGGGTTTTTCCTGCCACCTTGCATTTATAAAGTGTCTCCATATTAACAACCACATTGTGCAGCACACAAGTTAACAAGCAACACTATTAATAACAAAAACAATGAATCCACCATAATAATAATGAAAATAACAACTTACTTTGAAGAAATCCCCGTCCAACCATCACTTGTGTCACTAGCTCCCAGAAGGACACACTGTTGGTGTCTCCCTCAAAGTCATCAGGGGGAGATTTTATTTCACTGACTGAAAAGACACAAATGGAATTCATGAGAAAAACTAGCATAAAGATATAATTTCTAGGTGATGTACAGTGAAGTAACTTACAAGGCACACTGAATACTCCTTTTTTGTGGAGGTCCATGATTACCACTTTAGGGTAGTATCCACAGTTGATGCAGGAGTACATGTAATCATGGTTTGTCAGTGCTTCAAAGTGAATGTAAGCATGAAGCACAGTGTCATGGCTGGGAAATTTGGCATTTTCAGTGGCTTCAAGCAGGCTCAGGATTCTTCTAACAGCAGTGTGATTCTACAAGAACAAATCCAACATTTTAAAGGCAAATTGGAATCTTAAGCTTAAAGGATTTCAAATGCAATACATTTAATGTTTCTAATTTCAATAATTTATTTCAGCAGCATTATCAGTACTATAATGGGTAACATACCTGAATAGCATTACGAAGAATCATGCATAAATGCAAAGAAATCAGCAGGTGGTCATTAAAATTATGGATCCCATCTGTGAACTCTTGATAACGAAACATCATTCTGCAATTGATGCAGACTTTGTAGTAGGTGGAAATCCCTTAAAAGAGAGGGTTTTGCTTTTCAAACTGCAGTTACTACCAACATTGTTATTTAAAAAAAAAAAGATTTTACTTACCTTCCACAACTCCTGTGAAGGTCAAAATCTTCGCTCTGGATGTTATGAGAATCGGCTCGCTTAGCAACTGATTCCCCTTGCATTGTGAGCAGAAAGTCTCCTGTGGAATTAGGCTGCGTGGGAATTCACACTTAGGTTGAAGGCCATTGATCAGTTCCTTTGGAAGGTCTGCAGGAAGTCTTTTTTCTTTTAATAAATAAAACACCATTTTCTTTAAGCTTGCATCATTTGGTGGGTATTGTTGATCTTGTACATCTTCTGTTTGGTGCTGACAGCTCGGGACAGGATCAGTTCTTTCTGTGGTCCTTACTTTTCTAAAAAGGGACTTCTGAGTTTGAAATAAGTGCCACTTAGCAATTGATTTGTGCACACATGACTGTTTTGTCTTGTTACATGGGCAACTCCATGTGATTTTTTTGGAGTCAAACACAACAATCACTCTTCCAAGCCGGCTATAATAGGATGTTTTTGGTTCATACACTGAAATATATTTCTTGGAAGAGGGTCCAGCAATTGTCACCTCCACTGAGAGTGGCACACCTATAATACTTGCTGCCTTCTGCCTTTCAATACACTTCTTCTTTCTGTCTTCACCAAACCACTTTTGTTGCACCATCGCCATCAGTTCTTCTTCATTTAGAGTGATAGTGTCATCAGTGCTCCGAGGACAGAAAGCCAAGGATTTTATATGGTTGCATTCAAATGCCTTCAAACCACTTCGAAATGCAAAGTCAGTGTTTGTGTTACACTGGTCTACCTCACACATGATTCTGTGGTTTGCCCCCCATGCCCTCTTCTGCACATGTATTGGCAGTGAAGGACCAAAGAAAGATTTTTGAACAGCAAAAATACCATTCTCATTGTCAATGCACTGGCTAAGGAAGTGTCGTTCATTTGTAATTGTTTGTTTCACATCTGTATGTTTTCTTTGAATGTGGAGGCGTAGGTTCTTCTTGTTAAGTTCAATTCCACAGTGAATACATTTCACTCTGATTCTTTTTGAACCACTTGGGACATGATCTTTAGGAGACACAGACGTGTGTGGTCCACTTGGTAAAGGCTGAGGTTGCAGTTGAAGAAGGGATGCTGTCTGAGCAGACCCTGAGGGTTGAGGTGTATGAATACTCAGAGAAGATGGAAGTGATGGTACCTTAAATACTTGAGGTTGAGACAGTGGAGTAAAGGGTGTAGGAGACACAGACGTGTGTGGTCCACTTGGTAAAGGCTGAGGTTGCAGTTGAAGAAGGGATGCTGTCTGAGCAGACCCTGAGGGTTGAGGTGTATGAATACTCAGAGAAGGTGGAAGTGATGGTACCTTAAATACTTGAGGTTGAGACAGTGGAGTAAAGGGTGTAGGAGACACAGACGTGTGTGGTCCACTTGGTAAAGGCTGAGGTTGCAGTTGAAGTAGGGATGCTGTCTGAGCAGACCCTGAGGGTTGAGGTGCATTACCAATCAGAACCGTCGGTGCTGCCGTTTTTTGCAGAGATTGAATCTTTTGTTTGCAATTTGAGAGGTGAATTTCTAATTGTGCTTTACGTAAAACAGTGGTGGAACAGTATAAGCAATGAAAATGTGAATTATCTCTGCATCTTAGGTTGCACCTGATGATAATGAAATCTGAAAATGTAAGCAAAACCATTGTAAGATGCAAATATAATAACCAAATAATATGTTGTATGGATGTTAAAGAACTTCACAAACCATCTTCCCGTATAGCTGTCTGCAGATGATGCTCCACATGTTTGACAACACTGTTAAAATCCTTTGGTTTGTAAACCCAGGTCTCACAGAATGGACAGTGATATTTGTCACAACATGAGCTGCATTGATTTATTTTAATGCTTTCACCTTTTTTAAGGACACTAACATGCATCTAGAAAAGAACATCAACAATCAATTTAAGGTTTGCCTCGATATCTGAGATTACAGGGTTTCTGCCAGTCACATGGGTCAATTTAAGATTTCCTTTAATACCTTTTTAAGAGTAAAGAAAATGTATTGAATAAATCTAAGGGAACTCAATACATTATTATGCTATCTAAATGATAAAAACAACTAAGGAGAATCACAAAGAATTTTATTTTAGCAAAATACAATGTTCAATAACTAACTTACAGTATATTCACTACATTCAGGAATGTAACTTTTACAGTACGATCTGATACTGAACAACAATTATTTTGCAATGGATGCAACAATCAACTACATGAATTAATTAATTTAAGTCTTTCTGCTCTATTTGAAAACATCTTTCAAGGCTTAATTTGTTTAAAGGCGAATTAAGACTTCTACATATCATTTTAAGACTCGCTGAAACCCGGTCATTTTGATAATATAACATCATAAAACATATCATAACTTATTATTTTTAAATCTAAAACATTTATGACGCGCTCTATGGCATCTCACAATTAAAAGCCGTTAACACAAAAGCACAATTGTTAAAACAGCATAAATAATGCTTATTGACTTACTGCTATCGAATCCATCGCCGGAATTGATTGCAATGAATTGCGCGTGCGCACTTGCGTATACTTTGCGCATGCGTGGTAACACATACGTGACGTACATACATGACGTACCTACGTGACGTCACCGCGCTACAGTCTGCAGCGAGGGGTATCTCACTAGAGTAGCCAAGCCGGGGTAGCGTGGCCGAGTGGTCTAAGGCGCTGGATTTAGGCTCCAGTCTCTTTGGGGGCGTGGGTTCGAATCCCACCGCTGCCAGCAGAGGTTTTAATGAGGGCCAGACACCTAAAGTGTCCTCTGAAAAGGTGCGAAAGCAGCTGAAAATATGCACCCTCTTGAATCAGAGACAACAATAACTTGAAATTGTTATAATGACACTTCCAAAATGAATTTAAATATAATAATAATGTATAGCACACAGGGGTCCCCAATCCTGCTTTGTGCAGGACAGTCCATCGGCAGGACTGGGCACCCCTTGTCAATGGAGTTTGCAAATTTGACTCATTGAGAGTTTTTGGTGAACTGACAGCTACCTCTTGATTTTGAGTTTAACTGCGACACATCTGGCTGCCATTTTGGAGTATGGCCCAAAGGCTTTGATCGGGTAATTCAGTTGTGTTTGATTAGAGATGGAATTTTAATCTGCAGGGAGGGGGGCCTCCAAGAGTGTAACTGCGTCCCCCCTCTACTTAGTAGGCATTTCCACCTGTCGAGGAGCTCCTTCAAGGCATGAAGAATTTCAACTGATTTAACTATGGAGAAGTGAGACACAAAAAGAAAAAATTGGCGAAAATGGCCCACGGAAGGCATTCTCACAAGGTAGCGTGGGCGAGCTTTGATTAGGTAATTCGATTAGGCTTTGATGAGGTAATTCAGTTGTGTTTGATTAGAGATGAAATTGCAATCTGCAGGGAGGGGGGCTTCCAAGAGTGTAACTGCGTCCCCCCTCTATTTAGTAGGCATTTCCACCTGTCGAGGAGCTCCTTCAAGGCATGAAGAACTTCAACTGATTTAACTATGGAGAAGTGAGACACAAAAAGAAAAAATTGGCGAAAATGGCCCACGGAAGGCATTCTCACAAGGTAGCGTGGCCGAGCTTTGATTAGGTAATTCGATTAGGCTTTGATTAGGTAATTCAGTTGTGTTTGATTAGAGATGGAATTGCAATCTGCAGGGAGGGGGGCCTCCAAGAGTGTAACTGCGTCCCCCCTCTACTTAGTAGGCATTTCCACCTGTCGAGGAGCTCCTTCAAGGCATGAAGAATTTCAACTGATTTAACTATGGAGAAGTGAGACACTAAAAGAAAAAATTGGTGAAAATGGCCCACGCAAAGCATTCTTGCAAGGTAGTGTGGCCGAGGGGTCTAAGGCGCTGGATTAAGGCTCCAGTCTCTTCGGGGGCGTGGGTTCAAATCCCACCGCTGCCAAGTCTGCATTTTAGAAGGCACCTGTGAAAAGACTGGAGAAGTGACACTGCTTGCTCCCAGTCTCTTCAAAACTCAAGATTTTGCTTTCCTTGGCCGAACTCGGCGGGCTTCAGAGCCTGACGATGAAGGTCCACACCCAACAATTTCTGTATTTCTGAAATTTAATGGCCAGAGAATGGCCCACTAGAGTGGCCAAACAAGCTTGGCCGAGGCGTCTAAGGCGCTGGATTTAGGCTCCAGTCTCTTCGGGGGCGTGGGTTCGAATCCCACTGCTGCCAGCAGAGGTTTTAATGAGGGCCAGACACCTAAAGTGTGCTCTGAAAAGGTGCAAAAGCAGCTGAAAATATGCATCCTCTTGAATCAGAGACAACAATAACTTGCAATTATTATAATGACACTTCCAAAATGAATTTAAATATAATAATAATGTATAGCACACAGGGGTGCCCAATCCTGCTCTGTGCAGGACAGTCGATCGGCAGGACTGAGAGTTTTTGGTGAACTGACAGCAACTGTCGTGGCTAATTGCTGGTCTCTGGTCCTGATCAGTAGTTTTTCAGAGTCTAGTAGGAGTTAGTCTTCAAAAAGTTTTCAGAGTCGAAGTTCCAGGTCTCAGAAGAAGAACTTTATTGAGCAATTCAACAAAGTGAGATGGTCAGCTGAATCATCTGATCTTACAGTGGTTGAAACATAGATTTTATACATCTTTCTTATCGCCAGTGTCCAATTAGTGTTTGTACCGTTATCTCTTACACATTGCTCCTCCTTGGTATCACGCCACCATTAAGATCACATGCTCCGAGGCCTTATTTCTATTGGTGGCGGAGTATCACATGTATAGTTTTTTTAAAAAATATTACATCATATATGTTTTTTAGTACTTTCCTGTACCTTGCACCAACGTCATCTATGCATTAAAGGTACTTTTCCAACTCTACATTGCCCTATGGCTAGGGTGACCAGATTTCTCAGAGTGGAATACGGGACAGACACAGAACCCATAGACCCACAACACCTACTGCACACATACAAGTATTTACACTTAATAATATTGTTAGTTATGTAAAAAAATAAATGTAGACTTACATAAAATTGCAGATCAGTGGGAACAAGATGGTTCAACAGCATCATTCACTGTTGCTGTTTTGTATTTTTCACTGGAACCAATTTTTGCCAGCGTGCGCTTGTCTTTTAAGAGTTTATCATAAAATGCGGAGCAGTCCAGTCCGAAATTAATTCGTACGAAAAGCATTGCCTTCATTGTTGTTACACTCAGTCGAGATTTTTCATCCGTCCATGATGCATTCATTAACGAGAACACACGCTCCACAGGTGCATATGTACCAGGCAGGCATAAAACAAACTCCACAGCCAAAGATAAGACTCCAAAGTTGAGTGACTTGCTCCCCATCTCACGAAACACGTCTGTCCATCTATCAGACACAGCCACCTTGTTTTTGTTCCACTCAGTGATGTGACAAGTGACAATGTTTTTAGCACAGGCCCACTCATCAAAGAGCATGGTTTCGTCAACTGATGTGAGAGCAGGTATTCTTGAGTAGAACTTGCTGAGGCTGCTCTGAATGTCTCTCCATTCTGGAACACTTCTCAGTAGGACCCACTCTACTTCTCTTGTATTCTCCAGTGAGCAGCTCCAATTGTCAAGGTAATCCACTGATGCTGAGTAAAAGCTTCTCACTGCACAATAAAAATCATCAGCTTTTATGTCACCAGCTTCAACAAGGGTGTCTAACTGTTTTGATGTCAGAGGGAATGAATGATTCCTCCAGCCTGGCCTGCAAGACATTTCTCAGATCATAAATGTGCAAAGCCACTTCTGTGGCAGATATATTTTCTTGCTCTACTGTCGCCAGTGCACGATGGAAAGCTGCAGTTTGCTTAAGTGCAAATCCATGCCAAAGTTTTGTGCAAGGGCTGCTGAATGTGTCTTTTAGAAACTTTGGCCACTTTTCTTGAGAAAGAAAGTATGCACGTAGACCATCAAAAAGGTGCAGAATTCATTCAAGAGCTGGACCAAGAGAGAGGAAACGTGTGCTACCATGCTGCAGTAATTTTTGATAGTCCAGCTGTACAAAGTCACAAAACTCCTTGAGCTCCCTTACGCGCACTGTATAGATATGAAAGTATTTGTATACCTTCACAGCAAAACACTCCAAATCAATTGGTAAGCAATCCACTGCTGTTTGCAGGGTATTGTGGATGATGTGTGCATTACAGCCAATGCCCAGAATATCTCTTCCTAGCTGCATTTGCAGCTTTCTCCAGATATTGCCTTTACCAGCTCTTTTAACACCACCAAAGTTTGTGTTAGTGTTATCAGCACAAAGTGCAACTATTTTCTGATCAAGGGATGTTTTTCAATGACATGGGAAATGTAGGCAGTTTGCAAATCAGATGTCTCACCTGGCAGAGATGAAAATTCAATTATCTTGACCTTTACACCCTCTAGTGGCTTGAAGTATCGCACAAGCACAGGAAACAATTTAATGTCTTTGTGGTTGGATGCATCCACAGTTAATGTGACACAGGAGCACTTGTCCAAATCATGCTGAACTTCTTCCTCTGACAAAGGACCAAGAACGTTGCATATTATAGCCTCAGATTTAGTGCGAGCAGAAGAAAATTTCGGATCATACAATTTCTTGATCAATTTTGCAGTGCAGTCAGCTGACCGAAAACTATGGCCATGAATAACAGAATGGTATGCAAAAAGTCCTTCACTTGCATGCACTTTATCAGATTCGCAACTTTGCTTCACAAAAAATTCGCTGACACTTGGAGTAGCACACTTACTTTTAGCAGCGTCCATGTGCTTTTTTGTGTGCATATGCTGCGTAATGTCGGCTCGGCCTCCGTGAGCAATGGAAAAGCGAGCCCCGCAAATGTCGCATCTTAATTTACTTGCCTCTGATAGTGACTCTCTTTTGAGAAATTTAAACTCTTTTTGAAGATCCTCATTAAATGTACATGTACGCTTCTTTGACATCTTTGCACCTGAGTCAAGCTTATCCGTTTGCTCTCGTCTCGTATACACTTAACTGTGACGTCGGATTCCGCCTTCACTAAATGCAAGTTGATTGAGTGAATTGTGATTGGATGGAATTGTCCTTCTGCCTTCTCTTATTGGATGGAAAAATGTTTTCTCTATGAGGAAAATATATGAGGTGATTTGTTAGTTTTATTATTAGGCTATTTCGAAGAGTACTCGCGCTATCACTCAGGAAAAAATAAAATAAAATAAAAAACCTAAAATATATATTAACGATGAAATACGGGACAAAACATGATTTTTTCATAATAAGTCGGGACACTAAAATTAGAGTTGAAATACGGGACTGTCCCGGGAAAAACGGGACGTCTGGTCACCCTACCTATGGCCTACTGTTGCTCAGCATTACAGCATTCAGACTTGAGCATCAGATAGAGGAGGGGTAACAGAATTCTCCAACACATCCCCGCTTTGGGACTAACTCCAGTCCCACCTTCAATTTTCCCAGGATGTATCTCCATGAGCAGGTCTCTTTCATATCCTACCAATATGATCAATTTAGACCATCCAGTCATTCTACCAATAGACCTGTTATCACAGAGGTACACCCGGGAGGAAGAGTGAGACCAAACATCTCCACCCCCATTTGTCTGGAGTGGAGTAAAAGATCTCGCCTTCCTGTCAAACCATCATTCTCTATATGGACAAAGCAGCTTCAAACATTCAGTGTATTCATCATACAGTGTATAGTCTCGAAGTTACAATTGTCCCACGATGCCAGAGGAACCATGCAGCCGCTTCCTGGTGGCCCGTGGCGCTATCTGGGTTGCTACACCGTTGCCAGAGGTGCCCTGGCAGTGCCTAGGGCGCTATCTGGTGTTGGAGCAGACAGCGGGTTTTTAAACCACCAGTTGAGTCTGCCCTTTGTTGAAACAACAGTAGATGACCGCGCTTGCAAATAATTCCTCTTTTACATCTTATATACAACAGTTCCAGTAGTCTAAATGCACACAATGTCAAGGCTTCTACGTTTTGTTACTGTAATATGCCCATATATGTAAAAAGGTGGATAAAGTGATCTAAAAATAACAAAAACACTCTCATTTCTTTTGCATACAATTACATCACCTCATACCACGGGTAATGTTCTGTTTTAAACCTTCTATTTCCCTTCAGTCTTGCATTAAAATTTGTGACAGCAGTGTGATTATATAAAAACATATCTTAACATGATTATAAGTATAGGATATACAGGACGGGGGCCCTTAAAATAAATGCATAACTGCCCATCTTACTAACTCCCTACTCTACCCATGCATGTTCTAACAAGCTTCCTATTTTTACCCCCAAAAAGAAAGACAGAGTTTTCTAACTCCCTCTCTTGTCAAAAAACAAAGTCAAAAACCTTATAACAAAATTAACAGGTACCCCCAGTCCTTTTACCTTTTTTCATTAGAACTCATCTAACTCATCCAGGCCTGGTCCAATAGGATAGACTCCTGAGTTGCATCCAATGTCAACTCTGTCTCTGACACATTGATCATCTGCTTGGCTCGGGTCATTGACTGAGCAGCTGCAGTGGCCAACATGGATCTGAGAAAAGGTATAACGCAACAGAACAGCAGAAGAGCAACAACAACAACCACAACTATTATTATCTCCACCTTAATCAGCCACTCTGCCCAGGCTCCAAACAAAGAATCAAACCAGTATCCAATATTTCTGTCCCTTCCCGCATTTTCAGCAGCCTCTTGTCTTAGCGCCTTCAGTTTCTTCATAGCCCTAGTGAAAGTTCCATCGGGGGCTGTGTTATTAGGAATAAATGTGCAGCAGTCAGTCCCAAACTAGGGTGGCTCTTAGTCGTTTACCCCCACATAGCCAAAAGAAATCAGCTACTGCTTCAGTTTGATTTTCAAGTGGTCCAATCAGGGGAAAGGATAAGGTAGCATTCTTGCAGTTTTCATGAGCACCTGTTAAAGACATGTTTTTATTTATTGTTGCTGTGGCATATATTGAGCTAGAGGATTTATATACGTTCGTCTCGTTGTACATCTCATAATCCAGGTGCCAAATTATAGCACATTTACCTTGAAAGGTTCCTACATTTCGATAGCCCATAGTTTTGTTAAAACATTCATACTCCAATGTTTTATCCAGAATGTAATTTTGTGAGGTCTCCTAATTGGCTTTATCTATTCTTACGTCAAGCTCCTTGCATGCACTTCCCCAACCCTCCTGGTTATAAAATCTTTGATAATAGTGGTTCCCTAACATGGCCAGGCACTCAGCTGGACAGTATGGAATTACATGTCCAGTTCTGTTACAATATTGTGAATTAAATCTGGCACACTGCATGTAGTCATATTGGTTTGGTACTATTCTTAACTTCTTCAAAGGTGAGGGTGAGCATAATACACATGTGCCTTGTTTTACCTGTCTTACAGTATACACTGCCCATTTATACCATTCATTATGATAGGCATCATCCAACAGTTTTTCTTTTTGTAGTTCTACTTCCAAATCAACTTCAGTTTGGGTATAATCTTCATGAATAGTCATAGCTTTCTGCAGGGATCTTTTTACATTATGTCTGCGTACTTTGTTACCTTGTGTTGGTTGAGTCAGGGTGGCTTATCCCACTCAAAGCTTGAGAGGTCTGGTAATTCAGTGTCTGGGGGATTAATTTCTGGGAGGTCAATGTCTGGGAAGTCATTTTCTGGGAGGTCGATTCCTGGGATGCCGATGTCTTGGAGGTTGAGTGTGACAAAGTTGTATGGTTCATCAGCAGAGGGTCCTTCTCCAGGGGATTGTTCGCCTGGAGGCATTGTGTCTGGGGAAGCTGCTGCATGAGGTGTATCACCAGAAAGACCAATACTAGGAGCTCTCTCACCTTCAGGCTCCAGGTCCTCTGAAGGCTGTCCATCATTCCGCTCCGGCATTTCATCCCTTGGCTCAGCGTGTTCAGTCTCCCTAGAATGAGGTTCATCAATGTTAATATCTTCATTTTCAGTTCCCTGCTCTTCTGGGGCATCTTGAGCTATCTCCTCTTGACTCCCTTCCTGACTATCTATTTCCTCCTCTTGCCTTCTAGGTCTCAGCCTTGGGACTCGGGTGCAATGATTCAAATGATACCAGGTTGTGCTGCCCTCTAACTGTACTGCTGTGGGGGTTGCTCTTACTACAGTATAAGGTCCTTCTCTTCGTGGCTCATTCCACCTTCTCCTAAAGACTCTTAGGTATACCTGGTCTCCAGGTACCACCAGACAGGGAACTTCTTCCTCTTCTCTGGGTCCCCTGTTTTGTTCCTGTGAATGAATAGCTTCATGTATAGCAGTCAATTGTCTCATATATGTCCTTAATTCCAATTGTAACTGTTCTAACGGTGGCCCGTCATAAGGTCCTCTCAAATGAGGCACAGGCATTGGTCTCCCAGTCAACATTTCATGGGGGGTCAGATTAGTGATCCTGTTGGTTTGCATTCGATAGCTCATCAGTGCGAGTGGCAACGCATCTACCCAATTAAGCTTAGTGTCCGCACAAATTTTGTTGATTTTGGCCTTAATAGTCCCATTGACCCGTTCCACGAGTCCCTGTGACTCAGGATGGTAGACACACCCCAGTCTCTGCTTGATCCTCAACTGTTGTATTACTGCCTTTACCGTTCTTTGAATAAAAGCAGACCCATTGTCTGAACTGATCTGGGATGGGATACCAAATCTTGGTATGACCTCTCTCGTCAGAAATTTTATCACTGTCTGTGCTCCTTGCTCTGCTGATGGTTCTGCTTCCACCCATCTACTGAATCTGTCTATAATGACCAACATGTACCTTTTTCCTATTACTGCTTTTATCATGTCCACATAATCCATTACTAGATGCTTAAAGGGTGCTTCTGGAACAGGAATAGAGCCTATTGGAGTTGTTGTTCCTTTTCTTACATTGTTCTGTGCGCAAATTTCACATTCACTCAGAAATTCATCTACCCTTGTTTGTAAGTATGGGGACCAGAATCCTTGTCTTTTTATCTTTCTCATAATCTCCCCCCTTCCACAATGGTCAAAACTGTGGGCGTCAGGTATAAGAATATTAAGCAATGGGGTGGGGGCTATCATAAAACCTTCATGAGACCTCCAGATATTATTAGCATCTCTAGTCGCCCCCCTTTGTTGCCATAAGTGTATTTCAGGTGGTGTAGCTCTGGACTGCATTTGGGCAATACTTTCTATAGTAGGGAGGGGCTGGATCAAAACGGATGGTGCCATTACAGCAGATTGACACCCAGAAGCCAATTTTGCTTGGCTATCTGCGGCGTTATTGCCTTTGATAACAAAATCATTTTCTTTCTTGTGAGCCTGGCATTTGACGATGGCCAATTTGGCTGGAAACATCATAGCATTAATCAATGCAGTAATTTGGTCCCCA
The DNA here is from genome assembly GCF_051911475.1 of Siphateles boraxobius. Lineage (NCBI taxonomy): Eukaryota > Metazoa > Chordata > Actinopteri > Cypriniformes > Leuciscidae > Siphateles > Siphateles boraxobius. The sequence goes on along the minus strand of NW_027508722.1, from coordinate 5,131,167 downwards.
TGTTGGATTGGGGTTCCATCACTCTTTTTGAATCCTCTTTGTTTCCATACTGCACCGAAAAGATGGCATACCCCATGGGCGTATGCAGAATCCGTATAAATGTTGGCTGCTTTATTTTTGGCCAGGAGACATGCTGCCGTAAGGGCTTTTAGTTCGGCCAACTGTGCTTAACAAGGCTGTTCACAACGTTGTGTCAGCACAGGAGTAAAATTGTCCCCATCTCTTTGTACAACAGCAAAACCAGCATGATTACCCGAGTGATCTCTAAAGCATGAGCCATCTACAAAGTAGTCCACGTCTGCATCAACAATTGGTGTTGATTCCAAATCTGGTCTCAGACGAGTGAATGCTAGAGAGGCAGCAACACATTCATGAGGTGTTCCTTCCCCCTCTACTGGGACAAAGTTAGCTGGGTTTGTTGTGGTACATCTTTTGATTGTTATATCAGGATAAGTCAACAATGTGGAGTACGCCAAACATCTGGCCTGTGTCAAAACAAAACGTCCCTGTTCCAATAACTCAGCAATCTTATGATGGGTATAGATGATGACTGGATAGCCCATAGTAACAGCAGAGGCTTTCTCAAAAGCAAAGTATACTGCAGCTAGACCTTGTTGATAACATGGTGGGTAGCCTTGGGCTACACTGTCCAATTTGGTGCTATAGTGGGCAATGGGTTGCTTCTTCCGCCCACTGCATGTCTCCTACATTAGGACAGCAGAAGCAAAGCCCTATTTTCTGTCTGCTACATACAAATGGAAAGTTCTGTCATAATTTGGAATCGTTAATAATGGGGCTGTTTGTAATTCTTTTTTGAGTGAGCTGAATGCTATCAGTGCATCAGGATCCCATTTCAATGGTGCTCTAAGATTTTGGTGACCAGCCTGTCTCATAATGGTCCGCAATGGAGCTGTTTTGATCGCATAATCTTCTATCCAATCAGCACTAAAACCAGTCATTCCCAAAAATGTCATCATTTGACCCACAGTTTGCGGTTGGGGTGCTTTACTAATTCCTTCCAATTGGCTGGTTGATATTGCCTTTGTTTGATGTGCAATTAATCGACCCAGATACTCTACTTGAGGCAAGCAGTATTGCAATTTCTCTTTTGTGGCTTTATGGCCACCTTCTGCTAATTTGGTTAATACTTTAATGGAGTCCTGATGGCACTGTTCCAGCGTTGTTGAACAGATCAACAAATCATCCACATACTGTATTAATGTACTATCCAGTCTTAAGTCTTCTAGATCAAGTTTTAAAACTTGGTTAAACACATGAGGTGAGTGTTTAAATCCTTGGGGCATTCTCGTGTATGTGTATTGTTTACCTTGGTAAGTGAAGGAAAAAAGGTTTCTGCTTTCTTCTGCTAGAGGAATGCTGAAAAATGCAGAGCACAGATCAATCACAGTGAAATAGTTAGCAGCAGGTGGAACATTTGTCAAAAGCGTATGTGGGTTTGGCACCTCAGCTGGCCAGTCTTCCACTACTTCATTCACTGCCCTTAGGTCATGCACTAGTCTCCACTTAGATTTATTGGCTTTTTCTACTGGTAAAATTGGAGTGTTGCAATAGCTAGCGGTCTCAATTAGTACTCCTGCCTCTATTAACCCTTCAATTGTTTTTCTTATGCCTTCTATTGCTTCGCGTTTCAGTGGGTATTGCTGTTTCCTAGGCAGCTGGACTCCTGGTTTAATAGCAATTCTCACAGGGTTCGCTGACTTGACTAGTCCTACATCTGTGTCATGCTTAGACCATAACTGTAGGGGCACCCTTTCTTCCATTTCTATCATTAATTCCTTCATTTTCGAGATTGAGTCATGTTGTTGTTCTGTTTCCACAACCAGTTTTGGGGTACCTATCATATTAGTTACACATAGAATCTTTAGGTGTGTTTTATCTGGTGTTTGTTAAATAAAGGGGTTCTCAGTGGCTTCCCACCGTTTTTCCTTAGCTTTTAACATCATTGGACCTAGATCTTTTGCCCGACATCCTTCAATGACGCACAACGTCACATGTGGGACTGAATTATCAACCCTAAACCATGTTCTGGTGAAGTCACTGTCTTCAATTTGTAGTGCTGCCCCTGTTGGTCCTATAATTATATGGTGTGATCTTAAATGCACTTTCTGGCCCTCAGTTTTCTCTAACCACTCTTTTTCCTGTTCTGGATCCCTAAGGGGGTCATATATCATTGTACAGTGATATTCAGTTTCTGGTGAGGTTGGTTTCAGGAATTGTTCTTTTATATACTTTTCTTATCTATCCAGTGTTTGTCTTAGTCCCTCATCTAAATTCCCAATCCAAAATGCATTAGCTTGTGGTTCCTGTTGATCCATTTCACTCATTACTATCATCTGTTTTATACCTGCACTATCTATATATATCCCTTGGGGAGTGCACCATATCTGTAAATTTAGCTTGCATATTGCATCTCTTCCCAACAGATTGACTGGTGTTTGGTCTGATACTAGCACAGGAATTTTAATTTCAGAGTCTTTGACTTTTATGCCGACAGGAGTTGTCATTGGAATTAGCTGCGTTAGTCCCGAGAATCCTACTGTCTTTACATATTTTCCAGACCTGGGGAGGTGTGAGGCATAAGTTGGGCTCAAGCAGGTATATGTTGCTCCTGTATCAAGCATAATAGGTGTTATCTTGTCCTCTATCTTAACCCGCAGCATAGGTTCTTGGTCAGCATTTGATAACAGCATTGGAAGCTGACTCCTCCCCGTAGGATTCTCTGGGCATCCCTAGTATCCTTGGCCATGGGTTGACGGGGCCAGATACCTGATACTGCTGGTTTTGATTTCCTTGTCGCCCTGGCTGTCTTAGCTGGGGCCCATCTTGGGGCCATGGGTTAACTGGGCAGAATCTCTTGGTGTGTCCAGGCTGATTACATCCACAACAGGTGCTTGGTTGGTCAGGGTTTCTTTGCTTGTTGTAAAATTGTCTCCCTCTTCCTCTTCCTCTTCCTGGGATTGTTCCATTTCTATTGTCTTGATGTTCAGGAAGGTATATTACAATTGGTGCAGCCAGTTGCTGTGGGTTTCCTGTGTTGACGGGCACATTCTGATTCATGTTGTTTGGTGTTTGCGGGACAGTCTGGGGAGCTTGACTTGGTATGTTGACAGCCGCCATCATGGCAGTCGGGTCGTCTGTCTCCTTCACCGCAGCTTGCACTTTCTTCTTTTTGTTGATTGATTCATCCAGCTGCAACTGGGTTAGTTTTCTTTGAAGATCTCTTTCTTGGTTTTTCAGCTTCTGCTCATTTTTTCTGTGTTGTTCTACTGCATGAGCCACATGGTCACTAAATTATTTAGGTGACTTTGAGGTCAGTCCCACCACATCTTCTAACTTGGCTTTCACTGGTGCAGGCATGGCTTCCACAATGGCAGTTCTGAACAGTGCTGTTATTACTGGGTCATGTTCGGGGTCTCTCTCCAATTCTTGCTTCCACTTCCTTGCTTGTTTCTGGACATAGGTGATTGGGTTTTCTCCGTCTCCTATTGGCTCTCCTTTCAGTGATTTTGGGTCCATTTGGGTCTGATAATATTTTCTCAGCACTTGCCATATCGCTGGTGTGCATTGGTCCAGTGGTCTGGCGTCCATTCTAGGTGAATCAATCGCCTGATGTAGTCCTGCATCCTGTAAGATCTCATTAGTCCTAGCTCCTCCCACGCATTTAGCCAGCAGGGCCTTAACATCTCCAAGGGCCAAAATCTTGCCCATTGTCTCTTCTTCCAGCGATCTGATCCACTTGCCAGCTCCTTCATGTAAATCAGGTAGGTGGGCTATCAGTCCTTCCAGATCCTGCCCCGCCCACGGCACATACTGTCCCTGTTGACCTTTAATTAGGATGGGGCACTGCACAGTTTCTTCCTTCAGTGGGTCCTCCTCTTGTTTGCATGTACTTATCATAGGGCAAAACTTATGATTTTCCATATGCCAGTCTTCTTTTCCCCTATACATGCTTGGTTTCTTTAGTGCCGTTCCCTTAGGTTGTATGGGGTGGCTGGTGGGGCAGCTGGCGAGATATCCTCAAGGAGTAGGGTCCCTGTCACACTCTTGACTTCCCTGCGAGGTCTGGCTGGGCTGAGTGAGCGTGACTTGTGCTTTCGGCGGTTCTGATGTCTCTGGTGTTCTTGAGGTTCGTGTTGTTCTGAGCCCGTGACATTCTTCAGGGATTCCTGTAAGCGTTTAAAGCTGTGATTGATTTGTTCTTCTGTTGTCCTTATATCTTGTTCCAGCTCATCACATTCTTGTTCGAACAGCTGATTGGTGTCTACTTCCTGGTTCAGTTTTTCCCCAAGACTCTGCAGGGCTTTCGCTGCATAATGGTATGGATTAGACAGGGTGGGGTTCTTGCGTTCAGTAAGGTGTTTCATATTCAAGCTGCTACCTTGGCTTCCATCATGGCTTGATGGCCCCTTGTTTAGTGGAGATGATGCTTCAAACATGTCAGCATCTGCCAATATTTTGTGGTCACAACCTGTATTCCTGTGGTCTCTCATTCCTCCTCCTCTCTTTCTTCTTCCTCATCCTGCGTATCTGTGAGGGTTACGTTGCCTTTGATCTTCACAGTGCCCTCCATCAGGGGGAGCTGTTTACCAGTCATATCATAGGGTGTGAGCTAATGCTCTCCTATGCCTTTCTTTCCCGTATTCACTGAGTCCCTCCCACATTTGTTTTTCCCTTGACTTCAAACTTTTTCCTTTAAACCTTTTTCTGACTGTTTATCGTCTCTTTATCTTTTTGCTTTATTTGCAATCCGTCTATTCATGCGCTTAAAATTTTATTCACACACTTCTATCCCTTCTTCAATATCAAAAGTATGTAGAAAGCCCCAATGTTCAGTCTTAATTCTCTTTCAACAGACGCTGGGTTTCTCTATCTGGATCACAGTATTTGCAGTCTGGCGAATGGCCAATAGTGGACCAAACCAATTCTTTGGAGTGTTCTTTGTTTTTTTGGTAAGCACAGTTTTTCACTTGATTTTTACTTGTTAGTTTTATTTTATCCATTAATTTCTAATACATTTTTATACTTCTTTTTTCTATTTATTCTTTATTCTGGACTTTTTTCTGCTTCTGCTGCTATTTCTCACTAATTGGTTCCACTGTCCTCTGCTTCCCAGCACTATCACTGATTAATGACTAGTTAATGCACCTCTTGGCAGAATGCCCGGGAGAGCCAAAAACTCCCTTCTCTCTATATTTTAGTCTTCTGGTGTATACTTTTACATTCTTTAACTCAATTCTTTTAACTTTTCTTACCTTTTTATGTAAAAAAAATATATATAATAATTATTATAAGGATTTTAAATGTTTTTGTTCTTTATCTATACTTTACCTTCCTTACTTTGTGCACATTTTAATACCCCCTATTCTCTTTCACAAAAGACAGACAGACAAACAAACAGGTGGTCAGTGTACTTCCTACACTGCCTGGCGCCTTTTAAACACTTCTTTTACTAGACAGTGTACTCTTACTTCATGAGCGCAATCTCCACGCTATGCACTTCTTGCTTTTTGAGACAAACACACATACAGCAGCTTCTTTGGACCTGGAAATCAGACTCCCTTCTTATCTTTTATCTCTCAGTTGTTTTTTAGGTTCTTTTGCAGTGGGGTTTTATAATTGCAGAGCAATCATCAAGCGTGTCAGCTTCTCAGAGGCAATTCACAAAACAAAATATAAGCAAAAACTGCTTACCTGATTTTTGGCCGGCCTTTGTTTTGTGAATGCCACCGTCAGCGTCAACACCACGATGATCTCCTGACCCCAAGCCTGCTCCTGGCTGGCTCGCCAATTATGTTGTGGCTAATTGCTGGTCTCTGGTCCTGATCAGTAGTTTTTCAGAGTCTAGTAGGAGTTAGTCTTCAAAAAGTTTTCAGAGTCGAAGTTCCAGGTCTCAGAAGAAGAACTTTATTGAGCAATTCAACAAAGTGAGATGGTCAGCTGAATCATCTGATCTTACAGTGGTTGAAACATAGATTTTATACATCTTTCTTATCGCCAGTGTCCAATTAGTGTTTGTACCATTATCTCTTACACATTGCTCCTCCTTGGTATCACGCCACCATTAAGATCACATGCTCCGAGGCCTTATTTCTATTGGTGGCGGAGTATCACATGTATAGTTTTTTAAAAAATTACATCATATATGTTTTTTAGTACTTTCCTGTACCTTGCACCAACGTCATCTATGCATTACATGGGTTTTTAGGTACTTTTCCAACTCTACATTGCCCTATGGCCTACTTTTGCTCAGCATTACAGCATTCAGACTTGAGCATCAGATAGAGGAGGGGTAACAGAATTCTCCAACACTACCTCTTGATTTTGAGTTTAACTGAGACACATCTGGCTGCCATTTTGGAGTAGCCAAGCCGGGGTAGCGTTGCCGAGGGGTCTAAGGCGCTGGATTTAGGCCCCAGGCTCCAGTCTCTTCGGGGGCGTGGGTTCGAATCCAACCGCTGCCAGCAGAGGTTTTAATGAGGGCCAGACACCTAAAGTGTGCTCTGAAAAGGTGCAAAAGCAGCTGAAAATATGCACCCTCTTGAATCAGAGACAACAATAACTTGCAATTATTATAATGACACTTCCAAAATGAATTTTAATAATAAAATAATAATGTATAGCAGGACAGTCGATCGGCAGGACTGAGAGTTTTTGGTGAACTGACTGCTACCTCTTGATTTTGAGTTTAACTGCGACACATCTGGCTGCCATTTTGGAGTATGGCCCAAATGCTTTGATTAGGTAATTCAGTTGTGTTTGATTAGAGATGGAATTGCAATCTGCAGGGAGGGGGGCCTCCAAGAGTGTAACTGCATCCCCCCTCTACTTAGTAGGCCTTTCCACCTGTCGAGGAGCTCCTTCAAAGCATGAAGAATTTCAACTGATTTAACTATGGAGAAGTGAGACACTAAAAGAAAAAATTGGCGAAAATGGCCCACGGAAGGCATTCTCATTAATGAGGGCCAGACACCTAAAGTGTCCTCTGAAAAGGTGCAAAAGCAGCTGAAAATATGCACCCTCTTGAATCAGAGACAACAATAACTTGCAGGGAGGGGGGCCTCCAAGAGTGTAAAAAAACAAAAATGAATTTCAAAAAACAAAATTAATTTAAATATAATAATAATGTATAGCACACAGGGGTGCCCAATCCTGCTCTGTGCAGGACAGTCGATCGGCAGGACTGAGAGTTTTTGGTGAACTGACAGCTACCTCTAGGTAGTCCATAAAAATAAAAAGCAGGGAGGGGGGCCTCCAAGAGTGTAACTGCGTCCCCCCTCTACTTAGTAGGCATTTCCACCTGTCAAGGAGCTCCTTCACAGCATGAAGAATTTCAACTGATTTAACTATGGAGAAGTGAGACACTAAAAGAAAAAATTGGCGAAAATGGCCCACGGAAAGCATTCTTACAAGGTAGCGTGGCCGAGCGGTCTAAGGCGCTGGATTAAGGCTCCAGTCTCTTCGGGGGCGTGGGTTCAAATCCCACCGCTGCCAAGTCTGCATTTTAGAAGGCACCTGTGAAAAGACTGGAGAAGTGACACTGCTTGCTCCCAGTCTCTTCAAAACTCAGCCGTTTTTGCTTTCCTTGGCCGAACTTGGCGGGCTTCAGAGCCTGACGATGAAGGTCCACACCCAACAATTTCTCTATTTCTGAAATTTAATGGGCAGAAAATGGCCCACTAGAGTAACCAAGCAGGGGTAGCATGGCCGAGGGGTCTAAGGCGCTGGATTTAGGCTCCAGTCTCTTCGGGGGCGTGGGTTCAAGTCTGTTACACATCTGGCTGCCATTTTGGAGTATCGCCCAAATGCTTTGATTAGGTAATTCAGTTGTGTTTGATTAGAGATGGAATTGCAATCAGCAGGGAGTGATGCCTCCAAGAGTGTAACTGCATCCCCCCTCTACTTAGTAGGCCTTTCCACCTTTCGAGGAGCTCCTTCAAGGCATGAGGAATTTCAACTGATTTAACTATGGAGAAGTGAGACACTAAAAGAAAAAATTGGCGAAAATGGCCCACTGAAAGCATTCTTACAAGGTAGCGTGGCCGAGTGGTCTAAGGGGCTGGATTAAGGCTCCAGTCTCTTCGGGGGCGTGGGTTCAAATCCCAACGCTGCCAAGTCTGCATTTTAGAAGGCACCTGTGAAAAGACTGGAGAAGTGACACTGCTTGCTCCCAGTCTCTTCAAAACTCAGCCGTTTTTGCTTTCCTTGGCCGAACTTGGCGGGCTTCAGAGCCTGACGATGAAGGTCCACACCCAACAATTTCTCTATTTCTGAAATTTAATGGGCAGAAAATGGCCCACTAGAGTAACCAAGCAGGGGTAGCATGGCCGAGGGGTCTAAGGTGCTGGATTTAGGCTCCAGTCTCTTCGGGGGCGTGGGTTCAAGTCTGTTACACATCTGGCTGCCATTTTGGAGTATCGCCCAAATGCTTTGATTAGGTAATTCAGTTGTGTTTGATTAGAGATGGAATTGCAATCAGCAGGGAGGGATGCCTCCAAGAGTGTAACTGCATCCCCCCTCTACTTAGTAGGCCTTTCCACCTTTCGAGGAGCTCCTTCAAGGCATGAAGAATTTCAACTGATTTAACTATGGAGAAGTGAGACACTAAAAGAAAAAATTGGCGAAAATGGCCCACGGAAGGCATTCTCACAAGGTAGCGTGGCCGAGGGGTCTAAGGCGCTGGATTTAGGCTCCAGTCTCTTCGGGGGCGTGGGTTCGAATCCCACTGCTGCCAGCAGAGGTTTTAATGAGGGCCAGACACCTAAAGTGTGCTCTGAAAAGGTGCAAACGCAGCTGAAAATATGCACCCTCTAAAATCAGAGACAACAATAACTTGCAATTATTATAATGACACTTCAAAAATGAATTTTAAATATAATAATAATGTATAGCACACAAGGGTGTCCAATCCTGCTCTGTGCAGGACAGTCGATCGGCAGGACTGAGAGTTTTTGGTGAACTGACAGCTACCTCTTGATTTTGAGTTTAACTGAGACACATCAGGCTGCCATTTTGGAGTATGGCCCAAAATGCTTTGATTAGGTAATTCAGTTGTGTTTGATTAGAGATGGAATTGCAATCAACAGGGAGGGTTGCCTCCAAGAGTGTAACTGCATCCCCCCTGTACTTAGTAGGCATTTCCACCTGTCGAGGAGCTCCTTCAAGGCATGAAGAACTTCAACTGATTTAACTATGGAGAAGTGAGACACAAAAAGAAAAAATTGGCGAAAATGGCCCACGGAAGGCATTCTCACAAGGTAGCGTGGCCGAGCTTTGATTAGGTAATTCGATTAGGCTTTGATTAGGTAATTCAGTTGTGTTTGATTAGAGATGGAATTGCAATCTGCAGGGAGGGGGGCCTCCAAGAGTGTAACTGCGCCCCCCCTCTACTTAGTAGGCATTTCCACCTGTCGAGGAGCTCCTTCAAGGCATGAAGAATTTCAACTGATTTAACTATGGAGAAGTGAGACACTAAAAGAAAAAATTGGCGAAAATGGCCCACGGAAAGCATTCTTAGAAGGTAGCGTGGCCGAGCGGTCTAAGGCGCTGGAATAAGGCTCCAGTCTCTTCGGGGGCGTGGGTTCAAATCCCACTGCTGCCAAGTCTGCATTTTAGAAGGCACCTGTGAAAAGACTGGAGAAGTGACACTGCTTGCTCCCAGTCTCTTCAAAACTCAGCCGTTTTTGCTTTCCTTGGCCGAACTCGGCGGGCTTCAGAGCCTGACGATGAAGGTCCACACCCAACAATTTCTCTATTTCTGAAATTTAATGGCCAGAAAATGGCCCACTAGAGTGGCCAAGCCGGGGTAGCGTGACCGAGGGGTCTAAGGCACTGGATTTAGGCTCCAGTCTTTTCGGGGGCGTGGGTTCAATTCCCACTGCTGCCAGCAGAGGTTTTAATGAGGGCCAGACACCTAAAGTGTGCTCTGAAAAGGTGCAAAAGCAGCTGAAAATATGCATCCTCTTGAATCAGAGACAACAATAACTTGCAATTATTATAATGACACTTCCAAAATGAAATTAAATATAATAATAATGTATAGCACACAGGGGTGTCCAATCCTGCTCTGTGCAGGACAGTGGGTCAGCAGGACTGAGAGTTGTTGGTGAACTGACAGCTACCTCTTGATTTTGAGTTTAACTGCGACACATCTGGCTGCCATTTTGGAGTAGCCAAGCCGGGGTAGCGTTGCCGAGGGGTCTAAGGCGCTGGATTTAGGCCCCAGGCTCCAGTCTCTTCGGGGGCGTGGGTTCGAATCCAACCGCTGCCAGCAGAGGTTTTAATGAGGGCCAGACACCTAAAGTGTGCTCTGAAAAGGTGCAAAAGCAGCTGAAAATATGCACCCTCTTGAATCAGAGACAACAATAACTTGCAATTATTATAATGACACTTCCAAAATGAATTTTAATAATATAATAATAATGTATAGCAGGACAGTCGATCGGCAGGACTGAGAGTTTTTGGTGAACTGACTGCTACCTCTTGATTTTGAGTTTAACTGCGACACATCTGGCTGCCATTTTGGAGTATGGCCCAAATGCTTTGATTAGGTAATTCAGTTGTGTTTGATTAGAGATGGAATTGCAATCTGCAGGGAGGGGGGCCTCCAAGAGTGTAACTGCATCCCCCCTCTACTTAGTAGGCCTTTCCACCTGTCGAGGAGCTCCTTCAAAGCATGAAGAATTTCAACTGATTTAACTATGGAGAAGTGAGACACTAAAAGAAAAAATTGGCGAAAATGGCCCACGGAAGGCATTCTCATTAATGAGGGCCAGACACCTAAAGTGTCCTCTGAAAAGGTGCAAAAGCAGCTAAAAATATGCACCCTCTTGAATCAGAGACAACAATAACTTGCAGGGAGGGGGGCCTCCAAGAGTGTAAAAAAACAAAAATGAATTTCAAAAAACAAAATTAATTTAAATATAATAATAATGTATAGCACACAGGGGTGCCCAATCCTGCTCTGTGCAGGACAGTCGATTGGCAGGACTGAGAGTTTTTGGTGAACTGACAGCTACCTCTAGGTAGTCCATAAAAATAAAAAGCAGGCAGGGGGGCCTCCAAGAGTGTAACTGCGTCCCCCCTCTACTTAGTAGGCATTTCCACCTGTCAAGGAGCTCCTTCAAAGCATGAAGAATTTCAACTGATTTAACTATGGAGAAGTGAGACACTAAAAGAAAAAATTGGCGAAAATGGCCCACGGAAAGCATTCTTACAAGGTAGCGTGGCTGAGCGGTCTAAGGCGCTGGATTAAGGCTCCAGTCTCTTCGGGGGCGTGGGTTCAAATCCCACCGCTGCCAAGTCTGCATTTTAGAAGGCACCTGTGAAAAGACTGGAGAAGTGACACTGCTTGCTCCCAGTCTCTTCAAAACTCAGCCGTTTTTGCTTTCCTTGGCCGAACTTGGCGGGCTTCAGAGCCTGACAATGAAGGTCCACACCCAACAATTTCTCTATTTCTGAAATTTAATGGGCAGAAAATGGCCCACTAGAGTAACCAAGCAGGGGTAGCATGGCCGAGGGGTCTAAGGCGCTGGATTTAGGCTCCAGTCTCTTCGGGGGCGTGGGTTCAAGTCTGTTACACATCTGGCTGCCATTTTGGAGTATCGCCCAAATGCTTTGATTAGGTAATTCAGTTGTGTTTGATTAGAGATGGAATTGCAATCAGCAGGGAGGGATGCCTCCAAGAGTGTAACTGCATCCCCCCTCTACTTAGTAGGCCTTTCCACCTTTCGAGGAGCTCCTTCAAGGCATGAGGAATTTCAACTGATTTAACTATGGAGAAGTGAGACACTAAAAGAAAAAATTGGCGAAAATGGCCCACGGAAGAAATTCTCACAAGGTAGCGTGGCCGAGGGGTCTAAGGCGCTGGATTTAGGCTCCAGTCTCTTCGGACTTAGTAGGCATTTCCACCTGTCGAGGAGCTCCTTCAAGGCATGAAGAATTTCAACTGATTTAACTATGGAGAAGTGAGACACTAAAAGAAAAAATTGGCGAAAATGGCCCACGGAAAGCATTCTTACAAGGTAGCGTGGCCGAGTGGTCTAAGGTGCTGGATTAAGGCTCCAGTCTCTTCGGGGGTGTGGGTTCAAATCCCACCGCTGCCAAGTCTGCATTTTAGAAGGCACCTGTGAAAAGACTGGAGAAGTGACACTGCTTGCTCCCAGTCTCTTCAAAACTCAGCCGTTTTTGCTTTCCTTGGCCGAACTCGGCGGGCTTCAGAGCCTGACGATGAAGGTCCACACCCAACAATTTCTCTATTTCTGAAATTTAATGGGCAGAAAATGGCCCACTAGAGTAACCAAGCAGGGGTAGCATGGCCGAGGGGTCTAAGGCGCTGGATTTAGGCTCCAGTCTCTTCGGGGGCGTGGGTTCAAGTCTGTTACACATCTGGCTGCCATTTTGGAGTATCGCCCAAATGCTTTGATTAGGTAATTCAGTTGTGTTTGATTAGAGATGGAATTGCAATCAGCAGGGAGGGATGCCTCCAAGAGTGTAACTGCATCCCCCCTCTACTTAGTAGGCCTTTCCACCTTTCGAGGAGCTCCTTCAAGGCATGAAGAATTTCAACTGATTTAACTATGGAGAAGTGAGACACTAAAAGAAAAAATTGGCGAAAATGGCCCACGGAAGGCATTCTCACAAGGTAGCGTGGCCGAGGGGTCTAAGGAGTTGGATTTAGGCTCCAGTCTCTTCGGGGGTGTGGGTTCGAATCCCACCGCTGCCAGCAGAGGTTTTAATGAGGGCCAGACACCTAAAGTGTGCTCTGAAAAGGTGCAAACGCAGCTGAAAATATGCACCCTCTAAAATCAGAGACAACAATAACTTGCAATTATTATAATGACACTTCAAAAATGAATTTTAAATATAATAATAATGTATTGCACACAAGGGTGTCCAATCCTGCTCTGTGCAGGACAGTCGATCGGCAGGACTGAGAGTTTTTGGTGAACTGACAGCTACCTCTTGATTTTGAGTTTAACTGAGACACATCAGGCTGCCATTTTGGAGTATGGCCCAAAATGCTTTGATTAGGTAATTCAGTTGTGTTTGATTAGAGATGGATTTGCAATCAACAGGGAGGGTTGCCTCCAAGAGTGTAACTGCATCCCCCCTGTACTTAGTAGGCATTTCCAACTGTCGAGGAGCTCCTTCAAGGCATGAAGAACTTCAACTGATTTAACTATGGAGAAGTGAGACACAAAAAGAAAAAATTGGCGAAAATGGCCCACGGAAGGCATTCTCACAAGGTAGCGTGGCCGAGCTTTGATTAGGTAATTCGATTAGGCTTTGATTAGGTAATTCAGTTGTGTTTGATTAGAGATGGAATTGCAATCTGCAGGGAGGGGGGCCTCCAAGAGTGTAACTGCGCCCCCCCTCTACTTAGTAGGCATTTCCACCTGATTTAACTGATTTAACTATGGAGAAGTGAGACACTAAAAGAAAAAATTGGCGAAAATGGCCCACGGAAAGCATTCTTACAAGGTAGCGTGGCCGAGCGGTCTAAGGCGCTGGATTAAGGCTCCAGTCTCTTCGGGGGCGTGGGTTCAAATCCCACCGCTGCCAAGTCTGCATTTTAGAAGGCACCTGTGAAAAGACTGGAGAAGTGACACTGCTTGCTCCCAGTCTCTTCAAAACTCAGCCGTTTTTGCTTTCCTTGGCCGAACTTGGCGGGCTTCAGAGCCTGACGATGAAGGTCCACACCCAACAATTTCTCTATTTCTGAAATTTAATGGGCAGAAAATGGCCCACTAGAGTAACCAAGCAGGGGTAGCATGGCCGAGGGGTCTAAGGCGCTGGATTTAGGCTCCAGTCTCTTCGGGGGCGTGGGTTCAAGTCTGTTACACATCTGGCTGCCATTTTGGAGTATCGCCCAAATGCTTTGATTAGGTAATTCAGTTGTGTTTGATTAGAGATGGAATTGCAATCAGCAGGGAGGGATGCCTCCAAGAGTGTAACTGCATCCCCCCTCTACTTAGTAGGCCTTTCCACCTTTCGAGGAGCTCCTTCAAGGCATGAGGAATTTCAACTGATTTAACTATGGAGAAGTGAGACACTAAAAGAAAAAATTGGCGAAAATGGCCCACGGAAGAAATTCTCACAAGGTAGCGTGGCCGAGGGGTCTAAGGCGCTGGATTTAGGCTCCAGTCTCTTCGGAGGCGTGGGTCCGAATCCCACCGCTGCCAGCAGAGGTTTTAATGAGGGCCAGACACCTAAAGTGTGCTCTGAAAAGGTGCAAACGCAGCTGAAAATATGCACCCTCTAAAATCAGAGACAACAATAACTTGCAATTATTATAATGACACTTCAAAAATGAATTTTAAATATAATAATAATGTATAGCACACAAGGGTGTCCAATCCTGCTCTGTGCAGGACAGTCGATCGGCAGGACTGAGAGTTTTTGGTGAACTGACAGCTACCTCTTGATTTTGAGTTTAACTGAGACACATCTGGCTGCCATTTTGGAGTATGGCCCAAAATGCTTTGATTAGGTAATTCAGTTGTGTTTGATTAGAGATGGAATTGCAATCAGCAGGGAGGGTTGCCTCCAAGAGTGTAACTGCATCCCCCCTGTACTTAGTAGGCATTTCCACCTGTCGAGGAGCTCCTTCAAGGCATGAAGAATTTCAACTGATTTAACTATGGAGAAGTGAGACACTAAAAGAAAAAATTGGCGAAAATGGCCCACGGAAAGCATTCTTACAAGGTAGCGTGGCCGAGCGGTCTAAGGCGCTGGATTAAGGCTCCAGTCTCTTCGGGGGCGTGGGTTCAAATCCCACCGCTGCCAAGTCTGCATTTTAGAAGGCACCTGTGAAAAGACTGGAGAAGTGACACTGCTTGCTCCCAGTCTCTTCAAAACTCAGCCGTTTTTGCTTTCCTTGGCCGAACTCGGCGGGCTTCAGAGCCTGACGATGAAGGTCCACACCCAACAATTTCTCTATTTCTGAAATTTAATGGGCAGAAAATGGCCCACTAGAGTAACCAAGCAGGGGTAGCATGGCCGAGGGGTCTAAGGCGCTGGATTTAGGCTCCAGTCTCTTCGGGGGCGTGGGTTCAAGTCTGTTACACATCTGGCTGCCATTTTGGAGTATCGCCCAAATGCTTTGATTAGGTAATTCAGTTGTGTTTGATTAGAGATGGAATTGCAATCAGCAGGGAGGGATGCCTCCAAGAGTGTAACTGCATCCCCCCTCTACTTAGTAGGCCTTTCCACCTTTCGAGGAGCTCCTTCAAGGCATGAAGAATTTTAACTGATTTAACTATGGAGAAGTGAGACACTAAAAGAAAAAATTGGCGAAAATGGCCCACGGAAGGCATTCTCACAAGGTAGCGTGGCCTAGGGGTCTAAGGCGCTGGATTTAGGCTCCAGTCTTTTCGGGGGCGTGGGTTCAATTCCCACTGCTGCCAGCAGAGGTTTTAATGAGGGCCAGACACCTAAAGTGTGCTCTGAAAAGGTGCAAAAGCAGCTGAAAATATGCATCCTCTTGAATCAGAGACAACAATAACTTGCAATTATTATAATGACACTTCCAAAATGAATTTAAATATAATAATAATGTATAGCACACAGGGGTGTCCAATCCTGCTCTGTGCAGGACAGTGGGTCAGCAGGACTGAGAGTTGTTGGTGAACTGACAGCTACCTCTTGATTTTGAGTTTAACTGCGACACATCTGGCTGCCATTTTGGAGTAGCCAAGCCGGGGTAGCGTTGCCGAGGGGTCTAAGGCGCTGGATTTAGGCTCCAGGCTCCAGTCTCTTCGGGGGCGTGGGTCCGAATCCCACTGCTGCCAGCAGAGGTTTTAATGAGGGCCAGACACCTAAAGTGTGCTCTGAAAAGGTGCAAAAGCAGCTGAAAATATGCACCCTCTTGAATCAGAGACAACAATAACTTGCAATTATTATAATGACACTTCCAAAATGAATTTAAATATAATAATAATGTATAGCAGGACAGTCGATCGGCAGGACTGAGAGTTTTTGGTGAACTGACAGCTACCTCTTGATTTTGAGTTTAACTGCGACACATCTGGCTGCCATTTTGGAGTATGGCCCAAATGCTTTGATTAGGTAATTCAGTTGTGTTTGATTAGAGATGGAATTGCAATCTGCAGGGAGGGGGGCCTCCAAGAGTGTAACTGCATCCCCCCTCTACTTAGTAGGCCTTTCCACCTGTCGAGGAGCTCCTTCAAAGCATGAAGAATTTCAACTGATTTAACTATGGAGAAATGAGACACTAAAAGAAAAAATTGGCGAAAATGGCCCACAGAAGGCATTCTCACAAGGTAGCGTGGCCGAGCGCTCTAAGGCGCTGGATTAAGGCTCCAGTCTCTTCGGGGACGTGAGTTCAAATCCCACCGCTGCCAAGTGTTCATTTTAGAAGGCAATTGTGAAAAGACTGGAGAAGTGACACTGCTTGCTCCCAGTCTCTTCAAAACTCAGCCGTTTTTGCTTTCCTTGGCCGAACTCGGCGGGCTTCAGAGCCTGACGATGAAGGTCCACACCCAACAATTTCTCTATTTCTGAAATTTAATGGGCAGAAAATGGCCCACTAGAGTAACCACGCAGGGGTAGTATGGCAGAGGGGTCTAAGGCGCTGGATTTAGGCTCCAGTCTCTTCGGGGGCGCGGGTTCAAATCCCACTGCTGCCAGCAGAGGTTTTAATGAGGGCCAGACACCTAAAGTGTGCTCTGAAAAGGTGCAAAAGCAGCTGAAAATATGCACCCTCTAAAATCAGAGACAACAATAACTTGCAATTATTATAATGACACTTCCAAAATGAATTTAAATATAATAATAATGTATAGCACACAGGGGTGCCCAATCCTGCTCTGTGCAGGACAGTCGATCGGCAGGACTGAGAGTTTTTGGTGAACTGACAGCTACCTCTTGATTTTGAGTTTAACTGCGACACATCTGGCTGCCATTTTGGAGTATGGCCCAAATGCTTTGATTAGGTAATTCAGTTGTGTTTGATTAGAGATGGAATTGCAATCAGCAGGGAGGGATGCCTCCAAGAGTGTAACTGCATCCCCCCTCTACTTAGTAGGCCTTTCCACCTTTCGAGGAGCTCCTTCAAGGCATGAAGAATTTCAACTGATTTAACTATGGAGAAGTGAGACACTAAAAGAAAAAAATGGCGAAAATGGCCCACGGAAGGCATTCTCACAAGGTAGCGTGGCCGAGCGGTCTAAGGCGCTGGATTAAGGCCCCAGTCTCTTCGGGGACGTGAGTTCAAATCCCACCGCTGCCAAGTGTTCATTTTAGAGGGCAATTGTGAAAAGACTGGAGAAGTGACACTGCTTGCTCCCAGTCTCTTCAAAACTCAGCCGTTTTTGCTTTCCTTGGCCTAACTCGGCGGGCTTCAGAGCCTGACGATGAAGGTCCACACCCAACAATTTCTCTATTTCTGAAATTTAATGGCCAGAAAATGGCCCACTAGAGTAGCCAAGCCGGGGTAGCGTGGCCGAGTGGTCCAAGGCGCTGGATTTAGGCTCCAGTCTCTTTGGGGGCGTGGGTTTGAATCCCACCGCTGCCAGCAGAGGTTTTAATGAGGGCCAGACACCTAAAGTGTCCTCTGAAAAGGTGCTAAAGCAGCTGAAAACATACACCTTCTTGAATCAGAGACAACAATAACTTGCAATTCTTATAATGACACTTCCAAAATGAATTTAAATATAATAATAATGTATAGCACACAGGGGTCCCCAATCCTGCTTTGTGCAGAACAGTCCATCGGCAGGACTGGGCACCCCTTGTCAATGGAGTTTGCAAATTTGACTCATTGAGAGTTTTTGGTGAACTGACAGCTACCTCTTGATTTTGAGTTTAACTGCGACACATCTGGCTGCCATTTTGGAGTATGGCCCAAAGGCTTTGATCAGGTAATTCAGTTGTGTTTGATTAGAGATGGAATTTTAATCTGCAGGGAGGGGGGCCTCCAAGAGTGTAACTGCGTCCCCCCTCTACTTAGTAGGCATTTCCACCTGTCGAGGAGCTCCTTCAAGGCATGAAGAATTTCAACTGATTTAACTATGGAGAAGTGTGACACAAAAAGAAAAAATTGGCGAAAATGGCCCACGGAAGGCATTCTCACAAGGTAGCGTGGCCGAGCTTTGATTAGGTAATTCGATTAGGCTTTGATTAGGTAATTCAGTTGTGTTTGATTAGAGATGAAATTGCAATCTGCAGGGAGGGGGGCCTCCAAGAGTGCAGTGTTAATTTTGTCAGCAAATTTTGATTTAGTTTTAGTCTTAGTCTTTTGACTAAAATGCCATTTAGTTTTAGTCATATTTTAGTCATCTGAATTGTTTTAGTTTTAGTCTAGTTTTAGTCGACGAAATACAATAACATTTTAGTCGACTAAATCTACAGTAGATTTAGTCGCCTAAAATATAATGGGTTTAGTTCAATTGTAATGCATTAATTTAGAATTTCTCTAAAATTTCCAAACCCATATACTCCCGGAGAAAACATCTATTAACCTATTAATATGAATGATTTTTAAGTTTGAACATGCAATACAGATACAGATTTAACTGCTGTTACTTAAAAAATATCTTAAAATGAAATAAAACCACTTTTCCTAAAGTACAACACAGTCTTCTTTACAATGAATGATATATTCATTCCTTATAACTACTTACACATCATTCTTTATTCTTTCAAGCAGACATATTTATTTGTATGAATTAAATATAATTAATCCTTATTAAAGCTATTAACAAACAGTGAATGCTTTTCTCTTTTTCTTTTGTTGCTTGATCAAAATTAAGGACACGGACCGCATTAGGTTTATTGCCACTGTCACTTTAAGACGTCGGATCATGTCCAATGACATGCGGATACAATTGCACTGATGCACATCCGACACACTCAGGGTGCTTCTCATTTCTTATTTATGCATCCTCGTTTCCTTTCCTCGCTTCCTTTCCTAGCTCCTCATCTCCTCCCCTGTAGGTTGTGAGGGAAGGACGCAAGGAAAGAAAATGAGGACGGAGGAATCGAAATGAAAGCTTTTTTTATACATTGGAATACTTGATCACTCGAGCGTCATTTCACAGCGTCATCAGCAGCGCTCAAAGGATCTGCCCTTATGTTGTTGAAGTTTGTTTATTTAACAAATTCATAATGAATAATAATAAAGCAAGATACCCTGTTGAAATATGTGATATGTGTGGTTTATATAAACTGCAAAGGTAAATTATAAATTATAAATTAAATAAATTAAAAAGATTGTGACCGATGTGAAGGGGGAGGAGAATGTAAACGTGCGTCACATTTAGTCAATAAAACACTTCCGCATAGGATACACCTGTGTATCCTCGCTCATAACTCCTCCGAAAGCCTCATCACTTCTCGATCCTCGACTCCTCGCGGTGCAATTAGAGAATTGAAATGTCCTTCTAGATGGCTGTGCTTGATTGGTTTCCGGGTCATAGGATGGAGGACAGAGGAGCGAGGAGGTGAGGAGGGATATTGAGAAGCACCCTCACAGTTTAAGACATAACCAGCATAGTTTACATGAATACTCTCCAAAAAGGACATTTAGACATACTGTTGTGTATTTCTCCATTCAGACACGAAAGAGAGCTCAATTCAGTAGCCTACTCGCGCGCTGTAGGTGTATTGTGCATGACTGCACGCTTCGGGTTAGGTGTGTGCGCAAAGAAAACCGCACCGAATAGAGCTCTTTTTTGCATCGTCACTCTTATTCAGAGATCTATATGTCTGCTCTACTCATTCTCCCAGACGTTCACATTTTTTAACGTTTTATGACCGCGGGGTAGATCACATTACAGTAGCCTACAAATGTGCGCATCTACCACACACGGAGGACATCTGACGGATCGCTTCCCAAATCGTCACTATCTAACATTTTCGTCTAGTTTTTATTCATTGACGAAAATGTCAATAGATTTTCGTCATAGTCTTTGTCATTCAAAACTAGGTTTTATTTAGTTATCGTCTCGTTTTCGTCTGTGAAAAAATGTCGTTGACGAATAATTTTCGTCGTTATTTTCGTCAACGAAATTAACACTGCAAGAGTGTAACTGCGTCCCCCCTCTACTTAGTAGGCATTTCCACCTGTCGAGGAGCTCCTTCAAGGCATGAAGAACTTCAACTGATTTAACTATGGAGAAGTGAGACACAAAAAGAAAAAATTGGCGAAAATGGCCCACGGAAGGCATTCTCACAAGGTAGCGTGGCCGAGCTTTGATTAGGTAATTCGATTAGGCTTTGATTAGGTAATTCAGTTGTGTTTGATTAGAGATGGAATTGCAATCTGCAGGGAGGGGGGCCTCCAAGAGTGTAACTGCGTCCCCCCTCTACTTAGTAGGCATTTCCACCTGTCGAGGAGCTCCTTCAAGGCATGAAGAATTTCAACTGATTTAACTATGGAGAAGTGAGACACTAAAAGAAAAAATTGGCGAAAATGGCCCACAGAAAGCATTCTTAAAAGGTAGCGTGGCCGAGCGGTCTAAGGTGCTGGATTAAGGCTCCAGTCTCTTCGGGGGCGTGGGTTCAAATCCCACCGCTGCCAAGTCTGCATTTTAGAAGGCACCTGTGAAAAGACTGGAGAAGTGACACTGCTTGCTCCCAGTCTCTTCAAAACTCAGCCGTTTTTGCTTTCCTTGGCCGAACTCGGCGGGCTTCAGAGCCTGACGATGAAGGTCCACACCCAACAATTTCTCTATTTCTGAAATTTAATGGCCAGAGAATGGCCCACTGGAGTACCCAAGCCGGGGTAGCGTGGCCGAGGGGTCTAAGGCGATGGATTTAGGCTCCAGTCTCTTCAGGGGCGTGGTTTCGAATCCCACCGCTGCCAGCAGAGGTTTTAATGAGGGCCAGACACCTAAAGTGTGCTCTGAAATGGTGCAAAAGCAGCTGAAAATATGCACCCTCTAAAATCAGAGACAACAATAACTTGCAATTATTATAATGACACTTCAAAAATGAATTTTTAATATAATAATAATGTATAGCACACAGGGGTGTCCAATCCTGCTCTGTGCAGGACAGTCGATCGGCAGGACTGAGAGTTTTTGGTGAACTGACAGCTACCTCTTGATTTTGAGTTTAACTGAGACACATCTGGCTGCCATTTTTGAGTATGGCCCAAATGCTTTGATTAGGTAATTCAGTTGTGTTTGATTAGAGATGGAATTGCAATCAGCAGGGAGGGTTGCCTCCAAGAGTGTAACTGCATCCCCCCTTTACTTAGTAGGCCTTTCCACCTGTCGAGGAGCTCCTTCAAGGCATGAAGAATTTCAACTGATTTAACTATGGAGAAGTGAGACACTAAAAGAAAAAAATGGCGAAAATGGCCCACGGAAGGCATTCTCACAAGGTAGCGTGGCCGAGCTTTGATTAGGTAATTCGATTAGGCTTTGATTAGGTAATTCAGTTGTGTTTGATTAGAGATGGAATTGCAATCTGCAGGGAGGGGGGCCTCCAAGAGTGTAACTGCGTCCCCCCTCTACTTAGTAGGCATTTCCACCTGTCGAGGAGCTCCTTCAAGGCATGAAGAATTTCAACTGATTTAACTATGGAGAAGTGAGACACTAAAAGAAAAAATTGGCGAAAATGGCCCACGCAAAGCATTCTTGCAAGGTAGTGTGGCCGAGCGGTGTAAGGCGCTGGAATAAGGCTCCAGTCTCTTCGGGGGCGTGGGTTCAAATCCCACCGCTGCCAAGTCTGCATTTTAGAAGGCACCTGTGAAAAGACTGGAGAAGTGACACTGCTTGCTCCCAGTCTCTTCAAAACTCAAGATTTTGCTTTCCTTGGCCGAACTCGGCGGGCTTCAGAGCCTGACGATGAAGGTCCACACCCAACAATTTCTCTATTTCTGAAATTTAATGGGCAGAAAATGGCCCACTAGAGTAACCAAGCCGGGGTAGCATGGCCGTGGGGTCTAAGGCGCTGGATTTAGGCTCCACTCTCTTTGGGGGCGTGGGTTCAAAACCCACTGCTGCCAGCAGAGGTTTTAATGAGGGCCAGACACCTAAAGTGTGTTCTGAAAAGGTGCAAAAGCAGCTGAAAATATGCACCCTCTAAAATCAGAGACAACAATAACTTGCAATTATTATAATGACACTTCCAAAATGAATTTAAATATAATAATAATGTATGGCACACAGGGGTGCCCAATCCTGCTCTGTGCAGGACAGTCGATCGGCAGGACTGAGAGTTTTTGGTGAACTGACAGCTACCTCTTGATTTTGAGTTTAACTGCGACACATCTGGCTGCCATTTTGGAGTATGTCCCAAAGGCTTTGATCAGGTAATTCAGTTGTGTTTGATTAGAGATGGAATTGCAATCTGCAGGGAGCGGGGCCTCCAAGAGTGTAACTGCGTCCCCCCTCTACTTAGTAGGCATTTCCACCTGTCGAGGAGCTCCTTCAAGGCATGAAGAATTTCAACTGATTTAACTATGGAGAAGTGAGACACAAAAAGAAAAAATTGGTGAAAATGGCCCACGGAAGGCATTCTCACAAGGTAGCGTGGCCGAGCTTTGATTAGGTAATTCGATTAGGCTTTGATTAGGTAATTCCCCTCTACTTAGTAGGCATTTCCACCTGTCGAGGAGCTCCTTCAAGGCATGAAGAATTTCAACTGATTTAACTATGGAGAAGTGAGACACAAAAAGAAAAAATTGGTGAAAATGGCCCACGGAAGGCATTCTCACAAGGTAGCGTGGCCGAGCTTTGATTAGGTAATTCGATTAGGCTTTGATTAGGTAATTCAGTTGTGTTTGATTAGAGATGGAACTGCAATCTGCAGGGAGGGGGGCCTCCAAGAGTGTAACTGCGTCCCCCCTCTACTTAGTAGGCATTTCCACCTGTCGAGGAGCTCCTTCAAGGCATGAAGAATTTCAACTGATTTAACTATGGAGAAGTGAGACACAAAAAGAAAAAATTGGCGAAAATGGCCCACGGAAGGCATTCTCACAAGGTAGCATGGCCGAGCTTTGATTAGGAAATTCGATTAGGCTTTGATTAGGTAAATCAGTTGTGTTTGATTAGAGATGGAATTGCAATCTGCAGGGAGGGGGGCCTCCAAGAGTGTAACTGCGTCCCCCCTCTACTTAGTAGGCATTTCCACCTGTCGAGGAGCTCCTTCAAAGCATGAAGAATTTCAACTGATTTAACTATGGAGAAGTGAGACACTAAAAGAAAAAAATTGGCGAAATTGGCCCACGGAAGGCATTCTCACAAGGTAGCGTGGCCGAGCGGTCTAAGGTGCTGGATTAAGGTTCCAGTCTCTTCGGGGGCGTGGGTTCAAATCCCACCGCTGCCAAGTCTGCATTTTAGAAGGCACCTGTGAAAAGACTGGAGAAGTGACACTGCTTGCTCCCAGTCTCTTCAAAACTCAAGATTTTGCTTTCCTTGGCCGAACTCGGCGGGCTTCAGAGCCTGACGATGAAGGTCCACACCCAACAATTTCTGTATTTCTGAAATTTAATGGCCAGAGAATGGCCCACTAGAGTGGCCAAACAAGCTTGGCCGAGGCGTCTAAGGCGCTGGATTTAGGCTCCAGTCTCTTCGGGGGCGTGGGTTCGAATCCCACTGCTGCCAGCAGAGGTTTTAATGAGGGCCAGACACCTAAAGTGTGCTCTGAAAAGGTGCAAAAGCAGCTGAAAATATGCATCCTCTTGAATCAGAGACAACAATAACTTGCAATTATTATAATGACACTTCCAAAATTAATTTAAATATAATAATAATGTATAGCACACAGGGGTGCCCAATCCTGCTCTGTGCAGGACAGTCGATCGGCAGGACTGAGAGTTTTTGGTGAACTGACAGCTACTGTCGTGGCTAATTGCTGGTCTCTGGTCCTGATCAGTAGTTTTTCAGAGTCTAGTAGGAGTTAGTCTTCAAAAAGTTTTCAGAGTCGAAGTTCCAGGTCTCAGAAGAAGAACTTTATTGAGCAATTCAACAAAGTGAGATGGTCAGCTGAATCATCTGATCTTACAGTGGTTGAAACATAGATTTTATACATCTTTCTTATCGCCAGTGTCCAATTAGTGTTTGTACCGTTATCTCTTACACATTGCTCCTCCTTGGTATCACGCCACCATTAAGATCACATGCTCCGAGGCCTTATTTCTATTGGTGGCGGAGTATCACATGTATAGTTTTTTTTAAAAATATTACATCATATATGTTTTTTAGTACTTTCCTGTACCTTGCACCAACGTCATCTATGCATTAAAGGTACTTTTCCAACTCTACATTGCCCTATGGCTAGGGTGACCAGATTTCTCAGAGTGGAATACGGGACAGACACAGGACCCATAGACCCACAACACCTACTGCACACATACAAGTATTTACACTTAATAATATTGTTAGTTATGTAAAAAAATAAATGTAGACTTACATAAAATTGCAGATCAGTGGGAACAAGATGGTTCAACAGCATCATTCACTGTTGCTGTTTTGTATTTTTCACTGGAACCAATTTTTGCCAGCGTGCGCTTGTCTTTTAAGAGTTTATCATAAAATGCGGAGCAGTCCAGTCCGAAATTAATTCGTACGAAAAGCATTGCCTTCATTGTTGTTACACTCAGTCGAGATTTTTCATCCGTCCATGATGCATTCATTAACGAGAACACACGCTCCACAGGTGCATATGTACCAGGCAGGCATAAAACAAACTCCACAGCCAAAGATAAGACTCCAAAGTTGAGTGACTTGCTCCCCATCTCACTAAACACGTCTGTCCATCTATCAGACACAGCCACCTTGTTTTTGTTCCACTCAGTGATGTGACAAGTGACAATGTTTTTAGCACAGGCCCACTCATCAAAGAGCATGGTTTCGTCAACTGATGTGAGAGCAGGTATTCTTGAGTAGAACTTGCTGAGGCTGCTCTGAATGTCTCTCCATTCTGGAACACTTCTCAGTAGGACCCACTCTAGTTCTCTTGTATTCTCCAGTGAGCAGCTCCAATTGTCAAGGTAATCCACTGATGCTGAGTAAAAGCTTCTCACTGCACAATAAAAATCACCAGCTTTTATGTCACCAGCTTCAACAAGGGTGTCTAACTGTTTTGATGTCAGAGGGAATGAATGATTCCTCCAGCCTGGCCTGCAAGACATTTCTCAGATCATAAATGTGCAAAGCCACTTCTGTGGCAGATATATTTTCTTGCTCTACTGTCGCCAGTGCACGATGGAAAGCTGCAGTTTGCTTAAGTGCAAATCCATGCCAAAGTTTTGTGCAAGGGCTGCTGAATGTGTCTTTTAGAAACTTTGGCCACTTTTCTTGAGAAAGAAAGTATGCACGTAGACCATCAAAAAGGTGCAGAATTCATTCAAGAGCTGGACCAAGAGAGAGGAAACGTGTGCTACCATGCTGCAGTAATTTTTGATAGTCCAGCTGTACAAAGTCACAAAACTCCTTGAGCTCCCTTACGCGCACTGTATA
The DNA here is from genome assembly GCF_051911475.1 of Siphateles boraxobius. Classification (NCBI taxonomy): domain Eukaryota; kingdom Metazoa; phylum Chordata; class Actinopteri; order Cypriniformes; family Leuciscidae; genus Siphateles; species Siphateles boraxobius. The sequence goes on along the minus strand of NW_027508722.1, from coordinate 5,105,716 downwards.
GATATGAAAGTATTTGTATACCTTCACAGCAAAACACTCCAAATCAATTGGTAAGCAATCCACTGCTGTTTGCAGGGTATTGTGGATGATGTGTGCATTACAGCCAATGCCCAGAATATCCCTTCCTAGCTGCATTTGCAGCTTTCTCCAGATATTGCCTTTACCAGCTCTTTTAACACCACCAAAGTTTGTGTTAGTGTTATCAGCACAAAGTGCAACTATTTTCTGATCAAGGCCATGTTTTTCAATGACATGGGAAATGTAGGCAGTTTGCAAATCAGATGTCTCACCTGGCAGAGATGAAAATTCAATTATCTTGACCTTTACACCCTCTAGTGGCTTGAAGTATCGCACAAGCACAGGAAACAATTTAATGTCTTTGTGGTTGGATGCATCCACAGTTAATGTGACACAGGAGCACTTGTCCAAATCATGCTGAACTTCTTCCTCTGACAAAGGACCAAGAACGTTGCATATTATAGCCTCAGATTTAGTGCGAGCAGAAGAAAATTTCGGATCATACAATTTCTTGATCAATTTTGCAGTGCAGTCAGCTGACCGAAAACTATGGCCATGAATAACAGAATGGTATGCAAAAAGTCCTTCACTTGCATGCACTTTATCAGATTCGCAACTTTGCTTCACAAAAAATTTGCTGACACTTGGAGTAGCACACTTACTTTTAGCAGCGTCCATGTGCTTTTTTGTGTGCATATGCTGCGTAATGTCGGCTCGGCCTCCGTGAGCAATGGAAAAGCGAGCCCCGCAAATGTCGCATCTTAATTTACTTGCCTCTGATAGTGACTCTCTTTTGAGAAATTTAAACTCTTTTTGAAGATCCTCATTAAATGTACATGTATGCTTCTTTGACATCTTTGCACCTGAGTCAAGCTTATCCGTTTGCTCTCGTCTCGTATACACTTAACTGTGACGTCGGATTCCGCCTTCACTAAATGCAAGTTGATTGAGTGAATTGTGATTGGATGGAATTGTCCTTCTGCCTTCTCTTATTGGATGGAAAAATGTTTTCTCTATGAGGAAAATATATGAGGTGATTTGTTAGTTTTATTATTAGGCTATTTCGAAGAGTACTCGCGCTATCACTCAGGAAAAAATAAAATAAAATAAAAAACCTAAAATATATATTAACGATGAAATACGGGACAAAACATGATTTTTTCATAATAAGTCGGGACACTAAAATTAGAGTTGAAATACGGGACTGTCCCGGGAAAAACGGGAATTCTGGTCACCCTACCTATGGCCTACTGTTGCTCAGCATTACAGCATTCAGACTTGAGCATCAGATAGAGGAGGGGTAACAGAATTCTCCAACACATCCCCGCTTTGGGACTAACTCCAGTCCCACCTTCAATTTTCCCAGGATGTATCTCCATGAGCAGGTCTCTTTCATATCCTACCAATATGATCAATTTAGACCATCCAGTCATTCTACCAATAGACCTGTTATCACAGAGGTACACCCGGGAGGAAGAGTGAGACCAAACATCTCCACCCCCATTTGTCTGGAGTGGAGTAAAAGATCTCGCCTTCCTGTCAAACCATCATTCTCTATATGGACAAAGCAGCTTCAAACATTCAGTGTATTCATCATACAGTGTATAGTCTCGAAGTTACAATTGTCCCACGATGCCAGAGGAACCATGCAGCCGCTTCCTGGTGGCCCGTGGCGCTATCTGGGTTGCTACACCGTTGCCAGAGGTGCCCTGGCAGTGCCTAGGGCGCTATCTGGTGTTGGAGCAGACAGCGGGTTTTTAAACCACCAGTTGAGTCTGCCCTTTGTTGAAACAACAGTAGATGACCGCGCTTGCAAATAATTCCTCTTTTACATCTTATATACAACAGTTCCAGTAGTCTAAATGCACACAATGTCAAGGCTTCTACGTTTTGTTACTGTAATATGCCCATATATGTAAAAAGGTGGATAAAGTGATCTAAAAATAACAAAAACACTCTCATTTCTTTTGCATACAATTACATCACCTCATACAACGGGTAATGTTCTGTTTCTAACCTTCTATTTCCCTTCAGTCTTGCATTAAAATTTGTGACAGCAGTGTGATTATATAAAAACATATCTTAACATGATTATAAGTATAGGATATACAGGACGGGGGCCCTTAAAATAAATGCATAACTGCCCATCTTACTAACTCCCTACTCTACCCATGCATGTTCTAACAAGCTTCCTATTTTTACCCCCAAAAAGAAAGACAGAGTTTTCTAACTCCCTCTCTTGTCAAAAAACAAAGTCAAAAACCTTATAACAAAATTAACAGGTACCCCCAGTCCTTTTACCTTTTTTCATTAGAACTCATCTAACTCATCCAGGGCTGGTCCAATAGGATAGACTCCTGAGTTGCATCCAATGTCAACTCTGTCTCTGACACATTGATCATCTGCTTGGCTCGGGTCATTGACTGAGCAGCTAAAGTGGCCAACATGGATCTGAGAAAAGGTATAACGCAACAGAACAGCAGAAGAGCAACAACAACAACCACAACTATTATTATCTCCACCTTAATCAGCCACTCTGCCCAGGCTCCAAACAAAGAATCAAACCAGTATCCAATATTTCTGTCCCTTCCCGCATTTTCAGCAGCCTCTTGTCTTAGCGCCTTCAGTTTCTTCATAGCCCTAGTGAAAGTTCCATCGGGGGCTGTGTTATTAGGAATAAATGTGCAGCAGTCAGTCCCAAACATTACACATACTCCTCCTTTATCTGCCAATAACCAATTCAGGGCTTGCCTATTTTGCCATGTCATTTTGCTGGTGGCTTTTAATTGTTGGCCTAGCGCCTCAAGTGCATCATCCGTATAATTAATAAATCTTTGCTGATTGTAGTATATGTAATTTATACATTCAGTATTCTTATTAACAGGTACCCATAGAAGAAATGATTCAAACCCTGACTTTATTTCATCCCTAGCCTTAAATTCATGTGGTATTCCTCTAGGCTGTCCAATTGCATCAATTTTAACATTGGGATCTGGGGTATAAGCTCTCTTAGCTCTGTGCTTATGTCTACTCAACTTTTCTATCGTTTCTTCCTCATTGAGATCCCAGTTTACAATTCCTATTCCTTGAGCTAGCCTCACCCTGGCACAGAGTCCTTTCCAATCAACTAGGGTGGCTCTTAGTCGTTTACCCCCACATAGCCAAAAGAAATCAGCTACTGCTTCAGTTTGATTTTCAAGTGGTCCAATCAGGGGAAAGGATAAGGTAGCATTCTCGCAGTTTTCATGAGCACCTGTTACAGACATGTTTTTATTTATTGTTGCTGTGGCATATATTGAGCTAGAGGATTTATATACGTTCATCTCGTTGTACATCTCATAATCCAGGTGCCAAATTATAGCACATTTACCTTGAAAGGTTCCTACATTTCGATAGCCCATAGTTTTGTTAAAACATTCATACTCCAATGTTTTATCCAGAATGTAATTTTGTGGGGTCTCCTAATTGGCTTTATCTATTCTTACGTCAAGCTCCTTGCATGCACTTCCCCAACCCTCCTGGTTATAAAATCTTTGATAATAGTGGTTCCCTAACATGGCCAGGCACTCAGCTGGACAGTATGGAATTACATGTCCAGTTCTGTTACAATATTGTGAATTAAATCTGGCACACTGCATGTAGTCATATTGGTTTGGTACTATTCTTAACTTCTTCAAAGGTGAGGGTGAGCATAATACACATGTGCCTTGTTTTACCTGTCTTACAGTATACACTGCCCATTTATACCATTCATTATGATAGGCATCATCCAACAGTTTTTCTTTTTGTAGTTTTACTTCCAAATCAACTTCAGTTTGGGGATAATCTTCATGAATAGTCATAGCTTTCTGCAGGGATCTTTTTACATTATGTCTGCGTGCTTTGTTACCTTGTGTTGGTTGAGTCAGGGTGGCTTATCCCACTCAAAGCTTGAGAGGTCTGGTAATTCAGTGTCTGGGGGATTAATTTCTGGGAGGTCAATGTCTGGGAAGTCATTTTCTGGGAGGTCGATTCCTGGGATGCCGATGTCTTGGAGGTTGAGTGTGACAAAGTTGTATGGTTCATCAGCAGAGGGTCCTTCTCCAGGGGATTGTTCGCCTGGAGGCATTGTGTCTGGGGAAGCTGCTGCATGAGGTGTATCACCAGAAAGACCAATACTAGGAGCTCTCTCACCTTCAGGCTCCAGGTCCTCTGAAGGCTGTCCATCATTCCGCTCCGGCATTTCCTCCCTTGGCTCAGCGTGTTCAGTCTCCCTAGAATGAGGTTCATCAATGTTAATATCTTCACTTTCAGTTCCCTGCTCTTCTGGGGCATCTTGAGCTATCTCCTCTTGACTCCCTTCCTGACTATCTATTTCCTCCTCTTGCCTTCTAGGTCTCAGCCTTGGGACTCGGGTGCAATGATTCAAATGATACCAGGTTGTGCTGCCCTCTAACTGTACTGCTGGGGGGGTTGCTCTTACTACAGTATAAGGTCCCTCTCTTCGTGGCTCATTCCACCTTCTCCTAAAGACTCTTAGGTATACCTGGTCTCCAGGTACCACCAGACAGGGAACTTCTTCCTCTTCTCTGGGTCCCCTGTTTTGTTCCTGTGAATGAATAGCTTCATGTATAGCAGTCAATTGTCTCATATATGTCCTTAATTCCAATTGTAACTGTTCTAACGGTGGCCCGTCATAAGGTCCTCTCAAATGAGGCACAGGCATTGGTCTCCCAGTCAACATTTCATGGGGGGTCAGATTAGTGATCCTGTTGGTTTGCATTCGATAGCTCATCAGTGCGAGTGGCAACGCATCTACCCAATTAAGCTTAGTGTCCGCCAGTGTTGGGAGTAACGCGTTACAAAAGTAATGCATTACAGTAACATATTACGTTTTGCTGTAACGCAGTAGTGTAAGGCATTACTAATCAATTTTCAGTAATATTTTACTCGGTACATGTTCGGTAAGGCTTGCGTTACAACAGACTTTTAGTTTTAATTTAATAACTTTTACCGCCAGACATTTACTAATGAAAGATGCAAGTTGGCTAAATTACCTGTTCGTGGTCAGTCAATAGCCGCGTGTGGTGTCCAAGTCTGTAATTAAAGACTAAATGGCAGCGTCTGATATATTTGTATAGCGATTTATTTTTTACAGGAGTGCCGTGAGGTATGATTTCGGCCTCTGTGCTCGCGCTGGCCAGAGGAAAAGCGGCTAATGGTGAAGGTGGCATTAAGAAGACTACATTCGCGAGATGGACGTATGCGCATTAGGCTATTCGTTCTGTGTTTTCTTTCTAAACAGTTAGCCTATGTTTATGTGGCATTTTTCATGTTTTCATCACGCAATCATGTTTTTGATGCGATGGTGACGCGTTCATGTAAGGGCGGCGGCGCGCTGCCGATAAAGCACCTAAAAGCTGTCACAAAGAACCGGCAAAAGCAATGATTATGAATATGTCAAATATAGCAAGGAGACATGTTGATTGTTTATTAATAAAGTCAAGATGAAGTTGACGATGCTGACTCGCGATCTTCGCAGTAGGCTAGTGATGCACCAGAGAGAAATGCACATTTCATTTCATAAGCAGAGCAGTCTGTTTTCTTTCGTTTTGAATTGTTCTGTTTACAAGTAGACATTTCGATATATTTTTCAGGTCCGTACAATTAATACAAAACGAAATTCACTTTAAAGAAAGGCTTCGTGTCTTCTGTGTAAGGTGTCTGTGAAAGTTTTAAAGCAGTCTTTTAGTGCCGCTTCATAGCGGTCGCGTCCGTAACGGAGAACTGTCACGTCTGTAACATTGTTTTTTCCTCATAAATGCGAACACGAAAAATAAAATAAAATGAATATTTTATGTTCTGTGGAGAGCCAACCCTTCTTCATTAGATTTGCGCAGTGTAATTCACAGAATTACAACAAAAAAAATCGTTGCCTCCTAAAAGTTAAAGATTTTTTTTTGTCACACATGACTGTCGATTTCCCTAATATTAAATATAAAACGCATGTGTAGACTGATATTTTTTCTAATGTCTGGACTCCCTTCTGGGAGGAGCCTATGGATAAACAGACGTTTCGATATGTTGGTATTAATGCATTTTCTGAGAATTTATATATAAGTTTTGACTGCAAGTCTGCAAATGTCATGTCCATAACGCTGGAATTCCCAAATTTTAAATAATTTATCCTCAACTAGTTTTGTGGTGTAGGTCTACATATTTTATAATGTTAAGTTAACTTCAAATAATACTAATAGTAACTTAAAGATGTGGTAGCATTGGATCTGGACGGTATGGATAACTCTGGGAGTTGGAAGGGGTGTGTCGCCATTCTGCAGGTTCGTGGATCTGAGTGTCGTGATTTCGGTTTCATATCGCATATCGTTACAGCCCTAGTCATTTTAGAATGTTAAGTTCTACTTCTGTATAGTTATTTTGGTGAAAGTAACTCAAAAGTAATACAGGAGTAATGTAACGCATTACAATTCTGAGACAGTAATATTGTAAGGTAATGAATTACTTTTAAATACCAGTAACAAATAATATATAATGTATTACAGTTTGGAAGTAACTTGCACAACACTGGTGTCCGCACAAATTTTGTTGATTTTGGCCTTAATAGTCCCATTGACCCGTTCCACGAGTCCCTGTGACTCAGGATGGTAGACACACCCCAGTCTCTGCTTGATCCTCAACTGTTGTATTACTGCCTTTACCGTTCTTTGAATAAAAGCAGACCCATTGTCTGAACTGATCTGGGATGGGATACCAAATCTTGGTATGACCTCTCTCGTCAGAAATTTTATTACTGTCTGTGCTCCTTGCTCTGCTGATGGTTCTGCTTCCACCCATCTACTGAATCTGTCTATAATGACCAACATGTACCTTTTTCCTATTACTGCTTTTATCATGTCCACATGATCCATTACTAGATGCTTAAAGGGTGCTTCTGGAACAGGAATAGAGCCTATTGGAGTTGTTGTTCCTTTTCTTACATTGTTCTGTGCGCAAATTTCACATTCACTCAGAAATTCATCTACCCTTGTTTGTAAGTATGGGGACCAGAATCCTTGTCTTTTTATCTTTCTCATAATCTCCCCCCTTCCACAGTGTCCAAAACTGTGGGCGTCAGGTATAAGAATATTAAGCAATGGGGTGGGGGCTATCATAAAACCTTCATGAGACCTCCAGATATTATTAGCATCTCTAGTCGCCCCCCTTTGTTGCCATAAGTGTATTTCAGGTGGTGTAGCTCTGGACTGCATTTGGGCAATACTTTCTGTAGTAGGGAGGGGCTGGATCAAAACGGATGGTGCCATTACAGCAGATTGACACCCAGAAGCCAATTTTGCTTGGCTATCTGCGGCGTTATTGCCTTTGATAACAAAATCATTTCCTTTCTTGTGAGCCTGGCATTTGACGATGGCCAATTTGGCTGGAAACATCATAGCATTAATCAATGCAGTAATTTGGTCCCCATGTTGGATTGGGGTTCCATCACTCTTTTTGAATCCTCTTTGTTTCCATACTGCACCGAAAAGATGGCATACCCCATGGGCGTATGCAGAATCCGTATAAATGTTGGCTGCTTTATTTTTGGCCAGCAGACATGCTGCCGTAAGGGCTTTTAGTTCGGCCAACTGTGCTTAACAAGGCTGTTCACAACGTTGTGTCAGGACAGGAGTAAAATTGTCCCCATCTCTTTGTACAACAGCAAAACCAGCATGATTACCCGAGTGATCTCTAAAGCATGAGCCATCTACAAAGTAGTCCACGTCTGCATCAACAATTGGTGTTGATTCCAAATCTGGTCTCAGACGAGTGAATGCTAGAGAGGCAGCAACACATTCATGAGGTGTTCCTTCCCCCTCTACTGGGACAAAGTTAGCTGGGTTTGTTGTGGTACATCTTTTGATTGTTATATCAGGATAAGTCAACAATGTGGAGTACGCCAAACATCTGGCCTGTGTCAAAACAAAACGTCCCTGTTCCAATAACTCAGCAATCTTATGATGGGTATAGATGATGACTGGATAGCCCATAGTAACAGCAGAGGCTTTCTCAAAAGCAAAGTATACTGCAGCTAGACCTTGTTGATAACATGGTGGGTAGCCTTGGGCTACACTGTCCAATTTGGTGCTATAGTGGGCAATGGGTTGCTTCTTCCGCCCACTGCATGTCTCCTACATCAGGACAGCAGAAGCAAAGCCCTCTTTTCTGTCTGCTACATACAAATGGAAAGTTCTGTCATAATTTGGAATCGTTAATAATGGGGCTGTTTGTAATTCTTTTTTGAGTGAGCTGAATGCTATCAGTGCATCAGGATCCCATTTCAATGGTGCTCTAAGATTTTGGTGACCAGCCTGTCTCATAATGGTCCGCAATGGAGCTGTTTTGATTGCATAATCTTCTATCCAATCAGCACTAAAACCAGTCATTCCCAAAAATGTCATCATTTGACCCACAGTTTGCGGTTGGGGTGCTTTACTAATTCCTTCCAATTGGCTGGGTGATATTGCCTTTGTTTGATGTGCAATTAATCGACCCAGATACTCTACTTGAGGCAAGCAGTATTGCAATTTCTCTTTTGTGGCTTTATGGCCACCTTCTGCTAATTTGGTTAATACTTTAATGGAGTCCTGATGGCACTGTTCCAGCGTTGTTGAACAGATCAACAAATCATCCACATACTGTATTAATGTACTATCCAGTCTTAAGTCTTCTAGATCAAGTTTTAAAACTTGGTTAAACACATGAGGTGAGTGTTTAAATCCTTGGGGCATTCTCGTGTATGTGTATTGTTTACCTTGGTAAGTGAAGGAAAAAAGGTTTCTGCTTTCTTCTGCTAGAGGAATGCTGAAAAATGCAGAGCACAGATCAATCACAGTGAAATAGTTAGCAGCAGGTGGAACATTTGTCAAAAGCGTATGTGGGTTTGGCACCTCAGCTGACCAGTCTTCCACTACTTCATTCACTGCCCTTAGGTCATGCACTAGTCTCCACTTAGATTTATTGGCTTTTTCTACTGGTAAAATTGGAGTGTTGCAATAGCTAGCGGTCTCAATTAGTACTCCTGCCTCTATTAACCCTTCAATTGTTTTTCTTATGCCTTCTATTGCTTCGCGTTTCAGTGGGTATTGCTGTTTCCTAGGCAGCTGGACTCCTGGTTTAATAGCAATTCTCACATGGTTCGCTGACTTGACTAGTCCTACATCTGTGTCATGCTTAGACCATAACTGTAGGGGCACCCTTTCTTCCATTTCTATCATTAATTCCTTCATTTTAGAGATTGAGTCATGTTGTTGTTCTGTTTCCACAACCAGTTTTGGGGTACCTATCATATTAGTTACACATAGAATCTTTAGGTGTGTTTTATCTGGTGTTTGTAAAATAAAGGGGTTCTCAGTGGCTTCCCACCGTTTTTCCTTAGCTTTTAAGATCATTGGACCTAGATCTTTTGCCCGACATCCTTCAATGACGCACAACGTCACATGTGGGACTGAATTATCAACCCTAAACCATGTTCTGGTGAAGTCACTGTCTTCAATTTGTAGTGCTGCCCCTGTTGGTCCTATAATTATATGGTGTGATCTTAAATGCACTTTCTGGCCCTCAGTTTTCTCTAACCACTCTTTTTCCTGTTCTGGATCCCTAAGGGGGTCATATATCATTGTACAGTGATATTCAGTTTCTGGTGAGGTTGGTTTCAGGAATTGTTCTTTTATATACTTTTCCTATCTATCCAGTGTTTGTCTTAGTCCCTCATCTAAATTCCCAATCCAAAATGCATTAGCTTGTGGTTCCTGTTGATCCATTTCACTCATTACTATCATCTGTTTTATACCTGCACTATCTATATATATCCCTTGGGGAGTGCACCATATCTGTAAATTTAGCTTGCATATTGCATCTCTTCCCAACAGATTGACTGGTGTTTGGTCTGATACTAGCACAGGAATTTTAATTTCAGAGTCTTTGACTTTTATGCTGACAGGAGTTGTCATTGGAATTAGCTGCGTTAGTCCCGAGAATCCTACTGTCTTTACATATTTTCCAGACCTGGGGAGGTGTGAGGCATAAGTTGGGCTCAAGCAGGTATATGTTGCTCCTGTATCAAGCATAATAGGTGTTATCTTGTCCTCTATCTTAACCCGCAGCATAGGTTCTTGGTCAGCATTTGATGACAGCATTGGAAGCTGACTCCTCCCCGTAGGATTCTCTGGGCATCCCTAGTATCCTTGGTCCGGGCCACGCCATGGGTTGACGGGGCCAGATACCTGATACTGCTGGTTTTGATTTCCTTGTCGCCCTGGCTGTCTTAGCTGGGGCCCATCTTGGGGCCATAGGTTAACTGGGCAGAATCTCTTGGTGTGTCCAGGCTGATTACATCCCCAACAGGTGCTTGGTTGGTCAGGGTTTCTTTGCTGGTTGTAAAATTGTCTCCCTCTTCCTCTTCCTCTTCCTGGGATTGTTCCATTTCTATTGTCTTGATGTTCAGGAAGGTATATTACAATTGGTGCAGCCAGTTGCTGTGGGTTTCCTGAGTTGACGGGCACATTCTGATTCATGTTGTTTGGTGCTTGCTGGACAGTCTGGGGAGCTTGACTTGGTATGTTGACAGCCGCCATCATGGCAGTCGGGTCGTCTGTCTCCTTCACCGCAGCTTGCACTTTCTTCTTTTTGTTGATTGATTCATCCAGCTGCAACTGGGTTAGTTTTCTTTGAAGATCTCTTTCTTGGTTTTTCAGCTTCTGCTCATTTTTTCTGTGTTGTTCTACTGCATGAGCCACATGGTCACTAAATTATTTAGGTGACTTTGAGGTCAGTCCCACCACATCTTCTAACTTGGCTTTCACTGGTGCAGGCATGGCTTCCACAATGGCAGTTCTGAACAGTGCTGTTATTACTGGGTCATGTTCGGGGTCTCTCTCCAATTCTTGCTTCCACTTCCTTGCTTGTTTCTGGACATAGGTGATTGGGTTTTCTCCGTCTCCTATTGGCTCTCCTTTCAGTGATTTTGGGTCCATTTGGGTCTAATAATATTTTCTCAGCACTTGCCATATCGCTGGTCTGCATTGGTCCAGTGGTCTGGCGTCCATTCTAGGTGAATCAATCGCCTGATGTAGTCCTGCGTCCTGTAAGATCTCATTAGTCCTAGCTCCTCCCATGCATTTAGCCAGCAGGGCCTTAACATCTCCAAGGGCCAAAATCTTGCCCATTGTCTCTTCTTCCAGCGATCTGATCCACTTGCCAGCTCCTTCATGTAAATCAAGTAGGTGGGCTATCAGTCCTTCCAGATCCTGCCCCGCCAACGGCACATACTGTCCCTGTTGACCTTTAATTAGGATGGGGCACTGCACAGTTTCTTCCTTCAGTGGGTCCTCCTCTTGTTTGCATGTACTTATCATAGGGCAAAACTTATGATTTTCCATATGCCAGTCTTCTTCTCCCCTATACATGCTTGGTTTCTTTAGTGCCGTTCCCTTAGGTTGTATGGGGTGGCTGGTGGGGCAGCTGGCGAGATATCCTCAAGGAGTAGGGTCCCTGTCACACTCTTGACTTCCCTGCGAGGTCTGGCTGGGCTGAGTGAGCGTGACTTGTGCTTTCGGCGGTTCTGATGTCTCTGGTGTTCTTGAGGTTCGTGTTGTTCTGAGCCCGTGACATTCTTCAGGGATTCCTGTAAGCGTTTAAAGCTGTGATTGATTTGTTCTTCTGTTGTCCTTATATCTTGTTCCAGCTCATCACATTCTTGTTCGAACAGCTGATTGGTGTCTACTTCCTGGTTCAGTTTTTCCCCAAGACTCTGCAGGGCTTTCGCTGCATAATGGTATGGATTAGACAGGGTGGGGTTCTTGCGTTCAGTAAGGTGTTTCCTATTCAAGCTGCTACCTTGGCTTCCATCATGGCTTGATGGCCCCTTTTTAGTGGAGATGATGCTTCAAACATGTCAGCATCTGCCAATATTTTGTGGTCATAACCTGTATTCCTGTGGTCTTCTCTTTCCTCCTCCTCTCTTTCTTCTTCCTCATCCTGCGTATCTGTGAGGGTTACGTTGCCTTTGATCTTCACAGTGCCCTCCATCAGGGGGAGCTGTTTACCAGTCATATCATAGGGTGTGAGCTAATGCTCTCCTATGCCTTTCTTTCCCGTATTCACTGAGTCCCTCCCACATTTGTTTTTCCCTTGACTTCAAACTTTTTCCTTTAAACCTTTTTCTGACTGTTTATCGTCTCTTTATCTTTTTGCTTTATTTGCAATCCGTCTATTCATGCGCTTAAAATTTTATTCACACACTTCTATCCCTTCTTCAATATCAAAAGTATGTAGAAAGCCCCAATATTCAGTCTTAATTCTCTTTCAACAGACGCTGGGTTTCTCTATCTGGATCACAGTATTTGCAGTCTGGCGAATGGCCAAATAGTGGACCAAACCAATTCTTTGGAGTGTTCTTTGTTTTTTTGGTAAGCACAGTTTTTCACTTGATTTTTACTTGTTAGTTTTATTTTATCCATTAATTTCTAATACATTTTTATACTTCTTTTTTCTATTTATTCTTTATTCTGGACTTTTTTCTGCTTCTGCTGCTATTTCTCACTAATTGGTTCCACTGTCCTCTGCTTCCCAGCACTATCACTGATTAATGACTAGTTAATGCACCTCTTGGCAGAATGCCCGGGAGAGCCAAAAACTCCCTTCTCTCTATATTTTAGTCTTCTGGTGTATACTTTTACATTCTTTAACTCAATTCTTTTAACTTTTCTTACCTTTTTATGTAAAAAAAATATATATAATAATTATTATAAGGATTTTAAATGTTTTTGTTCTTTATCTATACTTTACCTTCCTTACTTTGTGCACATTTTAATACCCCCTATTCTCTTTCACAAAAGACAGACAGACAAACAAACAGGTGGTCAGTGTACTTCCTACACTGCCTGGCGCCTTTTAAACACTTCTTTTACTAGACAGTGTACTCTTACTTCATGAGCGTGTTGTGGCAAAAATTCTGTTAAACATCATCACTGCGTAAGAGACACTCAGAGTCAAATTAATAAAAAGAAAAGTATTTATTCTTGCAAGAATAGGTTCAGTCTAGTACACAGAAGTTACGCTGTGCAAGAGAGTGACACACAACAGGAAGATATGAGACAGCCTTTATACTGTTTTCAAGGTTCCTCCTCACCCGCTGTACCTTTCACCCACTCAGATAAGGTCCTTACTGCTGTTCAGTTTCTACTTAAAGACACAAACTGGTACTGAAATAAACTGGCCAAAACTGACCGTCCCTAAGGTCAGAGGTCCTGTCCCATATGTTCCTGGAAAGTCACACACAAGCACGTACACACATATACTTTTATACATTGAATAGGTTCTTTCTCTTATGATACCTGTTTGGGATCAATGACTATTAAAATTTCCACTACAATTCCCCCCTTTTTATCATTCAGATTACCCAATCATAATAATAAAAATAATAGAACAAATTTTAAGTCATTTCATCACACTTATACTCTTCATCTCTGGTTTTCACTGACCACTCTCTTAAACATTTGTGAAATAACATTTGGAAAAGTAAAAAGCTTAGGCTGTTTTTGTGGGGATAGTCCCTTAAGTATTAGCAAGCAAGTAAAGACTTTATCTGCGGCCGGGCTGAATGAATAAGCACTGTTATTGCACTCCCGACCTAGGTCGGACCCTCAGTCACCTCAGTATAAACAAGAAATAGTGTATAGTTTAAGTAGGAAACACATCAATTTAACATGGCATTTCAACAGGCTAAGAAATACGAAGAAATAAAAGTAGAATAAAATCCCTCATTTCGACCCCTCTCCTTGTACGTCATCACAAAGCGGATAACCACAGCTTTTAACCTTCTGTTCATATCAAAAACATTCATAGAAAGAAAGAAAAAGAAAAGGAAACATACACTTTAACACATGTCACAGTAGCTCCCACTACTTGTATCATCATATTTTGTTCATCCAATTGAACAGATTCCCAGCTTTAACCAGTCTCTGTACTGAGCTGGAAACACATTATAATGCATGGTAAACATAACAATATTGATAATCCTATCGCTGAAATTGGTAGTACAGTACCCCCAACCCCCCAAAGATTAACCAATCTTATCCATTTACCATCAGTCCACGCCCATTTCCATATATCACCTCCATTTTCCTAACCATATTTTCTTAACTTTTAACTCGATTCAGCCAATGGTTTTACTTAGTAAGCTCTATTTAACACAATATTTAATAAAATCTATCCAGAAAAGGTTTTATATTTTTTATCCATTCTTTTAACCAATGTAGTTGTTCAAAATTAACTCTAATATTTCAAATACGGACCATCTTTGAGCTTATTACCATACATATTCTCCCATGATCGGCCTTTCTTACCCTTAATGGAAAGCCTAATCAAGTTTCTTCAATAATAATCCCTATAATTTACCTGAAATATTTTCTAATGAATCCTTAACCAATCAAATCATTTGATCTAAGCCCTATTTTGATTCAATCAAATAAAATCATCAAAATCATCACAAAAACACATTCTTTTGCTAAACTCAAACCATTAGTTGGTGCATCTTCCTCCAGGTGTGTTGGTCATCTCGTTTCCGTCTTCACCAGGGTGACTCTTTGCGAGTCGTTGCCGTAGTCTTCCCTCGCCGGTGAGGGAGGCTGCTACTAGCACGAGCCTTTGACCCCTCACGTTGTCCTCATATTTGATTGTTGAGGCCTGTCGGTGTAGTCTAAGGTGAGAGGCTTCGACCCAGGTGTCCCACTCTCCAACCATTTTCTGATCATTACCAGATTTGCCCCTTAGATCACGATGCACCCCTACTGGAGTGAACCATCTCCTGCTTTGACCTGTGAATGGAGACCTTAAGTATTTTGTTAGTGACCGCTTGTCTTGCCGCTCGTGCCTATTGGTGTGACCTGTGGAATTTTCACCATTTGTTCACCTTGCTGATGATATGCATTAAGAATTTCAAGTTTATTCTCAACACTTGTCCAATTCAACTCTGTTTCTTCTCATTTTACAAATCATCTTATCACTAAATAATTTCTTCCTCACTTAATAGCACTCGGGGTCCTTTTACCCTGAAAAACACTCAACCCACTTTGCTCATGTCCACAACACAATATTTATACATTTGGAACAGAATTAGTTCTGTTTTCTGCAATCCTTCCTGACATTCTGCAAAAGGAAAATCTTAAGTTATGCGCTGCGCAGGTGTGGCCTTGTTTCTTTCTTCCACACTAATAACCCAGGCCAGGATAGTAAGTCAAATTCATCCATAACCATTATTTTATTGGGCACATTCTGCCCTGCATCAAAAGTCTGCATGCTCTGTAAAGAAAAACAAATGTCGAGGTTATTTTCAGATAGTAAAGTACACGTAGTTTCTTTTGTCTGCTGTGCTGCCACGGCCTTCGCTGCTGCATCTGCCCTGGCGTCTCCTGTTGAAACAGTCCTGCAATTTTGTTATCAGCGTGTGCGGCACACTTACAGACAGCAATTTTGTTATGGAGAAGAATGGCTTCTTGCCAGGCTTTTACCCTATTAAGCCCCTTGTCCTCCCAACATATACCGTCCCTTAATAAACCGAATTTTGTCAATTGTTATCCAAATTGTTACCATCCCCCCTTTTGATGCATGAATCATCTCGTGCATCAATCTAACATAATGGTGTTTGGATAAAGTTTGCCATCAACACTAACCCAAACGTTGTCCCAAAGCCAAAATTCCTCCAGACATCTTTCTCTGCCTCTGAAACAAAAATATGACTTAAAGCCACAAACACATCTTCTTATCAGAGTATTTGGAGGGCAACGGCCCTCAGTCTTACAGTGTATCCTGCTTTTCAGGCCTGTTGTTTGGTCTCTTAATCCCGTCATCTACAAACATTGTTTCTGAAAATTCTGTTTCAATTGTTTCTGTCAGGTCAGGTCGTGCTGTACAGACTTGGTCAATGTCAGTCAAACAACATTTTCCCCCTTTTGTTCACAATATTCATAAATGTGAAGGACTCTCTGGATAATTTGTTATTGACTTAGCCAATATGTCACTTTGTTATTGCCTTCAAATCTATAACATTTTAGTTAATCTCAACCCATGATGGACATCTCTCTACAACTTCACAAATCCAATTTACATAAATGCTTTTAATCCATAGATTGATTCCTAATTACCAGTAGCAGACAGAGCTGGATAACTAATCCATTTAAAGCTCGTCCCATTTTCTGCATCATCTTGTCATCAGATTGACTCAAAACTATTAGCTTTCTTAAAACTTGTCATTTGCCTTAACCCATCTGTAATGATAAAACCCTCATTCCAGAGGTTAATGACACAATATACACACTATTCAGACACAGTATTCGTACCCCAAACTAACACATACAAGACATAGAGTGCAGTCACCATCACACACACTCATATTAGACACATATTTTAACTGTTCATTTTTAATGTTCGCTTTTCATTATATCATCTCTAAAAAGATTTAAATTTTAAGTAAGATTTTAAACTTCACATTTTACTGTAGCTTTTACCTATTTTTACATGGTCTCTTAACCAGTTTCAAAACATGCCTGTTCATTATTCATTTCATCTTAGCAAAGTCAGCTGGGTTGTTTTGGTTCATTATCACTATTTTGTTCTTTAGCTTGCTCTATCAGGCCGATAACAGAAAGACAGACACAGTTACCATCCCTTCCTCCACTCAAGCAGTCTCTCTCACTATAAACAAATAATATTTTTCAACAGCCTCCTAAGACTGTAATTTAGACAAATTGTAATATTAAATTTATTACATTAACCTTTTACCATTCACCTTTGTTATCCAGACTCTTCTCAAATCTACAAAAGCCTGTCTTCATCTTTAGCCACCACCATGCCTAACGACCTTCAGGAGTTAAAACTATGTTATAGACATATTAGCTCAACATTAACTCTTCTATACATTTTACTTGCCCATATGGCAATCAACATCATGTCCCTCATATAATTAAGTTTTGTTACTGTCTCCGCAGCAAATAATGGCAATCACCTCATGGAATCAGCTGGCTTTTGAAAGTCCACTCCCGCTAATCATTTATCTTTAATTTTCTTCTCTTCAGGGTGTCGTCCCCTGGCATAGTTTCAGACACTTGTCACAATGAAAAACAAGCAATACAACGAATGCGGTTTCTGGTGAGTGGTATAGAGGAAATCACATTTCTGGGTCAGACTGCCGTAAAGTTAATTTTAACCTCACAGCGCATCTCACCTCTCAATGCTCTGCTGACCCCGGTGGCCTCCAGTAATCAGCGCTCAACTCTCATACCTTTCTCACAAATAACACCTGTTTCGTGACCCCCTGCGTTGGGCTGTCCCCTGGCCAGGAAGATCATCCCGTCATTGAGTAGCCACTCGTACACACGTACACACTGGTGACCGCTCATTCCCAATACAATCAGTTTTCTTCAACAGAACTCAGCTGTTTTCTGGAGCTTAGGAAAGGCACGTTCAAGAGTCACCAGAGCCATTCCGATTGCCTAATAGTGTTCACAGGGAGACAGGTTAATAACAACAGTATTTAATCACTTAAATCCATTAACTATCTTAAAAGCAGCAACCTAGCTACTTAGACTATACTCAGTGAATTTAGATCACAACCGTACATTCAGTGTACTTCATCTGTAGCCGGAGCCATCGGACCTGAATGGTGGAGACTAAATGAGACAAAGTTGTTACTGGTCCTAAAATACGCTAATCAAAATGTCACCTCTATCGTTTAAGGTCTGCATTATTTTAAAGACTTCTTTAAAGTCATTCAGTTTTACTTTTAACATTTTTAACATTTAAATACAAATTGCCCTCTGAATGGTAATGATTTCTTTTAACATCTCCATGTCTATGATTTTCAACTTAAATACTGTGCTTTACTTATGACACAGGCTCAGATAACAGCTTTTAGCTGACATTGAATCAGAGAGAGACTCTGAGGCATTCAGGACTGGTACACTGCATTTTCATAAAACTTTTAACATCAGACTTTATCTGCCATCTTTTAACTCTAGCCCAGCTTAAGGCATCTTTGCCAGAAACTACAAACATTTTCAAATAAACATAATTTTATAGTTGTCTTTTGCCAATACATCAGGGAATCTAGACATTACAAATTTCCACTCAGATTGAGTCTCTGTCGCCCTGGCACTTTCAGCCACAGCACACACCAGATTCAGATAAGCGAACTGTTTCAGCCAAATCACAAGCTTATCTTTTAAAAGCAAAGCATCAGCTTCTAGCTCTTTCATGGTCAACTTTTCAAGCTGTTTGTTTAATCAGATGCCTTTCAACACATTTTACATTTAGCAACTGTTAATTCGGTAGCCTACTACTTCTGCTTATTTGTTCTTACATAAAAATAATTATTCTAGTTCTCAATAACGTTTCACATTTCTCAATCTCCAATTAGGATTTACTTTTTGACGAGGCAAGCACTCTCTGCTTGTGATACTTTTGCAGTTATTGTAAATCATCTGTGAGATTAGTCTCTCTATATACTCTAAAATCCTTTTTTAAATGTTTAATTACAACACAATCATCCTGTTAGTTACTTTGATATATTTTGCTACTCACATTTGTTGGAGTCATTAATTTTACATCAACCTGTATTCATCAATTCACTTTTAAAAATTACTATTATAGATCTTTTCTTCAAAAGGATTCACTTTAAGAGTTCAATCCTTTGACCTCGTTTTTATCTCTTGTTCCTTCTCAGACGAAAATGTTAATATCATCATATTAAACACTGATCTACTTTCAAGCCCACATTAACACCAGAAATTTATATCACTTAATTACACTTTGTTTATTACACCTTCTCGGTGGGCATTTACAGTTACATGTTAGATGGTCCTGCTGACCACAATTAAAACACTCTCTGTCATCTAGTGGGTTCATGTGTCAGCCTCAACTACAGCATCAGACACCTGTCCTTTACTATAGTTTGATCACTGTGAGCTTGCAAACGGCTCCAACTTACTGCACACCCTTGAAGCAGTGTGTGTCCCATTCAGGAATGTAAACAGAGCCACTGATAAGCAGTTCTCTGTATTCTTTTACAGTCCACCAGTGGCGGATTTAATCACAATAGCCAAATCATAATCTTCATCATTATCATTGGCCGCACATTAATTTTAATAAGCTGCATCGAAATGCTCAAAATATTCTAAGTTGTTTTCACAAAGTTTTCATTTAACTTTAGTCATATTTGTCCAGGGAAATTATCCCCGACCCATAATTTCATTTATAAAACAGACAATATCTTTTGCTTCAATTACTTAATATCAACAAATATCCAACATTATACCTTATTGATTTCCAGAATTTTTGGTCAAAGTTGTCTTTACATTTTACTAATTTGGTATTATCATCAACAACCCTAATTACAGAACAAGTACATATCTAACATCCGGAAACCGAGGTGAATAAGCAAACCCTGTTGCTGTACCCCCAGCATAGCTGGACCCTAGGTTCAAAACACAATGGTTATCAAACTAAAACTAAAGCTAATTTCAATCATTATTTTACCATTAAAATATAGAATTTTTCCCATTTTGCTTAATGAAACATTCCTTATCTTTATATCACATTAATCCCCGTTAATCATACTCAATGCCTTATTTTTATTCTGAAACTCATTTTTCATACAGTTAATTTGACTTCCATAAATTCTGTCAGATATTTTATTTTCATCACATATAGTTTTCTACTATATTCCTTCTCAATCTTTCCCTACATGTCAGTTCCTTCTGCATCCTCTGTTCTACATGCTAATTCTTTCTTTTCTCTACATGCCAGTTCCTTCATTATCTAACCAGTACATGATTTTTTGCTAACAATCCCCACACACATCTCTCACACACCAACCTTTTTGTTTTTCACTTCCTTCTTCCATCAAGTCTCTCACCCGTCATAGTGACACTTGAATTTCCAATCTTTCCCTTGTTTTGATAACAATCCCCTATTTCACACAGACAGCCTTATTGCTGCTTGCAACTTCAATCCTTATCATGTAAATTTAAGTTCTAATCTAATGTAATGTCATCTAATGTCATGCATCCATTTACTGGATGAAGAAGTAAAACCCTATTTCTCTCGACAGTTCTTTTTAGCTGCCCCTTTAAGACAACAATCCATTGTTTGTCCACATTGCTTACACATGTTGAACACAGCCATAACTACCTTTTTTGTTTCTCACTGCCCTGTTCAACTGATTCTAGTACTACTTTCAGTCTAGTTGTGCTCAGTGTTCCCTCCCTGGGGAAATCATGGTATTTTCTCAGTTTTTTCAATATCTAAAACATAAATTTTCCCCCATAATTTTCTCATTTGATTGAAAAACCGGTGTATCAAATTTTGCATGCTTACCTTGAGACTTCCCCACAGTGGCGGATGCAGGACGTGACAGATGGGTGGGCCTGGATTAAGTCGAGGTGGGCCTGAATCTAGGGTTTAGTAGGCTATATTTATGGAGATGAGAAATAAAAACCGCACTGTACAGCTATGATCAGCTGTTCGGCCGAGCTTTCGAAGTTGTTAATACGGAAAGACCGAAGCTGACCGGTTGGTTTTAGTCAAATGACCTTGCGGCACTCTCTGAAAAGTTGAGATGTTTTTCATCTCGCCGCGGCATAGGCGCGCCTGGAAAAACGAGCGCGCTGCAGCCTGCACCACATGCGTATAGCAAGCAGTGTTGCCAGATTGGAAATGTCCAATTATCGTACCAGAAGTTCAAAATGATCGTATTTGGAAGAACTTTATCGTACACGACGTAAACGTGCAGAATACAGCTATTTATCCCAACATGTAGGATGGATTAGATGGAGTAGTGTTGACGTGCGGGCCGGGCGACACCTGTGGTGCCTGTGTGTGTGTGTGTGTGTGTGTATACGTGCTTGCGTGCAGGCAGGTGAGCCTGCAAAATGATTCTGGGACAGAGAGAGAAGCGGTAGGATGTGTGTTTGGACGAACGACTGAAAACTCTGAAATGAACGTACATTATGGGATTTTTTTCATTATTGATCGTACATCGTACAGAGGTCAAAATTATCGTACAAATACGATAATTATCGTACATCTGGCAACACTGATGGCAAGCTAAAGTATTCATAAAGCATGCGGGACGCGCGATTTGCCATAAAAGCGCGCATTCTTAACGTGCACTTTGTGGTCACGGAAAACGCGCGCCAGAAATTTGTGGTTTTTGCATTAAAAAAAAAATAATGTTTGAAACTTTATTGTAAAGTGTTACCGGAATTACAACTGGAAAATTTGCGATATGTGTCTCGAACGAAGGGATTAAGGGACTGTCCGAGGTGCTGAAATAAAAAACAGTGAACTTGAAACCGAGAGTTGTTTTTCTTTTCTTGTTACAAAAACACTTCAGAGGCATAAAACACCTGCAGACAGAAACAATATCATTTAAATAGCAGATCACACGTCGAGGACGCACGTTTTGATGCAAAAAACGCGCGTTTCTGACGCGCTTTTTCCGTGACCACAAAGCGCACGTTAAGAACGCGCGCTTTTATGACAAATCGCGAGTCCCTTGGCAGTCGAAACGCATGCGTTTGACGAGTCAATCAGATGCCTGACCACGTCTTTCACGACCGCATCGCTTCCATTATGAGCGCGAACATCTGAAATAACAAACTTGAGCGCGCAAAAAACGCGATATGTCAACGGGCCCGTCTTTGTCTTTCCAAGACACGGTGTTCATGTGAACAATCAGCCTCGTCCCCTTTCCTTGCAAGGGTGTCAAAGTCTGGACAAAATATGTACAGTGACATGACATAACTGCCAGATTCAAACTGTGCGTTCGCGCCTAGTCTGGCGCTGAGCCAGAGATGGACGCGCTCAGGCTTGTCATATATAAAGTGTTCGGCGGGCCGTATATGGCCAAACTTAATTCATTATTATTATTAAAATTAAAAATTTAAATTTCGTTTTTATTAATCTGATTGGATGGGCCACCTGTCAATCTGGGTGGGCACGTGCCCACCCAGGCCCGCCCATAAACCCGCGCCTGCTTCCCCATATTGGCTGCTTCTCTATTCTCTGTGGATTTCTCTTCAACGCGCGTTTTCCTGATCTGTTAGGCGTCCCCAACAGACCCGATTTTTTCTTTTAACCCAAATCGGTCGGGTTGCACTATTAGTGCCCTCCTAATTAAGGTTTACCAAAAACTGTTCTGGTTCCCCCTAATTAGCCTCAGTACCTAAAAACTATTTGCTCCGTGGCGGAACAACTCATTTTCAGGTTACCTATCTGTTTGAAATCTCTTGATCTGTTACAGACCTCAATTAATCTCAGATAATTTCCTCTCGTATCTGTTTGAAACCTCTTGATCTATATATAGATCTCAATTAATCTCAGATTACGTACCACAGAAACAGCCCTCAGCCAATATGGTTCACTCACATTTCATACCCGAAACAAAAAACTTTTCCCCAAAAGAAAATATTTTAGACGTCTCTTACCAGAGATATGTTGGTTGACACGGGTTCGCTTTCTTTTGATTCCAGTGGAGCCCCTCCCGGACCCGATAGCGGTCGGCCCCTCTCTCTCAAGCTTACGAGGTAGAGCTGGAACTGCTCAGTCCAGGTGGCCAAACACCGTCCGCTCTCAGGTCCAGAAGGCACTTCCAAGGAATCCCACTTCTGACACCAAAATTGTTGTGGCAAAAATTCTGTTAAACATCATCACTGCGTAAGAGACACTCAGAGTCAAATTAATAAAAAGAAAAGTATTTATTCTTGCAAGAATAGGTTCAGTCTAGTACACAGAAGTTACGCTGTGCAAGAGAGTGACACACAACAGGAAGATATGAGACAGCCTTTATACTGTTTTCAAGGTTCCTCCTCACCCGCTGTACCTTTCACCCACTCAGATAAGGTCCTTACTGCTGTTCAGTTTCTACTTAAAGACACAAACTGGTACTGAAATAAACTGGCCAAAACTGACCGTCCCTAAGGTCAGAGGTCCTGTCCCATATGTTCCTGGAAAGTCACGCACAAGCACGTACACACATATACTTTTATACATTGAATAGGTTCTTTCTCTTATGATACCTGTTTGGGATCAATGACTATTAAAATTTCCACTACAAGCGCAATCTCCACGCTATGCACTTCTTGCTTTTTGAGACAAACACACATACAGCAGCTTCTTTGGACCTGGAAATCAGACTCCCTTCTTATCTTTTATCTCTCAGTTGTTTTTTAGGTTCTTTTGCAGTGGGGTTTTATAATTGCAGAGCAATCATCAAGCGTGTCAGCTTTTCAGAGGCAATTCACAAAACAAAATATAAGCAAAAACTGCTTACCTGATTTTTGGCCGGCCTTTGTTTTGTGAATGCCACCGTCAGCGTCAACACCACGATGATCTCCTGACCCCAAGCCTGCTCCTGGCTGGCTCGCCAATTATGTCGTGGCTAATTGCTGGTCTCTGGTCCTGATCAGTAGTTTTTCAGAGTCTAGTAGGAGTTAGTCTTCAAAAAGTTTTCAGAGTCGAAGTTCCAGGTCTCAGAAGAAGAACTTTATTGAGCAATTCAACAAAGTGAGATGGTCAGCTGAATCATCTGATCTTACAGTGGTTGAAACATAGATTTTATACATCTTTCTTATCGCCAGTGTCCAATTAGTGTTTGTACCGTTATCTCTTACACATTGCTCCTCCTTGGTATCACGCCACCATTAAGATCACATGCTCCGAGGCCTTATTTCTATTGGTGGCGGAGTATCACATGTATAGTTTTTTAAAAAATTACATCATATATGTTTTTTAGTACTTTCCTGTACCTTGCACCAACGTCATCTATGCATTACATGGGTTTTTAGGTACTTTTCCAACTCTACATTGCCCTATGGCCTACTTTTGCTCAGCATTACAGCATTCAGACTTGAGCATCAGATAGAGGAGGGGTAACAGAATTCTCCAACACTACCTCTTGATTTTGAGTTTAACTGAGACATATCTGGCTGCCATTTTGGAGTAGCCAAGCCGGGGTAGCGTTGCCGAGGGGTCTAAGGCGCTGGATTTAGGCCCCAGGCTCCAGTCTCTTCGGGGGCGTGGGTTCGAATCCCACCGCTGCCAGCAGAGGTTTTAATGAGGGCCAGACACCTAAAGTGTGCTCTGAAAAGGTGCAAAAGCAGCTGAAAATATGCACCCTCTTGAATCAGAGACAACAATAACTTGCAATTATTATAATGACACTTCCAAAATGAATTTTAATAATATAATAATAATGTATAGCAGGACAGTCGATCGGCAGGACTGAGAGTTTTTGGTGAACTGACTGCTACCTCTTGATTTTGAGTTTAACTGTGACACATCTGGCTGCCATTTTGGAGTATGGCCCAAATGCTTTGATTAGGTAATTCAGTTGTGTTTGATTAGAGATGGAATTGCAATCTGCAGGGAGGGGGGCCTCCAAGAGTGTAACTGCGTCCCCCCTCTACTTAGTAGGCATTTCCACCTGTCGAGGAGCTCCTTCAAGGCATGAAGAATTTCAACTGATTTAACTATGGAGAAGTGAGACACTAAAAGAAAAAATTGGCGAAAATGGCCCACGGAAAGCATTCTTAGAAGGTAGCGTGGCCGAGCGGTCTAAGGCGCTGGATTAAGGCTCCAGTCTCTTCGGGGGCGTGGGTTCAAATCCCACCGCTGCCAAGTCTGCATTTTAGAAGGCACCTGTGAAAAGACTGGAGAAGTGACACTGCTTGCTCCCAGTCTCTTCAAAACTCAGCCGTTTTTGCTTTCCTTGGCCGAACTCGGCGGGCTTCAGAGCCTGACGATGAAGGTCCACACCCAACAATTTCTCTATTTCTGAAATTTAATGGCCAGAAAATGGCCCACTAGAGTGGCCAAGCCGGGGTAGTGTGACCGCGGGGTCTAAGGCGCTGGATTTAGGCTCCAGTCTTTTCGGGGGCGTGGGTTCAATTCCCACTGCTGCCAGCAGAGGTTTTAATGAGGGCCAGACACCTAAAGTGTGCTCTGAAAAGGTGCAAAAGCAGCTGAAAATATGCATCCTCTTCAATCAGAGACAACAATAACTTGCAATTATTATAATGACACTTCCAAAATGAATTTAAATATAATAATAATGTATAGCACACAGGGGTGTCCAATCCTGCTCTGTGCAGGACAGTGGGTCAGCAGGACTGAGAGTTGTTGGTGAACTGACAGCTACCTCTTGATTTTGAGTTTAACTGCGACACATCTGGCTGCCATTTTGGAGTAGCCAAGCCGGGGTAGCGTTGCCGAGGGGTCTAAGGCGCTGGATTTAGGCTCCAGGCTCCAGTCTCTTCGGGGGCGTGGGTCCGAATCCCACTGCTGCCAGCAGAGGTTTTAATGAGGGCCAGACACCTAAAGTGTGCTCTGAAAAGGTGCAAAAGCAGCTGAAAATATGCACCCTCTTGAATCAGAGACAACAATAACTTGCAATTATTATAATGACACTTCCAAAATGAATTTAAATATAATAATAATGTATAACAGGACAGTCGATCGGCAGGACTGAGAGTTTTTGGTGAACTGACAGCTACCTCTTGATTTTGAGTTTAACTGCGACACATCTGGCTGCCATTTTGGAGTATGGCCCAAATGCTTTGATTAGGTAATTCAGTTGTGTTTGATTAGAGATGGAATTGCAATCTGCAGGGAGGGGGGGCTCCAAGAGTGTAACTGCATCCCCCCTCTACTTAGTAGGCCTTTCCACCTGTCGAGGAGCTCCTTCAAAGCATGAAGAATTTCAACTGATTTAACTATGGAGAAATGAGACACTAAAAGAAAAAATTGGCGAAAATGGCCCACAGAAGGCATTCTCACAAGGTACCGTGGCCGAGCGGTCTAAGGCGCTGGATTAAGGCTCCAGTCTCTTCGGGGACGTGAGTTCAAATCCCACCGCTGCCAAGTGTTCATTTTAGAAGGCAATTGTGAAAAGACTGGAGAAGTGACACTGCTTGCTCCCAGTCTCTTCAAAACTCAAGATTTTGCTTTCCTTGGCCGAACTCGGCGGGCTTCAGAGCCTGACGATGAAGGTCCACACCCAACAATTTCTCTATTTCTGAAATTTAATGGCCAGAGAATGGCCCACTAGAGTGGCCAAACAAGCTTGGCCGAGGCGTCTAAGGCGCTGGATTTAGGCTCCAGTCTCTTCGGGGGCGTGGGTTCAAATCCCACTGCTGCCAGCAGAGGTTTTAATGAGGGCCAGACACCTAAAGTGTGCTCTGAAAAGGTGCAAAAGCAGCTGAAAATATGCATCCTCTTGAATCAGAGACAACAATAACTTGCAATTATTATAATGACACTTCCAAAATGAATTTAAATATAATAATAATGTATAGCACACAGGGGTGCCCAATCCTGCTCTGTGCAGGACAGTCGATCGGCAGGACTGAGAGTTTTTGGTGAACTGACAGCTACTGTCGTGGCTAATTGCTGGTCTCTGGTCCTGATCAGTAGTTTTTCAGAGTCTAGTAGGAGTTAGTCTTCAAAAAGTTTTCAGAGTCGAAGTTCCAGGTCTCAGAAGAAGAACTTTATTGAGCAATTCAACAAAGTGAGATGGTCAGCTGAATCATCTGATCTTACAGTGGTTGAAACATAGATTTTATACATCTTTCTTATCGCCAGTGTCCAATTAGTGTTTGTACCGTTATCTCTTACACATTGCTCCTCCTTGGTATCACGCCACCATTAAGATCACATGCTCCGAGGCCTTATTTCTATTGGTGGCGGAGTATCACATGTATAGTTTTTTTTAAAATATTACATCATATATGTTTTTAGTACTTTCCTGTACCTTGCACCAACGTCATCTATGCATTAAAGGTACTTTTCCAACTCTACATTGCCCTATGGCTAGGGTGACCAGATTTCTCAGAGTGGAATACGGGACAGACACAGAACCCATAGACCCACAACACCTACTGCACACATACAAGTATTTACACTTAATAATATTGTTAGTTATGTAAAAAAATAAATGTAGACTTACATAAAATTGCAGATCAGTGGGAACAAGATGGTTCAACAGCATCATTCACTGTTGCTGTTTTGTATTTTTCACTGGAACCAATTTTTGCCAGCGTGCGCTTGTCTTTTAAGAGTTTATCATAAAATGCGGAGCAGTCCAGTCCGAAATTAATTCGTACGAAAAGCATTGCCTTCATTGTTGTTACACTCAGTCGAGATTTTTCATCCGTCCATGATGCATTCATTAACGAGAACACGCTATCCACAGGTGCATATGTACCAGGCAGGCATAAAACAAACTCCACAGCCAAAGATAAGACTCCAAAGTTGAGTGACTTGCTCCCCATCTCACTAAACACGTCTGTCCATCTATCAGACACAGCCACCTTGTTTTTGTTCCACTCAGTGATGTGACAAGTGACAATGTTTTTAGCACAGGCCCACTCATCAAAGAGCATGGTTTCGTCAACTGATGTGAGAGCAGGTATTCTTGAGTAGAACTTGCTGAGGCTGCTCTGAATGTCTCTCCATTCTGGAACACTTCTCAGTAGGACCCACTCTAGTTCTCTTGTATTCTCCAGTGAGCAGCTCCAATTGTCAAGGTAATCCACTGATGCTGAGTAAAAGCTTCTCACTGCACAATAAAAATCACCAGCTTTTATGTCACCAGCTTCAACAAGGGTGTCTAACTGTTTTGATGTCAGAGGGAATGAATGATTCCTCCAGCCTGGCCTGCAAGACATGTCTCAGATCATAAATGTGCAAAGCCACTTCTGTGGCAGATATATTTTCTTGCTCTACTGTCGCCAGTGCACGATGGAAAGCTGCAGTTTGCTTAAGTGCAAATCCATGCCAAAGTTTTGTGCAAGGGCTGCTGAATGTGTCTTTTAGAAACTTTGGCCACTTTTCTTGAGAAAGAAAGTATGCACGTAGACCATCAAAAAGGTGCAGAATTCATTCAAGAGCTGGACCAAGAGAGAGGAAACGTGTGCTACCATGCTGCAGTAATTTTTGATAGTCCAGCTGTACAAAGTCACAAAACTCCTTGAGCTCCCTTACGCGCACTGTATAGATATGAAAGTATTTGTATACCTTCACAGCAAAACACTCCAAATCAATTGGTAAGCAATCCACTGCTGTTTGCAGGGTATTGTGGATGATGTGTGCATTACAGCCAATGCCCAGAATATCCCTTCCTAGCTGCATTTGCAGCTTTCTCCAGATATTGCCTTTACCAGCTCTTTTAACACCACCAAAGTTTGTGTTAGTGTTATCAGCACAAAGTGCAACTATTTTCTGATCAAGGCCATGTTTTTCAATGACATGGGAAATGTAGGCAGTTTGCAAATCAGATGTCTCACCTGGCAGAGATGAAAATTCAATTATCTTGACCTTTACACCCTCTAGTGGCTTGAAGTATCGCACAAGCACAGGAAACAATTTAATGTCTTTGTGGTTGGATGCATCCACAGTTAATGTGACACAGGAGCACTTGTCCAAATCATGCTGAACTTCTTCCTCTGACAAAGGACCAAGAACGTTGCATATTATAGCCTCAGATTTAGTGCGAGCAGAAGAAAATTTCGGATCATACAATTTCTTGATCAATTTTGCAGTGCAGTCAGCTGACCGAAAACTATGGCCATGAATAACAGAATGGTATGCAAAAAGTCCTTCACTTGCATGCACTTTATCAGATTCGCAACTTTGCTTCACAAAAAATTTGCTGACACTTGGAGTAGCACACTTACTTTTAGCAGCGTCCATGTGCTTTTTTGTGTGCATATGCTGCGTAATGTCGGCTCGGCCTCCGTGAGCAATGGAAAAGCGAGCCCCGCAAATGTCGCATCTTAATTTACTTGCCTCTGATAGTGACTCTCTTTTGAGAAATTTAAACTCTTTTTGAAGATCCTCATTAAATGTACATGTACGCTTCTTTGACATCTTTGCACCTGAGTCAAGCTTATCCGTTTGCTCTCGTCTCGTATACACTTAACTGTGACGTCGGATTCCGCCTTCACTAAATGCAAGTTGATTGAGTGAATTGTGATTGGATGGAATTGTCCTTCTGCCTTCTCTTATTGGATGGAAAAATGTTTTCTCTATGAGGAAAATATATGAGGTGATTTGTTAGTTTTATTATTAGGCTATTTCGAAGAGTACTCGCGCTATCACTCAGGAAAAAATAAAATAAAATAAAAAACCTAAAATATATATTAACGATGAAATACGGGACAAAACATGATTTTTTCATAATAAGTCGGGACACTAAAATTAGAGTTGAAATACGGGACTGTCCCGGGAAAAACGGGACGTCTGGTCACCCTACCTATGGCCTACTGTTGCTCAGCATTACAGCATTCAGACTTGAGCATCAGATAGAGGAGGGGTAACAGAATTCTCCAACACATCCCCGCTTTGGGACTAACTCCAGTCCCACCTTCAATTTTCCCAGGATGTATCTCCATGAGCAGGTCTCTTTCATATCCTACCAATATGATCAATTTAGACCATCCAGTCATTCTACCAATAGACCTGTTATCACAGAGGTACACCCGGGAGGAAGAGTGAGACCAAACATCTCTACCCCCATTTGTCTGGAGTGGAGTAAAAGATCTCGCCTTCCTGTCAAACCATCATTCTCTATATGGACAAAGCAGCTTCAAACATTCAGTGTATTCATCATACAGTGTATAGTCTCGAAGTTACAATTGTCCCACGATGCCAGAGGAACCATGCAGCCGCTTCCTGGTGGCCCGTGGCGCTATCTGGGTTGCTACACCGTTGCCAGAGGTGCCCTGGCAGTGCCTAGGGCGCTATCTGGTGTTGGAGCAGACAGCGGGTTTTTAAACCACCAGTTGAGTCTGCCCTTTGTTGAAACAACAGTAGATGACCGCGCTTGCAAATAATTTCTCTTTTACATCTTATATACAACAGTTCCAGTAGTCTAAATGCACACAATGTCAAGGCTTCTACGTTTTGTTACTGTAATATGCCCATATATGTAAAAAGGTGGATAAAGTGATCTAAAAATAACAAAAACACTCTCATTTCTTTTGCATACAATTACATCACCTCATACAACGGGTAATGTTCTGTTTCTAACCTTCTATTTCCCTTCAGTCTTGCATTAAAATTTGTGACAGCAGTGTGATTATATAAAAACATATCTTAACATGATTATAAGTATAGGATATACAGGACGGGGGCCCTTAAAATAAATGCATAACTGCCCATCTTACTAACTCCCTACTCTACCCATGCATGTTCTAACAAGCTTCCTATTTTTACCCCCAAAAAGAAAGACAGAGTTTTCTAACTCCCTCTCTTGTCAAAAAACAAAGTCAAAAACCTTATAACAAAATTAACAGGTACCCCCAGTCCTTTTACCTTTTTTCATTAGAACTCATCTAACTCATCCAGGGCTGGTCCAATAGGATAGAGTCCTGAGTTGCATCCAATGTCAACCCTGTCTCTGACACATTGATCATCTGCTTGGCTCGGGTCATTGACTGAGCAGCTGCAGTGGCCAACATGGATCTGAGAAAAGGTATAACGCAACAGAACAGCAGAAGAGCAACAACAACAACCACAACTATTATTATCTCCACCTTAATCAGCCACTCTGCCCAGGCTCCAAACAAAGAATCAAACCAGTATCCAATATTTCTGTCCCTTCCCGCATTTTCAGCAGCCTCTTGTCTTAGCGCCTTCAGTTTCTTCATAGCCCTAGTGAAAGTTCCATCGGGGGCTGTGTTATTAGGAATAAATGTGCAGCAGTCAGTCCCAAACATTACACATACTCCTCCTTTATCTGCCAATAACCAATTCAGGGCTTGCCTATTTTGCCATGTCATTTTGCTGGTGGCTTTTAATTGTTGGCCTAGCGCCTCAAGTGCATCATCCGTATAATTAATAAATCTTTGCTGATTGTAGTATATGTCATTTATACATTCAGTATTCTTATTAACAGGTACCCATAGAAGAAATGATTCAAACCCTGACTTTATTTCATCCCTAGCCTTAAATTCATGTGGTATTCCTCTAGGCTGTCCAATTGCATCAATTTTAACATTGGGATCTGGGGTATAAGCTCTCTTAGCTCTGTGCTTATGTCTACTCAACTTTTCTATAGTTTCTTCCTCATTGAGATCCCAGTTTACAATTCCTATTCCTTGAGCTAGCCTCACCCTGGCACAGAGTCCTTTCCAATCAACTAGGGTGGCTCTTAGTCGTTTACCCCCACATAGCCAAAAGAAATCAGCTACTGCTTCAGTTTGATTTTCAAGTGGTCCAATCAGGGGAAAGGATAAGGTAGCATTCTCGCAGTTTTCATGAGCACCTGTTACAGACATGTTTTTATTTATTGTTGCTGTGGCATATATTGAGCTAGAGGATTTATATACGTTCGTCTCGTTGTACATCTCATAATCCAGGTGCCAAATTATAGCACATTTACCTTGAAAGGTTCCTACATTTCGATAGCCCATAGTTTTGTTAAAACATTCATACTCCAATGTTTTATCCAGAATGTAATTTTGTGGGGTCTCCTAATTGGCTTTATCTATTCTTACGTCAAGCTCCTTGCATGCACTTCCCCAACCCTCCTGGTTATAAAATCTATGATAATAGTGGTTCCCTAACATGGCCAGGCACTCAGCTGGACAGTATGGAATTACATGTCCAGTTCTGTTACAATATTGTGAATTAAATCTGGCACACTGCATGTAGTCATATTGGTTTGGTACTATTCTTAACTTCTTCAAAGGTGAGGGTGAGCATAATACACATGTGCCTTGTTTTACCTGTCTTACAGTATACACTGCCCATTTATACCATTCATTATGATAGGCATCATCCAACAGTTTTTCTTTTTGTAGTTCTACTTCCAAATCAACTTCAGTTTGGGTATAATCTTCATGAATAGTCATAGCTTTCTGCAGGGATCTTTTTACATTATGTCTGCGTGCTTTGTTACCTTGTGTTGGTTGAGTCAGGGTGGCTTATCCCACTCAAAGCTTGAGAGGTCTGGTAATTCAGTGTCTGGGGGTTTAATTTCTGGGAGGTCAATGTCTGGGAAGTCATTTTCTGGGAGGTCGATTCCTGGGATGCCGATGTCTTGGAGGTTGAGTGTGACAAAGTTGTATGGTTCATCAGCAGAGGGTCCTTCTCCAGGGGATTGTTCGCCTGGAGGCATTGTGTCTGGGGAAGCTGCTGCATGAGGTGTATCACCAGAAAGACCAATACTAGGAGCTCTCTCACCTTCAAGCTCCAGGTCCTCTGAAGGCTGTGCATCATTCCGCTCCGGCATTTCATCCCTTGGCTCAGCGTGTTCAGTCTCCCTAGAATGAGGTTCATCAATGTTAATATCTTCACTTTCAGTTCCCTGCTCTTCTGGGGCATCTTGAGCTATCTCCTCTTGACTCCCTTCCTGACTATCTATTTCCTCCTCTTGCCTTCTAGGTCTCAGCCTTGGGACTCGGGTGCAATGATTCAAATGATACCAGGTTGTGCTGCCCTCTAACTGTACTGCTGTGGGGGTTGCTCTTACTACAGTATAAGGTCCTTCTCTTCGTGGCTCATTCCACCTTCTCCTAAAGACTCTTAGGTATACCTGGTCTCCAGGTACCACCAGACAGGGAACTTCTTCCTCTTCTCTGGGTCCCCTGTTTTGTTCCTGTGAATGAATAGCTTCATGTATAGCAGTCAATTGTCTCATATATGTCCTTAATTCCAATTGTAACTGTTCTAACGGTGGCCCGTCATAAGGTCCTCTCAAATGAGGCACAGGCATTGGTCTCCCAGTCAACATTTCATGGGGGGTCAGATTAGTGATCCTGTTGGTTTGCATTCGATAGCTCATCAGTGCGAGTGGCAACGCATCTACCCAATTAAGCTTAGTGTCCGCAAAAATTTTGTTGATTTTGGCCTTAATAGTCCCATTGACCCGTTCCACGAGTCCCTGTGACTCAGGATGGTAGACACACCCCAGTCTCTGCTTGATCCTCAACTGTTGTATTACTGCCTTTACCGTTCTTTGAATAAAAGCAGACCCATTGTCTGAACTGATCTGGGATGGGATACCAAATCTTGGTATGACCTCTCTCGTCAGAAATTTTATCACTGTCTGTGCTCCTTGCTCTGCTGATGGTTCTGCTTCCACCCATCTACTGAATCTGTCTATAATGACCAACATGTACCTTTTTCCTATTACTGCTTTTATCATGTCCACGTAATCCATTACTAGATGCTTAAAGGGTGCTTCTGGAACAGGAATAGAGCCTATTGGAGTTGTTGTTCCTTTTCTTACATTGTTCTGTGCGCAAATTTCACA
Source organism: Siphateles boraxobius (assembly GCF_051911475.1). Classification (NCBI taxonomy): domain Eukaryota; kingdom Metazoa; phylum Chordata; class Actinopteri; order Cypriniformes; family Leuciscidae; genus Siphateles; species Siphateles boraxobius. The sequence goes on along the minus strand of NW_027508722.1, from coordinate 5,072,355 downwards.
TTCACTCAGAAATTCATCTACCCTTGTTTGTAAGTATGGGGACCATAATCCTTGTCTTTTTATCTTTCTCATAATCTCCCCCCTTCCACAGTGGTCAAAACTGTGGGCGTCAGGTATAAGAATATTAAGCAATGGGGTGGGGGCTATCATAAAACCTTCATGAGACCTCCAGATATTATTAGCATCTCTAGTCGCCCCCCTTTGTTGCCATAAGTGTATTTCAGGTGGTGTAGCTCTGGACTGCATTTGGGCAATACTTTCTGTATTAGGGAGGGGCTGGATCAAAACGGATGGTGCCATTACAGCAGATTGACACCCAGAAGCCAATTTTGCTTGGCTATCTGCGGCGTTATTGCCTTTGATAACAAAATCATTTCCTTTCTTGTGAGCCTGGCATTTGACGATGGCCAATTTGGCTGGAAACATCATAGCATTAATCAATGCAGTAATTTGGTCCCCATGTTGGATTGGGGTTCCATCACTCTTTTTGAATCCTCTTTGTTTCCATACTGCACCGAAAAGATGGCATACCCCATGGGCGTATGCAGAATCCGTATAAATGTTGGCTGCTTTATTTTTGGCCAGCAGACATGCTGCCGTAAGGGCTTTTAGTTCGGCCAACTGTGCTTAACAAGGCTGTTCACAACGTTGTGTCAGGACAGGAGTAAAATTGTCCCCATCTCTTTGTACAACAGCAAAACCAGCATGATTACCCGAGTGATCTCTAAAGCATGAGCCATCTACAAAGTAGTCCACGTCTGCATCAACAATTGGTGTTGATTCCAAATCTGGTCTCAGACGAGTGAATGCTAGAGAGGCAGCAACACATTCATGAGGTGTTCCTTCCCCCTCTACTGGGACAAAGTTAGCTGGGTTTGTTGTGGTACATCTTTTGATGGTTATATCAGGATAAGTCAACAATGTGGAGTACGGCAAATATATGGCCTGTGTCAAAACAAAACGTCCCTGTTCCAATAACTCAGCAATCTTATGATGGGTATAGATGATGACTGGATAGCCCATAGTAACAGCAGAGGCTTTCTCAAAAGCAAAGTATACTGCAGCTAGACCTTGTTGATAACATGGTGGGTAGCCTTGGGCTACACTGTCCAATTTGGTGCTATAGTGGGCAATGGGTTGCTTCTTCCGCCCACTGCATGTCTCCTACATCAGGACAGCAGAAGCAAAGCCCTCTTTTCTGTCTGCTACATACAAATGGAAAGTTCTGTCATAATTTGGAATCGTTAATAATGGGGCTGTTTGTAATTCTTTTTTGAGTGAGCTGAATGCTATCAGTGCATCAGGATCCCGTTTCAATGGTGCTCTAAGATTTTGGTGACCAGCCTGTCTCATAATGGTCCGCAATGGAGCTGTTTTGATCGCATAATCTTCTATCCAATCAGCACTAAAACCAGTCATTCCCAAAAATGTCATCATTTGACCCACAGTTTGCGGTTGGGGTGCTTTACTAATTCCTTCCAATTGGCTGGGTGATATTGCCTTTGTTTGATGTGCAATTAATCGACCCAGATACTCTACTTGAGGCAAGCAGTATTGCAATTTCTCTTTTGTGGCTTTATGGCCACCTTCTGCTAATTTGGTTAATACTTTAATGGAGTCCTGATGGCACTGTTCCAGCGTTGTTGAACAGATCAACAAATCATCCACATACTGTATTAATGTACTATCCAGTCTTAAGTCTTCTAGATCAAGTTTTAAAACTTGGTTAAACACATGAGGTGAGTGTTTAAATCCTTGGGGCATTCTCGTGTATGTGTATTGTTTACCTTGGTAAGTGAAGGAAAAAAGGTTTCTGCTTTCTTCTGCTAGAGGAATGCTGAAAAATGCAGAGCACAGATCAATCACAGTGAAATAGTTAGCAGCAGGTGGAACATTTGTCAAAAGCGTATGTGGGTTTGGCACCTCAGCTGGCCAGTCTTCCACTACTTCATTCACTGCCCTTAGGTCATGCACTAGTCTCCACTTAGATTTATTGGCTTTTTCTACTGGTAAAATTGGAGTGTTGCAATAGCTAGCGGTCTCAATTAGTACTCCTGCCTCTATTAACCCTTCAATTGTTTTTCTTATGCCTTCTATTGCTTCGCGTTTCAGTGGGTATTGCTGTTTCCTAGGCAGCTGGACTCCTGGTTTAATAGCAATTCTCACATGGTTCGCTGACTTGACTAGTCCTACATCTGTGTCATGCTTAGACCATAACTGTAGGGGCACCCTTTCTTCCATTTCTATCATTAATTCCTTCATTTTAGAGATTGAGTCATGTTGTTGTTCTGTTTCCACAACCAGTTTTGGGGTACCTATCATATTAGTTACACATAGAATCTTTAGGTGTGTTTTATCTGGTGTTTGTAAAATAAAGGGGTTCTCAGTGGCTTCCCACCGTTTTTCCTTAGCTTTTAACATCATTGGACCTAGATCTTTTGCCCGACATCCTTCAATGACGCACAACGTCACATGTGGGACTGAATTATCAACCCTACACCATGTTCTGGTGAAGTCACTGTCTTCAATTTGTAGTGCTGCCCCTGTTGGTCCTATAATTATATGGTGTGATCTTAAATGCACTTTCTGGCCCTCAGTTTTCTCTAACCACTCTTTTTCCTGTTCTGGATCCCTAAGGGGGTCATATATCATTGTACAGTGATATTCAGTTTCTGGTGAGGTTGGTTTCAGGAATTGTTCTTTTATATACTTTTCCTATCTATCCAGTGTTTGTCTTAGTCCCTCATCTAAATTCCCAATCCAAAATGCATTAGCTTGTGGTTCCTGTTCCATTTCACTCATTACTATCATCTGTTTTATACCTGCACTATCTATATATATCCCTTGGGGAGTGCACCATATCTGTAAATTTAGCTTGCATATTGCATCTCTTCCCAACAGATTGACTGGTGTTTGGTCTGATACTAGCACAGGAATTTTAATTTCAGAGTCTTTGACTTTTATGCTGACAGGAGTTGTCATTGGAATTAGCTGCGTTAGTCCCGAGAATCCTACTGTCTTTACATATTTTCCAGACCTGGGGAGGTGTGAGGCATAAGTTGGGCTCAAGCAGGTATATGTTGCTCCTGTATCAAGCATAATAGGTGTTATCTTGTCCTCTATCTTAACCCGCAGCATAGGTTCTTGGTCAGCATTTGATGACAGCATTGGAAGCTGACTCCTCCCCGTAGGATTCTCTGGGCATCCCTAGTATCCTTGGTCCGGGCCACGCCATGGGTTGACGGGGCCAGATACCTGATACTGCTGGTTTTGATTTCCTTGTCGCCCTGGCTGTCTTAGCTGGGGCCCATCTTGGGGCCATGGGTTAACTGGGCAGAATCTCTTGGTGTGTCCAGGCTGATTACATCCCCAACAGGTGCTTGGTTGGTCAGGGTTTCTTTGCTGGTTGTAAAATTGTCTCCCTCTTCCTCTTCCTCTTCCTGGGATTGTTCCATTTCTATTGTCTTGATGTTCAGGAAGGTATATTACAATTGGTGCAGCCAGTTGCTGTGGGTTTCCTGAGTTGACGGGCACATTCTGATTCATGTTGTTTGGTGCTTGCTGGACAGTCTGGGGAGCTTGACTTGGTATGTTGACAGCCGCCATCATGGCAGTCGGGTCGTCTGTCTCCTTCACCGCAGCTTGCACTTTCTTCTTTTTGTTGATTGATTCATCCAGCTGCAACTGGGTTAGTTTTCTTTGAAGATCTCTTTCTTGGTTTTTCAGCTTCTGCTCATTTTTTCTGTGTTGTTCTACTGCATGAGCCACATGGTCACTAAATTATTTAGGTGACTTTGAGGTCAGTCCCACCACATCTTCTAACTTGGCTTTCACTGGTGCAGGCATGGCTTCCACAATGGCAGTTCTGAACAGTGCTGTTATTACTGGGTCATGTTCGGGGTCTCTCTCCAATTCTTGCTTCCACTTCCTTGCTTGTTTCTGAACATAGGTGATTGGGTTTTCTCCGTCTCCTATTGGCTCTCCTTTCAGTGATTTTGGGTCCATTTGGGTCTGATAATATTTTCTCAGCACTTGCCATATCGCTGGTCTGCATTGGTCCAGTGGTCTGGCGTCCATTCTAGGTGAATCAATCGCCTGATGTAGTCCTGCGTCCTGTAAGATCTCATTAGTCCTAGCTCCTCCCATGCATTTAGCCAGCAGGGCCTTAACATCTCCAAGGGCCAAAATCTTGCCCATTGTCTCTTCTTCCAGCGATCTGATCCACTTGCCAGCTCCTTCATGTAAATCAAGTAGGTGGGCTATCAGTCCTTCCAGATCCTGCCCCGCCCACGGCACATACTGTCCCTGTTGACCTTTAATTAGGATGGGGCACTGCACAGTTTCTTCCTTCAGTGGGTCCTCCTCTTGTTTGCATGTACTTATCATAGGGCAAAACTTATGATTTTCCATATGCCAGTCTTCTTCTCCCCTATACATGCTTGGTTTCTTTAGTGCCGTTCCCTTAGGTTGTATGGGGTGGCTGGTGGGGCAGCTGGCGAGATATCCTCAAGGAGTAGGGTCCCTGTCACACTCTTGACTTCCCTGCGAGGTCTGGCTGGGCTGAGTGAGCGTGACTTGTGCTTTCGGCGGTTCTGATGTCTCTGGTGTTCTTGAGGTTCGTGTTGTTCTGAGCCCGTGACATTCTTCAGGGATTCCTGTAAGCGTTTAAAGCTGTGATTGATTTGTTCTTCTGTTGTCCTTATATCTTGTTCCAGCTCATCACATTCTTGTTCGAACAGCTGATTGGTGTCTACTTCCTGGTTCAGTTTTTCCCCAAGACTCTGCAGGGCTTTCGCTGCATAATGGTATGGATTAGACAGGTTGGGGTTCTTGCGTTCAGTAAGGTGTTTCCTATTCAAGCTGCTACCTTGGCTTCCATCATGGCTTGATGGCCCCTTTTTAGTGGAGATGATGCTTCAAATATGTCAGCATCTGCCAATATTTTGTGGTCATAACCTGTATTCCTGTGGTCTTCTCTTTCCTCCTCCTCTCTTTCTTCTTCCTCATCCTGCGTATCTGTGAGGGTTACGTTGCCTTTGATCTTCACAGTGCCCTCCATCAGGGGGAGCTGTTTACCAGTCATATCATAGGGTGTGAGCTAATGCTCTCCTATGCCTTTCTTTCCCGTATTCACTGAGTCCCTCCCACATTTGTTTTTCCCTTGACTTCAAACTTTTTCCTTTAAACCTTTTTCTGACTGTTTATCGTCTCTTTATCTTTTTGCTTTATTTGCAATCCGTCTATTCATGCGCTTAAAATTTTATTCACACACCTCTATCCCTTCTTCAATATCAAAAGTATGTAGAAAGCCCCAATGTTCAGTCTTAATTCTCTTTCAACAGACGCTAGGTTTCTCTATCTGGATCACAGTATTTGCAGTCTGGCGAATGGCCAAATAGTGGACCAAACCAATTCTTTGGAGTGTTCTTTGTTTTTTTGGTAAGCACAGTTTTTCACTTGATTTTTACTTGTTAGTTTTATTTTATCCATTAATTTCTAATACATTTTTATACTTCTTTTTTCTATTTATTCTTTATTCTGGACTTTTTTCTGCTTCTGCTGCTATTTCTCACTAATTGGTTCCACTGTCCTCTGCTTCCCAGCACTATCACTGATTAATGACTAGTTAATGCACCTCTTGGCAGAATGCCCGGGAGAGCCAAAAACTCCCTTCTCTCTATATTTTAGTCTTCTGGTGTATACTTTTACATTCTTTAACTCAATTCTTTTAACTTTTCTTACCTTTTTATGTAAAAAACTTTAGCTAATAATTATTATAAGGATTTTAAATGTTTTTGTTCTTTATCTATACTTTACCTTCCTTACTTTGTGCACATTTTAATACCCCCTATTCTCTTTCACAAAAGACAGACAGACAAACAAACAGGTGGTCAGTGTACTTCCTACACTGCCTGGCGCCTTTTAAACACTTCTTTTACTAGACAGTGTACTCTTACTTCATGAGCGCAATCTCCACGCTATGCACTTCTTGCTTTTTGAGACAAACACACATACAGCAGCTTCTTTGGACCTGGAAATCAGACTCCCTTCTTATCTTTTATCTCTCAGTTGTTTTTTAGGTTCTTTTGCAGTGGGGTTTTATAATTGCAGAGCAATCATCAAGCGTGTCAGCTTCTCAGAGGCAATTCACAAAACAAAATATAAGCAAAAACTGCTTACCTGATTTTTGGCCGGCCTTTGTTTTGTGAATGCCACCGTCAGCGTCAACACCACGATGATCTCCTGACCCCAAGCCTGCTCCTGGCTGGCTCGCCAATTATGTCGTGGCTAATTGCTGGTCTCTGGTCCTGATCAGTAGTTTTTCAGAGTCTAGTAGGAGTTAGTCTTCAAAAAGTTTTCAGAGTCGAAGTTCCAGGTCTCAGAAGAAGAACTTTATTGAGCAATTCAACAAAGGGAGATGGTCAGCTGAATCATCTGATCTTACAGTGGTTGAAACATAGATTTTATACATCTTTCTTATCGCCAGTGTCCAATTAGTGTTTGTACCGTTATCTCTTACACATTGCTCCTCCTTGGTATCACGCCACCATTAAGATCACATGCTCCGAGGCCTTATTTCTATTGGTGGCGGAGTATCACATGTATAGTTTTTTAAAAAATTACATCATATATGTTTTTTAGTACTTTCCTGTACCTTGCACCAACGTCATCTATGCATTACATGGGTTTTTAGGTACTTTTCCAACTCTACATTGCCCTTTGGCCTACTTTTGCTCAGCATTACAGCATTCAGACTTGAGCATCAGATAGAGGAGGGGTAACAGAATTCTCCAACACTACCTCTTGATTTTGAGTTTAACTGAGACACATCTGGCTGCCATTTTGGAGTAGCCAAGCCGGGGTAGCGTTGCCGAGGGGTCTAAGGCGCTGGATTTAGGCCCCAGGCTCCAGTCTCTTCGGGGGCGTGGGTTCGAATCCCACCGCTGCCAGCAGAGGTTTTAATGAGGGCCAGACACCTAAAGTGTGCTCTGAAAAGGTGCAAAAGCAGCTGAAAATATGCACCCTCTTGAATCAGAGACAACAATAACTTGCAATTATTATAATGACACTTCCAAAATGAATTTTAATAATATAATAATAATGTATAGCAGGACAGTCGATCGGCAGGACTGAGAGTTTTTGGTGAACTGACTGCTACCTCTTGATTTTGAGTTTAACTGCGACACATCTGGCTGCCATTTTGGAGTATGGCCCAAATGCTTTGATTAGGTAATTCAGTTGTGTTTGATTAGAGATGGAATTGCAATCTGCAGGGAGGGGGGCCTCCAAGAGTGTAACTGCTACCCCCCTCTACTTGGTAGGCCTTTCCACCTGTCGAGGAGCTCCTTCAAAGCATGAAGAATTTCAACTGATTTAACTATGGAGAAGTGAGACACTAAAAGAAAAAATTGGCGAAAATGGCCCACGGAAGGCATTCTCATTAATGACGGCCAGACACCTAAAGTGTCCTCTGAAAAGGTGCAAAAGCAGCTGAAAATATGCACCCTCTTGAATCAGAGACAACAATAACTTGCAGGGAGGGGGGCCTCCAAGAGTGTAAAAAAACAAAAATGAATTTCAAAAAACAAAATTAATTTAAATATAATAATAATGTATAGCACACAGGGGTGCCCAATCCTGCTCTGTGCAGGACAGTCGATCGGCAGGACTGAGAGTTTTTGGTGAACTGACAGCTACCTCTAGGTAGTCCATAAAAATAAAAAGCAGGGAGGGGGGCCTCCAAGAGTGTAACTGCGAATTTCAACTGATTTAACTATGGAGAAGTGAGACACTAAAAGAAAAAATTGGCGAAAATGGCCCACGGAAAGCATTCTTACAAGGTAGCGTGGCCGAGCGGTCTAAGGCGCTGGATTAAGGCTCCAGTCTCTTCGGGGGCGTGGGTTCAAATCCCACCGCTGCCAAGTCTGCATTTTAGAAGGCACCTGTGAAAAGACTGGAGAAGTGACACTGCTTGCTCCCAGTCTCTTCAAAACTCAGCCGTTTTTGCTTTCCTTGGCCGAACTCGGCGGGCTTCAGAGCCTGACGATGAAGGTCCACACCCAACAATTTCTCTATTTCTGAAATTTAATGGGCAGAAAATGGCCCACTAGGGTAACCAAGCAGGGGTAGCATGGCCGAGGGGTCTAAGGCGCTGGATTTAGGCTCCAGTCTCTTCGGGGGCGTGGGTTCAAGTCTGTTACACATCTGGCTGCCATTTTGGAGTATGGCCCAAATGCTTTGATTAGGTAATTCAGTTGTGTTTGATTAGAGATGGAGTTGCAATCAGCAGGGAGGGATGCCTCCAAGAGTGTAACTGCATCCCCCCTCTACTTAGTAGGCCTTTCCACCTTTCGAGGAGCTCCTTCAAGGCATGAAGAATTTCAACTGATTTAACTATGGAGAAGTGAGACACTAAAAGAAAAAATTGGCGAAAATGGCCCACGGAAGGCATTCTCACAAGGTAGCGTGGCCGAGGGGTCTAAGGCGCTGGATTTAGGCTCCAGTCTCTTCGGGGGCGTGGGTTCGAATCCCACCGCTGCCAGCAGAGGTTTTAATGAGGGCCAGACACCTAAAGTGTGCCCTGAAAAGGTGCAAACGCAGCTGAAAATATGCACCCTCTAAAATCAGAGACAACAATAACTTGCAATTATTATAATGACACTTCAAAAATGAATTTTAAATATAATAATAATGTATAGCACACAAGGGTGTCCAATCCTGCTCTGTGCAGGACAGTCGATCGGCAGGACTGAGAGTTTTTGGTGAACTGACAGCTACCTCTTGATTTTGAGTTTAACTGAGACACATCTGGCTGCCATTTTGGAGTATGGCCCAAAATGCTTTGATTAGGTAATTCAGTTGTGTTTGATTAGAGATGGAATTGCAATCAGCAGGGAGGGTTGCCTCCAAGAGTGTAACTGCATCCCCCCTGTACTTAGTAGGCATTTCCAACTGTCGAGGAGCTCCTTCAAGGCATGAAGAACTTCAACTGATTTAACTATGGAGAAGTGAGACACAAAAAGAAAAAATTGGCGAAAATGGCCCACGGAAGGCATTCTCACAAGGTAGCGTGGCCGAGCTTTGATTAGGTAATTCGATTAGGCTTTGATTAGGTAATTCAGTTGTGTTTGATTAGAGATGGAATTGCAATCTGCAGGGAGGGGGGCCTCCAAGAGTGTAACTGCGCCCCCCCTCTACTTAGTAGGCATTTCCACCTGTCGAGGAGCTCCTTCAAGGCATGAAGAATTTCAACTGATTTAACTATGGAGAAGTGAGACACTAAAAGAAAAAATTGGCGAAAATGGCCCACGGAAAGCATTCTTAGAAGGTAGCGTGGCCGAGTGGTCTAAGGCGCTGGATTAAGGCTCCAGTCTCTTCGGGGGCGTGGGTTCAAATCCCACCGCTGCCAAGTCTGTATTTTAGAAGGCACCTGTGAAAAGACTGGAGAAGTGTCACTGCTTGCTCCCAGTCTCTTCAAAACTCAGCCGTTTTTGCTTTCCTTGGCCGAACTCGGCGGGCTTCAGAGCCTGACGATGAAGGTCCACACCCAACAATTTCTCTATTTCTGAAATTTAATGGCCAGAAAATGGCCCACTAGAGTGGCCAAGCCGGGGTAGCGTGACCGAGGGGTCTAAGGCGCTGGATTTAGGCTCCAGTCTTTTCGGGGGCGGGGGTTCAATTCCCACTGCTGCCAGCAGAGGTTTTAATGAGGGCCAGACACCTAAAGTGTGCTCTGAAAAGGTGCAAAAGCAGCTGAAAATATGCACCCTCTAAAATCAGAGACAACAATAACTTGCAATTATTATAATGACACTTCCAAAATGAATTTAAATATAATAATAATGTATAGCACACAGGGGTGCCCAATCCTGCTCTGTGCAGGACAGTCGATCGGCAGGACTGAGAGTTTTTGGTGAACTGACAGCTACCTCTTGATTTCGAGTTTAACTGCGACACATCTGGCTGCCATTTTGGAGTATGGCCCAAATGCTTTGATTAGGTAATTCAGTTGTGTTTGATTAGAGATGGAATTGCAATCAGCAGGGAGGGATGCCTCCAAGAGTGTAACTGCATCCCCCCTCTACTTAGTAGGCCTTTCCACCTTTCGAGGAGCTCCTTCAAGGCATGAAGAATTTCAACTGATGTAACTATGGAGAAGTGATACACTAAAAGAAAAAATTGGCGAAAATGGCCCACGGAAGGCATTCTCACAAGGTAGCGTGGCCAAGCGGTCTAAGGCGCTGGATTAAGGCTCCAGTCTCTTCGGGGGCGTGGGTTCAAATCCCACCGCTGCCAAGTCTGCATTTTAGAGGGCAATTGTGAAAAGACTGGAGAAGTGACACTGTTTGCTCCCAGTCTCTTCAAAACTCAGCCGTTTTTGCTTTCCTTGGCCTAACTCGGCGGGCTTCAGAGCCTGACGATGAAGGTCCACACCCAACAATTTTTCTATTTCTGAAATTTAATGGCCAGAAAATGGCCCACTAGAGTAGCCAAGCCGGGGTAGCGTGGCCGAGTGGTCCAAGGCGCTGGATTTAGGCTCCAGTCTCTTTGGGGGTGTGGGATCGAATCCCACCGCTGCCAGCAGAGGTTTTAATGAGGGCCAGACACCTAAAGTGTCCTCTGAAAAGGTGCTAAAGCAGCTGAAAATATGTGTGGATATATTCATTCCTTATAACTTAAGGAACAAAATTAAGGACACGGACCGCATTAGGTTTATTGCCACTGTCACTTTAAGACGTCGGATCATGTCCAATGACATGCGGATACAATTGCACTGATGCACATCCGACACACTCAGGGTGCTTCTCATTTCTTATTTATGCATCCTCGTTTCCTTTCCTCGCTTCCTTTCCTAGCTCCTCATCTCCTCCCCTGTAGGTTGTGAGGGAAGGACGCAAGGAAAGAAAATGAGGACGGAGGAATCGAAATGAAAGCTTTTTTTATACATTGGAATACTTGATCACTCGAGCGTCATTTCACAGCGTCATCAGCAGCGCTCAAAGGATCTGCCCTTATGTTGTTGAAGTTTGTTTATTTAAGAAATTCATAATGAATAATAATAAAGCAAGATACCCTGTTGAAATATGTGATATGTGTGGTTTATATAAACTGCAAAGGTAAATTATAAATTATAAATTAAATAAATTAAAAAGATTGTGACCGATGTGAAGGGGGAGGAGAATGTATACGTGCGTCACATTTAGTCAATAAAACACTTCCGCATAGGATACACCTGTGTATCCTCGCTCATAACTCCTCCGAAAGCCTCATCACTTCTCGATCCTCGACTCCTCGCGGTGCAATTAGAGAATTGAAATGTCCTTCTAGATGGCTGTGCTTGATTGGTTTCCGGGTCATAGGATGGAGGACAGAGGAGCGAGGAGGTGAGGAGGGATATTGAGAAGCACCCTCACAGTTTAAGACATAACCAGCATAGTTTACATGAATACTCTCCAAAAAGGACATTTAGACATACTGTTGTGTATTTCTCCATTCAGACACGAAAGAGAGATCAATTCAGTAGCCTACTCGCGCGCTGTAGGTGTATTGTGCATGACTGCACGCTTCGGGTTAGGTGTGTGCGCAAAGAAAACCGCACCGAATAGAGCTCTTTTTTGCATCGTCACTCTTATTCAGAGATCTATATGTCTGCTCTACTCATTCTCCCAGACGTTCACATTTTTTAACGTTTTATGACCGCGGGGTAGATCACGTTACAGTAGCCTACAAATGTGCGCATCTACCACACACGCAGGACATCTGACGGATCGCTTCCCAAATCGTCACTATCTAACATTTTCGTCTAGTTTTTATTCGTTGACGAAAATGTCAAAAGATTTTCGTCATAGTCTTTGTCATTCAAAACTAGGTTTTATTTAGTTATCGTCTCGTTTTCGTCTGTGAAAAAATGTCGTTGACGAATAATTTTCGTCGTTATTTTCGTCAACGAAATTAACACTGCAAGAGTGTAACTGCGTCCCCCCTCTACTTAGTAGGCATTTCCACCTGTCGAGGAGCTCCTTCAAGGCATGAAGAACTTCAACTGATTTAACTATGGAGAAGTGAGACACAAAAAGAAAAAATTGGCGAAAATGGCCCACGGAAGGCATTCTCACAAGGTAGCGTGGCCGAGCGTTGATTAGGTAATTCGATTAGGCTTTGATTAGGTAATTCAGTTGTGTTTGATTAGAGATGGAATTGCAATCTGCAGGGAGGGGGGCCTCCAAGAGTGTAACTGCGTCCCCCCTCTACTTAGTAGGCATTTCCACCTGTCGAGGAGCTCCTTCAAAGCATGAAGAATTTCAACTGATTTAACTATGGAGAAGTGAGACACTAAAAGAAAAAATTGGCGAAAATGGCCCACGGAAGGCATTCTCACAAGGTAGCGTGGCCGAGGGGTCTAAGGCGCTGGATTTAGGCTCCAGTCTCTTCGGGGGCGTGGGTTCGAATCCCACCGCTGCCAGCAGAGGTTTTAATGAAATCCCACCGCTGCCAAGTCTGCAATTTAGAGGGCAATTGTGAAAAGACTGGAGAAGTGACACTGCTTGCTCCCAGTCTCTTCAAAACTCAGCCGTTTTTGCTATACTTGGCCTAACTCGGCGGGCTTCAGAGCCTGACGATGAAGGTCCACACCCAACAATTTCTCTATTTCTGAAATTTAATGGCCAGAAAATGGCCCACTAGAGTAGCCAAGCCGGGGTAGCGTGGCCGAGTGGTCCAAGGCGCTGGATTTAGGCTCCAGTCTCTATGGGGGCGTGGGTTCGAATCCCACCGCTGCCAGCAGAGGTTTTAATGAGGGCCAGACACCTAAAGTGTCCTCTGAAAAGGTGAAAATATGCACCCTCTTGAATCAGAGACAACAATAACTTGCAATTCTTATAATGACACTTCCAAAATGAATTTAAATATAATAATAATGTATAGCACACAGGGGTCCCCAATCCTGCTTTGTGCAGGACAGTCCATCGGCAGGACTGGGCACCCCTTGTCAATGGAGTTTGCAAATTTGACTCATTGAGAGTTTTTGGTGAACTGACAGCTACCTCTTGATTTTGAGTTTAACTGCGACACATCTGGCTGCCATTTTGAAGTATGGCCCAAAGGCTTTGATCAGGTAATTCAGTTGTGTTTGATTAGAGATGGAATTTTAATCTGCAGGGAGGGGGGCCTCCAAGAGTGTAACTGCGTCCCCCCTCTACTTAGTAGGCATTTCCACCTGTCGAGGAGCTCCTTCAAGGCATGAAGAATTTCAACTGATTTAACTATGGAGAAGTGTGACACAAAAAGAAAAAAATGGCGAAAATGGCCCACGGAAGGCATTCTCACAAGGTAGCGTGGCCGAGCTTTGATTAGGTAATTCGATTAGGCTTTGATTAGGTAATTCCGTTGTGTTTGATTAGAGATGAAATTGCAATCTGCAGGGAGGGGGGCCTCCAAGAGTGCAGTGTTAATTTTGTCAGCAAATTTTGATTTAGTTTTAGTCTTAGTCTTTTGACTAAAATGCCATTTAGTTTTAGTCATATTTTAGTCATCTGAATTGGTCTAGTTTTAGTCTAGTTTTAGTCGACGAAATACAATAACATTTTAGTCGACTAAATCTACAGTAGATTTAGTCGCCTAAAATATAATGGGTTTAGTTCAATTGTAATGCATTAATTTAGAATTTCTCTAAAATTTCCAAACCCATATACTCCCGGAGAAAACATCTATTAACCTATTAATATGAATGATTTTTAAGTTTGAACATGCAATACAGATACAGATTTAACTGCTGTTACTTAAAAAATATCTTAAAATGAAAATAAAACCACTTTTCCTAAAGTACAACACAGTCTTCTTTACAATGAATGATATATTCATTCCTTATAACTACTTACACATCATTCTTTATTCTTTCAAGCAGACATTTATTTGTATGAATTAAATATAATTAATCCTTATTAAAGCTATTAACAAACAGTGAATGCTTTTCTCTTTTTCTTTTGTTGCTTGATCAAAATTAAGGACACGGACCGCATTAGGTTTATTGCCACTGTCACTTTAAGACGTCGGATCATGTCCAATGACATGCGGATACAATTGCACTGATGCACATCCGACACACTCAGGGTGCTTCTCATTTCTTATTTATGCATCCTCGTTTCCTTTCCTCGCTTCCTTTCCTAGCTCCTCATCTCCTCCCCTGTAGGTTGTGAGGGAAGGACGCAAGGAAAGAAAATGAGGACGGAGGAATCGAAATGAAAGCTTTTTTTATACATTGGAATACTTGATCACTCGAGCGTCATTTCACAGCGTCATCAGCAGCGCTCAAAGGATCTGCCCTTATGTTGTTGAAGTTTGTTTATTTAAGAAATTCATAATGAATAATAATAAAGCAAGATACCCTGTTGAAATATGTGATATGTGTGGTTTATATAAACTGCAAAGGTAAATTATAAATTATAAATTAAATAAATTAAAAAGATTGTGACCGATGTGAAGGGGGAGGAGAATGTATACGTGCGTCACATTTAGTCAATAAAACACTTCCGCATAGGATACACCTGTGTATCCTCGCTCATAACTCCTCCGAAAGCCTCATCACTTCTCGATCCTCGACTCCTCGCGGTGCAATTAGAGAATTGAAATGTCCTTCTAGATGGCTGTGCTTGATTGGTTTCCGGGTCATAGGATGGAGGACAGAGGAGCGAGGAGGTGAGGAGGGATATTGAGAAGCACCCTCACAGTTTAAGACATAACCAGCATAGTTTACATGAATACTCTCCAAAAAGGACATTTAGACATACTGTTGTGTATTTCTCCACTCAGACACGAAAGAGAGCTCAATTCAGTAGCCTACTCGCGCGCTGTAGGTGTATTGTGCATGACTGCACGCTTCGGGTTAGGTGTGTGCGCAAAGAAAACCGCACCGAATAGAGCTCTTTTTTGCATCGTCACTCTTATTCAGAGATCTATATGTCTGCTCTACTCATTCTCCCAGACGTTCACATTTTTTAACGTTTTATGACCGCGGGGTAGATCACGTTACAGTAGCCTACAAATGTGCGCATCTACCACACACGCAGGACATCTGACGGATCGCTTCCCAAATCGTCACTATCTAACATTTTCGTCTAGTTTTTATTCGTTGACGAAAATGTCAATAGATTTTCGTCATAGTCTTTGTCATTCAAAACTAGGTTTTATTTAGTTATCGTCTCGTTTTCGTCTGTGAAAAAATGTCGTTGACGAATAATTTTCGTCGTTATTTTCGTCAACGAAATTAACACTGCAAGAGTGTAACTGCGTCCCCCCTCTACTTAGTAGGCATTTCCACCTGTCGAGGAGCTCCTTCAAGGCATGAAGAACTTCAACTGATTTAACTATGGAGAAGTGAGACACAAAAAGAAAAAATTGGCGAAAATGGCCCACGGAAGGCATTCTCACAAGGTAGCGTGGCCGAGCTTTGATTAGGTAATTCGATTAGGCTTTGATTAGGTAATTCAGTTGTGTTTGATTAGAGATGGAATTGCAATCTGCAGGGAGGGGGGCCTCCAAGAGTGTAACTGCGTCCCCCCTCTACTTAGTAGGCATTTCCACCTGTCGAGGAGCTCCTTCAAGGCATGAAGAATTTCAACTGATTTAACTATGGAGAAGTGAGACACTAAAAGAAAAAATTGGCGAAAATGGCCCACGGAAAGCATTATTACAAGGTAGCGTGGCCGAGCGGTCTAAGGCGCTGGATTAAGGCTCCAGTCTCTTTGGGGGCGTGGGTTCAAATCCCACCGCTGCTAAGTCTGCATTTTAGAAGGCACCTGTGAAAAGACTGGAGAAGTGACACTTCTCTTCAAAACTCAGCCGTTTTTGCTTTCCTTGGCCGAACTCGGCGGGCTTCAGAGCCTGACGATGAAGGTCCACACCCAACAATTTCTCTATTTCTGAAATTTAATGGCCAGAGAATGGCCCACTAGAGTGGCCAAACAAGCTTGGCCGAGGCGTCTAAGGCGCTGGATTTAGGCTCCAGTCTCTTCGGGGGCGTGGGTTCGAATCCCACTGCTGCCAGCAGAGGTTTTAATGAGGGCCAGACACCTAAAGTGTGCTCTGAAAAGGTGCAAAAGCAGCTGAAAATATGCATCCTCTTGAATCAGAGACAACAATAACTTGCAATTATTATAATGACACTTCCAAAATGAATTTAAATATAATAATAATGTATAGCACACAGGGGTGCCCAATCCTGCTCTGTGCAGGACAGTCGATCGGCAGGACTGAGAGTTTTTGGTGAACTGACAGCTACTGTCGTGGCTAATTGCTGGTCTCTGGTCCTGATCAGTAGTTTTTCAAAGTCTAGTAGGAGTTAGTCTTCAAAAAGTTTTCAGAGTCGAAGTTCCAGGTCTCAGAAGAAGAACTTTATTGAGCAATTCAACAAAGTGAGATGGTCAGCTGAATCATCTGATCTTACAGTGGTTGAAACATAGATTTTACACATCTTTCTTATCGCCAGTGTCCAATTAGTGTTTGTACCGTTATCTCTTACACATTGCTCCTCCTTGGTATCACGCCACCATTAAGATCACATGCTCCGAGGCCTTATTTCTATTGGTGGCGGAGTATCACATGTATAGTTTTTAAAAAAATATTACATCATATATGTTTTTTAGTACTTTCCTGTACCTTGCACCAACGTCATCTATGCATTAAAGGTACTTTTCCAACTCTACATTGCCCTATGGCTAGGGTGACCAGATTTCTCAGAGTGGAATACGGGACAGACACAGAACCCATAGACCCACAACACCTACTGCACACATACAAGTATTTACACTTAATAATATTGTTAGCTATGTAAAAAAATAAATGTAGACTTACATAAAATTGCAGATCAGTGGGAACAAGATGGTTCAACAGCATCATTCACTGTTGCTGTTTTGTATTTTTCACTGGAACCAATTTTTGCCAGCGTGCGCTTGTCTTTTAAGAGTTTATCATAAAATGCGGAGCAGTCCAGTCCGAAATTAATTCGTACGAAAAGCATTGCCTTCTTTGTTGTTACACTCAGTCGAGATTTTTCATCCGTCCATGATGCATTCATTAACGAGAACACACGCTCCACAGGTGCATATGTACCAGGCAGGCATAAAACAAACTCCACAGCCAAAGATAAGACTCCAAAGTTGAGTGACTTGCTCCCCATCTCACTAAACACGTCTGTCCATCTATCAGACACAGCCACCTTGTTTTTGTTCCACTCAGTGATGTGACAAGTGACAATGTTTTTAGCACAGGCCCACTCATCAAAGAGCATGGTTTCGTCAACTGATGTGAGAGCAGGTATTCTTGAGTAGAACTTGCTGAGGCTGCTCTGAATGTCTCTCCATTCTGGAACACTTCTCAGTAGGACCCACTCTAGTTCTCTTGTATTCTCCAGTGAGCAGCTCCAATTGTCAAGGTAATCCACTGATGCTGAGTAAAAGCTTCTCACTGCACAATAAAAATCATCAGCTTTTATGTCACCAGCTTCAACAAGGGTGTCTAACTGTTTTGATGTCAGAGGGAATGAATGATTCCTCCAGCCTGGCCTGCAAGACATTTCTCAGATCATAAATGTGCAAAGCCACTTCTGTGGCAGATATATTTTCTTGCTCTACTGTCGCCAGTGCACGATGGAAAGCTGCAGTTTGCTTAAGTGCAAATCCATGCCAAAGTTTTGTGCAAGGGCTGCTGAATGTGTCTTTTAGAAACTTTGGCCACTTTTCTTGAGAAAGAAAGTATGCACGTAGACCATCAAAAAGGTGCAGAATTCATTCAAGAGCTGGACCAAGAGAGAGGAAACGTGTGCTACCATGCTGCAGTAATTTTTGATAGTCCAGCTGTACAAAGTCACAAAACTCCTTGAGCTCCCTTACGCGCACTGTATAGATATGAAAGTATTTGTATACCTTCACAGCAAAACACTCCAAATCAATTGGTAAGCAATCCACTGCTGTTTGCAGGGTATTGTGGATGATGTGTGCATTACAGCCAATGCCCAGAATATCCCTTCCTAGCTGCATTTGCAGCTTTCTCCAGATATTGCCATTACCAGCTCTTTTAACACCACCAAAGTTTGTGTTAGTGTTATCAGCACAAAGTGCAACTATTTTCTGATCAAGGCCATGTTTTTCAATGACATGGGAAATGTAGGCAGTTTGCAAATCAGATGTCTCACCTGGCAGAGATGAAAATTCAATTATCTTGACCTTTACACCCTCTAGTGGCTAGAAGTATCGCACAAGCACAGGAAACAATTTAATGTCTTTGTGGTTGGATGCATCCACAGTTAATGTGACACAGGAGCACTTGTCCAAATCATGCTGAACTTCTTCCTCTGACAAAGGACCAAGAACGTTGCATATTATAGCCTCAGATTTAGTGCGAGCAGAAGAAAATTTCGGATCATACAATTTCTTGATCAATTTTGCAGTGCAGTCAGCTGACCGAAAACTATGGCCATGAATAACAGAATGGTATGCAAAAAGTCCTTCACTTGCATGCACTTTATCAGATTCGCAACTTTGCTTCACAAAAAATTCGCTGACACTTGGAGTAGCACACTTACTTTTGGCAGCGTCCATGTGCTTTTTTGTGTGCATATGCTGCGTAATGTCGGCTCGGCCTCCGTGAGCAATGGAAAAGCGAGCCCCGCAAATGTCGCATCTTAATTTACTTGCCTCTGATAGTGACTCTCTTTTGAGAAATTTAAACTCTTTTTGAAGATCCTCATTAAATGTACATGTACGCTTCTTTGACATCTTTGCACCTGAGTCAAGCTTATCCGTTTGCTCTCGTCTCGTATACACTTAACTGTGACGTCGGATTCCGCCTTCACTAAATGCAAGTTGATTGAGTGAATTGTGATTGGATGGAATTGTCCTTCTGCCTTCTCTTATTGGATGGAAAAATGTTTTCTCTATGAGGAAAATATATGAGGTGATTTGTTAGTTTTATTATTAGGCTATTTCGAAGAGTACTCGCGCTATCACTCAGGAAAAAATAAAATAAAATAAAAAACCTAAAATATATATTAACGATGAAATACGGGACAAAACATGATTTTTTCATAATAAGTCGGGACACTAAAATTAGAGTTGAAATACGGGACTGTCCCGGGAAAAACGGGACGTCTGGTCACCCTACCTATGGCCTACTGTTGCTCAGCATTACAGCATTCAGACTTGAGCATCAGATAGAGGAGGGGTAACAGAATTCTCCAACACATCCCCGCTTTGGGACTAACTCCAGTCCCACCTTCAATTTTCCCAGGATGTATCTCCATGAGCAGGTCTCTTTCATATCCTACCAATATGATCAATTTAGACCATCCAGTCATTCTACCAATAGACCTGTTATCACAGAGGTACACCCTGGAGGAAGAGTGAGACCAAACATCTCCACCCCCATTTGTCTGGAGTGGAGTAAAAGATCTCGCCTTCCTGTCAAACCATCATTCTCTATATGGACAAAGCAGCTTCAAACATTCAGTGTATTCATCATACAGTGTATAGTCTCGAAGTTACAATTGTCCCACGATGCCAGAGGAACCATGCAGCCGCTTCCTGGTGGCCCGTGGCGCTATCTGGGTTGCTACACCGTTGCCAGAGGTGCCCTGGCAGTGCCTAGGGCGCTATCTGGTGTTGGAGCAGACAGCGGGTTTTTAAACCACCAGTTGAGTCTGCCCTTTGTTGAAACAACAGTAGATGACCGCGCTTGCAAATAATTCCTCTTTTACATCTTATATACAACAGTTCCAGTAGTCTAAATGCACACAATGTCAAGGCTTCTACGTTTTGTTACTGTAATATGCCCATATATGTAAAAAGGTGGATAAAGTGATCTAAAAATAACAAAAACACTCTCATTTCTTTTGCATACAATTACATCACCTCATACCACGGGTAATGTTCTGTTTTAAACCTTCTATTTCCCTTCAGTCTTGCATTAAAATTTGTGACAGCAGTGTGATTATATAAAAACATATCTTAACATGATTATAAGTATAGGATATACAGGACGGGGGCCCTTAAAATAAATGCATAACTGCCCATCTTACTAACTCCCTACTCTACCCATGCATGTTCTAACAAGCTTCCTATTTTTACCCCCAAAAAGAAAGACAGAGTTTTCTAACTCCCTCTCTTGTCAAAAAACAAAGTCAAAAACCTTATAACAAAATTAACAGGTACCCCCAGTCCTTTTACCTTTTTTCATTAGAACTCATCTAACTCATCCAGGCCTGGTCCAATAGGATAGACTCCTGAGTTGCATCCAATGTCAACTCTGTCTCTGACACATTGATCATCTGCTTGGCTCGGGTCATTGACTGAGCAGCTGCAGTGGCCAACATGGATCTGAGAAAAGGTATAACGCAACAGAACAGCAGAAGAGCAACAACAACAACCACAACTATTATTATCTCCACCTTAATCAGCCACTCTGCCCAGGCTCCAAACAAAGAAATTTCTTCATAGCCCTAGTGAAAGTTCCATCGGGGGCTGTGTTATTAGGAATAAATGTGCAGCAGTCAGTCCCAAACATTACACATACTCCTCCTTTATCTGCCAATAACCAATTCAGGGCTTGCCTATTTTGCCATGTCATTTTGCTGGTGGCTTTTAATTGTTGGCCTAGCGCCTCAAGTGCATCATCCGTATAATTAATAAATCTTTGCTGATTGTAGTATATGTAATTTATACATTCAGTATTCTTATTAACAGGTACCCATAGAAGAAATGATTCAAACCCTGACTTTATTTCATCCCTAGCCTTAAATTCATGTGGTATTCCTCTAGGCTGTCCAATTGCATCAATTTTAACATTGGGATCTGGGGTATAAGCTCTCTTAGCTCTGTGCTTATGTCTACTCAACTTTTCTATCGTTTCTTCCTCATTGAGATCCCAGTTTACAATTCCTATTCCTTGAGCTAGCCTCACCCTGGCACAGAGTCCTTTCCAATCAACTAGGGTGGCTCTTAGTCGTTTACCCCCACATAGCCAAAAGAAATCAGCTACTGCTTCAGTTTGATTTTCAAGTGGTCCAATCAGGGGAAAGGATATGGTAGCATTCTCGCAGTTTTCATGAGCACCTGTTACAGACATGTTTTTATTTATTGTTGCTGTGGCATATATTGAGCTAGAGGATTTATATACGTTCGTCTCGTTGTACATCTCATAATCCAGGTGCCAAATTATAGCACATTTACCTTGAAAGGTTCCTACATTTCGATAGCCCATAGTTTTGTTAAAACATTCATACTCCAATGTTTTATCCAGAATGTAATTTTGTGGGGTCTCCTAATTGGCTTTATCTATTCTTACGTCAAGCTCCTTGCATGCACTTCCCCAACCCTCCTGGTTATAAAATCTTTGATAATAGTGGTTCCCTAACATGGCCAGGCACTCAGCTGGACAGTATGGAATTACATGTCCAGTTCTGTTACAATATTGTGAATTAAATCTGGCACACTGCATGTAGTCATATTGGTTTGGTACTATTCTTAACTTCTTCAAAGGTGAGGGTGAGCATAATACACATGTGCCTTGTTTTACCTGTCTTACAGTATACACTGCCCATTTATACCATTCATTATGATAGTCATCATCCAACAGTTTTTCTTTTTGTAGTTCTACTTCCAAATCAACTTCAGTTTGGGTATAATCTTCATGAATAGTCATAGCTTTCTGCAGGGATCTTTTTACATTATGTCTGCGTGCTTTGTTACCTTGTGTTGGTTGAGTCAGGGTGGCTTATCCCACTCAAAGCTTGAGAGGTCTGGTAATTCAGTGTCTGGGGGATTAATTTCTGGGAGGTCAATGTCTGGGAAGTCATTTTCTGGGAGGTCGATTCCTGGGATGCCGATGTCTTGGAGGTTGAATGTGACAAAGTTGTATGGTTCATCAGCAGAGGGTCCTTCTCCAGGGGATTGTTCGCCTGGAGGCATTGTGTCTGGGGAAGCTGCTGCATGAGGTGTATCACCAGAAAGACCAATACTAGGAGCTCTCTCACCTTCAGGCTCCAGGTCCTCTGAAGGCTGTCCATCATTCCGCTCCGGCATTTCATCCCTTGGCTCAGCGTGTTCAGTCTCCCTAGAATGAGGTTCATCAATGTTAATATCTTCACTTTCAGTTCCCTGCTCTTCTGGGGCATCTTGAGTTATCTCCTCTTGACTCCCTTCCTGACTATCTATTTCCTCCTCTTGCCTTCTAGGTCTCAGCCTTGGGACTCGGGTGCAATGATTCAAATGATACCAGGTTGTGCTGCCCTCTAACTGTACTGCTGTGGGGGTTGCTCTTACTACAGTATAAGGTCCTTCTCTTCGTGGCTCATTCCACCTTCTCCTAAAGACTCTTAGGTATACCTGGTCTCCAGGTACCACCAGACAGGGAACTTCTTCCTCTTCTCTGGGTCCCCTGTTTTGTTCCTGTGAATGAATAGCTTCATGTATAGCAGTCAATTGTCTCATATATGTCCTTAATTCCAATTGTAACTGTTCTAACGGTGGCCCGTCATAAGGTCCTCTCAAATGAGGCACAGGCATTGGTCTCCCAGTCAACATTTCATGGGGGGTCAGATTAGTGATCCTGTTGGTTTGCATTCGATAGCTCATCAGTGCGAGTGGCAACGCATCTACCCAATTAAGCTTAGTGTCCGCACAAATTTTGTTGATTTTGGCCTTAATAGTCCCATTGACCCGTTCCACGAGTCCCTGTGACTCAGGATGGTAGACACACCCCAGTCTCTGCTTGATCCTCAACTGTTGTATTACTGCCTTTACCGTTCTTTGAATAAAAGCAGACCCATTGTCTGAACTGATCTGGGATGGGATACCAAATCTTGGTATGACCTCTCTCGTCAGAAATTTTATCACTGTCTGTGCTCCTTGCTCTGCTGATGGTTCTGCTTCCACCCATCTACTGAATCTGTCTATAATGACCAACATGTACCTTTTTCCTATTACTGCTTTTATCATGTCCATATAATCCATTACTAGATGCTTAAAGGGTCCTTCTGGAACAGGAATAGAGCCTATTGGAGTTGTTGTTCCTTTTCTTACATTGTTCTGTGCGCAAATTTCACATTCACTCAGAAATTCATCTACCCTTGTTTGTAAGTATGGGGACCAGAATCCTTGTCTTTTTATCTTTCTCATAATCTCCCCCCTTCCACAGTGGTCAAAACTGTGGGCGTCAGGTATAAGAATATTAAGCAATGGGGTGGGGGCTATCATAAAACCTTCATGAGACCTCCAGATATTATTAGCATCTCTAGTCGCCCCCCTTTGTTGCCATAAGTGTATTTCAGGTGGTGTAGCTCTGGACTGCATTTGGGCAATACTTTCTATAGTAGGGAGGGGCTGGATCAAAACGGATGGTGCCATTACAGCAGATTGACACCCAGAAGCCAATTTTGCTTGGCTATCTGCGGCGTTATTGCCTTTGATAACAAAATCATTTCCTTTCTTGTGAGCCTGGCATTTGACGATGGCCAATTTGGCTGGAAACATCATAGCATTAATCAATGCAGTAATTTGGTCCCCATGTTGGATTGGGGTTCCATCACTCTTTTTGAATCCTCTTTGTTTCCATACTGCACCGAAAAGATGGCATACCCCATGGGCGTATGCAGAATCCGTATAAATGTTGGCTGCTTTATTTTTGGCCAGCAGACATGCTGCCGTAAGGGCTTTTAGTTCGGCCAACTGTGCTTAACAAGGCTGTTCACAACGTTGTGTCAGCACAGGAGTAAAATTGTCCCCATCTCGTTGTACAACAGCAAAACCAGCATGATTACCCGAGTGATCTCTAAAGCATGAGCCATCTACAAAGTAGTCCACGTCTGCATCAACAATTGGTGTTGATTCCAAATCTGGTCTCAGACGAGTGAATGCTAGAGAGGCAGCAACACATTCATGAGGTGTTCCTTCCCCCTCTACTGGGACAAAGTTAGCTGGGTTTGTTGTGGTACATCTTTTGATTGTTATATCAGGATAAGTCAACAATGTGGAGTACGCCAAACATCTGGCCTGTGTCAAAACAAAACGTCCCTGTTCCAATGACTGGATAGCCCATAGTAACAGCAGAGGCTTTCTCAAAAGCAAAGTATACTGCAGCTAGACCTTGTTGATAACATGGTGGGTAGCCTTGGGCTACACTGTCCAATTTGGTGCTATAGTGGGCAATGGGTTGCTTCTTCCGCCCACTGCATGTCTCCTACATCAGGACAGCAGAAGCAAAGCCCTCTTTTCTGTCTGCTACATACAAATGGAAAGTTCTGTCATAATTTGGAATCGTTAATAATGGGGCTGTTTGTAATTCTTTTTTGAGTGAGCTGAATGCTATCAGTGCATCAGGATCCCATTTCAATGGTTCTCTAAGATTTTGGTGACCAGCCTGTCTCATAATGGTCCGCAATGGAGCTGTTTTGATCGCATAATCTTCTATCCAATTAGCACTAAAACCAGTCATTCCCAAAAATGTCATCATTTGACCCACAGTTTGCTGTTGGGGTGCTTTACTAATTCCTTCCAATTGGCTGGGTGATATTGCCTTTGTTTGATGTGCAATTAATCGACCCAGATACTCTACTTGAGGCAAGCAGTATTGCAATTTCTCTTTTGTGGCTTTATGGCCACCTTCTGCTAATTTGGTTAATACTTTAATGGAGTCCTGATGGCACTGTTCCAGCGTTGTTGAACAGATCAACAAATCATCCACATACTGTATTAATGTACTATCCAGTCTTAAGTCTTCTAGATCAAGTTTTAAAACTTGGTTAAACACATGAGGTGAGTGTTTAAATCCTTGGGGCATTCTCGTGTATGTGTATTGTTTACCTTGGTAAGTGAAGGAAAAAAGGTTTCTGCTTTCTTCTGCTAGAGGAATGCTGAAAAATGCAGAGCACAGATCAATCACAGTGAAATAGTTAGCAGCAGGTGGAACATTTGTCAAAAGCGTATGTGGGTTTGGCACCTCAGCTGGCCAGTCTTCCACTACTTCATTCACTGCCCTTAGGTCATGCACTAGTCTCCACTTAGATTTATTGGCTTTTTCTACTGGTAAAATTGGAGTGTTGCAATAGCTAGCGGTCTCAATTAGTACTCCTGCCTCTATTAACCCTTCAATTGTTTTTCTTATGCCTTCTATTGCTTCGCGTTTCAGTGGGTATTGCTGTTTCCTAGGCAGCTGGACTCCTGGTTTAATAGCAAATCTCACAGGGTTCGCTGACTTGACTAGTCCTACATCTGTGTCATGCTTAGACCATAACTGTAGGGGCACCCTTTCTTCCATTTCTATCATTAATTCCTTCATTTTAGAGATTGAGTCATGTTGTTGTTCTGTTTCCACAACCAGTTTTGGGGTACCTATCATATTAGTTACACATAGAATCTTTAGGTGTGTTTTATCTGGTGTTTGTAAAATAAAGGGGTTCTCAGTGGCTTCCCACCGTTTTTCCTTAGCTTTTAACATCATTGGACCTAGATCTTTTGCCCGACATCCTTCAATGACGCACAACGTCACATGTGGGACTGAATTATCAACCCTAAACCATGTTCTGGTGAAGTCACTGTCTTCAATTTGTAGTGCTGCCCCTGTTGGTCCTATAATTATATGGTGTGATCTTAAATGCACTTTCTGGCCCTCAGTTTTCTCTAACCACTCTTTTTCCTGTTCTGGATCCCTAAGGGGGTCATATATCATTGTACAGTGATATTCAGTTTCTGGTGAGGTTGGTTTCAGGAATTGTTCTTTTATATACTTTTCCTATCTATCCAGTGTTTGTCTTAGTCCCTCATCTAAATTCCCAATCCAAAATGCATTAGCTTGTGGTTCCTGTTGATCCATTTCACTCATTACTATCATCTGTTTTATACCTGCACTATCTATATATATCCCTTGGGGAGTGCACCATATCTGTAAATTTAGCTTGCATATTGCATCTCTTCCCAACAGATTGACTGGTGTTTGGTCTGATACTAGCACAGGAATTTTAATTTCAGAGTCTTTGACTTTTATGCTGACAGGAGTTGTCATTGGAATTAGCTGCGTTAGTCCCGAGAATCCTACTGTCTTTACATATTTTCCAGACCTGGGGAGGTGTGAGGCATAAGTTGGGCTCAAGCAGGTATATGTTGCTCCTGTATCAAGCATAATAGGTGTTATCTTGTCCTCTATCTTAACCCGCAGCATAGGTTCTTGGTCAGCATTTGATGACAGCATTGGAAGCTGACTCCTCCCCGTAGGATTCTCTGGGCATCCCTAGTATCCTTGGTCCGGGCCACGCCATGGGTTGACGGGGCCAGATACCTGATACTGCTGGTTTTGATTTCCTTGTCGCCCTGGCTGTCTTAGCTGGGGCCCATCTTGGGGCCATAGGTTAACTGGGCAGAATCTCTTGGTGTGTCCAGGCTGATTACATCCCCAACAGGTGCTTGGTTGGTCAGGGTTTCTTTGCTGGTTGTAAAATTGTCTCCCTCTTCCTCTTCCTCTTCCTGGGATTGTTCCATTTCTATTGTCTTGATGTTCAGGAAGGTATATTACAATTGGTGCAGCCAGTTGCTGTGGGTTTCCTGAGTTGACGGGCACATTCTGATTCATGTTGTTTGGTGCTTGCTGGACAGTCTGGGGAGCTTGACTTGGTATGTTGACAGCCGCCATCATGGCAGTCGGGTCGTCTGTCTCCTTCACCGCAGCTTGCACTTTCTTCTTTTTGTTGATTGATTCATCCAGCTGCAACTGGGTTAGTTTTCTTTGAAGATCTCTTTCTTGGTTTTTCAGCTTCTGCTCATTTTTTCTGTGTTGTTCTACTGCATGAGCCACATGGTCACTAAATTATTTAGGTGACTTTGAGGTCAGTCCCACCACATCTTCTAACTTGGCTTTCACTGGTGCAGGCATGGCTTCCACAATGGCAGTTCTGAACAGTGCTGTTATTACTGGGTCATGTTCGGGGTCTCTCTCCAATTCTTGCTTCCACTTCCTTGCTTGTTTCTGGACATAGGTGATTGGGTTTTCTCCGTCTCCTATTGGCTCTCCTTTCAGTGATTTTGGGTCCATTTGGGTCTGATAATATTTTCTCAGCACTTGCCATATCGCTGGTGTGCATTGGTCCAGTGGTCTGGCGTCCATTCTAGGTGAATCAATCGCCTGATGTAGTCCTGCGTCCTGTAAGATCTCATTAGTCCTAGCTCCTCCCATGCATTTAGCCAGCAGGGCCTTAACATCTCCAAGGGCCAAAATCTTGCCCATTGTCTCTTCTTCCAGCGATCTGATCCACTTGCCAGCTCCTTCATGTAAATCAAGTATGTGGGCTATCAGTCCTTCCAGATCCTGCCCCGCCCACGGCACATACTGTCCCTGTTGACCTTTAATTAGGATGGGGCACTGCACAGTTTCTTCCTTCAGTGGGTCCTCCTCTTGTTTGCATGTACTTATCATAGGGCAAAACTTATGATTTTCCATATGCCAGTCTTCTTCTCCCCTATACATGCTTGGTTTCTTTAGTGCCGTTCCCTTAGGTTGTATGGGGTGGCTGGTGGGGCAGCTGGCGAGATATCCTCAAGGAGTAGGGTCCCTGTCACACTCTTGACTTCCCTGCGAGGTCTGGCTGGGCTGAGTGAGCGTGACTTGTGCTTTCGGCGGTTCTGATGTCTCTGGTGTTCTTGAGGTTCGTGTTGTTCTGAGCCCGTGACATTCTTCAGGGATTCCTGTAAGCGTTTAAAGCTGTGATTGATTTGTTCTTCTGTTGTCCTTATATCTTGTTCCAGCTCATCACATTCTTGTTCGAACAGCTGATTGGTGTCTACTTCCTGGTTCAGTTTTTCCCCAAGACTCTGCAGGGCTTTCGCTGCATAATGGTATGGATTAGACAGGGTGGGGTTCTTGCGTTCAGTAAGGTGTTTCCTATTCAAGCTGCTACCTTGGCTTCCATCATGGCTTGATGGCCCCTTTTTAGTGGAGATGATGCTTCAAACATGTCAGCATCTGCCAATATTTTGTGGTCATAACCTGTATTCCTGTGGTCTTCTCTTTCCTCCTCCTCTCTTTCTTCTTCCTCATCCTGCGTATCTGTGAGGGTTACGTTGCCTTTGATCTTCACAGTGCCCTCCATCAGGGGGAGCTGTTTACCAGTCATATCATAGGGTGTGAGCTAATGCTCTCCTATGCCTTTCTTTCCCGTATTCACTGAGTCCCTCCCACATTTGTTTTTCCCTTGACTTCAAACTTTTTCCTTTAAACCTTTTTCTGACTGTTTATCGTCTCTTTATCTTTTTGCTTTATTTGCAATCCGTCTATTCATGCGCTTAAAATTTTATTCACACACTTCTATCCCTTCTTCAATATCAAAAGTATGTAGAAAGCCCCAATGTTCAGTCTTAATTCTCTTTCAACAGACGCTGGGTTTCTCTATCTGGATCACAGTATTTGCAGTCTGGCGAATGGCCAAATAGTGGACCAAACCAATTCTTTGGAGTGTTCTTTGTTTTTTTGGTAAGCACAGTTTTTCACTTGATTTTTACTTGTTAGTTTTATTTTATCCATTAATTTCTAATACATTTTTATACTTCTTTTTTCTATTTATTCTTTATTCTGGACTTTTTTCTGCTTCTGCTGCTATTTCTCACTAATTGGTTCCACTGTCCTCTGCTTCCCAGCACTATCACTGATTAATGACTAGTTAATGCACCTCTTGGCAGAATGCCCGGGAGAGCCAAAAACTCCCTTCTCTCTATATTTTAGTCTTCTGGTGTATACTTTTACATTCTTTAACTCAATTCTTTTAACTTTTCTTACCTTTTTATGTAAAAAAAAAAAAATATATAATAATTATTATAAGGATTTTAAATGTTTTTGTTCTTTATCTATACTTTACCTTCCTTACTTTGTGCACATTTTAATACCCCCTATTCTCTTTCACAAAAGACAGACAGACAAACAAACAGGTGGTCAGTGTACTTCCTACACTGCCTGGCACCTTTTAAACACTTCTTTTACTAGACAGTGTACTCTTACTTCATGAGCGTGTTGTGGCAAAAATTCTGTTAAACATCATCACTGCGTAAGAGACACTCAGAGTCAAATTAATAAAAAGAAAAGTATTTATTCTTGCAAGAATAGGTTCAGTCTAGTACACAGAAGTTACGCTGTGCAAGAGAGTGACACACAACAGGAAGATATGAGACAGCCTTTATACTGTTTTCAAGGTTCCTCCTCACCCGCTGTACCTTTCACCCACTCAGATAAGGTCCTTACTGCTGTTCAGTTTCTACTTAAAGACACAAACTGGTACTGAAATAAACTGGCCAAAACTGACCGTCCCTAAGGTCAGAGGTCCTGTCCCATATGTTCCTGGAAAGTCACGCACAAGCACGTACACACATATACTTTTATACATTGAATAGGTTCTTTCTCTTATGATACCTGTTTGGGATCAATGACTATTAAAATTTCCACTACAATTCCCCCCTTTTTATCATTCAGATTACCCAATCATAATAATAAAAATAATAGAACAAATTTTAAGTCATTTCATCACACTTATACTCTTCATCTCTGGTTTTCACTGACCACTCTCTTAAACATTTGTGAAATAACATTTGGAAAAGTAAAAAGCTTAGGCTGTTTTTGTGGGGATAGTCCCTTAAGTATTAGCAAGCAAGTAAAGACTTTATCTGCGGCCGGGCTGAATGAATAAGCACTGTTATTGCACTCCCGACCTAGGTCGGACCCTCAGTCACCTCAGTATAAACAAGAAATAGTGTATAGTTTAAGTAGGAAACACATCAATTTAACATGGCATTTCAACAGGCTAAGAAATACGAAGAAATAAAAGTAGAATAAAATCCCTCATTTCGACCCCTCTCCTTGTACGTCATCACAAAGCGGATAACCACATCTTTTAACCTTCTGTTCATATCAAAAACATTCATAGAAAGAAAGAAAAAGAAAAGGAAACATACACTTTAACACATGTCACAGTAGCTCCCACTACTTGTATCATCATATTTTGTTCATCCAATTGAACAGATTCCCAGCTTTAACCGGTCTCTGTACTGAGCTGGAAACACATTATAATGCATGGTAAAAATAACAATATTGATAATCCTATCGCTGAAATTGGTAGTACAGTACCCCCAACCCCCCAAAGATTAACCAATCTTATCCATTTACCATCAGTCCACGCCCATTTCCATATATCACCTCCATTTTCCTAACCATATTTTCTTAACTTTTAACTCGATTCAGCCAATGGTTTTACTTAGTAAGCTCTATTTAACACAATATTTAATAAAATCTATCCAGAAAAGGTTTTATATTTTTTATCCATTCTTTTAACCAATGTAGTTGTTCAAAATTAACTCTAATATTTCAAATACGGACCATCTTTTAGCTTATTACCATACATATTCTCCCATGATCGGCCTTTCTTACCCTTAATGGAAAGCCTAATCAAGTTTCTTCAATAATAATCCCTATAATTTACCTGAAATATTTTCTAATGAATCCTTAACCAATCAAATCATTTGATCTAAGCCCTATTTTGATTCAATCAAATAAAATCATCAAAATCATCACAAAAACACATTCTTTTGCTAAACTCAAACCATTAGTTGGTGCATCTTCCTCCAGGTGTGTTGGTCATCTCGTTTCCGTCTTCACCAGGGTGACTCTTTGCGAGTCGTTGCCGTAGTCTTCCCTCGCCGGTGAGGGAGGCTGCTACTAGCACGAGCCTTTGACCCCTCACGTTGTCCTCATATTTGATTGTTGAGGCCTGTCGGTGTAGTCTAAGGTGAGAGGCTTCGACCCAGGTGTCCCACTCTCCAACCATTTTCTGATCATTACCAGATTTGCCCCTTAGATCACGATGCACCCCTACTGGAGTGAACCATCTCCTGCTTTGACCTGTGAATGGAGACCTTAAGTATTTTGTTAGTGACCGCTTGTCTTGCCGCTCGTGCCTATTGGTGTGACCTGTGGAATTTTCACCATTTGTTCACCTTGCTGATGATATGCATTAAGAATTTCAAGTTTATTCTCAACACTTGTCCAATTCAACTCTGTTTCTTCTCATTTTACAAATCATCTTATCACTAAATAATTTCTTCCTCACTTAATAGCACTCGGGGTCCTTTTACCCTGAAAAACACTCAACCCACTTTGCTCATGTCCACAACACAATATTTATACATTTGGAACAGAATTAGTTCTGTTTTCTGCAATCCTTCCTGACATTCTGCAAAAGGAAAATCTTAAGTTATGCGCTGCGCAGGTGTGGCCTTGTTTCTTTCTTCCACACTAATAACCCAGGCCAGGATAGTAAGTCAAATTCATCCATAACCATTATTTTATTGGGCACATTCTGCCCTGCATCAAAAGTCTGCATGCTCTGTAAAGAAAAACAAATGTCGAGGTTATTTTCAGATAGTAAAGTACACGTAGTTTCTTTTGTCTGCTGTGCTGCCACGGCCTTCGCTGCTGCATCTGCCCTGGCGTCTCCTGTTGAAACAGTCCTGCAATTTTGTTATCAGCGTGTGCGGCACACTTACAGACAGCAATTTTGTTATGGAGAAGAAT
The DNA here is from genome assembly GCF_051911475.1 of Siphateles boraxobius. Taxonomy (NCBI): domain Eukaryota; kingdom Metazoa; phylum Chordata; class Actinopteri; order Cypriniformes; family Leuciscidae; genus Siphateles; species Siphateles boraxobius. Next base: position 5,040,768 of record NW_027508722.1, on the reverse strand, counting down.
GGCTTCTTGCCAGGCTTTTACCCTATTAAGCCCCTTGTCCTCCCAACATATACCGTCCCTTAATAAACCGAATTTTGTCAATTGTTATCCAAATTGTTACCATCCCCCCTTTTGATGCATGAATCATCTCGTGCATCAATCTAACATAATGGTGTTTGGATAAAGTTTGCCATCAACACTAACCCAAACGTTGTCCCAAAGCCAAAATTCCTCCAGACATCTTTCTCTGCCTCTGAAACAAAAATATGACTTAAAGCCACAAACACATCTTCTTATCAGAGTATTTGGAGGGCAACGGCCCTCAGTCTTACAGTGTATCCTGCTTTTCAGGCCTGTTGTTTGGTCTCTTAATCCCGTCATCTACAAACATTGTTTCTGAAAATTCTGTTTCAATTGTTTCTGTCAGGTCAGGTCGTGCTGTACAGACTTGGTCAATGTCAGTCAAACAACATTTTCCCCCTTTTGTTCACAATATTCATAAATGTGAAGGACTCTCTGGATAATTTGTTATTGACTTAGCCAATATGTCACTTTGTTATTGCCTTCAAATCTATAACATTTTAGTTAATCTCAACCCATGATGGACATCTCTCTACAACTTCACAAATCCAATTTACATAAATGCTTTTAATCCATAGATTGATTCCTAATTACCAGTAGCAGACAGAGCTGGATAACTAATCCATTTAAAGCTCGTCCCATTTTCTGCATCATCTTGTCATCAGATTGACTCAAAACTATTAGCTTTCTTAAAACTTGTCATTTGCCTTAACCCATCTGTAATGATAAAACCCTCATTCCAGAGGTTAATGACACAATATACACACTATTCAGACACAGTATTCGTACCCCAAACTAACACATACAAGACATAGAGTGCAGTCACCATCACACACACTCATATTAGACACATATTTTAACTGTTCATTTTTAATGTTCGCTTTTCATTATATCATCTCTAAAAAGATTTAAATTTTAAGTAAGATTTTAAACTTCACATTTTACTGTAGCTTTTACCTATTTTTACATGGTCTCTTAACCAGTTTCAAAACATGCCTGTTCATTATTCATTTCATCTTAGCAAAGTCAGCTGGGTTGTTTTGGTTCATTATCACTATTTTGTTCTTTAGCTTGCTCTATCAGGCCGATAACAGAAAGACAGACACAGTTACCATCCCTTCCTCCACTCAAGCAGTCTCTCTCACTATAAACAAATAATATTTTTCAACAGCCTCCTAAGACTGTAATTTAGACAAATTGTAATATTAAATTTATTACATTAACCTTTTACCATTCACCTTTGTTATCCAGACTCTTCTCAAATCTACAAAAGCCTGTCTTCATCTTTAGCCACCACCATGCCTAACGACCTTCAGGAGTTAAAACTATGTTATAGACATATTAGCTCAACATTAACTCTTCTATACATTTTACTTGCCCATATGGCAATCAACATCATGTCCCTCATATAATTAAGTTTTGTTACTGTCTCCGCAGCAAATAATGGCAATCACCTCATGGAATCAGCTGGCTTTTGAAAGTCCACTCCCGCTAATCATTTATCTTTAATTTTCTTCTCTTCAGGGTGTCGTCCCCTGGCATAGTTTCAGACACTTGTCACAATGAAAAACAAGCAATACAACGAATGCGGTTTCTGGTGAGTGGTATAGAGGAAATCACATTTCTGGGTCAGACTGCCGTAAAGTTAATTTTAACCTCACAGCGCATCTCACCTCTCAATGCTCTGCTGACCCCGGTGGCCTCCAGTAATCAGCGCTCAACTCTCATACCTTTCTCACAAATAACACCTGTTTCGTGACCCCCTGCGTTGGGCTGTCCCCTGGCCAGGAAGATCATCCCGTCATTGAGTAGCCACTCGTACACACGTACACACTGGTGACCGCTCATTCCCAATACAATCAGTTTTCTTCAACAGAACTCAGCTGTTTTCTGGAGCTTAGGAAAGGCACGTTCAAGAGTCACCAGAGCCATTCCGATTGCCTAATAGTGTTCACAGGGAGACAGGTTAATAACAACAGTATTTAATCACTTAAATCCATTAACTATCTTAAAAGCAGCAACCTAGCTACTTAGACTATACTCAGTGAATTTAGATCACAACCGTACATTCAGTGTACTTCATCTGTAGCCGGAGCCATCGGACCTGAATGGTGGAGACTAAATGAGACAAAGTTGTTACTGGTCCTAAAATACGCTAATCAAAATGTCACCTCTATCGTTTAAGGTCTGCATTATTTTAAAGACTTCTTTAAAGTCATTCAGTTTTACTTTTAACATTTTTAACATTTAAATACAAATTGCCCTCTGAATGGTAATGATTTCTTTTAACATCTCCATGTCTATGATTTTCAACTTAAATACTGTGCTTTACTTATGACACAGGCTCAGATAACAGCTTTTAGCTGACATTGAATCAGAGAGAGACTCTGAGGCATTCAGGACTGGTACACTGCATTTTCATAAAACTTTTAACATCAGACTTTATCTGCCATCTTTTAACTCTAGCCCAGCTTAAGGCATCTTTGCCAGAAACTACAAACATTTTCAAATAAACATAATTTTATAGTTGTCTTTTGCCAATACATCAGGGAATCTAGACATTACAAATTTCCACTCAGATTGAGTCTCTGTCGCCCTGGCACTTTCAGCCACAGCACACACCAGATTCAGATAAGCGAACTGTTTCAGCCAAATCACAAGCTTATCTTTTAAAAGCAAAGCATCAGCTTCTAGCTCTTTCATGGTCAACTTTTCAAGCTGTTTGTTTAATCAGATGCCTTTCAACACATTTTACATTTAGCAACTGTTAATTCGGTAGCCTACTACTTCTGCTTATTTGTTCTTACATAAAAATAATTATTCTAGTTCTCAATAACGTTTCACATTTCTCAATCTCCAATTAGGATTTACTTTTTGACGAGGCAAGCACTCTCTGCTTGTGATACTTTTGCAGTTATTGTAAATCATCTGTGAGATTAGTCTCTCTATATACTCTAAAATCCTTTTTTAAATGTTTAATTACAACACAATCATCCTGTTAGTTACTTTGATATATTTTGCTACTCACATTTGTTGGAGTCATTAATTTTACATCAACCTGTATTCATCAATTCACTTTTAAAAATTACTATTATAGATCTTTTCTTCAAAAGGATTCACTTTAAGAGTTCAATCCTTTGACCTCGTTTTTATCTCTTGTTCCTTCTCAGACGAAAATGTTAATATCATCATATTAAACACTGATCTACTTTCAAGCCCACATTAACACCAGAAATTTATATCACTTAATTACACTTTGTTTATTACACCTTCTCGGTGGGCATTTACAGTTACATGTTAGATGGTCCTGCTGACCACAATTAAAACACTCTCTGTCATCTAGTGGGTTCATGTGTCAGCCTCAACTACAGCATCAGACACCTGTCCTTTACTATAGTTTGATCACTGTGAGCTTGCAAACGGCTCCAACTTACTGCACACCCTTGAAGCAGTGTGTGTCCCATTCAGGAATGTAAACAGAGCCACTGATAAGCAGTTCTCTGTATTCTTTTACAGTCCACCAGTGGCGGATTTAATCACAATAGCCAAATCATAATCTTCATCATTATCATTGGCCGCACATTAATTTTAATAAGCTGCATCGAAATGCTCAAAATATTCTAAGTTGTTTTCACAAAGTTTTCATTTAACTTTAGTCATATTTGTCCAGGGAAATTATCCCCGACCCATAATTTCATTTATAAAACAGACAATATCTTTTGCTTCAATTACTTAATATCAACAAATATCCAACATTATACCTTATTGATTTCCAGAATTTTTGGTCAAAGTTGTCTTTACATTTTACTAATTTGGTATTATCATCAACAACCCTAATTACAGAACAAGTACATATCTAACATCCGGAAACCGAGGTGAATAAGCAAACCCTGTTGCTGTACCCCCAGCATAGCTGGACCCTAGGTTCAAAACACAATGGTTATCAAACTAAAACTAAAGCTAATTTCAATCATTATTTTACCATTAAAATATAGAATTTTTCCCATTTTGCTTAATGAAACATTCCTTATCTTTATATCACATTAATCCCCGTTAATCATACTCAATGCCTTATTTTTATTCTGAAACTCATTTTTCATACAGTTAATTTGACTTCCATAAATTCTGTCAGATATTTTATTTTCATCACATATAGTTTTCTACTATATTCCTTCTCAATCTTTCCCTACATGTCAGTTCCTTCTGCATCCTCTGTTCTACATGCTAATTCTTTCTTTTCTCTACATGCCAGTTCCTTCATTATCTAACCAGTACATGATTTTTTGCTAACAATCCCCACACACATCTCTCACACACCAACCTTTTTGTTTTTCACTTCCTTCTTCCATCAAGTCTCTCACCCGTCATAGTGACACTTGAATTTCCAATCTTTCCCTTGTTTTGATAACAATCCCCTATTTCACACAGACAGCCTTATTGCTGCTTGCAACTTCAATCCTTATCATGTAAATTTAAGTTCTAATCTAATGTAATGTCATCTAATGTCATGCATCCATTTACTGGATGAAGAAGTAAAACCCTATTTCTCTCGACAGTTCTTTTTAGCTGCCCCTTTAAGACAACAATCCATTGTTTGTCCACATTGCTTACACATGTTGAACACAGCCATAACTACCTTTTTTGTTTCTCACTGCCCTGTTCAACTGATTCTAGTACTACTTTCAGTCTAGTTGTGCTCAGTGTTCCCTCCCTGGGGAAATCATGGTATTTTCTCAGTTTTTTCAATATCTAAAACATAAATTTTCCCCCATAATTTTCTCATTTGATTGAAAAACCGGTGTATCAAATTTTGCATGCTTACCTTGAGACTTCCCCACAGTGGCGGATGCAGGACGTGACAGATGGGTGGGCCTGGATTAAGTCGAGGTGGGCCTGAATCTAGGGTTTAGTAGGCTATATTTATGGAGATGAGAAATAAAAACCGCACTGTACAGCTATGATCAGCTGTTCGGCCGAGCTTTCGAAGTTGTTAATACGGAAAGACCGAAGCTGACTGGTTGGTTTTAGTCAAATGACCTTGCGGCACTCTCTGAAAAGTTGAGATGTTTTTCATCTCGCCGCGGCATAGGCGCGCCTGGAAAAACGAGCGCGCTGCAGCCTGCACCACATGCGTATAGCAAGCAGTGTTGCCAGATTGGAAATGTCCAATTATCGTACCAGAAGTTCAAAATGATCGTATTTGGAAGAACTTTATCGTACACGACGTAAACGTGCAGAATACAGCTATTTATCCCAACATGTAGGATGGATTAGATGGAGTAGTGTTGACGTGCGGGCCGGGCGACACCTGTGGTGCCTGTGTGTGTGTGTGTGTGTGTGTATACGTGCTTGCGTGCAGGCAGGTGAGCCTGCAAAATGATTCTGGGACAGAGAGAGAAGCGGTAGGATGTGTGTTTGGACGAACGACTGAAAACTCTGAAATGAACGTACATTATGGGATTTTTTTCATTATTGATCGTACATCGTACAGAGGTCAAAATTATCGTACAAATACGATAATTATCGTACATCTGGCAACACTGATGGCAAGCTAAAGTATTCATAAAGCATGCGGGACGCGCGATTTGCCATAAAAGCGCGCATTCTTAACGTGCACTTTGTGGTCACGGAAAACGCGCGCCAGAAATTTGTGGTTTTTGCATTAAAAAAAAAATAATGTTTGAAACTTTATTGTAAAGTGTTACCGGAATTACAACTGGAAAATTTGCGATATGTGTCTCGAACGAAGGGATTAAGGGACTGTCCGAGGTGCTGAAATAAAAAACAGTGAACTTGAAACCGAGAGTTGTTTTTCTTTTCTTGTTACAAAAACACTTCAGAGGCATAAAACACCTGCAGACAGAAACAATATCATTTAAATAGCAGATCACACGTCGAGGACGCACGTTTTGATGCAAAAAACGCGCGTTTCTGACGCGCTTTTTCCGTGACCACAAAGCGCACGTTAAGAACGCGCGCTTTTATGACAAATCGCGAGTCCCTTGGCAGTCGAAACGCATGCGTTTGACGAGTCAATCAGATGCCTGACCACGTCTTTCACGACCGCATCGCTTCCATTATGAGCGCGAACATCTGAAATAACAAACTTGAGCGCGCAAAAAACGCGATATGTCAACGGGCCCGTCTTTGTCTTTCCAAGACACGGTGTTCATGTGAACAATCAGCCTCGTCCCCTTTCCTTGCAAGGGTGTCAAAGTCTGGACAAAATATGTACAGTGACATGACATAACTGCCAGATTCAAACTGTGCGTTCGCGCCTAGTCTGGCGCTGAGCCAGAGATGGACGCGCTCAGGCTTGTCATATATAAAGTGTTCGGCGGGCCGTATATGGCCAAACTTAATTCATTATTATTATTAAAATTAAAAATTTAAATTTCGTTTTTATTAATCTGATTGGATGGGCCACCTGTCAATCTGGGTGGGCACGTGCCCACCCAGGCCCGCCCATAAACCCGCGCCTGCTTCCCCATATTGGCTGCTTCTCTATTCTCTGTGGATTTCTCTTCAACGCGCGTTTTCCTGATCTGTTAGGCGTCCCCAACAGACCCGATTTTTTCTTTTAACCCAAATCGGTCGGGTTGCACTATTAGTGCCCTCCTAATTAAGGTTTACCAAAAACTGTTCTGGTTCCCCCTAATTAGCCTCAGTACCTAAAAACTATTTGCTCCGTGGCGGAACAACTCATTTTCAGGTTACCTATCTGTTTGAAATCTCTTGATCTGTTACAGACCTCAATTAATCTCAGATAATTTCCTCTCGTATCTGTTTGAAACCTCTTGATCTATATATAGATCTCAATTAATCTCAGATTACGTACCACAGAAACAGCCCTCAGCCAATATGGTTCACTCACATTTCATACCCGAAACAAAAAACTTTTCCCCAAAAGAAAATATTTTAGACGTCTCTTACCAGAGATATGTTGGTTGACACGGGTTCGCTTTCTTTTGATTCCAGTGGAGCCCCTCCCGGACCCGATAGCGGTCGGCCCCTCTCTCTCAAGCTTACGAGGTAGAGCTGGAACTGCTCAGTCCAGGTGGCCAAACACCGTCCGCTCTCAGGTCCAGAAGGCACTTCCAAGGAATCCCACTTCTGACACCAAAATTGTTGTGGCAAAAATTCTGTTAAACATCATCACTGCGTAAGAGACACTCAGAGTCAAATTAATAAAAAGAAAAGTATTTATTCTTGCAAGAATAGGTTCAGTCTAGTACACAGAAGTTACGCTGTGCAAGAGAGTGACACACAACAGGAAGATATGAGACAGCCTTTATACTGTTTTCAAGGTTCCTCCTCACCCGCTGTACCTTTCACCCACTCAGATAAGGTCCTTACTGCTGTTCAGTTTCTACTTAAAGACACAAACTGGTACTGAAATAAACTGGCCAAAACTGACCGTCCCTAAGGTCAGAGGTCCTGTCCCATATGTTCCTGGAAAGTCACGCACAAGCACGTACACACATATACTTTTATACATTGAATAGGTTCTTTCTCTTATGATACCTGTTTGGGATCAATGACTATTAAAATTTCCACTACAAGCGCAATCTCCACGCTATGCACTTCTTGCTTTTTGAGACAAACACACATACAGCAGCTTCTTTGGACCTGGAAATCAGACTCCCTTCTTATCTTTTATCTCTCAGTTGTTTTTTAGGTTCTTTTGCAGTGGGGTTTTATAATTGCAGAGCAATCATCAAGCGTGTCAGCTTTTCAGAGGCAATTCACAAAACAAAATATAAGCAAAAACTGCTTACCTGATTTTTGGCCGGCCTTTGTTTTGTGAATGCCACCGTCAGCGTCAACACCACGATGATCTCCTGACCCCAAGCCTGCTCCTGGCTGGCTCGCCAATTATGTCGTGGCTAATTGCTGGTCTCTGGTCCTGATCAGTAGTTTTTCAGAGTCTAGTAGGAGTTAGTCTTCAAAAAGTTTTCAGAGTCGAAGTTCCAGGTCTCAGAAGAAGAACTTTATTGAGCAATTCAACAAAGTGAGATGGTCAGCTGAATCATCTGATCTTACAGTGGTTGAAACATAGATTTTATACATCTTTCTTATCGCCAGTGTCCAATTAGTGTTTGTACCGTTATCTCTTACACATTGCTCCTCCTTGGTATCACGCCACCATTAAGATCACATGCTCCGAGGCCTTATTTCTATTGGTGGCGGAGTATCACATGTATAGTTTTTTAAAAAATTACATCATATATGTTTTTTAGTACTTTCCTGTACCTTGCACCAACGTCATCTATGCATTACATGGGTTTTTAGGTACTTTTCCAACTCTACATTGCCCTATGGCCTACTTTTGCTCAGCATTACAGCATTCAGACTTGAGCATCAGATAGAGGAGGGGTAACAGAATTCTCCAACACTACCTCTTGATTTTGAGTTTAACTGAGACACATCTGGCTGCCATTTTGGAGTAGCCAAGCCGGGGTAGCGTTGCCGAGGGGTCTAAGGCGCTGGATTTAGGCCCCAGGCTCCAGTCTCTTCGGGGGCGTGGGTTCGAATCCCACCGCTGCCAGCAGAGATTTTAATGAGGGCCAGACACCTAAAGTGTGCTCTGAAAAGGTGCAAAAGCAGCTGAAAATATGCACCCTCTTGAATCAGAGACAACAATAACTTGCAATTATTATAATGACACTTCCAAAATGAATTTTAATAATATAATAATAATGTATAGCAGGACAGTCGATCGGCAGGACTGAGAGTTTTTGGTGAACTGACTGCTACCTCTTGATTTTGAGTTTAACTGCGACACATCTGGCTGCCATTTTGGAGTATGACCCAAATGCTTTGATTGGGTAATTCAGTTGTGTTTGATTAGAGATGGAATTGCAATCTGCAGGGAGGGGGGCCTCCAAGAGTGTAACTGCATCCCCCCTCTACTTAGTAGGCCTTTCCACCTGTCGAGGAGCTCCTTCAAAGCATGAAGAATTTCAACTGATTTAACTATGGAGAAGTGAGACACTAAAAGAAAAAATTGGCGAAAATGGCCCACGGAAGGCATTCTCATTAATGAGGGCCAGACACCTAAAGTGTCCTCTGAAAAGGTGCAAAAGCAGCTGAAAATATGCACCCTCTTGAATCAGAGACAACAATAACTTGCAGGGAGGGGGGCCTCCAAGAGTGTAAAAAAACAAAAATGAATTTAAAAAAACAAAATTAATTTAAATATAATAATAATGTATAGCACACAGGGGTGCCCAATCCTGCTCTGTGCAGGACAGTCGATCGGCAGGACTGAGAGTTTTTGGTGAACTGACAGCTACCTCTAGGTAGTCCATAAAAATAAAAAGCAGGGAGGGGGGCCTCCAAGAGTGTAACTGCGTCCCCCCTCTACTTAGTAGGCATTTCCACCTGTCAAGGAGCTCCTTCAAAGCCTGAAGAATTTCAACTGATTTAACTATGGAGAAGTGAGACACTAAAAGAAAAAATTGGCGAAAATGGCCCACGGAAAGCATTCTTACAAGGTAGCGTGGCCGAGCGGTCTAAGGCGCTGGATTAAGGCTCCAGTCTCTTCGGGGGCGTGGGTTCAAATCCCACCGCTGCCAAGTCTGCATTTTAGAAGGCACCTGTGAAAAGACTGGAGAAGTGACACTGCTTGCTCCCAGTCTCTTCAAAACTCAGCCGTTTTTGCTTTCCTTGGCCGAACTCGGCGGGCTTCAGAGCCTGACGATGAAGGTCCACACCCAACAATTTCTCTATTTCTGAAATTTAATGGGCAGAAAATGGCCCACTAGGGTAACCAAGCAGGGGTAGCATGGCCGAGGGGTCTAAGGCGCTGGATTTAGGCTCCAGTCTCTTCGGGGGCGTGGGTTCAAGTCTGTTACACATCTGGCTGCCATTTTGGAGTATGGCCCAAATGCTTTGATTAGGTAATTCAGTTGTGTTTGATTAGAGATGGAATTGCAATCAGCAGGGAGGGATGCCTCCAAGAGTGTAAGCATGAAGAATTTCAACTGATTTAACAATGGAGAAGTGAGAAACTAAAAGAAAAAATTGGCGAAAATGGCCCACGGAAGGCATTCTCATTAATGAGGGCCAGACACCTAAAGTGTCCTCTGAAAAGGTGCAAAAGCAGCTGAAAATATGCACCCTCTTGAATCAGAGACAACAATAACTTGCAGGGAGGGGGGCCTCCAAGAGTGTAAAAAAACAAAAATGAATTTAAAAAAACAAAATTAATTTAAATATAATAATAATGTATAGCACACAGGGGTGCCCAATCCTGCTCTGTGCAGGACAGTCGATCGGCAGGACTGAGAGTTTTTGGTGAACTGACAGCTACCTCTAGGTAGTCCATAAAAATAAAAAGCAGGGAGGGGGGCCTCCAAGAGTGTAACTGCGTCCCCCCTCTACTTAGTAGGCATTTCCACCTGTCGAGGAGCTCCTTCAAAGCCTGAAGAATTTCAACTGATTTAACTATGGAGAAGTGAGACACTAAAAGAAAAAATTGGCGAAAATGGCCCACGGAAAGCATTCTTACAAGGTAGCGTGGCCGAGCGGTCTAAGGCGCTGGATTAAGGCTCCAGTCTCTTCGGGGGCGTGGGTTCAAATCCCACCGCTGCCAAGTCTGCATTTTAGAAGGCACCTGTGAAAAGACTGGAGAAGTGACACTGCTTGCTCCCAGTCTCTTCAAAACTCAGCCGTTTTTGCTTTCCTTGGCCGAACTCGGCGGGCTTCAGAGCCTGACGATGAAGGTCCACACCCAACAATTTCTCTATTTCTGAAATTTAATGGGCAGAAAATGGCCCACTAGGGTAACCAAGCAGGGGTAGCATGGCCGAGGGGTCTAAGGCGCTGGATTTAGGCTCCAGTCTCTTCGGGGGCGTGGGTTCAAGTCTGTTACACATCTGGCTGCCATTTTGGAGTATGGCCCAAATGCTTTGATTAGGTAATTCAGTTGTGTTTGATTAGAGATGGAATTGCAATCAGCAGGGAGGGATGCCTCCAAGAGTGTAAGCATGAAGAATTTCAACTGATTTAACAATGGAGAAGTGAGAAACTAAAAGAAAAAATTGGCGAAAATGGCCCACGGAAGGCATTCTCATTAATGAGGGCCAGACACCTAAAGTGTCCTCTGAAAAGGTGCAAAAGCAGCTGAAAATATGCACCCTCTTGAATCAGAGACAACAATAACTTGCAGGGAGGGGGGCCTCCAAGAGTGTAAAAAAACAAAAATGAATTTAAAAAAACAAAATTAATTTAAATATAATAATAATGTATAGCACACAGGGGTGCCCAATCCTGCTCTGTGCAGGACAGTCGATCGGCAGGACTGAGAGTTTTTGGTGAACTGACAGCTACCTCTAGGTAGTCCATAAAAATAAAAAGCAGGGAGGGGGGCCTCCAAGAGTGTAACTGCGTCCCCCCTCTACTTAGTAGGCATTTCCACCTGTCGAGGAGCTCCTTCAAAGCCTGAAGAATTTCAACTGATTTAACTATGGAGAAGTGAGACACTAAAAGAAAAAATTGGCGAAAATGGCCCACGGAAAGCATTCTTACAAGGTAGCGTGGCCGAGCGGTCTAAGGCGCTGGATTAAGGCTCCAGTCTCTTCGGGGGCGTGGGTTCAAATCCCACCGCTGCCAAGTCTGCATTTTAGAAGGCACCTGTGAAAAGACTGGAGAAGTGACACTGCTTGCTCCCAGTCTCTTCAAAACTCAGCCGTTTTTGCTTTCCTTGGCCGAACTCGGCGGGCTTCAGAGCCTGACGATGAAGGTCCACACCCAACAATTTCTCTATTTCTGAAATTTAATGGGCAGAAAATGGCCCACTAGGGTAACCAAGCAGGGGTAGCATGGCCGAGGGGTCTAAGGCGCTGGATTTAGGCTCCAGTCTCTTCGGGGGCGTGGGTTCAAGTCTGTTACACATCTGGCTGCCATTTTGGAGTATGGCCCAAATGCTTTGATTAGGTAATTCAGTTGTGTTTGATTAGAGATGGAATTGCAATCAGCAGGGAGGGATGCCTCCAAGAGTGTAACTGCATCCCCCCTCTACTTAGTAGGCCTTTCCACCTTTCGAGGAGCTCCTTCAAGGCATGAAGAATTTCAACTGATTTAACTATGGAGAAGTGAGACACTAAAAGAAAAAATTGGCGAAAATGGCCCACGGAAGGCATTCTCACAAGGTAGCGTGGCCGAGGGGTCTAAGGCGCTGGATTTAGGCTCCAGTCTCTTCGGGGGCGTGGGTTCGAATCCCACCGCTGCCAGCAGAGGTTTTAATGAGGGCCAGACACCTAAAGTGTGCTCTGAAAAGGTGCAAACGCAGCTGAAAATATGCACCCTCTAAAATCAGAGACAACAATAACTTGCAATTATTATAATGACACTTCAAAAATGAATTTTAAATATAATAATAATGTATAGCACACAAGGGTGTCCAATCCTGCTCTGTGCAGGACAGTCGATCGGCAGGACTGAGAGTTTTTGGTGAACTGACAGCTACCTCTTGATTTTGAGTTTAACTGAGACACATCTGGCTGCCATTTTGGAGTATGGCCCAAAATGCTTTGATTAGGTAATTCAGTTGTGTTTGATTAGAGATGGAATTGCAATCAGCAGGGAGGGTTGCCTCCAAGAGTGTAACTGCATCCCCCCTGTACTTAGTAGGCATTTCCAACTGTCGAGGAGCTCCTTCAAGGCATGAAGAACTTCAACTGATTTAACTATGGAGAAGTGAGACACAAAAAGAAAAAATTGGCGAAAATGGCCCACGGAAGGCATTCTCACAAGGTAGCGTGGCCGAGCTTTGATTAGGTAATTCGATTAGGCTTTGATTAGGTAATTCAGTTGTGTTTGATTAGAGATGGAATTGCAATCTGCAGGGAGGGGGGCCTCCAAGAGTGTAACTGCGTCCCCCCTCTACTTAGTAGGCATTTCCACCTGTCGAGGAGCTCCTTCAAAGCATGAAGAATTTCAACTGATTTAACTATGGAGAAGTGAGACACTAAAAGAAAAAATTGGCGAAAATGGCCCACGGAAAGCATTCTTACAAGGTAGCGTGGCCGAGCGGTCTAAGGCGCTGGATTAAGGCTCCAGTCTCTTCGGGGGCGTGGGTTCAAATCCCACCGCTGCCAAGTCTGCATTTTAGAAGGCACCTGTGAAAAGACTGGAGAAGTGACACTGCTTAATCCCAGTCTCTTCAAAACTCAGCCGTTTTTGCTTTCCTTGGCCGAACTCGGCGGGCTTCAGAGCCTGACGATGAAGGTCCACACCCAACAATTTCTCTATTTCTGAAATTTAATGGGCAGAAAATGGCCCACTAGGGTAACCAAGCAGGGGTAGCATGGCCGAGGGGTCTAAGGCGCTGGATTTAGGCTCCAGTCTCTTCGGGGGCGTGGGTTCAAGTCTGTTACACATCTGGCTGCCATTTTGGAGTATGGCCCAAATGCTTTGATTAGGTAATTCAGTTGTGTTTGATTAGAGATGGAATTGCAATCAGCAGGGAGGGATGCCTCCAAGAGTGTAACTGCATCCCCCCTCTACTTAGTAGGCCTTTCCACCTTTCGAGGAGCTCCTTCAAGGCATGAAGAATTTCAACTGATTTAACTATGGAGAAGTGAGACACTAAAAGAAAAAATTGGCGAAAATGGCCCACGGAAGGCATTCTCACAAGGTAGCGTGGCCGAGGGGTCTAAGGCGCTGGATTTAGGCTCCAGTCTCTTCGGGGGCGTGGGTTCGAATCCCACTGCTGCCAGCAGAGGTTTTAATGAGGGCCAGACACCTAAAGTGTGCTCTGAAAAGGTGCAAACGCAGCTGAAAATATGCACCCTCTAAAATCAGAGACATCAATAACTTGCAATTATTATAATGACACTTCAAAAATGAATTTTAAATATAATAATAATGTATAGCACACAAGGGTGTCCAATCCTGCTCTGTGCAGGACAGTCGATCGGCAGGACTGAGAGTTTTTGGTGAACTGACTGCTACCTCTTGATTTTGAGTTTAACTGAGACACATCTGGCTGCCATTTTGGAGTATGGCCCGAAATGCTTTGATTAGGTAATTCAGTTGTGTTTGATTAGAGATGGAATTGCAATCAGCAGGGAGGGTTGCCTCCAAGAGTGTAACTGCATCCCCCCTGTACTTAGTAGGCATTTCCAACTGTCGAGGAGTTCCTTCAAGGCATGAAGAACTTCAACTGATTTAACTATGGAGAAGTGAGACACAAAAAGAAAAAATTGGCGAAAATGGCCCACAGAAGGCATTCTCACAAGGTAGCGTGGCCGAGCGCTCTAAGGCGCTGAATTAAGGCTCCAGTCTCTTCGGGGACGTGAGTTCAAATCCCACCGCTGCCAAGTGTTCATTTTAGAAGGCAATTGTGAAAAGACTGGAGAAGTGACACTGCTTGCTCCCAGTCTCTTCAAAACTCAGCCGTTTTTGCTTTCCTTGGCCGAACTCGGCGGGCTTCAGAGCCTGACGATGAAGGTCCACACCCAACAATTTCTCTATTTCTGAAATTTAATGGGCAGAAAATGGCCCACTAGAGTAACCACGCCGGGGTAGCATGGCCGAGGGGTCTAAGGCGCTGGATTTAGGCTCCAGTCTCTTCGGGGGCGTGGGTTCAAATCCCACTGCTGCCAGCAGAGGTTTTAATGAGGGCCAGACACCTAAAGTGTGCTCTGAAAAGGTGCAAAAGCAGCTGAAAATATGCACCCTCTAAAATCAGAGACAACAATAACTTGCAATTATTATAATGACACTTCCAAAATGAATTTAAATATAATAATAATGTATAGCACACAGGGGTGCCCAATCCTGCTCTGTGCAGGACAGTCGATCGGCAGGACTGAGAGTTTTTGGTGAACTGACAGCTACCTCTTGATTTTGAGTTTAACTGCGACACATCTGGCTGCCATTTTGGAGTATGGCCCAAATGCTTTGATTAGGTAATTCAGTTGTGTTTGATTAGAGATGGAATTGCAATCAGCAGGGAGGGATGCCTCCAAGAGTGTAACTGCATCCCCCCTCTACTTAGTAGGCCTTTCCACCTTTCGAGGAGCTCCTTCAAGGCATGAAGAATTTCAACTGATTTAACTATGGAGAAGTGAGACACTAAAAGAAAAAATTGGCGAAAATGGCCCACGGAAGGCATTCTCACAAGGTAGCGTGGCCGAGCGGTCTAAGGCGCTGGATTAAGGCTCCAGTCTCTTCGGGGGCGTGGGTTCAAATCCCACCGCTGCCAAGTCTGCATTTTAGAGGGCAATTGTGAAAAGACTGGAGAAGTGACACTGCTTGCTCCCAGTCTCTTCAAAACTCAGCCGTTTTTGCTTTCCTTGGCCTAACTCGGCGGGCTTCAAAGCCTGACGATGAAGGTCCACACCCAACAATTTCTCTATTTCTGAAATTTAATGGCCAGAAAATGGCCACTAGAGTAGCCAAGCCGGGGTAGCGTGGCCGAGTGGTCCAAGGCGCTGGATTTAGGCTCCAGTCTCTTTGGGGGCGTGGGTTCGAATCCCACCGCTGCCAGCAGAGGTTTTAATGAGGGCCAGACACCTAGAGTGTCCTCTGAAAAGGTGCTAAAGCAGCTGAAAATATGCACCCTCTTGAATCAGAGACAACAATAACTTGCAATTCTTATAATGACACTTCCAAAATGAATTTAAATATAATAATAATGTATAGCACACAGGGGTCCCCAATCCTGCTTTGTGCAGGACAGTCCATCGGCAGGACTGGGCACCCCTTGTCAATGGAGTTTGCAAATTTGACTCATTGAGAGTTTTTGGTGAACTGACAGCTACCTCTTGATTTTGAGTTTAACTGCGACACATCTGGCTGCCATTTTGGAGTATGGCCCAAAGGCTTTGATCAGGTAATTCAGTTGTGTTTGATTAGAGATGGAATTTTAATCTGCAGGGAGGGGGGCCTCCAAGAGTGTAACTGCGTCCCCCCTCTACTTAGTAGGCATTTCCACCTGTCGAGGAGCTCCTTCAAGGCATGAAGAATTTCAACTGATTTAACTATGGAGAAGTGTGACACAAAAAGAAAAAAATGGCGAAAATGGCCCACGGAAGGCATTCTCACAAGGTAGCGTGGCCGAGCTTTGATTAGGTAATTCGATTAGGCTTTGATTAGGTAATTCCGTTGTGTTTGATTAGAGATGAAATTGCAATCTGCAGGGAGGGGGGCCTCCAAGAGTGCAGTGTTAATTTTGTCAGCAAATTTTGATTTAGTTTTAGTCTTAGTCTTTTGACTAAAATGCCATTTAGTTTTAGTCATATTTTAGTCATCTGAATTGGTCTAGTTTTAGTCTAGTTTTAGTCGACGAAATACAATAACATTTTAGTCGACTAAATCTACAGTAGATTTAGTCGCCTAAAATATAATGGGTTTAGTTCAATTGTAATGCATTAATTTAGAATTTCTCTAAAATTTCCAAACCCATATACTCCCGGAGAAAACATCTATTAACCTATTAATATGAATGATTTTTAAGTTTGAACATGCAATACAGATACAGATTTAACTGCTGTTACTTAAAAAATATCTTAAAATGAAAATAAAACCACTTTTCCTAAAGTACAACACAGTCTTCTTTACAATGAATGATATATTCATTCCTTATAACTACTTACACATCATTCTTTATTCTTTCAAGCAGACATTTATTTGTATGAATTAAATATAATTAATCCTTATTAAAGCTATTAACAAACAGTGAATGCTTTTCTCTTTTTCTTTTGTTGCTTGATCAAAATTAAGGACACGGACCGCATTAGGTTTATTGCCACTGTCACTTTAAGACGTCGGATCATGTCCAATGACATGCGGATACAATTGCACTGATGCACATCCGACACACTCAGGGTGCTTCTCATTTCTTATTTATGCATCCTCGTTTCCTTTCCTCGCTTCCTTTCCTAGCTCCTCATCTCCTCCCCTGTAGGTTGTGAGGGAAGGACGCAAGGAAAGAAAATGAGGACGGAGGAATCGAAATGAAAGCTTTTTTTATACATTGGAATACTTGATCACTCGAGCGTCATTTCACAGCGTCATCAGCAGCGCTCAAAGGATCTGCCCTTATGTTGTTGAAGTTTGTTTATTTAAGAAATTCATAATGAATAATAATAAAGCAAGATACCCTGTTGAAATATGTGATATGTGTGGTTTATATAAACTGCAAAGGTAAATTATAAATTATAAATTAAATAAATTAAAAAGATTGTGACCGATGTGAAGGGGGAGGAGAATGTATACGTGCGTCACATTTAGTCAATAAAACACTTCCGCATAGGATACACCTGTGTATCCTCGCTCATAACTCCTCCGAAAGCCTCATCACTTCTCGATCCTCGACTCCTCGCGGTGCAATTAGAGAATTGAAATGTCCTTCTAGATGGCTGTGCTTGATTGGTTTCCGGGTCATAGGATGGAGGACAGAGGAGCGAGGAGGTGAGGAGGGATATTGAGAAGCACCCTCACAGTTTAAGACATAACCAGCATAGTTTACATGAATACTCTCCAAAAAGGACATTTAGACATACTGTTGTGTATTTCTCCACTCAGACACGAAAGAGAGCTCAATTCAGTAGCCTACTCGCGCGCTGTAGGTGTATTGTGCATGACTGCACGCTTCGGGTTAGGTGTGTGCGCAAAGAAAACCGCACCGAATAGAGCTCTTTTTTGCATCGTCACTCTTATTCAGAGATCTATATGTCTGCTCTACTCATTCTCCCAGACGTTCACATTTTTTAACGTTTTATGACCGCGGGGTAGATCACGTTACAGTAGCCTACAAATGTGCGCATCTACCACACACGCAGGACATCTGACGGATCGCTTCCCAAATCGTCACTATCTAACATTTTCGTCTAGTTTTTATTCGTTGACGAAAATGTCAATAGATTTTCGTCATAGTCTTTGTCATTCAAAACTAGGTTTTATTTAGTTATCGTCTCGTTTTCGTCTGTGAAAAAATGTCGTTGACGAATAATTTTCGTCGTTATTTTCGTCAACGAAATTAACACTGCAAGAGTGTAACTGCGTCCCCCCTCTACTTAGTAGGCATTTCCACCTGTCGAGGAGCTCCTTCAAGGCATGAAGAACTTCAACTGATTTAACTATGGAGAAGTGAGACACAAAAAGAAAAAATTGGCGAAAATGGCCCACGGAAGGCATTCTCACAAGGTAGCGTGGCCGAGCTTTGATTAGGTAATTCGATTAGGCTTTGATTAGGTAATTCAGTTGTGTTTGATTAGAGATGGAATTGCAATCTGCAGGGAGGGGGGCCTCCAAGAGTGTAACTGCGTCCCCCCTCTACTTAGTAGGCATTTCCACCTGTCGAGGAGCTCCTTCAAGGCATGAAGAATTTCAACTGATTTAACTATGGAGAAGTGAGACACTAAAAGAAAAAATTGGCGAAAATGGCCCACGGAAAGCATTATTACAAGGTAGCGTGGCCGAGCGGTCTAAGGCGCTGGATTAAGGCTCCAGTCTCTTTGGGGGCGTGGGTTCAAATCCCACCGCTGCTAAGTCTGCATTTTAGAAGGCACCTGTGAAAAGACTGGAGAAGTGACACTTCTCTTCAAAACTCAGCCGTTTTTGCTTTCCTTGGCCGAACTCGGCGGGCTTCAGAGCCTGACGATGAAGGTCCACACCCAACAATTTCTCTATTTCTGAAATTTAATGGCCAGAGAATGGCCCACTAGAGTGGCCAAACAAGCTTGGCCGAGGCGTCTAAGGCGCTGGATTTAGGCTCCAGTCTCTTCGGGGGCGTGGGTTCGAATCCCACTGCTGCCAGCAGAGGTTTTAATGAGGGCCAGACACCTAAAGTGTGCTCTGAAAAGGTGCAAAAGCAGCTGAAAATATGCATCCTCTTGAATCAGAGACAACAATAACTTGCAATTATTATAATGACACTTCCAAAATGAATTTAAATATAATAATAATGTATAGCACACAGGGGTGCCCAATCCTGCTCTGTGCAGGACAGTCGATCGGCAGGACTGAGAGTTTTTGGTGAACTGACAGCTACTGTCGTGGCTAATTGCTGGTCTCTGGTCCTGATCAGTAGTTTTTCAAAGTCTAGTAGGAGTTAGTCTTCAAAAAGTTTTCAGAGTCGAAGTTCCAGGTCTCAGAAGAAGAACTTTATTGAGCAATTCAACAAAGTGAGATGGTCAGCTGAATCATCTGATCTTACAGTGGTTGAAACATAGATTTTACACATCTTTCTTATCGCCAGTGTCCAATTAGTGTTTGTACCGTTATCTCTTACACATTGCTCCTCCTTGGTATCACGCCACCATTAAGATCACATGCTCCGAGGCCTTATTTCTATTGGTGGCGGAGTATCACATGTATAGTTTTTAAAAAAATATTACATCATATATGTTTTTTAGTACTTTCCTGTACCTTGCACCAACGTCATCTATGCATTAAAGGTACTTTTCCAACTCTACATTGCCCTATGGCTAGGGTGACCAGATTTCTCAGAGTGGAATACGGGACAGACACAGAACCCATAGACCCACAACACCTACTGCACACATACAAGTATTTACACTTAATAATATTGTTAGCTATGTAAAAAAATAAATGTAGACTTACATAAAATTGCAGATCAGTGGGAACAAGATGGTTCAACAGCATCATTCACTGTTGCTGTTTTGTATTTTTCACTGGAACCAATTTTTGCCAGCGTGCGCTTGTCTTTTAAGAGTTTATCATAAAATGCGGAGCAGTCCAGTCCGAAATTAATTCGTACGAAAAGCATTGCCTTCTTTGTTGTTACACTCAGTCGAGATTTTTCATCCGTCCATGATGCATTCATTAACGAGAACACACGCTCCACAGGTGCATATGTACCAGGCAGGCATAAAACAAACTCCACAGCCAAAGATAAGACTCCAAAGTTGAGTGACTTGCTCCCCATCTCACTAAACACGTCTGTCCATCTATCAGACACAGCCACCTTGTTTTTGTTCCACTCAGTGATGTGACAAGTGACAATGTTTTTAGCACAGGCCCACTCATCAAAGAGCATGGTTTCGTCAACTGATGTGAGAGCAGGTATTCTTGAGTAGAACTTGCTGAGGCTGCTCTGAATGTCTCTCCATTCTGGAACACTTCTCAGTAGGACCCACTCTAGTTCTCTTGTATTCTCCAGTGAGCAGCTCCAATTGTCAAGGTAATCCACTGATGCTGAGTAAAAGCTTCTCACTGCACAATAAAAATCATCAGCTTTTATGTCACCAGCTTCAACAAGGGTGTCTAACTGTTTTGATGTCAGAGGGAATGAATGATTCCTCCAGCCTGGCCTGCAAGACATTTCTCAGATCATAAATGTGCAAAGCCACTTCTGTGGCAGATATATTTTCTTGCTCTACTGTCGCCAGTGCACGATGGAAAGCTGCAGTTTGCTTAAGTGCAAATCCATGCCAAAGTTTTGTGCAAGGGCTGCTGAATGTGTCTTTTAGAAACTTTGGCCACTTTTCTTGAGAAAGAAAGTATGCACGTAGACCATCAAAAAGGTGCAGAATTCATTCAAGAGCTGGACCAAGAGAGAGGAAACGTGTGCTACCATGCTGCAGTAATTTTTGATAGTCCAGCTGTACAAAGTCACAAAACTCCTTGAGCTCCCTTACGCGCACTGTATAGATATGAAAGTATTTGTATACCTTCACAGCAAAACACTCCAAATCAATTGGTAAGCAATCCACTGCTGTTTGCAGGGTATTGTGGATGATGTGTGCATTACAGCCAATGCCCAGAATATCCCTTCCTAGCTGCATTTGCAGCTTTCTCCAGATATTGCCATTACCAGCTCTTTTAACACCACCAAAGTTTGTGTTAGTGTTATCAGCACAAAGTGCAACTATTTTCTGATCAAGGCCATGTTTTTCAATGACATGGGAAATGTAGGCAGTTTGCAAATCAGATGTCTCACCTGGCAGAGATGAAAATTCAATTATCTTGACCTTTACACCCTCTAGTGGCTAGAAGTATCGCACAAGCACAGGAAACAATTTAATGTCTTTGTGGTTGGATGCATCCACAGTTAATGTGACACAGGAGCACTTGTCCAAATCATGCTGAACTTCTTCCTCTGACAAAGGACCAAGAACGTTGCATATTATAGCCTCAGATTTAGTGCGAGCAGAAGAAAATTTCGGATCATACAATTTCTTGATCAATTTTGCAGTGCAGTCAGCTGACCGAAAACTATGGCCATGAATAACAGAATGGTATGCAAAAAGTCCTTCACTTGCATGCACTTTATCAGATTCGCAACTTTGCTTCACAAAAAATTCGCTGACACTTGGAGTAGCACACTTACTTTTAGCAGCGTCCATGTGCTTTTTTGTGTGCATATGCTGCGTAATGTCGGCTCGGCCTCCGTGAGCAATGGAAAAGCGAGCCCCGCAAATGTCGCATCTTAATTTACTTGCCTCTGATAGTGACTCTCTTTTGAGAAATTTAAACTCTTTTTGAAGATCCTCATTAAATGTACATGTACGCTTCTTTGACATCTTTGCACCTGAGTCAAGCTTATCCGTTTGCTCTCGTCTCGTATACACTTAACTGTGACGTCGGATTCCGCCTTCACTAAATGCAAGTTGATTGAGTGAATTGTGATTGGATGGAATTGTCCTTCTGCCTTCTCTTATTGGATGGAAAAATGTTTTCTCTATGAGGAAAATATATGAGGTGATTTGTTAGTTTTATTATTAGGCTATTTCGAAGAGTACTCGCGCTATCACTCAGGAAAAAATAAAATAAAATAAAAAACCTAAAATATATATTAACGATGAAATACGGGACAAAACATGATTTTTTCATAATAAGTCGGGACACTAAAATTAGAGTTGAAATACGGGACTGTCCCGGGAAAAACGGGACGTCTGGTCACCCTACCTATGGCCTACTGTTGCTCAGCATTACAGCATTCAGACTTGAGCATCAGATAGAGGAGGGGTAACAGAATTCTCCAACACATCCCCGCTTTGGGACTAACTCCAGTCCCACCTTCAATTTTCCCAGGATGTATCTCCATGAGCAGGTCTCTTTCATATCCTACCAATATGATCAATTTAGACCATCCAGTCATTCTACCAATAGACCTGTTATCACAGAGGTACACCCTGGAGGAAGAGTGAGACCAAACATCTCCACCCCCATTTGTCTGGAGTGGAGTAAAAGATCTCGTCTTCCTGTCAAACCATCATTCTCTATATGGACAAAGCAGCTTCAAACATTCAGTGTATTCATCATACAGTGTATAGTCTCGAAGTTACAATTGTCCCACGATGCCAGAGGAACCATGCAGCCGCTTCCTGGTGGCCCGTGGCGCTATCTGGGTTGCTACACCGTTGCCAGAGGTGCCCTGGCAGTGCCTAGGGCGCTATCTGGTGTTGGAGCAGACAGCGGGTTTTTAAACCACCAGTTGAGTCTGCCCTTTGTTGAAACAACAGTAGATGACCGCGCTTGCAAATAATTCCTCTTTTACATCTTATATACAACAGTTCCAGTAGTCTAAATGCACACAATGTCAAGGCTTCTACGTTTTGTTACTGTAATATGCCCATATATGTAAAAAGGTGGATAAAGTGATCTAAAAATAACAAAAACACTCTCATTTCTTTTGCATACAATTACATCACCTCATACCACGGGTAATGTTCTGTTTTAAACCTTCTATTTCCCTTCAGTCTTGCATTAAAATTTGTGACAGCAGTGTGATTATATAAAAACATATCTTAACATGATTATAAGTATAGGATATACAGGACGGGGGCCCTTAAAATAAATGCATAACTGCCCATCTTACTAACTCCCTACTCTACCCATGCATGTTCTAACAAGCTTCCTATTTTTACCCCCAAAAAGAAAGACAGAGTTTTCTAACTCCCTCTCTTGTCAAAAAACAAAGTCAAAAACCTTATAACAAAATTAACAGGTACCCCCAGTCCTTTTACCTTTTTTCATTAGAACTCATCTAACTCATCCAGGCCTGGTCCAATAGGATAGACTCCTGAGTTGCATCCAATGTCAACTCTGTCTCTGACACATTGATCATCTGCTTGGCTCGGGTCATTGACTGAGCAGCTGCAGTGGCCAACATGGATCTGAGAAAAGGTATAACGCAACAGAACAGCAGAAGAGCAACAACAACAACCACAACTATTATTATCTCCACCTTAATCAGCCACTCTGCCCAGGCTCCAAACAAAGAAATTTCTTCATAGCCCTAGTGAAAGTTCCATCGGGGGCTGTGTTATTAGGAATAAATGTGCAGCAGTCAGTCCCAAACATTACACATACTCCTCCTTTATCTGCCAATAACCAATTCAGGGCTTGCCTATTTTGCCATGTCATTTTGCTGGTGGCTTTTAATTGTTGGCCTAGCGCCTCAAGTGCATCATCCGTATAATTAATAAATCTTTGCTGATTGTAGTATATGTAATTTATACATTCAGTATTCTTATTAACAGGTACCCATAGAAGAAATGATTCAAACCCTGACTTTATTTCATCCCTAGCCTTAAATTCATGTGGTATTCCTCTAGGCTGTCCAATTGCATCAATTTTAACATTGGGATCTGGGGTATAAGCTCTCTTAGCTCTGTGCTTATGTCTACTCAACTTTTCTATCGTTTCTTCCTCATTGAGATCCCAGTTTACAATTCCTATTCCTTGAGCTAGCCTCACCCTGGCACAGAGTCCTTTCCAATCAACTAGGGTGGCTCTTAGTCGTTTACCCCCACATAGCCAAAAGAAATCAGCTACTGCTTCAGTTTGATTTTCAAGTGGTCCAATCAGGGGAAAGGATATGGTAGCATTCTCGCAGTTTTCATGAGCACCTGTTACAGACATGTTTTTATTTATTGTTGCTGTGGCATATATTGAGCTAGAGGATTTATATACGTTCGTCTCGTTGTACATCTCATAATCCAGGTGCCAAATTATAGCACATTTACCTTGAAAGGTTCCTACATTTCGATAGCCCATAGTTTTGTTAAAACATTCATACTCCAATGTTTTATCCAGAATGTAATTTTGTGGGGTCTCCTAATTGGCTTTATCTATTCTTACGTCAAGCTCCTTGCATGCACTTCCCCAACCCTCCTGGTTATAAAATCTTTGATAATAGTGGTTCCCTAACATGGCCAGGCACTCAGCTGGACAGTATGGAATTACATGTCCAGTTCTGTTACAATATTGTGAATTAAATCTGGCACACTGCATGTAGTCATATTGGTTTGGTACTATTCTTAACTTCTTCAAAGGTGAGGGTGAGCATAATACACATGTGCCTTGTTTTACCTGTCTTACAGTATACACTGCCCATTTATACCATTCATTATGATAGTCATCATCCAACAGTTTTTCTTTTTGTAGTTCTACTTCCAAATCAACTTCAGTTTGGGTATAATCTTCATGAATAGTCATAGCTTTCTGCAGGGATCTTTTTACATTATGTCTGCGTGCTTTGTTACCTTGTGTTGGTTGAGTCAGGGTGGCTTATCCCACTCAAAGCTTGAGAGGTCTGGTAATTCAGTGTCTGGGGGATTAATTTCTGGGAGGTCAATGTCTGGGAAGTCATTTTCTGGGAGGTCGATTCCTGGGATGCCGATGTCTTGGAGGTTGAGTGTGACAAAGTTGTATGGTTCATCAGCAGAGGGTCCTTCTCCAGGGGATTGTTCGCCTGGAGGCATTGTGTCTGGGGAAGCTGCTGCATGAGGTGTATCACCAGAAAGACCAATACTAGGAGCTCTCTCACCTTCAGGCTCCAGGTCCTCTGAAGGCTGTCCATCATTCCGCTCCGGCATTTCATCCCTTGGCTCAGCGTGTTCAGTCTCCCTAGAATGAGGTTCATCAATGTTAATATCTTCACTTTCAGTTCCCTGCTCTTCTGGGGCATCTTGAGCTATCTCCTCTTGACTCCCTTCCTGACTATCTATTTCCTCCTCTTGCCTTCTAGGTCTCAGCCTTGGGACTCGGGTGCAATGATTCAAATGATACCAGGTTGTGCTGCCCTCTAACTGTACTGCTGTGGGGGTTGCTCTTACTACAGTATAAGGTCCTTCTCTTCGTGGCTCATTCCACCTTCTCCTAAAGACTCTTAGGTATACCTGGTCTCCAGGTACCACCAGACAGGGAACTTCTTCCTCTTCTCTGGGTCCCCTGTTTTGTTCCTGTGAATGAATAGCTTCATGTATAGCAGTCAATTGTCTCATATATGTCCTTAATTCCAATTGTAACTGTTCTAACGGTGGCCCGTCATAAGGTCCTCTCAAATGAGGCACAGGCATTGGTCTCCCAGTCAACATTTCATGGGGGGTCAGATTAGTGATCCTGTTGGTTTGCATTCGATAGCTCATCAGTGCGAGTGGCAACGCATCTACCCAATTAAGCTTAGTGTCCGCACAAATTTTGTTGATTTTGGCCTTAATAGTCCCATTGACCCGTTCCACGAGTCCCTGTGACTCAGGATGGTAGACACACCCCAGTCTCTGCTTGATCCTCAACTGTTGTATTACTGCCTTTACCGTTCTTTGAATAAAAGCAGACCCATTGTCTGAACTGATCTGGGATGGGATACCAAATCTTGGTATGACCTCTCTCGTCAGAAATTTTATCACTGTCTGTGCTCCTTGCTCTGCTGATGGTTCTGCTTCCACCCATCTACTGAATCTGTCTATAATGACCAACATGTACCTTTTTCCTATTACTGCTTTTATCATGTCCATATAATCCATTACTAGATGCTTAAAGGGTCCTTCTGGAACAGGAATAGAGCCTATTGGAGTTGTTGTTCCTTTTCTTACATTGTTCTGTGCGCAAATTTCACATTCACTCAGAAATTCATCTACCCTTGTTTGTAAGTATGGGGACCAGAATCCTTGTCTTTTTATCTTTCTCATAATCTCCCCCCTTCCACAGTGGTCAAAACTGTGGGCGTCAGGTATAAGAATATTAAGCAATGGGGTGGGGGCTATCATAAAACCTTCATGAGACCTCCAGATATTATTAGCATCTCTAGTCGCCCCCCTTTGTTGCCATAAGTGTATTTCAGGTGGTGTAGCTCTGGACTGCATTTGGGCAATACTTTCTATAGTAGGGAGGGGCTGGATCAAAACGGATGGTGCCATTACAGCAGATTGACACCCAGAAGCCAATTTTGCTTGGCTATCTGCGGCGTTATTGCCTTTGATAACAAAATCATTTCCTTTCTTGTGAGCCTGGCATTTGACGATGGCCAATTTGGCTGGAAACATCATAGCATTAATCAATGCAGTAATTTGGTCCCCATGTTGGATTGGGGTTCCATCACTCTTTTTGAATCCTCTTTGTTTCCATACTGCACCGAAAAGATGGCATACCCCATGGGCGTATGCAGAATCCGTATAAATGTTGGCTGCTTTATTTTTGGCCAGCAGACATGCTGCCGTAAGGGCTTTTAGTTCGGCCAACTGTGCTTAACAAGGCTGTTCACAACGTTGTGTCAGCACAGGAGTAAAATTGTCCCCATCTCGTTGTACAACAGCAAAACCAGCATGATTACCCGAGTGATCTCTAAAGCATGAGCCATCTACAAAGTAGCCCACGTCTGCATCAACAATTGGTGTTGATTCCAAATCTGGTCTCAGACGAGTGAATGCTAGAGAGGCAGCAACACATTCCTGAGGTGTTCCTTCCCCCTCTACTGGGACAAAGTTAGCTGGGTTTGTTGTGGTACATCTTTTGATTGTTATATCAGGATAAGTCAACAATGTGGAGTACGCCAAACATCTGGCCTGTGTCAAAACAAAACGTCCCTGTTCCAATAACTCAGCAATCTTATGATGGGTATAGATGATGACTGGATAGCCCATAGTAACAGCAGAGGCTTTCTCAAAAGCAAAGTATACTGCAGCTAGACCTTGTTGATAACATGGTGGGTAGCCTTGGGCTACACTGTCCAATTTGGTGCTATAGTGGGCAATGGGTTGCTTCTTCCGCCCACTGCATGTCTCCTACATCAGGACAGCAGAAGCAAAGCCCTCTTTTCTGTCTGCTACATACAAATGGAAAGTTCTGTCATAATTTGGAATCGTTAATAATGGGGCTGTTTGTAATTCTTTTTTGAGTGAGCTGAATGCTATCAGTGCATCAGGATCCCATTTCAATGGTTCTCTAAGATTTTGGTGACCAGCCTGTCTCATAATGGTCCGCAATGGAGCTGTTTTGATCGCATAATCTTCTATCCAATCAGCACTAAAACCAGTCATTCCCAAAAATGTCATCATTTGACCCACAGTTTGCGGTTGGGGTGCTTTACTAATTCCTTCCAATTGGCTGGGTGATATTGCCTTTGTTTGATGTGCAATTAATCGACCCAGATACTCTACTTGAGGCAAGCAGTATTGCAATTTCTCTTTTGTGGCTTTATGGCCACCTTCTGCTAATTTGGTTAATACTTTAATGGAGTCCTGATGGCACTGTTCCAGCGTTGTTGAACAGATCAACAAATCATCCACATACTGTATTAATGTACTATCCAGTCTTAAGTCTTCTAGATCAAGTTTTAAAACTTGGTTAAACACATGAGGTGAGTGTTTAAATCCTTGGGGCATTCTCGTGTATGTGTATTGTTTACCTTGGTAAGTGAAGGAAAAAAGGTTTCTGCTTTCTTCTGCTAGAGGAATGCTGAAAAATGCAGAGCACAGATCAATCACAGTGAAATAGTTAGCAGCAGGTGGAACATTTGTCAAAAGCGTATGTGGGTTTGGCACCTCAGCTGGCCAGTCTTCCACTACTTCATTCACTGCCCTTAGGTCATGCACTAGTCTCCACTTAGATTTATTGCCTTTTTCTACTGGTAAAATTGGAGTGTTGCAATAGCTAGCGGTCTCAATTAGTACTCCTGCCTCTATTAACCCTTCAATTGTTTTTCTTATGCCTTCTATTGCTTCGCGTTTCAGTGGGTATTGCTGTTTCCTAGGCAGCTGGACTCCTGGTTTAATAGCAATTCTCACAGGGTTCGCTGACTTGACTAGTCCTACATCTGTGTCATGCTTAGACCATAACTGTAGGGGCACCCTTTCTTCCATTTCTATCATTAATTCCTTCATTTTAGAGATTGAGTCATGTTGTTGTTCTGTTTCCACAACCAGTTTTGGGGTACCTATCATATTAGTTACACATAGAATCTTTAGGTGTGTTTAATCTGGTGTTTGTAAAATAAAGGGGTTCTCAGTGGCTTCCCACCGTTTTTCCTTAGCTTTTAACATCATTGGACCTAGATCTTTTGCCCGACATCCTTCAATGACGCACAACGTCACATGTGGGACTGAATTATCAACCCTAAACCATGTTCTGGTGAAGTCACTGTCTTCAATTTGTAGTGCTGCCCCTGTTGGTCCTATAATTATATGGTGTGATCTTAAATGCACTTTCTGGCCCTCAGTTTTCTCTAACCACTCTTTTTCCTGTTCTGGATCCCTAAGGGGGTCATATATCATTGTACAGTGATATTCAGTTTCTGGTGAGGTTGGTTTCAGGAATTGTTCTTTTATATACTTTTCCTATCTATCCAGTGTTTGTCTTAGTCCCTCATCTAAATTCCCAATCCAAAATGCATTAGCTTGTGGTTCCTGTTGATCCATTTCACTCATTACTATCATCTGTTTTATACCTGCACTATCTATATATATCCCTTGGGGAGTGCACCATATCTGTAAATTTAGCTTGCATATTGCATCTCTTCCCAACAGATTGACTGGTGTTTGGTCTGATACTAGCACAGGAATTTTAATTTCAGAGTCTTTGACTTTTATGCTGACATGAGTTGTCATTGGAATTAGCTGCGTTAGTCCCGAGAATCCTACTGTCTTTACATATTTTCCAGACCTGGGGAGGTGTGAGGCATAAGTTGGGCTCAAGCAGGTATATGTTGCTCCTGTATCAAGCATAATAGGTGTTATCTTGTCCTCTATCTTAACCCGCAGCATAGGTTCTTGGTCAGCATTTGATGACAGCATTGGAAGCTGACTCCTCCCCGTAGGATTCTCTGGGCATCCCTAGTATCCTTGGTCCGGGCCACGCCATGGGTTGACGGGGCCAGATACCTGATACTGCTGGTTTTGATTTCCTTGTCGCCCTGGCTGTCTTAGCTGGGGCCCATCTTGGGGCCATAGGTTAACTGGGCAGAATCTCTTGGTGTGTCCAGGCTGATTACATCCCCAACAGGTGCTTGGTTGGTCAGGGTTTCTTTGCTGGTTGTAAAATTGTCTCCCTCTTCCTCTTCCTGGGATTGTTCCATTTCTATTGTCTTGATGTTCAGGAAGGTATATTACAATTGGTGCAGCCAGTTGCTGTGGGTTTCCTGAGTTGACGGGCACATTCTGATTCATGTTGTTTGGTGCCTGCTGGACAGTCTGGGGAGCTTGACTTGGTATGTTGACAGCCGCCATCATGGCAGTCGGGTCGTCTGTCTCCTTCACCGCAGCTTGCAGTTTCTTCTTTTTGTTGATTGATTCATCCAGCTGCAACTGGGTTAGTTTTCTTTGAAGATCTCTTTCTTGGTTTTTCAGCTTCTGCTCATTTTTTCTGTGTTGTTCTACTGCATGAGCCACATGGTCACTAAATTATTTAGGTGACTTTGAGGTCAGTCCCACCACATCTTCTAACTTGGCTTTCACTGGTGCAGGCATGGCTTCCACAATGGCAGTTCTGAACAGTGCTGTTATTACTGGGTCATGTTCGGGGTCTCTCTCCAATTCTTGCTTCCACTTCCTTGCTTGTTTCTGGACATAGGTGATTGGGTTTTCTCCGTCTCCTATTGGCTCTCCTTTCAGTGATTTTGGGTCCATTTGGGTCTGATAATATTTTCTCAGCACTTGCCATATCGCTGGTCTGCATTGGTCCAGTGGTCTGGCGTCCATTCTAGGTGAATCAATCGCCTGATGTAGTCCTGCGTCCTGTAAGATCTCATTAGTCCTAGCTCCTCCCATGCATTTAGCCAGCAGGGCCTTAACATCTCCAAGGGCCAAAATCTTGCCCATTGTCTCTTCTTCCAGCGATCTGATCCACTTGCCAGCTCCTTCATGTAAATCAAGTAGGTGGGCTATCAGTCCTTCCAGATCCTGCCCCGCCCACGGCACATACTGTCCCTGTTGACCTTTAATTAGGATGGGGCACTGCACAGTTTCTTCCTTCAGTGGGTCCTCCTCTTGTTTGCATGTACTTATCATAGGGCAAAACTTATGATTTTCCATATGCCAGTCTTCTTCTCCCCTATACATGCTTGGTTTCTTTAGTGCCGTTCCCTTAGGTTGTATGGGGTGGCTGGTGGGGCAGCTGGCGAGATATCCTCAAGGAGTAGGGTCCCTGTCACACTCTTGACTTCCCTGCGAGGTCTGGCTGGGCTGAGTGAGCGTGACTTGTGCTTTCGGCGGTTCTGATGTCTCTGGTGTTCTTGAGGTTCGTGTTGTTCTGAGCCCGTGACATTCTTCAGGGATTCCTGTAAGCGTTTAAAGCTGTGATTGATTTGTTCTTCTGTTGTCCTTATATCTTGTTCCAGCTCATCACATTCTTGTTCGAACAGCTGATTGGTGTCTACTTCCTGGTTCAGTTTTTCCCCAAGACTCTGCAGGGCTTTCGCTGCATAATGGTATGGATTAGACAGGGTGGGGTTCTTGCGTTCAGTAAGGTGTTTCCTATTCAAGCTGCTACCTTGGCTTCCATCATGGCTTGATGGCCCCTTTTTAGTGGTATGATGCTTCAAACATGTCAGCATCTGCCAATATTTTGTGGTCATAACCTGTATTCCTGTGGTCTTCTCTTTCCTCCTCCTCTCTTTCTTCTTCCTCATCCTGCGTATCTGTGAGGGTTACGTTGCCTTTGATCTTCACAGTGCCCTCCATCAGGGGGAGCTGTTTACCAGTCATATCATAGGGTGTGAGCTAATGCTCTCCTATGCCTTTCTTTCCCGTATTCACTGAGTCCCTCCCACATTTGTTTTTCCCTTGACTTCAAACTTTTTCCTTTAAACCTTTTTCTGACTGTTTATCGTCTCTTTATCTTTTTGCTTTATTTGCAATCCGTCTATTCATGCGCTTAAAATTTTATTCACACACTTCTATCCCTTCTTCAATATCAAAAGTATGTAGAAAGCCCCAATGTTCAGTCTTAATTCTCTTTCAACAGACGCTGGGTTTCTCTATCTGGATCACAGTATTTGCAGTCTGGCGAATGGCCAATAGTGGACCAAACCAATTCTTTGGAGTGTTCTTTGTTTTTTTGGTAAGCACAGTTTTTCACTTGATTTTTACTTGTTAGTTTTATTTTATCCATTAATTTCTAATACATTTTTATACTTCTTTTTTCTATTTATTCTTTATTCTGGACTTTTTTCTGCTTCTGCTGCTATTTCTCACTAATTGGTTCCACTGTCCTCTGCTTCCCAGCACTATCACTGATTAATGACTAGTTAATGCACCTCTTGGCAGAATGCCCGGGAGAGCCTCCGTCTCTCTATATTTTAGTCTTCTGGTGTATACTTTTACATTCTTTAACTCAATTCTTTTAACTTTTCTTACCTTTTTATGTAAAAAACTTTAGCTAATAATTATTATAAGGATTTTAAATGTTTTTGTTCTTTATCTATACTTTACCTTCCTTACTTTGTGCACATTTTAATACCCCCTATTCTCTTTCACAAAAGACAGACAGACAAACAAACAGGTGGTCAGTGTACTTCCTACACTGCCTGGCGCCTTTTAAACACTTCTTTTACTAGACAGTGTACTCTTACTTCATGAGCGCAATCTCCACGCTATGCACTTCTTGCTTTTTGAGACAAACACACATACAGCAGCTTCTTTGGACCTGGAAATCAGACTCCCTTCTTATCTTTTATCTCTCAGTTGTTTTTTAGGTTCTTTTGCAGTGGGGTTTTATAATTGCAGAGCAATCATCAAGCGTGTCAGCTTCTCAGAGGCAATTCACAAAACAAAATATAAGCAAAAACTGCTTACCTGATTTTTGGCCGGCCTTTGTTTTGTGAATGCCACCGTCAGCGTCAACACCACGATGATCTCCTGACCCCAAGCCTGCTCCTGGCTGGCTCGCCAATTATGTCGTGGCTAATTGCTGGTCTCTGGTCCTGATCAGTAGTTTTTCAGAGTCTAGTAGGAGTTAGTCTTCAAAAAGTTTTCAGAGTCGAAGTTCCAGGTCTCAGAAGAAGAACTTTATTGAGCAATTCAACAAAGTGAGATGGTCAGCTGAATCCTCTGATCTTACAGTGGTTGAAACATAGATTTTATACATCTTTCTTATCGCCAGTGTCCAATTAGTGTTTGTACCGTTATCTCTTACACATTGCTCCTCCTTGGTATCACGCCACCATTAAGATCACATGCTCCGAGGCCTTATTTCTATTGGTGGCGGAGTATCACATGTATAGTTTTTTAAAAAATTACATCATATATGTTTTTTAGTACTTTCCTGTACCTTGCACCAACGTCATCTTTGCATTACATGGGTTTTTAGGTACTTTTCCAACTCTACATTGCCCTATGGCCTACTTTTGCTCAGCATTACAGCATTCAGACTTGAGCATCAGATAGAGGAGGGGTAACAGAATTCTCCAACACTACCTCTTGATTTTGAGTTTAACTGAGACACATCTGGCTGCCATTTTGGAGTAGCCAAGCCGGGGTAGCGTTGCCGAGGGGTCTAAGGCGCTGGATTTAGGCCCCAGGCTCCAGTCTCTTCGGGGGCGTGGGTTCGAATCCCACCGCTGCCAGCAGAGGTTTTAATGAGGGCCAGACACCTAAAGTGTGCTCTGAAAAGGTGCAAAAGCAGCTGAAAATATGCACCCTCTTGAATCAGAGACAACAATAACTTGCAATTATTGTAATGACACTTCCAAAATGAATTTTAATAATATAATAATAATGTATAGCAGGACAGTCGATCGGCAGGACTGAGAGTTTTTGGTAAACTGACTGCTACCTCTTGATTTTGAGTTTAACTGCGACACATCTGGCTGCCATTTTGGAGTATGGCCCAAATGCTTTGATTAGGTAATTCAGTTGTGTTTGATTAGAGATGGAATTGCAATCTGCAGGGAGGGGGGCCTCCAAGAGTGTAACTGCATCCCCCCTCTACTTAGTAGGCCTTTCCACCTGTCGAGGAGATCCTTCAAAGCATGAAGAATTTCAACTGATTTAACTATGGAGAAGTGAGACACTAAAAGAAAAAATTGGCGAAAATGGCCCACGGAAGGCATTCTCATTAATGAGGGCCAGACACCTAAAGTGTCCTCTGAAAAGGTGCAAAAGCAGCTGAAAATATGCACCCTCTTGAATCAGAGACAACAATAACTTGCAGGGAGGGGGGCCTCCAAGAGTGTAAAAAAACAAAAATGAATTTCAAAAAACAAAATTAATTTAAATATAATAATAATGTATAGCACACAGGGGTGCCCAATCCTGCTCTGTTCAGGACAGTCGATCGGCAGGACTGAGAGTTTTTGGTGAACTGACAGCTACCTCTTGATTTTGAGTTTAACTGAGACACATCTGGCTGCCATTTTGGAGTATGGCCCAAAATGCTTTGATTAGGTAATTCAGTTGTGTTTGATTAGAGATGGAATTGCAATCAGCAGGGAGGGTTGCCTCCAAGAGTGTAACTGCATCCCCCCTGTACTTAGTAGGCATTTCCAACTGTCGAGGAGCTCCTTCAAGGCATGAAGAACTTCAACTGATTTAACTATGGAGAAGTGAGACACAAAAAGAAAAAATTGGCGAAAATGGCCCACGGAAGGCATTCTCACAAGGTAGCGTGGCCGAGCTTTGATTAGGTAATTCGATTAGGCTTTGATTAGGTAATTCAGTTGTGTTTGATTAGAGATGGAATTGCAATCTGCAGGGAGGGGGGCCTCCAAGAGTGTAACTGCGTCCCCCCTCTACTTAGTAGGCATTTCCACCTGTCGAGGAGCTCCTTCAAAGCATGAAGAATTTCAACTGATTTAACTATGGAGAAGTGAGACACTAAAAGAAAAAATTGGCGAAAATGGCACACGGAAGGCATTCTCACAAGGTAGCGTGGCCGAGCGCTCTAAGGCGCT
This sequence comes from Siphateles boraxobius, assembly GCF_051911475.1. Taxonomy (NCBI): domain Eukaryota; kingdom Metazoa; phylum Chordata; class Actinopteri; order Cypriniformes; family Leuciscidae; genus Siphateles; species Siphateles boraxobius. The sequence goes on along the minus strand of NW_027508722.1, from coordinate 5,006,621 downwards.
GGATTAAGGCTCCAGTCTCTTCGGGGACGTAGGTTCAAATCCCACCGCTGCCAAGTCTACATTTTAGAAGGCAATTGTGAAAAGACTGGAGAAGTGACACTGCTTACTCCCAGTCTCTTCAAAACTCAGCCGTTTTTGCTTTCCTTGGCCGAACTCGGCGGGCTTCAGAGCCTGACGATGAAGGTCCACACCCAACAATTTCTCTATTTCTGAAATTTAATGGCCACCTAAAGTGTGCTCTGAAAAGGTGCAAAAGCAGCTGAAAATATGCACCCTTGTGAATCAGAGACAACAATAATGGCGAGAAAATGGCCCACTAGAGTAGCCAAGCCGGGGTAGCGTGGCCGAGGGGTCTAAGGCACTGGATTTAGGCTCTAGGCTCCAGTCTCCTCGGGGGCGTGGGTTTGAATCCCACCGCTGCCAGCAGAGGTTGTAATCAGGGCCAGACACCTAAAGTGTGCTCTGAAAAGGTGCAAAAGCAGCTGAAAATATGCACCTTCTTGAATCGGAGACAACAATAACTTGCAATTATTATAATGACACTTCCAAAATGAATTTAAATATAATAATAATGTACAGCACACAGGGGTGCCCAATCCTGCTCTGTGCACGACATTCGATCGGCAGGACTTAGAGTTTTTGGTGAACTGACAGCTACCTCTTGATTTTGAGTTTAACTGCGACACATCTCTTCGAGGGCGTGGGTTCAAATCCCACCGCTGCCAAGTCTACATTTTAGAAGGCACTTGTGAAAATACTGGAGAAGTGACACTTCCTGCTCCCAGTCTCTTCAAAACTCAGCCGTTTTTGCTTTCCTTGGCCGAACTCGGCGGGCTTCAGAGCCTGAAGATGAAGGACCACACCCAACAATTTCTCTATTTCTGAAATTTAATGGCCAGAAAATGGCCCACTAGAGTAGCCAAGACAGGGTAGCCTGGCCGAGGGGTCTAAGGTGCTGGATTTAGGCTCCAGTCTCTTCGGGGGTGTGGGTTCGAATCCACTGCCAGCAGAGGTTTAATGAGGGCCAGACACCTAAAGGGTGCTCTGAAAAGGTGCAAAAGCAGCTGAAAATATGCACCCTCTTGAATCAGAGACAACAATAAAAAAATTTTTACACTTCTGGTCTTCGGGGTCAATATGACCCTACATTGAAATGAATGGGAAAATCGAAAAAAATGTGTTTTTTATTTTTCATTTCTCAAAAAAAATCAAAAAATCCAGAATAAATCTGAAAATTTCCATACCGCAATGAAGTCCTGGTACCAGAGCACAAATGCAATGTGGAACGAACATGATCACTTGCACACACACGTGTACGCGCACACGAACACACATAAACGTATGACTCCAATAGAAAGCATTTTTATTGAAATTGGCGAATAAAATCAATAATTCCTGCATAAATTTGAAAATTCTCACACATAAATGAAGGCCTGGTACTAGATCATTAATGCAATGTGGAATGAACATTAACACACACACACATGTGTGCCCACACAGACAAAAATACCCACACAGATAGAGAGATGTGTGACTGCAATAGAGAGCATTTTTATAGAAATTGGGAAATAAAATCAATAATTTCTGCATAAATCTAAAAATTTTCACACACAAATGAAGGTATGATATGAGAGCACAAATGTAATATGGAAAGAACGTGACTGCACACACATAACATACACACAGAGAGACACACAAACAAACAAACAAACAAACAAACAAACAAACAAACAAACAAACAGGTGTGACAGCAAAAGAGAGCATTTTTATAGAAATTGGGAAATAAAATCAATAATTCCAGCATGAATCCAAAAATGTTCACACATAAATGAAGGCCAGGCATTAGAGAAAAAAACAATGTGGAATGAGCATGATTACACACACACACACACACACACACACACACACACACACACACACACACACACACACACACACACACACACACACACACACACACACACACACACACACACGCACACACACACACACACACACACACACACACGTGTGCACACACAAACACACACAGACACAGGTGTTTATTCTTCACTCCTGTTCATATCCGCCTATAGCTGTATGTTTTTTGTTTTTATTTCCTTTTTTAAAAATTAATTTCTGATTCTAAAGTTAATCATTTTATACATTTCGATAATTGAAATAATATGAAATTGCTATCAAGTATTTTCTTTTAGTGGTAACTTGTGGCGTTATTGCAAATTTATTTGGCATTACTGCAATATTTATATAGCATTATTGCAATAACAAGATACTTAAAAAGACCTCAAACAACAACCAAAATAATTAAAAACTTTGACAAAATACTGATTTAATGTATTTTAAGCGTTTAAATATATATATTCATAACAAAAGCTGTTATAAGAGCAGTAAGTCACATCCAGAAAAATGAATGGATCTCTATGGGGCCTCTGCTGGAAGTAGATGGTAATTACACTTTAAGGCTAAAAACATATTATCTACAAAAAAAACATCTAACCAGCAGATGTCAGAATTATGCATCTAACACCTAGTCCTAGACCAATATCCAGACACAATTCCCATTTAAATTTGATCATCATTAATGTGTTTTTTTTTTCATAAAAAAATAATATTTCATACGTATGCTAATGGTGTAGTTTAGGAATTCTGCAGTAAATAAGTAAAAAAGTACTTCATATCTCCCAAAACACAGCATTAATGAATAGATTAGAAGTAAACAAAAAAAATGATATATTATTTGTATGAATAAAAATGTATATTTTTTGTACAATTACTCTATCAATTGTTGGGGTCGTATAGACCCCAAAGCCCTGAAGTGTAAACAGGAAATGAAGTCCTTTGTGGGGGTTAAGCCTTGTGTTATGTTGCGGGTCAATTTGACGCGTTAAGATTTTCCAGTTGTTGGAAATACTGGTTACCCTATGTTTTTTGTCTTGATATTTTGTGACTTTTTCTCATTTATCATGATGAACATGCATGCAAAGTTTCAACATGCTGATGTGTTTTGACATATGCAAACAAAATTACTATTACGTTTGTGATGTTCGCGGGTCAATTTGACCCACATATTTTAACGCTCTAAGGCAACTGTACTGACCCAAAATAATAAAATGTATTGGTTATATATATATATATATATATATATATATATATATATATATATATATATATATATATATATATATATATATATATATATATATATATATATATATATATAAAAATTTACTACCTTATGAAGCTTAAAATTTGCTTTTCCACACTTATTTCAATACAGAAAAATACTTTGTCAGCAACAGATTGTCAGCAACAAAAATTAGCTATCATTTTTTTTTTTTACCTGAAATAATATTAAACCTTTGTTTTGTTTTTTCTTGATATTATGTGACTTTTTCTAATTTATCATCATGAACATGCATGCAAAGTTTCAACATGCTGATGTGTTTTGACATATAAAAAAAATACTATTACGTTTGTGATGTTCAATTTGGGTCAATTTGACCCTCATAGGCAGCTATTCAAAAGTAACTGTACACACACAAAATAAAAATAAAAAACATTTATTTTATGTATGTCAGGGCACTTCAACTCCAGTTCTAAAGTGCAAGTGCATCTAAAAGTGATCTAACCCTATCCAAACACACTTGAAAAAGCTAAATCACGGTGTTCAGAATTAATTGCAAATTACAGATGAAAATCTTTGTCAGACACAGATAGTAAAAAAAGCTCTCATTTATATATTCAAGATATCTGAAATAACTAGCTTTTAACCAAACCTTTTATGTAGGATTTTCAAAGGCAGCTTCACAGAGCCAAAAAAAAAATAAGTACAATTATTTGATGTATGTTTTTGTTATGTTTTGTTTCTCACTCCCCTGTGAGTGAATAACTAGGGTAATAGGTCTTAGGAAACTAGGGAAAGTTAACTTAGGAAATTATTTTCATTATACAGCAACATTTAATTGTTTAGTTATGATGTTCTAAGCATAAAATGTAAAAAAAAAATCAGTATACTGTTTATTTTCAAATTTTGTCATAACAAAACAGTTTTAAAAAATGGTTAAAAAACTTTAAAAAATCATATTTTTAAGTTTTGACAAATGTTGATATTAAAAGTGTACACATACATCTTTGTTGTTTTTCAAAATGTGATTTATGAGGAATTGTATTGAATCCAATTAGGGTCAATTTGACCCGCTCCATAAAGGGTGTACACAGAAATCGAACAGTGCACATGTCAAGTGGACCACTGAAAACTGTCAAAGTCAAGAGAACTTCAGCATCCTAAAGAAGACCTTAATCGCAATGAAGCCCAAGAATTGCACGCAAAACAATTTTCAATGAATGGAAGAAATGCCACTCGGGAGTCTCTTCCATGTGGAGTCACGTGGTATCCAGAGGCTACTGCGAATGGTTACATTGGTAACTTTGGAGTCAACATTGAAATCCAAGTGATACTATTTGCTTTCTTAATTCACGCTCATGTCTTATTTTGCATGATTCGTCAGTGCACGTTAATAAAATAATAACAATAAAAATAATACTTAAATCTTGATCTGTTATCAAAATTTAAAAATCTTTCAACACTTTTCAGCAGACGGCATCAGTCTCCTCTAATTATTTAACACATTCCCTCCAACGAACTGTCAAAATTCAAATCGCCACACTTTCCATTACAGCGTACTTTATTTGAAATTGTATTGAAATGATTGTTTTACAAACAATATTGGCAGACCAATAAAGTGTCAGTAATACAAATAAAAATAACAACATTCAATTAAATAAAATATAATAAGATACTTTGAACAAGAAATGTAACACTTTAGTATGGAAGCCCATTTCTCCAAGTGGTACTTGATGCAGAGCCAAATGGGAGGAGCTGGAGCTGGAGCATTTCTCCCACATAAGAGAAAAAACAACAACTATTAAAAGCATATTTTTGGTGAAATTGGTTCGAAACGCGCGCGCTGGTGACGCCTCCTGTCAGAACAGTGTAAATGCAAAAAAACTCAGGTCAAACAAGCATACAAAACCCTTTTACAAACACATTGCAGATGTTTTATTGAAAGTAAAATCTATCAAATGCAATTATCTAAACATATAATTAATTAGATTAAATATCAGGTGTGTAATATGTGTTTTTTCATCTATTTTCGGGGCTTGTTTTGTTTGTTCCATGGATGGCTCAGCTAAACAAGCCAATAAGAGACTATTAACTACTATTGTTCCTTTTAATTTTATTAATGTGTAATTAAAACGTGTGCAAATACATCAAAATGATCAGAGATTGAAATTACGAAACGTCTCGAAAACAGTTATGACGCAACGAAGCCTCGTTTACTGAAACCACGTGACTTTGACAGATTGATACACGGTCCGAAATACTGATTCGAAACAAAAGATTTGTAAAGGTTTCGAAGCTTAATGAAGAAGTGTTTCGAAATTCGCCCATCATCACTACCTCAACGCTCGTGTGTTTCAGTCTATTTTTTTTAGTCTATGGTTTTCAGCAAAGGCAGCTTTGGACGCAGAGTGGCGCGTCTAGCTGGTGCAGAGTCTCTAGTTTCCTCTTCTGACGCGTTTCTGCTGCTTAGTGGAAGATTACAGGCGCCATCTTGGATCAGGGGAGGTTTTTAAACTGGAAAAAGTCAGAAAAGAAAAATAAATATTATACGTCTGCAAACCCGTCCGTTCGGGCCTGCGGTGAGGATGACACTCGGTTAAAATTCATCACATCGGGTTTAAAGTACTTTTAAAAGACTCGAACGGAAGTAAAACCGGACTGGAAAGATATATTTTTCTCTGCAGCTGGGAAAGTTGTTTTGTAACGTTATTTGTTCGCTCACAAGAGAACACATTTAACGTTACCCCTAAGATATGACATCAGCTAATCCAGGTAATGTACAAAACACATTTTTACACGATTATGCTGTTAAATGTCCTAGTTGTGCTCCTTTTGACCATTATAAGCAGTTGGGCTGATTAGCTCGAGCAGCTGTTAGCTCGACTGTTGTGTGTAACGTTAGCTAATAACACAAGCTCATGCAGTAAAAACTGGAATAACATTTGCCGTTCGGGTGCTTTGCTGTGAGAATAGTAGCAAAGAGCCACAAGATCGGTGACAGTTTGATCTGACACTTGTAGCAGTGTGTGTGTGTGTTTGTGCGCGCGCTTCAGCTGTCATTCACACACAGGCCCAAAACAACATTCACATGCTCATAATGGACTTAAGTACAGGGAGATTTGTGTTGATCCTGATTCAGGTCAGATTTACATATTAAGAGATTTATTGATTTGTTCTACACAACAGCATCAGAGTGTTTTAAAAATGTAGGATGGTTAATTATGTTTTTGATAATTTTGCTGCTTCGATCAGGATTTTTCAATTGCTGGAAGCTGTATCACTTGATACCGATTACATGATCTATATGAAGCCTTCTGTTTATCATGTAGCTTTATTTATTAAACTACATTTAACAACAATGTACATTTAAGTATTACAATTAAGAGAAGACAACGTATCATGAATTGACAACTAGGCTAGGTATTTATTTGCAAGCAACATGTCCAACATATTAACTTAGCAGCCTGTGCTTTTTTTATTAGGAACAGCTTAGGGCTTGACAAATACAACTTTCCTGTAGAATATACATATATATATATAAAAAGGTAAAAGACAGAACAACTGAGTTTTAAAATTTAGTTTTAGACTACTTTAACTTTAGACTAAAAACTGCAAGAACAAAGGCTATAGCCAATATTGTTTTGAGTCAGTCAGCCCTCAGTGTTTCTAATGCACTTAAAAGACCACAGGTAGTAAAGTGCACAGTAACAAAACATACAAATAACTAACAAATTGCATCTATCTATCTATCTATCTATCTATCTATCTATCTATCTATCTATCTATCTATCTATCTATCTATAACTTTAACTCACTTCTCCGGGCATGCGTAACAAGCCAGGCCCATTGCAAGTTCACATCTCTTGGGATGTCAAGAAGAAATGCAGTTGATGGCTTTTGCATCATGAGTCCATTATACATTCTGGATTAGTTGCTTTTTTCTGGGATGCTCAGTCAGATTTTGTGGGCATTTAGAGAGGGAGAGTGAGGTAGATCGAGATGATTAGATTAATATCGCCCAAAGCTTTTTTATTTATAAATATAAGCATTTCTGAATTTTTGGCTGACAGCGTGTTCCTCTTCACATCTATAATATTCCCTGCTGTGCTAAAAAGTCGCTTGCTATCAAGTTCATCGTGCACAGAGGCAGGTTTGTGCTGCTTGTGCGAGAGCCAGAAAGCAGCTTTTATTGTTCTGCCAATAAACAAGTGGCTGTCCGCTTTGTGGGATAACTGGCTCTGATTGCATTGATCCTGAGCTGCTGATGTCACTGCCAGCACATTCCCGATCTCCACCCAACAACTCAGCACATAGCATGCAAGGAGCCAGGTCGTGGCACTTTCTCTGGGGGTCCGCAGCCAAACTCGCCTCACCATCCTGCTCCAGGACATCAGAAACCAGACCACTTATCTGGGGCTTGACTGCGTCAGAGAAATATCACTCTTTGTACATTTTATTAACAAGAAAACAAAACATGTATTCATTTATTTGAATTGAATATGAATTTGTCAAAAATCTGAATCAAATATACAGTCATGGTCAGAATTAATGGCACCCCTGGTAGATATGATCAAAACTGGCTGTAAAAAATAATTTTGTAATCACATTGGGGTGGGGTGGGGTGGGGTGGGGTGGGGGGGGGGGGGGGGTGGGGTGGGGTGGGGTGGGGTGGGGTGGGGTGGGGGGGGGGGGGGTGGGGTGGGGTGGGGTGGGTGGGGGGGGGGGGGGGGGGGGTGGGGGAATCACATTATGATATAAATGTTTTTCTCCAAAACACATTGGCCACAATTATTGGTACCCCTAGAATTTTTTACGAGTAAAATATCTCTGAAGTATATTCCCATTAATGTTTACCTTTTTTTTAGCACACCAGGGTGAATAGGAACATGAAACTGTCTAGCTATGACTTCTTGTTTCACAGGAGTTTAAATATGAGGAAACACAAAAAGGCCAAATTCCCTTAATCATCCATCACAATGAGTAAAACCAAAGAATATAGTTCTGATGTGCAACAAAAGATTGTTGAGCATCACAAAATAGAAAGTGGCTGAAAGAAAATAGCTAAAGAATTGAAAACCCCCATTTTGACCATCAGGGCAATAACTAAGAAGTTACAATCAACTAAAGATGCTATGAATCTGCCAGGAAGAGGACGTGTGTCTATATTGCCTTAATGCACGGTGAGGAGGAAAGTTTGAGTGGCCAGAGACTCTTCAAGGATCACAGATGGAGGATTGCAGAGCTTACTTGAGTCTTGGGGTCAGAAAGCCTATTTAAAAAAAAAAAATCAAACAACCCCTACATCACCACATGTTGTTTGGGAGGGTTTCAAGAAAAATCCTCGTCCAAAAACAAACTCCAGCATATTCAGTTGTCAGAATGACTGGAACTTTAAACGGCACAGGCTTCTGTGGTCAGATGAAACTAAAAAAAGAGCTTTTTGGCAGCAAACACGCTAGATGGGTTTGGTGCACACAAGGATAAAAAGTACCCTATGTGTACAATTTAATGTACCGTTGAATCTTTAATGTTGTGGGCATATTTTTCTGCTGGAGGTCCTGGACTTCTTGTTCAGATACATGGCATCGTGGATTCTATCAAATATCAACAGATAAAATATCAAAACCTGACGGGTTCTGCTAGAAATCTTATAATGGGCCATTTTTGGATCTTCCATCTGGACAACGATCCAAAACAAATATCAAAATCAACACAAAAATGTGTTACAGAGCATAAAATGAAGCTTCTGCCATGACCGTCCCAGTCCCTGACCTGATGAGTGGAGTGAACTGGAGAGGAGAAGCACCAACATGGATCTGGGAATCTACAGGATCTGGAGAGATTCTGTATGGAGGAATGGTCTCTGATCTCCTGTCAGGTGTTCTCCAAACTCATCAGACATTATAGGAGAAAACTCAGAGCTGTTATCTTAAAAAAAGGAGATTGCAAAAAGTATTTAATAAAAGGGTTCCAATAATTGTGGCCAGCGTGTTTTGGAGAAAAACATTTATTTCATAATGTGATTTCCCCTCCACTTTCAATTATTTTACTTCAATGAAAGGTTCGATTTTTGGCAATTTTTTTGAATGAAAGATCACAAGGATAAACGATGCAGATTTATTTTTTACAGCCAGTTTTGATCATATTTACCAGGGGTGCCATTAATTCTGACCATGACTGTACTTTAATGATTGGGTTACAGACTTGCTCCATGTTAGAAAAGAATGTAACCGCACAGAGAAATTATAAGAAAAATGGAAAATCTATTTTAAGAAATGTTTTATTATTTAATGCATTTCGAAGGTTATGATTGGCTCTTGTTATTAGTCAGCCTATCATACTCCAAAAAAATATGCTTTTTTATTCTGTAGTCTTATTCTAAATGCTTATGTTTGCAGCAAATTTAACAGAATTTGAAGGAAATACCAGCCTACACAACAGAATAACACAATTACACTATTCATTTCAGTAATAGTTCATTGTATCAAATCATTTAGACCAAAGATACATAGGCCTTTACTTGCAATATGAATTAAGGAGCCTACTAGAATAGTCAAAATATATATTATCAATTCTGAATTTAAACTTTTTAAATGCTCATTTGCATGCTCTTTAATTCACTCTGACAGCCACACAGCACGTGCGCACACACAAATGAATGTGTAAATTAAGTTTTCTCATTTCTGATCGAGGATTGTAGCGATGCTATACAGGCGCTCAGATTCAATCTTTTCTGGACCGCTTCCAACAACGTGGCTTTTGAAGTTTTACACCGTGGTCACTCTCTGCTGTCTTCTCAAGAAGACGAGTTAAAGCTCTGATGGATGTGTAACATCTGCAGCTGATGGAGTTGATGAGCTGATCTGTTGCGTGAGCTCTTCAAATGGGGCGTGTAGCGAAATCATATTTTCTACTAATTTCCACTGGCTGACGGTGAACATGGAGGGTAAGTCATTGTCGGCTGCATAAGCACACAGGGCACGTTTCTGTTCCAGCAGACTCTGCAGCATGTACACAGCACTATTACACCTGGTACATCTTGCTGTAGTCTCTTGATAGGCTGAATACTTTGCGTCTTCCAGAGGCGATTACATCAGCGATGCTGCGTTGTCATAACTCCCTCAGCCACGGCGAGCTGGAGTGAATGCGCCATGCACGGCAGGCTGGGTAGATTGCCATCCCTAATGGCTTTTTTCTTGTTCTTTGCATTATCCCTTAGAATAACATGCACTTTTTCCTTCGGGATTCCCCATGCTTGAAAAATGTCGCTGAATGCAGCAGCAAGAGCCCCCCCGCTGTGTGACCCTGAAAACTCTTTAGAATGTAGAACAACTTTTTTTAGTTTGAAGTTTTGATTAATGAATATGTGAGGCTCAACGTGGACATGGGACATACACTCGCACTCCAAACGTGAAACTAATTGGTTATGGTGTCCTTCATAAGGCTGTCGACATATGTAAACACTGTTTGGTATAACTGCGGCAGGCACACATCAGCGAAATATTTACGCCCTGGCAGAGTGTAACGTGAATCTAAATAGGACATAAGTCGCCGGAAACCTTCGTCTTCCACAATAGACGGCGGCTGGTGATCTAGGCAAATTAATTCCATTATTTTGTCTGATATTTCTTTATGCTTCTTACTGTCCCTGCTGTAGGGTTGCTGTCTTTGAAACGTCTCTGTTGCCGACAGCTGAGTGAGTGGCGTTTGAGTTGCTGAACTGTCTCGCTCTCTCTTAGAACTAGCTAACTTTGAAAACTGCTCATATTCCTTTACGTGAAACCAAATGTCTGATGAGGTTGGTGGTGTTAAAATGTTTTGCATGCTTTCCGGCTCGTGGGATTAGTTTGTTACACACGTTGCAGATTGCTAATGTATTGACTTTTTCACACACCTTATAGAATTGCCAGATCGGTGAAACCATTTTAGCAGCGTGTAAAAAATTGTCTTGAGTTTTGCGTCATCTGATCGGCTTTTCTGGATCGGCCTTTATAGAGACCGCCGAACAAACATCCTAAAGCGATTATCGGCCGATTATGTTTGGCGAGCAATCAATCTGAGCACCCTTAGTACTGTACTGCCCTGTACCGTGCGGTGGAAACGAGGCATAAGGTGTTCACACTTGGCATGTTTGGTTCGATTAAAACGAACCCTGGTGTGATTGCTCTGTTGGGTGTTTTCACCCTGAGCGTTTGTTTCGGAACCTGGTGCATTTTGGCACATTTGGTACACATTTTGGTATGCTTTGAAAGGTTGCCTTGCGAAAGCGAACCGAATCAAGAAAAAAATTCAACATTGTAACAAATTAAGTCCCTGTTTCAGAACAAAACAAACAATCTATAGGTGTGAAAACGGGACATTTGAATAAGTGTGAACACTCACATTCAAACCCTGGTTTCGCCAAACAAGCGGACCAAGACCCCTGAAAAGACGGGTCTCCCAAACCATCACTGATAAACCCTGCGCTTCACTCTGGACAGCCACAGTCTGTGTGTTGAGCCACTTTGGGGCTTATCCAAACTGTGACTCCCATGGATGTGGGAAAAACAATGAAGATGGACTGATCAGAGAACAATAGGCTACATGTTTCTGATTTTCCACAGCCCAAGATTGAAACTGTCGGCACCATTGAAACCGACATTTGGCATTGGCACGAGTGACTAAAGGTTTGGCTTTAGCAGCTCCACCCTCTGGAGTTTCCTGACAAACAGTTTTAGTGGAATCAAGAGAGTCGAGGTGCTCATTTAATTCTGCAGTGAGTTGGGCAGCTGTGGTTTTATGTTTTTTGGATTCAATCTGGGTTTAGTACCTAGACATCCCTTTCAGACAGCTTCCTCTTGCGTCGACAGTTACTGCTGTTGTTTGATGTAGTACGTCTTTCATGGAGGAATGCCGACGACATTACCCTGTTTTCACTCACACTCACCAAAAATGTTTCCTCTTTTAAGCTCTGATATATCTATTTTGTTGTATTGATTGCAATATTTATGTACAGCGGTGCTATTGATCTGCTAATTCAACCTTCACACTCTGCTCTTACTGAGGGTATGTAAATACGGTGAAGATTGGCCACCAGGCCAATATGTACTCTATATAGATGTGAAACCTCCCAAAAGACTAATGTATAGATATACAGTGTTTTTTTTTCTTGGAAATACATCTGAAAAATGGGGTCATCTTATGTTTAGGGTGTAGACTTTAACATGTCAATAATACTCCTGCAACAATAGGGAGTGCCAAATGCGTGTAAAACGAGTGTTCCCGTCATTAAAAAACTCTCAATAAGCAGCCAAGAAATACGATGTGTCAGCATGTAATGTTAGAAGAGGACGAGCCCAAAAAGAGGCTGGATCGCCGTGCTGAAGGCACTGGATATCGCCAAAGAGCTGAAACATACCCACCAGCGAGGCCCATCATTTCTGTGCGCTCGTCTGTTAGTTACTTAAAGCAGACGCCTTGAACAAGCCTTGCTTGGGGCTTTCCCTCCGACTTCAGGGAGAAACTGCTGTCTTTTCAGTGCTAGCCTATGTGATTGGCCTAAGGAAAAAGAATTCATATCCTTTGGATCAGATAGGTAATGTGGATCAAACACCTGTGTTTTTTTGACATGCCAACATCTGTCACTATATAAAAAAGATGAGAAATTGGTCATTGTGAAATCTACTGGAAATCAGAACAACAGGTTATTTTTATGGTATGCCATAAAGTGTTTATTTTTAAATTTGATTGTTGGTATATTTCACCAGTATTTACCATACCTTCAATATAAAAATAAAAATAAATTATATGAAAAATATGCAATGTGAAAATTATTTTCAAATAAAATCCTTTTATTTGAAAAAAGACAAGATTTGGCCCTCAAAGGCTTTTTCCAAAAGATAACATCTTGAAAAAGGGGGGTCATCTTATAATCAGGGTCATTTAAATTCGAAACAACACAGGTGTCTTCGACTTGAAGTGTTGTGAAGACTGATCGGTCTCTATGACATAAAAGTACCGAGAAAGTGATTCGAAAGCTTTTTTGAAAGATTCGAAAGTCCGTTCTCACAGTACTTTGATGTCATCGGTCTGTGCAGCAACGCTTCAAGTCGAACACACCTTATGTATATGTACCTACCGTGCGTTAGGCTTAATATATATTAAACCATATAGGCCTATACCACAAAAGCATCATGGGACACCAAATTACCCTATTTATTTATTTATTTATTTATTTATTTTTAAATGCCAGGTAGATTTAAAAGCTGTCACTAGTTAACTAGCCTGGCCAATGTCAGTGTAATTTTTCTACATATCGAGGATCTGGAGATGAAGGCACATACACAACTTTATTTTATGTTTACCCTCTTTATATATAGTATATATAGAATTGATAGTTATCAGTCCTGCTCTGTGTGTGCTGTATTTTAGATATGGCTGAGGTCTCTTCAATGGCCATGGCCACACCAGCTGTGTCGAAGGCCAACAACAAGCGACAAGCCAGGTAAGTCTGACTGAGCCGTCTCTTTAAAAAATATTAAAGTACTAATCATTATTAAATTAGTGCTTAAATATTTCTGCTCATGTTCAGTTGATCTCCGCTGTCAAAAGGATCATTATGTTGCCATTTTCAGGATTTTTTTCTTTGGAGCTCAGAAGGAAATAACTTGTAGAGTGTGCAAACAAGCTTTTTTCCACACAGTCGAATTTAATGGCCATTGAAACCTTCAAGTTACAAAAAGGAGAGAAAACACCATACACACTTATACGCCAATGTCCTGACCGCATTAGGAAGAATGATAATTTTATGGTGCTTTTTCATGCTTTTTGTCGTTTTTGGAGCTTGCAAGTGTATGGACGGACACTTTGTAATTCCTTTGATTAAGAGAACCTTGAACATTCCTCTTCACATGTTCTTTAAAGGTTCCACCGTAGATAGAATGTCATAGGGGTTTGGAGGATTACTGCCCCTTAATATGCTTCATATGTGAACGTAACAGTGGCTTTCCAGAAGCAAATTCACAGGAATGACATTTTGGTTTTGGCCAACAACAGTGTGCCGGTTTATTCAGTGTCTGTCGTCGATTTGATTCAGTCGTCAGTGTGATTTGCTCTGGCCGTTGATCCGTCTGTCGAGTAGGTGGAGAAATACGGGAATGTTTGAATGCCTTTGCAGTTGTGCAATATTGCTGACTAATGTGAATTTCCCTGGTTTCCAGCTCTGACTTTGAAGACGATGAGGGAAGTAAATTGTTCAGGTTAGTCATGATCTGACTCAAGGGTTCGACTTTGCTTTGACTTTGATGAGCTCTGTGTCTTGTGACTGTTTAACAATTTGTCTTTCGTTCTGGCTTCTTTCTTCAGGTGTGATGATGACGGAGGTGGATCGAATGACAAGGAGAGATTTGCCAGGTATTGATTGAAATCAAAGTGCATGAGAAGTATAAATATGGTAATCTAATCTTCCGTAGATTATCAAGAATAGTTTTAGGCTAATCTCTGTTATTGCTCAAAGTTGACTGGCATTGCCTAGATGTGCTGGTCTAGTTTCCAAACACTCTTCCCGTCATCTATTTTTCGGCCAATCAGATAGTCCTGACCAAAACCCATGCCTTTCATTGCTGTATCAGCCAGTTTTTAAACTTATTTTAAATGTTAAATAAGTCTGTCTTCACTTATTATTCAATTGGACTGTCAAAGTTAAGGACAATGTACACAAACGTTAATGCATAATAACTTTTTATTTGCAAGATGATGAACTGGATGCCACTCCCTGAATTAAACATGCAATATAATGAGGTCATGTGACAATATATGACATGTGATAGCATACTGCTGTTTGACACATTTAAGGCAAAACACTACAAGCAAAACCATAGTTTTTTTTTTTCGATGCATTGGTCAGTTTTGAGATTTTGGGCTATTTTGCTTTTAATTTGTCTTCTTTCAGACTAGTGGAAAGATGACATCCACATCCACATTTAAAGGGGCTTTCGCATCGGAGGAACCTTTTCATAATTCCTAGAACTATTGGCGGAAGTACCCGTTTTTTGTTTGTTTCAGTATCTAATAAAATAGTATACAGTATACACTGTGTAGTATGCAGTAAGTTGTAATCTAGTATTTTATTTTGAACAAAGCCCATAAGTCTTTCGGTGTCTTACACTTTATTTCAGGTGTTTCTTCTATCCCTCTCTTCTTTTCTCAGACCGTTTGAAGAGGCTTTTTCTTTCAGCTTTCATGAGATCGTTCATACACATTTGTTTATCATGGAGATGCGAGTGTCGTCTCATTTGAGGAGCACATTGATGCAGTCTTTATTTGCTTATTCATCCATCTCTCTTTCTCTTTCTCCTACTCGTTTGCTTGGTTTGCTTTCTCTCTACATTTCTCTGTCCCTGCTCTCTTCTCCCCACGCTTCCATGCACCGCCCATCTCTCATGCTCCTGCTCTGACCTCCTGACCCCAGGGAGAATCACAGCGAGATTGAGCGGAGGCGGAGAAATAAGATGACCGCTTACATCACAGAGCTGTCAGACATGGTGCCCACCTGCAGCGCACTGGCACGCAAACCAGACAAGCTCACCATCCTGCGCATGGCTGTGTCGCACATGAAGTCTCTCAGAGGGAGCGGCAACACCAGCACCGATGGAGCCTATAAACCGGCCTTTCTCACAGACCAGGTCAGATAGGATCAATGTAGATTCCTCTTTGTATATACAAATAAGAACTAGGTGTCGGATTCACGAAACATTTTTAAGAGCAACTGGCATTTTTCTTGAAGAGACTTTCAACCAGTATAACACAAAGTGTTTATTTAAACCCTACCTTTAAAAGAAGTATCAAAAACTTTGCTTGTGTTTATTTCATTCCACTGACCTGTGTCTCGCTTATTTAACCGCAAAAACGCATTCTGTGTGAATGCCCTCTTAAAAATTTTCTTTTTCTTTTACTTAAGACATAAGAGAAATTCAAATTCTTGAAAAGAATCATCTTAAACATCATAGTAAAAAAACCTCTTAAAGCTAGGATAACCTCAAACTTGTCTTTAATTCCCTATGCAGCCCCTAATGCAGGGTTGTCCGCTCCTGCTCCTGGAGGGCCACTGTCCTGCAGAGTTTAGCTCCAACCCCAGTTAAACACCTGAACCAGCTAATCAAGCTCTTACTAGGCATATTATACTAGAAACTTGCAGGTAGGTGTGTTGAGGCAAGCTGGAGCTAAACTCTGCAGGACAGTGGTCTTTCAGGACTGACTTTGGACACCCCTGCCCTAAATGGACACGGTGAAGGAAAAAATATTTCAATGCTTTTGCGTTCCCCTAGTTCCCCTAGCATTCAATCGCAAAAAAAACAGAAAGTTTTGCGAGAGAACTTGGTTTCTTGTGGGAACGCAAAAAAGTTTTGTTATAGAATGCAAAAGTTTTGCAAGCGAATGCAAAGATTTGGGACCATGCAAAACTTTTGTGTTCCCCGAGAAATTTTGCATTCACTCGCAAAACGTTTGCGTTCTCCCGAGAACAGCCAAGGTCTCTCGCAAAACTTTTTTGTTCCCCCGAGAAAGTTTTGAAATGTATGTTTTCCTCCCATCTCATATTTTTTCCACCACCATGTCTCTTTAGGGTCTCCGTAAATTCCTATAGGTACGAAGTTTAATGTATGTAATGGGTTGTTTTAAATATTAAGCATTACATTTTAAATTCTGTTAAGGGTTTCACTGCCACCAAATATTTATGTAGCTTTCTTTCTAAAGGAGCTGAAGCACCTGATTTTAGAGGCAGCTGATGGTTTCCTGTTTGTTGTGTCATGTGAGACCGGACGCGTCGTTTATGTTTCCGACTCCGTCACACCTGTTCTGAACCAGTTACAAAAGGATTGGCTTGGATCATCACTGTACGACCAGCTTCATCCAGACGACACAGAGAAATTCCGAGAGCAGCTTTCCACCAGTGAGAACAACAACAGCGGTAAAAAACGGCTCGACTTCTCTCATCTTTTCTGTTGTCAGTATTTTCCTGTTTAAATGGTCCTCCTCTTTTCTGACGTTAGGTCGAATGTTGGACATGAAAACGGGCACGGTGAAGAAAGAGGGTGGTCAGACATCTGTGAGGATGGGTATGGGTGCACGGCGATCCTTCATCTGCAGGATGAGGTGATGCATAGGGAGAACAGACAGACCTCTTTTAACCTTATAAAGCCTACTGTATCATATTTGATGCACACAATCTACTACATGCCTTCTGTCATCTGATTGAAAGTTTAATTGGTGAGTTCAATGCGTATAATTGTAACATGAACACTTGCTGGAGTGAAGCAACTTTACTTGATTATACATGCGTAATTTTTTAAAGGATGTTAAAAATGTGAGTATCAGATATGATCCATCAGGCTTTTGGGGAGTTTATTTGTTCATCTCTCAATCATCACTGTATTGGATTATATGTTTCAAAACTAAGCATTCAAAAATCATCTCACTTGGACATATTATTGGGTGACATAGAGTGACGACTGATATTGGTATCTGCTATACAGTTCTAAAGATCTTATTGATTTACAGTTAAAGCTATCAGAATTTCATCTTACTTTTTACCCATATAAATATCAGCATCTGGAAGAAATTGCATTATTTTCCATTTTAAAAAAGAAAGATCTTCCCGACTATTTCATATGTCAGGCTTTACAGGGTTAAGGACACGAAGGTATAAAATATTAGCAAACAAATTTTCGCTCCTCATATTCAGTTCCTATGTATACATTAGTACTACACAACTCACCCAGTTGGTCAAGTTATATGTCGTTTGCATGCACGAGAAACAAGTAGCCTATATTTTTTGGAAAAAGTATTAAATCTTAATATAAAATTGTCTCAAATGCTACATTGATTGTAATGTGTGTGTGTTCAGGTGTGGAGTATGTCCAGTAGAGCCAGTATCCATGAACAGACTCAACTTCCTGAGAAGCAGAAATAGGTAAAGCATCTCTCTGTCTGTGGATCTCAGTCCACAAACAGACAGATGAAGATCCTCTCTTCTTCTGCAGGAATGGATTGGGTCCTCCTAAGGACGGTGAACCGCAGTATGTGGTTGTGCACTGCACAGGCTTCATCAAATCCTGGCCCCCTGCAGGTAACACAATACACAGCACAATACACAGGAAGACCCTGTTGTTCACTGATATTAACCAGAGTTCAGTGAGAAACAGCAGGAACTGATATCGTCCTTTTAACTCTTTCTCTTTCTTTCAGGAGTGACTCTCGCTGAAGAGGAGGCTGATAATAATCAGGGAAATCGTTGTTGTCTAGTCGCCATTGGAAGGCTACAGGTGCTCTTTCCCTTTTCATTTTGTTTAAATTTCCAATGAATTAGTTTAGTCAGATTTGAAGGAATAATTCTGTCGTCATTTACTCAAAACTTACCACATATCTTCATATCAGTTTAGCAGACTGTTCATGCTGCTTTCTCTTCACTTTGTATGTAAAAGTGGTAACATCAACATTCTACTAAACATCTACTTTTGTGTTTAAAAGACAGTTATATGGGTTTGGAACAAAATAGGGTGAATAAATTATGACCGTGTTTACTTTTAGATAAACTATTTATTAAATGTCTCATTAATGACCAACACCTCAAATCTTTAGTTCATCTAAAAATGAAAATTCTGTCATTTTTGTATTCACCCTTGTGTCGTTCCAAGCCCATACACTTTTTTTCATCTTTAAAACACAAGAAACAAAATTTACTAAACTAAATTTAATGAAAGATTTAATTTCTAGATTTCTCTCTCAATTGAAAGTCCATTCCACCAAAACTTGGGCTTTTATTCACATTCAAACATTAATCAACTCACGTGGAGCTCATCAAATATGGAAAACGTTAACGTAAGATCAAGTAAGCTTACTTGACGAGCGAGATCAATGCGGTTTGTTCTTGCATTTGAGCCTCCATTACCATATTTGATGAGCTCCACTTGAGTTGATCAATGTTTGAATGTGATTACAAGCCAATAATCTGTTCAACATCTGAACAGACGCGGTCGCTTTATAAGACTTGGTTTAGACCAACTGATTTATATTTTACAGTGTTTTTATAAGCGTTTTAAATCGTCAAGTCTGGTTTGTGTGGACTCACAATGTTTGGACAGAAATCTCTCTGGTTTCATTTTTAAAGGGGTGCTTTTCCACTTTTTCATCTTTAGTTAATGTGTAATGTTGCTGTTTGAGCATAAAAAGATGTAAAAGGTTACAAAACTCAAAAGTCCACTCCAAAGGGAGATATTTTATTTAACAGATTCCACCTTCAAAGAACTACAACTAACGACTTGTTTGGACTACAACGCAATATTTCCAGATCTTATGAAGTCACAGTGTTACTCATTTAAATAATACCGCCCACAGAATACACAGAAAGTGGACGAGGCCTGGTTGAGCTGTTGCTATTTTCAAAGAGAGAGAGTCTTTTCCACAACGTTTTCAAAGTTCATTTGTTTTACCTAACTAAGGCTGATGAACTTAGAGTGGTTAATTTGTTTTAAACACTGTTCCTGAAAATTATAATCCCAACGTTTCACATTGTATGGAGAACAGCTTGTTTTCTGTAGCTTTTTAGCTCTCGCTTGGAAGACTGTTCACCGCTCCTTAGGAAAGTTAAACATGGTTTTGTGATTGATTACTGTTTCTATTACCTTAATATTCCGACAAATATCACGATTAAATGGTGGATAACATTGTATCTATAATGTTTAAGAAAATTACAAAAAACATACTACGTCCTGTGAAATTCGTGCTTGAAATCTGTTCTGGATGGTCCTCTTGTTTGTTAACATTTCCAGGGTCCGAATCAAGCTGGAATTGGTCTGAAATTTACGCCATCATTAATATTTACACTAGAGTAAAGCTCTCAGTTATGGAAGGGCGTGACATTTCCCGAACATGCGCTAAGCGTTCCCAATCACAACACACTGGGCCAGCTAACCAATCACAGCACATTTCATATTTCGGAAGGAAGGGCTTAGTTGAAATTGCAATGTTTAAGCCAGACTGGGAAGAGATCTGCTTTAATAATGTAAAATATGTGAAAACTAATGTTTTTTTTTTAAACAATCAAGCATGAAAATATGGTCTAGTACACCCCAAAAACAAAAGCAAGACTTAATAAAAGGGCATAATAGAACCCCTGTAATATGTGTTGCAAAGATAAATGAAAGTCTTATGGGTTTGGAATGAAATGAAGGTGAGTAAATAATGACAGAATTTTAAAATAAAAGTTGTGTGAACTATCCCTTGTAGTTCCTCTCTGACCTCTTTTTTATGCAGGTCACCTGTTGCCCAGGCGACAAATACATAAATAACATCAGCGTTCCAGTGGAATTTATTTCCCGCCACAACTGCCAGGGCATGTACACCTTTGTGGATCACCGCTGTCTAGCAACAGTGGGCTACCAACCTCAGGTGAGCCTCAAAAGCCAGTCACGCTGGACCTCAAGGAAGTCATTTCTGAAGAGCAGGGTGTTAAGATGCCTCTGCATTTCTTGAATAAAGCTGATCAGCTTCAGGATTTCACTGTCTTGCTTAGTGATGCACTGAAATTTCACAGCTTATATTAAAATATCTATAAAATGGTTTTAGAGGGCTGAAATCTTTGACTGAAACTGTGACGTTTAATTAGCGCTTCTCATTAGCAATGTGACGTGGATTTACTGCAACAAGTAAACATGCCAGTCGTGTGGACCCAGGGCTGGGTTGACAAGAACCATTTCTAGTTTTTCATTTTGATGAACAGAGCTGTTTTAGTCTATTCTGCTTTCTGCTATCCAATAATATATGCACTATATTACATATTCATTGTATTTTTAAATTAACCTGCTTCATTAAATAATGAAGACATGTTAATTAAAAATACAATGAATATCCTAAGTAATCAATTAACTCATCCAATTTATTTAATAATCAACACCCAAATAAAAACTTCTTTATGTAAATTTTAAATGTTTATAATATATATATATATATACAGTTTTTATTTGGGTGTTGATTATTAAATAAATTGGTTGAATTCATTGATTACTAAATAAACCTTATTTTCGGTTTCAGCTAAATGAAAGCTTTAATTTTGGTTTGGTGTTTCAGTGAACTATTAATTTCCTTCACTAGTGTTTTGTGTTGTTCTGTGACACAGGAGTTACTGGGGAAGAACGTTCTGGAGTTTGCACACCCAGAAGACCATGGCTTAGTGCGAGACAGCTTTCAGCAGGTGTGTGGGTTTGCATGGGACGTCACGCTGAAATATTCAACACGTTACAAAAAATTGTGTGATCGTTAAGTTATGACAACGTGATTTTACAATGCTCATCAAAATAAGTTAAGCAATTTACAACTTTTATTTATTATTCATACAAGATTCAACAAATTTAAGTCAGTTTAATGTAATTTAAGTTGAAATGACTTAAACATCCTAGTTGATTTAAAAATTTAAGGCAGCAACTTTTTTTTTTACAGTGAAGATATTGTAATTCATATTTTATGTTACGTGCATGGCTAGACATTTTTGCTTTTATAAAATGGCAGCAATAGCAATATCATAACATAAGCCACTGTTCAATACATAATTGAATGTATTATTAATAACAATCAACACAATATGGTGTATGCAATGTAAATTGACAAAATTCAGTTAATGTGCAATTAAAGATGTGCATGTATTGGCCATTAGATCTGAACTTTTCATAACATACTGTAGCTTTAAGGCCGGTCACACTAAGGTTGATAGCTATAATGATAAAGATAGTTCTGAAAATCCCTTTTAAAACAATTTTTTTCCAGCTGATGAATGATGAAAACTTCAGTTAAAAAAATCTGACAGCCAGTCAGATCCACCCTTATTTTAAAGAGCTTGAGCATTTAAAACTGCAGCGCACGTTTACGATATTGTCCGCTGGTGTGGACGCTAACATAGTTATTGTTATCTTTATAGTTATAGATCTTGATTTTAATGGGCCTTTATGCTGGTCCTTTGTGTATGTATAAGTGACCTTTGACCCTCGATGTAGGTGGTGAAACTGCGAGGTCAGGTGCTTTCGGTGATGTTCCGGTTTCAGTCTAAATCCCGTGAGTGGATCTGGATGAGAATGAGCTCATTCACCTTTCAGAATCCTTTCTCTGAAGAGATCGAGTACATCATCTCCACCAACGCCAATGTCAAGTTAGTATTGAACTGCATCACGTACACACACACACACACACACACACACACACACACACACACACACACACACACACACACACACACACACACACACACACACACACAACAGCACCACACACACTTGAAGGTGATTAATTACACTTGTGTGAACTGACTTTATTGCAAAAGTTGTTTGCTGATGCACCGTTATTATGTGCTATGATAATGCTGTGTACATTGTGACTTAAGTTTTGAAAGATTTTTGGGGCCACTGTTTAAGTGCCGTGACATGCCAAGCCAACAGCGAATCTTTTATCTGTGTGTTTTATCTGCATTGGTGAGATAGATCTCTCTAAATTGGCTGTTCAGTTTAGCGAAAAAATCAGTGCAAAAGCGAGCAAGTCCAGATGGCACAGACAGAAGTATCCCAATATGCAAATATTTTCATAACAGCCGCCTGGAATGAAGAAAGTGATGAGCGTGATTGATATGGTAACAAAGTGCTGCTTTGTTTACAGTTTATCTGAAGTCCTAGTTTCGGTTTTCCTTTTTTTAAGGACAAATATAGACTATTGATACCTTCTGATATACAGGTATTTCCTTACACGTGGACAGTCGACTCCAGTCATTTAGTAGCCGACGTGGTCACAAAAAAGTCGTCTTTTGTAGCCGTTAGTTCTTTGACGCCGGCTCGGCTTGATGTGTCACGGTCTTAAAACTTTCAGATTATTTTAGCCTCATGTTATTCAGTTTTGTCTAATGTGGTATGACTTCATAGAATGCATAAAAGTGTTTGTATGATCGAAGGTTAATCCCTGTTGAAGTAATCAAATGTAAATGTATCAGTTTGTTTGAAGGTATTTGTTTATGTCTGGGTCTTATTTCACCCCCCCCCCCCAAAAAAAGACATATGGATAAAAGGAATTTTTCTATATAAGAAACTGTGTAGATAAAGACAAAGAATATATAAATAAAGAAAATTGTGCTGCTTTTATGTATTATGACAGTGAAATGTGAAATTTCGTGACAATTAAGTAAGGGTTAATGCCCTCCGAGGTGTCCATTATCAGGTTTTAATGGACGACGGCGAGGTGTGAACCGGCCGACGTGCAGCGGAGGACGGTTGCCTCCGCCGAAGTCCATTAAAACCTGACAATGGACACCTCGGAGGGCATTAACCCGCTTATACCATGGTCACTTGCCAAATATTTTTTTTTTAAAACATTAGTTTATATTTTAATTAGGCTAAATCTAGTTTTTACAAATAATAACTTGCCTGACGGTTTATTTGGCAACCGGAGATATTTATAGTCCGCTCAGCTTGTAGAACCCTTCACGCTGTAACGTTACTCTCCTCCTGCCTTGGTTGTCTGGACAGCTGCGTAAAACTCCTGCAGGGTCTCATTCAGAGCAGCAGCGGTGTAATTTTCAAAGCTGGAGTCCATTTCTTTTTGAACAATAAAGAGTGTATTACTGCCAATTTCGTATTTTTTTTCGTATTGATCTCATCTTTTTGTTTTCTTCTGTTTGATTCAGTTCTCCCGGTGTTATCTCTTTGTATCGTTTCTCCATTTTATTTACATTTTTTCTTTCTTCAGCAGCATCCCAGTCGTCAAAGTTGTCATATTCTCCATAAATGTTAAAAGAAATAACGAAGTCGCTCATTGTTGTATTAGTAGGCTATGTAATATCTAACTAACGTTAGATGTTTGTTTTGATAGAGCAAATACTTTGACTGCATGTTACTCACAGCTGTTGTAGGCAGCGCATTTATTTATTAATTTCGAATGGTAAACAGGCAGTTTCACCAGAACTACTTTACTAGGTGTCCTCTATCACTTTTTAACGGACACCCTGCAGCCAATCAGAATCGAGTATTCACCCAGACCATGGTATAAGCATATTTACCTCCCCAATTCTCCTTAATTTAATGCAGAAATATATTTGTATTATTTCAGGTATTAACACTACCGCGAAAATATTTGGGGTCGGTATTTTTTAAAAAGTATTTTATGCTCACTAAGGCTGCATTTGTTTGATAGAAAATACAGTAAAACAGGAATATTGTAAAATAATATTACAATGAACTAACTCTTTTCTATGAGAAGAATAATCTATTTTTACAGCGCAGACTGTAATTTAAAATGTAATTTATTCCTGTGATCAAAGCTGAATTTTCAGCATCATTACTCCAGTCTTCAGTGTCACATGATCCTTCAAAAATAATTATATGATGATTTGCTGCTCAGCAAATATTTCTTAATATTATGTGGTGCTTCATATTTTTGTAGAAACCATAATATTTTTTTCTCAAAAGTATTTGATTAGAAAATTCAAAAGAACAGCATTTATTAAAAATATAAATCTTTTTTAACATTATACATGTATTTACTGTCAATTTTGGTTAATTAACTTACTGAATAAAACTATTAATTTCTTTAAAAAAAAAGAAAAAAGACTTACCCCAAACCTTTAAATGTTAGTTAGTCTCATTTATGCTGATTTAAATAAAAGTCATTACAGTAATAAGACTTTCCATTGTGAGTTACAAACAAAAATTAACATGAAAATTGTTTATTAAAGGGGTCATATGATGTGATTTCTTGTTTTCTTTAGTGTGTTATGTAGCTGTTAGTGCAAGTATAAGATCTGCATATTTACAAAGCTCAAAGTCTCAAACCCATAGAGATCTTCTTTATAAAAGTTAAGGCTCAGCCACGTCTTCCTAAAACGCTTCGTCAAACACTCCCACAAATCTACGTCAGTGTGTGGATTAAAGGAAAATAAATGTCTTAAACCTAAACTTTTTTTAACCTAAACTGCTTAAACACATTGCATTAAACCAAATACACAAAATAATGTTGTTTTTAGAACCATCATATGACTTCTTTAAAATTAAACACCTGGACACAATTATGAAGACAATTTTAGGAAAATGTGCTTATTTAAAAAAAAAAAATGTATGCGAAACATATTTTCACATTTGTTTTTGATTTTTGGGGTGAACCATGATTCAGACATGTTTTGCCTAGATTGAACCGTATGTGTCTGATAGAGAGCGTATTAATTCAGCTCCATTCTCTGTCTCCACCAATCCCTCTGGTTTTGCGTGACAGTAGAGGTCCGAATCAGGATTCCCTGTCCCCCCTTTCCTCCCCGGGGGTGTCAGTGCCCCCTTCAATGGGGCAGAGCAGTCCTAACTGCCCCTCCACACCCAGCCCAGGTCAAGTCACAGCCAGGTGAGAGCAGTGGGACTCTCTCTCTCTCGGGTGATCCTCTGTCGGTGGTAGATTAACCAGCATGCTCTCTTCCCGTCGGCAGCTGTGGTGTTGGCCGGTGGTGGGTTTGATGGTGATGACGGTAGGACTGCACTGACGTCAGTGTTTTCTCTTTTTCAGGCAGTTGCAGCAGCAGGAGTTAGACGGAGGGATCGGCAGAGATGCAGCCTATGACACCAGTCAGGTCACCCTCCCTCAGGTGACCACACAAAAAAAAAACTTTTTTGAACCGTAAACGCATTGCATCCTACACCAGTGGTACTCGATCTCGGCTCCATGTTGTCAGAATGTGTGTTGTTTCATAAAAGCACCAGTCGACTGTTTATTCAACTCACAAGTTTTTAAAAAAAAAATGGTCACAAAATGGTTGTTCGTAGTCATTTTTGTTGTTGGTCACACATTTTTTATTAGTTTTTTACTACTGTGTACTTACATTAAAATACAATTGTTAGATACAATGTACTTATTGTGTTGATGTTGTATTGCAAACACTTGTTGTGCTATTGAGGTGGATGCGGGTAAGGCTAGAGACAGGTTTGATGGTATGGGTTGGTTAAGATCTAAGAGAATGGTCAGTGTAATCACAGACATTAATTACAGCTGTAATTACATGGAGGTATTTTTTCAATACAAGTACAATGTAAAAACTTTTATGTACACAATAAGTGCATTGTATCAAATTATTAATTTAAATGTTAGTACATAGTAGTTAGACGCTTAATATAAAGTGGGACCTTGTTTTTAAAGAAATGTTATAACACTAACTTCCTTGAGGTTGTAACAATAAAATTATGCACTTTTAAGTTTGAAAACTTAAAAACGGAAATCGTTTAGAAATGACCAAACGCCTAAGAGGGTGAACTAAATACAAAACATTCATTTATGATGTGAACTGTTTCTGCTCTCACTTCAATAACAGAACTAATTTTTTCCTGTGAAGTCCACTTAAAATGTTAGTCGGTTTCTTCACGAAAATGTTTTATTACTTTTTCATGATCATCATCCTCTCATAATTTCCACTCACTCTCTAACCCTAAAATGAAACAACACAACATAATGACTGTCTCCATCTGTGTTTCTCTCAGGTTCCAGTGCAGACTGTAGGTGTAGTCAGTGCTGATCACAGTAAGACTCCCCATAAACACACACACACACACACACACACACACTACTGGCGCCTGTTCTTCGTACGTCGCTTAATACATCTGAGATGATTTGACAGATGCCAGATCTTCTAATCGTGATGACTGATCTCTGGCTAATTTGGTTCTGCAAACGAATTTGCAGATTTGATTAAAATATCTGGATTAAGTTGTCTGAGATTACTGCACATTCTTGTGTTCATTGGAAAGGGTGGATATATCGATACTCAAACACATGATCAGCAATGCAGCAACGTAAAGACATCATATTATAAAAGAACAGACACCTGACAGAAAACTTGATGAATTTTTGGACCTAAATCTCTCAATGAGTAAAACTGACTGTGCTTATAATATGATAGACTACACAACATTATAATATCAATATTATTATTTTAAATTATTATTGTCCCTGGTTCATTAGCTACTCTTGTAAGAAAGTTGCAGTGGCTGGGACAGACTTTAAGTATAAACTCCACTTAAAAAGATGCAGTCGAGTCCAGTTTACATGAAATAAGATTTGAGTTTGCAATACAAAAACTGATTTGAGTTTATGGACCTGTTGCCATGACAACAGCAACTCCGGGATGAGCTTCGAAGAACATAACAATCAAACGTCAACAGTGAAATCCATATATCTGAGTAATCCATGTATGATGAACAAACCCCTCAAGACAGACACATATTCAGAAACTTGTTTACAAGTAAACTCTACAGAATAAGCTACTTTTTAATTTGCCCCATAAAATACTTTAAGATAATACAATTAGATCAATAAATATATGATATTGTAGTATTATTATATTACTTTGAGATGTTAATTTTACTACAAAATATATATGTATGTCATAATTACTATGTTAAACAACTTTTACTCTTGGCAGTTAAAGATGTAATCTGCTGCTTATTGGCTACGTTCAGACTGCAGGCACAAGTGGCCCAATGTTTTTCTATTTGCAACTCGGATCCGTTTTATTTATTTTCTAAGTGTGAACAGCACAAACCTCATGAAATCTGATTCTGATTTGAGTCACTTCCATATGTGGTACTAAATCAGATACAGGTCTGATGTTTTGCAAACTTTTACGTCACATTTTACATCACCCTAGAGATCAACATTTGTCACAATTCTGCGCTTGATGGGAGATTTTACATACCGGTAGTTCTTTGTTCACTGTAAATATGGAAGACTGCAGCGAAGTTAGTCAGTGGCGAGATGGTGAGCTGTTATTCTCATAAGTATTACAGTGACAGCTCTATAAAAGCAAAACGTTGCTCTTTCCTCGCTTGCGTCCTCACACAAATTGCACACAAATTCGCTGGCTTTAACCTTACCTTAAAAGAGATTACTAAAGTCAGATTTACATGCTCAGTGTTCACACTCAAATTTTATATTAGCCACATTTAGAAAATAATGTGAACAGCCAAACAAATAAATTGGATCTGAGTGATAAATCAGAATTGAGCTCTAAGCCTTGAAGTGTGACTGTAGCCAGAGTCACGCAGAACATGCAGACTTTTTAGTGACACGCCTTATATCTATAATGAGTCAAAAGTTTGGTTTCAATAGTTTTTTCTTGATTTCTAACCCAGCCTTAATTCAGCGTCAGTGATTTAACACGTCTCTGTCTCTCAGACTCTAAGGCCGTGTCATCCAGTGCCTCCAGTGGACAGCAGGTTTACCCACCAGCAGCGTCTTTCCACAGTACTGCACGTCCCAGTGAGCCCTTCAGGTAACACACACACACACACCTCATCATTATCCATTGTTTGGCACAGATATATAGATGTGCTTAATGCTGTTGGCATGGTCTTGCTCGCGCTCCTCTGACTGCTCTTCTCTGTTCTCAGGTCAGCAGCGATGGCGCAGCAGATGGTGCCGGTGTCTCATTCAGCAGGGCAGATGCTGGCGCAGATGTCCCGTCAGAGCACGCCCACTGGAGTCCCCATCAGCAACAACAGCCCCATCCAGGCCCCGGCGGGACCCTCAGCGCCTCCTGGAGTCTGGTCTGCCACACGACCTCCCTTCAACACACAGGTTGACATTTCATGCCTATGGGGGGTGGGGGGTGGGGGGGCAGGGGCAAGAGATCAGCAGAAAAAATACAGCCGTTGCAACGGCGTTCAAGTGTGTGAATAGCGGTTAGCGCTCTGCCTTTGTTATATTTTGGCGCTTTTATATATTGTTCATCCAGAGCATCACTGAAATATATTAAAAAAATTTGTTTAATTAAATTAAAAGTTCTGATCTATTATTTTCTCTTAATGATATATCAATGACATTACAAAGTGAAAATACTGCAGGTGTTTTTCATTGCACGTTTTTACATTTCTAGAAAAATTATTGTTTTTATTGGCGGGAGATTTGTTTAAAGGTTTACAGGGAGGGCGCGACCAAAAGAGTTTGACAACCACTGCTATAGGGAGAGCGTGTTGTTTTTCCGTTTACTGTATTGAATGTTTACTTTGGTTTATGGTTGGTCAAAAACAATTTAAAAAAATGATTTATTCCAAACTTTTGACTGTATGCAGTTTGGAAAAGTATGGAATTAGATTCAAGTAATTTTCAGGTCTGGAAAAGTATGGAAAAAAGACAGCCTTGCTAGCTGATATTAATCTATCATCAATATCAGCTAGACTAAATTGAATAGATCAATTAAATCATAAAAGTCTAAAATTCGACTACAGAAGCTGGTGGTCAGTAACAACACAGAAACAGGAAGTTAAACTTGGTACTGGTACCATATATTGAAAAATAATTAAACAAACATTATTACAAACAAAGATAATGAAAGAAATAAAAAAACTCAAAATATTAACAGACTGCAGTTGAATTGATTATAATTAAGTGCACTTTTGTGGTTATTGTTCAAGTCAGATACAATGATAAAGATTACAACAAATGCCACATACAAAACAAGAAAGATCAAAAAGAAAAAAAAAACTATCCCAACGATGTTGACTTTCCTCCAGACACACGCAACAACCCACAAGGGTTTTTATGAAAGTTTATGTTGCTTAATCTATAGGTTATTGTTCGTCAAAGGAAAAGATGGACATGAGGGACTGAAGCGCTAGTCTATAGAGAAGTGTGTGGGGGACAAACTGCGGACAACCTTCCTACCAGACCAATAGGGCGGCTGTTCAATGGATGCTGCGCAGATGATCGGCTCCCAACTGTAGTAATTTAGCTCGCCATCATTTATCTCCAACCAGAGAGAAAGAACCTGGCCTATAGTACAGAACAGGACCAGTAAATAATAGAGCTGAGTTGGAACTAGGTTTGCATTAAATTTAGCTAAATCCACATTCAAACATCATTTTCATGTGTACCCAACTCTAGGTCCTTACAAAATAATCAATAAATGTACAACCTACAAATAATTAACATTAAATGCAATATTAAATCAACAATCAAAAACAATATTGAAGTTGCATTACCGGCACAAACTTCAACCACATAAACCAACATTACTGTAACCTAATTCCCATAGTGCATATAAACACACTTAATACATAAACAAAAAATAAAAAATAATAGACTTCATAACATACAATGAATCAAAACATTTGTTTAAAGCAAGCAATGCCAATACAATGGATCAAAACATTTGTTTAAAGCAGGCAATGCTAATATCAATGTTCGGTGCCACTGATTGGCATCCAACATATAGCTCATTCATTCAGATTACTCACCAGTTCCTCTTTAAATATAACCCGATGGCGGCGACGGATTCCCTACAGCCAGTAAGTTGTTCTAAAAAGTTACAATAATATGATTAACTTAAAAGCATGAATCGATCACAAGAGTCAAAAGTTTGTAAAACACAAACCTGTCCACAGCCGTCGATCGATTTCCCCACACCTCTGAATGAGGAAGACGCCACGGCCTGATTAAACACTCGTGCTTCCCAGACGCGATTGGCCAAGCAAAGTCACATGACCGGGGTTACGTTAGGTCGCGGGGCACACGCGTACTCCGCGCAAATACATCAATCAATATACAAATATATAGCCTACACATAGCAATTCACCACCACTTCCATATATAATATACACTGAATGGATTAACAGATTTTAACCTGGGTTACACAGAGTATGGAAAAATATTTGCATTTCCAGACTATTGCCCCTATTTAGTTTTTTATAATATAAAATCTAATGAATTTAAAAGAATTTAATGAAAATATATGTATCATACAAGAAGTGTTTTCATGGCAGCTGTTTAGTGATTCTGTAGTGATTGTCAAACACAACTAAATGATTGTGGCAGGTTATAAGCGTTTTGAGTTTCTTCTCATCTTAGCACCGTATTACAGAGCCTCTAAAAGGACCTTAAAAAATATACAGACTTTCTTGTGCGCAGGGGAAACCATTATATTTAGGATAGACAATATTATGCCATCAGCTCTTTTCATGTCATGGTTTCTCCACCGCCACAGAGGATGCATTAAATTGGACATTAGGCCTTGATATTAGAGGTACTATCCTAAGGAAAGCCAATCTTGAGCAAATATTTAGATTTCTATTAATTCATGTGCATCAATGCTCTTTTTCTTCATAGTAAGATGATAAGGACACACAAAGGACATAGGTTATAGTATATATAAAACTCGAAATTGTAATGCATATTCATGCAAAAAATTCCTGTGCGTTCATGAAATCAGATATAGTATTTTATGCGATATAGTAATTTATCCCGCCTTTGACTGGGATAGAAAACCAGCCTAGAGAGAGGTGATGGAGTGGTGGAGGGATGCTGTGATTCTGTCATGAAACAGGTTATACCGGCTTCCTCTCGTGCTGATTGGTTGAGTACCTGAACATGCTCCACCCGAAACTTTGTTACATACATTTCTCGAGGGCATGAAAAAGTCATGCAAAAGTCACTCCTTGTTCATACAAAAATCTTTACAATTAATGGCAAAATCAGTGTTAGGAAATGTAAGGTGATATTTCCTACTGACACGCTACAGCAAAATGTATAAATAACTGGCTTAAACCACTTTTTGGGGTTAAAATACTAACGTGCCTAAGATTTTTGCACAGCACTGTATATATGCAGACTTTTGCATTACATGCACACAAGAAACTTTTTCACACTATTCACATGGGCACGGGAATTTTTTTGCATGCTTATGCATTACAATTTGTAGTTTTAAATATACTATAACCTATGTCTACAGACACTACAGCAAAAGATATAAATAACTGTCTTAAAACCAATTTTTGGGGGGCTGAAAATACTATTTTTGCTTTGGAGGTCTCCTACAAAAAACGCATTAATTTTCTCATAAAATACATTGCACATCAGCACATTTTTCAATGATTCTCAAACGCAGGTCCGATGATTCAGACTCTTTAAATCCCTCCTTGTCGCAAGCCTACTCTGCTCTGATTGGCCAGAAGGACAAGTCTGCTGTGATTGGTCTAACACTTACAGTGCTTGTCAGAAGCTAAACGCCCATATTACGCCCTATAGCGATTGTACACACTGTAAAGACAGTAACGATGTTGTCGATTTTACCATATCAATCTGATGATGAAACATTGGAAGAACTAGTTATTCAACCCGAACCTCCATCGCAAGCACAACGTTTCTCAGTGATGCGCTAGTAGAACACCCAGTAGAAAATGTATACATCAATAAATAATCATACTTACTGATAAAGTGGGTACTGTCCCATCTTTAATGGATAAGCGTTTTGTAAACCTCATTTATACTTCATGGAGATTTGAGAAGCATTCGTCAAAAGGTTGTACTGCTGTTGTGTCGCTGTGGTAATTTTAACCAGACTCTTCACATCCTCATCATTTGGAAGTGTTTATAAAGTGTTTACTTCTCGACCTACGCAACAAGAACCAGCTATAGTGCTCAAGCTATAGTGTTTGTGGCCGGGTCAAGTTGTTCGCCAGCGGACAGCGTGGATCATAGGTGGGCATTAGGCAAATGTGTTACCCAGTGACGTGTAGCCGTCACGGAAGTGGGATTCGAATTCCTGATGACTCGTTTAGGCTGTTCAGAGTCGATTCTTTCTTTTGAGAAACAATAACTTTCAGGGCTCCAGAATGCGACCAGAGAAACACTGCTTTCAGTCCACGAATCAGCAACATTCACCATGGGTTTATGCTAATGTAGTAACTCTAACCATAACTATGGTATTGTGACAGAAATAGTCAAACACTTACAAGTACTACACATCTTTTTCCAGCACTCAAAACTATAATATCATATATAAATGTTATTTTTAATGTGATGACCAACACATTTTTTGTTCATCCTTCAAAGATTGTCCTAAAACTAAACATTTTAAGATGTAGGAAAACTCCTATTTAAACGCTTATTAAAAAAAAAAAAAAAATGAATTACCATTGTAAACAGTAGGATGCATATTGGCTATTTTAACTCCATAATATAATTAATTTTTCACTAGTTTTGCTTTTTAATTAAGACATTATGAATGATAATAATTAAAGTTAATTTCATCTACACCCTAAATTCAGCTCAGCTCTTTATTGTCAGTCCCAGTGCTACCAGATCTGTGTTGTAGAGCTCAGTGTCTCGGTGCTGCGGCCCTTAGATGTCAGTCTGGAGCCTGTGAACTTAAAATAAAACTGCACATTGTAATATCTGTACGTTAAGTCTATTTATTATTAAATAATTTGTCAGTATTACAGTTATTTTAGGAGAAATTTGAATAATTGCATTGCAAGCTGATTTAGGTGTGCCCCTACATTTTCTGCTTGCGCTCAGAAAATTTTCAGTCAGGGGCTACAGCGCTCCTAGTAAAAAAAGTTAGTCTGGAGCCCTGACTTTATTTATCACGTGCTCTTTCGTCTTCATAACTTTGCAAATAGCTGCTGCATGAAAGGGAATATTCGAAAAAGCATAATAGATGCTTTGAATATGGTTTGGAAATTTGAGTCTGGAAAAGTATGGAATTTTGAAATGGAAAATGTGTAGGAACCCTGTGTATATAATTGATTCCTTCACTGTACGTGTTAATGCCCATTTTGTTGTAAATACTCTTTGTCCAGCAGGTGGCAGGTCAAGTTGGGAAAAGTCAGTCATCTCAGTTTAACATGGGTGGTTTCAGCTCCGCCACAACATCTTCCACTTCCTCTTCCTTTGGCCAGATGGGCGGAGCTTCTGCTTCAATGGCAAACGCATCAAGTTACCAACAAATAAACAATCACACCAACCCCTCAACTAATGGATATGGTACATATTTTGCAGAATATTTATAAAGATAAACCTTTGTCCCTGTTCCAGATCTCAGTTTTGCTCTTGCTCTTTCATTTAGGTGACGTTAGTCAGATGACAGCGCAGTTCAGCTCCAGGCCAGCAGAGGGAGTTACAGGGTGGCAGCAGTGGCAAAACCAGCCACACACACAAGGCACTGCAGACACACACCCGCAGTCTCAAAACAGCCAGCCAGAGATGTTTTCAGTGAGTGAGGAACAGACCCAAGTTTAATTATTTACTGTATGATTTACCTGTACGCCACAGCTCTCAAATCACATTCACACTTGGACACATTCAAACATTGCATGCAAATATGCAGCAGGTTTGATGTCAGAAACAAAAAAACACTGAAGCAGGGGGGCTGTCACATGACATAGCCAGGGTTCCCACAGGTCTTAAAATCAGGTTTATAAAATTTAAGGTCACAAAAAGACTTAATGTTTATAACTAAAAGACCTGCATTATAAAATCTTTTTTTTTGTGGTTATTATTGGTAATGCTGTCAACTATATCTGGCATTTAATTCAATGTAAACTCTTGTGGGTTCTGTCTGGGCCGCCCCGTCACAGACTAAGAACATTATTTAACACATTCAGTGTACAGATTGTACTAGTATAGGCACAATAATCTGTCTTTCTTTAAAGGGGAACTATTATGCCTTTTTTTTTTTTAAGTCTTTTGTTTTTAGGCTCTACTTGAATAGGTTTTCATGCTTGAATGAAAAAAAAATCACATATTTGACAAGTTGCAGCTCCTCTCTTTCCAGTCAGTCCTGTCTCTATGAAGCCCCTTCTTCTGAAAAACAGTGTGCTCTGATTGGTCGGCCGGGCCAGTGTATTTTGATTGGTAAATTGCTTCGAGTGTGTTTGGAGAAATGTCAAGGCCCTTATCATGACAACGAGTTTCACACACTACTAACTAACTCAACCAGGCCACGCACATTTACTTTGCGTATCGCCTGGGCAGGAATTATTTTAATTAGAAATAGCGGTTGACCAATCACAACCCACTGGTTCAGCCGACCTATCAGAGCACACTGTGCTTTTCAGGAGGCGGTGTATATATTGGTACATGAACCAGTTTTATTACATAGAATAAAACATGTATTGAATATTTTAAACTTGCAGTTAGGCTGCAGCACACATTCAACTGCAAAAATGGCTGTTTAAATAAAATATAAGATTAATTATTTATTTTGAGATTTAAGGCCCGTTTACTCCAAGAACGATAACTATAAACTAAACTAATTACTATATTAGCGTCCACAATGTTGAAGTTTATTCTAAGCACGCTGCAGTTTTCTCATCTGCTCAAGCTCTTTTAAGCAGGATGGATTCTGATTGGCTCTCAATGTTTTTTATTGTTCATCAGCTGGCAAAAATTGTTGTTAATGGTTGTAATGGCTCCTCTGTTTCGTTATTATTATAGTTGTGGTGTGGACTCTGTTATTATTTTACATTAACGGTAAAGCTAGTTTTAAAATCATTCTAAAAGTTATCGGGAGTGGTCCTTTACAGTATTTATTTTATTTGTGCAGCTCTTAAAAAGCCTAACTAGTCTATATCACACAAGTCATATGGAATACTTAAGTGCTGTTTTTGTCTTTTTTTTTAAGCTCAGTGACACCGATCCCCATACACTTTCATTGTATGTGTAAGAGCAGCATGAACATTCTGCTAAACATCATCTTTTGTGTTCCACTGACAAAATAAAATCCTACATGTTTGGACCACGAGTAAATGGTGACGGGATTGTCATTCTACATGGTTTATTCCTTTAACATCCCTCTCTCTTTCTCTTCTTCAGGATGTTCTCTCCATATTGGATCAGACCGGCAGCTTCGGGAATGATGACTTTGGAGAGATGCCAATGTTTCCTCCTTTCCCTGAGTGATCCCGCTTTTCTCTGTCAGTTCCTTCACTCACTTTTGCTCTCTTATGTGCCATTTCTTACTCTTTTAACCAAATGGACAGCAGGGTCGGACAGAATGGAGGCACGGGGATCTAGAGAAAGACACGGATGTGTTGTGAGAATGGAAGTTATAAGCCATAATGTGAGGATACAGGAGGGAGACAGAAACGGCGTAGCGCACAGACAGACAGACAGCCGTTGTTGAAATGTGTTCACTTTGAAACCACGCACACTTGCACACTTCTAGCACAAGCGGTCCCACACTGTCTCTGCCGTACACGCACATACTTAGATTTTTTGTTGGCAATGAGGGTTAGTTTGCCCTATAAACGCACACACACACACACACACACACACACACAAAGGCAGTCTCGTCTGTCTGTCTCTGACTGTGATTGTGTACTGATTGCACTGCCTCTTTTCTAATGCCATGTGACATTTTGATCCCGATGATAAAATGTCGTTCAGAAATACGTCCAGATCAAATCTGATGTGTTGGTCGGGTTACTTGTTGTCTGTAAAGCAGAAGCTGAGGCATGTTTTTTTTTTTTTTCTCGTTTTTAAGAGCTGCTTGTTTGAAGAACAGACTCCCTTTCAGTTGATGACTTGGAATTTGAATTGAATTGGCCTGACAGGATGTTGAATTGGAAAGACAGGAAGATTAAATCAATTTTTACTGAATTGGAATTTTGCACTTTAAAGGCTGGCATTCACTCACCTTTACGAGTTTCTTTTTTCAGCTGACCACAAAAGAAGATATTTTGAAGAATGTTGGTAACCAGAAAGTTGATGGACCCCATTCACATGTATATGCAAGTCATTGGAGACCAGAAACTGTTTGGTTATGAACATTCTCCAAAATATCTTCTTTTGTGTTACCCTCATGCTGTTCCAAACCTGCATTTGTTAGAGTAAATTTTTTTATGGGTGAACTATCCCTTTAAATTCAAATCTCTATAAATATTGATTTTTAATATGTTTTTTATATGGAAATACTATGTTTATAGGTAAAAAATACTGCAAAATGAAATATGTACAACTACTTGAAATTGTATTGCATTTTAAATGTTACTTCTCTAAATGTACCTTATTATTCTGCATCCTGTTTGCTACCTCAATTCAAATTGATCATTTAAAAGTCATGTTGGTGCAGTATAACAGACGCTGATGCAGTAAAACTCCTCAGATGATCTGCAGATTTAGATGGACAGACGCATTTCTGTCTGACCGTGTGTTTGGCCCGTGCCGACGATGCAACGAGCTTTCACTCAGGCCTGTTTTTGTAAATGCAATGAAAAAGATTTAAATCAAGCAATAATCTGTATCGTCCTAAGCCATCTTTATTGCTATCATAAGTATTGTTATCATAATGTTGTGTTTAAGAAGAAGTCTATAATGCTTAATCTGGACTGTCCATGTTTTGGTGTAGGGCTCCATTTCTTCATTTGTTCATTTGCAAGTTGCTATTCCGAATTGGTTTTGTAGAAATATTCCAGGACTTCTATTGGCAGGTTTGTTTATTGAATTGTTCATTTTCTTTTGATCTCTTTAATTAAATGTTTGCTCTTGAATGTGGGTGTCTTTTTCAGTACTTTTGTGCATCAAAATCAGAAAACTGATTCCCCCCTTCAGATATGAAAGGGTCATGCGTTAGAAATCGTTCTTTTTTTCATCCAGATTTTCACAATGTTGTGTACAACATATAGAAAAATAAAAATATAATGTATGTATATGAAATATTAAAGAGAATTGTTTGGGTTTTTGTATTAAAATGCTATTATCAAAAATGACTTTGTTGGTCCCTTCATTTTAAGTCATTGGTCACTTTTTTGACAAGTCAAAGACGTTTTAAAACGAATAAGCACGGGACTGTCCGTCTCTCGCTGAATTGAGCAGACCCATTCAGTTTTCAATTCTGTACTGTGAACTATTTGATTTTTATAATTTTTTGGAGCCGATCACTGGAAGTCGTATCTGCCGATACGATCACCGAAGCATTCTTTTTTTATCATTTATAGGAATGCTCCAATCAGCATTTTAACAGACATTCATTCAGGGCCTGAATTTCATTTTTGAAAATGGGTGAATCCCAAATCCCCCCACAGGTGACTTTTTTTTTTAGGGGAAGGACTTTTTTTGACATTTTCCAAAAAAATATATACTTATCTCACTTAAATGTTTAATCATGCAGTGAATTTCTGTTTTTACAATGGGGAAATTGTTGCACAATAGCTTACACACAGCACAAGCCTCATTTCAACTGAATTCACAAAAAAAGAAGCAAACCGTCAGTAATAGAGAACGAATAACCAATTTACAAGCAGTAGAACACGTAAATAAAAAAGACAAATAAAATAAACATTGCTTTAAGTTTTTTTCCAGGTAGGTCTAACATAGTATTGAGGTAAAATACTAAAAAAGGGGACAAATGTAAAATAATACTGGATGGTCTTCCCGGACTAAATTAAATACAGATGAAAAGTTAGTCATTCAAGAGCAGTGAGAAATTCTGTGAAATTACAAGTAATTTGAAAATGTTCTGAGGCGCAAGTTATTTCATAAAGATATATTGTAGGCTACCTCTCCTTCAATATAAGAATTATTTTACCCGCCGCGGGCAGAGATTGAGTCGGTGCCGCTGCATGCATAGCTCTCACGGCTGGCGCACGTCTTTATATCCATCGTCAGCATGAGATCGGTTAATAAACCAATCAAACTACCCAAAGCAAAGTAACCGGCAGAGACAAAGTCCTTTTGGGCAAGTCATGCCACTCGGGCGCCATCTTTGCAACGCCTTCGGGCAGCTATAGAGATTGCTAATGTGACGTCATCGTGACGTTTTACCAGTGGTGAACCCAAAGCATTTTGGGAATCCGCGGCACAAACAGAAGGCGCCAGACTTGATTGCATGGAGGGAAGAACACAGTGTTCAAGATGCCGTCTACCTGCTGTGTTATAAACCGCAATAGTCCTTCTTTCACAGTTTTGAAAACGAACGTTAAGGGTTGTTTTAAGGACATGTTTGTGTATGCTCGTAGACACTCACTCTGAAGTGGTCCGAGGCGATTCTAAAAGATTCAAAAAGTCGAGACAGGACCATCGTCAAAATTCTACACACCACTCTAACTTAGTTCATCCAAAACTAACTAGAAAATAGACTCAAAATGCTAAATACCTGAATTATCCTTTAAGAACGAAGCAATATATTTGTTTTCCTTAATTTTAAGGAACCCTAA
This sequence comes from Siphateles boraxobius, assembly GCF_051911475.1. Lineage (NCBI taxonomy): Eukaryota > Metazoa > Chordata > Actinopteri > Cypriniformes > Leuciscidae > Siphateles > Siphateles boraxobius. The sequence continues at coordinate 4,967,528 of NW_027508722.1, read as the reverse complement.
CTTTATTCTCAACTGAATGGTAAATAATTGATTTTCGTATAAAATAATACTACCATTAAAAACACATTTGATTTTCTTTTTTAATCAATGTAGAATATGTAACTGCTCTGAAGAAAAGAAATGAAAACCAATGCAATATGATTAATGTCCAAAAGATGACAAACTTTTTTGAAATGGGGTTGGATAAATATGTTGCTTTTAAAACTGTATGTGTTTGGTTGGGTGACAGTTGTAGGTTACAGCTTGAGTTGTGTGACAAAAGCGCAATGTTGTGTTTTATTGCGAGTGTAAGTTACACAGATATAAGTAAACACTTTGCAGTTTTAATGATAACCTCTATGAACAAAATAACGGAGTATGTTTTTATGTTTCCACTGTTCGATCGCGCGATTCGCGCCCGCGCCTCTCTCTCTCTCTCACACACACACACACACACACACAGTTCGATCGCGTCTCTCTCTCTCTCTCTCTCTCTCTCTCTCTCTCACACACACACACACACACACACACACACACACACACACACACACACACACACACAGTTCGATCGCGTCTCTCTCTCTCTCTCTCTCTCTCTCTCTCTCTCACACACGCACACAGTTCGATCGCGTCTCTCTCTCTCTCTCTCTCTCTCTCTCTCTCTCTCACACACGCACACAGTTCGATCGTGTCTCTCTCTCACACACACACAAACTCGCAAACACACAGTTCGATCGCGTCTCTCTCTCTCTCTCTCTCTCTCTCTCTCTCTCTCTCTCTCTCTCTCTCTCTCTCTCTCTCTCTCTCTCTCTCACACACACACACACTCCAGCATGCATTGCAATCTTGACATGAATTCTGACTGCATGAAGATAGATGAGAGAGAGCGAGGAGTGTGGTGCTTAAAACATTAGCATACTTTTGAACGGACGACAGTTTTCTGGTATGGTCCGACAATGTTTTCTTTAGCCCGCTGCATTTTGTAGGATTATATTCTGTTTTCACGCTATTTTTTTTTTCATGCCAGAACCATAGAACGTAAAAAAATAGGCCAGAACACTAGCCTGCTATGCCAGCCCATGTAAACGGGCCAAACATACCCATAATTCTTTGCGTTCTGATGACGTTGCCGCCCAGTTGGTCACATGTCTTAGCGATCTCTATTTCGGACTAAGGCCCTGTCCCAAATGGCACACTCCGGACTCGTGGACTTCCTCAGAGTCCACACTTCGGTGACGTCATGTAGTGCAGACCTATGGGGCCCTTATCGCGAGTCCGCGACCGCGCATTGAGAGGTATTTTTGGGACAGACTCGATCGTCACGCCGGAAACAGGAAGAAGGTCTCAGCTCAGACGTCGAAGCTGAATAAACTTAAAGGTCATATCAGACCATTTATTAGACAAATATCATTAAAAAATTACAGTCTTTAGCACCGAGAACAGGATTTATTTTATTTTCCCAAATCGTATGCCCATGTGAACTACACAGCCTGCTTTTACAGTTCTATAATTGTATAGAGCTCGGGATCGTTTCGTCACGTCGCGATGCATTGTGGGAATCACGGTACGGAAGTAAATGTGCTGTATAGTAGGCAGTACGTAATTACGTTGGTCATTAGATAAAATAAGGTTTAATTTAGGTTATTTTTAGGAAAATGGTTCAGTATTGCTGTATTGTGTTTGTTACTGCTGTAATCGGTCTCACGATCGACATAAATCACGCCTCATAAATCATATAAGTGTTGGTCTTTTTGCTTTGCTCTGTAGTCAACTCCGTTAGCGCTTACGGCTAACGATAAATGATATTTTTTATCACATGGTCAATAGATTTTTAAGCTGCCAGAATGCTAGCTAGCTACATTTACATTGAATGTATTCATTTAGCACTTAACTAAAGGTCTGCTGTTCATATTAACATTAAAGCAGTAAGTACGTTGCTGTGTTTTGGTAGCAAGCTATTATACTGATGTAGCTGCTGTTAGCCAAGTAAGGGATAATACACGGCTAGCCATGCATTAAAGGATTTTAATGCACGACGTAGAGGCGAAGGACCACCTGACGCGAAGCGAAGCCGTGGATAATCCCGCTTATACCACGGTATTTGCCAAGTTAAAAATAAGTTAAAGCTGTAACTGATGTTTACCGTGTAATTTTTTAACAGACGTGTAAAAATGACGGTTATTTTCTTAAGTTATGGCTCGTTAGTTCTAGCACTCCGTCCGCTTTAAATAAAGTATTGCCATCGGATTGCTTTTATTTGAATGAATTTTCACATTTATTTAAATTCATTATTAAAAGAGAGAGACAAAGAACTGCAAGAGGCCCAATTGCCAAGGTAGTTGAGCCCCATTGGCTCCCTGGTGAACCACATTTCGGTGCTCTCGAGTTTGCACAGAGAGATGCAAATAGAACGCTCCGGCATTTTCTGGACACTTTGACAGATATTTTTTAAAGCTGTCCACGGGACAAAGTGGATCGCCGGGGCTCGCAAACATAAATCCTCATAAATTTTCCCTATCCGATGCGGTGGGATCCTTGTGGTTTTTTGTCTCTGGGTTATGCGCCAAGGTTAGGTACTCTTTCCCATTCTCATCTTGAGAACGAAAGACTCTTTTGATAGGTTACGGTTTCCTTCTCTTCCTCTCCGTGCAAAACATAGCTGTATGTCAAATCAAACTTTTCTTACTGTGGGTGTGAAAGGGTAGAGTACAGGTGCATTTCTAATTTTCTCCAAGTCAGACTCAGTAATACGCGGATGATGAACGCTGGTGTCTTTTCCATTTTTCCTGTAGCGATTTAAAACTGATTTAAATATGGCATTGCTTGACTTAAAGTCTTTATCACTTGTAATGTTGTATTTTGTAATGTGATGGTTTATACCTGCTCTGAGACACATCAAACTTGCAACACTGTATTCGCGTCCAGCGGTAGACTGAACAGAGGCATAAAACTCCCGCAATGTCTCATTTAAAAGAGAAGCAGAGTAGGTCTCGAAATCCCAATTTTTCTGTCTTTGGCGCAAAAAGTCACTGAATGTGTTAACTGCCCATTTAGTTGTCTTTTTCGTATTGTCCTCATCTTTGTCGTCTTCGATCTTATCTAGCTCTGTCGGTGTTAATTCTTTGTGCCGCTTTTTGTCATTCAACGTCTTCTCCAAGTCTTCTATTTCGTCTTGTGCCTGGGCCCATTTCTCAAAATTGCCATATTCACCATACAAATTAAACGATATGCAAAAATCATCTATTTAGCCTACCTAAATAAACGTTTTCATGTGTGTCTCTCACTCTGTTTGGAAGTGTAACTGTGTTACTATGGTTACCAGCGTATTAATTTCGAACTGTAATCAAATGACTGGAACTACCTGTGCATTAAACGGTTTTACTGCACACATTCCAGCCAATCAGAATCGAGTATTTAAACAGCCCGTGGTATAAATCAGCATATCAATTCTCGATTAGCAATGTCACCTCGTTTATTCATCTAGATTTTGGTGGATAGACTAGGTTAGTGTAATACTGACAAGCTATGTCATAATTTGTACCTTACACTTCTAGAAAGCATCAGCCTATAGACACACAAATGCAGTGGTAATTTCTAGCTAGTCTCCTCTGTACTGGACCTTAAATGGCATTCTGTTGCTGCAGCTGTAGGTCTGTTGCTTAAATGTTAAAATGCTTTATTATTACTAATAGCTTACATATTATTCTATTGCTGGAGCTCTGTAGTTTAATTGTTATTATTACATGGCTTGGTTGAATACTAATATTGAATGCGGTCTGCTATTTCTTGATAACAGACCACTGTACACACCATTGCCATGAAAACAGAGCATTGCCATGGACACAGTTCTGTTCATTCTGGAGCAATACAATCGTTTTTAAATCAATAAACTCCTTTATTTATCCGGAGATCAGCCGGTTATCAATACAGTTGTACATAATAATACATAATGTTCAATTTTAACACAAAAGTAAAATGTAAATGAGTTTAAGAAAAATGTATAGGTTTCAATATTCATACTACGTTCATATGACTCAGTAAAGCCATGACATTCGGTTCTATTTATGTAATGAATCATAATGCGATCGTATTATTTAACACGTTTAACAAATGATGTCATTAATGACTCACCCTCATGTCGCTCCAAGCCCATAAGACCACCGTTCATCTTTGGAACACAGTTTAAGATATTTTAGATTTAGTCCGAGAGCTTTCTGTCCCTCCATTGAAAATGTATGTACGGTATACTGTCCTTGTCCAGAAAGGAAATAAAGACATCATCAAAGTAGTCCATGTGATATCAGTGGGTTAAGGCCCCATTATGCTTCTGCGTCAACTCCACGGCGGAGCTATGCCGTCATTCCTAAGGCGTCGTGGCCGTTTTATGGTTCTGTGTCAGGTTGAGTAGCATCGCGGTGCATCTGACCAATCACAGCCCTTGTGGTCTGCGTCGCCTCGACGCGTAGTTACAATTTTTTGGAGGTGCACGTCGAGCTACGCCGGACGGCTTCGCGGCGACGCAGAGGGGTCTTCGGGGGTACGCCGTCGATTCGACGCAGAAGCATAAAACAGGCTTTAGTTAGAATTTTTTGAAGCATCGAAAATACATTTCGGTCCAAGAATAACAAAAACTACGACTTTATTCAGCATTGTATTGTCTTCCGGTTCTGTTGTGGATCCGCGTTCAGTGACGCTGCTGACGTAAGACGCTGCTGACGTTTTATCTGGTGCGCCCGAGCTTCGTTTACAGTCTGAGGGAGACGCACGCTGGAAACAAAACAATCTTCGCAAACATGTCTAAGAATTTCCACAGAGAGGAAGACTTGCTTTTTTTTGCCCAGCCATATTTATTTGAACCCGAATACACGGACGCACCAGATAAACGTCAGCAGCGTCTTACGTCAGCAGCGTCACTGCGGACTCGTGAACGCGGATCCACAACAGAACCGGAAGACAATACAATGCTGAATAAAGTTGTAGTTTTTGTTATTTTTGGACCAAAATGTATTTTCGATGCTTCAAAACATTCTAACTAACCCACTGATGTCACATGGACTACTTTGATGATGTCTTTATTTCTTTTCTGGACAAAGAGAGTATACAGTACATACATTTTCAATGGAGGGACAGAAAGCTCTCGGACTAAATCTAAAATTTCTTAAACTGTGTTCCAAAGATGAACGGAGGTCTTACGGGCTTGGGACGACATGAGGGTGAGTCATTAATGACATCATTTTCGTTTTTGGGTGAACTAACCCTTTAAAATGCTAAATGGGACGGCCTATGGACTCGTAGACTCGGCGAGCACGCACAATTTAAGTCCACGAGACCGAAAGTCCGCATGAAGTGCGCCATTTGGGACAGGGCCTAACAAGACCAGGCTTCTATCTAAATGAATGGGCAGAGAGTCAGAAACTGCACTTTCACTAGTCACCAGGACATAAAAACTGTATGTATAGAAACAGCAGTAAAATATGATAAAAATCGCTGGGAAAGTTTGATGACTTTACCCCAAAATAAGGTTTAAAACGCCTTTCCCCCCACAGGTTATGCTTTTACCACGCATGCGCAAGAGTTCTCTCCCTCTCGTACCCCTTTTCCACCAAAAAAGAACTTGTTCGGAACTGGTGCTGGTTCAAAGGTGGTTCAAAACTGGTTCAACTTGCGAACCTTCTCAGAACCTGTTTGTTTTTCCACGGACTAGAGAGCCAGCGAAGTGAGCGAACGACGTCGTTACGTCACTTTGTACGTCGCCATACTACAAACGCTTGTTGCGCCAACTTCAAGCATAACAATTACAATGGTGGACTACATCGTCTTCCTGCAAATGAGCTCTTTTCCAAAACGCTATAAATCCATTTCAAACGTTTTCAGGAAAATATTTTTTTTTAACTAGACCCACACATTTTGTGAATATTCAATTTATTCTGTTAACCCATTACAAATCCTCACTTATAAGGTTCTAAATACAACTCTAGGATTCTTGACTCTATATAATGAAAAAACTGTCTAAAATGATTGCATAATACTTTGTTAAATAGATTATTTCAGGTTTTTATAGTGATAAAGAATGTTTATGAGCTTCTTAAAATGTTTTTTTTTTTGGCTCAGTCTGAACATGTTGAACAATGATTATTAAATCAAACAACAATAATCGTTTATGATAAATTCAATGTTAATTTTTTCTTCAAAACGCTATTAATCTGTCCATTTTTTTCAAAACGCTATAAATCCATCCATTTTTTTTCAAAATACTATAAATCCATAATTTTTTCCAAAAATGTTTTGTCTTTTAAAAAAAACAACAACAAAAAAACAAGAGAACAAGCAAACATATAATAAGGGGCTCATACTATAAATTAATATAAATTAAATTTAGTAACACATTTAGGCTAATAGTCATTCGGTCATTAAGTTATTTATAAACCTGTAACAAGTATGCAATTTGTCTTCTACATATGCATGAAAAAACGTATTATTAAAAATATTGAATAATGATAACGATATTCAGAAGTAGGCATGGGCATTTCAAGCAAAAATAATATTCGAAGATCGCTGGGTATTATTCTATTATTATTCGAAAATCAGAAAACATTTGGAATGGGCCAGACATGATTTTGACCACTTATTAAGTTTTGTTTAGTAGAAAGCCTTTCTTTAAAGAGAATTTCGTTTTGTATAAATTGTATCTTAATTTTAATCAATGTTTCATCAACAAATTGACTGGATTAATAAATAAGAAGCAAGACAAGGACACGGAGGAACACATGAACCGAAACACAGCGATACTTGCCTCACTTACCTGAGAATTATAGAAAGCTTGAAATTTCTACTTTTAAACAAAACAAAAACGAAAAGAAATTGGCAACTCTCTGCTTATGTAGGCTAATTCGTTTGGAGTGTGCATTTCTCTCTAGGCGCGTTCACTACTGCGAAGATGGCGAGTCAGCATCATCAACTTTATCTCTGCAGTCAACACTGACAGAAAACACTAGTTTATTAATAAACAATTAAAATGTTTCATGCATAATCATCACTTTGGCCGGTTCTTTGTGGCAAGCTTTATGCGTGCGTTGAGATGCGGAATAGGCAATTAAAACCTCTCATTATGGTTTCTCTCCCATATATATTTAAGTAATTAAATCAATATAAATATGTGATTAGACTAATGGCTTAAATTAACTTCTATTAGTCGACTAGAAAACTAGCACTCATTTTGAGGAATGAATGAACGAACGAACATAAACAAACCTCTGTTCAGAGCGCCGCCGTGTTGGATTGCGTAGAACGTTCACCGAATTCTGATTAGTCAAGAGGATATATTGCGTTTAGGCTAAAAACAGTTTCAGCGCTTATCGCGGTTTGGAAAGAAACTGCATCTTGCAGTAGGCTACATTTTAAACAAGGAAATATAGCGATTTGGCATGAAATGTTCATGGAGCAGTGAATAGGTTTAGTACACAGAAAAATGGCGTTCATCGCGTTTTGGAAAAGAGTTCTTCAAATGTTTCTCCTGGCTTTGCGATCCTATATTGGGGTCAGAAGACGTTTAGAACACATATAAACCCGGCCCCCTGCTCCCGACGTAAGCATGACGTGGTAAAAGAACGGTAGTCCAGCAAAGACTTGGTGCCGCTTTGGAACCAGTTTTCCTGGCCGAGAACCGGTTCTTTGGCTGTCGAAACACAAAGAACTGGTTCGCGAGTAGGCACCGGCTCCGAACAGGCTCTCAAAATGCTTTGGTGGAAAAGGGGTATCTTTCGTGCGCGCTACACTGTTTGAAGAACAGTATGTGGGAGCTCTTGCTTGCTTGCTCTAGATTCCGTGAGATTTGAACTAATTTGCGTGCATCAGGGAGCCGCTATCAATATGGGGGAGACTTCCGGGAGACTTGGGATGTCTGATATTTACACAACTCACACATACACTGCATATCAAATCTGCCGCCTTTTCAAAACGTATTTTCCGCTGTCGCAAACCTCAACTATGCGCATGCCTCAGTGGAACCAGACAATAGGCTTACATGTTTCCCAGCTTGACTGTTAAAAGCAGACGATTGGCTTTCCAGCGGGAGGGGCGGGACATGTTCATACAACCGCCATCTTTGGCATTACGGGTTTTCCCTATATAATTCATAGACAGTAAAATAAATGGGCACAGCGACCCCGTTGATTTCAACGGAGAGAGTTGAAGCCCAACATGGGCACTCACTTCCTGATAGCCAAGCGTTCTCCGCAGGCTCAAACTGAGCTTGATGACGTAGATGTCACGTGAGCAACCTGACTGACAGTTTTAAATCTTCTAGTAGCTGTGTGGAGAAAAAGAAAAGAAAAAAGCCAACAAAAAGTTATCACACTGAATTAAAAAAATACCACCTATAACACAATACTTGTCTTGAATGATGATCAGAAGTTTACAAGGTCGAAGTATCACGGCTCTCCAGAAATAAGGGCTTTGACTAGCAGGCGCAAGCAAGCTAATCTCGAACGGTCAATGACGCATCAGAGTAAAGAGTAAACTCACATTGATGTGTGTGTGTGTGTGTGTGTGTGTGTGTGTGTGTGTGTGTGTGTGTGTGTGTGTGTGTGTGTGTGTGTGTGTGTGTGTGTGTGTGTGTGTGTGTGTGTGCGTGTGTGTGTTTTGGAAATCAAATCGTTTAGTATTGTAAAAATATAATATAATGTGTATTAATATATTAAAATACTATTAATAATTATAATAATTAATTTAATATAACATATTACGCTATATAATTACAATATGACATGATAAAAGAAGTGGCTATAATCGACTTTAAAATAGCCTACTTTAGAAATGTAATCGTTTGAGTAGCCTATCTGCAGTTCTAGTAATTTTAGTTAGTTAGTTTAGTTTATTTTGAACATTTTTATGTATATATCCATTAGATTTAAATATTTGGCTAGTACACACACACACACACACACACACAATACAATCAAAAATAACAGATAAATAAATGCATGTAGGCTACAGCACAATCTTCCAAAATTATTAAAAATGATTCAAATATAGGCACATATGCAAATAATTTTTTCCCTTCTTTTTCGTTTCCTTCTACATCAAACAGAATAATAACCCATCCAAAAAATACTTCTTAGTATGAGCCCAGGAACCATACTATAAAATACTGTCCCCTCGAGTCATTTTCGTATCTATTCAATATTACATGACCATATAATATTCCAATATATAAAGAATTGTGAGCTAGGTGTTAAATCATGTAGTTTTGGCTAATAAATCATGGTCACAAACACTTGAACAAAACAGTTTTTCTTTATTTCACGTTATGTAGGCATTTTGTACATATGGCTTCCGAACGGGATCACATTCATCTTCAAGCATAGATCTGTAAATAAATAAAGGAACAACGTTAACCGCGATAGACATTGAGATGTTTTTTTCTTCTTCCATTGCCTGTATAATTTCCTGATAATCAATTTCCCCATCCCCCGTAGGTGTAGTAGTAGATAAATAATTTAAAGTTCGTGGATAAATGTTACTTCATATGTATTCACTTGCCACATATCAAATTATTTCAAATTCCTCAAAAACATTGTTTAAATATTTTGTCGCGTTGCTTTCATGGACTCTGTCTATCTATGCCATGGGCTGACTTCAGACAGTAAAAGACTGCCTGCGAGACTGTGCGAGCTTCTCCTCCTGTCTATACGGTAATGTCTCTATTGTGCGACATAAAGTCGCGTGGTTATGACGCAATTTTTAGCCTATTTTTACAAGAATGGCTTCTACGGGGCCATAACGTAAGATACAAAGTAATGGAGCCTTTTATACATTGTCGTGTTTCTTAAGAAACAAATAATGGACAAATGGAGTCTTTGGACGCCTCAGATGTAAAGTTATTCGCTGTCAAAGTGACGCCAAAATGAATGGGAGTCAATGGGATGCTAACAGCAGGTGATAGCCAGCAACAATGGCGGCCCCCGGAGGCAGCTTCAACTTCCGGCTGATGGATTACCCCCTTGATATAATTGTATTGAGGATTAAAGAAACAGAATATAGTTTTTTTTTGTGCTCGGGTTCCTACCCGAAACCCGAAGTTACATAGTGCCAGTAAAAGCGATACAGACACTGTCAGGCTATGGCAGACGTGTCATTCAACCTATGGTAAGTCGATGTACCATCACAAGGGTCTTGGAAATATATAATGAAGGTTGAAAAACTACATAGTGTTACTTTAAGGAAGTGGCATGTCTCTATATAAATAGTCTCTGTAACCGGTCAATCAGAGCAGCTCTACAGACTATCACAGCAAGCCAAGGAGCAATATAACCAAAAGTTCAGCATTGTTGGTGCCAGTGAAAATAAAGCTCCAGTGCATAAAGTTTGATCATTTTTGGTAAAACTATTTCAATGGTCCACTTCAGACATTCTACGGATAAGTAACTTTGCAACTCCATGTCAACTTATTCAACTAACTCAAACCCTAACCTAACAGTCTACTAATTATACTGGCTGTTTATCAAACGGTATGATGATGTGTTTTTCATTAACAATAATATTGAACCCACCATTCAAGCAAATGCTGCCTACGCCGAATTGGAGCGAAAGTAAAATTAGAAGAATGTCTAAAGTGGACCATTGAAATGAAGTGTAACCCTTTTAAGAACTGATCACTGAAAGGTTCTTTAGGGAACCCAAAATTGTTCTTGTATGGCATCACTGAAAAGAAAAAAAAATGGTTTTGGAACCTTTATAATATAAAGGATTGATCTATGAACTACACTGTATAAAGGTTTATATATCAGAATCAGAAAGAGCTTTATTGCCAAGTGTGCTTGCACACACAAGGAATTTGTTTTGGTGCTGAGGCTTCCAGTGGACTATACAAATACAACAAGAAACATGAAACATAATACTACAAATTAGAAGAATAAAAATATAAATATATGAGAATAAAAGTATCACAGTTGGGTTTAGTCAGAATAGACATTTCCAGATTTACAGATTATGAACATATTTACAGTGTTTTGAATATTATAATAAATAAATCTAAGTATAAGTATAAGTATCACCTTAGTTGTAGGATATTGCACTAAACAGTGGGAGTATTGCACTTAAAGGCATATGCCTTGGGAGGTGTGTTAACTGTTCAGAATGGAAATGGCCTGTGGGAAGAAACTGTTCCTGTGCCGAGATGTTCTTGTGGCCAGTGATCTAAGTCTCCGTCTTGACGGTAACAGTTCAAACAGGTGGTGTCCAGGGTGAGTGGAGTCTGTGATGATTTTACCTGCTCTCTTACTCACTCTGGAAGAGTACAGGTCCTGGAGGTTTGGCAGGGGGCACCAATGATCCTCTCCGCAGTCCGTACTGTCCGTTGTAGTCTCCTGATGTCTGATTTGGTAGCTGAACCAAACCAGACAGTGATGGATGTGCATAAGACAGACTCAATGACGGCTGAGTAGAACTGAATCAGCAGCTCCTGTGGCAAGTTGAACTTCCTCAGCTGGCGAAGGAAGTACAGTCTCTGCTGGGCTTTTTTTTTTATGGATCAATCCTTGTAGATTTAAAGCTTTCAGTTGCCAGCGACACATTCATTTGAACTCCATCAATCATTGTCCTGATGCCACGTGTCATTTCTTGTGGTCTGAAATCTGTCAGTGTCCAGTTCTTTATCATTATTACCTGTGTCCGGAAGCACATGGAGTGGAATCTAGTGTTTCTGAAGCAGCATAAAGGGGCGTTTTAAGGCCATATAAGGCCTGATTGTTACCAAACTCCTGTTTAACTATTCATTGAGGAAACAGGTGCCAAGGGTAGGTGTGTATGTCTCTCAGACCAAAGGAAGACATGCTAATACCGGAGATAAGAGAACACGTATCCCTGACCAATGACTGTGGGGTGAGCCACTGACAGGATCAGCCATCACCACCCATCAAGGTATTTCTTTTAAACGTGTTCGTTTTGCATTGGTCGCGTATACAATTTCGATATCGAATGCCATGCAGCAGCTCGATTTACTTTCAAACGTGTTATTATGAAAAGTCCCCCAAATGGATGAAGAAAAGACTTTTGTGTGCTGGAATGTGAGACGCATCTGATACAGAACTGACTAGCAACTGTTTTACACCAACAGAAGCACAACACGACCGACTAGAGTTGCTTTTGACAAGAAGAAGAGGGAATTTATGTGAAGCGCAAACAATTGGACACAGTATTTCAAAGGCATGACCAAATCAGGCTCATGTCTTAGGAGTTTGACTTACTAATCCTCAATCCTTGATATACTCAATCATGGACCTTCCTCCTCCGATGTCTCGACTGGACATTGATGTGGATTTGGGCTTTGCTCTCTTCTTCTTGGTCCTGCTGTGTTTGTTTCTGCTGGTTACAGTGGTGCGTTGTGCTCAGATGGTTCTGGATCCTTACAGCTCCATCTCTGCATCAACCTATCAGGAAGAGATGGAAGAGGAGGGATGAAAGTTCAATAAATAGGTGCATTCAACTTGTGATGGAGGACAATTGGATTATAGCACAGCTATACACAGATAAACTTTCTCTAACCCTCAGACTCTTGGATTTCTGTTGGAGCTCAGCCTGGAAAAGGGATCCGAGTTGCATTCTGCCAATCATTAAGCACAACTAAATAAATAAAACTGATGTGGTTGGCTGACAGGGGAAACATGCAGTGGCTCATTGAATGTTCTTTTATTTTGGTTCATTGAGTCTTAACTGTATGAACTATAGTGCCGTGAAACTCAAAACCACATGGATGGATCGTATTACACTTTTCCAGGTGATCACATGGCAATAATGAAACTGCGAGCTTTCCACACATAACTAAATTTGAAACATTTGAAATACTTTGAATAGAGTTTGAATAGGAGTTAATTAGTTAATGTGCATATAGTGCATGGTTTTATTTATGCATGTTGAATGGCAGCTAAATAATACAAATGTTTTATTAAAAAAAGTGTTATTCAGTATTTTTAAGGTAAGGTATTTAGATGAATACATGATGATGCACATATAAAAATATGATCAATTTGGGGGAAAATACATATATATATATACACACCAGATATAGTTAATTGTTTATTATTATTATCCATTTAAAAGGACAATATGTACGATTTTTGGATTTGTTATATGTTTTGTTGATTTGTGTACGTACTTCATCCAAAATGTTTCCAACAATGTTTAAATCCAGATAAGTCAGCTATTTTAACCAGTGTCATTGTGACGCCTGTCAATGACCATGGAAACACTAAAGATGCTATAATATATTATGTTTTTTATTAGGTGAGCAACTGTTTGGATACCTTTATTGACAGAAAACTAATAGTTGTTATATAGCTCAACACTGTTTTGTCTTATTGTTTGAATCTCTTATTTTCTTGATTTACCAAGAGGAACATGTTTGTACCCAAAAAGTAAATCAGACAACACTATTTTGTGGCTTACATAATCAGAAAGAGCTTTATTTGTATTGACAGTAATATGGCATTTTCTCCACCATATGGTTGTGTTGCATAATGGTTTAAACTTAATTGCATGCTTTTTAGCAACAGAAGTCATCTAGCTTTTATTAATATGATATTCTAATTAGTGGTATCGGACCGATATCGGATTTTTGATGGCCGATATCTCAGAGAACAGGGTGGCCGATATAAAGCAGATATGTGTATGTATTTACAGTTGTGGTCAGAATTAATGGCACCCCTGGTAAATATGATAAAAAATGGCTGTAGAAAATAAATTTGCATCGTATTTCATCATTGAAGTAAAATAATTGAAAGTGGGGGGTAAATCACATTATGAAATGAATGCTTTTCTCCAAAACAAGCTGGCCATAATTATTGGCTCCATGTTCTAGAGAACAGCTCTGATTTTTCTTCTATAATACCTGATGAGTTTGGAGAGCAACTGACAAGAGATCACCATCCGTTCACCAAAACTCTCAATGAGTCAAATTTGCAAACTCCATAATTATAGACCAGGGGTGCCCAGTCCTGCCGATCGACTGTCCTGCACAGAGCAAGATTGGGCACCCCTGTGTGCTATACATTATTATTATATGTAAATTCATTTTTGAAGTGTCATTATAATAATTTGAAGTTATTGTTGTTACTGATTCAAGAGGGTGCATATTTTCAGCTGCTTTTGCACCTTTTCAGAGCACACTTTAGGTGTCTGGCTCTCATTAAAACCTCTTCTGGCAGCGGCAGGATTCGAACCCACACACCTGAAGAGACTGGAGCCTAAATCCAGCAACTTAGACCCCTCGGCCAAGCTACCCCGGCTTGGCTCCTTTAGTGGGCCATTCTCTGGTCATTCAATTTCAGAAATAGAGAAATTGTAGGGTGTGGATCTTCATCGTCAGGCTCTGAAGCCCGCCGAGTTCGGCCAAGGAAAGCAAAAGCGGCTGAGTTTTGAAGAGACTGGGAGCAACTAGTGTCACTCCAGTGTGACTTATATAAAAATAAGTCTTAGCAAAATAAATAGTTTGATCATAAAATGGTTTGATTGTGAGTAGCATTCTGCCCCCGTTCCTGCAATTTATTGTACAATAATTTCACAGTTTCCAGTCTTTTCGCTTAGGCATAGCAGCAACAAGTGCCTTCTAAAATACAGACTTGGCAGCGGTGGGATTTGAACCCACACCCCCGAAGAGACTGGAGCCTTAATCCAGCGCCTTAGACCGCTCGGTGAGAATACCTTCCGTGGGCCATTTTCGCCAATTTTGTCTTTTAGTGTCTCACTTCTCCATAGTTAAATCAGTTGAAATTCTTCGTGCCTTGAAGGAGGTGGAAAGGGGGGGGGGGGCGCAGTTAAACTCCTGGAGGTCCCCCTCCCTGCAGATTTCAATTCCATCTCTAATCAAACACAACTGAATTACCTAATCAAAGCCTTTGGGCCATACTCTAAAATGGCAGCCAGATGTGTCGCAGTTAAACTCAAAATCAAGAGGTAGCTGTCAGTTCACCAAAAATAATTGCAAGTTATTGTTGTCTCTGATTCAAGAGGGTGCATATTTTCAGCTGCTTTTGCACCTTTTCAGAGCACACTTTAGGTGTCTGGCCCTCATTAAAACCTCTGCTGACAGCAGTGGGATTCAAACCCATGGCTCCGAAGAGACTAGAGCCTAAATCCAGCGCCTTAGACCGCTCGGCCACGCTACCTTGTAATCCCTTCCGTGGGCCATTTTCGTGAATTTTTTCTTTTAGTGTCTCACTTCTCCATAGTTAAATCAGTTGAAATTATTCGTGCCTTGAAGGAGCTCCTCGACAGGTGAAAAGGCCTACTAAGTAGAGGGGGGATGCAGTGTCACTTCTCCAGTCTTTTCACAAGTGCCTTCTAAAATGCAGACTTGGCAGCGGTGGGATTTGAACCCACGCCCCCGAAGAGACTGGAGCCTGAACACCAGCTGCCGAAGGATAGTCCGTCAAAATGGGGATAATGTTGAACAATGTTGAACGCCACAGCCAATCACGTCGACGCGCTATAACATTTGCAGCCAATTAGAGAGCGCCATTCTCGACATTATAACATTTGCAGCCAATCAGAGAGCGCCATTCTTGACTTTTTCCTTATCATTTTCGACATTTGACCAATCAGAGTACAAGGAAATGTCGATGGCACGTTTACGCTTAGCACCGCTAGGAGGAGGAGTCAGGAAGCTAGCCAAGTGTCAATCAAGTTGCCGAACTGAGCCGAAGGTGTACGAAGTAATGACATATCCTGAGGGGCGTGTCAGAGGTCAAAAAGTTCAGACGTCGAGCATCACTGTCACGGAGGTCAGGCAGCATCATTTTAACGGAGGACTGCGAAACTTATTTTTCGGTAACTAAGAGGTTTTAATTGTAAATATCGTGTGTGCTTTTTTTAAAGAAATAATTTGTATTATAGTAGTTTTGTTCAAAACGATATAACCTAACCGTTAGCCCCCCAACAAAAAAATGTCTGGCAAAAAATCCCATAAAGCCATGTCAGATACTGACTGGATTGCAAGGCTAAAAAAGTTTGCCAGCACAGGAGTTTGGCCATCAAATGAGGGTAACAGGCCAGCTCCTCGACAGAAAAAGTGGCATGACGTGTACCAAAGGGTGAGTGTGCTTTTGTCACCTTTGCATGATGTAATAATTGTAATCCTAATCATTTAATTCTATGTCATCATTATTTATAGATATGTATGTAGATAATGTTGCAGGTATTTGAGATTTATGTTTATTTATGTAAAAAAAAAAACTTTTTTTTGCACTGGGAGATTCAGAGATTTGAGGCAGTGGGGGTGGGGATGTTGAGGGAATGGATCTTTTTTTGAAGGTGTGAAATGTTCCTCTCTTGTTCTTTTAAAGGAGGATACAAACTTTACTCACTCTATATCTCTAATTTTACAGTTTGTATCTCCCCTTCAAAGAACATTAATACAAATAAATGACACACTACAATAAATTAATGTGCCAGTCATACTGATAAGTTAGAAATGCATATATTCTATATTATATGTGTGATAATGTTTACAGATTGAAAGATGTCCGATGCAGTCTCGCGGCCAGACAACCTTGCTCGGAGCGGTCCCAAAGTGCATATGTGGTTTTCACACTCAAAAGGTAACAATGTAAAGATGTAACTTGTATTTTTTATATATATATATATATATATATATAATTTACTGAACAAATTCTTCTCGTTCAACAATTATTGTAGCCTATGTATTTTTGTGGTTGTCTTAAGCAGGCCACAGCCTCTATTGGACAAGCACCAAGGGTTGTTGAACAACAGTCTGCCGCTACTGGACCAGCACAGGAGGTCATGGCGCAGAGTCAGCGTCAGCTCCCACCCCAGCCTACTTCTAAAATTATACCAAGTTTGTCAAAGGTAATAACATTTTTTTATTTTTATATATATATATAATTGCTGTTTTAATATACGTTTAGTATAAAGGTTTAAGTTCAGTGGAAATGGCTGGTATGTTTTTACACCTACCTGCCAGCTGTCACACCTTGTACAGGGGCGGCTGTAGTCTGCTTATTGGTCAGTTTCACTGTCTCAGGTTGGTTTAGATCAAGTAAAATGGTGAAAGAACAATGTAACCTATGTGATCTCTCTTTCTTCTCTGGGCTCTGCTCTTGCATTCTCCTCTTCCTCTCTAATTGGGCTTTGCCATTATGGGTTAAACGATACTCACGTCCTTCATGGCATCTCTCTTGATTTTTCCAACTGGCTACTGAAGCTACGTCTTTCATTCTGTATTTCTCAGGTAACATTCCACTTATGCACAATTAATTATACAAGTATTATTAATTAAGTCATCATGAATCTGCTTTGTTGCCATTTCAAGGGTAACCTTCATTACTGTTAATAAACGCTTTCTCCTACAAACTATGTGCAAACTATTTTTGATTTTAAGTCATTTTTAAAAGGTACTTCTTAAATTACTATATACTCACATTCTAGCAATACCTTCCCACACATTTTTCTATTCTAACTGTACTTATTTCAATCTGTATAAGTAGTAGAGTGTGGTAATACACTGACAAAAAAATAAGTTAAAGAAAGAAAGCAGGTCCTTTAGTTATATAATGAATGATAGGATCAATAGATATTTTCTCATTTTACATTTTATTATATTTTTGGCCAATGTGCTGTTACAATTCAATTTTTCTTTTCATTGAAATTGTTTTGCCCTTTTTTAGTTTACCAAGCCAAGATTTGGTGGGTCCCACATTGCTGCTGCAAAGCCAAATCTGAGTGTGGCTAGGAGACCATCTCAGGCTGTTGACCAACCCAGCGCAGCAGTGTCCAGTGCCCCTACACCAAGCCCCACTGTCTCTGTAAGTACTGGCATAATCCACATTGCATTCTAAGACAAATTCCACATCTGTGCACTTTTTAGAAACTTGCATTCTAAGATACATTCCACATCTGTGCACTTTTTAGAAACATATTTTGTATTCCAGGAAACATCTCAGGCTGTTGACCAACCCAGCGCAGCAGTGTCCAGTGCCCCTACACCAAGCACCACTGTCTCTGTAAGTACTGGCATAATCCACATTGCATTCTAAGACACATTCCACATCTGTGCACTTTTTAGAAATATATTTTGTATGCAGGAAATCTTATCATAATGAATTAAGAGCAATACTATACACTTTTCACACAATATGCAGTCAGTGAACACATTTCCACAATGCTTACATTTTCTTAACAGACAAGCTATACCTCCCAACAAAATTATGGATTGTTTTTGTAGTATTTACAAATGTTAACACACACCACCCCACAATAGCAAAAACAATATTCCAAACCTTAGATACAGTATAAAAACCTCGGCTTCTTCAATGATATCAGTTCAAAAACAATATATCTCAGCTGATAATAAACAAACAATTGAATAATTGACACACACCTGATTTATGTTGGGTAAATTGGGCCAACCATAGCTGATTCCAGTCTGGCTTAGACTCAGTGGCAGGGGTTATTTTTTTCTGTTACATTGACACTTATACAGTAAAAGGAGGACTTTGAGGAGTGATGTTTTTGGAAACAGAAAAAGACAAACACTGTAATGTCTGGACGAGGAAGAGTAAGAGCAAGGGGCCCAGGGAGAAGAGCAGGCCCAGTGAGAGATGCAGTGAGAGATACAGTGAGAGATACAGTGAGAGTTGCAGTGAGAGATTTAGTGAGATGTGCAGTGAGATGTGCAGATGCAGGCTAGTGTGGATCCACCTGCTGTTTTGTATGTGGACTGTGGCTGCTGCACTGATGTGGGTGAGACCAAGCTGAAAACCAGATTCAGAGGGTGGCCTGATCTCATGATTCGCTTGGACATCTGGCATTTTATGCGCAGGATTGCCATGGGGTGTACAACTGATGCCCATCAGCTGTATCCCATCTTCATGTCACGGCTGTCAGCGTGCATTTTTGAGTGGGATGCGGCTGATGTTTCTATGCTTCGCAAAGCAAAGAGAGAGCTGTTGATATCCCAGGGTTGGCCTGCGCTGACAGATGAAGATGTCAACAAGCATCTTACCAGAAATGAGCTGGCACTCCATTGCCGGAGGAGGACCTGTGGAGAGGAGACTACCATCCTTCTCCTTGAGCGGCTGCTTACAGAGCTCCTGAGCAGCAAGGGCAAAGACTCCCTGTGTGTTCCTCTCCTGGACCGAGAAAGGATGGAGCACATCTGGAATGTCCAGAAGAAGCATGTGAAATGCATTCAAGACCCCCCTGGTGTTGTGCTCTATACAGAGACAGGGAGCCTAAACAAGGGAGGCGTGCTTCTGAAGACCTACAGATGTGCCAGAGGCTCCACTTCTCTCGAGTCCTTTCATTTACACCTGAACCGTTTCATCCCAGGTATTGTCTTTGTCACACACACTGTGCATGTGTAAAGAAAGAGCATTAAGTGTTTTTGTGTGTTCCTTTAACACCTCCTAAACACTGTTGTGTCTATTTACAGGGACCAGTGCAAACAGTCTGAACTTTCAGATTTATCTGCTGGAGGGTCTACACCGGTGGAACCAGGACCGGGAGGCTGCTTCCCTGTCATCGGAGCCATCAGCTTTGTGCAGCTACACAGGAGAACTTGTTCACTGTGTAAACGGCAATTATGAAAAGCTGTTTGGCAGGAAAGTGGTCCCCACGTTTTGTCCCCCTGCATGTTACACCGGTGAGAATTATTTTATATATTATTTATTTTATCAACTTGCAATTTCTGTGTAACCTCCGTCTATATGTCAGATTTAACCCTATAGAGTCGATTGTATCATAATTGATATGCAAGTTTTTTAAAGGACTCTAAATGATCAACATGATCAAAACTTTTTAGGAAACATGCCCTCTGTCGTCTGATTGATTATAGTCTTTTAGTATAATTGTAAAAGTGTCCACCTTCAGCTCGTGCTTCACGTTTCTTTTCATTGTGAAACCTTTACTGATTTTATAAAGCAATTGTAAGAATAACCTTTATATTGTTAGTAATATTTAATGACTAGTTACTAGACTGAAGCAGCTTGGGTTCACTTGATTAGAAAATCATGTTACATGTAAATATCAAAAAGATCATCAGACTTTTCTCTCAATCATCATTGTATTGCATTTCATTTCATCTTTTGCCCCCATAATTAAACGTGTTGGGCCTCTAAATAAAACTGTTTTGTTTTTTTTCTCCTTGACGATGAGCTCTATATTCTCACACTATATGAGCTACTACAAAAGCCTAATGTATCAAATATGATACACAACATTCTATTTAATTTCCGTTTGTTTATTGTTTTTATTTCAGGTGAGCTCATTGGAGTGCAGTATCTGTTCCAGCAGACTGGTCAGGCACTGCAGGACATGAATCCTGACTCTGAGCAGACAGCAGAGCTCATTGAGGACCTCAGTGTGGAGGAGCGAGATGAAGATGAGGGCTTCTGTGACATCAGCGAGGATCACACAATAGCAGATCTGGAGGCTGTTCTGTCACCACCCTCTTCCACACTGACACTGGGTTCTTCTACCCTGGTCACCAGCAGTGCCACACCTGTACTGGGCTCCACATCCCCTTCACTGGTCCCTGACCCCAAACTTGTCCTCACACAGTCTCCTTCATCACCTGGACCCTCAGGGACTGCTGTCACACCTGTTCCCTCTGAAACATCTGTTTCAACTCTCCCCTCAGAGCCAGAGGATGCTGGTCAGGATGTTGATGAAGAAGAGACGGTAAATACTACTCCTTTGTATGTCT
Organism: Siphateles boraxobius; assembly: GCF_051911475.1. Lineage (NCBI taxonomy): Eukaryota > Metazoa > Chordata > Actinopteri > Cypriniformes > Leuciscidae > Siphateles > Siphateles boraxobius. Next base: position 4,946,833 of record NW_027508722.1, on the reverse strand, counting down.
TTCAAATTAACTAGAATAATTATGATGAATTAACATCCAGTGCTTTAAATCCAGACGTTCCACATATTTTACATTTAAAAGTACAGCCTAAATTCATTTGTAAGCTGCAAATACACATCAAGTCAGTCATCTTTATTTATTTGGTGCTTTGTAAAATGTCAAGAATGGCGCTCTCTGCTTTGTACTATACAGTGCTTTACGGTGATAAACAGGAAAATAACACAATCAGTTATGGAATTATGCATTAGACAGATGTGATGTAATAATTGTATTGCATGTTTGTGTTTTTTAATAGGCTGTTGACTACCAAAATATCCCGGGTTATCAACATGTGGACCAGCTGGCAGAATATCTGGTGGATCTCCGGGACCACACAGCCCTCAGCCTGACCAACCAGGAAGCCAACACCATAATTGCTCTTTGGCAGAACCTGGATGACCGGGACAAGGAACGGGTGGTGTATGACAGTCGATGCCGAAAGAGACTGCTGAGTGGGCGCTTCAAGGTCCCGAAGAAGCCCACTCACCCTGGTGTAGAGAGCACCACCAGATGTGTGCTGGGTGCAAGCAGCGCACCTGCTCAGTGGCCTGACTGTTGCCGTCTGGTGGAGACCATCTTCATCAGACTTTGCACTGTCCACCCAAGCCCCAAAAGAAAAGGCAAGGGAGCCCTGTCAAGATGGTCTCTGATCCTGCAAGACTATCGCAGGATAAGGCAGCTTGTACTGGGCAACAGCTTGGTGATGGGAGGAACATCCATGCAGCTGGTGGAGGTTAACCAGAACACCCTGATTCAGTGGTATAACAAAAGACAGAAAAAGCAGGAGCTGTCTGTGCTGCTTCAGGGCATTCAGTTGCCTCAGCCCCTCCCTGAAGCTCATGAGCCTCTCCAGGTAGCCAAACGTCTACGGACTGAGCCAGAACAACCAGGGGAGCAGCACCAGTACAAGCTACCAGAGAGCACAGCTGGTCAGGCAAAGCAGAGGCAGACTTCTGTTGGGCGACCCCCTCTCAGACCCAAGGCACCAGCGCAGAGTCAGACGTTGCTGACACCATCTGCATCTGGAGCATCACTGCAGATGGTACCAAATATACTTATACCATCAGCACCAGGTTTCCAGGGTGTGCCCATGTTCCAGGCTGTGCCAATGTTCCAGGGTGTGCCAATGTTCCAGGGAGTGCAAATGATCCAGGGCATCCCAATGGCCCAGGGGATGCAAATGGTACAGCCACTGTTACAGCCAACAGCTGTACAGGGCACCCGCTTACCCGCTTCACCAGCTGCCAATCCAGACGCCATGCCCAAGAGACCCTACAGGAGAACCATAGAGGCCAACACTTGCAAAAAATGTGGGCAATTTAAAACAAGTGCTACAGGACATAGCCAGTACAGGGGCAGGGTGTACTGCCCACAGACTGAGACTGTTTCAAAAGAGGTGTGGTTAGAGGAAATGCGGAGAACCATTTCCAAATAATGTATATATTTTCATGTATATAGCATCATGTATATAGTGTGAACAGTTGTTTAAATAGTTAATACTTGTCTTGAATATTATTTAATTGTTTTTTTTAACGTTATTTAACATTTTAATTTTTTATTTCTTGTTTTTGAAAACCTATTTAACTCTTCATTTTATTTATTTATTTTTAAAACATGTTACCAGTATTTAACATTTTAATATTCATTACTGTTCTGTTGGCATGATTGGAAAATAAAAACAAATTGGCAAGTGATTTCTTTTTGACTTTGACTTTCATATAACACTAGTTCATCAGAACACTGCAACAATATAACATTTGTATATAAAAAATATAATTTATACATTTTGTTATTCTTGTGATTGACATTTTCAGCATATTAGTTACTATTTAATGGGTTGCATCTTTGTTCATTACAAATAACAGATTTGCAAGTGTCTTGTTTGAATGTAACCTAAAAAAATACTTAATCAGATCAATAATAATACAACAACTACTAAATAATAACACTGTTCCATTGGCAATTATATATTTTTATGAAAGAATATCAAAGAAACACAACAAACAAATTACATATGTATATTTTATTAACACTGGAACAGTATGCATTCAAAAAGAATTTGCTTATTTACTTTTACTTTCATATAACACAATATTTCATCAGTACACTGCACCAATATAACATTTGTATTTAAAAAGATAATTTGTCCATTTTGTTATTCTTGTGACAGACATTCTTCATATTAGTTACTATTTAATGGGTTGCATCTTTGTTCGTTGCATAATAATGCAAATAACATTTTTTTTAAATGAAAGAATATCAAAAAACGACAAACAAATTACATATGTATATTTTATAAACACTGGAACAGTATGCATTAAAAAATTTAGCTTATTTACTTTTACTTTATTATAACAATAGTTTATCAGTACACTGCAACAATATAACATTTGTATATAAAAATATAATTTGTACATTTTGTTATTCTTGTGAAACATTTTACAGCATATAAGTTACTAATTAATGATTTGCATCTTTGTTCATTGCATAATAATGCAAATAACATTATTTTTCATGATAGAATATCAAAAAACACAACAAACAAATTAAATATGTATATTTTATTAAAACGGGAACAGTATGCATTCAAAAATAATGATTATTTATTCAAATAATAAATATTACAAAAAGTTGTCTTTAGCTGGATTCGAACCCCGGTCTTGGTGCACACCTGCAATAGAAAACAGTGTGATATAAATGCGTGATTTTCACACATGAAGAAACCGGAAAATGTATCATAAGATCTATGCTAATGAAGGCATATCTTTGAACATCAAATTTCAGCCTTTCTTTTCTTCGTTTTTTCTTTCTCTTCTTCCCCCTCTCTTTTTCTTCCTTCCCCCTTTTCTTCCCTTCTTCCCCACCTTTGTTGGACTATTGTTCCACAGCTTGAACGCAGCGCCTTAGACCGCTCGGCCACGCTACCTTGTAAGAATGCTTTCCGTGGGCCATTTTCGCCATATTTTTCTTTTAGTGTCTCACTTCTCCATAGTTAAATCAGTTGAAATTGTCCATGCCTTGAAGGAGCTCCTCGACAGGTGGAAATGCCTACTAAGTAGAGGGGGGACGCAGTTACACTCTTGGAGGCCCCCGTCCCTGCAGATTGCAATTCCATCTCTAATCAAACACAACTGAATTACCTGATCAAAGCCTTTGGGCCATACTCCAAAATGGCAGCCAGATGTGTCGCAGTTCAACTCAAAATCAAGAGGTAGCTGTCAGTTCACCAAAAACTCTCAATGAGTAAAATTTGCAAACTCCATTATTAAAGACCAGGGGTGCCCAGTCCTGCCGATCGACTGTCCTGCACAGAGCAGGATTGGGCACCCCTGTGTGCTATACATTATTATTATATTTAAATTCATTTTGGAAGTGTCATTATAATAATTGCAAGTTATTGTTGTCTCTTGAGAAATAGGGAAATTGTTGGGTGTGGACCTTCATCGTCAGGCTCTGAAGCCCGCCGAGTTCGGCCAAGGAAAGCAAAAAAGGCTGAGTTTTGAAGAGACTGGGAGCAAGCAGTGTCACTTCTCCAGTCTTTTCACAAGTGCCTTCTAAAGCGTAGATTTGGCAGCGGTGGTATTTGAACACACACCCCCGAAGAGACTTGAGCCTTAATCCCACGCGTTAGACCGCCCGACCATGGTACCTTGTGAGAATGCTTTCCGTGGGCCATTTTCACCAAATTTTTCTTTTAGTGTCTCACTTCTCCATAGTTAAATCAGTTGAAATTGTTCATGCCTTGTAGGAGCTCCTCGACAGGTGGAAATGCCTACTAAGTAGAGGGGGGACGCAGTTACACTCTTGGGGGCCCCCCTCCCTGCAGATTGCAATTCCATCTCTAATCAAACACAACTGAATTACCTAATCAAAGCCTAATCGAATTACCTAATCAAAGCTCGGCCACGCTACCTTGTGAGAATGCCTTCCGTGGGCTATTTTCGCCAATTTTTTCTTTTAGTGTCTCACTTCTCCATAGTTAAATCAGTTGAAATTCTTCATGCCTTGAAGGAGCTCCTCGACAGGTGGAAAGGCCTACTAAGTATAGGGGGGATGCAGTTACACTCTTGGAGGCCCCCCCTCCCTGCAGATTGCAATTCCATCTCTAATCAAACACAACTGAATTACCTAATCAAAGCCTAATCGAATTACCTAACAAAGCTCGGCCACGCTACCTTGTGAGAATGCCTTCCGTGGGCCATTTTTCATGCTTTGAAGGAGCTCCTCGACAGGTGGAAATGCCTACTAAGTAGAGGGGGGACGCAGTTACACTCTTGGGGGCCCCCCTCCCTGCAGATTGCAAATCCATCTCTAATCAAACACAACTGAATTACCTGATCAAAGCCTTTGGGCCATAATCCAAAATGGCAACCAGATGTGTTGCAGTTCAACTCAAAATCAAGAGGTAGCTGTCAGTTCACCAAAAACTCTCAATGAGTAAAATTTGCAAACTCCATTATTAAAGACCAGGGGTGCCCAGTCCTGCCGATCGACTGTCCTGCACAGAGCAGGATTGGGCACCCCTGTGTGCTATACATTATTATTATATTTAAATTCATTTTGGAAGTGTCATTATAATAATTGCAAGTTATTGTTGTCTCTGATTCAAGAGGGTGCATAATTTCAGCTGCTTTTGCACCTTTTCAGAGCACACTCTAGGTGTCTGGCCCTCATTAAAACCTCTGCTGGCAGCGGTAGGATTCGAAACCACGTCCCCGAAGAGACTGGAGCCTAAATCCAGCGCCTTTGACCCCTCGGCCACGCTATCCCGGCTTGGCTACTCTAGTGGGCCATTTTCTGGCCATTCAATTTCAGAAATAGAGAAATTGTTGGGTTTGGACCTTCATCGTCAGGCTCTGAAAATCGCAGAGTTCGGCCAAGGAAAGCTAAAACGGCTGAGTTTTGAAGAGACTGGGAGCAAGCAGTGTCACTTCTCCAGTCTTTTCACAAGTGCCTTCTAAAATGTAGACTTGGCTGCTGTGGGATTTGAACCCACGCCCCCAAAGAGATTGGAGCCTTAATCCAGCGCCTTAGACCGCTCGGCCACGCTAACTTGTGATAACTCCTGGGGGGCGTTATAGAGCCGTGAACCAAGATGGCAGCTTAAAGTGAATGCTCCGTGTAGCCTGCATCAAAATTCCAAAAAACCCAGCATTTGAAGAGTAAACTGAATCGGAAGATGTCAAAATCTGCTACCCTCAAGGATTGTGATATTTTTACACGAAAACGCGGTTCCCAAAAACCAGCTAAAACTGACATTTCGGCAGCAGGTCAAGACAACGTGGGGACTGCTGCTAGCACGGATAGCATGTGTGACCTCACCACGGTATTAGCTGAACTTCGGTCATTGCACTCGGAGTTCACTAGATTTGGAACCAAGCTGAATAGCATAGATAATCGTATGGGTGAAATGACTAAGTCCATCGCTGCTTTGGAGAAAAACATGACGGAGGTGAAGCAAAACGTAGCCACTAATGTGACGCGACTGGAGGAAGCTGAGAATAGAATCATTTCGGCGGAGGAACTCATGGAAAAGAGCACGGTCGACCTTAACAACGCCATGAAGCGAATATCCTACCTGGAGGCAAAGACTGACGACCTGGAGAACCGGGGTCGCAGGAAGAACCTTCGCTTGTTTGGCCTCCGGGAGGGCGCCGAGGGTCAGCGGCCGCTGCTGGAGTACATTCGGGAGGCGCTGCCGCGTTGGCTGGAGACCGACAAATCCTTTGTCATTGAGAGGGCTCACCGCACCCTGGCACCTCCAAAACCAAACCAGCACAGAGCAGTCCTTATCCGATTCCTGAATTTCCAAGATCGGGAGTTTGTTTTCCGTTCCACAAAACAACGTAATATCGAACATGAAGGAAACAAACTTTTTTTCGCCCAGGATCTTTCAGCGGAGACCGTCCGACTACGAGCCGAGTTCAGCACCGTCAGGAAAGCGTTTGTTGAAAAAGGCATTTTCCGCGGGTTCCAATATAATCCATGTAAGATGAGGATCCTCCACAATGGGAAGCTACAGTTGTTTTCATCCCCAATGGAAGCTGGGGATTTTCTCCACAGACACGCCGGACAGGACTGACTATGATGGTGAGCGATTCGGTTCCCGAACTAGAAAATCAGCTGTTCAGACCTAATAACTGCACTTTAAGGTATTTTCTATAATACGTTCATAACGTTACTATAGACACATGTATGTATGTATATGTATGTATATGTGTGTATACTCTTTTTTTTCTCCCTTTTTCTAAACACATTAATACTACATAATTTGGTTAAACTTTATTCTTGAGGAGAAGACAATATGAGCAGATAAATAACATTGCTGTTGAATAATTTTATGGAGGGACTATGTTAACATGTTCATATGGGTTTGCTGTGTTTATCTCTTAATTTGGTGTATGCATGGTTTACGGACACCACTGCTGCTTTTTGAAGTTGGGTTTTATAGCTTAGCTACTCCCCTTATTAGATTAGCACAAACCCCCATTTACTAATCTGAGTAAGGGAGGGGGCGGGGGGGATTTAAGTGTTATGTGTCATTTTCAGGATTTTCTTTTTTTATTTAGTTATTTGTTTTTTTTTTTATTCAAAAGTTATCTGTATTTTATACTAACTCGGCACAATGTATTGCTATATTAATACTCCTGAAAAAACCAACAAAGTATGGAACAAGTGAATACTCATAATGTCTGATATAAAAATCACAAGTTGGAATGTCAGAGGACTCAGGAAAAGAATTAAACTAAAACAGGTTATCAACAGGATTAAGCAACTCAAATCGAAAATAATTTTTCTTCAAGAAACACATCTTACAGATTGTGAATTAAAATTTGTAAAAAACAGATGGCCTGGCCAGGTGATACACTCATCATACAGTAATTATGCAAGAGGCGTAATTATTTTGATTCATAGGAGTATACCATTCCAAATGCTACAAATAAAAAAAGACCCGGCTGGTAGATACGTAATTGTCCAGGGTAACATTCTCTCAATTACTTTGAATTTAGTGAGTTTGTATGGCCCAAATGAAAATAAACCAAAGTTTTTTGAAGATCTATTTCTTACCGTATCCACTCTTCAAGGACTCTATATAATTGGAGGAGACTTTAATTGTACCTTGAATCCAAGTATGATCGTTCAACAGGCTAAGATATCTATAAAGCTCAAACTAGACATTTAATAAATCAATATATATTGGATTTGAACTTGGTGGAAGTGTGGAGGGAACAAAATCCTGATAAAATAGAATTTTCCTGTCACTCAGGTATTCATAAATCCCGATCGCGTATAGATTATTTTCTTATCTCAAGGGAACTTTTATCAAGGATCAAACAATGTCAGTATGATAGCATAGTGATCAGTGATCATGCAGCTATCTCACTGAATGTTTACATGGACAACTTTACCCAAAAACAATTCCGTTGGCGGTTTCAAGCAAGATGGCTACAGAACTCAAACTTTGTTAAATTTATAGGGGAGAAAATAGATAGTTACTTTGAGTTGAATACAGATCAAACTAGTGCCGCAATGAGATGGGAAGGATTTAAAGCATATATTCGAGGTCAAATCCTTAGCTATACGAGTACGAAGAATAAACAACAACAAAAGCAAATGGAAATCTTGGATAGGCAAATAAAATCTTTGGAATTAGACTTAAATGCTAGTGATGACCCAATAAAACAAAGTGAATTATTACGTTTGAGAACTGAATATAATAAATTGTCTTCTGATGCAGCAGCAAAAAGTTTAATGTGGTTAAAGCAATCTTATTATGACCAAGGTGAGAAGGCGGGGAAGCTCTTGGCATGGAGAATAAAGAAAACACAGAGTGAAAGAGCAATTAATAGTATAAAGACCTCCTCGGGTGTGGTAACAGTAGACCCATCTGAAATTAACAATAGCTTTAGACAATTTTATGAAAATTTGTATAGATCTGATTGTTGCCATACCTCGGAAGAACAGGACCTATTCTTGGACCAACTACAGTTCCAGACACTCACAGAAGAAACACAACAAGAGTTGGAAAGGAATTTAAGTATTGAAGAGATATCACAGGCCATACAAAGTATCAACAGTGGTAAAGCTCCTGGGCTAGACGGATTTACGATTGAATTCTACAAAACTTTCAAAGAAAAAATAATAGTTCCACTTTTTAACATGTATGAAGAAGCATTTAAAAATGAGGTCCTCCCACCCACTCTAAGACAGGCTATGATCACTTTGATATTAAAACCAGGTAAACCTCCTGCAGAATGCTCATCATTCATACCAATAAGCTTGATGGGGGTTGACACTAAAATACTTTGTAAAGTTTTAGCAAAAAGATTAGACCCCTTTATCTCACATCTAGTTCATAACGATCAAAATGGCTTTGTACCAAAACGTCAAGGGTTTCATAATATAAGAAGAGTTTTGAATATAATTCATGAGAAATTTGATGCTAAAGATACGGCTTTATTATCACTTGATGCCCGTCAGGCCTTTGACAGAATAGAGTGGTCATACTTGTTTAACGTTCTTCCGAGGTATGGATTTGGATTTAACTTTCTCAAATGGGTTAAACTTTTGTATACAAATCCTAAAGCCAGTGTCTTGACAAACAACATGGTCTCTAAACCTTTCACATTGGAACGTTCCACTCGCCAGGGATGCCCGTTATCTCCAATGTTATTTATTTTGGCTATGGAACCCTTGGCAATGACGATAAGAATGCGAACTGATATATTTGGCATCCAGTTAGGAGATCAGGAGCATATATTGGCCCTATATGCTGATGATCTGATAGTTTTTTTGACAAGGCTGTCCATCAGTGTCCCAAATTTAATGCAACAAATGGAGCTATTTGGTCGATTTTCTGGCTATGAAATAAATGATTCAAAATCTTCTATTCTATTTTTGAACAGGGACGAGAGGCTAAACCCAGTCATACAGACCCCGTTTATCATGCAAAAGAGGGATTTGTGTATCTTGGTGTTAAAATTACTCCAGACATTAAAACCATTGTACCAATGAATTATGATCCTTTGGTTAGTGAAGTAAAGGAGTCTTTAAATAAATGGATAGTAATGCCCGTGTCAATGATTGGCAGAATAAACATGATCAAAATGAGCATATTACCAAAATTTTTATATCTGTTTCAGGCACTCCCTTTGCCTCTCTCAAAACAATTTTTTGATGAATTAAACACTGTCTTTAATAGATTCATTTGGAATAATAAAAAACCTAGACTAAGGCTTCGACTGCTGTACATGCCATTTGAGAGAGAGGGGCTACAACTCCCCAATTTTAAATTATATTACTGGTCTGCACAGCTGCGCTCAGCCATATTCTACTTTGCAACTGAGACACCCCCAGCATGGATAAAAATTGAACAATTAGAAACAAAACTTAAATTGAACTTGTATTTATATTCAGCATGCCCCCAAAAATTGGGAAAAACTACAAAAAAACCCTTTTTTAAAAACACAATTGATATTTGGTATAGGGCCCATCAGTATATGGGAAGTATTCCTCCCATCTCTCCTTTTTCGCCTATTTGGGGCAACACAGGTTTTAAGGCAGGAAGAGCTGATGGAGGTTTTAAAATCTGGGCGGATAAAGGTGTACAGAAGCTGGCAGACCTCTATAAGGATGGCAACTTTCTTACATTTGAGCAGTTATGCCAAACATATAACATTCCAAAGAAACATTTTTATAAACATTTACAAATTAAACATTTCATTATGTCGAAATATAAACAGATTGAATCTGAACCAACACTGTCAAAATTAGAGAATATTATATTGCAAAATCTTGAAAGGAGAGGTCATATTTCTTTATTTTATGCAGCTTTACTAACACATGATGAGGAATCCACCGCTGATAAGCTAGATGCATGGAGATCTGACATCCAAGAGGAGATAAATGTGGCAGACTGGGAAACTGCATGTTTAAAAGCCCAAAAGCAGTCAACTAGTACCAGGATGAAACTCCTCCAATATAAATGGTTGATGAGAACCTACATAACTCCGGTCAAGCTGAACCGTTGGTCACCTAATATCCCAGATAGCTGTAGTAAATGTTTTGATGGAAAGGGTACTCTTTTTCACTGTGTATGGGACTGTCCAAAATTACATCAATATTGGAAGTCAGTCATGCAGACTTTGTCAAAGATTGTTGGAGTAAACATACCTGCTGAGGCCAAAATATGTGTGTTGGGTATATACCCAGAGGACTGTGTTTTTAGCTCCAGACAAATAAAACTGATTGACTTTGGACTCCTGCAAGCCAGGCGGTTAATATCTCTGTACTGGAAGAAAATGGATGTGCCCTCAAATCATATGTGGGTGAAGGAGATGGCATCATGTATTGTATTGGAACGACTCACTTACATTGTTAGAGGAAAGGGAAGAAATTTTGAAGAAATATGGTCACCATTAACTGAGTTTCTAAGACATTATGAAGGAAATTAAGAAAGTAAAGCTGACTGCCGAGTTGTTTTTTATTTTCTATTTTTAATTATTATTTTTTTTTCTCTTTTTTTTTATTTTGTTCTTTATTATCATTGTCTTTGTTATTCTGTTATGTGATGTTTTTACTTTTTTACTTTGGGGATTAAGTTGTGAAATATTAAGCTTATGTCAAATGTATTACTTGCTTGTTTTGTTAAAATTCAATAAATATAATGTTAAAAAAAAAACTTGTGATAACTCCTTCCGTGGGCCATTTTCCCCAATTTTTTATTTTAGTGTCTCACTTCTCCATAGTTAAATCAGTTGAAATTCTTCATGCTTTGAAGGAGCTCCTCGACAGGTGGAAAGGCCTACTAAGTAGAGGGGGGATGCAGTTACACTCTTGGAGGCCCCCCTCCCTGCAGATTGCAATTCCATCTCTAATCAAACACAACTGAATTACCTAATCAAAGCCTAATCGAATTACCTAATCAAAGCTCGGCCACGCTACCTTGTGAGAATGCCTTCCGTGGGCCATTTTCGCCAATTTTTTATTTTAGTGTCTCACTTCTCCATAGTTAAATCAGTTGAAATTCTTCATGCCTTGAAGGAGCTCCTCGACAGGTGGAAAGGCCTACTAAGTAGAGGGGGGATGCAGTTACACTCTTGGAGGCCCCCCTCCCTGCAGATTGCAATTCCATCTCTAATCAAACACAACTGAATTACCTGATCAAAGCCTTTGGGCCATACTCCAAAATGGCAGCCAGATGTGTCGCAGTTCAACTCAAAATCAAGAGGTAGCTGTCAGTTCACCAAAAACTCTCAATGAGTCAAATATGCAAACTCCATTATTAAAGACCAGGGGTGCCCAGTCCAGCCGATCGACTGTCCTGCACAGAGCAGGATTGCGCACCCCTTTATGCTATACATTATTATTATATTTAAATTCATTTTGGAAGTGTCATTATAATAATTGCAAGTTATTGTTGTCTCTAATTCAAGAGGGTGCATAATATCAGCTGCTATTGCACCTTTTCAGAGCACACTCTAGGTGTCTGGCCCTCATTAAAACCTCTGCTGGCAGTGGTGGGATTCAAACCCACGCCCCCGAAGAGACTGGAGCTTAAATCCAGCGCCTTAGACCCCTCGGCCACGCTACCCCAGCTTGGCTACTCTAGTGGGCAATTTTCTGGCCATTAAATTTCAGAAATAGAGAAATTGTTGGGTGTGGACCTTCATCGTCAGGCTCTGAAAATCGCCGTGTTCGGCCAAGGAAAGCAAAAACGGCTGAGTTTTGAAGAGACTGGGAGCAAGCAGTGTCACATCTCCAGTCTTTTCACAAGTGCCTTCTAAAATGTAGACTTGGCAGCGGTGGGATTTGAACCCACGCCCCCGAAGAGACTGGAGCCTTAATCCAGCGCCTTAGACCGCTGGATAAGGAGCTCCTCGACAGGTGGAAAGGCCTACTAAGTAGAGGGGGGATGCAGTTACACTCTTGGAGGCCCCCCTCCCTGCAGATTGCAATTCCATCTCTAATCAAACACAACTGAATTACCTAATCAAAGCCTAATCGAATTACCTAATCAAAGCTCGGCCACGCTACCTTGTGAGAATGCCTTCCGTGGGCCATTTTCGCCAATTTTTTGTTTTAGTTTCTCACTTCTCCATAGTAAAATCAGTTGAAATTCTTCATGCTTTGAAGGAGCTCCTCGACAGGTGGAAAGGACTACTAAGTAGAGGGGGGATGCAGTTACACTCTTGGAAGCCCCCCTCCCTGCAGATTGCAATGCCATCTCTAATCAAACACAACTGAATTACCTAATCAAAGCATTTGGGCCATACTCCAAAATGGCAGCCAGATGTGTCGCAGTTAAACTCAAAATCAAGAGGTAGCTGTCAGTTCACCAAAAACTCTCAGTCCGGCCGATCGACTGTCCTGCACAGAGCAGGATTGGGCACCCCTGTGTGCTATACATTATTATTATATTTAAATTCATTTTGGAAGTGTCATTATAATAATTGCAAGTTATTGTTGTCTCTGATTCAAGAGGGTGCATAATTTCAGCTGCTTTTGCACCTTTTCAGAGCACACTTTAGGTGTCTGGCCCTCATTAAAACCTCTGCTGGCAGCGGTGGGATTCGAACCCACGCCCCCGAGGAGACTGGAGCCTAAATCCAGCGCCTTAGACCCCTCGGCCACGCTACCCCTGCTTGGCTACTCTAGTGGGCCATTTTCTCGCCATTAAATTTCAGAAATAGAGAAATTGTTGGGTGTGGACCTTCATCGCCAGGCTCTGAAAATCGCCGAGTTCGGCCAAGGAAAGCAAAAACGGCTGAGTTTTGAAGAGACTGGGAGCAAGCAGTGTCACTTCTCCAGTCTTTTCACAAGAGCCTTCTAAAATGTTGTAGCGTTTATACGCCCGTATAAATATAACTAATTCTTATTCATAACAGATTATGATCAATAATTAATAGTTTAATTATTTTCAGAATTTACTGTAGCTGAATCAATAGTATGATAATTTTATCAGTTCATCCAATGAACGGAAAGCATAAACAATTATTAATTCTAGGAAATATAATATCTTCCTGGCCAAGAAAGACTAATTCCCAGCTAAAAGCTAAATTTAGAAATAATTCAAGGGTAAAAGCATAGGTAGCATTAGATCGCAGTTCAAGACAATAAATCTGTAAGCACACAACACAAGTAATGCTTCTCTTTTCAAATACAAACAATACTTTATTGATTATAAGACTAACACATAAAACTAATAGTAATAATAGTAATGGTAATAAAACTAACGCAAACACATGCACACGCATTCAAACAAGTTGAAGAAAGAAAGAGGGTGAGGAAGAATGGGTTTTAGGAGTCAGATGGTGAGATCCCAAGTATCTATATGCACTTATAAGACACAACCTGAACGAACCATCAATAATTAATTCCACCCTTTTGTTTCTTAGGTTACTAAATCTGTATCAAAATACACCAGTTCAGTTTAAGAGTCTGGAGGCATTACTTGCTTGTTTGCGTTCCTTTTTTTCTCTTGGGATTCCCTTTCCTCGTAAAAGGGGGTTTCCCGAGCTAGTTCGTTGGCTGGTCTCCTCGTGTGCCTGGATAGATCTTTGACAGCCAGTCACGTGGTGTGTTGGCGCGGATGAATGAAAGTCTTTGAAGTTGGAAGCTGGTTTTGCAGTTGAAATGTTAAAACGAAACTTTGCAGCAAAACTTAACTTAGAACCGAGACTTTTAACGAGAAAATAAAACAAAGGAAAAGAAAGGAAGGTGAAACGAGTTAGATGGCTTGAATAAATCTGTTTTAACCCATGTTCTTGTGATCTTAATTTGGGTTCTTTGTCTCTACGCGTCTACATGGTTACTATAACCATCTTCTGCTCCATCCGACTTGTTGTTCTGCCGAGACCTTCTTCGAGAGAGAGCCCGTCCGACTTCTGTTCTAATCTTCTAGCGCATTATTCTACCAAAGTCTTCTTCCTTAACTCTGTTCGGGTTTGAGGTTTTAAACTCAAGTGTTTTGTCCCGCCTCCTGGAGGAATTTGGAATTCGGACAATAAGATACTATATGGTTATTTGAGAAGGGGGTCTTTTCTATCCCCCCTCTTTCTCTCATCGTGAATCATGTGTTATCTGTGGTCTGCTTACTCATCAGCTCGAATAGAGGATTCCTTTTAGACATAATTTCCATTTTAAGAACATAAACTTTTTTACACAGATTTCAATCAAGCCACCTTCTGAATTAATAATATATGAGCATAATGATAGCAAACACGATACTTTCATTCACACAGGTAATAGTTACAACAATTAGATGACTTATATGCGATTAAGCATAATAGACACATACAGGGGTCATAGACACAATATAGAATTATGTAGTTGAACGATGTTTGAATATAAGTTCGTCAAGAATTGTTTTGTGATGATTGTATGCATTTTTATATGAAAAGTCTCTTGTCTCTGTGGTTTTTAAGAGGTCTCAACAATGAGGTCATTCAAAGATCTTCAAGAAGGGGGAAGTCTGTTTTACATCTCTGTCATGGGACCTTGTTCCTTAAGAAAGACGTAGTCTGTTAGTCGCAGGGGTCAGGTGACCTCTCGTTAGGGCATCTTGTTTTACCATTTCTGAACAGAGCTGTCTTGCAAAATTATAAAACGTTGACAACGTTCTTCCTTTAGTTAAACAATAAAAAGTATTTTTGGTTGCAGATTCTCTGGAGCCTATGGCTCTGGGTCTGGTGATTTGATTCTGGAATGTGAAGACTCTTTGTGGGATTATGTATGAACAGTCACCTAAAAGCTTCAATTGTGTTTGTTTCATTATCACTACAATGTAGACTTGGCAGTGGTGGGATTTAAACCCACGCCCCCGAAGAGACTGGAGCCTTAATCCAGCGCCTTAGACCGCTCGGCCACGCTACCTTGTGAGAATGCCTTCCGTGGGCCATTTTCGCCAATTTTTTATTTTAGTGTCTCACTTCTCCATAGTTAAATCAGTTGAAATTCTTCATGCTTTGAAGGAGCTCCTCGACAGGTGGAAAGGCCTACTAAGTAGAGGGGGGATGCAGTTACACTCTTGGAGGCCCCCCTCCCTGCAGATTGCAATTCCATCTCTAATCAAACACAACTGAATTGGCTAATCAAAGCATTTGGGCCATACTCCAAAATGGCAGCCAGATGTGTCGCAGTTAAACTCAAAATCAAGAGATAGCTGTCAGTTCACCAAAAACTCTCAATGAGTCAAATTTGCAAACTCCATTGACAAGGGGTGCCCAGTCCTGCCGATCGAGTGTCCTGCACAGAGCAGGATTGGGGACCCCTGTGTGCTATACATTATTATTATATTTAAATTCATTTTGGAAGTGTCATTATAATAATTGCAAGTTATTGTTGTCTCTGATTCAAGAGGTTGCATATTTTCAGCTGCTTTTGCACCTTTTCAGAGGACACTTTAGGTGTCTGGCCCTCATTAAAACCTCTGTTGGCAGCAGTGGGATTCAAACCCACGCCCCCGAAGAGACTGGAGCTTTTATCCAGTGCCATAGACCCCTCGGCCACGCTATCCCGGCTTGGCTACTCTAGTGGGCCATTTTCTGGCCATTAAATTTCAGAAATAGAGAAATTGTTGGGTGTGGACCTTCATCGTCAGGCTCTGAAGTCCGCCGAGTTCGGCCAAGGAAAGCAAAAACGGCTGAGTTTTGAAGAGACTGGGAGCAAGCAGTGTCACTTCTCCAGTCTCACTAAAATGCATCGTCAGGCTCTGAAGCCCGCCGAGTTAGGCCAAGGAAAGCAAAAACGGCTGAGTTTTGAAGAGACTGGGAGCAAGCAGTGTCACTTCTCCAGTCTTTTCACAATTGCCTTCTAAAATGCAGACTTGGCAGCGGTGGGATTTGAACCCACGCCCCCGAAGAGACTGGAGCCTGAACGCCAGCTGCCGAAGGATAGTCCGTCAAAATGGGGATAATGTTGAACAATGTTGAACGCCACAGCCAATCACGTCGACGCGCTATAACATTTGCAGCCAATTAGAGAGCGCCATTCTCGACATTATAACATTTGCAGCCAATCAGAGAGCGCCATTCTTGACTTTTTCCTTATCATTTTCGACATTTGACCAACCAGAGTACAAGGAAATGTCGATGGCACGTTTACGCTTAGCACCGCTAGGAGGAGGAGTCAGGAAGCTAGCCAAGTGTCAATCAAGTTGCCGAACTGAGCCGAAGGTGTACGAAGTAATGACATATCCTGAGGGGCGTGTCAGAGGTCAAAAAGTTCAGACGTCGAGCATCACTGTCACGGAGGTCAGGCAGCATCATTTTAACGGAGGACTGCGAAACTTATTTTTCGGTAACTTTAACTGTATTTTCGGACAATGTAATTTTATATTTGTATATAATTGTATATATTATAATTGTAAATATCGTGTGTGCTTTTTTTAAAGAAATAATAAGTATTATAGTAGTTTTGTTCAAAACGATATAACCTAACCGTTAGCCCCCCAACAAAAAAATGTCTGGCAAAAAATCCCATAAAGCCATGTCAGATACTGACTGGATTGCAAGGCTAAAAAAGTTTGCCAGCACAGGAGTTTGGCAATAAAATGAGGGTAACAGGCCAGCTCCTCGACAGAAAAAGTGGCATGACGTGTACCAAAGGGTGAGTGTGCTTTTGTCACCTTTGCATGATGTAATAATTGTAATCCTAATCATTTAATTCTATGTCATCATTATTTATAGATATGTATGTAGATAATGTTGCAGGTATTTGAGATTTATGTTTATTTATGTAAAAAAAAAACTTTTTTTTGCACTGGGAGATTCAGAGATTTGAGGCAGTGGGGGTGGGGATGTTGAGTGAATGGATCTTTTTTTGAAGGTGTGAAATGTTCCTCTCTTGTTCTTTTAAAGGAGGATACAAACTTTACTCACTCTTTATCTCTAATTTTACAGTTTGTATCTCCCCTTCAAAGAACATTAATACAAATAAATGACACACTACAATAAATTAATGTGCCATTCATACTGATAAGTTAGAAATGCATGTATTCTATATTATAATGTTTACAGATTGAAAGATGTCCGATGCAGTCTCGCGGCCAGACAACCTTGCTCGGAGCGGTCCCAAAGTGCATATGTGGTTTTCATACTCAAAAGGTAACTATGTAAAGATGTAACTTGTATTCTTATATATATATATATATATATATATAATTTACTGAACAAATTCTTCTTGTTCAACAATTATTGTAGCCTATGTATTTTTGTGGTTGTCTTAAGCAGGCCACAGCCTCTATTGGACAAGCACCAAGGGTTGTTGAACAACAGTCTGCCGCTACTGGACCAGCACAGGAGGTCATGGCGCAGAGTCAGCGTCAGCTCCCACCCCAGCCTACTTCTAAAATTATACCAAGTTTGTCAAAGGTAATAACATTTTTTTTATATATATATAATTGCAGTTTTAATATACGTTTAGTATAAAGGTTTAAGTTCAGTGGAAATGGCTGGTATGTTTTTACACCTACCTGCCAGCTGTCACACCTTGTACAGGGGCGGCTGTAGTCTGCTTATTGGTCAGTTTCACTGTCTCAGGTTGGTTTAGATCAAGTAAAATGGTGAAAGAACAATGTAACCTATGTGATCTCTCTTTCTTCTCTGGGCTCTGCTCTTGCATTCTCCTCTTCCTCTCTAATTGGGCTTTGCCATTATGGGTTAAACGATACTCACGTCCTTCATGGCATCTCTCTTGATTTTTCCAACTGGCTACTGAAGCTACGTCTTTCATTCTGTATTTCTCAGGTAACATTCCACTTATGCACAATTAATTATACACGTATTATTAATTAAGTCATCATGAATCTGCTTTGTTGCCATTTCAAGGGTAACCTTCATTACTGTTAATAAACGCTTTCTCTTACAAACTATGTGCAAACTATTTTTGATTTTAAGTCATTTTTAAAAGGTACTTGTTAAATTACTATATACTCACATTCTAGCAATACCTTCCCACACATTTTTCTATTCTAACTGTGCTTATTTCAATCTGTATAAGTAGTAGAGTGTGGTAATACACAGACAAAAAAATAAGTTAAAGAAAGAAAGCAGGTCCTTTAGTTATATAATGAATGATAGGATCAATAGATATTTTCTCATTTTACATTTTATTATATTTTTGGCCAATGTGCTGTTACAATTCAATTTGTCTTTTCATTGAAATTGTTTTGCCCTTTTTTAGTTTACCAAGCCAAGATTTGGTGGGGCCCACATTGCTGCTGCAAAGCCAAATCTGAGTGTGGCTAGGAGACCATCTTAGGCTGTTGACCAACCCAGCGCAGCAGTGTCCAGTGCCCCTACACCAAGCCCCACTGTCTCTGTAAGTACTGGCATAATCCACATTGCATTCTAAGACAAATTCCACATCTGTGCACTTTTTAGAAACTTGCATTCTAAGATACATTCCACATCTGTGCACTTTTTAGAAACATATTTTGTATTCCAGGAAACATCTCAGGCTGTTGACCAACCCAGCGCAGCAGTGTCCAGTGCCCCTACACCAAGCACCACTGTCTCTGTAAGTACTGGCATAATCCACATTGCATTCTAAGACACATTCCACATCTGTGCACTTTTTAGAAATATATTTTGTATGCAGGAAATCTTATCATAATGAATTAAGAGCAATACTATACAGTTTTCACACAATATGCAGTCAGTGAACACATTTCCACAATGCTTACATTTTCTTAACAGACAAGCTATACCTCCCAACAAAATTATGGATTGTTTTTGTAGTATTTACAAATGTTAACACACACCACCCCACAATAGCAAAAAACAATATTCCAAACCTTAGATACAGTATAAAAACCTCGGCTTCTTCAATGATATCAGTTCAAAAACAATATATCTCAGCTGATAATAAACAAACAATTGAATAATTGACACACACCTGATTTATGTTGGGTAAATTGGGCCAACCATAGCTGATTCCAGTCTGGCTTAGACTCAGTGGCAGGGGTTATTTTTTTCTGTTACATTGACACTTATACAGTAAAAGGAGGACTTTGAGGAGTGATGTTTTTGAAAACAGAAAAAGACAAACACTGTAATGTCTGGACGAGGAAGAGTAAGAGCAAGGGGCCCAGGGAGAAGAGCAGGCCCAGTGAGAGATGCAGTGAGAGTTGCAGTGAGAGATGCAGTGAGATGTGCAGTGAGATGTGCAGATGCAGGCTAGTGTGGATCCACCTGTTGTTTTGTTTGTGGACTGTGGCTGCTGCACTGATGTGGGTGAGACCAAGCTGAAAACCAGATTCAGAGGGTGGCCTGATCTCATGATTCGCTTGGACATCTGGCATTTTATGCGCAGGATTGCCATGGGGTGTACAACTGATGCCCATCAGCTGTATCCCATCTTCATGTCACGGCTGTCAGCGTGCATTTTTGAGTGGGATGCGGCTGATGTTTCTATGCTTCGCAAAGCAAAGAGAGAGCTGTTGATATCCCAGGGTTGGCCTGCGCTGACAGATGAAGATGTCAACAAGCATCTTACCAGAAATGAGCTGGCACTCCATTGCCGGAGGAGGACCTGTGGAGAGGAGACTACCATCATTCTCCTTGAGCGGCTGCTTACAGAGCTCCTGAGCAGCAAGGGCAAAGACTCCCTGGGTGTTCCTCTCCTGGACCGAGAAAGGATGGAGCACATCTGGAATGTCCAGAAGAAGCATGTGAAATGCATTCAAGACCCCCCTGGTGTTGTGCTCTATACAGAGACAGGGAGCCTAAACAAGGGAGGCGTGCTTCTGAAGACCTACAGATGTGCCAGAGGCTCCACTTCTCTCCAGTCCTTTCATTTACACCTGAACCGTTTCATCCCAGGTATTGTCTTTGTCACACACACTGTGCATGTGTAAAGAAAGAGCATTAAGTGTTTTTGTGTGTTCCTTTAACACCTCCTAAACACTGTTGTGTCTATTTACAGGGACCAGTGCAAACAGTCTGAACTTTCAGATTTATCTGCTGGAGGGTCTACACCGGTGGAACCAGGACCGGGAGGCTGCTTCCCTGTCATCGGAGCCATAAGCTTTGTGCAGCTACAGAGGAGAACTTGTTCACTGTGTAAACGGCAATTATGAAAAGCTGTTTGGCAGGAAAGTGGTCCCCACGTTTTGTCCCCCTGCATGTTACACCGGTGAGAATTATTTTATATATTATTTATTTTATCAACTTGCAATTTCTGTGTAACCTCCGTCTATATGTCAGATTTAACCCTATAGAGTCGATTGTATCATAATTGATATGCAAGTTTCTAAAGGACTCTAAATGATCAACATGATCAAAACTTTTTAGGAAACATGCCCTCTGTCGTCTGATTGATTATAGTCTTTTAGTATAATTGTAAAAGTGTCCACCTTCAGCTCGTGCTTCACGTTTCTTTTCATTGTGAAACCTTTACTGATTTTATAAAGTAATTGTAAGAATAACTTTTATATTGTTAGTAATATTTAATGACTAGTTACTAGACTGAAGCAGCTTGGGTTCACTTGATTAGAAAATCATGTTACATGTAAATATCAAAAAGATCATCAGACTTTTCTCTCAATCATCATTGTATTGCATTTCATTTCATGTTTTGCCCCCATAATTAAACGTGTTGGGCCTCTAAATAAAACTGTTTTGTTTTTTTTCTCCTTGACGATGAGCTCTATATTCTCACACTATATGAGCTACTACAAAAGCCTAATGTATCAAATATGATACACAACATTGTATTTAATTTCCGTTTGTTTATTGTTTTCATTTCAGGTGAGCTCATGAATCCTGACTCTGAGCAGACAGCAGAGCTCATTGAGGACCTCAGTGTGGAGGAGCGAGATGAAGATGAGGGCTTCTGTGACATCAGCGAGGATCACACAATAGCAGATCTGGAGGCTGTTCTGTCACCACCCTCTTCCACACTGACACTGGGTTCTTCTACCCTGGTCACCAGCAGTGCCACACCTGTACTGGGCTCCACATCCCCTTCACTGGTCCCTGACCCCAAACTTGTCCTCACACATACCCCTTTTCCACCAAGGCAGAGCTGGTGCTGGTTCGGAGCCAGAGCCTAGTTTCAAATCGGTTCTTTGTTTTTCGACCACCAAAGCACCAGCTCCGAACCAGTAAAAGTGGTTCTTAAGTAGCACCAAATCATTGCTGGTCTAGAAGTAAGAACCGCTTACGTCAGCGGCTGGGGGCGGGGTTACCGTGACCAACAAGACGAACAGAAACTTGTGACCGCCATTTTTGAATTAGCAGATAAACACGATGGACGCGATTAAACAAAAACAGTTGTGGTCAGAGGAGGAAACAAGCTGCTTTATTGCACTCTGGTCCTCTGCAGAAGTCCAGGGTAAGTTAGACGGGGCTTCGCGGACGAAACCGGTTTTGCAGCAAATTCCGAGAGAGATGGCTGTAGCGGGGTTCGACCGGAACCTCCAACAGATAAGCAACAAACTAAAAAAACTAAAGAAGGACTACAGGGACCAAAAAAAGGACCTCGGTCGAAGCGGCAATGGTCGCCCTCGTCGAAACCCACATTTCGACGTTCTCGACTCTGTTCTCGGCGATAGGCCGGCATGCCAGGTGACCGGGGCGCTGAACTCGGCAACAATAATGCTCGAGTCAATGGTGGATGATTCGCTACAGCAAAGTTGCACCGATCCTGGTAAGTTCTGTTTTTATATTATTTTACTTTCTTGTTTCTTAGTCGTTTAGTGAGGTTCTAATTTCTTACATCAGTGTTTGCAATGTGGCTAGCTAGGATTGTATTATCTGTGATTTCATTGTATAAAGTAGCACAGAACAGTAAAGTGTAATGGACAATAATTTTTAAAGTACTGTCTGGATTTTTGTTTTTTTTATAGAACTGTCTGCCATCACCGACCGTGATGATGACAACGTTGAGTTGCCGCCACCGCTGGGCTGCAGCTCTCCCGTGCCGTCGTGTAGCAGCTCTGGAGAAGCATCTTCAGAACGGGGTAAGACTTGGTGTGCAAATGGTCACATCATACACTATGCAAACACTGAGTTGTGTCTGTAATATATATATATATACACACACATACATACTGTATATTACTATATATTATCAGGTACTGAAATGTTTAAATTTTTCCTTCATTTAAAGTGATAGTTCACCCTAGGTGAACTAACCCTTTAACTTAATGAACAGCAATACAAAATGCTTTGATATGTAACAATTACATTTTATTACCTTAGACAAAAAGCAAAAGTCTAGAAAATACTTTTAAAAAGTTTAAAATAGAATATAAAGTCAGTCTGACATTACCTTTAGCTACATACAATATAATGTTGATGCTTTTTTATGGACATGAGCAAAATCTGAAGTGATAGTGATGTAGTATGATGCTATACATATTTTTTATATAACTAATATAGCAGATGCATACCCGTAATTCCCTGCAGAAAACCATTATTTGCAATGCTATGACAACACATTGATGATCTGTCATCTGCTATTATTGTTGTACACAGGAAAAAGGAAGAGAGACAGTACCTCAGAACTGGTGCAATATTTGGAAAGGGCAGATGAGAGGTTTTTGCAGCACAGCAAAGAAATGGATGATGCCTTGCGTCAGGACATGAGAGCGGACACACAGTCTCTGCTTGGACTCATGGGGCGCATGGTGGCCGTAATGGAGGCACAAGTGCAAAAATGATTGCAAATATACCACCACAGTATTTCTGGTTGCTGCTTTTTATGTCAATTTTTAATTTATTTAAAATAACTATTTACAATTTTTTTCACTTACTGCACTTTACATTTTCACAGTTTTATAAAGATTTGTATTGTTGTTTTTGTTTAAATAAACATGTTTATTAATACAAATGTCTGGTTCAGTTTCTTTAACATTTAGGCAAATATCGTGTATGGTTTGTGGTTTAAAAAAAAATGCGATTTGTTGTATTTTCATACATGTGTATATTAAACATGTTAATCAGGTGAAGCGATTAGCTGCATATACAATTCTATAACATTTCAACATTAAATATGACTAAAATCCAAATTAGTTCATGATTGGAAGTTAATAAAAACTTGGTGGTTTAAAGTGAATTGAGGAAAAGGGTAATATTAATATTTTAAATTGTGTTAAGTAGTTTGGTGCTAATTGTAGCTCTAACCACCTGTCGGGCAGGAGCTATATCTATTTCACAATATAATTTGTTACAAGAATTTACAATATTTGGTTTGTTTTCTAGAAAGGCTTCAGATAATAGGTGGATAGTGGGCTTGAAGTGGAGCTGATGGCAAGCCATAACGCCTGAATAAAGGCTATAATGGTTGAATTAAGACAAAAGACTGTCTCATGCCGGTCAGAAGTGTGAAAGGGTCATTGATTGAGGACCATAAAGCAAGAATTGAGCAGTTCTCCTGGCCAGACATTAGTCAAGTAGGTGTTTACAGGGCAATAAAATGGCTTATGAAATTATTCACAAAATGCATCGTTTTAGAGATAATAGGGTTTATTCAATGGATGAGAATATAATACAATTTATGGAAGTGCAGATGTCCTCAAACACAAACCGCAGTGTTACAAAAATATGGCATTGGTCTATTCAAAGAACCACTCATTCCCTCCGTTAAAATGCATCATTAATGCACCTCTGATGTCAGCCCCTTCGGTGTTTGCACGCTCAGGTAATGTCTGAACAGGAGGCTCAATGTTTAGAGTCCTGTCTGGGTGCTCTTCAGTGAAATTATCACCATGTTCCTCACAAATGTTATGGAGCACACAGCAGGTCAGTGCAATCCTCTTGCTCAGCTCCAGCTTGCAGTCATTTCTTTTTAGGAGGCACCTCCATCGTCCTTTTAATCTCCCAAAAGACATCTCCACAACCGATCGTGCACTGCTCAGCCTGTAATTGTAGGTGTGCTGTTCAGGGGTCAGTCTGCCAGTGTCGGAAAAGGGCTTCATGAGCCAATTCTGCATGGGGTATGCCGGATCACCGATCAGGTAATGTCCAACATCACAGCCAGAGATGGTCACTTTGTTTTGCCCAAGTAATTCCCCGTCACTTAGGGCCTCCCACAAATGTGACTGTCGTAGCACTCGGGCGTCATGCACACTCCCTGGATAGCCAACACAAACATCCCAGAAAAGACCTTTGCCATCCACAACTGCTTGCAGAACAATAGAATGCCAGCCTTTACGATTGAAATAGTCTCGTGGATAGTCCTCTGGTGCAATTATTGGAATGTGGCTGCCATCAATTGCACCCACACACTGTGGAACTCTCCAACGATTATTAAAGAAAGTGGCCATTTCTAACAACTTTTCAGCATCAGGAAATCTTATGTGGATGAGAAGGAGCACCTTGATGACTGTGTTGCAGAATTCCTGAACACAATTAAATACAGTGCTGAGGCCTACCCCAAAAAGATGGCTGATTGTCCTGTATTCACCACCCGTGGCCAGTTTCCAGATGGCAATTGCCACACGCTTTCGGATTGGGACACACAAACGGTAGTTTGTGTTCCTTCTCCCCATAGCATGCTTGACCTGACTGCAGATGTACTCAAACGATTCTGGGGATACACGGAAATTCTGCATGAATTGTAACGGGGTGAAATCCGGAACAATTGTTTCCCACCAGTGGCCAGATCGTGGGTATGCCCACATTACAGGTGGCCTCCGCCTTGCCTTCAGCTGCAAGATTGCCTGTAAAGATAAAAAAATATATATAAATATATATACTGTAGGCTATATATAATTTTCATTTATGGGCAATAGGGTTTATGTATATTTTCTATCAAGTATACAGTGCAGTATAAATACTATAAAAACAGTTGAGCTGTAGCAGTGAAGCGTTTATTAATTCATCTATAAGTACCACTAAAAGACAGGGCTACTTTATTTATAAGGTTTTTTCCCAGTCTTTTTAGGGTCATACATTGTCTTTTCAGACAACTTATTTTCATAGCCTTCTTGTCCAGTGAAAACCATGTATAAATCTAAATTTGGACATTTTTAATAGGCGTTACACATTACAGCTGCAGTAATACTAATAAAAAAACATAATATAGCATATAATAAAACAACACTGAAAGTGGACACATTTTTCTGCAGATTATCTAGTTTTAGTTTTATTACTGTGAGTGGTTTTTGCGTTTGCGTCACACATACATACGAGATTTCACAAAACAGCGTCGAAAACCTTATTCAACCTATGCTTAATACATTTTAATTTAACTGCAATGTGATCGATTATCAGCAAAATCGATGCTAGGAGGTTAGCAACATGCTGAGGCTAAAATATAAATCTCAGACTAAAGTCGGCATCTTATTGTTAAAAATAAATGTTATGTACATACCGTTACTCTCGCTTGTAATCTCCGTCTGTACAAATAAAGGCGAGCCACGCGAACACGTTGGATCCGCCGTGTTTGGATGCCGATGTAGGTCCGCAAAGCCATGAACATCAGTAGCAAAGCAACGTCCGCCATTGTTTATTGGTGTGTTTGTGTTTAGCGCCACCGCGCTAACGTTGGAGGGAAAGATGAGACGTATGCAGTGACGTAAGAGCTGGCTCTGTTGTGGCTCTCTAGCCGGTGGAAAGGCAAACCGGTTCTTATGGCGCTTTTCCATTACCAGTACCAGCTCGACTCGACTCGACTCGCCTTGGCTCGCCTCGACTCGGCTCGCTTTTCGTTCCGTTTTCCATTGCAGAAAGTATCGCCACAAATAGTACCCGGTCGTCATAGCGACGCCTTTCGTTCCTCGTTGCCCCATCAAGCTCTCGCTGGATCCTCTCTTCGGCAACCAAACAAAGGAATGTCTGCACCTCCTCGTTTGACCACGGCGTATTCTTCCGAGTTGCCATAATAATAGTAGTAAGTTTAGTAACTATCTCTGGCTAAACTATTTAAAAAAGGCGGGGTTATTCTGGATACTCCATCTGGCGCGTGCAATGATGACGCAGTGAATAGTGACGATTCTCTCTGACCAATCAGCAGTCGGCATTGTTTTCACGTCACATTTTAGTATCGCCTTAGCTCGCTTAGAACCTCGCCGGAGGTGGTACGAAAAAAAGTACCCGAAAGCAGGTACAGGTACAACTTTTACACAGTGGAAAACCAAACAAAGGCGAGTCGAGTCGAGCCGAGCCGAGCCAAGGCGAGCTGGTACTGTGTAGTGGAAAAGCGCCATTAGTAAGCTTATCAGTCGAACCAACTCCGAACCAGCTCTGGCTCTGGCTCTGAACCAGCACCCGGTTCTTTTTGGTGGAAAAGGGGTAACAGTCTCCTTCATCACCTGGACCCTCAGGGACTGCTGTCACACCTGTTCCCTCTGAAACATCTGTTTCAACTCTCCCCTCAGAGCCAGAGGATGCTGGTCAGGATGATGATGAAGAAGAGACGGTAAATACTACTCCTTTGTATGTCTTTCAAATTAACTAGAATAATTATGATGAATTAACATCCAGTGCTTTAAATCCAGACTTTCCACATATTTTACATTTAAAAGTACAGCCTAAATTCATTTGTAAGCTGCAAATACACATCAAGTCAAGTCATCTTTATTTATTTGGTACTTTGTAAAATGTCAAGAATGGCGCTCTCTGCTTTGTACTATACAGTGCTTTACGGTGATAAACAGGAAAATAACACAATCAGTTATGGAATTATGCATTAGACAGATGTGATGTAATAATTGTATTGCATGTTTGTGTTTTTTAATAGGCTGTTGACTACCAAAATATCCTGGGTTATCAACATGTGGACCAGCTGGCAGAATATCTGGTGGATCTCCGGGACCACACAGCCCTCAGCCTGACCAACCAGGAAGCCAACACCATAATTGCTCTTTGGCAGAACCTGGATGACCGGGACAAGGAACGGGTGGTGATTGACAGTCGATGCCGAAAGAGACTGCTGAGTGGACGCTACAAGGTCCCGAAGAAGCCCACTCACCCTGGTGTAGAGAGCACCACCAGATGAGCACCACCAAGCAGCGCACCTGCTCAGTGGCCTGACTGTTGCCGTCTGGTGGAGACCATCTTCATCAGACTTTGCACTGTCCACCCAAGCCCCAAAAGAAAAGGCAAGGGAGCCCTGTCAAGATGGTCTCTGATCCTGCAAGACTATCGCAGGATAAGGCAGCTTGTACTGGGCAACAGCTTGGTGATGGGAGGAACATCCATGCAGCTGGTGGAGGTTAACCAGAACACCCTGATTCAGTGGTATAACAAAAGACAGAAAAAGCAGGAGCTGTCTGTGCTGCTTCAGGACATTCAGTTGCCTCAGCCCCTCCCTGAAGCTCATGAGCCTCTCCAGGTAGCCAAACGTCTACGGACTGAGCCAGAACAACCAGGGGAGCAGCACCAGTACAAGCTACCAGAGAGCACAGCTGGTCAGGCAAAGCAGAGGCAGACTTCTGTTGGGCGACCCCCTCTCAGACCCAAGGCACCAGCGCAGAGTCAGACGTTGCTGACACCATCTGCATCTGGAGCATCACTGCAGATGGTACCAAATATACTTATACCATCAGCACCAGGTTTCCAGGGTGTTCCAATGTTCCAGGCTGTGCCAATGTTCCAGGGTGTGCCAATGTTCCAGGGAGTGCAAATGATCCAGGGCATCCCAATGGCCCAGGGGATGCAAATGATACAGCCACTGTTACAGCCAACAGCTGTACAGGGAACCCGCTTACCCGCTTCACCAGCTGCCAATCCAGACGCCATGCCCAAGAGACCCTACAGGAGAACCGTAGAGGCCAACACTTGCAAAAAATGTGGCCAATTTAAAACAAGTGCAACAGGACATAGCCAGTACAGGGGCAGGGTGTACTGCCCACAGACTGAAACTGTTTCAAAAGAGGTGTGGTTAGAGGAAATGCGGAGAACCATTTCCAAATAATGTATATATTTTCATGTATATAGCATCATGTATATAGTGTGAACAGTTGTTTAAATAGTTAATACTTGTGTTGAATATTATTTAATTGTTTTTTTAACGTTATTTAACATTTTAACTTTTTATTTCTTGTTTTTGAAAACCTATTTAACTTTTCATTTTATTTATTTATTTTTAAAACATGTTACCAGTATTTAACATTTTAATATTCATTACTGTTCTGTTGGTATGATTGGAAAATAAAAACAAATTGGCAAGTGATTTCTTTTTGACTTTGACTTTCATATAACACTAGTTCATCAGAACACTGCAACAATATAACATTTGTATATAAAAAATATAATTTATACATTTTGTTATTCTTGTGATTGACATTTTCAGCATATTAGTTACTATTTAATGGGTTGCATCTTTGTTCATTACAAATAACAGATTTGCAAGTGTCTTGTTTGAATGTAACCTAAAAAAATACTTAATCAGATCAATAATAATACAACAACTACGAAATAATAACACTGTTCCATTGGCAATTATATATTTTTATGAAAGAATATCAAAGAAACACAACAAACAAATTACATATGTATATTTTATTAACACTGGAACAGTATGCATTCAAAAAGAATTTGCTTATTTACTTTTACTTTCATATAACACAATATTTCATCAGTACACTGCACCAATATAACATTTATATTTAAAAAGATAATTTTTCCATTTTGTTATTCTTGTGACAGACATTCTTCATATTAGTTACTATTTAATGGGTTGCATCTTTGTTCGTTGCATAATAATGCAAATAACATTTTTTTTTAATGAAAGAATTTCAAAAAACAACAAACAAATTACATATGTATATTTTATAAACACTGGAACAGTATGCATAAAAAATTTAGCTTATTTACTTTTACTTTATTATAACAATATTTTTTCAGTACACTGCAACAATATAACATTTGTATATAAAAATATACTTTGTACATTTTGTTATTCTTGTGAAACATTTTACAGCATATAAGTTACTAATTAATGATTTGCATCTTTGTTCATTGCATAATAATGCAAATAACATTATTTTTCATGATAGAATATCAAAAAAAACAACAAACAAATTAAATATGTATATTTTATTAAAACGGGAACAGTATGCATTCAAAAATAATGATTATTTATTCAAATAATAAATATTACAAAAAGTTGTCTTTAGCTGGATTCGAACCCCAGTCTTGGTGCACACCTGCAATAGAAAACAGTGTGATATAAATGCGTGATTTTCACACACGAAGAAACCGGAAAATGTATCATAAGATCTATGCTAATGAAGGCATATCTTTGAACATCAAATTTCAGCCTTTCTTTTCTTCGTTTTTTCTTTCTCTTCTTCCCCCTCTCTTTTTCTTCCTTCCCCCTTTTCTTCCCTTCTTCCCCACCTTTGTTGGACTATTGTTCCCCAGCTTGAACGCAGCACCTTAGACCGCTCGGCCACGCTACCGTGTGAGAATGCCTTCCGTGGGCAATTTTCACCAATTTTTTCTTTTAGTCTCTCACTTCTCCATAGTTAAATCAGTTGAAATTCTTCATGCCTTGAAGGAGCTCCTCGACAGGTGGAAAGGCCTACTAAGTAGAGGGGGGATGCAGTTACACTCTTGGAGGCCCCCCAAGAGTGTAACTGAGTGTAATAGTGTAATAATATACATATATATATATATATATATATATATATATATATATATATATATATATATATATATATAATGCTATACATTATTATTATATTTAAATTCATTTTGGAAGTGTCATTATAATAATTGCAAGTTATTGTTGTCTTCGATTCAAGATGGTGCATATTTTCAGCTGATTACAACCTCTGCTGGCAGCAGTGGGATTCAAACACACGCCCCCGAGTAGACTGGAGCCTGGAGCCTGATCTCTGCTGTCAGTTCAACAAAATCTCTGCTTGATCTCTAATCAAACACAACTGAATTACCTAATCAAAGCATTTGGGCCATACTCCAAAATGGCAGCCAGATGTGTCACAGTTAAACTCAAAATCAAGAGGTAGCTGTCAGTTCACCAAAAACTCTCAATGAGTCAAATTTGCAAACTCCATTGACAAGGGGTACCCAGTCCTGCCGATCGAGTGTCCTGCACAGAGCAGGATTGGGGACCCCTGTGTGCTATACATTATTATTATATTTAAATTCATTCTGGAAGTGTCATTATAATAATTGCAAGTTATTGTTGTCTCTGATTAAAGAGGTTGGATATTTTCAGCTGCTTTTGCACCTTTTCAGAGGACACTTTAGGTGTCTGGCCCTCATTAAAACCTCTGCTGGCAACGGCGGGATTCGAACCCACGCCCCCGAAGAGACTGGAGCTTAAAACCAGCGCCTTAGACCCCTCGATCACGCTACCCCGGCTTGGCTACTCTAGTGGGCCATTTTCTGGCCATTAAATTTCAAAAATAGAGAAATTGTTGGGTGTGGACCTTCATCGTCAGGCTCTGAAGCCCGCCGAGTTCGGCCAAGGAAAGCAAAAACTGAGTTTTGAAGAGACTGGGAGCAAGCAGTGTCACTTCTCCAGTCTTTTCACAATTGCCTTCTAAAATGTAGACTTGGCAGCGGTGGGATTTGAACCCACGTCCCCGAAGAGACTGGAAACTTAATCCAGCGCCTTAGAGCGCTCGGCCACGCTACCTTGTGAGAATGACTTCCGTGGGCCATTTTCGCCAATTTTTTCTTTAGTGTCTCACTTCTCCATAGTTAAATCAGTTGAAATTCTTCATGCCTTGAAGGAGCTCCTCGACAGGTGGAAAGGCCTACTAAGTAGAGGGGGGACGCAGTTACACTCTTGGAGGCCCCCCTCCCTGAAGATTGAAATACCATCTTTAATCAAACACAACTGAATTACCTAATCAAAGCCTTTGGGCCATACTCCAAAATGGCAGCCAGATGTGTAGCAGTTCAACTCAAAATCAAGAGGTAGCTGTCAGTTCACCAAAAACTCTCAATGTGTCAAATTTGCAAACTCCATTATTAAAGACCAGGGGCCTCATGTATCAATCTTGCGTATGCACAAAATCTTTGCTTACGCCAGCTTTCACGCTCACGGTCGGATGTACTAACAGTGAAATTAACGTGAGAATGTGCGTTCCTCCACGCCAATTTCATGTCTGGCGTACGTACATTTCTCATAGTTTTTGTCCGTTGGCGAATCTTACAGGCAATGAAGTTAAGTTGCAAACATTACACAGCGAATTTTTCTACAAGTCTATCGCACTACCACCTGTGGGAAGCATTGCTATTAATTTGCAATTTATAAAATAATTTACATATATTGTCACACGAGCCTTATGGAAATATTTTATCAATTATGCGATTAAGTAAGAACATATAAAAACATATGCAAATTGATACAACCCTTAGTCTATGGCAATGGCAGCTTTGGCCTTATTAGAGGACATTGCTAATGGCAGAATCCGAAGAGAACGAGTTTTTAGGGACCACAATGATTTTCTGGCCCAGGATGATGACTGGCTTATCAGCCGTTTCAGATTTCCAAGGGCTATCCTCTTGGAGCTCTGTGCTGAGTTGGGTCCGAATCTAGAGAGAGAGACAGCGAGGACCCACGCAATACCCGTTCCCTTGCAGGTGCTGACAGCACTTGTTCCTGGCAACTGGTTCTTTCCAAAGGGAACTGGCAGACCGCTCAGGAATAAGCCAGTCGTCTTTGAGCCGCGCAATGCCAGCGGTATGGGTCGGGATCATCCGCATGTCTACCAGGTATAAGGTTCCCATATGATGCAGTTGACCAGCCAAACATTAAAACGCAATTCGCAGCGATAGCCGGTTTTCCTAATGTAATCGGAGCGATCGACTGCACACACATTGCTATAAAGGCGCCATCTGAAGAAGAATTTGCATATAAATCGGAAACATTTCCATTCAATGAATGTGCAGATAATATTGGTTACCTTCGTGGCAGTCCTGTAGTAATTCCGAGTCTCCCACAGCAGCAGATACTACTCCAGAGAGTAAAGTGTCACCCATAATTGAGGCAACTCTGCTCAAAGGGTGTAAGTTCATCGACCCCTTTACCACTGCCTGTTCTGCCCACACTTTGTCGGTGCGCAGCAGTTCTCCATTTAATGTCCAGCTTTATATCAGACCATTTCTTTTTAAGTCCATTTACAGTGCGACTTTCAGATCCCACCGCATTGACGGCATCAGCCAAACTCGCCCACTCATATTTTTTCCTTTTGTTATTAATTCCGGAGGACAAAGTTCCAAATATTTGTTTTTCTCGTTTCTACCTCCGATAATGGCACCTCCGATTCACTTTCTGTAAAGTTTCACTTCTTGCCGCTTGCTTTAGCCATTTTCTTACTCCTTTCTTTTGCCAAAGTGGACTCATTACCATATTTAAATGTATTTAATTAAGGGAGGAGACTGGGTGGGGCGTTGTGCTCGTGCATGTGCGCTCATTTTTACGTTAATTGGGATGTACAAAGAGAATATGCGTGGGATCCTTCGTACGCAGAGATTCATACATCTGTTTTTTTTTGTGCGTACGCACATTTACAGCTTTGTCCGTACGCAATGTTTTAGTATGAATTCAACGCAAGTCTTTGTACATGAGGCGCCAGGGGTGCCCAGTCCTGCCGATAGACTGTACTGCACAGAGCAGGATTGGGCACCCCTGTGTGCTATACATTATTATTATATTTAAATTCATTTTGGAAGTGTCATTATAATAATTGCAAGTTATTATTGTCTCTGATTCAGGAGGGTGCATATTTTCAGCTGCTTTTGCACCTTTTCAGAGCACACTTTAGGTGTCTGGCCCTCATTAAATCCTCTGCTGGCAGCGGTGGGATTCAAACCCCCACCCCCGAAGAGACTGGAGCCTAAATCCAGCGCCGTATACCCCTCGGCCACGCTACCCCGGCTTGGCTACTCTAGTGGGCCATCTTGTGGCCATTAAATTTCAGAAATAGAGAAATTGTTGGGTGTAGACCTTCATCGTCAGGCTCTGAAGCCCTCCGAGTTCGGCCAAGGAAAGCAAAAAAGGCTGAGTTTTGAAGAGACTGGGAGCAAGCAGTGTCACTTCTCCAGTCTTTTCACAAGTGCCTTCTAAAATGCAGACTTGGCAGCGGTGGCATTTGAACCCACGCCCCCGAAGAGACCGGAACCTTAATCCAGCGCCTTAGAGCGCTCGGCCACACTACCTTGTGAGAACGCCTTCCGTGGGCCATTTTCGCCTATTTTTTCTTTTAGTGTCTCACTTTTCCATAGTTAAATCAGTTGAAATCCTTCATGCCTTGAAGGAGCTCCTCGACAGGTGGAAATGCCTACTAAGTAGAGGGGGGACGCAGTTACACTCTTGGAGGCCCCCCTCCCTGCAGATTGCAATTCCATCTCTAATCAAACACAACTGAATTACCTAATCAAAGCCTCATCAAATTACCTAATCAAAGCTCGGCCACGCTACCTTGTGAGAATGCCTTCCGTGGGCCATTTTCGCCAATTTTTTATTTTAGTGTCTCACTTCTCCATAGTTAAATCAGTTGAAATTCTTCATGCTTTGAAGGAGCTCCTCAACAGGTGGAAAGGCCTACTAAGTAGAGGGGTGATGCAGTTAAACTCTTGGAGGCCCCCCTCCCTGCAGATTGCAATTCCATCTCTAATCAAACACAACTGAATTACCTTATCAAAGCCTAATCGAATTACCTAATCAAAGCTCGGCCACGCTACCTTGTGAGAATGCCTTCCGTGGGCCATTTTCGCCAATTTTTTATTTTAGTGTCTCACTTCTCCATAGTTAAATCAGTTGAAATTCTTCATGCCTTGAAGGAGCTCCTCGACAGGTGGAAAGGCCTACTAAGTAGAGGGGGGATGCAGTTACACTCTTGGAGGCCCCCCTCCCTGCAGATTGCAATTCCATCTCTAATCAAACACAACTGAATTACCTAATCAAAGCCTAATCGAATTACCTAATCAAAGCTCGGCCACGCTACCTTGTGAGAATGCCTTCCGTGGGCCATTTTCGCCAATTTTTTTCTTTTAGTGTCTCACTTCTCCATAGTTAAATCAGTTGAAATTCTTCATGCCTTGAAGGAGCTCCTCGACAGGTGGAAAGGCCTACTAAGTAGAGGGGGGATGCAGTTACACTCTTGGAGGCCCCCCTCCCTGCAGATTGCAATTCCATCTCTAATCAAATACAACTGAATTACCTAATCAAAGCCTAATCAAATTACCTAATCAAAGCTCGGCCACGCAACCTTGTGAGAATGCCTTCCGTGGGCCATTTTCGCCAATTTTTTATTTTAGTGTCTCACTTCTCCATAGTTAATTCAGTTGAAATTCTTCATGCTTTGAAGGAGCTCCTCGACAGGTGGAAAGGCCTACTAAGTAGAGGGGGGACGCAGTTACACTCTTGGAGGCCCCCCTCCCTGCAGATTGCAATTCCATCTCTAATCAAACACATCTGAATTACCTGATCAAAGCCTTTTGGCCATACTCCAAAATGGCAGCCAGATGTGTCGCAGTTCAACTCAAAATCAAGAGGTAGCTTTCAGTTCACCAAAAACTCTCAATGAGTAAAATTTGCAATCTCCATTATTAAAGACCAGGGGTGCCCAGTCCTGCCGATCGACTGTCCTGCACAGAGCAGGATTGGGCACCCCTGTGTGCTATACATTATTATTATATTTAAATTCATTTTGGAAGTGTCATTGGAAGAATGCCTTCCGTGGGCCATTTTCACCAATTTTTTATTTTAGTGTCTCACTTCTCCATAGTTAAATTTATTTATTTAAATTCAATTTGGAAGTGTCATTATAATAATTGCAAGTTATTGTTGTCTCTGATTCAAGAGGGTGCATATTTTCAGCTGCTTTTGCACCTTTTCAGAGCACACTCTAGGTGTCTTGCCCTCATTAAAACCTCTGCTGGCAGTGGCGGGATTCGAACCCACGCCCCCGAAGAGACTGGAGCCTAAATCCAGCGCCTTGGACCCCTCGGCCACGCTACCCCGGCTTGGCTACTCTAGTGGGCCATTTTCTCGCCATTAAATTTCAGAAATAGGGAAATTGTTGGGTGTGGACCTTCATCGTCAGGCTCTGAAGCCCGCCGAGTTCGGCCAAGGAAAGCAAAAAAGGCTGAATTTTGAAGAGACTGGGAGCAAGCAGTGTCACTTCTCCAGTCTTTTCACAAGTGCCTTCTAAAACGTAGACTTGGCAGCGGTGGGATTTGAACCCACGCCCCCGAAGAGACTGGAGCCTGAACGCCAGCTGCCGAAGGATAGTCCGTCAAAATGGGGATAATGTTGAACAATGTTGAACGCCACAGCCAATCACGTCGACGCGCTATAACATTTGCAGCCAATTAGAGAGCGCCATTCTCGACATTATAACATTTGCAGCCAATCAGAGAGCGCCATTCTTGACTTTTTCCTTATCATTTTCGACATTTGACCAATCAGAGTACAAGGAAATGTCGATGGCACGTTTACGCTTAGCACCGCTAGGAGGAGGAGTCAGGAAGCTAGCCGAGTGTCAATCAAGTTGCCGAACTGAGCCGAAGGTGTACGAAGTAATGACATATCCTGAGGGGCGTGTCAGAGGTCAAAAAGTTCAGACGTCGAGCATCACTGTCACGGAGGTCAGGCATCATCATTTTAACGGAGGACTGCGAAACTTATTTTTCGGTAACTTTAACTGTATTTTCGGACAATGTAATTTTATATTTGTATATAATTGTATATATTATAATTGTAAATATCGTGTGTGCTTTTTTTAAAGAAATAATTTGTATTATAGTAGTTTTGTTCAAAACGATATAACCTAACCGTTAGCCCCCCAACAAAAAAATGTCTGGCAAAAAATCCCATAAAGCCATGTCAGATACTGACTGGATTGCAAGGCTAAAAAAGTTTGCCAGCACAGGAGTTTGGCCATCAAATGAGGGTAACAGGCCAGCTCCTCGACAGAAAAAGTGGCATGACGTGTACCAAAGGGTGAGTGTGCTTTTGTCACCTTTGCATGATGTAATAATTGTAATCCTAATCATTTAATTCAATGTCATCATTATTTATAGATATGTATGTAGATAATGTTGCAGGTATTTGAGATTTATGTTTATTTATGTAAAAAAAAAAACCTTTTTTTTTGCACTGGGAGATTCAGAGATTTGAGGTAGTGGGGGTGGGGATGTTGAGTGAATGGATGTTTTTTTGAAGGTGTGAAATGTTCCTCTCTTGTTCTTTTAAAGGAGGATACAAACTTTACTCACTCTTTATCTCTAATTTTACAGTTTTTATCTCCCCTTCAAAGAACATGAATAAAAATAAATGACAGACTACAATAAATTAATGTGGCATTCATACTGATAAGTTAGAAATGCATGTATTCTATGTTATATGTGTGATAATGTTTACAGATTGAAAGATGTCCGATGCAGTCTCGCGGCCAGACAACCTTGCTCGGAGCGGTCCCAAAGTGCATATGTGGTTTTCACACTCAAAAGGTAACAATGTAAAGATGTAACTTGTATTTTTTTATAAATGTATAATTTACTGAACAAATTCTTCTCGTTCAACAATTATTGTAGCCTATGTATTTTTGTGGTTGTCTTAAGCAGGCCACAGCCTCTATTGGACAAGCACCAAGGGTTGTTGAACAACAGTCTGCCGCTACTGGACCAGCACAGGAGGTCATGGCGCAGAGTCAGCGTCAGCTCCCACCCCAGCCTACTTCTAAAATTATACCAAGTTTGTCAAAGGTAATAACATTTTTTTTATATATATATAATTGCAGTTTTAATATACGTTTAGTATAAAGGTTTAAGTTCAGTGGAAATGGCTGGTATGTTTTTACACCTACCTGCCAGCTGTGACACCTTGTACAGGGGCGGCTGTAGTCTGCTTATTGGTCAGTTTCACTGTCTCAGGTTGGTTTAGATCAAGTAAAATGGTGAAAGAACAATGTAACCTATGTGATCTCTCTTTCTTCTCTGGGCTCTGCTCTTGCATTCTCCTCTTCCTCTCTAATTGGGCTTTGCCATTATGGGTTAAAGCACACTCACGTCCTTCATGGCATCTCTCTTGATTTTTCCAACTGGCTACTGAAGCTACGTCTTTCATTCTGTATTTCTCAGGTAACATTCCACTTATGCACAATTAATTATACACGTATTATTAATTAAGTCATCATGAATCTGCTTTGTTGCCATTTCAAGGGTAACCTTCATTACTGTTAATAAACGCTTTCTCTTACAAACTATGTGCAAACTATTTTTGATTTTAAGTCATTTTTAAAAGGTACTTGTTAAATTACTATATACTCACATTCTAGCAATACCTTCCCACACATTTTTCTATTCTAACTGTGCTTATTTCAATCTGTATAAGTAGTAGAGTGTGGTAATACACAGACAAAAAAATAAGTTAAAGAAAGAAAGCAGGTCCTTTAGTTATATAATGAATGATAGGATCAATAGATATTTTCTCATTTTACATTTTATTATATTTTTGGCCAATGTGCTGTTACAATTCAATTTGTCTTTTCATTGAAATTGTTTTGCCCTTTTTTAGTTTACCAAACCAAGATTTGGTGGGTCCCACATTGCTGCTGCAAAGCCAAATCTGAGTGTGGCTAGGAGACCATCTCAGGCTGTTGACCAACCCAGCGCAGCAGTGTCCAGTGCCCCTACACCAAGCACCACTGTCTCTGTAAGTACTGGCATAATCCACATTGCATTCTAAGACAAATTCCACATCTGTGCACTTTTTAGAAACTTGCATTCTAAGATACATTCCACATCTGTGCACTTTTTAGAAACATATTTTGTATTCCAGGAAACATCTCAGGCTGTTGACCAACCCAGCGCAGCAGTGTCCAGTGCCCCTACACCAAGCACCACTGTCTCTGTAAGTACTGGCATAATCCACATTGCATTCTAAGACACATTCCACATCTGTGCACTTTTTAGAAATATATTTTGTATGCAGGAAATCTTATCATAATGAATTAAGAGCAATAATATACAGTTTTCACACAATATGCAGTCAGTGAACACATTTCCACAATGCTTACATTTTCTTAACAGACAAGCTATACCTCCCAACAAAATTATGGATTGTTTTTGTAGTATTTACAAATGTTAACACACACCACCCCACAATAGCAAAAACAATATTCCAAACCTTAGATATTATATAAAATATAAAAGTATAAAAACCTCGGCTTCTTCAATGATATCAGTTCAAAAACAATATATCTCAGCTGATAATAAACAAACAATTGAATAATTGACACACACCTGATTTATGTTGGGTAAATTGGGCCAACCATAGCTGATTCCAGTCTGGCTTAGACTCAGTGGCAGGGGTTATTTTTTTCTGTTACATTGACACTTATACATTAAAAGGAGGACTTTGAGGAGTGATGTTTTTGGAAACAGAAAAAGACAAACACTGTAATGTCTGGACGAGGAAGAGTAAGAGCAAGGGGCCCAGGGAGAAGAGCAGGCCCAGTGAGAGGTGCAGTGAGAGATGCAGTGAGATGTGCAGTGAGATGTGCAGTGACAGATGCAGTGAGAGATGCAGTGAGATGTGCAGTGAGATGTGCAGTGAGATGTGCAGTGAGAGATGCAGTGAGATGTGCAGTGAGAGATGCAGTGAGAGGTGCAGTGAGAGGTGCAGTGAGAGGTGCAGTGAGATGTGCAGTGAGATGTGCAGTGAGATGTGCAGTGAGATGTGCAGTGAGAGGTGCAGTGAGAGGTGCAGTGAGATGTGCAGTGAGAGGTGCAGTGAGATGTGCAGATAGAGGTGCAGTGAGATGTGCAGTGAGATGTGCAGTGAGAGATGCAGTGAGATGTGCGAGAGGTGCAGTGAGATGTGCAGTGAGATGTGCAGTGAGAGGTGCAGTGAGATGTGCAGTGAGAGGTGCAGTGAGAGATTAGAGGTGCAGTGAGAGGAGCAGGGCCAGGGAGAAGAGCAGGCCTAAGGACTTCCAAAGGCTGAAAGAACAGTAGTCAGTGATGAAATTCGTGCCACTCTCATTGACCAGGTAATCAACCACGGTCTTTCGCTAAGAGAGGCTGGTAAACAGTAAAGGGAAAAAAAACTGATTTGCTTTTTACTGGAATACTGTACATGTGGACATACAGTTCCCAACCAATAAATTTAGTGTAAAAATGGTGGATTGCATGTTTTGTATGCAAATACCTGTAAAACTGAAACACAAAAGTCTATGAAGTTTTTGTAATACAATAGCCAGTATTTTGAAACCCTAGTACTTTGATTGACTGCATGTACCTTGTGAAGTGAAAACAAGTGTTATTCTTTGACAGAATAATTTCATTCTGAGTCAGATTTCCAGTGTTTTGGTAAAGTTAGTGTGTGCAGAGAAAGATGTGTTCTATTTTGAAATGAAGAGTTAGTATATATTTACAGTTTTTTTTAATTGTTTACACGCAATTTTGAAAACCTCTACCTCCTTCTCCTCTTCATCTACCTCCTTCACCTCTTCCTCTACCTTCTTCTCCTCTTCCTCTACCTCCTTCTCCTCTTCATCTACCTCCTTCACCTCTTCCTCTACCTCCTTCTCCTCTTCCTCTACCTCCTTCTCCTCTTCCTCTACCTCCTTCTCCTCTTCCTCTACCTTCTTCTCCTCTTCCTCTACCTCCTTCTCCTCTTCATCTACCTCCTTCACCTCTTCCTCTACCTCCTTCTCCTCTTCCTCTACCTCCTTCTCCTCTTCCTCTACCTCCTTCTCCTCTTCCTCTACCTTCTTCTCCTCTTCCTCTACCTCCTTCTCCTCTTCCTCTACCTCCTTCTCCTCTTCATCTACCTCCTTCACCTCTTCCTCTACCTCCTTCTCCTCTTCCTCTACCTCCTTCTCCTCTTCCTCTACCTCCTTCTCCTCTTCATCTACCTCCTTCATCTCTTCCTCTACCTCCTTCTCCTCTTCCTCTACCTCCTTCTCCTCTTCATCTACCTCCTCTTCCTCTACCTCCTTCTCCTCTTCCTCTACCTCCTTCTCCTCTTCATCTACCTCCTTCTCCTCTTCCTCTACCTCCTTCTCCTCTTCATCTACCTCCTTCTCCTCTTCCTCTACCTCCTTCTCCTCTTCCTCTACCTCCTTCTCCTCTTCATCTACCTCCTCTTCCTCTACCTCCTTCTCCTCTTCCTCTACCTCCTTCTCCTCTTCATCTACCTCCTTCTCCTCTTCCTCTACCTCCTTCTCCTCTTCATCTACCTCCTTCTCCTCTTCCTCTACCTCCTTCTCCTCTTCCTCTACCTCCTTCTCCTCTTCATCTACCTCCTTCTCCTCTTCCTCTACCTCCTTCTCCTCTTCCTCTACCTCCTTCTCCTCTTCATCTACCTCCTCTTCCTCTACCTCCTTCTCCTCTTCCTCTACCTCCTTCTCCTCTTCATCTACCTCCTTCTCCTCTTCCTCTACCTCCTTCTCCTCTTCATCTACCTCCTTCTCCTCTTCATCTACCTCCTTCTCCTCTTCCTCTACCTCCTTCTCCTCTTCATCTACCTCCTCTTCCTCTACCTCCTTCTCCTCTTCCTCTACCTCCTTCTCCTCTTCATCTACCTCCTTCTCCTCTTCCTCTACCTCCTTCTCCTCTTCATCTACCTCCTTCTCCTCTTCCTCTACCTCCTTCTCCTCTTCCTCTACCTCCTTCATCTCCTCTTTGAGCCCCCCCTCTTATTCTCACTCTTCTTCTTCTTCTTCTTCTAGCTCCTTCCATTTTTGTTGAAGACAGGTGAACTCACCTGCTGCCTTTTATAGCACTCCTGAGTGATGCGTTTTCAAATTAGCACATGTGTGCTTCCACGCCTGATGGATGTGCATATCCAATTCATTCATTAGTGTGGTCAATGGCAATCCGGGGCTTTGTAATGACAAGGAAGTAACCTCACAATCCTTATCTGTGTCTAAGGTGTGAAAATGTGTGTAGAGTTTTACAAATCACTGTGTGTAATGTTTTGCTAAAAGGGTAAAACAGACATTGTGTGTAATGTTGTCCAAATCTGTGGAGGGGTTTTGCTTATTGGAGTTGAATTTTGCAAATTGCGTGGAAATTTTTATTTTAGTGTGTAAACAATCATAAAAATCTGTAACAAAATGTGTTATTGAGAAGAAAATTATCCATTTGGCCAATTGTGTTTTGTTGGTGTGAGTCTGTGTTAAGAGTTTAGGAAAAAGTATCTGAAGTATGGGTAAGCGCTTGTTAGCGATTGAAAAAAACTGTAAATACTTTTGAAAACAGATTCAAATAAGCGGCGATCCTAAATTGCAATATTATTTCCCACTATTACTGTTTTTGACTGTATTTTAATCATATTTCAAAAACAAAAAGAATCTTACTGAACATAGACCTTTAAACAGTATTGTATAATTCCATCTAGGATTAGTTAAAATTATTGGACAGTTATGACTGTTTCTTTCTCTTGTTATATATGCAACATATATTATATTTCATTGCATGTTGTCTCGGTAAGTAATTTCAAATTTTATTGGTCCAAAATAATTGAATTTGCATATTAACTGTCACAACTCAGTAGAGTCACACTCTAATTAAATAAATGACCTGCTAGACTAAATGTTTTGTCTTTTTCCTTCACAGACTACTCCTTCGGGTGCATTACTGCAAGATGCATCTGCAGTTCGATTGCATCGTTTGCGGTCGGACACTTTGCCACCAGAGGATCACAGGTGGATTGCCAGCAGGCTTTTTAAAATGGGGCCCAAGGGAAAACCAGAGCTTCGAGACAACCTACAGCTCTGGTATTACCCACCACAGCCAGCACTTATTTACAACCAGGCTCCAGCTCCAGACAGATTTTTTTGTCATGCTCTGTTGCTGTGGATGCCGTACAAGCTGTGGAAGATCAAGGCTCTCTGTCCCAATTCTGCCTGCGGGCAGCATCAGCTGACTGGAGGCGGTCTGCACAAAAGGGCACGGCAGGTTCTGGACATCGATAGGATGTACAACATGGTCACAGAAACCCTCATCTGTACCAAGTGTAAAGCCTCGCATGTGTCCTGGAGTCAGACTGTCCTGCAACAGCTGGATCTGGGCCATCGCTCTGAATTTCGGGTCATCCTCACGCGGAAGTAAGTACACTTTAATTCCACATCCAGTTGATAGCCCATCATCACATATGTTTGCAAATACTTTACAAATCAATTACGTAAAATATATGAATGTGTGGATTTTGCTTTTCCTAAGGTATGCCTGTGATATGAGAGTCATTCGGCTCCTGCGTGAGCGTGGCCTAGGCAACAGTCCCACGCGGGTCATCAAACAGCTGCGTGAGAACCACAGTGAGGAGTGGCTCCAGCGTATGGCCCAGTACACCACCCAATGTGTGGACTTCCTCAAACGACCCGGGGTGTTGCAAATACAATTCCAGGAACCCCCAGAGCCTACAGTGGTCCCAAGCTGCAAGTGGCTGCTCACCGTGTACAGCCAAGACATCCTGACAAGGCTGGATGAACTCCATGCAAGGATAACATCTACGTATGGTTCAGTCTTGAAGATGGATTCTACTAAAAAGGTTAGCAGGGGATTTTTGTTAATTTATGGTGTTTACTGTTATATCATTATCAGAGCATGAGTATCATATTCTAGATGGTGTGATGTTTCATTGCATTGCATGCTTCCTGTCATCTACTGCAGATCACTAAGAAGCTGGCTGGGACGGCAAGGGGAACGGGACTCTGGCTTACCTCTGTTGGCAATGAGTTTGGTCAGGTGCTCATGAGTGTGCTGACAGCACAGGAAGGAGCAGGACTGGACATGATGGTCGATGGTCTGGTGAAAAGGTACCAGCAGGCTAGTGTGGATCCACCTGCTGTTTTGTACGTGGACTGTGGCTGCTGCACTGATGTTGGTGAGACCAAGCTGAAAACCAGATTCAGAGGGTGGCCTGATCTCATGATTCGGTTGGACATCTGGCATTTTATGCGCAGGATTGCCATGGGGTGTACAACTGATGCCCATCAGCTGTATCCCATCTTCATGTCACGGCTGTCAGCGTGCATTTTTGAGTGGGATGCGGCTGATGTTTCTATGCTTCGC
Source organism: Siphateles boraxobius (assembly GCF_051911475.1). Lineage (NCBI taxonomy): Eukaryota > Metazoa > Chordata > Actinopteri > Cypriniformes > Leuciscidae > Siphateles > Siphateles boraxobius. Next base: position 4,903,835 of record NW_027508722.1, on the reverse strand, counting down.
AAAGCAAAGAGAGAGCTGTTGATATCCCACGGTTGGCCTGCGCTGACAGATGAAGATGTCAACAATATCTTACCAGGAATGAGCTGGCACTCCATTGCCGGAGGAGGACCTGTGGAGAGGAGACTACCATCCTTCTCCTTGAGCGGCTGCTTACAGAGCTCCTGAGCAGCAAGGGCAAAGACTCCCTGGGTGTTCCTCTCCTGGACCGAGAAAGGATGGAGCACATCTGGAATGTCCAGAAGAAGCATGTGAAATGCATTCAAGACCCCCCTGGTGTTGTGCTCTATACAGAGACAGGGAGCCTAAACAAGGGAGGCGTGCTTCTGAAGACCTACAGATGTGCCAGAGGCTCCACTTCTCTCGAGTCCTTTCATTTACACCTGAACCGTTTCATCCCAGGTATTGTCTTTGTCACACACACTGTGCATGTGTAAAGAAAGAGCATTAAGTGTTTTTGTGTGTTCCTTTAACACCTCCTAAACACTGTTGTGTCTATTTACAGGGACCAGTGCAAACAGTCTGAACTTTCAGATTTATCTGCTGGAGGGTCTACACCGGTGGAACCAGGACCGGGAGGCTGCTTCCCTGTCATCGGAGCCATCAGCTTTGCGCAGCTACACAGGAGAACTTGTTCACTGTGTAAACGGCAATTATGAAAAGCTGTTTGGCAGGAAAGTGGTCCCCACGTTTTGTCCCCCTGCATGTTACACCGGTGAGAATTAATTTATATATTTTTTATTTTATCAACTTGCAATTTCTGTGTAACCTCCGTCTATATGTCAGATTTAACCCTATAGAGTCGATTGTATCATAATTGATATGCAAGTTTCTAAAGGACTCTAAATGATCAACATGATCAAAAATTTTTAGGAAACCTGGCCTCTGTCGTCTGATTGATTATAGTCTTTTAGTATAATTGTAAAAGTGTCCACCTTCAGCTCGTGCTTCACGTTTCTTTTCATTGTGAAACCTTTACTGATTTTATAAAGTAATTGTAAGAATAACTTTTATATTGTTACTAATATTTAATGACTAGTTACTAGACTGAAGCAGCTTGGGTTCACTTGATTAGAAAATCATGTTGCATGTAAATATCAAAATGATCATCAGACTTTTCTCTCAATCATCATTGTATTGCATTTCATGTTTTGCCCACATAATTAAACGTGTTGGGCCTCTAAATAAAACTGTTTTGTTTTTTTTCTCCTTGACGATGAGCTCTATATTCTCACACTATATGAGCTACTACAAAAGCCTAATGTATCAAATATGATACACAACATTCTATTTAATTTCCGTTTGTTTATTGTTTTTATTTCAGGTGAGCTCATTGGAGTGCAGTATCTGTTCCAGCAGACTGGTCAGGCACTGCAGGACATGAATCCTGACTCTGAGCAGACAGCAGAGCTCATTGAGGACCTCAGTGTGGAGGAGCGAGATGAAGATGAGGGCTTCTGTGACATCAGCGAGGATCACACAATAGCAGATCCGGAGGCTGTTCTGTCACCACCCTCTTCCACACTGACACTGGGTTCTTCCACCCTGGTCACCAGCAGTGCCACACCTGTACTGGGCTCCACATCCCCTTCACTGATCCCTGACCCCAAACTTGTCCTCACACAGTCTCCTTCATCACCTGGACCCTCAGGGACTGCTGTCACACCTGTTCCCTCTGAAACATCTGTTTCAACTCTCCCCTCAGAGCCAGAGGATGCTGGTCAGGATGTTGATGAAGAAGAGACGGTAAATAATACTCTTTTGTATGTCTTTCAAATTAACTAGAATAATTATGATGAATTAACATCCAGTGCTTTAAATCCAGACTTTCCACATATTTTACATTTAAAAGTACAGCCTAAATTCATTTGTAAGCTGCAAATACACATCAAGTCAAGTCATCTTTCTTTATTTGGTGCTTTGTAAAATGTCAAGAATGGCGCTCTCTGCTTTGTACTATACAGTGCTTTACGGTGATAAACAGGAAAATAACACAATCAGTTATGGAATTATGCATTAGACAGATGTGATGTAATAATTGTATTGCATGTTTGTGTTTTTTAATAGGCTGTTGACTACCAAAATATCCCGGGTTATCAACATGTGGACCAGCTGGCAGAATATCTGGTGGATCTCCGGGACCACACAGCCCTCAGCCTGACCAACCAGGAAGCCAACACCATAATTGCTCTTTGGCAGAACCTGGATGACCGGGACAAGGAACGGGTGGTGTATGACAGTCGATGCCGAAAGAGACTGCTGAGTGGACGCTTCAAGGTCCCGAAGAAGCCCACTCACCCTGGTGTAGAGAGCACCACCAGATGTGTGCTGGGTGCAAGCAGCGCACCTGCTCAGTGGCCTGACTGTTGCCGTCTGGTGGAGACCATCTTCATCAGACTTTGCACTGTCCACCCAAGCCCCAAAAGAAAAGGCAAGGGAGCCCTGTCAAGATGGTCTCTGATCCTGCAAGACTATCGCAGGATAAGGCAGCTTGTACTGGGCAACAGCTTGGTGATGGGAGGAACATCCATGCAGCTGGTGGAGGTTAACCAGAACACCCTGATTCAGTGGTATAACAAAAGACAGAAAAAGCAGGAGCTGTCTGTGCTGCTTCAGGGCATTCAGTTGCCTCAGCCCCTCCCTGAAGCTCATGAGCCTCTCCAGGTAGCCAAACGTCTACGGACTGAGCCAGAACAACCAGGGGAGCAGCACCAGTACAAGCTACCAGAGAGTACAGCTGGTCAGGCAAAGCAGAGGCAGACTTCTGTAGGGCGACCCCCTCTCAGACCCAAGGCACCAGCGCAGAGTCAGACGCTGCTGACACCATCTGCATTTGGAGCATCACTGCAGATGGTACCAAATATACTTATACCATCAGCACCAGGTTTCCAGGGTGTGCCCATGTTCCAGGCTGTGCCAATGTTCCAGGGTGTGCCAATGTTCCAGGGAGTGCAAATGATCCAGGGCATCCCAATGGCCCAGGGGATGCAAATGGTACAGCCACTGTTACAGCCAACAGCTGTACAGGGCACCCGCTTACCCGCTTCACCAGCTGCCAATCCAGACGCCATGCCCAAGAGACCCTACAGGAGAACCGTAGAGGCCAACACTTGCAAAAAATGTGGGCAATTTAAAACAAGTGCTACAGGACATAGCCAGTACAGGGGCAGGGTGTACTGCCCACAGACTGAGACTGTTTCAAAAGAGGTGTGGTTGGAGGAAATGCGGAGAACCATTTCCAAATAATGTATATATTTTCATGTATATAGCATCATGTATATAGTGTAAACAGTTGTTTAAATAGTTAATACTTGTTGAATATTATTTAATTGTTTTTTTTAACGTTATTTAACATTTTAACTTTTTATTTCTTGTTTTTGAAAACCTATTTAACTCTTCATTTTATTTATTTATTTTTAAAACATGTTACCAGTATTTAACATTTTAATATTCATTACTGTTCTGTTGGCATGATTGGAAAATAAAAACAAATTGGCAAGTGATTTCTTTTTGACTTTGATTTTCATATAACACTAGTTCATCAGAACACTGCAACAATATAACATTTGTATATAAAAAATATAATTTATACATTTTGTTATTCTTGTGATTGACATTTTCAGCATATTAGTTACTATTTAATGGGTTGCATCTTTGTTCATTACAAATAACAGATTTGCAAGTGTCTTGTTTGAATGTAACCTAAAAAAATACTTAATCAGATCAATAATAATACAACAACTACTAAATAATAACACTGTTCCATTGGCAATTATATATTTTTATGAAAGAATATCAAAGAAACACAACAAACAAATTACATATGTATATTTTATTAACACTGGAACAGTATGCATTCAAAAAGAATTTGCTTATTTACTTTTACTTTCATATAACACAATATTTCATCAGTACACTGCACCAATATAACATTTGTATTTAAAAAGATAATTTGTCCATTTTGTTATTCTTGTGACAGACATTCTTCATATTAGTTACTATTTAATGGGTTGCATCTTTGTTCGTTGCATAATAATGCAAATAACATTTTTTTTTAATGAAAGAATATCAAAAAACAACAAACAAATTACATATGTATATTTTATAAACACTGGAACAGTATGCATTAAAAAATTTAGCTTATTTACTTTTACTTTATTATAACAATATTTTATCAGTACACTGCAACAATATAACATTTGTATATAAAAAATATAATTTGTACATTTTGTTATTCTTGTGAAACATTTTACAGCATATAAGTTACTAATTAATGATTTGCATCTTTGTTCATTGCATAATAATGCAAATAACATTATTTTTCATGATAGAATATCAAAAAACACAACAAACAAATTAAATATGTATATTTTATTAAAACGGGAACAGTATGCATTCAAAAATAATGATTATTTATTCAAATAATAAATATTACAAAAAGTTGTCTTTAGCTGGATTCGAACCCCGGTCTTGGTGCACACCTGCAATAGAAAACAGTGTGATATAAATGCGTGATTTTCACACACGAAGAAACCGGAAAATGTATCATAAGATCTATGCTGATGAAGGCATATCTTTGAACATCAAATTTCAGCCTTTCTTTTCTTCGTTTTTTCTTTCTCTTCTTCCCCCTCTCTTTTTCTTCCTTCCCCTTTTCTTCCCTTCTTCCCCACCTTTGTTGGACTATTGTTCCCCAGCTTGAACGCAGCGCCTTAGACCGCTCGGCCACGCTACCTTGTAAGAATGCTTTCCGTGGGCCATTTTTGCCAATTTTCTCTTTTAGTGTCTCACTTCTCCATAGTTAAATCAGTTGAAATTCTTCATGCCTTGAAGGAGCTCCTCGACAGGTGGAAAGGCCTACTAAGTAGAGGGGGGAGGCAGTTACACTCTTGGAGGCCCCCCTCCCTGCAGATTGCAATTCCATCTCTAATCAAACACAACTGAATTACCTGATCAAAGCCTTTGGGCCATACTCCAAAATGGCAGCCAGATGTGTCGCAGATCAACTCAAAATCAAGAGGTTGCTGTCAGTTCACCAAAAACTCTCAATGAGTAAAATTTGCAAACTCCATTATTAAAGACCAGGGGTGCCCAGTCCTGCCGATCGACTGTCCTGCACAGAGCAGGATTGGGCACCCCTGTGTGCTATACATTATTATTATATTTAAATTCATTTTCGAAGTGTCATTGGAAGAATGCCTTCCGTGGGCCATTTTCACCAATTTTTTATTTTAGTGTCTCACTTCTCCATAGTTAAATCAGTTGAAATTTTTCATGCCTTGTAGGAGCTCCTCGACAGGTGGAAATGCCTACTAAGTAGAGGGGGGACGCAGTTACACTCTTGGAGGCCCCCCTCCCTGCAGATTGCAATTCCATCTCTAATCAAACACAACTGAATTACCTGATCAAAGCCTTTGGGCCATACTCCAAAATGGCAGCCAGATGTGTCGCAGTTCAACTCAAAATCAAGAGGTAGCTGTCAGTTCACCAAAAACTCTCAATGAGTAAAATTTGCAAACTCCATTATTAAAGACCAGGGGTGCCCAGTCCTGCCGATCGACTGTCCTGCACAGAGCAGGATTGGGCACCCCTGTGTGCTATACATTATTATTATATTTAAATTCATTTTGGAAGTGTCATTGGAAGAATGCCTTCCGTGGGCCATTTTCACCAATTTTTTATTTTAGTGTCTCACTTCTCCATAGTTAAATTTATTTATTTAAATTCAATTTGGAAGTGTCATTATAATAATTGCAAGTTATTGTTGTCTCTGATTCAAGAGGGTGCATATTTACAGCTGCTTTTGCACCTTTTCAGAGCACACTCTAGGTGTCTTGCCCTCATTAAAACCTCTGCTGGGAGCGGTGGGATTCAAACCAACGCCCCCGAAGAGACTGGAGCCTAAATCCAGCGCCTTGGACCCCTCGGCCAAGCTACCCCGGCTTGGCTACTCTAGTGGGCCATTTTCTGGCCATTAAATTTCAGAAATAGGGAAATTGTTGGGTGTGGACCTTCATCGTCAGGCTCTGAAGCCCTCCGAGTTCGGCCAAGGAAATTAAAAAAGGCTCAAAATCAAGAGTACACGCTACCTTGTGAGAATGCCTTCCGTGGGCCATTTTCGCCAATTTTTTCTTTTAGTGTCTCATTTCTCCATAGTTAAATCAGTTGAAATTCTTCATGCCTTGAAGGAGCTCCTCGACAGGTGGAAAGGCCTACTAAGTAGAGGGGGGATGCAGTTACACTCTTGGAGGCCCCCCTCCCTGCAGATTGCAATTCCATCTCTAATCAAATACAACTGAATTACCTAATCAAAGCCTAATCAAATTACCTAATCAAAGCTCGGCCACGCTACCTTGTGAGAATGCCTTCCGTGGGCCATTTTCGCCAATTTTTTATTTTAGTGTCTCACTTCTCCATAGTTAATTCAGTTGAAATTCTTCATGCTTTGAAGGAGCTCCTCGACAGGTGGAAAGGCCTACTAAGTAGAGGGGGGACGCAGTTACACTCTTGGAGGCCCCCCTCCCTGCAGATTGCAATTCCATCTCTAATCAAACACATCTGAATTACCTGATCAAAGCCTTTTGGCCATACTCCAAAATGGCAGCCAGATGTGTCGCAGTTCAACTCAAAATCAAGAGGTAGCTTTCAGTTCACCAAAAACTCTCAATGAGTAAAATTTGCAATCTCCATTATTAAAGACCAGGGGTGCCCAGTCCTGCCGATCGACTGTCCTGCACAGAGCAGGATTGGGCACCCCTGTGTGCTATACATTATTATTATATTTAAATTCATTTTGGAAGTGTCATTGGAAGAATGCCTTCCATGGGCCATTTTCACCAATTTTTATTTTAGTGTCTCACTTCTCCATAGTTAAATTTATTTATTTAAATTCAATTTGGAAGTGTCATTATAATAATTGCAAGTTATTGTTGTCTCTGATTCAAGAGGGTGCATATTTTCAGCTGCTTTTGCACCTTTTCAGAGCACACTCTAGGTGTCTTGCCCTCATTAAAACCTCTGCTGGCAGTGGTGGGATTCGAACCCACGCCCCCGAAGAGACTGGAGCCTAAATCCAGCGCCTTGGACCCCTCGGCCACGCTACCCCTGCTTGGCTACTCTGGTGGGCCATTTTCTGGCCATTAAATTTCAGAAATAGGGAAATTGTTGGGTGTGGACCTTCATCGTCAGGCTCTGAAGCCCGCCGAGTTCGGCCAAGGAAAGCAAAAAAGGCTGAGTTTTCAAGAGACTTGGAGCAAGCAGTGTCACTTCTCCAGTCTTTTCACAAGTGCCTTCTAAAACGTAGACTTGGCAGCGGTGGGATTTGAACCCACGCCCCCGAAGAGACTGGAGCCTTAATCCAGCGCCTTAGACCGCTCGGCCACGCTACCTTGTAAGAATGCTTTCCGTGGGCCATTTTCGCCAATTTTTTCTTTTAGTGTCTCACTTCTCCATAGTTAAATCAGTTGAAATTCTTCATGCCTTGAAGGAGCTCCTCGACAGGTGCAAAGGCCTACTAAGTAGAGGGGGGAGGCAGTTACACTCTTGGAGGCCCCCCTCCCTGCAGATTGCAATTCCATCTCTAATCAAACACAACTGAATTACCTGATCAAAGCCTTTGGGCCATACTCCAAAATGGCAGCCAGATGTGTCGCAGATCAACTCAAAATCAAGAGGTTGCTGTCAGTTCACCAAAAACTCTCAATGAGTAAAATTTGCAAACTCCATTATTAAAGACCAGGGGTGCCCAGTCCTGCCGATCGACTGTCCTGCACAGAGCAGGATTGGGCACCCCTGTGTGCTATACATTATTATTATATTTAAATTCATTTTGGAAGTGTCATTGGAAGAATGCCTTCCGTGGGCCATTTTCACAAATTTTTTATTTTAGTGTCTCACTTCTCCATAGTTAAATTTATTTATTTAAATTCAATTTGGAAGTGTCATTATAATAATTTCAAGTTATTGTTGTCTCTGATTCAAGAGGGTGCATATTTTCAGCTGCTTTTGCACCTTTTCAGAGCACACTCTAGGTGTCTTGCCCTCATTAAAACCTCTGCTGGCAGCGGTGGGATTCGAACCCATGCCCCCGAAGAGACTGGAGCCTAAATCCAGCGCCTTAGAACCCTCGGCCACGCTACCCCGGCTAGGCTACTCTAGTGGGCCATTTTCTCGCCATTATTGTTGTCTCTGATTCAAGAGGGTGCATATTTTGAGCAGCTTTTGCACCTTTTCAGAGCACACTTTAGGTGTCTGGCCCTCATTAAAACTTCTGCTGGCAGCAGTGGGATTCGAACCCTCGCCCCTGAAGAGACTGGAGCCTAAATCCAGTGCCTTAGACCCCTCGGCCAAGCTACCCCGGCTTGACTACTCTAGTGGGCCATTTTCTCGCCATTAAATTTCAGAAATAGGGAAATTGTTGGGTGTGGACCTTCATCGTCAGGCTCTGAAGCCCGCCGAGTTAGGCCAAGGAAAGCAAAAAAGGCAGAGTTTTGAAGAGACTGGGAGCAAGCAGTGACACTTCTCCAGTCTTTTCACAAGTGCCTTCTAAAACGTAGACTTGGCAGCGGTGGGATTTGAACCAACGCCCCCGAAGAGACAGGAGCCTGAACGCCAGCTGCCGAAGGATAGTCCGTCAAAATGGGGATAATGTTGAACAATGTTGAACGCCACAGCCAATCACGTCGACGCGCTATAACATTTGCAGCCAATTAGAGAGCGCCATTCTCGACATTATAACATTTGCAGCCAATCAGAGAGCGCCATTCTTGACTTTTTCCTTATCATTTTCGACATTTGACCAATCAGAGTACAAGGAAATGTCGATGGGACGTTTACGCTTAGCACCGCTAGGAGGATGAGTCAGGAAGCTAGCCAAGTGTCAATCAAGTTGCCGAACTGAGCCGAAGGTGTACGAGGTAATGACATATCCTGAGGGGCGTGTCAGAGGTCAAAAAAGTTCAGACGTCGAGCATCACTGTCACGGAGGTCAGGCAGCATCATTTTAACGGAGGACTGCGAAACTTATTTTTCGGTAACTTTAACTGTATTTTCGGACAATGTAATTTTATATTTGTATATAATTGTATATATTATAATTGTAAATATCGTGTGTGCTTTTTTTAAAGAAATAATTTGTATTATAGTAGTTTTGTTCAAAACGATATAGCCTAACCGTTAGCCCCCCAACAAAAAAATGTTTGGCAAAAAATCCCATAAAGCCATGTCAGATACTGACTGGATTGCAAGGCTAAAAATGTTTGCCAGCACAGGAGTTTGGCCATCAAATGAGGGTAACAGGCCAGCTCCTCGACAGAAAAAGTGGCATGACGTGTACCAAATGGTGAGTGTGCTTTTGTCACCTTTGCATGATGTAATAATTGTAATCCTAATCATTTAATTCAATGTCATCATTTTTTATAGATATGTATGTAGATAATCTTGCCGGTATTTGAGATTTATGTTTATTAATGTAAAAAAAACAACTTTTTTTTTGCACTGGGAGATTCAGAGATTTGAGGCAGTGGGGGTGGGGATGTTGAGTAAATGGATGTTTTTTTGAAGGTGTGAAATGTTCCTCTCTTGTTCTTTTAAAGGAGGATACAAACTTTACTCACTCTTTATCTCTAATTTTACAGTTTGTATCTCCCCTTCAAAGAACATGAATAAAAATAAATGACAGACTACAATAAATTAATGTGGCATTCATACTGATAAGTTAGAAATGCATGTATTCTATGTTATATGTGTGATAATGTTTACAGATTGAAAGATGTCCGATGCAGTCTCGCGGCCAGACAACCTTGCTCGGAGCGGTCCCAAAGTGCATATGTGGTTTTCACACTCAAAAGGTAACAATGTAAAGATGTAACTTGTATTTTTTTTATATATATGTATAATTTACTGAACAAATTCTTCTCGTTCAACAATTATTGTAGCCTATGTATTTTTGTGGTTGTCTTAAGCAGGCCACAGCCTCTATTGGACAAGCACCAAGGGTTGTTGAACAACAGTCTGCCGCTACTGGACCAGCACAGGAGGTCATGGAGCAGAGTCAGCGTCAGCTCCCACCCCAGCCTACTTCTAAAATTATACCAAGTTTGTCAAAGGTAATAACATTTTTTTTATATATATATAATTGCAGTTTTAATATACGTTTAGTATAAAGGTTTAAGTTCAGTGGAAATGGCTGGTATGTTTTTACACCTACCTGCCAGCTGTCACACCTTGTACAGGGGCGGCTGTAGTCTGCTTATTGGTCAGTTTCACTGTCTCAGGTTGGTTTAGATCAAGTAAAATGGTGAAAGAACAATGTAACCTATGTGATCTCTCTTTCTTCTCTGGGCTCTGCTCTTGCATTCTCCTCTTCCTCTCTAATTGGGCTTTGCCATTATGGGTTAAAGCACACTCACGTCCTTCATGGCATCTCTCTTGATTTTTCCAACTGGCTACTGAAGCTACGTCTTTCATTCTGTATTTCTCAGGTAACATTCCACTTATGCACAATTAATTATACACGTATTATTAATTAAGTCATCATGAATCTGCTTTGTTGCCATTTCAAGGGTAACCTTCATTACTGTTAATAAACGCTTTCTCTTACAAACTATGTGCAAACTATTTTTGATTTTAAGTCATTTTTAAAAGGTACTTGTTAAATTACTATATACTCACATTCTAGCAATACCTTCCCACACATTTTTCTATTCTAACTGTGCTTATTTCAATCTGTATAAGTAGTAGAGTGTGGTAATACACAGACAAAAAAATAAGTTAAAGAAAGAAAGCAGGTCATTTAGTTATATAATGAATGATAGGATCAATAGATATTTTCTCATTTTACATTTTATTATATTTTTGGCCAATGTGCTGTTACAATTCAATTTGTCTTTTCATTGAAATTGTTTTGCCCTTTTTTAGTTTACCAAGCCAAGATTTGGTGGGTCCCACATTGCTGCTGAAAAGCCAAATCTGAGTGTGGCTAGGAGACCATCTCAGGCTGTTGACCAACCCAGCGCAGCAGTGTCCAGTGCCCCTACACCAAGCACCACTGTCTCTGTAAGTACTGGCATAATCCACATTGCATTCTAAGACACATTTCACATCTGTGCACTTTTTAGAAATATATTTTGTATGCAGGAAATCTTATCATAATGAATTAAGAGCAATACTATACAGTTTTCACACAATATGCAGTCAGTGAACACATTTCCACAATGCTTACATTTTCTTAACAGACAAGCTATACCTCCCAACAAAATTATGGATTGTTTTTGTAGTATTTACAAATGTCAACACACACCACCCCACAATAGCAAAAACAATATTCCAAACCTTAGATACAGTATAAAAACCTCGGCTTCTTCAATGATATCAGTTCAAAAACAATATATCTCAGCTGATAATAAACAAACAATTGAATAATTGACACACACCTGATTTATGTTGGGTAAATTGGGCCAACCATAGCTGATTCCAGTCTGGCTTAGACTCAGTGGCAGGGGTTATTTTTTTCTGTGACATTGACACTTATACATTAAAAGGAGGACTTTGAGGAGTGATGTTTTTGGAAACAGAAAAAGACAAACACTGTAATGTCTGGACGAGGAAGAGTAAGAGCAAGGGGCCCAGGGAGAAGAGCAGGCCCAGTGAGAGGTGCAGTGAGAGATGCAGTGAGATGTGCAGTGAGATGTGCAGTGACAGATGCAGCGAGAGATGCAGTGAGATGTGAGGTGTGATGTGCAGTGAGATGTGCAGTGAGATGTGCAGTGAGAGATGCAGTGAGATGTGCAGTGAGAGGTGCAGTGAGATGTGCAGTGAGAGGTGCAGTGAGAGGTGCAGTGAGATGTGCAGTGAGAGGTGCAGTGAGATGTGCAGTGAGAGGTGCAGTGAGATGTGCAGTGAGAGGTGCAGTGAGAGGTGCAGTGAGATGTGCAGTGAGATGTGCAGTGAGAGGTGCAGTGAGAGATGCAGTGAGATGTGCGAGAGGTGCAGTGAGATGTCCAGTGAGATGTGCAGTGAGATGTGCAGTGAGAGGTGCAGTGAGAGATGAGAGGTGCAGTGAGAGGAGCAGGGCCAGGGAGAAGAGCAGGCCTAAGGACTTCCAAAGGCTGCAAGAACAGTAGTCAGTGATGAAATTCGTGCCACTATCATTGACCATGTAATCAACCACGGTCTTTCGCTAAAAGAGGCTGGTAAACAGTAAAGGGAAAAAACTGATTTGCTTTTTACTGGAATACTGTACATGTGGACATACAGTTCCCAACCAATAAATTTAGTGTAAAAATGGTGGATTGCATGTTTTGTATGCAAATACCTGTAAAACTGAAACACAAAAGTCTATGAAGTTTTTGTAATACAATAGCCAGTATTTTGAAACCTGGTGTACTTTGATTGACTGCATGTACCTTGTAAAGTGAAAACAAGTGTTATTCTTTGACAGAATAATTTCATTCTGAGTCAGATTTCCAGTGTTTTGCTAAAGTTAGTGTGTGCAGAGAAAGATGTGTTCTATTTTGAAATGAAGAGTTAGTATATATTTACAGTTTTTTTTTCAATTGTTTACACGCAATTTTGAAAACCTCTACCTCCTTCTCCTCTTCATCTACCTCCTTCACCTCTTCCTCTACCTCCTTCTCCTCTTCATCTACCTCCTTCACCTCTTCCTCTACCTCCTTCTCCTCTTCCTCTACCTCCTTCTCCTCTTCCTCTACCTCCTTCTCCTCTTCATCTACCTCCTTCATCTCTTCCTCTACCTCCTTCTCCTCTTCCTCTACCTCCTTCACCTCTTCCTCTGCCTCCTTCTCCTCTTCATCTACCTCCTTCACCTCTTCCTCTACCTCCTTCTCCTCTTCATCTACCTCCTTCACCTCTTCCTCTACCTCCTTCTCCTCTTCCTCTACCTCCTTCTCCTCTTCCTCTACCTCATTCTCCTCTTCATCTACCTCCTTCATCTCTTCCTCTACCTCCTTCTCCTCTTCCTCTACCTCCTTCATCTCCTCTTTGAGCCCCCCCCTCTTATTCTCACTCTTCTTCTTCTTCTTCTTCTTCTTCTAGCTCCTTCCATTTTTGTTGAAGACAGGTGAACTCACCTGCTGCCTTTTATAGCACTCCTGAGTGATGCGTTTTCAAATTAGCACATGTGTGCTTCCACGCCTGATGGATGTGCATATCCAATTCATTCATTAGTGTGGTCAATGGCAATCCGGGGCTTTGTAATGACAAGGAAGTAACCTCACAATCCTTATCTGTGTCTAAGGTGTGAGAATGTGTGTAGAGTTTTACAAATCACTGTGTGTAATGTTTTGCTAAAAGGGTAAAGCAGACATTGTGTGTAATGTTGTGCAAATCTATGGAGGGGTTTTGCTCATTGGAGTAGAATTTTGCAAATTGCGTGGAAATTTTTATTTTAGTGTGTAAACAATCATAAAAATCTGTAACAAAATGTGTTATTGAGAAGAAAATTATCCATTTGGCCAATTGTGTTTTGTTGGTGTGAGTCTGTGTTAAGAGTTTAGGAAAAAGTATCTGAAGTATGGGTAAGCGCTTGTTAGCGATTGAAAAAAACTGTAAATACTTTTGAAAACAGATTCAAATAAGCGGCGATCCTAAATTGCAATATTATTTCCCACTATTACTGTTTTTGACTGTATTTTAATCATATTTCAAAAACAAAAAGAATCTTACTGAACATAGACCTTTAAACAGTATTGTATAATTCCATCTAGGATTAGTTAAAATTATTGGACAGTTATGACTGTTTCTTTCTCTTGTTATATATGCAACATATATTATATTTCATTGCATGTTGTCTCGGGAGTCATTTCAAATTTTATTTGTCCAAAATAATTGAATTTGCATATTAACTGTCACAACTCAGTAGAGTCACACAAATTAGTGCTAGCAGCTGACACAATTCTGAAAACTATTGGAACAAATGTATACATTTTATTCTATAACCTTAAGTACGTATTTGACATCCAATATTTTCTATTTTATATGAGGGTAGTCTTGGATAGATAAAGCGGTAATTAAATAAATGACCTGCTAGACTAAATGTTTTGTCTTTTTCCTTCACAGACTACTCCTTCGGGGCATTACTGCAAGATGCATCTGCAGTTCGACTGCATCGTTTTTGGTCGGACACTTTGCCACCAGAGGATCACAGGTGGATTGCCAGCAGGCTTTTTAAAATGGGGCCCAAGGGAAAACCAGAGCTTCGAGACAACCTACAGCTCTGGTATTACCCACCACAGCCAGCACTTATTTACAACCAGGCTCCAGCTCCAGACAGATTTTTTTGTCATGCTCTGTTGCTGTGGATGCCGTACAAGCTGTGGAAGATCAAGGCTCTGTTGTAGAAATTTTAATATTCATTGATCCCAAACAGGTATCATAAGAGAAAGAACCTATTCAATGTATAAAAGTATATGTGTGTACGTGCTTGTGCGTGAATTTTCAGGAACATATGGGACAGGACCTCTGACCTTATGGATGGTCAGTTTTGGCCAGTTTATTTCAGTACCAGTTTGTGTCTTTAAGTAGAAACTGAACAGCAGTAAGGACCTTATCTGGGTGGGTGAAAGGTACAGCGGGTGAGGAGGAACCTTGAAAACAGTATAAAGGCTGTCTCATATCTTCCTGTTGTGTGTCACTCTCTTGCACAGCGTAACTTCTGTGTACTAGACTGAACCTATTCTTGCAAGAATAAATACTTTTCTTTTTATTAATTTGACTCTGAGTGTCTCTTACGCAGTGATGATGTTTAACAGAATTTTTGCCACAACAATTTGGTGTCAGAGTGGGATTCCTTGGAAGTGCCTTCTGGACCTGAGAGCGGGGGGTGTTTCGCCACCTGGACTGAGCAGTTCCAGCTCTACCTCGTAAGCTTGAGAGAGAGGGGCCGACCGCTATCGGGTCCGGGAGGGGCTCCACTGGAATCAAAAGAAAGCGAACCCGTGGCAACCAACATATCTCTGGTAAGAGACGTCTAAAATATTTTCTTTTGGGGAAAAGTATTTTGTTTCAGGGTATGAAATGTGAGTGAACCATATTGGCTGAGGGCTGTTTCTGTGGTACGTAATCTGAGATTAATTGAGATCTATATATAGATCAAGAGGTTTCAAACAGATACGAGAGAAAATTATCTGAGATTAATTGAGGTCTGTAACAGATCAAGAGATTTCAAACAGATAGGTAACCTGAAAATGAGTTGTTCCGCCACGGAGCAAATTGTTTTTAGGTACTGAGGCTAATTAGGGGGAACCAGAACAGTTTTTGGTAAACCTTAATTAGGAGGGCACTAATAGTGCAACCCGACCGATTTGGGTTAAAAGGAAATATCGGGTCTGTTGGGGACGCCTAACAGATCAGGAAAACGCGCGTTGAAGAGAAATCCACAGAGAACAGAGAAGCAGCCAATATGGGGAAGTCTCAAGGTAAGCATGCAAATTTGATACACCGGTTTTTCTATCAAATGAGAAAATTATGGGGGAAAATTTATGTTTTAGATATTGAAAAAACTGAGAAAATACCATGATTTCCCCAGGGAGGGAACACTGAGCACAACTAGACTGAAAGTAGTGCGAGAATCAGTTGAACAGGGCAGTGAGAAACAAAAAAGGTTGTTATGGCTGTGTTCAACATGTGTAAGCAATGTGGACAAACAATGGATCGTTGTCTTAAAGGGGCAGCTAAAAAGAACTGTCGAGAGAAATAGGGTTTTACTTCTTCATCCAGTAAATGGATGCATGACATTAGATGTCTAGAGAACTTAAATTTATATGATACGGATTGAAGTTGTAAGCAGCAATAAGGCTGTCTGTGTGAAATAGGGGATTGTTATCAAAACAAGGGAAAGATTGGAAATTCAAGTGTCACTATGACGGGTGAGAGACTTGATGGAAGAAGGAAGTGAAAAAAAAAACAAAAAAAAAACAAGAAGGTTGGTGTGTGAGATATGTTTGTGTGGGGATTGTGTAAACAATCATGTACTGGTTAGATAATGATTTGAAACTGGCATGTAGAGAAAAGAAAGAATTAGCATGTAGAACAGAGGATACAGAAGGAACTGGACATGTAGGGAAAGATTGAGAAGGAATATAGTAGAAAACTATATGTGATGAAAATAAAATGTCTGACAGAATTTATGGAAGTCAAATTAACTGTTTAAATGGTATGAAAAATGAGTTTCAGAATAAAAATAAGGCATTGAGTATGATTAACGGGGACTAATGTGATATAAAGATAGGAATGTTTCATTAAGCAAAATGGGGAAAATTCTATATTTTAATGGTAAAATAATGATTGAAATTAGGTTTAGTTTTAGTTCGATAACCATTGTGTTTTGAACCTAGGGTCCAGCTATGCTGGGGGTACAGCAACAGGGTTTGATTATTCAGCCCGGTTTCCGGATGTTAGATATGTACTTGTTCTGTAATTAGGGTTGTTGATGATAATACCAAATTAGTAAAATGTAAAGACAACTTTGACCAAAAAAAATTCTGAAAATCAATAATGTATAATGTTGGATATTTGTTGATATTAAGTAATTGAAGCAAAAGATATTGTCTGTTTTATAAATGAAATTATGGGTCGGGGATAATTTCCCTGGACAAGTATGACTAAAGTTAAACGAAAACTTTGTGAAAACAACTTAGAATATTTTGAGCATTTCGATGCAGCTTATTAAAATTAATGTGCGGCCAATGATAATGATGAAGATTATGATTTGGCTATTATGATTAAATCCGCCACTGGTGGACTGTAAAAGAATACAGAGAACTGCTTAATCAGTGGCTCTGTTTATATTCCTGAATGGGACACACACTGCTTCAAGGGTGTGCAGTAAGTTGGAGCCGTTTGCAAGCTCACAGTGATCAAACTATAGTCAAGGACAGGTATCTGATGCTGTAGTTGAGGCTGACACATGAACCCACTAGATGACAGAGAGTGTCTTGATTGTGGTCAGCAGGACCATTTAACACGTAAGTGTAAATGCCCACCGAGGTGGTGTAAAAAAAAAAATGTGATAGTGACACATTTCTGATAATAATGTAGGTTTGAAAGTAGATCAGTGTTTAAATGACGACATTAACATTTTGTCTGAGAAATAAGAGATAAAAAAAAAACAAGGTCAAGAGATTGAAGTCTTAAAGTGAATCCTTTTAATGAAAAGATCTATAATAGTAATTTTTAAAAGTGAATTGATGAATACAGGTTGATGTAAAATTAATGACTCCAACAAATGTGTGACGATCTGCGGCTGGAGTGCCCGCTTGAGCCTCTGGAGGGCACTCCTTCCTAGTTTATTGTTTCCATTATGTTTCACCCTGGACTGATTATGGTTTATTTGTTGCACCTGTTTTAGATTGAGCGTCCCTGATTTAATCCTGAGTTTTCCCTTTGTTCAGGGCTCAGTATTGTAAGTGTTTGTAAGTGTCTGACTGCATTACCTAGCCTTGTTCCAGTTTCCTTCTATTCTAGTGTTTCGGTTCCTTGATTATCTGCCTGTTCCCGGTTTCCCGTTTGCCTTATCCCTGCACGGATTTGATGTTTGTTTGGACTGCTTACCTGGTTTTGACCCCTGCCTGTTTCCTTGTACCTGTCTCTGGATTCTCCTCTTAATAAAGCCCGCGTTTGGATCACCTCTGTCCATGTTCCATGTGCAGATTCATGACAAAATGTGAGTTGCAAAATATATCAAAGTAACTAACAGGATGATTGTGCTGTAATTAAACATTTAAAAAAAAAAGATTTTAGAGTATATAGAGAGACTAATCTCACAGATGATTTACAATAACTGCAAAAGTATCACAAGCAGAGAGTGCTTGCCTCGTCAAAATTAAATCCTAATTGGAGATTGATAAACTCCAAGAGAAAACTTAAGTCAAATATTAAACTATGGTAATTGAGATTGAGAAATGTGAAACGTTATTGAGAACTAGAATAATTATTTTTATGTAAGAACAAATAAGCAGAAGTAGTAGGCTACTGAATTAACGGTTGCTAAAATGTAAAATGTGTAGAAAGGCATCTGATTAAACAAACAGCTTGAAAAGTTGACCATGAAAGAGCTAGAAGCTGATGTTTTGCTTTCAAAAGATGAGTCTGCTATTGGCTGTAATGAAACAGTTCGCTTATCTAAATCTGATGTGTGCTGTGGCTGAAACAGCCAGTGCGACAGAGACTCAATCTGAGTGGAAATTTGTAATGCCTAGATTCCCTGACGTGGGCAAAAGACAACTGTAAAACTATGTTTATTTGAAAACACATGTAATTTCTGGCAAAGATGCCTTAAGCTGGGATAGAGTTAAAAGATGGTAGATAAAAGTTTGATGTTAGAAGTATATGAGAGAGCAGTGTACCAGTCCGAATGTCTCAGAGTCTCTCTCTCATTCAATGTCAGCTAAAAGCTGACATCTGTGATAATAAGTAAAGCACAGTGTTTCAGTTTAGAATCATAGACACAGAGATGTTTAAAGAAACAATTGCCGTTCAGAGGGCAATTTGTATTTGTAAATGTTTTAAATGTAAAACTGAATGACTTTAAAGAAGTCTTTAAAATAATAATACAGACCTTAAACGATAGAGGTGACATTTTGATTAGCGTATTTTAGGACCAGTAACAACTTTGTCTCATTTTAGTCTCCACCATTCAGGACCGATGGCTCCGGCTACAGATGAAGTACACTGAATGTACGGTTGTGATCTAAATTCACTGAGTATAGTCTAAGTAGCTAAGTTGCTGCTTTTAAGATAGTTCATGGATTTAAGTGATTAAATACTGTTGTTAATAACCTGTCTCCCTGTGAACACTATTAGGCAATCGGAATGGCTCTGGTGACTCTTGAACGTGCCTTTCCTAAGCTCCAGAAAACAGCTGAGTTCTGTTGAAGAAAACTGGCTACTCAATGACGGGATGATCTTCCTGGCCAGGGGACAGCCCAACGCAGGGGGTCACGAACATTGGGCAACTCCGGATGGAGGTGTTATTTGTGAGAAAGGTATGAGAGTTGAGCGCTGATTACTGGAGGCCACCGGGGTCAGCAGAGCATTGAGAGGTGAGATGGGCTGTGAGGTGAAAATTAATGTTACGGCAGTCTGACCCAGAAATGTGAGTTCCTCTATACCACTCACCAGAAACCGCATTGATTGTATGGCTTGTTTTTCATTGTGACAAGTGTCTGCAACTATGCCAGGGGACGACACCCTGAAGAGAAGAAAATTAAAGATAAAGAGATAACGGGAGAGGGCTTTCAGGAGCCAGCTGATTCCATGAGGTGATTGCCATTATTTGCTGCGGAGACAGTAACAAAACTTAATTATATGAGGGACATGATGTTGGTTGCCATATGGGCAAGTAAAATGTATAGAAGAGTTAATGTTGAGCTAATATTTTTATAACATAGTTTTAACTCCTGAAGGTCGTTAGGCATGGTGGTGGCTAAAGATGAAGACAGGCTTTTGTAGATTTGAGAAGAGTCTGGATAACAAAGGTGAATGGTAAAAGGTTAATGTAATAAATTTAATATTACATTTTGTCTAAATTACAGTCTAAGGAGGCTGTTGAAAAGATTATTTGTTTAGAGAGAGAGAGACTGTCTGAGTGGAGGCAGGGATGGTAACTGTGTCTGTCTTTCTGTTATCGGCCTGCTAGAGCAAGCTAAAGAACAAAATAGTGATAATGAACCAAAACAACCCAGCTGACTTTTCTAAGATGAAATGAATAATGAACAGACATGCTTTGTAACTGGTTAAAAGACCATGTAAAATTAGGTAAAAGCTACAGTAAAATGTGAAGTTTAAAATCTTAATTAAAATTTAAATCTTTTTAGAGATGATATAATGAAAAGCGAACATTAAAAATGAACAGTTAAAATATGTGTCTAATATGAGTGTGTGTGATGGTGACTGCACTCTATGTCTTGTACGTGTAAGTTTGGGGTACGAATACTGTGTCTGAATAGTGTGTATATTGTGTCATTAACCTCTGGAATGAGGGTTTTATCATTACAGATGGGTTAAGGCAAATGACAAGTTTTAAGGAAGCTAATAGTTTTGAGTCAATCTGATGACAAGATGATGCAGAAAATGGGACGAGCTTTAAATGGATTAGTTATCCAGCTCTGTCTGCTACTGGTAATTATGAATCAATCTATGGATTAAAAGCATTTATTTAAATTGGATTTGTGAAGTGGTAGATTGTCGTCCAAAATGGGTTGTGATAAACTAAAATGTTATAGATTTGAAGGCAACAACAAAAGTGACATATTGGCTAAGTCAATATCAAATTATCCAGAGAGTCCTTCACATTTATGAATATTGTGAACAAAAGGGGGAAAATGTTGTTTGACTGACATTGACCAAGTCTGTACAGCACGACCTGACCAGACAGAAACAATTGAAACAGAATTTTCAGAAACAATGTTTGTAGATGACGGGATTAAGAGACCAAACAACAGGCCTGAAAAGCAGGATACACTGTAAGACTGAGGGCCGTTGCCCTCCAAATACTCTGATAAGAAGATGTGTTTGTGGCTTTAAGTAATATTTTTGTTTCAGAGGCAGAGAAAGATGTCTAGAGGAATTTTGGCTTTGGGACAACGTTTGGGTTAGTGTTGATGGCAAACTTTATCCAAACACCATTATGTTAGATTGATGCACGAGATGATTCATGCATCAAAAGGGGGGATGGTAACAATTTGGATAACAATTGACAAAATTTGGTTTATTAAGGGACGGTATATGTTGGGAGGACAAGGGGCTTAATAGGGTAAAAGCCTGGCAAGAAGCCATTCTTCTCCCTAACAAAATTGCTGTCTGTACGTGTGCCGCACACGCTGATAACAAAATTGCAGGACTGTTTCAACAGGAAACGCCAGGGCAGATGCAGCAGCGAAGGCCGTGGCAGCACAGCAGACAAAAGAAACTACGTGTACTTTACTATCTGAAAATAACCTCGACATTTGTTTTTCTTTACAGAGCATGCAGACTTTTGATGCAGGGCAGAATGTGCCCAATAAAATAATGGTTATGGATGAATTTGACTAACTATCCTGGCCTAGATTGTTATTGTGGCAGAAAGAAACAAGGCCACACCTGCGCAGCGCATACCTTAAGATTTTCCTTTTGCAGAATGTCAGGAAGGATTGCAGAAAACAGAACTAATTCTGTTCCAAATGTATAAATATTGTGTTGTGGACATGAGCAAAGTGGGTTGAGTGTTTTTCAGGGTAAAAGGACCCCGAGTGCTATTAAGTGAGCAAGAAATTATCCGGAGATAATGTTTCAGGTTGTTGATTCCACAGGTCACACCAAAGGGGACGAGCGGCAAGACAAGCGGTCACTAACAAAATACTTAAGGTCTCCATTCACAGGTGAAAGCAGGCAAGAAATGGTTCACTCCAGTAGGGGTACATCGTGATCTAAGGGGCAAATCTGGTAATGATCAGAAAATGGTTGGAGAGTGGGACACCTGAGTCGAAGCCTCTCACCTTAGACTACACCGACAGGCCTCAACAATCAAATATGAGGACAACGTGAGGGGTCAAAGGCTCGTGCTAGTAACAGCCTCCCTCACCGGCGATGGAAGACCATGGCTACGGCACGCAAAGTGTCACCCTGGTGAAGACGGAATGTCCATGGGGCAAACGAGATGACCAACACACCTGGATGAAGATGCACCAACTAATGGTTTGAGTTTAGCAAAAGAATCTGTTTTTGTGATGATTTTGATGATTTTATTTGATTGAATCAAAATAGGGCTTAGATCAAATGATTTGATTGGTTAAGGATTCATTAGAAAATATTTCAGGTAAATTATAGGGATTATTATTGAAGAAACTTGATTAGGCTGTCCATTAAGGGTAAGAAAGGCCGATCATGGGAGAATATGTATGGTAATAAGCTAAAAGATGGTCCGTATTTGAAATATTAGAGTTAATTTTGAACCACTACATTGGTTAAAAGAATGGATAAAAAAAATATAAAACCTTTTCAGGATAGATTTTATTAAATATGGTGTTAAAAGTTAAGAAAATATGGTTAGGAAAATGGAGGCGATGTATGGAAATGGGCGTGGACTGATGGTAAATGGATAAGATTGGTTAATCTTTGGGGGGTTGGGGGTACTGTACTACCAATTTCAGCGATAGGATCATCAATATTGTTATGTTTACCATGCATTATAATGTGTTTCCAGCTCAGTACAGAGACTGGTTAAAGCTGGGAGTCTGTTCAATTGGATGAACAAAATATGATGATACAAGTAGTTGGAGCTACTGTGACATGTGTTAAATTGTATGGTTTCCTTTTCTTTTTCTTTCTTTCTATGAATGTTTTTGATATGAAAAGAAGGTTAAAAGCTGTGGTTATCCGCTATGTGATGACGTACAAGGAGAGGGGTCGAAATGAGGGATTTTATTCTACTTTTATTTCTTCGTATTTCTTAGCCTGTTGAAATGCCATGTGGGTTTCAAGATGTGTAATGATAACCAGGGTGTTAAATTGATGTGTTTCCTACTTAAACTATACACTATTTCTTGTTTATACTGAGGTGACTGAGGGTCCGACCTAGGTCGGGAGTGCAATAACAGTGCTTATTCATTCAGCCCGGCCGCAGATAAAGTCTTTACTTGCTTGCTAATAATTAAGGGACTATCCCCACAAAAACAGCCTAAGCTTTTTACTTTTCCAAATGTTATTTCACAAATGTTTAAGAGAGTGGTCAGTTATGTGAAAACCAGAGATGAAGAGTATAAGTGTGATGAAATGACTTAAAATTTGTTCTATTATTTTTATTATTATGATTGGGTAATCTGAATGATAAAAAGGGGGGAATTGTTGTAGAAATTTTAATATTCATTGATCCCAAACAGGTATCATAAGAGAAAGAACCTATTCAATGTATAAAAGTATATGTGTGTACGTGCTTGTGCGTGACTTTTCAGGAACATATGGGACAGGACCTCTGACCTTAGGGATGGTCAGTTTTGGCCAGTTTATTTCAGTACCAGTTTGTGTCTTTAAGTAGAAACTGAACAGCAGTAAGGACCTTATTTGGGTGGGTGAAAGGTACAGCGGGTGAGGAGGAACCTTGAAAACAGTATAAAGGCTGTCTCATATCTTCCTGTTGTGTGTCACTCTCTTGCACAGCGTAACTTCTGTGTACTAGACTGAACCTATTCTTGCAAGAATAAATACTTTTCTTTTTATTAATTTGACTCTGAGTGTCTCTTACGCAGTGATGATGTTTAACAGAATTTTTGCCACAACAGCTCTCTGTCCTAATTCTGCCTGCGGGCAGCATCAGCTGACTGGAGGCGGTCTGCACAAAAGGGCACGGCAGGTTCTGGACATCGATAGGATGTACAACATGGTCACAGAAACCCTCATCTGTACCAAGTGTAAAGCCTCGCATGTGTCCTGGAGTCAGACTGTCCTGCAACAGCTGGATCTGGGCCATCGCTCTGAATTTCGGGTCATCCTCACGCGGAAGTAAGTACACTTTAATTCCACATCCAGTTGATAGCCCATCATCACATATGTTTGCAAATACTTTACAAATCAATTACGTAAAATATATGAATGTGTGGATTTTGCTTTTCCTAAGGTATACCTGTGATATGAGAGTCATTCGGCTCCTGCGTGAGCGTGGCCTAGGCAACAGTCCCACGCGGGTCATCAAACAGCTGCGTGAGAACCACAGTGAGGAGTGGCTCCAGCGTATGGCCCGGTACACCACCCAATGTGTGGACTTCCTCAAACGACCCGGGGTGTTGCAAATACAATTCCAGGAACCCCCAGAGCCTACAGTGGTCCCCAGCTGCAAGTGGCTGCTCACCGTGTACAGCCAAGACATCCTGACAAGGCTGGATGAAATCCATGCAAGGATAACATCTACGTATGGTTCAGTCTTGAAGATGGATTCTACTAAAAAGGTTAGCAGGGGATTTTTGTTAATTTATGGTGTTTACTGTTATATCATTATCAGAGCATGAGTATCATATTCTACATGGTGTGATGTTTCATTGCATTGCATGCTTCCTGTCATCTACTGCAGATCACTAAGAAGCTGGCTGGGACGGCAAGGGGAATGGGACTCTGGCTTACCTGTGTTGGCTATGAGTTTGGTCAGGTGCTCATGAGTGTGCTGACAGCACAGGAAGGAGCAGGACTGGACATGATGGTCGATGGTCTGGTGAAAAGGTACCAGCAGGCTAGTGTGGATCCACCTGCTGTTTTGTACGTGGACTGTGGCTGCTGCACTGATGTTGGTGAGACCAAGCTGAAAACCAGATTCAGAGGGTGGCCTGATCTCATGATTCGGTTGGACATCTGGCATTTTATGCGCAGGATTGCCATGGGGTGTACAACTGATGCCCATCAGCTGTATCCCATCTTCATGTCACGGCTGTCAGCGTGCATTTTTGAGTGGGATGCGGCTGATGTTTCTATGCTTCGCAAAGCAAAGAGAGAGCTGTTTATATCCCAGGGTTGGCCTGCGCTGACAGATGAAGATGTCAACAAGCATCTTACCAGGAATGAGCTGGCACTCCATTGCCGGAGGAGGACCTGTGGAGAGGAGACTACCATCCTTCTCCTTGAGCGGCTGCTTACAGAGCTCCTGAGCAGCAAAGGCAAAGACTCCCTGGGTGTTCCTCTCCTGGACCGAGAAAGGATGGAGCACATCTGGAATGTCCAGAAGAAGCATGTGAAATGCATTCAAGACCCCCCTGGTGTTGTGCTCTATACAGAGACAGGGAGCCTAAACAAGGGAGGCGTGCTTCTGAAGACCTACAGATGTGCCAGAGGCTCCACTTCTCTCGAAGTCCTTTCATTTACACCTGAACCGTTTCATCCCAGTTATTGTCTTTGTCACACACACTGTGCATGTGTAAAGAAAGAGCATTAAGTGTTTTTGTGTGTTCCTTTAACACCTCCTAAACACTGTTGTGTCTATTTACAGGGACCAGTGCAAACAGTCTGAACTTTCAGATTTATCTGCTGGAGGGTCTACACCGGTGGAACCAGGACCGGGAGGCTGCTTCCCTGTCATCGGAGCCATCAGCTTTGCGCAGCTACACAGGAGAACTTGTTCACTGTGTAAACGGCAATTATGAAAAGCTGTTTGGCAGCAAAGTGGTCCCCACGTTTTGTCCCCCTGCATGTTACACCGGTGAGAATTATTTTATATATTTTTTATTTTATCAACTTGCAATTTCTGTGTAACCTCCGTCTATATGTCAGATTTAACCCTATAGAGTCGATTGTATCATAATTGATATGCAAGTTTCTAAAGGACTCTAAATGATCAACATGATCAAATATTTTTAGGAAACCTGGCCTCTGTCGTCTGATTGATTATAGTCTTTTAGTATAATTGTAAAAGTGTCCACCTTCAGCTCGTGCTTCACGTTTCTTTTCATTGTGAAACCTTTACTGATTTTATAAAGTAATTGTAAGAATAACTTTTATATTGTTACTAATATTTAATGACTAGTTACTAGACTGAAGCAGCTTGGGTTCACTTGATTAGAAAATCATGTTACATGTAAATATCAAAATGATCATCAGACTTTTCTCTCAATCATCATTGTATTGCATTTCATTTCATGTTTTGCCCACATAATTAAACGTGTTGGGCCTCTAAATAAAACTGTTTTGTTTTTTTTCTCCTTGACGATGAGCTCTATATTCTCACACTATATGAGCTATTACAAAAGCCTAA
The DNA here is from genome assembly GCF_051911475.1 of Siphateles boraxobius. Lineage (NCBI taxonomy): Eukaryota > Metazoa > Chordata > Actinopteri > Cypriniformes > Leuciscidae > Siphateles > Siphateles boraxobius. The sequence goes on along the minus strand of NW_027508722.1, from coordinate 4,878,112 downwards.
TGTATCAAATATGATACACAACATTCTATTTAATTTCCGTTTGTTTATTGTTTTTATTTCAGGTGAGCTCATTGGAGTGCAGTATCTGTTCCAGCAGACTGGTCAGGCACTGCAGGACATGAATCCTGACTCTGAGCAGACAGCAGAGCTCATTGAGGACCTCAGTGTGGAGGAGCGAGATGAAGATGAGGGCTTCTGTGACATCAGCGAGGATCACACAATAGCAGATCCGGAGGCTGTTCTGTCACCACCCTCTTCCACACTGACACTGGGTTCTTCCACCGAGGTCACCAGCAGTGCCACACCTGTACTGGGCTCTACATCCCCTTCACTGGTCCCTGACCCCAAACTTGTCCTCACACAGTCTCCTTCATCACCTGGACCCTCAGGGACTGCTGTCACACCTGTTCCCTCTGAAACATCTGTTTCAACTCTCCCCTCAGAGCCAGAGGATGCTGGTCAGGATGTTGATGAAGAAGAGACGGTAAATACTACTCCTTTGTATGTCTTTCAAATTAACTAGAATAATTATGATGAATTAACATCCAGTGCTTTAAATCCAGACTTTCCACATATTTTACATTTAAAAGTACAGCCTAAATTCATTTGTAAGCTGCAAATACACATCAAGTCAGTCATCTTTATTTATTTGGTGCTTTGTAAAATGTCAAGAATGGCGCTCTCTGCTTTGAACTATACAGTGCTTTACGGTGATAAACAGGAAAATAACACAATCAGTTATGGAATTATGCATTAGACAGATGTGATGTAATAATTGTATTGCATGTTTGTGTTTTTTAATAGGCTGTTGACTACCAAAATATCCCGGGTTATCAACATGTGGACCAGCTGGCAGAATATCTGGTGGATCTCCGGGACCACACAGCCCTCAGCCTGACCAACCAGGAAGCCAACACCATAATTGCTCTTTGGCAGAACCTGGATGACCGGGACAAGGAACGGGTGGTGTATGACAGTCGATGCCGAAAGAGACTGCTGAGTGGGCGCTTCAAGGTCCCGAAGAAGCCCACTCACCCTGGTGTAGAGAGCACCACCAGATGTGTGCTGGGTGCAAGCAGCGCACCTGCTCAGTGGCCTGACTGTTGCCGTCTGGTGGAGACCATCTTCATCAGACTTTGCACTGTCCACCCAAGCCCCAAAAGAAAAGGCAAGGGAGCCCTGTCAAGATGGTCTCTGATCCTGCAAGACTATCGCAGGATAAGGCAGCTTGTACTGGGCAACAGCTTGGTGATGGGAGGAACATCCATGCAGCTGGTGGAGGTTAACCAGAACACCCTGATTCATTGGTATAACAAAAGACAGAAAAAGCAGGAGCTGTCTGTGCTGCTTCAGGGCATTCAGTTGCCTCAGCCCCTCCCTGAAGCTCATGAGCCTCTCCAGGTAGCCAAACGTCTACGGACTGAGCCAGAACAACCAGGGGAGCAGCACCAGTACAAGCTACCAGAGAGCACAGCTGGTAAGGCAAAGCAGAGGCAGACTTCTGTTGGGCGACCCCCTCTCAGACCCAAGGCACCAGCGCAGAGTCAGACGTTGCTGACACCATCTGCATCTGGAGCATCACTGCAGATGGTACCAAATATACTTATACCATCAGCACCAGGTTTCCAGGGTGTGCCCATGTTCCAGGCTGTGCCAATGTTCCAGGGTGTGCCAATGTTCCAGGGAGTGCAAATGATCCAGGGCATCCCAATGGCCCAGGGGATGCAAATGGTACAGCCACTGTTACAGCCAACAGCTGTACAGGGCACCCGCTTACCCGCTTCACCAGCTGCCAATCCAGACGCCATGCCCAAGAGACCCTACAGGAGAACCGTAGAGGCCAACACTTGCAAAAAATGTGGGCAATTTAAAACAAGTGCTACAGGACATAGCCAGTACAGGGGCAGGGTGTACTGCCCACAGACTGAGACTGTTTCAAAAGAGGTGTGGTTAGAGGAAATGCGGAGAACCATTTCCAAATAATGTATATATTTTCATGTATATAGCATCATGTATATAGTGTGAACAGTTGTTTAAATAGTTAATACTTGTGTTGAATATTATTTAATTGTTTTTTAACGTTATTTAACATTTTAACTTTTTATTTCTTGTTTTTGAAAACCTATTTAACTCTTCATTTTATTTATTTATTTTTAAAACATGTTACCAGTATTTAACATTTTAATATTCATTACTGTTCTGTTGGCATGATTGGAAAATAAAAACAAATTGGCAAGTGATTTCTTTTTGACTTTGACTTTCATATAACACTAGTTCATCAGAACACTGCAACAATATAACTTTTGTATATAAAAAATATAATTTATACATTTTGTTATTCTTGTGATTGACATTTTCAGCATATTAGTTACTATTTAATGGGTTGCATCTTTGTTCATTACAAATAACAGATTTGCAAGTGTCTTGTTTGAATGTAACCTAAAAAAATACTTAATCAGATCAATAATAATACAACAACTACTAAATAATAACACTGTTCCATTGGCAATTATATATTTTTATGAAAGAATATCAAAGAAACACAACAAACAAATTACATATGTATATTTTATTAACACTGGAACAGTATGTATTCAAAAAGAATTTGCTTATTTACTTTTACTTTCATATAACACAATATTTTATCAGTACACTGCACCAATATAACATTTGTATTTAAAAAGATAATTTGTCCATTTTGTTATTCTTGTGACAGACATTCTTCATATTAGTTACTATTTAATGGGTTGCATCTTTGTTCGTTGCATAATAATGCAAATAATTTTTTTTTTAAATGAAAGAATATCAAAAAACAACAAACACATTACATATGTATATTTTATAAACACTGGAACAGTATGCATTAAAAAATTTAGCTTATTTACTTTTACTTTATTATAACAATAGTTTATCAGTAGACTGCAACAATATAACATTTGTATATAAAAATATAATTTGTACATTTTGTTATTCTTGTGAAACATTTTACAGCATATAAGTTACTAATTAATGATTTGCATCTTTATTCATTGCATAATAATGCAAATAACATTATTTTTCATGATAGAATATCAAAAAACACAACAAACAAATTAAATATGTATATTTTATTAAAACGGGAACAGTATGCATTCAAAAATAATGATTATTTATTCAAATAATAAATATTACAAAAAGTTGTCTTTAGCTGGATTCGAACCCCGGTCTTGGTGCACACCTGCAATAGAAAACAGTGTGATATAAATGCGTGATTTTCACACACGAAGAAACCGGAAAATGTATCATAAGATCTATGCTAATGAAGGCATATCTTTGAACATCAAATTTCAGCCTTTCTTTTCTTCGTTTTTTCTTTCTCTTCTTCCCCCTCTCTTTTTCTTCCTTCCCCCTTTTCTTCCCTTCTTCCCCACCTTTGTTGGACTATTGTTCCCCAGCTTAAATACCTAATCAAAGTCTTTGGGCCATACTCCAAAATGGCAGCCAGATGTGTCGCAGTTAAACTCAAAATCAAGAGGTAGCTGTCAGTTCACCAAAAACTCTCAGTCCTGCCGATCGACTGTCCTGCACAGAGCAGGATTGGGCACCCCTGTGCTATACATTATTATTATATTTAAAATCATTTTTGAAGTGTCATTATAATAATTGCAAGTTATTGTTGTCTCTGACTTTAGAGGGTGCATATTTTCAGCTGCTTTTGCACCTTTTCAGAGCAAACTTTAGGTGTCTGGCCCTCATTAAAACTTATTAAAACGTGGGATTCGAACCCACACCCCTGAAGAGACTGGAGCCTAAATCCAGCGCCTTAGACCCCTCGGCCACGCTACCCCGTTTTGGTTACTCTAGTGGGCCATTTTCTGGACATTAAATTTCAGAAATAGGGAAATTGTTGGGAATGGACCTTCATCGTCAGGCTCTGAAGCCCGCCGAGTTCGGCCAAGGAAAGCAAAAAAGGCTGAGTTTTGAAGAGACTGGAAGCAAGCAGTGTCACTTCTCCAATCTTTTCACAAGTGCCTTCTAAAATGTAGACTTGGCAGCGGTGGGATTTGTACCCACACCCCCGAAGAGACTGGAGCCTTAATCCCACGCGTTAGACAGCCCTACCATGGTACCTTGTGAGAATGCTTTCCGTGGGCCATTTTCGCCAATTTTTTCTTTTAGTGTCTCACTTCTCCATAGTTAAATCAGTTGAAATTCTTCATGCCTTGAAGGAGCTCCTCGAAAGGTGGAAAGGCCTACTAAGTAGAGGGGGGATGCAGTTACACTCTAGGAGGCATCCCTCCCTGCTGATTGCAATTCCATCTCTAATCAAACACAACTGAATTACCTAATCAAAGCATTTGGGCCATACTCCAAAATGGCAGCCAGATGTGTCGCAGTTAAACTCAAAATCAAGAGGCAGCAGTCAGTTCACCAAAAACTCTCAGTCCTGCCGATCGACTGTCCTGCTATACATTATTATTATATTTAAATTCATTTTGGAAGTGTCATTATAATAATTGCAAGTTATTGTTGTCTCTGATTCAAGAGGGTGCATATTTTCAGCTGCTTTTGCACCTTTTCAGAGCACACTTTAGGTGTCTGGCCCTCATTAAAACCTCTGCTGGCAGCAGTGGGATTGGGACCCACGCCCCCGAAGAGACTGGAGCCTAAATCCAGCGCCTTAGACCCCTCGGGAACGCTACCCCGGCTTGGCTACTCCAAAATGGCAGCCAGATGTGTCGCAGTTAAACTCAAAATCAAGAGGTAGCTGTCAGTTCACCAACAACTCTCAGTCCTGCTGATCCACTGTCCTGCACAGAGCAGGATTGGGCACCCCTGTGTGCTATACATTATTATTATATTTAAATTCATTTTGGAAGTGTCATTATAATAATTGCAAGTTATTGTTGTCTCTGATTGAAGAGGATGCATATTTTCAGCTGCTTTTGCACCTTTTCAGAGCACACTTTAGGTGTCTGGCCCACATTAAAACCTCTGCTGGCAGCAGTGGGAATTGAACCCACGCCCCCGAAAAGACTGGAGCTTAAATCCAGTGCCTTAGACCCCTCGGTCACGCTACCCCGGCTTGGCCACTCTAGTGGGCCATTTTCTGGCCATTAAATTTCAGAAATAGAAAAAATTGTTGGGTGTGGACCTTCATCGTCAGGCTCTGAAGCCCGCCGAGTTCGGCCAAGGAAAGCAAAAACGGCTGAGTTTTGAAGAGACTGGGAGCAAGCAGTGTCACTTCTCCAGTCTTTTCACAGGTGCCTTCTAAAATGCAGACTTGGCAGCGGTGGGATTTGAACCCACGCCCCCGAAGAGACTGAAGCCTTATTCCAGCGCCTTAGACCGCTCGGCCACGCTACCTTGTAAGAATGCTTTCCGTGGGCCATTTTCGCCAATTTTTTATTTTAGTGTCTCACTTCTCCATAGTTAAATCAGTTGAAATTCTTCATGCCTTGAAGGAGCTCCTCGACAGGTGGAAATGCCTACTAAGTAGAGGGGGGACGCAGTTACACTCTTGCAGTGACTGCAGATTGCAATTCCATCTCTAATCAAACACAACTGAATTACCTAATCAAAGCCTGGACAAGCGGTCAGTCCGTGAACGAGACAAGAGCGCGCAAGTCGTTTTTTTCTGAATATCCAGTTCTCCTGTTGTTTCAGTGTAATATCTACCAGCAGGTAAGGTTGTTTTCGATTCTCTGGTTATTTTCTTGTTTTGCCTTCTCACAAATTTGTATTTTAATTAGACGCGTTCCCACTTTATATAACAGCCGCTCTGAATAATATTGCAGTTTAAATTGTATAGCACTTAAGTGAGCGCTGTCCAACAGCTAGTTTCGATTCCTCTCCCATTATTCGGGTGATTTGCGTTTGCTGTGTTAATTGCTGGGCAGAAACAGCTGTCCTCACTCAGGCGTTAGTACGCATTATATCTATGTAGTGCGCGCGCTGTCGCGGAAGCGCCAACGGAAGCGTTCAGCCTCCTCGTGTGAAGACCGACTCGGGTAAAGACCATCGACTCTACCTGTGCGACTCCACCGAGCAACGACACCAGCTACGCACTTAAGTATCTTCTTCTCCCTTTCCTTTCCTACGTGTACTCTATTTCCCTTAATCAACATGTGCTTTCAATACATTCCCCCTGTCTCTCGACAACGCACTCTCATCACGCACAGAAGGCAGCGCAATACTGCTAATCTGCGTCCCGTTCTCTCATCCACACACACACCTCTCTCTCTTTCTATGGGTCTATGGAATTGTCAGTCAGCAGTCAATAAAGCTGACTTCATTCCTGCCTTTGCATCTCTTTCAACTCTTAATATCTTGGGCTTGACTGAGACCTGGATCCGTCCAGAAGACTCAGCAACCCCTGCTGCTCTCTCTAACAACTTCTCTTTCTCTCACACCCCTCGCCAGTCTGGTAGGGGTGGGGGGACTGGTATTCTCATTTCTAACAATTGGAAATACTCAACTCTCTCCTCTCTATGCAATAACAACTCATTTGAATATCACGCTATTACACTTACAACTCCCTTTAAGATCGAGATTGTAGTCATTTATCGCCCCCCAGGTCAACTGGGAAGCTTTGTTGAGGAGCTGGATGTGCTGCTGTCCTCTTTCCCTGAGGACGGCACTCCACTTGTAGTCTTTGGCGATTTCAACATTCATCTAGAGAAGCCGTATGCTACAGATTTCATCTCTCTCCTAGCCTCATTCGATCTCAATCGGCTCATCACCACAGGTACTCACAAGTCAGGCAACCAACTGGACCTGGTCTACACACGCAACTGCATCACAGACAACATTTTGGTGAAACCTCTCCATGTTTCAGATCATTTCCTCATTACTTTCAATCTACAACTCACTATCCACACTCCACCAACTCCCCTACCAGTTACCTTCAGACGAAACCTGCGCTCACTTTCTCCCTCCCGTCTTTCCTCTGCTGTGTCATCTTCTCTTCCCTCACCCTCACAATTCTCATCTCTAGATGTGAATACCGCAACGGATACTTTATGCTCCACATTAACTTCTTCTTTAGACACTATCTGCCCTCTCTCCTCCAGGCCAGCACGCGCTACCCCCTCTAACCTCTGGTTATCTGAGGTTCTTCGGGAACACCGGACTAAACTCAGGGCAATGGAGAGGAAATGGCGCAAATCAAAAGATACATCTGACCTGAGTATGTACCAATCTCTGCTCTCTTCCTTTTCTGCTGATGTTCATGCCGCAAAATCTTCATATTTCCACAACAAGATCAGCTCCTCCTCTAACACACGAACAGTTTTCAAGACATTCAACTCTCTCCTCTGTCCACCTCCACCACCACCCACCTCCTCGTTAACTGCTGATGATTTTGCTAACTTCTTCACTAACAAAACAACAACCATTAGCAGTCAGTTCTCTCCTCCACACACACAGGAACCTAGTCCAACCTCTCCCACAGCCAATAACCTTCTCTCCTCCTTCTCTCCTCTAACCGAGGAAGAAGTATCTAAACTTCTCCTCTCCAGTCATCCTACCACCTGCCCTCTAGACCCCATCCCCTCACACCTTCTTCAAGCCATCTCTCCCACACTTCTACCAGCACTCACACACATCATCAATTCATCCCTCCATACCGGCATTTTTCCTACAGCATTTAAGCAGGCTCGGGTAACCCCACTGCTTAAAAAACCAACTTTAAACACATCACTTCTAGAGAATTACAGACCTGTCTCTCTCCTACCTTTCATTGCAAAAACACTTGAACGAGTTGCTTTCAACCAAGTATGATCTTTCCTGTCTCTGAATAACCAGCTGGGTGTTAACCAATCTGGCTTCAAGAAAGGGCATTCGACCGAGACCGCATTACTTTCAGTCACAGAAGCCCTGCGGATCGCCAAAGCTGCTTCCAAATCATCAGTTCTCATTCTCCTTGACCTGTCTGCTGCCTTCGACACTGTGAATCATCAGATCCTTCTGTCCACCCTCTCATCACTGGGCATCACTGGATCTTCCCTCCACTGGTTTTAATCCTACATCACAGGTAGGTCATTCAGGGTCGCATGGAGAGGCGAGGTATCCAAAGTACATCGACTGACCACAGGGGTTCCCCAGGGGTCAGTCCTTGGACCCCTCCTCTTCTCCATTTACACCACATCACTGGGACCCATCATACAGGCACATGGTTTCTCTTACCATTGCTATGCTGATGACACCCAGCTCTACCTCTCATTTCAACCAGACGATCCCACAGTAGCTGCACGTATCTCTAGCTGTCTGGCGGACATCTCGGCATGGATGAAGGAACATCACCTGCAGCTCAATCTGGCTAAGACTGAGCTTCTCGTTCTCCCTGCCAATCCGTCTCTACAGCACGACTTCACTATCCAGTTAGACTCATCCTCAATCACCCCATCAAGGTCAGTCAGAAATCTTGGAGTAATCTTTGATGACCAGCTAACCTTCACAGACCACATTTCAAAGACAGCTCGATCATGCAGGTTTGCAATGCACAACATCAGGAAGATCAGGCCTTTCCTAACTGAGCATGCAACACAACTTCTTGTACAGGCCCTGGTTATTTCTAGGCTTGATTACTGCAATGCTCTTCTAGCTGGTCTTCCATCATGTGCAACTAAACCCTTACAATTGATCCAGAATGCTGCTGCTCGTCTTGTACGAGCCCAAAAGGGCCCACGTCACTCCGCTGTTCATCTCCCTGCATTGGCTACCACTCGCTGCTCGAATCAAGTTCAAGGCGCTGACACTTGCTTACAGATTGTCCACCGGCTCAGCTCCCTCCTACTTTCACTCGCTCCTTCGGGTCTACATCCCTACCAGAAGCCTACGATCGGCCAAGGAGCGACGGCTCGTGGTGCCTTCACAGCGAGGCACAAAATCACTGTCCAGAACATTCTCATTCACGGTTCCATGCTGGTGGAATGACCTACCCACCCTCGTCCGTAATGCAGAATCCCTGACAGCATTCAAAAGACAACTGAAAACTCATCTCTTCCGTGAGCACTTAACATAAATAAAAAAAATAAAAAATAAATAAAACCTGTCTCTTGAAATCTTCGCTTGTCTGGCTTATGCTACTCTGAGCAATGTTTGAACTTTGTATTCTGAGCACATCTTGCGTTGTTTTTGCCTCTCCACGATGACTCGCTTGGTTTAATCCTCAAATGTAAGTCGCTTTGGATAAAAGCGTCTGCTAAATGACTAAAATGTAAATGTAAAATGTAAATGTAATCGAATTACCTAATCAAAGCTCGGCCACGCTACCTTGTGAGAATGCCTTCTCTGATTCAAGAGGGTGCATATTTTCAGCTGCTTTCGCACCTTTTCAGAGGACACTTTAGGTGTCTGGCCCTCATTAAAACCTCTGCTGGCAGCGGTGTGATTCGAACCCACGCCCCCAAAGAGACTGGAGCCTAAACCCCTCGGCCATGCTACCCCGGCTTGGTTACTCTAGTGGGCCATTTTCTGCCCATTAAATTTCAGAAATAGAGAAATTGTTGGGTGTGGACCTTCATCGTCAGGCTCTGAAGCCCGCCGAGTTCGGCCAAGGAAAGCAAAAACGGCTGAGTTTTGAAGAGACTGGGAGCAAGCAGTGTCACTTCTCCAGTCTTTTCACAATTGCCTTCTAAAATGAACACTTGGCAGCGGTGGGATTTGAACTCATGTCCCCGAAGAGACTGGAGCCTTAATCCAGCGCCTTAGAGAACTCTGCCACACTACCTTGTGAGAATGCCTTCTGTGGGCCATTTTCGCCAATTTTTTCTTTTAGTGTCTCACTTCTCCATAGTTAAATCAGTTGAAATTCTTCATGCTTTGAAGGAGCTCCTCGACAGGTGGAAAGGCCTACTAAGTAGAGGGGGGATGCAGTTCCACTCTTGGAGGCCCCCCTCCCTGCAGATTGCAATCCCATCTCTAATCAAACACAACGGAATTACCTAATCAAAGCATTTGGGCCAAGAGACTGGAGCCTTGGGCCTAAATCCAGTGCCTTAGACCCCTCGGCAACGCTAACCCGACTTGGCTACTCCAAAATGGCAGCCAGATGTGTCGCAGTTAAACTCAAAATCAAGAGGTAGCTGTCAGTTCACCAAAAACTCTCAGTCCTGCCGATCGACTGTCCTGCACAGAGCAGGATTGGACACCCCTGTGTGCTATACATTATTATTATATTTAAAATTCATTTTTGAAGTGTCATTATAATAATTGCAAGTTATTGTTGTCTCTGATTCAAGAGGGTGCATATTTTCAGCTGCTTTTGCACCTTTTACCTAATCAAGGTATCAATTACCTAATCAATTACCTAATCAATTACCTAATCAAAGCATTTGGGCCATACTCCAAAATGGTTAAACTCAAAATCAAGAGGTAGCAGTCAGTTCACCAAAAACTCTCAGTCCTGCCGATCGACTGTCCTGCTATACATTATTATTATATTTAAATTCATTTTGGAAGTGTCATTATAATAATTGCAAGTTATTGTTGTCTCTGATTCAAGAGGGTGCATATTTTCAGCTGCTTTTGCACCTTTTCAGAGCACACTTTAGGTGTCTGGCCCTCATTAAAACCTCTGCTGGCAGCAGTGGGATTCGGACCCACGCCCCCGAAGAGACTGGAGCCTGGAGCCTAAATCCAGCGCCTTAGACCCCTCGGCAACGCTACCCCGGCTTGGCTACTCCAAAATGGCAGCCAGATGTGTCGCAGTTAAACTCAAAATCAAGAGGTAGCTGTCAGTTCACCAACAACTCTCAGTCCTGCTGATCCACTGTCCTGCACAGAGCAGGATTGGGCACCCCTGTGTGCTATACATTATTATTATATTTAAATTCATTTTGGAAGTGTCATTATAATAATTGCAAGTTATTGTTGTCTCTGATTGAAGAGGATGCATATTTTCAGCTGCTTTTGCACCTTTTCAGAGCACACTTTAGGTGTCTGGCCCTCATTAAAACCTCTGCTGGCAGCAGTGGGAATTGAACCCACGCCCCCGAAAAGACTGGAGCCTAAATCCAGCGCCTTAGACCCCTCGGTCACGCTACCCCGGCTTGGCCACTCTAGTGGGCCATTTTCTGGCCATTAAATTTCAGAAATAGATAAATTGTTGGGTGTGGACCTTCATCGTCAGGCTCTGAAGCCCGCCGAGTTCGGCCAAGGAAAGCAAAAACGGCTGAGTTTTGAAGAGACTGGGAGCAAGCAGTGTCACTTCTCCAGTCTTTTCACAGGTGCCTTCTAAAATGCAGACTTGGCAGCGGAGGGATTTGAACCCACGCCCCCTAAGAGACTGGACCCTTAATCCAGCGCCTTAGACCGCTCGGCCACGCTACCTTGTAAGAATGCTTTCCGTGGGCCATTTTCGCCAATTTTTTCTTTTAGTGTCTCACTTCTCCATAGTTAAATCAGTTGAAATTCTTCATGCCTTGAAGGAGCTCCTCGACAGGTGGAAATGCCTACTAAGTAGAGGGGGGATGCAGTTACACTCTTGGAGGCCCCCCTCCCTACAGATTGCAATTCCATCTCTAATCAAACACAACTGAATTACCTAATCAAAGCCTTTGGGCCATACTCCAAAATGGCAGCCAGATGTGTCGCAGTTAAACTCAAAATCAAGAGGTAGCTGTCAGTTCACCAAAAACTCTCAGCCCTGCCGATCGACTGTCCTGCACAGAGCAGGATTGGGCACCCCTGTGTGCTATACATTATTATTATAATTAAATTAATTTTGTTTTTTGAAATTCATTTTTGTTTTATTACACTCTTGGAGGCCCTCCTCCCTGCAAGTTATTGTTGTCTCTGATACAAGAGGGTGCATATTTTCAGCTGCTTTTGCACCTTTTCAGAGGACACTTTAGGTGTCTGGCCCTCATTAATGAGAATGCCTTCCGTGGGCCATTTTCACCAATTTTTTCTTTTAGTGTCTCACTTCTCCATAGTTAAATCAGTTGAAATTCTTCATGCCTTGAAGGAGCTCCTCGACAGGTGGAAAGGCCTACTAAGTAGAGGGGGGATGCAGTTACACTCTTGGAGGCCCCCCTCCCTGCAGATTTCAATTCCATCTCTAATCAAACACAACTGAATTACCTAATCAAAGCATTTGGGCCATACTCCAAAATGGCAGCCAGATGTGTCGCAGTTAAACTCAAAATCAAGAGGTAGGAGTCAGTTCACCAAAAACTCTCAGTCCTGCCGATCGACTGTCCTGCACAGAGCAGGATTGGGCACCCCTGTGTGCTATACATTAATATTATATTTAAATTAATTTTGTTTTTGGAAATTCATTTTTGTTTTTTTACACTCTTGGAGGCCCCCCTCCCTGCAAGTTATTGTTGTCTCTGATTCAAGAGGGTGCATATTTTCAGCTGCTTTTGCACCTTTTCAGAGAACACTTTAGGTGTCTGGCCCTCATTAATGAGAATGCCTTCCGTGGGCCATTTTCGCCAATTTTTTCTTTTAGTGTCTCACTTCTCCATAGTTAAATCAGTTGAAATTCTTCATGCTTTGAAGGAGCTCCTCGACAGGTGGAAAGGCCTACTAAGTAGAGAGGGGATGCAGTTACACTCTTGGAGGCCCCCCTCCCTGCAGATTGCAATTCCATCTCTAATCAAACACAACTGAATTACCTAATCAAAGCATTTGGGCCATACTCCAAAATGGCAGCCAGATGTGTCGCAGTTAAACTCAAAATCAAGAGGTAGCAGTCAGTTCACCAAAAACTCTCAGTCCTGCCGATCGACTGTCCTGCTATACATTATTATTATATTATTAAAATTCATTTTGGAAGTGTCATTATAATAATTGCAAGTTATTGTTGTCTCTGATTCAAGAGGGTGCATATTTTCAGCTGCTTTTGCACCTTTTCAGAGCACACTTTAGGTGTCTGGCCCTCATTAAAACCTCTGCTGGCAGCGGTGGGATTCGGACCCACGCCCCCGAAGAGACTGGAGCCTGGGGCCTAAATCCGGCGCCTTAGACCCCTCGGCAACGCTACCCCGGCTTGGCTACTCCAAAATGGCAGCCAGATGTGTCTCAGTTAAACTCAAAATCAAGAGGTAGTGTTGGAGAATTTTGTTACCCCTCCTCTATCTGATGCTCAAGTCTGAATGCTGTAATGCTGAGCAAAAGTAGGCCATAGGGCAATGTAGAGTTGGAAAAGTACCTAAAAACCCATGTAATGCATAGATGACGTTGGTGCAAGGTACAGGAAAGTACTAAAAAACATATATGATGTAATTTTTTAAAAAACTATACATGTGATACTCCGCCACCAATAGAAATAAGGCCTCGGAGCATGTGATCTTAATGGTGGCGTGATACCAAGGAGGAGCAATGTGTAAGAGATAACGGTACAAACACTAATTGGACACTGGCGAAAAGAAAGATGTATAAAATCTATGTTTCAACCACTGTAAGATCAGATGATTCAGCTGACCATCTCACTTTGTTGAATTGCTCAATAAAGTTCTTCTTCTGAGACCTGGAACTTCGACTCTGAAAACATTTTGAAGACTAACTCCTACTAGACTCTGAAAAACTACTTATCAGGACCAGAGACCAGCAATTAGCCACGACATAATTGGCGAGCCAGCCAGGAGCAGGCTTGGGTTCAGAAGATCATCGTGGTGTGGACGCTGACGGTGGCATTCACAAAACAAAGGCCGGCCAAAAATCAGGTAAGCAGTTTTTGCTTATATTTTGTTTTGTGAATTGCCTCTGAGAAGCTGACACGCTTGATGATTGCTCTGCAATTATAAAACCCCACTGCAAAAGAACCTAAAAAACAACTGAGAGATAAAAGATAAGAAGGGAGTCTGATTTCCAGGTCCAAAGAAGCTGCTGTATGTGTGTTTGTCTCAAAAAGCAAGAAGTGCATAGCGTGGAGATTGCGCTCATGAAGTAAGAGTACACTGTCTAGTAAAAGAAGTGTTTAAAAGGCGCCAGGCAGTGTAGGAAGTACACTGACCACCTGTTTGTTTGTCTGTCTGTCTTTTGTGAAAGAGAATGGGGGTATTAAAATGTGCACAAAGTAAGGAAGGTAAAGTATAGATAAAGAACAAAAACATTTAAAATCCTTATAATAATTATTAGCTAAAGTTTTTTACATAAAAAGGTAAGAAAAGTTAAAAGAATTGAGTTAAAGAATGTAAAAGGATACACCAGAAGACTAAAATATAGAGAGAAGGGAGTTTTTGGCTCTCCCGGGCATTCTGCCAAGAGGTGCATTAACTAGTCATTAATCAGTGATAGTGCTGGGAAGCAGAGGACAGTGGAACCAATTAGTGAGAAATAGCAGCAGAAGCAGAAAAAAGTCCAGAATAAAGAATAAATAGAAAAAAGAAGTATAAAAATGTATTAGAAATTAATGGATAAAATAAAACGAACAAGTAAAAATCAAGTGAAAACTGTGCTTACCAAAAAAACAAAGAACACTCCAAAGAATTGGTTTTGTCGACTATTTGGCCATTCGCCAGACTGCAAATACTGTGATCCGGATAGAGAAACCCAGCGTCTGTTGAAAGAGAATTAAGACTGAACATTGGGGCTTTCTACATACTTTTGATATTGAAGAAGGGATAGAAGTGTGTGAATAAAATTTTAAGCGCATGAATAGATGGATTGCAAAAAAAGAAGATAAAGAGACGATAAACAGTCAGAAAAAGGTTTAAAGGAAAAAGTTTGAAGTCAAGGGAAAAACAAATGTGGGAGGGACACAGTGAATACGGGAAAGAAAGGCATAGGAGAGCATTAGCTCACACCCTATGATATGACTGGTAAACAGCTCCCCCTGATGGAGGGCACTGTGAAGATCAAAGGCAACGTAACCCTCACAGATACGCAGGATGAGGAAGAAGAAAGAGTGGAGGAGGAAAGAGAAGACCACAGGAATCCAGGTTATGACCACAAAATATTGGCAGATGCTGACATGTTTGAAGCATCATCTCCACTAAACAAGGGGCCATCAAGCCATGATGGAAGCCAAGGTAGCAGCTTGAATAGGAAACACCTGACTGAACGCAAGAACCCCACCCTGTCTAATCCATACCATTATGCAGCGAAAGCCCTGCAGAGTCTTGGGGAAAAACTGAACCAGGAAGTAGACACCAATCAGCTGTTCGAACAAGAATGTGATGAGCTGGACCAAGATATAAGGACAACAGAAGAACAAATCAATCACAGCTTTAAACGCTTACAGGAATCCCTGAAGAATGTCACGGGCTCAGAACAACACGAACCTCAAGAACACCAGAGACATCAGAACCGCCGAAAGCACAAGTCACGCTCACTCAGCCCAGCCAGACCTCGCAGGGAAATCAAGAGTGTGACAGGTTCCCTACTCCTTGAGGATATCTCGCCAGCTGCCCCACCAGCCACCCCATACAACCTAAGGGAACGGCACTAAAGAAACCAAGCATGTATAGGGGAGAAGAAGACTGGCATATGGAAAATCATAAGTTTTGCCCTATGATAAGTACATGCAAACAAGAGGAGGACTCACTGAAGGAAGAAACTGTGCAGTGCCCCATCCTAATTAAAGGTCAACAGGGACAGTATGTGCCGTGGGCGGGGCAGGATCTGGAAGGACTGATAGCCCGCCTACCTGATTTACATGAAGGAGCTGGCAAGTGGATCAGATCGCTGGAAGAAGAGACAATGGGCAAGATTTTGGCCCTTGGAGATGTTAAGGCCCTGCTGGCTAAATGCGTGGGAGGAGCTAGGACTAATGAGATCTTACAGGACGCAGGACTACATCAGGCGATTGATTCACCTAGAATGGACGCCAGACCACTGGACCAATGCACACCAGCGATATGGCAAGTGCTGAGAAAATATTATCAGACCCAAATGGACCCAAAATCACTGAAAGGAGAGCCAATAGGAGACGGAGAAAACCCAATCACCTATGTCCAGAAACAAGCAAGGAAGTGGAAGCAAGAATTGGAGAGAGACCCCGAACATGACCCAGTAATAACAGCACTGTTCAGAACTGCCATTGTGGAAGCCATGCCTGCACCAGTGAAAGCCAAGTTAGAAGATGTGGTGGGACTGACCTCAAAGTCACCTAAATAATTTAGTGACCATGTGGCTCATGCAGTAGAACAACACAGAAAAAATGAGCAGAAGCTGAAAAACCAAGAAAGAGATCTTCAAAGAAAACTAACCCAGTTGCAGCTGGATGAATCAATCAACAAAAAGAAGAAAGTGCAAGCTGCGGTGAAGGAGACAGACGACCCGACTGCCATGATGGCGGCTGTCAACATACCAAGTCAAGCTCCCCAGACTGTCCAGCAAGCACCAAACAACATGAATCAGAATGTGCCCGTCAACACAGGAAACCCACAGCAACTGGCTGCACCAATTGTAATATACCTTCCTGAACATCAAGACAATAGAAATGGAACAATCCCAGGAAGAGGAAGAGGAAGAGGAAGAGGGAGACAATTTTACAACCAGCAAAGAAACCCTGACCAACCAAGCACCTGTTGGGGATGTAATCAGCCTGGACACACCAAGAGATTCTGCCCAGTTAACCCATGGCCCCAAGATGGGCCCCAGCTAAGACAGCCAGGGCGACAAGGAAATCAAAACCAGCAGTATCAGGTATCTGGCCCCGTCAACCCATGGCGTGGCCCGGACCAAGGATACTAGGGATGCCCAGAGAATCCTACGGGGAGGAGTCAGCTTCCAATGCTGTCATCAAATGCTGACCAAGAACCTATGCTGCGGGTTAAGATAGAGGACAAGATAACACCTATTATGCTTGATACAGGAGCAACATATACCTGCTTGAGCCCAACTTATGCCTCACACCTCCCCAGGTCTGGAAAATATGTAAAGACAGTAGGATTCTCGGGACTAACGCAGCTAATTCCAATGACAACTCCTGTCAGCATAAAAGTCAAAGACTCTGAAATTAAAATTCCTGTGCTAGTATCAGACCAAACACCAGTCAATCTGTTGGGAAGAGATGCAATATGCAAGCTAAATTTACAGATATGGTGCACTCCCCAAGGGATATATATAGATAGTGCAGGTATAAAACAGATGATAGTAATGAGTGAAATTGATCAACAGGAACCACAAGCTAATGCATTTTGGATTGGGAATTTAGATGAGGGACTAAGACAAACACTGGATAGATAGGAAAAGTATATAAAAGAACAATTCCTGAAACCAACCTCACCAGAAACTGAATATCACTGTACAATGATATATGACCCCCTTAGGGATCCAGAACAGCAAAAAGAGTGGTTAGAGAAAACTGAGGGCCAGAAAGTGCATTTAAGATCACACCATATTATTATAGGACCAACAGGGGCAGCACTACAAATTGAAGACAGTGACTTCACCAGAACATGGTTTAGGGTTGATAATTCAGTCCCACATGTGACGTTGTGCGTCAATGAAGGATGTCGGGCAAAAGATCTAGGTCCAATGATGTTAAAAGCTAAGGAAAAACGGTGGGAAGCCACTGAGAACCCCTTTATTTTACAAACACCAGATAAAACACACCTAAAGATTCTACGTGTAACTAATATGATAGGTACCCCAAAACTGGTTGTAGAAACAGAACAACAACATGACTCAATCTCTAAAATGAAGGAATTAATGATAGAAATGAAAGAAAGGGTGCCCCTACAGTTATGGTCTAAGCATGACACAGATGTAGGACTAGTCAAGTCAGCAAACCCTGTGAGAATTGCTATTAAACCAGGAGTCCAGCTGCCTAGGAAACAGCAATACCCACTGAAACGCGAAGCAATAGAAGGCATAAGAAAAACAATTGAAGGGTTAATAGAGGCAGGAGTACTAATTGAGACTGCTAGCTATTGCAACACTCCAATTTTACCAGTAGAAAAAGCCAATAAATCTAAGTGGAGACTAGTGCATGACCTAAGGGCAGTGAATGAAGTAGTGGAAGACTGGCCAGCTGAGGTGCCAAACCCACATACGCTTTTGACAAATGTTCCACCTGCTGCTAACTATTTCACTGTGATTGATCTGTGCTCTGCATTTTTCAGCATTCCTCTAGCAGAAGAAAGCAGAAACCTTTTTTCCTTCACTTACCGAGGTAAACAATACACATACACGAGAATGCCCCAAGGATTTAAACACTCACCTCATGTGTTTAACCAAGTTTTAAAACTTGATCTAGAAGACTTAAGACTGGATAGTACATTAATACAGTATGTGGATGATTTGTTGATCTGTTCAACAACGCTGGAACAGTGCCATCAGGACTCCATTAAAGTATTAACCAAATTAGCAGAAGGTGGCCATAAAGCCTCAAAAGAGAAATTGCAATACTACTTGCCTCAAGTAGAGTATCTGGGTCGATTAATTGCACATCAAACAAAGGCAATATCAACCAGCCAATTGGAAGGAATTAGTAAAGCACCCCAACCGCAAACTGTGGGTCAAATGATTTCATTTTTGGGAATGACTGGTTTTAGTGCTGATTGGATAGAAGATTATGCGATCAAAACAGCTCCATTGCGGACCATTATGAGACAGGCTGGTCACCAAAATCTTAGAGCACCATTGAAATGGGATCCTGATGCACTGATAGCATTCAGCTCACTCAAAAAAGAATTACAAACAGCCCCATTATTAACGATTCCAAATTATGACAGAACTTTCCATTTGTATGTAGCAGACAGAAAAGAGGGCTTTGCTTCTGCTGTCCTGATGTAGGAGACATGCAGTGGGCGGAAGGAGCAACCCATTGCCTACTATAGCACCAAATTGGACAGTGTAGCCCAAGGCTACCCACCATGTTATCAACAAGGTCTAGCTGCAGTATACTTTGCTTTTGAGAAAGCCTCTGCTGTTACTATGGGCTATCCAGTCATCATCTATACCCATCATAAGATTGCTGAGTTATTGGAACAGGGACGTTTTGTTTTGACACAGGCCAGATGTTTGGCGTACTCCACATTGTTGACTTATCCTGATATAAAAAATCAAAAGATGTACCACAACAAACCCAGCTAACTTTGTCCCACTAGAGGGGGAAGGAACACCTCATGAATGTGTTGCTGCCTCTCTAGCATTCACTCGTCTGAGACCAGATTTGGAATCAACACCAATTGTTGATGCAGACGTGGACTACTTTGTAGATGGCTCATGCTTTAGAGATCACTCGGGTAATCATGCTGGTTTTGCTGTTGTACAACGAGATGGGGACAATTTTACTCCTGTGCTGACACAACGTTGTGAACAGCCTTGTTCAGCACAGTTGGCCGAACTAAAAGCCCTTACGGCAGCATGTCTGCTGGCCAAAAATAAAGCAGCCAACATTTATACGGATTATGCATACGCCCATGGGGTATGCCATCTTTTCGGTGCAGTATGGAAACAAAGAGGATTCAGAAAGAGTGATGGAACCCCAATCCAACATGGGGACCAAATTACTGCATTGATTAATGCTATGATGTTTCCAGCCAAATTGGCCATCGTCAAATGCCAGGCTCACAAGAAAGGAAATGATTTTGTTATCAAAGGCAATAACGCCGCAGATAGCCAAGCAAAATTGGCTTCTGGGTGTCAATCTGCTGTAATGGCACCATCCGTTTTGATCCAGCCCCTCCCTACTATAGAAAGTATTGCCAAAATGCAGTCCAGAGCTACACCACCTGAAATACACTTATGGCAACAAAGGGGGGCGACTAGAGATGCTAATAATATCTGGAGGTCTCATGAAGGTTTTATGATAGCCCCCACCCCATTGCTTAATATTCTTATACCTGACGCCCACAGTTTTGACCACTGTGGAAGGGGGGAGATTATGAGAAAGATAAAAAGACAAGGATTCTGGTCCCCATACTTACAAACAAGGGTAGATGAATTTCTGAGTGAATGTGAATTTGCGCACAGAACAATGTAAGAAAAGGAACAACAACTTCAATAGGCTCTATTTCAGTTCCAGAAGGACCCTTTAAGCATCTAGTAATGGATTATGTGGACATGATAAAAGCAGTAAGAGGAAAAAGGTACATGTTGGTCATTATATACAGATTCAGTAGATGGGTGGAAGCAGAACCATCAGCAGAGCAAGGAGCACAGACAGTGATAAAATTTCTGACGAGAGAGGTCATACCAAGATTTGGTATCCCATCCCAGATCAGTTCAGACAATGGGTCTGCTTTTATTCCAAGAACGGTAAAGGCAGTAATACAACAGTTGAGGATCAAGCAGAGACTGGGGTGTGTCTACCATCCTGAGTCACAGGGACTCGTGGAACGGGTCAATGGGACTATTAAGGCCAAAATCAACAAAATTTGTGCGGACACTAAGCTTAATTGGGTAGATGCGTTGCCACTCGCACTGATGAGCTATCGAATGCAAACCAACAGGATCACTAATCTGACACCCCATGAAATGTTGACTGGGAGACCAATGCCTGTGCCTCATTTGAGAGGACCTTATGACGGGCCACTGTTAGAACAGTTACAATTGGAATTAAAGACATATATGAGACAATTGACTGCTATACATGAAGCTATTCATTCACAGGAACAAAACAGGGGACCCAGAGAAGAGGAAGAAGTTCCCTGTCTGGTGGTACCTGGAGACCAGGTATACCTAAGAGTCTTTAGGAGAAGGTGGAATGAGCCACGAAGAGAAGGACCTTATACTGTAGTAAGAGCAACCCCCACAGCAGTACAGGTAGAGGGCAGCACAACCTGGTATCATTTGAATCATTGCACCCGAGTCCCAAGGCTGAGACCTAGAAGGCAAGAGGAGGAAATAGATAGTCCAGAAGGGAGTCAAGAGGAGATAGCTCAAGATGCCCCAGAAGAGCAGGGAACTGAAAGTGAAGATATTAACATTGATGAACCTCATTCTAGGGAGACTGAACACGCTGAGCCAAGGGATGAAATGCCGGAGCGGAATGATGGACAGCCTTCAGAGGACCTGGAGCCTGAAGGTGAGAGAGCTCCTAGTATTGGTCTTTCTGGTGATACACCTCATGCAGCAGCTTCCCCAGACACAATGCCTCCAGGCGAACAATCCCCTGGAGAAGGACCCTCTGCTGATGAACCATACAACTTTGTCACACTCAACCTCCAAGACATCGGCATCCCAGGAATCGACCTCCCAGAAAATGACTTCCCAGACATTGACCTCCCAGAAATTAATCCCCCAGACACTGATTTACCAGACCTCTCAAGCTTTGAGTGGGATGAGTCACCCTAACCTGACTCAACCAACACAAGGTAACAAAGCACGCAGACATAATGTAAAAAGATCCCTGCAGAAAGCTATGACTATTCATGAAGATTATACCCAAACTGAAGTTGATTTGGAAGTAGAACTACAAAAAGAAAAACTGTTGGATGATGCCTATCATAATGAATGGTATAAATGGGCAGTGTATACTGTAAGACAGGTAAAACAAGGCACATGTGTATTATGCTCACCCTCACCTTTGAAGAAGTTAAGAATAGTACCAAACCAATATGACTACATGCAGTGTGCCAGATTTAATTCACAATATTGTAACAGAACTGGACATGTAATTCCATACTGTCCAGCTGAGTGCCTGGCCATGTTAGGGAACCACTATTATCAAAGATTTTATAACCAGGAGGGTTGGGGAAGTGCATGCAAGGAGCTTGACGTAAGAATAGATAAAGCCAATTAGGAGACCCCACAAAATTACATTCTGGATAAAACATTGGAGTATGAATGTTTTAACAAAACTATGGGCTATCGAAATGTAGGAACCTTTCAAGGTAAATGTGCTATAATTTGGCACCTGGATTATGAGATGTACAACGAGACAAACGTATATAAATCCTCTAGCTCAATATATGCCACAGCAACAATAAATAAAAACATGACAGTAACAGGTGCTCATGAAAACTGCGAGAATGCTACCTTATCCTTTCCCCTAATTGGACCACTTGAAAATCAAACTGAAGCAGTAGCTGACTTCTTTTGGCTATGTGGGGGTAAACGACTAAGAGCCACCCTAGTTGATTGGAAAGGACTCTGTGCCAGGGTGAGGCTAGCTCAAGGAATAGGAATTGTAAACTGGGATCTCAATGAGGAAGAAACAATAGAAAAGTTGAGTAGACATAAGCACAGAGCTAAGAGAGCTTATACCCCAGATCCCAATGTTAAAATTGATGCAATTGAACAGCCTAGAGGAATACCACATGAATTTAAGGCTAGGGATGAAATAAAGTCAGGGTTTGAATCATTTCTTCTATGGGTACCTGTTAATAAGAATACTGAATGTATAAATTACATATACTACAATCAGCAAAAATTTATTAATTATACGGATGATGCACTTGAGGCGCTAGACCAACAATTAAAAGCCACCAGCAAAATGACATGGCAAAATAGGCAAGCCCTGAATTGGTTATTGGCAGATAAAGGAGGAGTATGTGTAATTTTTGGGACTGACTGCTGCACCTTTATTCCTAATAACACAGCCCCCGATGGAACTTTCACTAGGGCTATGAAGAAACTGAAGGCGCTAAGACAAGAGGCTGCTGAAAATGCGGGAAGGGACAGAAATATTGGATACTGGTTTGATTCTTTGTTTGGAGCCTGGAAAGAGTGGCTGATTAAGGTGGGGATAATAATAGTTGTGGTTGTTGTTGTTGCTCTTCTGCTGTTCTGTTGCGTTATACCTTTTCTCAGATCCATGTTGGCCACTGCAGCTGCTCAGTCAATGACCCGAGCCAAGCAGATGATCAATGTGTCGGTTAACAGAGACAGAGTTGACATTGGATGCAACTCAGGAGTCTATCCTATTGGACCAGGCCTGGATGAGTTAGATGAGTTCTAATGAAAAAAGGTAAAAGGACTGGGGGTACCTGTTAATTTTGTTATAAGGTTTTTGACTTTGTTTTTTGACAAGAGAGGGAGTTAGAAAACTCTGTCTTTCTTTTTGGGGGTAAAAATAGGAAGCTTGTTAGAACATGCATGGGTAGAGTAGGGAGTTAGTAAGATGGGCAGTTATGCATTTATTTTAAGGGCCCCCGTCCTGTATATCCTATACTTATAATCATGTTAAGATATGTTTTTATATAATCACACTGCTGTCACAAATTTAAATGCAAGACTGAAGGGAAATAGAAGGTTTAAAACAGAACATTACCCGTGATATGAGGTGATGTAATTGTATGCAAAAGAAATGAGAGTGCTTTTGTTATTTTTTGATCACTTTATCCACCTTTTTACATATATGGGCATATTACAGTAACAAACGTAGAAGCCTTGACATTGTGTGCATTTAGACTACTGGAACTGTTGTATATAAGATGTAAAAGAGGAATTATTTGCAAGCGCGGTCATCTACTGTTGTTTCAACAAAGGGCAGACTCAACTGGTGGTTTAAAAACCCGCTGTCTGCTCCAACACCAGATAGCGCCCTAGGCACTGCCAGGGCACCTCTGGCAACAGTGTAGCAACCCAGATAGCGCCACGGGCCACCAGGAAGCGCCTGGATGGTTCCTCTGGCATCGTGGGACAATTGTAACTTCGAGACTATACACTGTATGATGAATACACTGAATGTTTGAAGCTGCTTTGTCCATATAGAGAATGATGGTTTGACAGGAAGGCGAGATCTTTTACTCCACTCCAGACAAATGGGGGTGGAGATGTTTGGTCTCACTCTTCCTCCAGGGTGTACCTCTGTGATAACAGGTCTATTGGTAGAATGACTGGATGGTCTAAATTGATCATATTGGTAGGATATGAAAGAGACCTGCTCATGGAGATACATCCTGGGAAAATTGAAGGTGGGACTAGAGTTAGTCCCAAAGGAGGGATGTGTTGGAGAATTCTGTTACCCCTCCTCTATCTGATGCTCAAGTCTAAATGCTGTAATGCTGAGCAACAGTAGGCCATAGGTAGGGTGACCAGACGTCCCGTTTTTCCCGGGACAGTCCCGTATTTCAACTCTAATTTTAGTGTCCCGACTTATTATGAAAAAATCATGTTTTGTCCCGTATTTCATCGTTAATATATATTTTAGGTTTTTTATTTTATTTTATTTTTTCCTGAGTGATAGCGCGAGTACTCTTCGAAATAGCCTAATAATAAAACTAGCAAATCACCTCATATATTTTCCTCATAGAGAAAACATTTTTTCATCCAATAAGAGAAGGCAGAAGGACAATTCCATCCAATCACAATTCACTCAATTAACTTGCATTTAGTGAAGGCGGAATCCGACGTCACAGTTAAGTATATATGAGACGAGAGCACACGGATAAGCTTGACTCAGGTGCAAAGATGTCAAAGAAGCGTACATGTACATTTAATGAGGATCTTCAAAAAGAGTTTAAATTTCTCAAAAGAGAGTCACTATCAGAGGCAAGTAAATTAAGATGCGACATTTGCGGGGCTCGCTTTTCCATTGCTCACGGAGGCCGAGCCGACATTACGCAGCATATGCACACAAAAAAGCACATGGACGCTCCTAAAAGTAAGTGTGCTACTCCAAGTGTCAGCGAATTTTTTGTGAAGCAAAGTTGCGAATCTGATAAAGTGCATGCAAGTGAAGGACTTTTTGCATACCATTCTGTTATTCATGGCCATAGTTTTCGGTCAGCTGACTGCACTGCAAAATTGATCAAGAAATTGTATGATCCGAAATTTTCTTCTGCTCGCACTAAATCTGAGCCTATAATATGCAACGTTCTTGGTCCTTTGTCAGAGGAAGAAGTTCAGCATGATTTGGACAAGTGCTCCTGTGTCACATTAACTGTGGATGCATCCAACCACAAAGACATTAAATTGTTTCCTGTGCTTGTGCGATACTTCAAGCCACTAGAGGGTGTAAAGGTCAAGATAATTGAATTTTCATCTCTGCCAGGTGAGACATCTGATTTGCAAACTGTCTACATTTCCCATGTCATTGAAAAACATGGGCTTGATCAGAAATTAGTTGCACTTTGTGCTGATAACACTAACACAAACTTTGGTGGTGTTAAAAGAGCTGGTAAATGCAATATCTGGAGAAAGCTGCAAATGCAGCTAGGAAGGGATATTCTGGGCATTGGCTGTAATGCACACATCATCCACAATACCCTGCAAACAGCAGTGGATTGCTTTGGTGGTGTTAAAAGAGCTGGTAAAGGCAATATCTGGAGAAAGCTGCAAATGCAGCTAGGAAGGGATATTCTGGGCATTGGCTGTAATGCACACATCATCCACAATACCCTGCAAACAGCAGTGGATTGCTTACCAATTGATTTGGAGTGTTTTGCTGTGAAGGTATACAAATACTTTCATATCTATACAGTGCGCGTAAGGGAGCTCAAGGAGTTTTGTGACTTTGTACAGCTGGACTATCAAAAATTACTGCAGCATGGTAGCACACGTTTCCTCTCTCTTGGTCCAGCTCTTGAACGAATTCTACACCTTTTTGATGGTCTACGTGCATACTTTCTTTCTCAAGAAAAGTGGCCAAAGTTTCTAAAAGACACATTCAGCAGCCCTTGCACAAAACTTTGGCTTGGATTTGCACTTAAGCAAACTGCAGCTTTCCATCGTGCACTGGCGACAGTAGAGCAAGAAAATATATCTGCCACAGAAGTGGCTTTGCACATTTATGATCTGAGAAATGTCTTGCAGGCCAGGCTGGAGGAATCATTCATTCCCTCTGACATCAAAACACAGTTAGACACCCTTGTTGAAGCTGGTGACATAAAAGCTGATGATTTTTATTGTGCAGTGAGAAGCTTTTACTCAGCATCAGTGGATTACCTTGACAATTGGAGCTGCTCACTGGAGAATACAAGAGAACTAGAGTGGGTCCTACTGAGAAGTTTTCCAGAATGGAGAGACATTCAGAGCAGCCTCAGCAAGTTCTACTCAGGAATACCTGCTCTCACATCAGTTGACGAAACCATGCTCTTTGATGAGTGGGCCTGTGCTAAAAACATTGTCACTTGTCACATCACTGAGTGGAACAAAAACAAGGTGGCTGTGTCTGATAGATGGACAGACGTGTTTAGTGAGATGGGGAGCAAGTCACTCAACTTTGGAATCTTATCTTTGGCTGTGGAGTTTGTTTTATGCCTGCCTGGTACATCTGCACCTTTGGAGCGTGTGTTCTCGTTAATGAATGCATCATGGACGGATGAAAAATCTCGACTGAGTGTAACAACAATGAAGGCAATACTTTTCGTACAAATTAATTTCGGACTGGACTGCTCCGCATTTTATGATAAACTCTTAAAAGACAAGCGCACGCTGGCAAAAATTGGTTCCAGTGAAAAATACAAAACAGCAAGAGTGAATGATCCTGTTGAACCATCTTGTTCCCACTGATCTGCAATTTTATGTAAGTCTACATTTATTTTTTTACATAGCTAACAATATTATTAAGTGTAAATACTTGTATGTGTGCAGTAGGTGTTGTGGGTCTGTGGGTTCTGTGTCTGTCCCGTATTCCACTCTGAGAAATCTGGTCACCCTAGCCATAGGGCAATGTAGAGTTGGAAAAGTACCTAAAAACCTATGTAATGCATAGATGAAGTTGGTGCAAGGTACAGGAAAGTACTAAAAAACATATATGATGTAATTTTTAAAAAAACTATACCTGTGATACTCCGCCACCAATAGAAATAAGGCCTCGGAGCATGTGATCTTAATGGTGGCGTGATACCAAGGAGGAGCAATGTGTAAGAGATAACGGTACAAACACTAATTGGACACTGGCGATAAGAAAGATGTATAAAATCTATGTTTCAACCACTGTAAGATCAGATGATTCAGCTGACCATCTCACTTTGTTGAATTGCTCAATAAAGTTCTTCTTCTGAGACCTGGAACTTCAACTCTGAAAACTTTTTGAAGACTAACTCCTACTAGACTCTGAAAAACTACTGATCAGGACCAGAGACCAGCAATTAGTCACGACAGTAGCTGTCAGTTCACCAAAAACTCTCAGTCCTGCCGATCGACTGTCCTGCACAGAGCTGGATTGGTGACCCCTGTGTGCTATACATTATTATTATATTTAAATTCATTTTGGAAGTGTCATTATAATAATTGCAAGCTATTGTTGTCTCTGGATCAAGAGGGTGCATATTTTCAGCTGCTTTTGCACCTTTTCAGAGGACACTTTAGGTGTCTGGCCCTCATTAAAACCTCTGCTGGCAGTGGTGGGATTCGAACCCACGCCCCCAAAGACTGGACAGACATCCAGCGCCTTAGACCCCTCGGCCACGCTACCTCGGTTTGGCCACTCTAGTGGGCCATTCTCTGGCCATTAAATTTCAGAAATAGAGAAATTGTTGGGTGTGGACCTTCATCGTCAGGCTCTGAAGCCCGCAGAGTTCGGCCAAGGAAGGCAAAAACGGCTGAGTTTTGAAGAGACTGGGAGCAAGTAGTGTCACTTCTCCAGTCTTTTCACAATTGCCTTCTAAAATGTAGACTTGGCAGCGGTGGGATTTGAACCTACGTCCCCGAAGAGACTGGAGCCTTAATCCAGCGCCTTAGAGCGCTCGGCCACGCTACCTTGTAAGAATGCCTTCCGTGGGCCATTTTCGCCATTTTTTTCTTTTAGTGTCTCACTTCTCCATAGTTAAATCAGTTGAAATTCTTCATGCCTTGAAGGAGCTCCTCGACAGGTGGAAAGGCCTACTAAGTAGAGGGGGGATGCAGTTACACTCTTGGAGGCCCCCCTCCCTGCTGATTGCAATTCCATCTCTAATCAAACACAACTGAATTACCTAATCAAAGCCTTTGGGCCATACTCCAAAATGGCAGCCAGATGTGTCGCAGTTAAACTCAAAATCAAGAGGTAGCTGTCAGTTCACCAAAAACTCTCAGTCCTGCCGATCGACTGTCCTGCACAGAGCAGGATTGGGCACCCCTGTGTGCTATACATTATTATTATATTTAAAATTCATTTTTGAACTGTCATTATAATAATTGCAAGTTATTGTTGTCTCTGATTTTAGAGGGTGCATATTTTCAGCCGCTTTTGCACCTTTTCAGAGCACACTTTAGGTGTCTGGCCCTCATTAAAACCTCTGCTGGCAGTGGTGGGATTCGAACCCACGCCCCCAAAGACTGGAGCCTACATCCAGCGCCTTAGACCCCTCGGCCACGCTACCTCAGTTTGGCCACTCTAGTGGGCCATTAAATTTCAGAAATAGAGAAATTGTTGGGTGTGGACCTTCATCGTCAGGCTCTGAAGCCCGCCGAGTTCGGCCAAGGAAAGCAAAAACGGCTGAGTTTTGAAGAGACTGGGAGCAAGCAGTGTCACTTCTCCAGTCTTTTCACAGGTGCCTTCTAAAATGCATACTTGGCAGCGGTGGGATTTGAACCCATGCCCCCGAAGAGACTGGAGCCTTAATCCAGCGCCTTAGACCGCTCGATCACACTACCTTGTAAGAATGCCTTCTGTGGGCCATTTTCGCCAATTTTTTCTTTTAGTGTCTCACTTCTCCATAGTTAAGTCAGTTGAAATTCTTCATACCTTGAAGGAGCTCCTTGACAGGTGGAAAGGCCTACTAAGTAGAGGGGGGACGCAGTTACACTCTTGGAGGCCCCCCTCCCTGAAGATTGCAATACCATCTTTAATCAAACACAACTGAATTACCTAATCAAAGCCTTTGGGCCATACTCCAAAATGGCAGCCAGATATGTCGCAGTTCAACTCAAAATCAAGAGGTAGCTGTCAGTTCACCAAAAACTCTCAATGAGTCAAATTTGCAAACTCCATTATTAAAGACCAGGGGTGCCCAGTCCTGCCGATAAACTGTACTGCACAGAGTAGGATTGGGCACCCCTGTGTGCTATACATTATTATTAGGGGCCAAGCCCCGAAGGGGCTGAGCCACCTATTGTATCTGTTAGTTAGGGGCCAAGCCCCGAAGGGGCTGAGCCACTTATTGTATCTGTTAGTTAGGGGCCAAGCCCCGAAGGGCAAGGCACCTATTGTATCTGTTAGTTTTCTTCTTATTATTATTATTAGGGGCCAAGCCCGAAGGGCAAGGCACCTATTGTATCTGTTAGTTTTCTTCTTCTTATTATTATTATTATTTGTATTATTATTATTATTATTATTCCGCAAATGGGAGTCTATGGCAGCCCTATGAACCGTAAGTAGGAAAATTATGAAATTTGGCACACTTGTAGTGATGCTAATGAATAGTAATTGGACCAATTTTTGACCCTCTAGAACCAACTCTATAGCGCCACCACCAGTTCTACAATTCAACATCGAAATGGTCATAACTTTTGAACCCTTTGATCTAGAGACATGAAACTTAGTCTACCTGATTCCACTCATCATGCTGATCACAACCAATCCCTTATATTAATACCCCGCCCATTACAGTAGTGGCCATTTTGAAATGTGCAGTATTCATTTTTTGAATTTTGTCCAATTTTGTCCAAACATGTGCTCAAATAATCTTCAGACTGAGCCGCATAAAAGTACTGTTCCCGATTTTTTTTATTAATCTTTGTTCAAAAGTTATGGTGTTGCAAGCTTAACGAGGTCCACCCAAAATTGGCTAAGAGGCTGTATCTAGGCCAAAGTTTGATCAATCGAAACGAAAATTGGTACACTTCATCGTAAGCATGTGTTGAGGTTCCATGCCAACGTTGGGAACAGCGACACCTACGGGTGATGAGATATGCAAAATTGCTATTTTGGACAATAACTTTTGAACACTTTGTCAGAAAATCATAATTGTGGTATCTATGGATTCCTTGTGTCATGCCGAATCCGTGGATATCAATTTTGCCATGGTGGGATGTACCCCGTGTCCGCCATTTTGAATTTTGTCATAATTTGCAATATCTTTTAAACTATTTGAAATTTCTTCACCAAATTTGGTATGGATCACCATTAGCATGGCCCGGAGGGACCTGAGAAGTTTGATCACAGCGCCACCTAGTGTTCCAGAGATATCATTGTTTTTTTAAAAAACGCTTATAACTTTTGCTAACATTGCTTGAAATTTGATTTCTTTATGTCAATATATTCCTTGGGTCTATATTGGGTCTAATAATCTCATATGTTATTTTTCAACAATGTGACTGGTCGCCATATTGGAGCGAATGTAAAACAGTTTTTTAGCTACTCCTCCTTCAGAATTTGTCCAAAATTGTCCAAAATTTGCTCAAAGGATCTTTGGACCGAGCCGCATAGAAGTACTGTTCCCGATTTTTTTGCTATACTGGAAAAAAAAAGTTATGATGTCGCAAATTTAACAAGGTCGACCCAACATTGGTTCACAGGCTGTAACTTGTGAACAGTTTGTCACAAAATCATAAAATTGGTGTCTATCGATTCCTTGTGTCATGTCAAATCCGAGGATATCTATTTTGCCAGGATTGGATGTACCACGTCATAAGCTAAATTAGCATTAAGCTAGCTTAGCATGCTAATCTGGTTAACGAGCCATGGAACTTTTTTGTGAACTCATTCTCACACTGAAACCTCTAATCAGCAGGCTGGTGAACATGCTTGAGTGATTAGCTCAACGTGTTACACCACGGATCCCGATGCTCAGCGTCGTGGGTTCGCAACTCAGTGTGACATGTGCCCAGACCGCATGAGGTACTGTGGCAGGAAAAGATGCAGAAGTTGCATCTGTTCCAGGCATTGTGCCTAAGAATGGTCTCATCTGAAGCTATCACATACAACATGCAGTGCTTTTATGTAAAATTAATTGTTCTTCTTCACCCAGAATGGTTGTCAGTGGCAGCCCTTTGAACCACAAGTAGGAAAATTATGAAATTTGACAAACTTTTAGTGATGGTCATGAATACCAATTTGACCAAATTTTGAGTCTCTAGAACCAACTCTATAGCGCCACCACCAGTTCAAAAATTAAACATTAAAATGGTTATAACTTTTGAACCCTTAGATCTTGAAAAATTAAACTTAATACACCTGAATCCACTCATTATGATGACTGCAATCAATATCGTACATTAAGACTCCGCCCATTACAGTAGTGGCCATTTTGAAAAGTACAGTAATCAGTTTTTTTGCTACTCCTCCTTCAAATTTTGTCCAATTTTGTCCAAACACTTGCTCAAATGATCTTTGGACTGAGCTGCACAGAAATGACTCAACAGAATTTCATGCCATACTGGTTAAAAAAAAAGTCATGATGTTGCAAACTTAACGAGGTTGACCCAAAATTGGTTCAGAGGCTGTATCTCAGCCAAAGTTTAATCAATCGAAACGGAAATTGGTACGCTTCATCGAAACCATGATCTGAGTGTCCATGCCAAAGTTGGGAACAGCGCCACCTACAGGTCATGAGATCTGGTAAAAATGGCTATTTTGGCCAATAACTTTTGAACAGTTTGTCAGAAAATCATAAATGTGGTATCAATGCATTCCTTGTGTCATGTTGAATCCGCAGATACTGATTATTACAGATACCAAAATTTAGTATGGATCATCAACACCATGTCCTGAAGGTACATGAGAAGTTTGAACAGAGCGCCACCTAGTTTTCCAGAAATATACGTTTTTTTTGCCAAAACGCTTAAAACTTTTGAAATCATAGTTAAAAATTTGATTGCTTTATG
This sequence comes from Siphateles boraxobius, assembly GCF_051911475.1. Classification (NCBI taxonomy): domain Eukaryota; kingdom Metazoa; phylum Chordata; class Actinopteri; order Cypriniformes; family Leuciscidae; genus Siphateles; species Siphateles boraxobius. The sequence goes on along the minus strand of NW_027508722.1, from coordinate 4,846,591 downwards.
TCATTATATTTGTTGGTTTATGCACTTGAACTATGGACCTTCTGCATCTTAGTAAAAACACAACTTCACCGTGGCGCAATGAGATGAGTGACAGGCTTCTGACACAGAGATAGTGGGTTTGAGCCCCATGTTATACAACTTTAGATTATTGTGTAATTTGGAGCCAATTGCTGCAGTTCTACCTTCAACAACTTAAGTCTCTGTAAAATTAAGCAAACCACAGTGTATGAGTATAAAGCAAATGCTGAGTAAAGCAAGAGGCTATAACTTTGAAGATTGTTTAATCAAATCCAATGTGTAGCAATCGTTAAAATATGTGAATTGTGCAATGTTCAAAAGATTCCTAGTAAAATAATAGATTAAAAAGTTGGCCGAGATAACGTTTAAGCTCGCTTGTGAAAGTTTGGACCTGAAAGTTTGAAGAAGGTTGAAGTAGTTTGAAGTTTAAAGTAGTTTTCAGGATTGTAATTCCATTGAAATGGTGGTAGTGTTTTTTTTTTATTTTTATTTTTTTAATGAATGGCAAATATTGATTTAAGTCATATTTTCTAAAGCTATTGAAATTAGGTTAATTTTGTCCATTATGTTCTGAAATGCTACTGATTTATTTATTTTTATGGCAAAGCTTTGTTAAATGTTGTTTCATGTCGTTTTTTTCTTCAATTTTATTAAAGCAAATGTGTCAATTCTTGGAATATGTGACCTTTATTGCATGGGCTTATCTTACATTTGGAAAGTTGTGTGCATTCTTCTAGCCATTCTTAACTAGGCACTAAGTTTAGTTTCACAAACCATACTGGGAAAAGCAAGTAGTGTAACCATAAGTGTCATTGTGAATAACTAAAGAAACGGTTATTATTCTTTTCTATATAGATTTAAATATGCAACAATAGTGCTTTAAAATCACTTCTTAAAAGGCCCACTCTAATTTGCTTACTTTATCCAATGTGCTCAAAGGTATTTAAACTAAAAATAACTTATTTTTAATTCACATTTTTATCACCTCCCACAATATTGTTTCTAGGCAGCATTAAAAAAACATAATTGTAGTAGACATTATCAAAGGTGACTGTCAAAGTAATGTACTTATAGCAAAAATATAGGTTAAAGTTGCATACGGCAGTTAACACATGTAATTCCAATTTCTTTTCCCTGAGATAACATGTATGAATTTATAAGGATATTAAACAATCTTTATCAATTACGTCAAAAAAATATATCAAAGTCCATACAAAAAACTTGATTATTCGTCAGGTCACAATTGTGACCATTAGCAGAACAAAGAGAGGCTAGGTATATGGTGTTAATGGATTTATAAACTGACAAACTTCTACAGTTTAAAGACCAGGTTCAATAATTGTTTTAAGCTTTAGTTAATAGTGTTGTATTACATTAAAGGCACACTATGCAAAATTTTCATTTGTGAAACAGTGACCCCAGGAGTCGCTGTGGAGTACTTGTATTTTTTCTGAGCATTAACTTCCACAGATTAATTGTTCACCACAAGACAAGTTATATGTGCTAACAAAGTTAATAGGGTCAATTTTGATTTCATGTCAACTTTAAAACAGAGTTGGCATCATCTCTTCACAGAAGTTAGCATCATCTGAAATCCTCATACAAGGCTGGATCCAAATTGGAGATGACATAATATCTAATATGCCCATGACAATTTAGAAACTGAAAATAGAACATAAAAATATGTATTAGATCTAATAGAACAAAATGACAAAATTATAAAATGCATTGCGTGAATTCTTGTTTAAAGAGATGTGTTTAATCTACAATTAAACTAGGACTGTTTGTCAGAATAGTGAACATTATCAGGAAACCTCTTCCAGACTTTAGGACAAAACATTCTCTCCTTTAGTGCAGTTCAATATCCTAAGTAGTACCAAAAGTCCAGAATTGTAAGATTCCTACAAGAACCTGTTAATCTTAATAAATAGAGATGAGGAACATCAGTACAAAATCAGTTAAATACACTAAATCTAAACCATTTAGAACCTTTAGATGATGACAAAACTTCGTAATCAATACAGAACTTAAGTAATAATTGTAAAAATGAAAATATGTTGTAATATAATATTTTATTAATCTATACACTGCATCTTGGACTAACTTTATTTATTAAAGGTGCAGGACAACCACCTAACAGTGAATCACAATAATATAAACTAAACTCATTAAACATAACATGCTGTCCATTTAAATACTAAATCTTCATTTTGAGTTGATTCTCATTTGAACTATGGAACTTCTACATCTATGGAAACACATGTCTTCCCAGGGGCTCAATGAGATGAGTGACAGGCATATGACCCAGAGAGTGTGGGTTCAAGTCCTTTGTCTTACAACTTTATAAAGTTGTGTCATTTCAATTCCTTTATCATACTGAAAAGCATTGTACTATTCTTTCTTCCTATTAAATATAACGTGGGTTTCATTTATATGCAAAGTCTTTATTTTGAGTTCATTCTCTTTTTAACTACTGAACCTTAGCAGCTGGATGAACTCATTTCTTCTGTGAGGTAAGAAGTTTATAAGTAAGAATACTTTGGTTATTAAAGTTTCTTTTAAAGTTTTGAAAGCAAAGTATTTTTAAGTACTTTTTGAACCCATGGAACCATTGAAGGCTTGGCCCCGTAAGGCTGCTTGCAGCTTTAATTATTATTATTATTATTATTATTATTATTCCGCAAATGGGAGTCTATGGCAGCCCTATGAACCGTAAGTAGGAAAATGATGAAATTTGGCACACTTGTAGTGATGCTAATGAATAGTAATTGGACCAATTTTTGACCCTCTAGGACCAACTCTATAGCGCCACCACCAGTTCAAAAATTCAATATTGAAATGGTTATAACTTTTGAACCCTTTGATCTAGAGACATGAAACTTAGTCCACCTGATTCCACTCATCATGCTGATCACAACCAACCCCTTACATTAAGACCCCGCCCATTACAGTAGTGGCCATTTTGAAATGTACAGTATTCAGTTTTTTCGCTACTCCTCCTTCAAATTTTGTCCAATTTTGTCCAAACATATGCTCAAATGATCTTCGGACTGAGCCGCATAAAAGTACTGATCTCGATTTTTTTTATTCATCTTTGTTCAAAAGTTATGGTGTTGCAAACTTAACGAGGTCCACCCTAAAATTGGCTAAGAGGCTGTATCTCGGCCAAAGTTTGATCAATCGAAACGAAAATTGGTACACTTCATCGTAAGCATGTGTTGAGGTTCCATGCCAAAGTTGGGAACAGCGCCATCTACGGGTGATGAGATATGCAAAATTGCTATTTTGGCCAATAACTTTTGAACACTTTGTCAGAAAATCATAATTGTGGTATCTATGGATTCCTTGCGTCATGATGAATCCGTGGATATCAATTTTGCCATGGTGGGATGTACCCCGTGTCCGCCATTTTGAATTTTGTCATAATTTGCAATATCTTTTAAACTATTTGAAATTTCTTCACCAAATTTGGTATGGATCACCATTAGCATGGCACGGAGGTACCTGAGAAGTTTGATCACAGCGCCACCTAGTGTTCCAGAGATATCATTGTTTTTTGAAAAAACGCTTATAACTTTTGCTAACATTGCTTAAAATTTGATTTCTTTATGTCAATATATTCCTTGGATTAGGTCAATTTCAACGATATCTCATATGTTATTTTTCAACAATGTGACTGGTCGCCATATTGGAGCGAATGTAAAACAGTTTTTTCGCTACTCCTCCTTCAGAATTTGTCCAAAATTGTCCAAAATTTGCTCAAATTATCTTTAGACCGAGCCGCATAGAAGTACTGTTCCCGATTTTTTTGCTATACTTGAAAAAAAAAGTTATGATGTCGCAAATTTAACAAGGTCGACCCAACATTGGTTCACAGGCTGTAACTTGTGAACAGTTTGTCACAAAATCATAAAATTGGTGTCTATCGATTCCTTGTGTCATGTCGAATCCGAGGATATCTATTTTGCCAGGATTGGATGTACCACGTCATAAGCTAAATTAGCATTAAGCTAGCTTAGCATGCTAATCTGGTTAACGAGTCATGGAACTTTTTTGTGAACTCATTCTCACACTGAAACCTCTAATCAGCAGGCTGGTGAACATGCTTGAGTGATTAGCTCAGCGTGTTACACCACGTATCCCGATGCTCAGCGTCGTGGGTTCGCAACTCAGTGTGACACGTGCCCAGACCGCATGAGGTACTGTGGCAGGAAAAGATGCAGAAGTTGCATCTTTTCCAGGCATTGTGCCTAAGAATGGTCTCATCTGAAGCTATCACATACAACATGCAGTGCTTTTATGTAAAATTAATTGTTCTTCTTCACCCAGAATGGTTGTCAGTGGCAGCCCTATGAACCACAAGTAGGAAAATTATGAAATTTGACAAACTTTTAGTGATGGTCATGAATACCAATTTGACCAAATTTTGAGTCTCTAGAACCAACTCTATAGCGCCACCACCAGTTCAAAAATTCAACATTAAAATGGTTATAACTTTTGAACCCTTAGATCTTGAAAAATTAAACTTAAAACACCTGAATCCACTCATTATGATGATTGCAATCAATATTGTACATCAAGACTCCGCCCATTACAGTAGTGGCATTTTGAAAAGTACAGTAATCAGTTTTTTTGCTACTCCTCCTTCAAATTTTGTCCAATTTTGTCCAAACACTTGCTCAAATGATCTTTGGACTGAGCTGCACAGAAATGACTCAACAGAATTTCATGCCATACTGGTTAAAAAAAAAGTCATGATGTTGCAAACTTAACGAGGTTGACCCAAAATTGGTTCAGAGGCTGTATCTCAGCCAAAGTTTAATCAATCGAAACGGAAATTGGTACGCTTCATCGAAACCATGATCTGAGTGTCCATGCCAAAGTTGGGAACAGCGCCACCTACAGGTCATGAGATCTGGTAAAAATGGCTATTTTGGCCAATAACTTTTGAACAGTTTGTCAGAAAAGCATAAATGTGGTATCAATGCATTCCTTGTGTCATGTTGAATCCGCAGATACCGATTTTTACAGATACCAAAATTGAGAATGGATCATCAACACCATGTCCTGAAGGTACATGAGAAGTTTGAACAGAGCTAGTTTTCCAGAAATATACGTTTTTTTTTTGCCAAAACGCTTAAATCTTTTGAAATCATAGTTAAAAATTTGATTGCTTTATGTCATTATATTTGTTGGTTTATGCACTTGAACTATGGACCTTCTGCATCTTAGCAAAAACACAACTTCACAGTGGCGCAATGAGATGAGTGACAGGCTTCTGATACAGAGATAATGGGTTTGAGCCACATTTGTTATACAACTTTAGATGATTGTGTAATTTGGAGCCAATTGCTGCAGTTCTACCTTCAACAACTTAAGTCTCTGTAAAATTAAGCAAACCACAGTGTATGAGTATAAAGCAAATGCTCAGTAAAGCAATAGCCTATAACTTTGAAGATTGTTTAATCAAATCCAATGTGTAGCAATCGTTAAAACATGTGAATTGTGCAATGTTCAAAAGATTCCTAGTAAAATAATGGATTAAAAAGTTGGCCGAGATCAGAATGGAATCAGAATGAATCAGAATGGGGGGTTTTAATCGCCTTGAATATTTACAGACAAGGAATTTACTTTGGCAGGAGGTGCATACATATAACATACAACATATAAGGTACATGCTATAATAACACCACAAATGTGCCCACATGGGGTATCCAATAAAGCAATGGTGCAAATATGCCAAAGTGCAACAATAGCAATAAGTTCAAGTTTAAAGCCAGTGTCACTGAGAGCTCAAGGCCTTGTTAAGGAGACCAGTAGCAGAAGGGAAAAAACTGTTCTTATGACGTGAGGTGCTGGTCTTGACGGACCGCAGCCTTCTGCCAGAGGGGAGTAGCTGAAACAGGGAATTACCAGGATGGGAGGGATCTGCCACAATCTTCTTCGCCCGTTTCAGCGCCCTTGAGGAGTACAAGTCCTCGAGGGAAGGCAGATTGCAACCAATCACCTTCTCCGCAGTGCGGATGATACGCTGCAGTCTGCTCTTATCCTTGGCCGTGGCAGCAGCATGCCATGTGGTGATGGAGGAGGTAAGAATGGACTCTATGATGGCTGTATAAAAGTGAACCATCATTGTCTTCGGGAGCTTGAATTTCTTCAGTTGCCGTAGGAAAAACATCCGCTGAAGTGCTTTCTTGGCGAGGGAGCTGATGTTCAGTTCCCACTTTAGGTTCTGGGAGAGGATAGTGCCCAGGAAACAGAAGGACTCCACAATGTTTACTGGGGAGTCACACAGGTTGATGGGAGTAGGTGGGGCTGTACTCCTTCTAAAGTCCACTACCATCTGCACTGTCTTTAGAGCATTGAGCTCTAAATTGTTCTGACTACACCAGGACACCAGGTTGTCAACTTCCCACCTGTAGTCAGACTCATCCCCATCAGAGATGAGCCCAATGAGGGTGGTGTCATCCGCAAACTTCAAGAGTTTGACGGATGGGTGACTGGAGGTGCAGCTGTTGGTGTATAGGGAGAAAAGCTGAGGAGAAAGGACGCAGCCCTGAGGGGAGCCGGTGCTGATAAACTGGGGGTCAGAGACTTGTGACCCCAGCTTAACGCACTGCTTCCTGTCAGACAGAAAGTCCGTAATCCACCTACAGGTAGAATCCGGTATATTGAGCTTGGTGAGCTTGTCCTGTAACAGGGCAGGGATGATGTTATTAAAGGCGGAACTGAAGTCCACAAACAAGATCCTGGCATAGGTTGCCGGAAAGTCCAGGTGCTGGAGGGTGAAGTGCAGAGCCATGTTGATTGCGTCATCCACAGACCTATTGGCTCTGTAGGAAAACTGCAGGGGATCCAGGAGAGAGTCTGTGATAGATTTGAGGTGGGCCAGCACCAACCGCTCAAAGGACTTCATTACCACCGAGGTCAAGGCGACGGGTCTGTAGTCATTATGTCCTATAGGCCTTGGCTTTTTGGGCACAGGGATAATGGTGGAGGACTTAAGACAAGCTGGTACATGGCATGTCTCCAGAGAGGTGTTGAAGATGGTGGTAAACACAGGAGACAGCTGGTCCGCACAGTGCTTAAGGGTGGCTGGAGAGATGGAGTCTGGCCCGGCTGATTTTCATGGGTTCTGCTTCTTGAAGAGTCTGTTTACTTCACCCTCTTGAATGAAGAGAGCCAACGCTGTGGTATGGGGAGGGAGCTCTGGTGAAGAGGGATGTAGAACAGGACTGCCCAATTGCCTGTCGAATCTACAGTAAAATAAATTCAGGTTGTTAGCCAAGCGAGAGTCATTAGTGGTGTGGGGGGCTCTGGGCTTATAGTTTGTAATCTGCCTAAGCCCTCTCCAGACAGAAGCGGAGTCGTCAACAGAGAACTGGTGCTGCAGCCTCTCTGAGTACAGTCGTTTAGCCTCCTTCACGGCTTTTTCAAACCTGTTTTTCGACTCCTTGAATCTATCTCTATCCCCACTCCTAAATGCTTCCTCTTTCTCCACCCTCAACCTTCTGAGTTTGCCTGAAAACCAGGGCTTATCGTTGTTAAAATGCACCCTGGTGCGTGTTGGAATACAGCAGTCTTCACAGAAACTGATATATGCTGTTACAGCATCTGTGTGCTCATCCAGGCTATTGGAAGTGTACCTGAACATATCCCAGTCAGTAAAGTCCAAACACGCCCGCAGGTCCTCTAAGGCCGCGCCAGTCCACTGTTTTGATATCCTCACAGCGGGTTTACAGAGTTTTAGTTTCTGCCTGTACGCAGGAATCAGGTGGACCATGGCATGGTCAGAGTGACCCAGTGCTGCATGAGGAACTGCGTGGTAGGCTTTACTGACCGTAGTGTAGCAGTGATCCAGAGTGTTATCTTTTCTGGTAGGACATTTGATGAGTTGTCTATATTTGGGGAGATCATGGTTGAGATTACCTTTGTTAAAGTCGCCAAGAATGATAACTAAGGAATCCGGATTTTTCCGCTCCACACTTAGTATCTGATCGACGAGTAAGCGATGGGCTTCTTTAACATTAGCTCCCGGCGCTATGTAAACACCGACCAAAATAAACGACGCAAACTCGCGAGGCGAGTAGAAAGGTTTACAATTTATTTACTGCTCTCCTTGTGCGTTTCCATATGTGTGAACACAATTCAGCAGCAAGCCAAACTCCCTTCAAATAAAGACTGGAGTCAGGGTGTAGTTTTTCAAAACTCCTGATGTTTACTCCAATATGCTTCAAAGGAGAGTGAAACTATCAAAAACAATACACAAATAAAGTGCTTTTAGTAAACAGAATACAAAATATATACACAATATAAAGGCTAACAGAGCATAGTTACCAGTTGAGCAATTGGTGAATAAAACAACACTTAATTATTACCAATATAGCATAGGAAATAAATAAAATATCCTCAGTTTACACATTTTACAATGATTACTTACTGACAATGCTTTCGAAGGCATAAACATTAAAGAAAAACTGGAGCAGCAGTCACATGGAGCTTAATGCTTGAGGGCTAAGCAAACTGAAACTAAAATGGCTGCTCCCTTGCTTAGTCAGGTAATTTTTCAAAATTAGAGTCCCAAGTAAAAAACCTAAAACGATTAATCCCCTTAACGTAACACTCCCCGCCTGACATCTATAAAGATGTCATGTATAACCATCTGTTTAAAGGAGTTTTCTTATTTTCTAAGCAGGAGAATGACTTCAGATATAGGCCTGAAGAAAGTTTTGCTGGACCCTTCTTTAGTCACTTTAAGTTCAACTTTTCGAACCTTTCCATCTTGACCAGGGAAAATACTTGTGACGAGTGCCATAGGCCATTCATTTCGGGCTACTTGATTGTCCTTAAGTAGTACTATGTCACCCCCCTGGATGTTTGGGTATGGATCCTGCCATTTGTGACGAACTTGCAGTGTTTGCAGATATTCCTGTTTCCAGCGACACCAGAATTGGTTGGCTAGGCTCTGTACTTGCCGCCATTGGCGTTTGTAGATGTCCTTTTCGGAGAAGTTTCCTGCTGGAGGTGGAGAACCTGCTTTTTGTGTTAAGAGCATTGCAGGGGTAAGTATCAAGGGTGAGTCTGCATCCATAGAAACAGGTACTAGAGGTCTACTGTTAATAATGGCTGTTACTTCTGCCATAAGTGTACAAAGCACTTCATCAGAGAGGTTAGAGTGTCCTTCCCGCATCAGCATTGAGTCAAGAATTCTACGAGCCAGACCAATCATTCGCTCCCATACGCCTCCCATATGTGAGGAGTGTGGTGGGTTGAAAACCCATGTGCATCCTTCGTTATTGATGTATCTTTGCACCTTGGTTTCCTTAATCACTTTGTGGAATTCAAGCTCGTTGCAAGCGCCAATGAAATTAGTTCCACAGTCAGAGTGCAGTTGTTTTGCAGGGCCACGGATCGCGAAAAACCTGCGAAGTGCATTGATACAACTCGAAGAGTCCATAGACATAATGACTTCAATGTGAACTGCACGGGTGCTCATGCAGGTGAAAAGCACCGCCCAGCGTTTACTGTGAGCTTGACCTCCTCTTGTGCGGCGAGCTACCACTGTCCAAGGGCCAAAGACATCTAAGCCAGTGTAAGTAAACGGTGGTGACACACTTAGTCGTTCTGGTGGCAAGTCTGACATTTTCTGCACTTCTAGTTTACCACGAAGTTTACGACAGGTTACACATGCATGAAGAATACTGCTTATGCATCTCTTGCCTCCAATAAGCCATAATCCAGCAGCACGAACGGCCCCCTCTGTGAATACGCGGCCTTGGTGCTCCACGCGTTCATGGTAGTGCCTTATGAGTAATGCAGAAACGTGATGCTTGCCAGGTAATATGACTGGGGATTTTTCTGGGTAGCTTAAATCAGCCAGTTTTAATCTGCCTCCGACTCTGAGTAGGCCGTCCTCATCTAAGAAAGGATTCAGTTTTGAGAGTGGAACTTTGCTGCTTATGTTTCCTCCCTTAGAGAGTGTTTCAATCTCCTTACTGAATGATTCCTTTTGCACAGAGCGGATTATCACATTCTTGGCTTTTAGCAGCTCACATAACATTGTGTGCTTTTGAACAAAGATGCCAACCGCTGCATGTATCAGATTCATTGGTGGATTTAGAAGAGCAAGCTACATGGATGAGCGATGCAATGGCTCTCTGTAAGGATTTCCAAGAGGAGAATCTCTGAAACCTGTCAGAGGTGAGTTGTTTATCCTTAATTTCTGAGTGGCAAGCTGTCACCATTGGCCTGATTTCTGTATCTGAATCTGGGTGCACAAGTGCAAAGTTATCTGTCATAATGAAGTCATCTTCATGTGACTTATGCAGGAATGCCGGACCTGTAAACCAGTTAGATTTCACGAGTTGAGATGCATGGATGGATCTAGAAGCAATGTCAGCGGGATTGTGCTCTGTGGGTATGTATCGCCACTGCTTTGGTTCTGAAAATTGTCTGATTCTCTGTACCCTGTTGTGGACATAGACGTAGAAACGTTTAGTTTCGTTATAGATGTAGCCAAGTACAATTTTGCTATCACAGTAGAAGGTAATAGCATCTGGTTTGAAGTCAATCTCTTGAACAATGAGTTCTGCTACCTCCACTGCTAAGACTGCTGCACAAAGCTCTAATCGGGGTATAGTAGGCTGGTCTTTTGGCGTCAGTTTTGCTTTTCCTAAGATGAAGCCAATGCTGATCTGTCCATCTCCATCTACTGCCCTGAGATATGCTACAGCTCCTATGGCTTTTGTTGACGCATCAGAGAAAACACAGATTTCTTTGTGCTTTGCCTTTGAATGGGAGTTGGGTGCGTAAGGACGAGGAATGTGGAGGTGTTGCAAGTCTTTCAATGAATGTCTCCATGATTCCCACTCACCGCGTTTCTCTTGTGGCAAAAGTTCATCCCAGTCCGTTCCTTCAATGGATAGCTCTCTGAGTAAAAACCTCCCCTGTATAGTGACAGGAGCCACAAGACCGAGAGGATCAAAGAGACTATTGATTACCGATAGGACACCACGGCGTGTGAATGGTTTGTCGTTGACTGATACTTTGAATGTAAATGTGTCAGTCGCAGTTTCCCAATTCAGACCAAGGCTGCGTTGTGTAGGCATAATTGTTCCACTGAGATCGAGGTCTTTGATGTCCTTTGCGTGATCTTCAGTTGGGAATGCTTTGAGTACTTGTAGACTGTTGGATACAATCTTGTGCAACCGCAGGTTTGATTCGGAGAGGGATGATTGTGTTCTCTTTAGTAGGTCTATTGCTTCCTCTTCAGTTGGCAAGGAAATTAGTGCGTCATCCACATAGAATCCACGTTCCACAAAGTGTCTGGTGTCTTGACCATGTTGCGGCACACCCTTCTCTGCTGCTCGTCTTAGGCAGTAAATTGCTACTGCCGGGGATGGGCTGTTGCCAAACACGTGGACTTTCATCTTGTATTCAACAATGTCCTTGTTAAGGTCATTATCACGGTACCATAGGAAGCGTAGGTAATCTCTATGATCTTCTCTCACAACAAAACAGTGAAACATTTGTTGTATGTCTGCCATCACTGCTACAGACTCTTTCCTGAAGCGCATCAGGACACCAATGAGGCTGTTATTAAGATCTGGTCCAGTGAGGAGCACATTATTGAGAGAGATACCTTCATGCCGTGCGCTGGAGTCAAATACTACCCTGATCTGATCAGGTTTTTTGGGATGATAGACTCCGAATAGAGGTAAGTACCAGCATTCATTTGCCTTTGGTAGTGGAGCTGCAAGTTCTGCATGGTCACTGTCGAATAGTTTTTGCATGAAAGTTACAAACTGTTCTTTCATACCTGGCTTCCGTTCTAGGGTACGTCGCAAGGAAGAGAGGCGGCTTAAAGCTTGATCTCTGTTGTTCGAAAGAACTGGCCGTGGAGACCTAAAGGGAAGAGGTGCCACCCAACTGTTGGAATTATCCTGGAAAACATCTTTCTCCATAATCTTTAGAAAGACTTCGTCCTCGATGGAGAGTGCAGGCTTGTTGTCGTTCTCTGATCTTTTAAATAGAGTCTGACCAAGCTTGTCTGTGTTCATGTTCCAGTGGGTTTCGAAGTCATGAGCTGTATGCAGAGCTGTTAAGTTGCTGGTGATGTTTTCTTTAATGTGTACGTGACTTGTACAAGGAATAAACAGTGAGGGTCTTCCATTTTCTAAGATGTTCGTCTTGAAACTTGAAACACTGGGCTTGTGCACATCTCCTAGGCATACTTCAACAACCAGCACCCATCCTAGGTCGAGTTTTTGGCCAAAGGGTGTGTTGTGTGGGCCGTTAATTTGTTTCCTCACTTTATGAACTCTAAGTATGTCTCGTCCAAGCAACAGTAGGATGTGGGCTTCAGGGTCCAGAGCTGGGATTTCAGATGCAATATGCTTGAGGTGAGGTTGATGGAGAGCAGCTTCAGGTGTTGGAATTTCATCACGGTTGTTGGGTATTTCGTCACATTCAATTAATACTGGAAGTGCAAGACTAATTCCACCCTTTGCTGCTTCAATCCGATAACCATTTGCTTTTCTTCCTGAACACTCAATCAACCCAGCACATGTCTTTAGGCTGTAAGGAGATGCTTTACTATTGATGTTGAATATGTCGAAAAATCTTGACCTGACAAGAGATCTGTTGCTCTGATCGTCGAGCATAGCATACATCTTTACTGCATTTTCAGGATGCCCTTCAGGAAACACATTGACAAGACATATTTTGGAGCAAGATTTTGTGGAAAGGCCGTGACAAACTTCAGTGCAAAGGGAGCTCACCTCTTGTGTTACTGGAATTTCTCTTACATCCTCCCCGCCATGCAGTAATGGAGGACTTTGGATTTTGGGCGCCCATGAGGGTGGACCAGGATGCAAAGCTGAGTTGTGACTGTCACTGTTGCACTCATCACACTTTAGAATGACTTTGCAATCGCGAGCAAAGTGTGATGATGATGAGCAGCACCTGAAGCAGATCCCTTGCTCTTTTAGGTATGCTATTCGCTCATCGATTGTTTTCAATCTGAAGCCTCGACATTTCCTTAAAGGGTGGGGCTTGTTGTGGATGGGACAGTATTTGGCTGGATCATCTTTAGAAGGCTTTCTGTCTTGGGACGCACTATGAGAGATTTCGGTTTTGTTTACCAACACTGGCGTCTTGAAGTTAGTGTGTTTTACAATGGGTCCTTCATACTGTGGGCGGCAACTACTGGAAAAGGCAAAGCTGGGATCATTACGTGTTTTAGCATGATTGCAAATGAATTGAGTAAAGAACGAGAAAGGAGGGTAAGTGACACCAAATTCTTCTTTAAACTTTGAGCCTTGAGAAATCCATTTCTCTTGTAAGGTGTATGGCAGTTTTTCAACAATGGGCCTGATGCCGCGAGCAGTGTCTAAGTAGGCTAAACCTGGTAGATAGCTGTCTTCCTTTGGCTGAGAGCAGCTCCATTAAAAGATCTCCGAGCTCTCTTAGTTTGAGGTTGTCCTTACCTGAAATCCTGGGGAAACTGTCTAACTTCTTAAACAGCGCACTTTCGATTACTTCAGGTGAGCTGTAACATTCATCAAGCCTGTTCCAGACCATTTTCAAGGCTGTGTCTGGGTTTGCTATGTGAACTGCCCTGAGACGTCTCACATATTCTGAAGATTCTTTACCAAGCCACTTTGACAACAAGTCTAGCTCCTCACTGGCTGTAAGACCCAAGTCTTTGATTGTGTTTAAAAAAGAGGACCTCCAGGCTCTGTAACTTTCAGGGCGATCATCAAAGCGTGTTAAACCACTGCTCACCAGCTCACGGCGTGCAAGATATTTCACTAGGTCCATCATGCCTGAAGTTTCAGAGTGTTGTGGCAAAGATCCTGATACACCACTGCACTTAGGCTGTTGCTGCCATTTATTGCTGACTGATATTTCTTTTGACTCCTCTTTCACGTTTCTTTGGAGTTTTACTTTTTGCAGTTTTGGCACTCTTGGAGATGAAGATGAAGAACATGCATCAAGTACGACATACTGGCTATCATTCACATGCACTATATTTGGTTCAGTTTGAGAGATTAACTGGTTCTGATCCGTTACTTGGTCTGGTTCAGATTTGCAATCGTGAGACTGATCAATTGCTAAGTCGCCCTGCTCACTAAGATATGTAGCTTGGTCCCTGACATAATCACAAACACGTTTTTCTGTGCTTTGTGCAGATGAAGAGTGACTTTTCCTTTCATACGGCTCCTCATCCTCAAACTCTGCTGCTGCTTCTAAAATATCTGCTTCTGCACTAGCAGCTGCAGCCTCTTTTTCCAGATGCAGGGCTTCCAAGTTAGCTTGTAATCTGGCTGTGTCCACCTTAATCGCAATTTCTCTCTCTGCAAAAGTAACTCGTGCTCGTGCAGCCTCTGCCTTAGCTCTAGCACGTGCTGCAGCAACACCAACTGAAGATCTTGAGGATCTTGAAGTTCTTATGGAACTTTTAGAAGATTTGTCAGATGTGCTGTTACTTTTAATTTGTATCTTTCGTGATGTGGTCTCTTTTGGATACCTTTCAGCCATGATGCTCGCTACTTGCTGCTGTATGGGTCTGCCAAGATGTTCAGCCAGCTGAGTTTATGTCATTTCACTTTACTGCTCTCCTTGTGCGTTTCCATATGTGTGAACACAATTCAGCAGCAAGCCAAACTCCCTTCAAATAAAGACTGGAGTCAGGGTGTAGTTTTTCAAAACTCCTGATGTTTACTCCAATATGCTTCAAAGGAGAGTGAAACTATCAAAAACAATACACAAATAAAGTGCTTTTAGTAAACAGAATACAAAATATATACACAATATAAAGGCTAACAGAGCATAGTTACCAGTTGAGCAATTGGTGAATAAAACAACACTTAATTATTACCAATATAGCATAGGAAATAAATAAAATATCCTCAGTTTACACATTTTACAGTGATTACTTACTGACAATGCTTTCGAAGGCATAAACATTAAAGAAAAACTGGAGCAGCAGTCACATGGAGCTTAATGCTTGAGGGCTAAGCAAACTGAAACTAAAATGGCTGCTCCCTTGCTTAGTCAGGTAATTTTTCAAAATTAGAGTCCCAAGTAAAAAACCTAAAACGATTAATCCCCTTAACGTAACAATTTATAAAAAATGATTCCAAGTCCGGTGAACAGTGTTGCAGAATCACTGTGACATCTACACACCAGCTACTGTTAATATAAAAACAAATACCTCCACCTCTCGTTTTACCGGAAAGAGCCGCGTCTCGGTCCGCTCTCAGCAACCTAAAGCCGGTCAGTTGTAACGAAGAATCCGGGATCAGATCGCCCAGCCAAGTTTCCGAGGAACATAGGACAGATGCTGCAAGAAAGTCTCTGCTTCTCACCATCAGTAGCTGGAGTTCATCCATTTTGTTGCATAGTGAACGAACATTCGATAGAAAAATGCTTGGTAGTACTGTACGGATACCGCGTCTGCGAAGTCGCACAAGAGCACCCGCTCGCTTTCCCCTTCTCCTTCTCCGCCAACGTTCCTTTGTTCGCTCAAAGCCGAGCCCGGCTTTCACTAGAATGTCCACTAATTCTGCCGCTGGGAGCATAAAAGTGGGAAATAAATCCGCTGGAATTGTTTTCCTGATGTTTAGAAGTGCTTCTCTTGTTAGAGAACGCCGAAAATCATGACAAGACACTGAGTTTACAAACAAAACAAAACAAAACACGACGCACCACCCGACCGTGGCTGCCATGTGCGGCGCCATTTCTGATTTTACACAAATGATATAACGATATAAAAATGAGATAACGTTTAAGTTGGCTTGTGAAAGTTTGGACCTGAAAGTTTGAAGAAGGTTGAAGTAGTTTGAAGTTTAAAGTAGTTTTCAGGATTGTAATTCCATTGAAATGGTGGTAGTGTTTTTTTTTGTTTTTTGTTTTTTAATGAATGGCAAATATTGATTTAAGTCATGTTTTCTAAAGCTATTGAAATTAGGTTAATTTTGTCCATTATGTTCTGAAATGCTACTGATTTATTTATTTTTATGGCAAAGCTTTGTTAAATGTTGTTTCATGTCGTTTTTTTCTTCAATTTTATTAAAGCAAATGTGTCAATTCTTGGAATATGTGACCTTTATTGCATGGGCTTATCTTACATTTGGAAAGTTGCGTGCATTCTTCTAGCCATTCTTAACTAGGCACTAAGTTTAGTTTCACAAACCATACTGGGAAAAGCAAGTAGTGTAACCATAAGTGTCATTGTAAATAACTAAAGAAACGGTTAGTATTCTTTTCTATATAGATTTAAATGTGCAACAATAGTGCTTTAAAATCACTTCTTAAAAGGCCCACTCTAATTTGCTTACTTTATCCAATGTGCTCAAAGGTATTTAAACTAAAAATAACTTATTTTTAATTCAAATTTTTATCACCTCTCACAATATTGTTTCTAGGCAGCATTAAAAAAACATAATTGTACAAGACATTATCAAAGGTGACTGTCAAAGTAATGTACTTATAGTAAAAATATAGGTTACAGTTGCATATGGCAGTTAACCCATGTAATTCCAATTTCTTTTCCCTGAGATAACATGTATGAATTTATAAGGATATTAAAAAATCTTTATCAATTACGTCAAAAATCTCTATATTCGCAGACTTGGCAGCGGTGGGATTTGAACCCACAACCCCGAAGAGACTGGAGCCTTAATCCAACGCCTTAGACCGCTCGGCCACACTACCTTGTAAGAATGCCTTCTGTGGGCCATTTTCGCCATTTTTTTCTTTTAGTGTCTCACTTCTCCATAGTTAAATCAGTTGAAATTCTTCATGCTTTGAAGGAGCTCCTCGACAGGTGGAAAGGCCTACTAAGTAGAGGGGGGATGCAGTTACACTCTTGGAGGCCCCCTCTCTGCAGATTGCAATTCCATCTCTAATCAAACACAACTGAATTACCTAATCAAAGCATTTGGGCCATACTCCAAAATGGCAGCCAGATGTGTCGCAGTTAAACTCAAAATCAAGAGGTAGCTGTCAGTTCACCAAAAACTCTCAGTCCTGCCGATCAACTGTCCTGCTATACATTATTATTATATTTAAATTCATTTTGGAAGTGTCATTATAATAATTGCAAGTTATTGTTGTCTCTGATTCAAGAGGGTGCATATTTTCAGCTGCTTTTGCACCTTTTCAGAGCACACTTTAGGTGTCTGGCCCTCATTAAAACCTCTGCTGGCAGCGGTGGGATTCGAACCCACGCCCCCGAAGAGACTGGAGCCTGGGGTCTAAATCCAGCGCCTTAGACCCCTCGGCAACGCTACCCCGGCTTGGCTCTTCCAAAATGGCAGCCACATGTGTCTCAGTTAAACTCAAAATCAAGAGGTAGTGTTGGAGAATTCTGTTACCCCTCCTCTATCTGATGCTCAAGTCTGAATGCTGTAATGCTGAGCAAAAGTAGGCCATAGGGCAATGTAGAGTTGGAAAAGTACCTAAAAACCCATGTAATGCATAGATGATGTTGGTGCAAGGTACAGGAAAGTACTAAAAAACATATATGATGTAATTTTTTAAAAAACTATACATGTGATACTCCGCCACCAATAGAAATAAGGCCTCGGAGCATGTGATCTTAATGGTGGCGTGATACCAAGGAGGAGCAATGTGTAAGAGATAACGGTACAAACACTAATTGCACACTGGCGATAAGAAAGATGTATAAAATCTATGTTTCAACCACTGTAAGATCAGATGATTCAGCTGACCATCTCACTTTGTTGAATTGCTCAATAAAGTTCTTCTTCTGAGACCTGGAACTTCGACTCTGAAAACTTTCTGAAGACTAACTCCTACTAGACTCTGAAAAACTACTGATCAGGACCAGAGACCAGCAATTAGCCACGACATAATTGGCGAGCCAGCCAGGAGCAGGCTTGGGGTCAGGAGATCATCGTGGTGTTGACGCTGACGGTGGCATTCACAAAACAAAGGCCGGCCAAAAATCAGGTAAGCAGTTTTTGCTTATATTTTGTTTTGTGAATTGCCTCTGAGAAGCTGACACGCTTGATGATTGCTCTGCAATTATAAAACCCCACTGCAAAAGAACCTAAAAAACATCTGAGAGATAAAAGATAAGAAGGGAGTCTGATTTCCAGGTCCAAAGAAGCTGCTGTATGTGTGTTTGTCTCAAAAAGCAAGAAGTGCATAGCGTGGAGATTGCGCTCATGAAGTAAGAGTACACTGTCTAGTAAAAGAAGTGTTTAAAAGGCGCCAGGCAGTGTAGGAAGTACACTGACCACCTGTTTGTTTGTCTGTCTGTCTTTTGTGAAAGAGAATAGGGGGTATTAAAATGTGCACAAAGTAAGGAAGGTAAAGTATAGATAAAGAACAAAAACATTTAAAATCCTTATAATAATCATTAGCTAAAGTTTTTTACATAAAAAGGTAAGAAAAGTTAAAAGAATTGAGTTAAAGAATGTAAAAGTATACACCAGAAGACTAAAATATAGAGAGAAGGGAGTTTTTGGCTCTCCCGGGCATTCTGCCAAGAGGTGCATTAACTAGTCATTAATCAGTGATAGTGCTGGGAAGCAGAGGACAGTGGAACCAATTAGTGAGAAATAGCAGCAGAAGCAGAAAAAAGTCCAGAATAAAGAATAAATAGAAAAAAGAAGTATAAAAATGTATTAGAAATTAATGGATAAAATAAAACTAACAAGTAAAAATCAAGTGAAAAACTGTGCTTACCAAAAAAACAAAGAACACTCCAAAGAATTGGTTTTGTCCACTATTTGGCCATTCGCCAGACTGCAAATACTGTGATCCAGATAGAGAAACCCAGCGTCTGTTGAAAGAGAATTAAGACTGAACATTGGGGCTTTCTACATACTTTTGATATTGAAGAAGGGATAGAAGTGTGTGAATAAAATTTTAAGCGCATGAATAGACGGATTGCAAATAAAGCAAAAAGATAAAGAGACGATAAACAGTCAGAAAAAGGTTTAAAGGAAAAAGTTTGAAGTCAAGGGAAAAACAAATGTGGGAGGGACTCAGTGAATACGGGAAAGAAAGGCATAGGAGAGCATTAGCTCACACCCTATGATATGACTGGTAAACAGCTCCCCCTGATGGAGGGCACTGTGAAGATCAAAGGCAACGTAACCCTCACAGATACGCAGGATGAGGAAGAAGAAAGAGAGGAGGAGGAAAGAGAAGACCACAGAAATACAGGTTATGACCACAAAATATTGGCAGATGCTGACATGTTTGAAGCATCATCTCCACTAAACAAGGGGCCATCAAGCCATGATGGAAGTCAAGGTAGCAGCTTGAATAGGAAACACCTTACTGAACGCAAGAACCCCACCCTGTCTAATCCATACCATTATGCAGCGAAAGCCCTGCAGAGTCTTGGGGAAAAACTGAACCAGGAAGTAGACACCAATCAGCTGTTCGAACAAGAATGTGATGAGCTGGAACAAGATATAAGGACAACAGAAGAACAAATCAATCACAGCTTTAAACGCTTACAGGAATCCCTGAAGAATGTCACGGGCTCAGAACAACACGAACCTCAAGAACACCAGAGACATCAGAACCGCTGAAAGCACAAGTCACGCTCACTCAGCCCAGCCAGACCTCGCAGGGAAGTCAAGAGTGTGACAGGGACCCTACTCCTTGAGGATATCTCGCCAGCTGCCCCACCAGCCACCCCATACAACCTAAGGGAACGGCACTAAAGAAACCAAGCATGTATAGGGGAGAAGAAGACTGGCATATGGAAAATCATAAGTTTTGACCTATGATAAGTACATGCAAACAAGAGGAGGACCCACTGAAGGAAGAAACTGTGCAGTGCCCCATCCTAATTAAAGGTCAACAGGGACAGTATGTGCCGTGGGCGGGGCAGGATCTGGAAGGACTGATAGCCCACCTACCTGATTTACATGAAGGAGCTGGCAAGTGGATCAGATCGCTGGAAGAAGAGACAATGGGCAAGATTTTGGCCCTTGGAGATGTTAAGGCCCTGCTGGCTAAATGCGTGGGAGGAGCTAGGACTAATGAGATCTTACAGGACGCAGGACTACATCAGGCGATTGATTCACCTAGAATGGACGCCAGACCACTGGACCAATGCACACCAGCGATATGGCAAGTGCTGAGAAAATATTATCAGACCCAAATGGACCCAAAATCACTGAAAGGAGAGCCAATAGGAGACGGAGAAAACCCAATCACCTATGTCCAGAAACAAGCAAGGAAGTGGAAGCAAGAATTGGAGAGAGACCCCGAACATGACCCAGTAATAACAGCACTGTTCAGAACTGCCATTGTGGAAGCCATGCCTGCACCAGTGAAAGCCAAGTTAGAAGATGTGGTGGGACTGACCTCAAAGTCACCTAAATAATTTAGTGACCATGTGGCTCATGCAGTAGAACAACACAGAAAAAATGAGCAGAAGCTGAAAAACCAAGAAAGAGATCTTCAAAGAAAACTAACCCAGTTGCAGCTGGATGAATCAATCAACAAAAAGAAGAAAGTGCAAGCTGCGGTGAAGGAGACAGACGACCCGACTGCCATGATGGCGGCTGTCAACATACCAAGTCAAGCTCCCCAGACTGTCCAGCAAGCACCAAACAACATGAATCAGAATGTGCCCGTCAACACAGGAAACCCACAGCAACTGGCTGCACCAATTGTAATATACCTTCCTGAACATCAAGACAATAGAAATGGAACAATCCCAGGAAGAGGAAGAGGAAGAGGAAGAGGAAGAGGGAGACAATTTTACAACCAGCAAAGAAACCCTGACCAACCAAGCACCTGTTGGGGATGTAATCAGCCTGGACACACCAAGAGATTCTGCCCAGTTAACCCATGGCCCCAAGATGGGCCCCAGCTAAGACAGCCAGGGCGACAAGGAAATCAAAACCAGCAGTATCAGGTATCTGGCCCCGTCAACCCATGGCGTGGCCCGGACCAAGGATACTAGGGATGCCCAGAGAATCCTACGGGGAGGAGTCAGCTTCCAATGCTGTCATCAAATGCTGACCAAGAACCTATGCTGCGGGTTAAGATAGAGGACAAGATAACACCTATTATGCTTGATACAGGAGCAACATATACCTGCTTGAGCCCAACTTATGCCTCACACCTCCCCAGGTCTGGAAAATATGTAAAGACAGTAGGATTCTCGGGACTAACGCAGCTAATTCCAATGACAACTCCTGTCAGCATAAAAGTCAAAGACTCTGAAATTAAAATTCCTGTGCTAGTATAGACCAAACACCAGTCAATCTGTTGGGAAGAGATGCAATATGCAAGCTAAATTTACAGATATGGTGCACTCCCCAAGGGATATATATAGATAGTGCAGGTATAAAACAGATGATAGTAATGAGTGAAATGGATCAACAGGAACCACAAGCTAATGCATTTTGGATTGGGAATTTAGATGAGGGACTAAGACAAACACTGGATAGATAGGAAAAGTATATAAAAGAACAATTCCTGAAACCAACCTCACCAGAAACTGCAGTGGGCGGAAGAAGCAACCCATTGCCCACTATAGCACCAAATTGGACAGTGTAGCCCAAGGCTACCCACCATGTTATCAACAAGGTCTAGCTGCAGTATACTTTGCTTTTGAGAAAGCCTCTGCTGTTACTATGGGCTATCCAGTCATCATCTATACCCATCATAAGATTGCTGAGTTATTGGAACAGGGACGTTTTGTTTTGACACAGGCCAGATGTTTGGCGTACTCCACATTGTTGACTTATCCTGATATAACAATCAAAAGATGTACCACAACAAACCCAGCTAACTTTGTCCCAGTAGAGGGGGAAGGAACACCTCATGAATGTGTTGCTGCCTCTCTAGCATTCACTCGTCTGAGACCAGATTTGGAATCAACACCAATTGTTGATGCAGACGTGGACTACTTTGTAGATGGCTCATGCTTTAGAGATCACTCGGGTAATCATGCTGGTTTTGCTGTTGTACAACGAGATGGGGACAATTTTACTCCCCCGCTGACACAACGTTGTGAACAGCCTTGTTAAGCACAGTTGGCCGAACTAAAAGCCCTTACGGCAGCATGTCTGCTGGCCAAAAATAAAGCAGCCAACATTTATACGGATTCTGCATACGCCCATGGGGTATGCCATCTTTTCGGTGCAGTATGGAAACAAAGAGGATTCAAAAAGAGTGATGGAACCCCAATCCAACATGGGGACCAAATTACTGCATTGATTAATGCTATGATGTTTCCAGCCAAATTGGCCATCGTCAAATGCCAGGCTCACAAGAAAGGAAATGATTTTGTTATCAAAGGCAATAACGCCGCAGATAGCCAAGCAAAATTGGCTTCTGGGTGTCAATCTGCTGTAATGGCACCATCCGTTTTGATCCAGCCCCTCCCACTATAGAAAGTATTGCCCAAATGCAGTCCAGAGCTACACCACCTGAAATACACTTATGGCAACAAAGGGGGGCGACTAGAGATGCTAATAATATCTGGAGGTCTCATGAAGGTTTTATGATAGCCCCCACCCCATTGCTTAATATTCTTATACCTGACGCCCACAGTTTTGACCACTGTGGAAGGGGGGAGATTATGAGAAAGATAAAAAGACAAGGATTCTGGTCCCCATACTTACAAACAAGGGTAGATGAATTTCTGAGTGAATGTGAAATTTGCGCACAGAACAATGTAAGAAAAGGAACAACAACTCCAATAGGCTCTATTCCAGTTCCAGAAGGACCGTTTAAGCATCTAGTAATGGATTATGTGGACATGATAAAAGCAGTAAGAGGAAAAAGGTACATGTTGGTCATTATAGACAGATTCAGTAGATGGGTGGAAGCAGAACCATCAGCAGAGCAAGGAGCACAGACAGTGATAAAATTTCTGACGAGAGAGGTCATACCAAGATTTGGTATCCCATCCCAGATCAGTTCAGACAATGGGTCTGCTTTTATTCAAAGAACGGTAAAGGCAGTAATAGAACAGTTGAGGATCAAGCAGAGACTGGGGTGTGTCTACCATCCTGAGTCACAGGGACTTGTGGAACGGGTCAATGGGACTATTAAGGCCAAAATCAACAAAATTTGTGCGGACACTAAGCTTAATTGGGTAGATGCGTTGCCACTCGCACTGATGAGCTATCGAATGCAAACCAACAGGATCACTAATCTGACCCCCCATGAAATGTTGACTGGGAGACCAATGCCTGTGCCTCATTTGAGAGGACCTTATGACGGGCCACCGTTAGAACAGTTACAATTGGAATTAAGGACATATATGAGACAATTGACTGCTATACATGAAGCTATTCATTCACAGGAACAAAACAGGGGACCCAGAGAAGAGGAAGAAGTTCCCTGTCTGGTGGTACCTGGAGACCAGGTATACCTAAGAGTCTTTAGGAGAAGGTGGAATGAGCCACGAAGAGAAGGACCTTATACTGTAGTAAGAGCAACCCCCACAGCAGTACAGGTAGAGGGCAGCACAACCTGGTATCATTTGAATCATTGCACCCGAGTCCCAAGGCTGAGACCTAGAAGGCAAGAGGAGGAAATAGATAGTCAGGAAGGGAGTCAAGAGGAGATAGCTCAAGATGCCCCAGAAGAGCAGGGAACTGAAAGTGAAGATATTAACATTGATGAACCTCATTCTAGGGAGACTGAACACGCTGAGCCAAGGGATGAAATGCCGGAGCGGAATGATGGACAGCCTTCAGAGGACCTGGAGCCTGAAGGAGAGAGAGCTCCTAGTATTGGTCTTTCTGGTGATACACCTCATGCAGCAGCTTCCCCAGACACAATGCCTCCAGGCGAACAATCCCCTGGAGAAGGACCCTCTGCTGATGAACCATACAACTTTGTCACACTCAACCTCCAAGACATCGGCATCCCAGGAATCGACCTCCCAGAAAATGACTTCCCAGACATTGACCTCCCAGAAATTAATCCCCCAGACACTGAATTACCAGACCTCTCAAGCTTTGAGTGGGATAAGTCACCCTAACCTGACTCAACCAACACAAGGTAACAAAGCACGCAGACATAATGAAAAAAAAGATCCCTGCAGAAAGCTATGACTATTCATGAAGATTATACCCAAACTGAAGTTGATTTGGAAGTAGAACTACAAAAAGAAAAACTGTTGGATGATGCCTATCATAATGAATGGTATAAATGGGCAGTGTATACTGTAAGACAGGTAAAACAAGGCACATGTGTATTATGCTCACCCTCACCTTTGAAGAAGTTAAGAATAGTACCAAACCAATATGACTACATGCAGTGTGCCAGATTTAATTCACAATATTGTAACAGAACTGGACATGTAATTCCATACTGTCCAGCTGAGTGCCTGGCCATGTTAGGGAACCACTATTATCAAAGATTTTATAACCAGGAGGGTTGGGGAAGTGCATGCAAGGAGCTTGACGTAAGAATAGATAAAGCCAATTAGGAGACCCCACAAAATTACATTCTGGATAAAACATTGGAGTATGAATGTTTTAACAAAACTATGGGCTATCGAAATGTAGGAACCTTTCAAGGTAAATGTGCTATAATTTGGCACCTGGATTATGAGATGTACAACGAGACAAACGTATATAAATCCTCTAGCTCAATA
Source organism: Siphateles boraxobius (assembly GCF_051911475.1). NCBI lineage: Eukaryota > Metazoa > Chordata > Actinopteri > Cypriniformes > Leuciscidae > Siphateles > Siphateles boraxobius. The sequence continues at coordinate 4,821,951 of NW_027508722.1, read as the reverse complement.
TATGCCACAGCAACAATAAATAAAAACATGTCTGTAACAGGTGCTCATGAAAACTGCGAGAATGCTACCTTATCCTTTCCCCTGATTGGACCACTTGAAAATCAAACTGAAGCAGTAGCTGATTTCTTTTGGCTATGTGGGGGTAAACGACTAAGAGCCATCCTAGTTGATTGGAAAGGACTCTGTGCCAGGGTGAGGCTAGCTCAAGGAATAGGAATTGTAAACTGGGATCTCAATGAGGAAGAAACGATAGAAAAGTTGAGTAGACATAAGCAAAGAGCTAAGAGAGCTTATACCCCAGATCCCAATGTTAAAATTGATGCAATTGGACAGCCTAGAGGAATACCACATGAATTTAAGGCTAGGGATGAAATAAAGTCAGGGTTTGAATCATTTCTTCTATGGGTACCTGTTAATAAGAATACTGAATGTATAAATTACATATACTACAATCAGCAAAGATTTATTAATTATACGGATGATGCACTTGAGGCGCTAGGCCAACAATTAAAAGCCACCAGCAAAATGATATGGCAAAATAGGCAAGCCCAGAATTGGTTATTGGCAGATAAAGGAGGAGTATGTGTAATGTTTGGGACTGACTGCTGCACCTTTATTCCTAATAACACAGCCACCGATGGAACTTTCACTAGGGCTATGAAGAAACTGAAGGCGCTAAGACAAGAGGCTGCTGAAAATGCGGGAAGGGACAGAAATATTGGATACTGGTTTGATTCTTTGTTTGGAGCCTGGAAAGAGTGGCTGATTAAGGTGGGGATAATAATAGTTGTGGTTGTTGTTGTTGCTCTTCTGCTGTTCTGTTGCGTTATACCTTTTCTCAGATCCATGTTGGCCACTGCAGCTGCTCAGTCAATGACCCGAGCCAAGCAGATGATCAATGTGTCGGTTAACCGAGACAGAGTTGACATTGGATGCAACTCAGGAGTCTATCCTATTGGACCAGGCCTGGATGAGTTAGATGAGTTGTAATGAAAAAAGGTAAAAGGACTGGGGGTACCTGTTAATTTTGTTATAAGGTTTTTGACTTTGTTTTTTGACAAGAGAGGGAGTTAGAAAACTCTGTCTTTCTTTTTGGGGGTAAAAATAGGAAGCTTGTTAGAACATACATGGGTAGAGTAGGGAGTTAGTAAGATGGGCAGTTATGCATTTATTTTAAGGGCCCCCGTCCTGTATATCCTATACTTATAATCATGTTAAGATATGTTTTTATATAATCACACTGCTGTCACAAATTTTAATGCAAGACTGAAGGGAAATAGAAGGTTTAAAACAGAACATTACCCGTGATATGAGGTGATGTAATTGTATGCAAAAGAAATGAGAGTGTTTTTGTTATTTTTAGATCACTTTATCCACCTTATTACATATATGGGCATATTACAGTAACAAAACGAAGAAGCCTTGACATTGTGTGCATTTAGACTACTGGAACTGTTGTATATAAGATGTAAAAGAGGAATTATTTGCAAGCGCGGTCATCTACTGTTGTTTCAACAAAGGGCAGACTCAACTGGTGGTTTAAAAACCCGCTGTCTGCTCCAACACCAGATAGCGCCCTAGGCACTGCCAGGGCACCTCTGGCAACGGTGTAGCAACCCAGATAGCGCCACGGGCCACCAGGAAGCGCCTGCATGGTTCCTCTGGCATCGTGGGACAATTGTAACTTCGAGACTATACACTGTATGATGAATACACGGAATGTTTGAAGCTGCTTTGTCCATATAGAGAATGATGGTTTGACAGGAAGGCGAGATCTTTTACTCCACTCCAGACAAATGGGGGTGGAGATGTTTGGTCTCACTCTTCCTCCAGGGTGTACCTCTGTGATAACAGGTCTATTGGTAGAATGACTGGATGGTCTAAATTGATCATATTGGTAGGATATGAAAGAGACCTGCTCATGGAGATACATCCTGGGAAAATTGAAGGTGGGACTAGAGTTAGTCCCAAAGGGGGGATGTGTTGGAGAATTCTGTTACCCCTCCTCTATCTGATGCTCAAGTCTGAATGCTGTAATGCTGAGCAACAGTAGGCCATAGGTAGGGTGACCAGACGTCCCGTTTTTCCCGGGACAGTCCCGTATTTCAACTCTAATTTTAGTGTCCCGACTTATTATGAAAAAATCATGTTTTGTCCCGTATTTCATCGTTAATATATATTTTAGGTTTTTTATTTTATTTTATTTTTTCCTGAGTGATAGAGCGAGTACTCTTCGAAATAGCCTAATAATAAAACTAGCAAATCACCTCATATATTTTCCTCATAGAGAAAACATTTTTCCATCCAATAAGAGAAGGCAGAAGGACAATTCCATCCAATCGCAATTCACTCAATCAACTTGCATTTAGTGAAGGCGGAATCCGACGTCACAGTTAAGTGTATACGAGACGAGAGCAAACGGATAAGCTTGACTCAGGTGCAAAGATGTCAAAGAAGCGTACATGTACATTTAATGAGGATCTTCAAAAAGAGTTTAAATTTCTCAAAAGAGAGTCACTATCAGAGGCAAGTAAATTAAGATGCGACATTTGCGGGGCTCGCTTTTCCATTGCTCACGGAGGCCGAGCCGACATTACGCAGCATATGCACACAAAAAAGCACATGGACGCTGCTAAAAGTAAGTGTGCTACTCCAAGTGTCAGCGAATTTTTTGTGAAGCAAAGTTGCGAATCTGATAAAGTGCATGCAAGTGAAGGACTTTTTGCATACCATTCTGTTATTCATGGCCATAGTTTTCGGTCAGCTGACTGCACTGCAAAATTGATCAAGAAATTGTATGATCCGAAATTTTCTTCTGCTCGCACTAAATCTGAGGCTATAATATGCAACGTTCTTGGTCCTTTGTCAGAGGAAGAAGTTCAGCATGATTTGGACAAGTGCTCCTGTGTCACATTAACTGTGGATGCATCCAACCACAAAGACATTAAGTTGTTTCCTGTGCTTGTGCGATACTTCAAGCCACTAGAGGGTGTAAAGGTCAAGATAATTCAATTTTCATCTCTGCCAGGTGAGACAACTGATTTGCAAACTGCCTACATTTCCCATGTCATTGAAAAACATGGCCTTGATCAGAAAATAGTTGCACTTTGTGCTGATAACACTAACACAAACTTTGGTGGTGTTAAAAGAGCTGGTAAAGGCAATATCTGGAGAAAGCTGCAAATGCAGCTAGGAAGGGATATTCTGGGCATTGGCTGTAATGCACACATCATCCACAATACCCTGCAAACAGTGGATTGCTTACCAATTGATTTGGAGTGTTTTGCTGTGAAGGTATACAAATACTTTCATATCTATACAGTGCGCGTAAGGGAGCTCAAGGAGTTTTGTGACTTTGTACAGCTGGACTATCAAAAATTACTGCAGCATGGTAGCACACGTTTCCTCTCTCTTGGTCCAGCTCTTGAATGAATTCTGCACCTTTTTGATGGTCTACGTGCATACTTTCTTTCTCAAGAAAAGTGGCCAAAGTTTATAAAAGACACATTCAGCAGCCCTTGCACAAAACTATGGCTTGGATTTGCACTTAAGCAAACTGCAGCTTTCCATCGTGCACTGGCGACAGTAGAGCAAGAAAATATATCTGCCACAGAAGTGGCTTTGCACATTTATGATCTGAGAAATGTCTTGCAGGCCAGGCTGGAGGAATCATTCATTCCCTCTGACATCAAAACACAGTTAGACACCCTTGTTGAAGCTGGTGACATAAAAGCTGATGATTTTTATTGTGCAGTGAGAAGCTTTTACTCAGCATCAGTGCATTACCTTGACAATTGGAGCTGCTCACTGTAGAATACAAGAGAACTAGAGTGGGTCCTACTGAGAAGTGTTCCAGAATGGAGAGACATTCAGAGCAGCCTCAGCAAGTTCTACTCACGAATACCTGCTCTCACATCAGTTGCCGAAACCATGCTCTTTGATGAGTGGGCCTGTGCTAAAAACATTGTCACTTGTCACATCACTGAGTGGAACAAAAACAAGGTGGCTGTGTCTGATAGATGGACAGACGTGTTTAGTGAGATGGGGAGCAAGTCACTCAACTTTGGAGTCTTATCTTTGGCTGTGGAGTTTGTTTTATGCCTGCCTGGTACATCTGCACCTGTGGAGCGTGTGTTCTCGTTAATGAATGCATCATGGACGGATGAAAAATCTCGACTGAGTGTAACAACAATGAAGGCAATGCTTTTCGTACGAATTAATTTCGGACTGGACTGCTCCGCATTTTATGATAAACTCTTAAAAGACAAGCGCACGCTGGCAAAAATTGGTTCCAGTGAAAAATACAAAACAGCAACAGTGAATGATGCTGTTGAACCATCTTGTTCCCACTGATCTGCAATTTTATGTAAGTCTACATTTATTTTTTTACATAGCTAACAATATTATTAAGTGTAAATACTTGTATGTGTGCAGTAGGTGTTGTAGGTCTGTGGGTTCTGTGTCTGTCCCGTATTCCACTCTGAGAAATCTGGTCACCCTAGCCATAGGGCAATGTAGAGTTGGAAAAGTACCTTTAATGCATAGATGACGTTGGTGCAAGGTACAGAAAAGTACTAAAAAACATATATGATGTAATATTTTTAAAAAAAACTATACATGTGATACTCCGCCACCAATAGAAATAAGGCCTCGGAGCATGTGATCTTAATGTTGGCGTGATACCAAGGAGGAGCAATGTGTAAGAGATAACGGTACAAACACTAATTGGACACTGGCGATAAGAAAGATGTATAAAATCTATGTTTCAACCACTGTAAGATCAGATGATTCAGCTGACCATCTCACTTTGTTGAATTGCTCAATAAAGTTCTTCTTCTGAGACCTGGAACTTCGACTCTGAAAACTTTTTGAAGACTAACTCCTACTACACTCTGAAAAACTACTGATCAGGACCAGAGACCAGCAATTAGCCACGACAGTAGCTGTCAGTTCACCAAAAACTCTCAGTCCTGCCGATCGACTGTCCTGCACAGAGCAGGATTGGGCACCCCTGTGAGCTATACATTATTATTATATTTAAAATCATTTTGGAAGTGTCATTATAATAATTGCAAGTTATTGTTGTCTCTGATTCAAGAGGATGCATATTTTCAGCTGCTTTTGCACCTTTTCAGAGCACACTTTAGGTGTCTGGCCCTCATTAAAACCTCTGCTGGCAGCAGTGGGATTCGAACCCACGCCCCCGAAGAGACTAAATCCAGCGCCTTAGACGCCTCAGCCACGCTTGTTTCAGATATAGAGAAATTGTTGGGTGTGGACCTTCATCGTCAGGCTCTGAAGCCCGCCGAGTTCGGCCAAGGAAAGCAAAATCTTGAGTTTTGAAGAGACTGGGAGCAAGCAGTGTCACTTCTCCAGTCTTTTCACAGGTGCCTTCTAAAATGCAGATTTGGCAGCGGTGGGATTTGAACCCACGCCCCCGAAGAGACTGGAGCCTTAATCCAGCGCCTTAGACCGCTCGGCCACGCTATATATTTAATGTCTCGCGATATATTTAAATTCATTTTGGAAGTGTCATTATAATAATTGCAAGTTATTCAAGTAATCAAGTATTCAAGTAATCAAGTAATCAAGTTATTCAAGTGCAAGTAATCCAGCGCCTTAGACCGCTCGGCCACACTACCTTGTAAGAATGCCTTCTGTGGGCCATTTTCGCCAATTTTTTCTTTTACTGTCTCACTTCTCCATAGTTAAATCAGTTGAAATTCTTCATGCTTTGAAGGAGCTCCTCGACAGGTGGAAAGGCCTACTAAGTAGAGGGGGGATGCAGTTACACTCTTGGAGGCCCCCCTCCCTGCAGATTGCAATTCCATCTCTAATCAAACACAACTGAATTACCTAATCAAAGCATTTGGGCCATACTCCAAAATGGCAGCCAGATGTGTCGCAGTTAAACTCAAAATCAAGAGGTAGCTGTCAGTTCACCAAAAACTCTCAGTCCTGCCGATCGACTGTCCTGCTATACATTATTATTATATTTAAATTCATTTTGGAAGTGTCATTATAATAATCGCAAGTTATTGTTGTCTCTGATTCAAGAGGGTGCATATTTTCAGCTGCTTTTGCACCTTTTCAGAGCACACTTTAGGTGTCGGGCCCTCATTAAAACATCTGCTGGCAGCAGTGGGATTCGGACCCACGCCCCCGAAGAGACTGGAGCCTGGGGCCTAAATCCAGCGCCTTAGACCCCTCGGCAACGCTACCCTGACTTGGCTACTCCAAAATGGCAGCCAGATGTGTCGCAGTTAAACTCAAAATCAAGAGGTAGCTGTCAGTTCACCAACAAGCTAGGACTAATGAGATCTTACAGGACGCAGGACTACATCAGGCGATTGATTCACCTAAAATGGACGCCAGACCACTGGACCAATGCACACCAGCGATATGGCAAGTGCTGAGAAAATATTATCAGACCCAAATGGACCCAAAATCACTGAAAGGAGAGCCAATAGGAGACGGAGAAAACCCAATCACCTATGTCCAGAAACAAGCAAGGAAGTGGAAGCAAGAATTGGAGAGAGACCCCGAACATGACCCAGTAATAACAGCACTGTTCAGAACTGCCATTGTGGAAGCCATGCCTGCACCAGTGAAAGCCAAGTTAGAAGATGTGGTGGGACTGACCTCAAAGTCACCTAAATAATTTAGTGACCATGTGGCTCATGCAGTAGAACAACACAGAAAAAATGAGCAGAAGCTGAAAAACCAAGAAAGAGATCTTCAAAGAAAACTAACCCAGTTGCAGCTGGATGAATCAATCAACAAAAAGAAGAAAGTGCAAGCTGCGGTGAAGGAGACAGACGCCCCGACTGCCATGATGGCGGCTGTCAACATACCAAGTCAAGCTCCCCAGACTGTCCAGCAAGCACCAAACAACATGAATCAGAATGTGCCCGTCAACACAGGAAACCCACAGCAACTGGCTGCACCAATTGTAATATACCTTCCTGAACATCAAGACAATAGAAATGGAACAATCCCAGGAAGAGGAAGAGGAAGAGGGAGACAATTTTACAACCAGCAAAGAAACCCTGACCAACCAAGCACCTGTTGGGGATGTAATCAGCCTGGACACACCAAGAGATTCTGCCCAGTTAACCCATGGCCCCAAGATGGGCCCCAGCTAAGACAGCCAGGGCGACAAGGAAATCAAAACCAGCAGTATCAGGTATCTGGCCCCGTCAACCCATGGCGTGGCCCGGACCAAGGATACTAGGGATGCGCAGAGAATCCTACGGGGAGGAGTCAGCTTCCAATGCTGTCATCAAATGCTGACCAAGAACCTATGCTGTGGGTTAAGATAGAGGACAAGATAACACCTATTATGCTTGATACAGGAGCAACATATACCTGCTTGAGCCCAACTTATGCCTCACACCTCCCCAGGTCTGGAAAATATGTAAAGACAGTAGGATTCTCGGGACTAACGCAGCTAATTCCAATGACAACTCCTGTCAGCATAAAAGTCAAAGACTCTGAAATTAAAATTCCTGTGCTAGTATCAGACCAAACACCAGTCAATCTGTTGGGAAGAGATGCAATATGCAAGCTAAATTTACAGATATGGTGCACTCCCCAAGGGATATATATAGATAGTGCAGGTATAAAACAGATGATAGTAATGAGTGAAATGGATCAACAGGAACCACAAGCTAATGCATTTTGGATTGGGAATTTAGATGAGGGACTAAGTCAAACACTGGATAGATCGCACGCGCATGCGTTTTTTGCGCATGCGCGTGCGATCTGTGTTTGTGTTTGGAGCTCCGTCGAATTGATTCATTAATCCCTGATTTTCTTCTTTACCACTCATTTATAAACAAGCACTTTCTATTTTTATATCATGTGAACTTATCCTCGACACTATTCCTTATAAAAAACAATCGGATTGCTTTGATATCGCTACTTAGATCCAACTTTCCGAATCTCGGCTACTAGCCTTTAGCCCGCTAGCATTTCACGCGTGGCCTCGCGCCTATCGACCCTCTCATTTTACACCCGTTTGACTGAAAGGATACGGGTTATATCCATCAATTTAGTCCTAAATTAGTAGTGATATTGGTAGTATCACTACTAATTTACTGTTCATCTGTTATAATGGCGAACATATCGGATGTGTGTCTAACGTTACCTCTGAGTGCAGGTGAGGACACATTCGAGCTGGTTTCGGTACGATTGGAGCAGGAGTCGGTGGAGAAACAGATCCGCGTTCTGCTGGTGAAGCAAGCCGAGCTGCGAGATCGGCGATCAACGCTTGAAACATCACGCGCCGATGCTCACAAGTCAGTGGTTAGTAACTTTTTGACTCCGACTTCGTCTACTCCGTGCGTTTCTCTGCCCAGAAGGACGCGATCATCTCTGCCTTCATTCACTCCGGCACCGAGGCAACACCATGGACCCTGGGTGATCCCACAGCGGAAGACACGAGCCAGGACCAGACCAAGGACTTCCCCGCCCCTCCCGGTCTTCGAGATCTCCACCCGGAACCGCTTCTCCCCTCTTCGCGAGCCGGAACGTGACACCGCCGTGATCATCGGCACTTCCATGGTCCGTCATGTCCGTGCTACCTCAGGTAAGCGTAAGGTGCGCACTCACTGCTTTCCTGGTGCTCGTGTTCTTGATGTCGCTGCACAGATTCCCGAGATCCTGAACGGTGACGAGCGCGTCGGAGCTGTGGTCCTACACGCGGGGACGAACGACATCAGGCTGCGGCAGACGGAGGTTCTGAAGAAGGACTACAGAAGCCTGATCGAGACGGTTCGCAGCACATCGCCTGAAGCAACGATCATTGTGTCTGGACCGCTTCCCACGTACCGACTAGGACAAGAAAGGTTCAGTAGATTATTTGCTCTAAATGAATGGTTAATGTCATGGTGTAATGAACAGAAACTGCTCTTTGTAAATAATTGGAATCTGTTCTGGGAGCGACCTAGGCTCTACCGTGCTGATGGCCTGCACCCCAGCAGAATCGGAGCGGCTGTTCTGTCGGACAACATCTCCAAGACGTTACACACCATATGACTAGTAAGTCAAAGTCCAAATCACAGTCTTTGCTGTCCCAACTTAATTGATATAAGTAGTGTAGAACATTATATAGAAACTGTGTCTATTCCTCGCTTAGTGAGGCCAAACAATAAATCTAGTGTAGGATCTAGCAAAAATCTTATTGTAATTAAACCAGAAAATCTAAATATCAGTGAACAAAAACAATTTCTAAAGCTAGGTCTTCTAAACATTAGATCGCTCACACCTAAGGCGGTTATTGTAAATGAAATGGTCACAGATAATAGTTTCGATGTACTTTGCCTTACTGAAACCTGGCTTAAACCAAATGATTATTTCGGTCTAAATGAGTCTACTCCACCAGGATACTGTTATAAGCATGAGCCCCGTCTGATCGGTCGTGGCGGCGGTGTTGCAACAATCTATAGAGATATTCTTAATGTTACTCAGAAAACAGGTCACAGGTTTAATTCGTTTGAAGTACTTGTGCTAAATGTTACGCTCTTAGATGCAAGAAACAAATCCATATTATCTCTAGCCTTGGCTACCCTATATAGACCTCCAGGGCCCTATGCTGACTTCCTAAAAGAGTTTGCATACTTTCTCTCAGATCTATTGGTCAATGTCGATAAAGCAATAATTGTTGGAGACTTTAACATACACGTAGATAATACAAATGATGCGTTAGGGACTGCGTTTACAGATTTATTAAACTCCTTTGGGGTCACGCAAAACGTCAGTGGTCCCACTCGTCTAAATCATACACTAGATTTAATTATATCATATGGAACCAATCCAACTGATATAAATATTATACCGCAAAGTGATGATCTCACTGATCATTACATGGTAACTTGTATAATACGTACTGCTGAAATTTGTCATGTTGCGCCACGTTATCGACCAGGCAGAACAATCCTTCCAACCACTATAGATAGATTCTCAAATAGCTTACCTGCTCTATCTCAGCTGCGCAGTGCACCCAAACAAACAGATGAACTAGAGGAAATGACTAGCAGTTTGAGCACCATGTTCTCTAGTACACTAGATATTGTTGCACCAATTAGATTAAAAAAGGTTAGAGAGAAAACTAAAGCACCATGGTACAACAGTGCTACGCATGCAATCAAGAGAGAAACTCGTAACTTAGAGCGTAAATGGAAACAAACTAATTTAGAGGTCTTTAGAATCGCGTGGAAAGACAGTATGTCACGTTATAAAAAGGCTCTAAAAGCAGCCAGGGCTGAGCATCTCCGCAAACTAATAGAAAATAACCAAAATAATCCAAGGTTTTTATTCAACACCGTGGCTAGACTAACAAATAAACAAACATCACCAGAGCAAAATATTCCATTACAATATAGTAGTAATGATTTTATGAATTACTTCAATGAGAAAATAGAAAGCATCCGAAACACAATTGTAAATATACAATCCTCTATGATGTCTTATGATTCAGCCTCAATTATGGCCCCTCTAGAACAACTACACCGTTTTACAACTATAGGACAGGAAGAGCTAAATAAACTTATCATTGCATCTAAACCAACAACATGTTTATTAGATCCAATAACCACTAAACTACTGAAAGAAGTGTTACCTGTAGTCGAAGAGCCTCTTCTTAATATTATTAACTCGTCTTTATTTTTAGGTCATGTTCCGAAAATATTCAAGCTGGCAGTAATAAAACCTCTCATTAAGAAACCGCAATTAGATCCAAATAACTTAGCAAATTACAGACCCATCTCAAATCTTCCATTTATGTCTAAAATACTAGAAAAAATTGTGTCCGCTCAATTGTGCTCTTTCTTACAAGAAAATGATATCTATGAAAAATTCCAGTCGGGATTCAGACCGCATCATAGCACAGAAACTGCGCTAGTTAAAATTACAAATGATTTACTTTTAGCTTCTGACCAAGGCTGTATCTCAATACTAGTTCTACTCGATCTTAGTGCTGCGTTCGATACTATCGATCATAAAATACTCTTGGATCGACTACAAAACTACACTGGTGTTCAGGGACAGGCATTAAGCTGGTTTAGATCGTACTTATCAGACCGTTACCATTTTGTCTGTTTAAATGGGGAAAAATCAAAGATAACGTCAGTAGACTATGGAGTGCCGCAAGGATCGGTGTTAGGCCCTCTGCTATTCTCAATATATATGCTGCCACTTGGTAATATTATAAGAAAACATGGAATTAATTTCCACTGTTATGCTGATGACACTCAATTATATATCTCATCACGACCAGATGAAAACACTAACTTATCTAAATTGACAGAGTGTCTAAATGATATAAAATGCTGGATGACGTGTAATTTCCTGCTATTAAATTCAGATAAAACGGAGGTATTACTTATTGGTCCAAAAAACTACCCACAAAATCCCTTACAATACAACTTTAATTTAGAAGGATGTCCTGTTACTTTATCCACTACAGTAAAAGACCTGGGTGTTATACTAGACCGCAACTTGACTTTTGAAAATCATATTTCATATATTACAAGAACAGCCTTTTTCCACCTTAGAAACATTGCTAAGCTACGCAACATGCTATCTGTTTCTGATGCAGAAAAGTTAGTTCATGCATTCATGACCTCGAGACTAGATTACTGTAATGCTTTATTAGCTGGCTGTCCTGCATCCTCAATCAACAAGCTACAGTTAGTGCAAAATGCAGCTGCTAGAGTTCTTACTAGATCAAGGAAATATGATCATATAACACCTATTTTATCATCTCTACACTGGTTATCTATTAAGTTACGTATCAATTACAAAGTATTCCTACTGACCTATAAAGCCCTAAATGGTTTAGCTCCTGTGTATTTAACAGACCTTCTATCGCCATACAATCCATCGCGCTCTTTAAGATCACTAAATTCGAGGCTTCTGGTCATTCCTAGGATATCTAAGTCCACTAAAGGAGGGAGGGCGTTCTCGCATTTAGCTCCTAAACTCTGGAATAGCCTTCCTGATATTGTACGAGACTCAGACTCGCTGTCCCAGTTTAAAACTAGATTAAAGACACATCTCTTTAACCAAGCATTCACTTAATGCTTAACCTTTGATACTACTGCTGAATCAGTTCGAATGCATTAACATTATGAACATCAGCTATGCTAATTATTTCCCATCTGCCTTTCTGCTGTTATCTCGGGACGCTAGTCCCGAGGTAAATAGCGTTCGTCAGCTCCAGTTTGTATCCAGCCTCTCACGGAGACTTCAGATGCCCCAACGCCTGTGAAGAGACGACTCGACGCCTGTGAAGAGACGACTCAAAGCCGGCGATATGTTATGCCATAAATTAATACTTGATTAACTAACTGTATTTTTCTATGTACATTTCCGAAATGCAATTTCTGTAAAGCTGCTTTGAGACAATGTGTATTGTGAAAAGCGCTATACAAATAAATTTGAATTGAATTGAATTGAAATAGATAGGAAAAGTATATAAAAGAACAATTCCTGAAACCAACCTCACCAGAAACTGAATATCACTCCTACAATGATATATGACCCCCTTAGGGATCCAGAACAGGAAAAAGAGTGGTTAGAGAAAACTGAGGGCCAGAAAGTGCATTTAAGATCACACCATATAATTATAGGACCAACAGGGGCAGCACTACAAATTGAAGACAGTGACTTCACCAGAACATGGTTTAGGGTTGATAATTCAGTCCCACATGTGACGTTGTGCGTCATTGAAGGATGTCGGGCAAAAGATCTAGGTCCAATGATGTTAAAAGCTAAGGAAAAACGGTGGGAAGCCACTGAGAACCCCTTTATTTTACAAACACCAGATAAAACACACCTAAAGATTCTATGTGTAACTAATATGATAGGTACCCCAAAACTGGTTGTAGAAACAGAACAACAACATGACTCAATCTCTAAAATGAAGGAATTAATGATAGAAATGGAAGAAAGGGTGCCCCTACAGTTATGGTCTAAGCATGACACAGATGTAGGACTAGTCAAGTCAGCAAACCCTGTGAGAATTGCTATTAAACCAGGAGTCCAGCTGCCTAGGAAACAGCAATACCCACTGAAACGCGAAGCAATAGAAGGCATAAGAAAAACAATTGAAGGGTTAATAGAGGCAGGAGTACTAATTGAGACCGCTAGCTATTGCAACACTCCAATTTTACCAGTAGAAAAAGCCAATAAATCTAAGTGGAGACTAGTGCATGACCTAAGGGCAGTGAATGAAGTAGTGGAAGACTGGCCAGCTGAGGTGCCAAACCCACATACGCTTTTGACAAATGTTCCACCTGCTGCTAACTATTTCACTGTGATTGATCTGTGCTCTGCATTTTTCAGCATTCCTCTAGCAGAAGAAAGCAGAAACCTTTTTTCCTTCACTTACCAAGGTAAACAATACACATACACGAGAATGCCCCAAGGATTTAAACACTCACCTCATGTGTTTAACCAAGTTTTAAAACTTGATCTAGAAGACTTAAGACTGGATAGTACATTAATACAGTATGTGGATGATTTGTTGATCTGTTCAACAACGCTGGAACAGTGCCATCAGGACTCCATTAAAGTATTTACCAAATTAGCAGAAGGTGGCCATAAAGCCACAAAAGAGAAATTGCAATACTGCTTGCCTCAAGTAGAGTATCTGGGTCGATTAATTGCACATCAAACAAAGGCAATATCACCCAGCCAATTGGAAGGAATTACTAAAGCACCCCAACCGCAAACTGTGGGTCAAATGATGACATTTTTGGGAATGACTGGTTTTAGTGCTGATTGGATAGAAGATTATGCGATCAAAACAGCTCCATTGCGGACCATTATGAGACAGGCTGGTCACCAAAATCTTAGAGCACCATTGAAATGGGATCCTGATGCACTGATAGCATTCAGCTCACTCAAAAAAGAATTACAAACAGCCCCATTATTAACGATTCCAAATTATGACAGAACTTTCCATTTGTATGTAGCAGACAGAAAAGAGGGCTTTGCTTCTGCTGTCCTGATGTAGGAGACATGCAGTGGGCGGAAGAAGCAACCCATTGCCCACTATAGCACCAAATTGGACAGTGTAGCCCAAGGCTACCCACCATGTTATCAACAAGGTCTAGCTGCAGTATACTTTGCTTTTGAGAAAGCCTCTGCTGTTACTATGGGCTATCCAGTCATCATCTATACCCATCATAAGATTGCTGAGTTATTGGAACAGGGACGTTTTGTTTTGACACAGGCCAGATGTTTGGCGTACTCCACATTGTTGACTTATCCTGATATAACAATCAAAAGATGTACCACAACAAACCCAGCTAACTTTGTCCCAGTAGAGGGGGAAGGAACACCTCATGAATGTGTTGCTGCCTCTCTAGCATTCACTCGTCTGAGACCAGATTTGGAATCAACACCAATTGTTGATGCAGACGTGGACTACTTTGTAGATGGCTCATGCTTTAGAGATCACTCGGGTAATCATGCTGGTTTTGCTGTTGTACAACGAGATGGGGACAATTTTACTCCCCCGCTGACACAACGTTGTGAACAGCCTTGTTAAGCACAGTTGGCCGAACTAAAAGCCCTTACGGCAGCATGTCTGCTGGCCAAAAATAAAGCAGCCAACATTTATACGGATTCTGCATACGCCCATGGGGTATGCCATCTTTTCGGTGCAGTATGGAAACAAAGAGGATTCAAAAAGAGCGATGGAACCCCAATCCAACATGGGGACCAAATTACTGCATTGATTAATGCTATGATGTTTCCAGCCAAATTGGCCATCGTCAAATGCCAGGCTCACAAGAAAGGAAATTATTTTGTTATCAAAGGCAATAACGCCGCAGATAGCCAAGCAAAATTGGCTTCTGGGTGTCAATCTGCTGTAATGGCACCATCCGTTTTGATCCAGCCCCTCCCTACTATAGAAAGTATTGCCCAAATGCAGTCCAGAGCTACACCACCTGAAATACACTTATGGCAACAAAGGGGGGCGACTAGAGATGCTAATAATATCTGGAGGTCTCATGAAGGTTTTATGATAGCTCCCACCCCACTGCTTAATATTCTTATACCTGACGCCCACAGTTTTGACCACTGTGGAAGGGGGGAGATTATGAGAAAGATAAAAAGACAAGGATTCTGGTCCCCATACTTACAAACAAGGGTAGATGAATTTCTGAGTGAATGTGAAATTTGCGCACAGAACAATTTAAGAAAAGGAACAACAACTCCAATAGGCTCTATTCCAGTTCCAGAAGGACCCTTTAAGCATCTAGTAATGTGGACATGATAAAAGCAGTAAGAGGAAAAAGGTACATGTTGGTCATTATAGACAGATTCAGTAGATGGGTGGAAGCAGAACCATCAGCAGAGCAAGGAGCACAGACAGTGATAAAATTTCTGACGAGAGAGGTCATACCAAGATTTGGTATCCCATCCCAGATCAGTTCAGACAATGGGTCTGCTTTTATTCAAAGAACGGTAAAGGCAGTAATAGAACAGTTGAGGATCAAGCAGAGACTGGGGTGTGTCTACCACCCTGAGTCACAGGGACTTGTGGAACGGGTCAATGGGACTATTAAGGCCAAAATCAACAAAATTTGTGCGGACACTAAGCTTAATTGGGTAGATGCGTTGCCACTCGCACTGATGAGCTATCGAATGCAAACCAACAGGATCACTAATCTGACCCCCCATGAAATGTTGACTGGGAGACCAATGCCTGTGCCTCATTTGAGAGGACCTTATGACGGGCCACCGTTAGAACAGTTACAATTGGAATTAAGGACATATATGAGACAATTGACTGCTATACATGAAGCTACTCATTCACAGGAACAAAACAGGGGACCCAGAGAAGAGGAAGAAGTTCCCTGTCTGGTGGTACCTGGAGACCAGGTATACCTAAGAGTCTTTAGGAGAAGGTGGAATGAGCCACGAAGAGAAGGACCTTATACTGTAGTAAGAGCAACCCCCACAGCAGTACAGGTAGAGGGCAGCACAACCTGGTATCATTTGAATCATTGCACCCGAGTCCCAAGGCTGAGACCTAGAAGGCAAGAGGAGGAAATAGATAGTCAGGAAGGGAGTCAAGAGGAGATAGCTCAAGATGCCCCAGAAGAGCAGGGAACTGAAAGTGAAGATATTAACATTGATGAACCTCATTCTAGGGAGACTGAACACGCTGAGCCAAGGGATGAAATGCCGGAGCGGAATGATGGACTGCCTTCAGAGGACCTGGAGCCTGAAGGTGAGAGAGCTCCTAGTATTGGTCTTTCTGGTCATATACCTCATGCAGCAGCTTCCCCAGACACAATGCCTCCAGGCGAACAATCCCCTGGAGAAGGACCCTCTGCTGATGAACCATACAACTTTGTCACACTCAACCTCCAAGACATCGGCATCCCAGGAATCGACCTCCCAGAAAATGACTTCCCAGACATTGACCTCCCAGAAATTAATCCCCCAGACACTGAATTACCAGACCTCTCAAGCTTTGAGTGGGATAAGTCACCCTAACCTGACTCAACCAACACAAGGTAACAAAGCACGCAGACATAATGTAAAAAGATCCCTGCAGAAAGCTATGACTATTCATGAAGATTATACCCAAACTGAAGTTGATTTGGAAGTAGAACTACAAAAAGAAAAACTGTTGGATGATGCCTATCATAATGAATGGTATAAATGGGCAGTGTATACTGTAAGACAGGTAAAACAAGGCACATGTGTATTATGCTCACCCTCACCTTTGAAGAAGTTAAGAATAGTACCAAACCAATATGACTACATGCAGTGTGCCAGATTTAATTCACAATATTGTAACAGAACTGGACATGTAATTCCATACTGTCCAGCTGAGTGCCTGGCCATGTTAGGGAACCACTATTATCAAAGATTTTATAACCAGGAGGGTTGGGGAAGTGCATGCAAGGAGCTTGACGTAAGAATAGATAAAGCCAATTAGGAGACCCCACAAAATTACATTCTGGATAAAACATTGGAGTATGAATGTTTTAACAAAACTATGGGCTATCGAAATGTAGGAACCTTTCAAGGTAAATGTGCTATAATTTGGCACCTGGATTATGAGATGTACAACGAGACAAACGTATATAAATCCTCTAGCTCAATATATGCCACAGCAACAATAAATAAAAACATGTCTGTAACAGGTGCTCATGAAAACTGCGAGAATGCTACCTTATCCTTTCCCCTGATTGGACCACTTGAAAATCAAACTGAAGCAGTAGCTGATTTCTTTTGGCTATGTGGGGGTAAACGACTAAGAGCCACCCTAGTTGATTGGAAAGGACTCTGTGCCAGGGTGAGGCTAGCTCAAGGAATAGGAATTGTAAACTGGGATCTCAATGAGGAAGAAACGATAGAAAAGTTGAGTAGACATAAGCACAGAGCTAAGAGAGCTTATACCCCAGATCCCAATGTTAAAATTGATGCAATTGGACAGCCTAGAGGAATACCACATGAATTTAAGGCTAGGGATGAAATAAAGTCAGGGTTTGAATCATTTCTTCTATGGGTACCTGTTAATAAGAATACTGAATGTATAAATTACATATACTACAATCAGCAAAGATTTATTAATTATACGGATGATGCACTTGAGGCGCTAGGCCAACAATTAAAAGCCACCAGCAAAATGACATGGCAAAATAGGCAAGCCCTGAATTGGTTATTGGCAGATAAAGGAGGAGTATGTGTAATGTTTGGGACTGACTGCTGCACCTTTATTCCTAATAACACAGCCCCCGATGGAACTTTCACTAGGGCTATGAAGAAACTGAAGGCGCTAAGACAAGAGGCTGCTGAAAATGCGGGAAGGGACAGAAATATTGGATACTGGTTTGATTCTTTGTTTGGAGCCTGGAAAGAGTGGCTGATTAAGGTGGGGATAATAATAGTTGTGGTTGTTGTTGTTGCTCTTCTGCTGTTCTGTTGCGTTATACCTTTTCTCAGATCCATGTTGGCCACTGCAGCTGCTCAGTCAATGACCCGAGCCAAGCAGATGATCAATGTGTCGGTTAACCGAGACAGAGTTGACATTGGATGCAACTCAGGAGTCTATCCTATTGGACCAGGCCTGGATGAGTTAGATGAGTTCTAATGAAAAAAGGTAAAAGGACTGGGGGTACCTGTTAATTTTGTTATAAGGTTTTTGACTTTGTTTTTTGACAAGAGAGGGTGTTAGAAAACTCTGTCTTTCTTTTTGGGGGTAAAAATAGGAAGCTTGTTAGAACATGCATGGGTAGAGTAGGGAGTTAGTAAGATTGGCAGTTATGCATTTATTTTAAGGGCCCCCGTCCTGTATATCCTATACTTATAATCATGTTAAGATATGTTTTTATATAATCACACTGCTGTCACAAATTTTAATGCAAGACTGAAGGGAAATAGAAGGTTTAAAACAGAACATTACCCGTGATATGAGGTGATGTAATTGTATGCAAAAGAAATGAGAGTGTTTTTGTTATTTTTAGATCACTTTATCCACCTTTTTACATATATGGGCATATTACAGTAACAAAACGTAGAAGCCTTGACATTGTGTGCATTTAGACTACTGGAACTGTTGTATATAAGATGTAAAAGAGGAATTATTTGCAAGCGTGGTCATCTACTGTTGTTTCAACAAAGGGCAGACTCAACTGGTGGTTTAAAAACCCGCTGTCTGCTCCAACACCAGATAGCGCCCTAGGCACTGCCAGGGCACCTCTGGCAACGGTGTAGCAACCCAGATAGCGCCACGGGCCACCAGGAAGCGCCTGCATGGTTCCTCTGGCATCGTGGGACAATTGTAACTTCGAGACTATACACTGTATGATGAATACACTGAATGTTTGAAGCTGCTTTGTCCATATAGAGAATGATGGTTTGACAGGAAGGCGAGATCTTTTACTCCACTCCAGACAAATGGGGGTGGAGATGTTTGGTCTCACTCTTCCTCCAGGGTGTACCTCTGTGATAACAGGTCTATTGGTAGAATGACTGGATGGTCTAAATTGATCATATTGGTAGGATATGAAAGAGACCTGCTCATGGAGATACATCCTGGGAAAATTGAAGGTGGGACTAGAGTTAGTCCCAAAGGGGGGATGTGTTGGAGAATTCTGTTACCCCTCCTCTATCTGATGCTCAAGTCTGAATGCTGTAATGCTGAGCAACAGTAGGCCATAGATAGGGTGACCAGACGTCCCGTTTTTCCCGGGACAGTCCCGTATTTCAACTCTAATTTTAGTGTCCCGACTTATTATGAAAAAATCATGTTTTGTCCCGTATTTCATCGTTAATATATATTTTAGGTTTTTTATTTTATTTTATTTTTTCCTGAGTGATAGCGCGAGTACTCTTCGAAATAGCCTAATAATAAAACTAACAAATCACCTCATATATTTTCCTCATAGAGAAAACATTTTTCCATCCAATAAGAGAAGGCAGAAGGACAATTCCATCCAATCACAATTCACTCAATCAACTTGCATTTAGTGAAGGCGGAATCCGACGTCACAGTTAAGTGTATACGAGACGAGAGCAAACGGATAAGCTTGACTCAGGTGCAAAGATGTCAAAGAAGCGTACATGTACATTTAATGAGGATCTTCAAAAAGAGTTTAAATTTCTCAAAAGAGAGTCACTATCAGAGGCAAGTAAATTAAGATGCGACATTTGCGGGGCTCGCTTTTCCATTGCTCACGGAGGCCGAGCCGACATTACGCAGCATATGCACACAAAAAAGCACATGGACGCTGCTAAAAGTAAGTGTGCTACTCCAAGTGTCAGCAAATTTTTTGTGAAGCAAAGTTGCGAATCTGATAAAGTGCATGCAAGTGAAGGACTTTTTGCATACCATTCTGTTATTCATGGCCATAGTTTTCGGTCAGCTGACTGCACTGCAAAATTGATCAAGAAATTGTATGATCCGAAATTTTCTTCTGCTCGCACTAAATCTGAGGCTATAATATGCAACGTTCTTGGTCCTTTGTCAGAGGAAGAAGTTCAGCATAGTTTGGACAAGTGCTCCTGTGTCACATTAACTGTGGATGCATCCAACCACAAAGACATTAAATTGTTTCCTGTGCTTGTGCGATACTTCAGGCCACTAGAGGGTGTAAAGGTCAAGATAATTGAATTTTCATCTCTGCCAGGTGAGACATCTGATTTGCAAACTGCCTACATTTCCCATGTCATTGAAAAACATGGCCTTGATCAGAAAATAGTTGCACTTTGTGCTGATAACACTAACACAAACTTTGGTGGTGTTAAAAGAGCTGGTAAAGGCAATATCTGGAGAAAGCTGCAAATGCAGCTAGGAAGGGATATTCTGGGCATTGGCTGTAATGCACACATCATCCACAATACCCTGCAAACAGCAGTGGATTGCTTACCAATTGATTTGGAGTGTTTTGCTGTGAAGGTATACAAATACTTTCATATCTATACAGTGCGCGTAAGGGAGCTCAAGGAGTTTTGTGACTTTGTACAGCTGGACTATCAAAAATTACTGCAGCATGGTAGCATACGTTTCCTCTCTCTTGGTCCAGCTCTTGAACGAATTCTGCACCTTTTTGATGGTCTACGTGCATACTTTCTTTCTCAAGAAAAGTGGCCAAAGTTTCTAAAAGACACATTCAGCAGCCCTTGCACAAAACTTTGGCTTGGATTTGCACTTAAGCAAACTGCAGCTTTCCATCGTGCACTGGCGACAGTAGAGCAAGAAAATATATCTGCCACAGAAGTGGCTTTGCACATTTATGATCTGAGAAATGTCTTGCAGGCCAGGCTGGAGGAATCATTCATTCCCTCTGACATCAAAACACAGTTAGACACCCTTGTTGAAGCTGGTGACATAAAAGCTGATGATTTTTATTGTGCAGTGAGAAGCTTTTACTCAGCATCAGTGGATTACCTTGACAATTGGAGATGCTCACTGGAGAATACAAGAGAACTAGAGTGGGTCCTACTGAGAAGTGTTCCAGAATGGAGAGACATTCAGAGCAGCCTCAGCAAGTTCTACTCAAGAATACCTGCTCTCACATCAGTTGACGAAACCATGCTCTTTGATGAGTGGGCCTGTGCTAAAAACATTGTCACTTGTCACATCACTGAGTGGAACAAAAACAAGGTGGCTGTGTCTGATAGATGGACAGACGTGTTTAGTGAGATGGGGAGCAAGTCACTCAACTTTGGAGTCTTATCTTTGGCTGTGGAGTTTGTTTTATGCCTGCCTGGTACATCTGCACCGGTGGAGCGTGTGTTCTCGTTAATGAATGCATCATGGACGGATGAAAAATCTCGACTGAGTGTAACAACAATGAAGGCAATGCTTTTCGTACTAATTAATTTCGGACTGGACTGCTCCGCATTTTATGATAAACTCTTAAAAGACAAGCGCACACTGGCAAAAATTGGTTCCAGTGAAAAATACAAAACAGCAACAGTGAATGATGCTGTTGAACCATCTTGTTCCCACTGATCTGCAATTTTATGTAAGTCTACATTTATTTTTTTACATAGCTAACAATATTATTAAGTGTAAATACTTGTATGTGTGCAGTAGGTGTTGTGGGTCTGTGGGTTCTGTGTCTGTCCCGTATTCCACTCTGAGAAATCTGGTCACCCTAGCCATAAGGCAATGTAGAGTTGGAAAAGTACCTTTAATGCATAGATGACGTTGGTGCAAGGTACAGGAAAGTACTAAAAAACATATATGATGTAATATTTTTAAAAAAAACTATACATGTGATACTCCGCCACCAATAGAAATAAGGCCTCGGAGCATGTGATCTTAATGGTGGCGTGATACCAAGGAGGAGCAATGTGTAAGAGATAACGGTACAAACACTAATTGGACACTGGCGATAAGAAAGATGTATAAAATCTATGTTTCAACCACTGTAAGATCAGATGATTCAGCTGACCATCTCACTTTGTTGAATTGCTCAATAAAGTTCTTCTTCTGAGACCTGGAACTTCGACTCTGAAAACTTTTTGAAGACTAACTCCTACTAGACTCTGAAAAACTACTGATCAGGACCAGAGACAGGCAATTAGCAACGACAGTAGCTGTCAGTTCACCAAAAACTCTGTGCATATTTTCAGCTGCTTTTGCACCTTTTCAGAACACACTTTAGGTGTCTGGCCCTCATTAAAACCTCTGCTGGCAGCAGTGGGATTTGAACCCACGCCCCCGAAGAGACTGGAGCCTAAATCCAGCGCCTTAGACCCCTCGGCCATGCTACCCCGGCTTGGTTACTGTAGTGGGCCATTTTCTGCCCATTAAATTTCAGAAATAGAGAAATTGTTAGGTGTGGACCTTCATCGTCAGGCTCTGAAGCCCGCCGAGTTCGGCCAAGGAAAGCAAAAACGGCTGAGTTTTGAAGAGACTGGGAGCAAGCAGTGTCACTTCTCCAGTCTTTTCACAATTGCCTTCTAAAATTGACACTTGGCAGCGGTGAGATTTGAACTCATGTCCCCGAAGAGACTGGAGCCTTAATCCAGCGCCTTAGAGCGCTCGGCCACGCTACCTTGTGAGAATGCCTTCCGTGGGCCATTTTCGCCAATTTTTTCTTTTAGTGTCTCACTTCTCCATAGTTAAATCTGTTGAAATTCTTCATGCCTTGAAGGAGCTCCTCGAAAGGTGGAAAGGCCTACTAAGTAGAGGGGGGATGCAGTTACACTCTTGGAGGCATCCCTCCCTGCTGATTGCAATTCCATCTCTAATCAAACACTACTGAATTACCTAATCAAAGCATTTGGGCCATACTCCAAAATGGCAGCCAGATGTGTCGCAGTTAAACTCAAAATCAAGAGGTAGCTGTCAGTTCACCAAAAACTCTCAGTCCTGCCGATCGACTGTCCTGCACGGAGCAGGATTGGGCACCCCTGTGTGCTATACATTATTATTATATTTAAATTCATTTAGGAAGTGTCATTATAATAATTGCAAGTTATTGTTGTCTCTGATTTTAGAGGGTGCATATTTTCAGCTGCTTTTGCACCTTTTCAGAACACACTTTAGGTGTCTGGCCCTCATTAAAATCTCTGCTGGCAGCAGTGGGTTTTGAGCCCACGCCCCCAAAGAGACTGGAGCCTAAATCCAGCGCCTTAGACCCCACGGCCATGCTACCCTGGCTTGCTTACTCTAGTGGGCCATTTTCTGCCCATTAAATTTCAGATATAGAGAAATTGTCGGGTGTGGACCTTCATCGTCAGGCTCTGAAGCCTGCCGACTTCGGCCAAGGAAAACAAAAACGGCTGAGTTTTGAAGAGACTGGGAGCAAGCAGTGTCACTTCTCCAGTCTTTTCACAATTGCCTTCTAAAATGAACACTTGGCAGCGGTGGGATTTGAACTCACGTCCCCGAAGAGACTGGAGCCTTAATCCAGCGCCTTAGAGCGCTCGGCCACGCTACCTTGTGAGAATGCCTTCTGTGGGCCATTTTCGCCAATTTTTTCTTTTAGTGTCTCACTTCTCCGTAGTTAAATCAGTTGAAATTCTTCATGCTTTGAAGGAGCTCCTCGACAGGTGGAAAGGCCTACTAAGTAGAGGGGGGATGCAGTTGCACTCTTGGAGGCCCCCCTCCCTGCAGATTGCAATTCCATCTCTAATCAAACACAACTGAATTACCTAATCAAAGCATTTGGGCCATACTCCAAAATGGCAGCCAGATGTGTCGCAGTTAAACTCAAAATCAAGAGGTAGCTGTCAGTTCACCAAAAACTCTCAGTCCTGCCGATCGACTGTCCTGCTATACATTATTATTATATTTAAATTCATTTAGGAAGTGTCATTATAATAATTGCAAATTATTGTTGTCTCTGATTCAAGAGGGTGCATATTTTCAGCAGCTTTTGCACCTTTTCAGAACACACTTTAGGTGTCTGGCCCTCATTAAAACCTCTGCTGGCAGCAGTGGGATTTGAACCCACGCCCCCGAAAAGACTGGAGCCTAAATCCAGCGCCTTAGACCTCTCGGTCACGCTACCCCGGCTTGGCCACTCTAGTGGGCCATTTTCTGCCCATTAAATTTCAGAAATAGAGAAATTGTTGGATGTGGACCTTCATCGTCCACACCCAACATAGGCTCTGAAGCCCGCCGAGTTCGGCCAAGGAAAGCAAAAACGGCTGAGTTTTGAAGAGACTAGGAGCAAGCAGTGTCACTTCTCCAGTCTTTTCACAGGTGCCTTCTAAAATGCAGACTTGGCAGCGGTGGGATTTGAACCCACGCCCCCGAAGAGACTGGAGCCTTAATCCAGCGCCTTAGACCGCTCAGCCACGCTACCTTGTAAGAGTGCTTTCCGTGGGCCATTTTCGCCAATTTTTTCTTTTAGTGTCTCACTTCTCCATAGTTAAATCAGTTGAAATTCTTCATGCCTTGAAGGAGCTCCTCGACAGGTGGAAATGCCTACTAAGTAGAGGGGGGACGCAGTTACACTCTTGGAGGCCCCCCTCCCTACAGATTGCAATTCCATCTCTAATCAAACACAACTGAATTACCTAATCAAAGCCTAATCGAATTACCTAATCAAAGCTCGGCCACACTACCTTGTGAGAATGCCTTCCCTGGGCCATTTTCGCCAATTTTTTTCTTTTTGTGTCTCACTTCTCCATAGTTAAATCAGTTAATGTTCTTCATTCCTTGAAGGAGCTCCTCGACAGGTGGAAAGGCCTACTAAGTAGAGGGGGGACGCAGTTACACTCTTGGAGGCCCCCCTCCCTGAAGATTGCAATTCCATCTCTAATCAAACACAACTGAATTGCCTAATCAAAGCCTAATCGAATTACCTAATCAAAGCTCGGCCACGCTACCTTGTGAGAATGCCTTCCGTGGGCCATTTTCGCCAATTTTTTCTTTTTGTGTCTCACTTCTCCATAGTTAAATCAGTTGAAATTCTTCATGCCTTGAAGGAGCTCCTCGACAGGTGGAAATGCCTACTAAGTAGAGGGGGGACGCAGTTACACTCTTGGAGGCCCCCCTCCCTGCAGATTGCAATTCCATCTCTAATCAAACACAACTGAATTACCTGATCAAAGCCTTTGGGCCATACTCCAAAATGGCAGCCAGATGTGTCGCAGTTAAACTCAAAATCAAGAGGTAGCTGTCAGTTCACCAACACTCTCAGTCCTGCCGATCGACTGTCCTGCTATACATTATTATTATATTTAAATTCATTTTGGAAGTGTCATTATAATAATTGCAAGTTATTGTTGTCTCTGATTCAAGAGGGTGCATATTTTCAGCTGCTTTTGCACCTTTTCAGAGCACACTTTAGGTGTCTGGCCCTCATTAAAACCTCTGCTGGCAGCAGTGGGATTCGGACCCACGCCCCCGAAGAGACTGGAGCCTGGAGCCTAAATCCAGCGCCTTAGACCCCTCGGCAACACTACTCCGGCTTGGCTACTCCAAAATGGCAGCCAGATGTGTCGCATTTAAACTCAAAATCAAGAGGTAGCTGTCAGTTCACCAACAACTCTCAGTCCTGCTGATCCACTGTCCTGCACAGAGCAGGATTGGGCACCCCTGTGTGCTATACATTATTATTATATTTAAATTCATTTTGGAAGTGTCATTATAATAATTGCAAGTTATTGTTGTCTCTGATTCAAGAGGATGCATATTTTCAGCTGCTTTTGCTTTCCTTGGGCGAACTCGGCGGGCTTCAGAGCCTGACGATTAAGGTCCACACCCAACAATTTCTCTATTTCTGAAATTTCAGAAATATCACCAACACTCTCAGTCCTGCCGATCGACTGTCCTGCTATACATTATTATTATATTTAAATTCATTTTGGAAGTGTCATTATAATAATTGCAAGTTATTGTTGTCTCTGATTCAAGAGGGTGCATATTTTCAGCTGCTTTTGCACCTTTTCAGAGCACACTTTAGGTGTCTGGCCCTCATTAAAACCTCTGCTGGCAGCAGTGGGATTCGGACCCACGCCCCCGAAGAGACTGGAGCCTGGAGCCTAAATCCAGCGCCTTAGACCCCTCGGCAACGCTACTCCGGCTTGGCTACTCCAAAATGGCAGCCAGATGTGTCGCAGTTAAACTCAAAATCAAGAGGTAGCTGTCAGTTCACCAACAACTCTCAGTCCTGCTGATCCACTGTCCTGCACAGAGCAGGACTGGGCACCCCTGTGTGCTATACATTATTATTATATTTAAATTCATTTTGGAAGTGTCATTATAATAATTGCAAGTTATTGTTGTCTCTGATTCAAGAGGATGCATATTTTCAGCTGCTTTTGCACCTTTTCAGAGCACACTTTAGGTGTCTGGCCCTCATTAAAACATCTGCTGGCAGCAGTGGAAATTGAACCCACGCCCCCGAAAAGACTGGAGCCTAAATCCAGCGCCTTAGACCCCTCGGTCACGCTACCCCGGCTTGGCCACTCTAGTGGGCCATTTTCTGGCCATTAAATTTCAGAAATAGAGAAATTGTTGGGTGTGGACCTTCATCGTCAGGCTCTGAAGCCCGCCGAGTTCGCCCAAGGAAAGCAAAAACGGCTGAGTTTTGAAGAGACTGGGAGCAAGCAGTGTCACTTCTCCAGTCTTTTCACAGGTGCCTTCTAAAATGCAGACTTGGCAGCGGTGGGATTTGAACCCACGCCCCCGAAGAGACTGGAGCCTTAATCCAGCGCCTTAGACTGCTCGGCCACGCTACCTTGTAAGAATGCTTTCCGTGGGCCATTTTCGCCAATTTTTTCTTTTAGTGTCTCACTTCTCCATAGTTAAATCAGTTGAAATTCTTCATGCCTTGAAGGAGCTCCTCGACAGGTGGAAATGCCTACTAAGTAGAGGGGGGACGCAGTTACACTCTTGGAGGCCCCC
Source organism: Siphateles boraxobius (assembly GCF_051911475.1). Lineage (NCBI taxonomy): Eukaryota > Metazoa > Chordata > Actinopteri > Cypriniformes > Leuciscidae > Siphateles > Siphateles boraxobius. The sequence goes on along the minus strand of NW_027508722.1, from coordinate 4,795,103 downwards.
CTCCCTGCAGATTGCAATTCCATCTCTAATCAAACACAACTGAATTACCTAATCAAAGCCTAATCGAATTACCTAATCAAAGCTCGGCCACGCTACCTTGTGAGAATGCCTTCCCTGGGCCATTTTCGCCAATTTTTTCTTTTTGTTTCTCACTTCTCCATAGTTAAATAAGTTGAAGTTCTTCATGCCTTGAAGGAGCTCCTCGACAGGTGGAAATGCCTACTAAGTAGAGGGGGGACGCAGTTACACTCTTGGAGGCCCCCCTCCATGAAGATTGCAATTCCATCTCTAATCAAACACAACTGAATTACCTAATCAAAGCCTAATCGAATTACCTAATCAAAGCTCGGCCACGCTACCTTGTGAGAATGCCTTCCGTGGGCCATTTTCGCCAATTTTTTCTTTTTGTGTCTCACTTCTCCATAGTTAAATCAGTTGAAATTCTTCATGCCTTGAAGGAGCTCCTCGACAGGTGGAAATGCCTACTAAGTAGAGGGGGGACGCAGTTACACTCTTGGAGGCCCCCCTCCCTGCAGATTGCAATTCCATCTCTAATCAAACACAACTGAATTACCTGATCAAAGCCTTTGGGCCATACTCCAAAATGGCAGCCAGATGTGTCGCAGTTAAACTCAAAATCAAGAGGTAGCTGTCAGTTCACCATAAACTCTCAATGAGTCAAATTTGCAAACTCCATTGACAAGGGGTGCCCAGTCCTGCCGATGGACTGTCCTGCACAAAGCAGGATTGGGGACCCCTGTGTGCTATACATTATTATTATATTTAAATTCATTTTGGAAGTGTCATTATAATAATTGCAAGTTATCGTTGTCTCTGATTCAGGAGGGTGCATATTTTCAGCTGCTTTCGCACCTTTTCAGGGGACACTTTAGGTGTCTGGCCCTCATTAAAACTTCTGCTGGCAGCGGTGGGATTCGAACCCACGCCCCCAAAGAGACTGGAGTCTAAATCCAGCGCCTTAGACCCCTCGGCCACGCTACCCCGGCTTGGCTACTCTAGTGGGCCATTTTCTGGCCATTAAATTTCAGAAATAGAGAAATTGTTGGGTGTGGACCTTCATCGTCAGGCTCTGAAGCCCGCCGAGTTCGGCCAAGGAAGGGAAAAACGGCTGAGTTTTGAAGAGACTGGGAGCAAGCAGTGTCACTTCTCCAGTCTTTTCACAGGTGCCTTCTAAAATGCAGACTTGGCAGCGGTGGGATTTGAACCCACGCCCCCGAAGAGACTGGAGCCTTATTCCAGCGCCTTAGACCGCTCGGCCACGCTACCTTGTAAGAATGCTTTCCGTGGGCCATTTTCGCCAATTTTTTCTTTTAGTGTCTCACTTCTCCATAGTTAAATCAGTTGAAATTCTTCATGCCTTGAAGGAGCTCCTCGACAGGTGGAAATGCCTACTAAGTAGAGGGGGGACGCAGTTACACTCTTGGAGGCCCCCCTCCCTGCAGATTGCAATTCCATCTCTAATCAAACACAACTGAATTACCTAATCAAAGCCTAATCGAATTACCTAATCAAAGCTCGGCCACGCTACCTTGTGAGAATGCCTTCCCTGGGCCATTTTCGCCAATTTTTTCTTTTTGTGTCTCACTTCTCCATAGTTAAATCAGTTGAAGTTCTTCATGCCTTGAAGGAGCTCCTCGACAGGTGGAAATGCCTACTAAGTAGAGGGGGGACGCAGTTACACTCTTGGAGGCCCCCCTCCCTGAAGATTGCAATTCCATCTCTAATCAAACACAACTGAATTACCTAATCAAAGCATTTGGGCCATACTCCAAAATGGCAGCCAGATGTGTCGCAGTTAAACTCAAAATCAAGAGGTAGCTGTCAGTTCACCAAAAACTCTCAGTCCTGCCGATCGACTGTCCTGCTATACATTATTATTATATTTAAATTCATTTTGGAAGTGTCATTATAATAATTGCAAGTTATTGTTGTCTCTGATTCAAGAGGATGTATATTTTCAGCTGCTTTTGCACCTTTTCAGAGCACACTTTAGGTGTCTGGCCCTCATTAAAACCTCTGCTGGCAGCAGTGGGATTCGGACCCACGCCCCCGAAGAGACTGGAGCCTGGAGCCTAAATCCAGCGCCTTAGACCCCTCGGCAACGCTACCCCGGCTTGGCTACTCCAAAATGGCAGCCAGATGTGTCGCAGTTAAACTCAAAATCAAAAGGTAGCTGTCAGATCACCAACAACTCTCAGTCCTGCTGATCCACTGTCCTGCACAGAGCAGGATTGGGCACCCCTGTGTGCTATACATTATTATTATATTTAAATTCATTTTGGAAGTGTCATTATAATAATTGCAAGTTATTGTTGTCTCTGATTGAAGAGGATGCATATTTTCAGCTGCTTTTTCACCTTTTCAGAGCACACTTTAGGTGTCTAGCCCTCATTAAAACCTCTGCTGGCAGCAGTGGGAATTGAACCCACGCCCCCGAAAAGACTGGAGCCTAAATCCAGCGCCTTAGACCTCTCGGTCACGCTACCCCGGCTTGGCCACTCTAGTGGGCCATTTTCTGCCCATTAAATTTCAGAAATAGAGAAATTGTTGGGTGTGGACCTTCATCGTCCACACCCAACATAGGCTCTGAAGCCCGCCGAGTTCGGCCAAGGAAAGCAAAAACGGCTGAGTTTTGAAGAGACTGGGAGCATGCAGTGTCACTTCTCCAGTCTTTTCACAATTGCCTTCTAAAATGCAGACTTCACAGCGGTGGGATTTGAACACACGCCCCCAAAGAGACTGGAGCCTTAATCCAGCGCCTTAGACCGCTCGGCCACGCTACCTTGTGAGAACGCTTTCCGTGGGCCATTTTCGCCAATTTTTTCTTTTACTGTCTCACTTCTCCATAGTTAAATCTGTTGAAATTCTTCATGCCTTGAAGGAGCTCCTCGAAAGGTGGAAAGGCCTACTAAGTAGAGGGGGGATGCAGTTACACTCTTGGAGGCATCCCTCCCTGTTGATTGCAATTCCATCTCTAATCAAACACAACTGAATTACCTAATCAAAGCATTTGGGCCATACTCCAAAATGGCAGCCAGATGTGTCGCAGTTAAACTCAAAATCAAGAGGTAGCTGTCAGTTCACCAAAAACTCTCAGTCCTGCCGATCGACTGTCCTGCACAGAGCAGGATTGGGCACCCCTGTGTGCTATACATTATTATTATATTTAAATTCATTTAGGAAGTGTCATTATAATAATTGCAAGTTATTGTTGTCTCTGATTTTAGAGGGTGCATATTTTCAGCTGCTTTTGCACCTTTTCAGAACACACTTTAGGTGTCTGGCCCTCATTAAAACCTCTGCTGGCAGCAGTGGGATTTGAACCCACGCCCCCGAAGAGACTGGAGCCTAAATCCAGCGCCTTAGACCCCTCGGCCATGCTACCCCGGCTTGGTTACTGTAGTGGGCCATTTTCTGCCCATTAAATTTCAGAAATAGAGAAATTGTTGGGTGTGGACCTTCATCGTCAGGCTCTGAAGCCCGCCGAGTTCGGCCAAGGAAAGCAAAAACGGCTGAGTTTTGAAGAGACTGGGAGCAAGCAGTGTCACTTCTCCAGTCTTTTCACAATTGCCTTCTAAAATTGACACTTGGCAGCGGTGAGATTTGAACTCATGTCCCCGAAGAGACTGGAGCCTTAATCCAGCGCCTTAGAGCGCTCGGCCACGCTACCTTGTGAGAATGCCTTCTGTGGGCCATTTTCGCCAATTTTTTCTTTTACTGTCTCACTTCTCCATAGTTAAATCTGTTGAAATTCTTCATGCCTTGAAGGAGCTCCTCGAAAGGTGGAAAGGCCTACTAAGTAGAGGGGGGATGCAGTTACACTCTTGGAGGCATCCCTCCCTGTTGATTGCAATTCCATCTCTAATCAAACACAACTGAATTACCTAATCAAAGCATTTGGGCCATACTCCAAAATGGCAGCCAGATGTGTCGCAGTTAAACTCAAAATCAAGAGGTAGCTGTCAGTTCACCAAAAACTCTCAGTCCTGCCGATCGACTGTCCTGCACAGAGCAGGATTGGGCACCCCTGTGTGCTATACATTATTATTATATTTAAATTCATTTAGGAAGTGTCATTATAATAATTGCAAGTTATTGTTGTCTCTGATTTTAGAGGGTGCATATTTTCAGCTGCTTTTGCACCTTTTCAGAAAACACTTTAGGTGTCTGGCCCTCATTAAAACCTCTGCTGGCAGCAGTGGGATTTGAACCCACGCCCCCGAAGAGACTGGAGCCTAAATCCAGCGCCTTAGACCCCTCGGCCATGCTACCCCGGCTTGGTTACTGTAGTGGGCCATTTTCTGCCCATTAAATTTCAGAAATAGAGAAATTGTTGGGTGTGGACCTTCATCGTCAGGCTCTGAAGCCCGCCGAGTTCGGCCAAGGAAAGCAAAAACGGCTGAGTTTTGAAGAGACTGGGAGCAAGCAGTGTCACTTCTCCAGTCTTTTCACAATTGCCTTCTAAAATTGACACTTGGCAGCGGTGAGATTTGAACTCATGTCCCCGAAGAGACTGGAGCCTTAATCCAGCGCCTTAGAGCGCTCGGCCACGCTACCTTGTGAGAATGCTTTCTGTGGGCCATTTTCGCCAATTTTTTCTTTTAGTGTCTCACTTCTCCGTAGTTAAATCAGTTGAAGTTCTTCATGCCTTGAAGGAGCTCCTCGACAGGTGGAAATGCCTACTAAGTAGAGGGGGGACGCAGTTACACTCTTGGAGGCCCCCCTCCCTGAAGATTGCAATTCCATCTCTATTCAAACACAACTGAATTACCTAATCAAAGCCTAATCGAATTACCTAATCAAAGCTCGGCCACGCTACCTTGTGAGAATGCCTTCCGTGGGCCATTTTCGCCAATTTTTTCTTTTTGTGTCTCACTTCTCCATAGTTAAATCAGTTGAAATTCTTCATGCCTTGAAGGAGCTCCTCGACAGGTGGAAATGCCTACTAAGTAGAGGGGGGACGCAGTTACACTCTTGGAGGCCCCCCTCCCTGCAGATTGCAATTCCATCTCTAATCAAACACAACTGAATTACCTGATCAAAGCCTTTGGGCCATACTCCAAAATGGCAGCCAGATGTGTCGCAGTTAAACTCAAAATCAAGAGGTAGCTGTCAGTTCACCAACACTCTCAGTCCTGCCGATCGACTGTCCTGCTATACATTATTATTATATTTAAATTCATTTTGGAAGTGTCATTATAATAATTGCAAGTTATTGTTGTCTCTGATTCAAGAGGGTGCATATTTTCAGCTGCTTTTGCACCTTTTCAGAGCACACTTTAGGTGTCTGGCCCTCATTAAAACCTCTGCTGGCAGCAGTGGGATTCGGACCCACGCCCCCGAAGAGACTGGAGCCTGGAGCCTAAATCCAGCGCCTTAGACCCCTCGGCAACACTACTCCGGCTTGGCTACTCCAAAATGGCAGCCAGATGTGTCGCATTTAAACTCAAAATCAAGAGGTAGCTGTCAGTTCACCAACAACTCTCAGTCCTGCTGATCCACTGTCCTGCACAGAGCAGGATTGGGCACCCCTGTGTGCTATACATTATTATTATATTTAAATTCATTTTGGAAGTGTCATTATAATAATTGCAAGTTATTGTTGTCTCTGATTCAAGAGGATGCATATTTTCAGCTGCTTTTGCTTTCCTTGGGCGAACTCGGCGGGCTTCAGAGCCTGACGATGAAGGTCCACACCCAACAATTTCTCTATTTCTGAAATTTCAGAAATATCACCAACACTCTCAGTCCTGCCGATCGACTGTCCTGCTATACATTATTATTATATTTAAATTCATTTTGGAAGTGTCATTATAATAATTGCAAGTTATTGTTGTCTCTGATTCAAGAGGGTGCATATTTTCAGCTGCTTTTGCACCTTTTCAGAGCACACTTTAGGTGTCTGGCCCTCATTAAAACCTCTGCTGGCAGCAGTGGGATTCGGACCCACGCCCCCGAAGAGACTGGAGCCTGGAGCCTAAATCCAGCGCCTTAGACCCCTCGGCAACGCTACTCCGGCTTGGCTACTCCAAAATGGCAGCCAGATGTGTCGCAGTTAAACTCAAAATCAAGAGGTAGCTGTCAGTTCACCAACAACTCTCAGTCCTGCTGATCCACTGTCCTGCACAGAGCAGGACTGGGCACCCCTGTGTGCTATACATTATTATTATATTTAAATTCATTTTGGAAGTGTCATTATAATAATTGCAAGTTATTGTTGTCTCTGATTCAAGAGGATGCATATTTTCAGCTGCTTTTGCACCTTTTCAGAGCACACTTTAGGTGTCTGGCCCTCATTAAAACATCTGCTGGCAGCAGTGGAAATTGAACCCACGCCCCCGAAAAGACTGGAGCCTAAATCCAGCGCCTTAGACCCCTCGGTCACGCTACCCCGTCTTGGCCACTCTAGTGGGCCATTTTCTGGCCATTAAATTTCAGAAATAGAGAAATTGTTGGGTGTGGACCTTCATCGTCCACACCCAACATAGGCTCTGAAGCCCGCCGAGTTCGGCCAAGGAAAGCAAAAACGGCTGAGTTTTGAAGAGACTGGGAGCAAGCAGTGTCACTTCTCCAGTCTTTTCACAGGTGCCTTCTAAAATGCAGACTTGGCAGCGGTGGGATTTGAACCCACGCCCCCGAAGAGACTGGAGCCTTAATCCAGCGCCTTAGACCGCTCGGCCACACTACCTTGTAAGAATGCTTTCCGTGGGCCATTTTCGCCAATTTTTTCTTTTAGTGTCTCACTTCTCCATAGTTAAATCAGTTGAAATTCTTCATGCCTTGAAGGAGCTCCTCGACAGGTGGAAATGCCTACTAAGTAGAGGGGGGACGCAGTTACACTCTTGGAGGCCCCCCTCCCTGCAGATTGCAATTCCATCTCTAATCAAACACAACTGAATTACCTAATCAAAGCCTAATCGAATTACCTAATCAAAGCTCGGCCACACTACCTTGTGAGAATGCCTTCCCTGGGCCATTTTCGCCAATTTTTTTCTTTTTGTGTCTCACTTCTCCATAGTTAAATCAGTTGAAGTTCTTCATGCCTTGAAGGAGCTCCTCGACAGGTGGAAATGCCTACTAAGTAGAGGGGGGACGCAGTTACACTCTTGGAGGCCCCCCTCCCTGAAGATTGCAATTCCATCTCTAATCAAACACAACTGAATTACCTAATCAAAGCCTAATCGAATTACCTAATCAAAGCTCGGCCACGCTACCTTGTGAGAATGCCTTCCGTGGGCCATTTTCGCCAATTTTTTCTTTTTGTGTCTCACTTCTCCATAGTTAAATCAGTTGAAATTCTTCATGCCTTGAAGGAGCTCCTCGACAGGTGGAAATGCCTACTAAGTAGAGGGGGGACGCAGTTACACTCTTGGAGGCCCCCCTCCATGAAGATTGCAATTCCATCTCTAATCAAACACAACTGAATTACCTAATCAAAGCCTAATCGAATTACCTAATCAAAGCTCGGCCACGCTACCTTGTGAGAATGCCTTCCGTGGGCCATTTTCGCCAATTTTTTCTTTTTGTGTCTCACTTCTCCATAGTTAAATCAGTTGAAATTCTTCATGCCTTGAAGGAGCTCCTCGACAGGTGGAAATGCCTACTAAGTAGAGGGGGGACGCAGTTACACTCTTGGAGGCCCCCCTCCCTGCAGATTGCAATTCCATCTCTAATCAAACACAACTGAATTACCTGATCAAAGCCTTTGGGCCATACTCCAAAATGGCAGCCAGATGTGTCGCAGTTAAACTCAAAATCAAGAGGTAGCTGTCAGTTCACCATAAACTCTCAATGAGTCAAATTTGCAAACTCCATTGACAAGGGGTGCCCAGTCCTGCCGATGGACTGTCCTGCACAAAGCAGGATTGGGGACCCCTGTGTGCTATACATTATTATTATATTTAAATTCATTTTGGAAATGTCATTATAATAATTAATGTTATTGTTGTCTCTGATTCAAGAGGGTGCATATTTTCAGCTGCTTTCGCACCTTTTCAGGGGACACTTTAGGTGTCTGGCCCTCATTAAAACTTCTGCTGGCAGCGGTGGGATTCGAACCCACGCCCCCAAAGAGACTGGAGCCTAAATCCAGCGCCTTAGACCCCTCGGCCACGCTACCCCGGCTTGGCTACTCTAGTGGGCCATTTTCTGGCCATTAAATTTCAGAAATAGAGAAATTGTTGGGTGTGGACCTTCATCGTCAGGCTCTGAAGCCCGCCGAGTTCGGCCAAGGAAAGGAAAAACGGCTGAGTTTTGAAGAGACTGGGAGCAAGCAGTGTCACTTCTCCAGTCTTTTCACAGGTGCCTTCTAAAATGCAGACTTGGCAGCAGTGGGATTTGAACCCACGCCCCCGAAGAGACTGGAGCCTTAATCCAGCGCCTTAGACCGCTCGGCCACGCTACCTTGTAAGAATGCTTTCCGTGGGCCATTTTCGCCAATTTTTTCTTTTAGTGTCTCACTTCTCCATAGTTAAATCAGTTGAAATTCTTCATGCCTTGAAGGAGCTCCTCGACAGGTGGAAATGCCTACTAAGTAGAGGGGGGACGCAGTTACACTCTTGGAGGCCCCCCTCCCTGCAGATTGCAATTCCATCTCTAATCAAACACAACTGAATTACCTAATCAAAGCCTAATCGAATTACCTAATCAAAGCTCGGCCACGCTACCTTGTGAGAATGCCTTCCCTGGGCCATTTTCGCCAATTTTTTCTTTTTGTGTCTCACTTCTCCATAGTTAAATCAGTTGAAGTTCTTCATGCCTTGAAGGAGCTCCTCGACAGGTGGAAATGCCTACTAAGTAGAGGGGGGACGCAGTTACACTCTTGGAGGCCCCCCTCCCTGAAGATTGCAATTCCATCTCTAATCAAACACAACTGAATTACCTAATCAAAGCATTTGGGCCATACTCCAAAATGGCAGCCAGATGTGTCGCAGTTAAACTCAAAATCAAGAGGTAGCTGTCAGTTCACCAAAAACTCTCAGTCCTGCCGATCGACTGTCCTGCTATACATTATTATTATATTTAAATTCATTTTGGAAGTGTCATTATAATAATTGCAAGTTATTGTTGTCTCTGATTCAAGAGGATGTATATTTTCAGCTGCTTTTGCACCTTTTCAGAGCACACTTTAGGTGTCTGGCCCTCATTAAAACCTCTGCTGGCAGCAGTGGGATTCGGACCCACGCCCCCGAAGAGACTGGAGCCTGGAGCCTAAATCCAGCGCCTTAGACCCCTCGGCAACGCTACCCCGGCTTGGCTACTCCAAAATGGCAGCCAGATGTGTCGCAGTTAAACTCAAAATCAAAAGGTAGCTGTCAGTTCACCAACAACTCTCAGTCCTGCTGATCCACTGTCCTGCACAGAGCAGGATTGGGCACCCCTGTGTGCTATACATTATTATTATATTTAAATTCATTTTGGAAGTGTCATTATAATAATTGCAAGTTATTGTTGTCTCTGATTGAAGAGGATGCATATTTTCAGCTGCTTTTTCACCTTTTCAGAGCACACTTTAGGTGTCTAGCCCTCATTAAAACCTCTGCTGGCAGCAGTGGGAATTGAACCCACGCCCCCGAAAAGACAGGAGCCTAAATCCAGCGCCTTAGACCTCTCGGTCACGCTACCCCGGCTTGGCCACTCTAGTGGGCCATTTTCTGCCCATTAAATTTCAGAAATAGAGAAATTGTTGGGTGTGGACCTTCATCGTCCACACCCAACATAGGCTCTGAAGCCCGCCGAGTTCAGCCAAGGAAAGCAAAAACGGCTGAGTTTTGAAGAGACTGGGAGCAAGCAGTGTCACTTCTCCAGTCTTTTCACAGGTGCCTTCTAAAATGCAGACTTGGCAGCGGTGGGATTTGAACCCACGCCCCCGAAGAGACTGGAGCCTTAATCCAGCGCCTTAGACCGCTCGGCCATGCTACCTTGCAGGAATGCTTTCCGTGGGCCATTTTCGCCAATTTTTTCTTTTAGTGTCTCACTTCTCCATAGTTAAATAAGTCTAAATTCTTCATGCCTTGAAGGAGCTCCTCGACAGGTGGAAATGCCTACTAAGTAGAGGGGGGACGCAGTTACACTCTTGGAGGCCCCCCTCCCTGAAGATTGCAATTCCATCTCTAATCAAACACAACTGAATTACCTAATCAAAGCCTAATCGAATTACCTAATCAAAGCTCGGCCACGCTACCTTATGAGAATGCCTTCCGTGGGCCATTTTCGCCAATTTTTTCTTTTTGTGTCTCACTTCTCCATAGTTAAATCAGTTGAAATTCTTCATGCCTTGAAGGAGCTCCTCGACAGGTGGAAATGCCTACTAAGTAGAGGGGGGACGCAGTTACACTCTTGGAGGCCCCCCTCCCTGCAGATTGCAATTCCATCTCTAATCAAACACAACTGAATTACCTGATCAAAGCCTTTGGGCCATACTCCAAAATGGCAGCCAGATGTGTCGCAGTTAAACTCAAAATCAAGAGGTAGCTGTCAGTTCACCATAAACTCTCAATGAGTCAAATTTGCAAACTCCATTGACAAGGGGTGCCCAGTCCTGCCGATGGACTGTCCTGCACAAAGCAGGATTGGGGACCCCTGTGTGCTATACATTATTATTATATTTAAATTCATTTTGGAAGTGTCATTATAATAATTGCAAGTTATTGTTGTCTCTGATTCAAGAGGGTGCATATTTTCAGCTGCTTTCGCACCTTTTCAGAGGACACTTTAGGTGTCTGGCCCTCATTAAAACCTCTGCTGGCAGCGGTGGGATTCGAACCCACGCCCCCAAAGAGACTGGAGCCTAAATCCAGCGCCTTAGACCACGCTACCCCGGCTTGGCTACTCTAGTAGGCCATTTTCTGGCCATTAAATTTCAGAAATAGAGAAATTGTTGGGTGTGGACCTTCATCGTCAGGCTCTGAAGCCCGCCGAGTTCGGCCAAGGAAAGCAAAAACGGCTGAGTTTTGAAGAGACTGGGAGCAAGCAGTGTCACTTCTCCAGTCTTTTCACAATTGCCTTCTAAAATGCATACTTGGCAGCGGTGGGATTTGAACCCACGCCCCCGAAGAGACTGGAGCCTAAATCCAGCGCCTTAGACCCCTCGGCCATGCTACCCCGGCTTGGTTACTCTAGTGGGCCATTTTCTGCCCATTAAATTTCAGAAATAGAGAAATTGTTGGGTGTGGACCTTCATCGTCAGGCTCTGAAGCCCGCCGAGTTCGGCCAAGGAAAGCAAAAACGGCTGAGTTTTGAAGAGACTGGGAGCAAGCAGTGTCACTTCTCCAGTCTTTTCACAATTGCCTTCTAAAATGAACACTTGGCAGCGGTGGGATTTGAACTCACGTCCCTGAAGAGACTGGAGCCTTAAACCAGCGCCTTAGAGCGCTCGGCCACGCTACCTTGTGAGAATGCCTTCTGTGAGCCATTTTCGCAAATTTTTTTTTTAGTGTCTCACTTCTCCATAGTTAAATCAGTTGAAATTCTTCATGCTTTGAAGGAGCTCCTCGACAGGTGGAAAGGCCTACTAAGTAGAGGGGGGATGCAGTTACACTCTTGGAGGCCCCCCTCCCTGCAGATTGCAATTCCATCTCTAATCAAACACAACTGAATTACCTAATCAAAGCATTTGGGCCATACTCCAAAATGGCAGCCAGATGTGTCGCAGTTAAACTCAAAATCAAGAGGTAGCTGTCAGTTCACCAAAAACTCTCAGTCCTGCCGATCGACTGTCCTGCTATACATTATTATTATATTTAAATTCATTTGGAAGTGTCATTATAATAATTGCAAGTTATTGTTGTCTCTGATTCAAGAGGGTGCATATTTTCAGCTGCTTTTGCACCTTTTCAGAGCACACTTTAGGTGTCTGGCCCTCATTAAAACCTCTGCTGGCAGCAGTGGGATTCGGACCCACGCCCCCGAAGAGACTGGAGCCTGGAGCCTAAATCCAGCGCCTTAGACCCCTCGGCAACGCAACCCCGGCTTGGCTACTCCAAAATGGCAGCCAGATGTGTCGCAGTTAAACTCAAAATCAAGAGGTAGCTGTCAGTTCACCAACAACTCTCAGTGCTGCTGATCCACTGTCCTGCACAGAGCAGGATTGGGCACCCCTGTGCGCTATACATTATTATTATATTTAAATTCATTTTGGAAGTGTCATTATATGTCTGGCCCTCATTAAAACCTCTGCTGGCAGCGGTGGGATTCGAACCCACGCCCCCAAAGAGACTGGAGCCTAAATCCAGCGCCTTAGACCACTCGGCCACGCTACCCCGGCTTGGCTACTCTAGTGGGCCATTTTCTGGCCATTAAATTTCAGAAATAGAGAAATTGTTGGGTGTGGACCTTCATCGTCAGGCTCTGAAGCCCGCCGAGTTCGGCCAAGGAAAGCAAAAACGGCTGAGTTTTGAAGAGACTGGGAGCAAGCAGTGTCACTTCTCCAGTCTTTTCACAATTGCCTTCTAAAATGCATACTTGGCATCGGTGGGATTTGAACCCACGCCCCCGAAGAGACTGGAGCCTAAATCCAGCGCCTTAGACCCCTCGGCCATGCTACCCCGGCTTAGTTACTCTAGTGGGCCATTTACTGCCCATTAAATTTCAGAAATAGAGAAATTGTTGGGTGTGGACCTTCATCGTCAGGCTCTGAAGCCCGCCGAGTTCGGCCAAGGAAAGCAAAAACGGCTGAGTTTTGAAGAGACTGGGAGCAAGAAGTGTCACTTCTCCAGTCTTTTCACAATTGCCTTCTAAAATGAACACTTGGCAGCGGTGGGATTTGAACTCACGTCCCTGAAGAGACTGGAGCCTTAAACCAGCGCCTTAGAGCGCTCGGCCACGCTACCTTGTGAGAATGCCTTCTGTGAGCCATTTTCGCAAATTTTTTTTTTAGTGTCTCACTTCTCCATTGTTAAATCAGTTGAAATTCTTCATGCTTTGAAAGAGCTCCTCGACAGGTGGAAAGGCCTACTAAGTAGAGGGGGGATGCAGTTACACTCTTGGAGGCCCCCCTCCCTGCAGATTGCAATTCCATCTCTAATCAAACACAACTGAATTACCTAATCAAAGCATTTGGGCCATACTCCAAAATGGCAGCCAGATGTGTCGCAGTTAAACTCAAAATCAAGAGGTAGCTGTCAGTTCACCAAAAACTCTCAGTCCTGCCGATCGACTGTCCTGCTATACATTATTATTATATTTAAATTCATTTGGAAGTGTCATTATAATAATTGCAAGTTATTGTTGTCTCTGATTCAAGAGGGTGCATATTTTCAGCTGCTTTTGCACCTTTTCAGAGCACACTTTAGGTGTCTGGCCCTCATTAAAACCTCTGCTGGCAGCAGTGGGATTCGGACCCACGCCCCCGAAGAGACTGGAGCCTGGAGCCTAAATCCAGCGCCTTAGACCCCTCGGCAACGCTACCCCGGCTTGGCTACTCCAAAATGGCAGCCAGACGTGTCGCAGTTAAACTCAAAATCAAGAGGTAGCTGTCAGTTCACCAACAACTCTCAGTCCTGCTGATCCACTGTCCTGCACAGAGCAGGATTGGGCACCCCTGTGTGCTATACATTATTATTATATTTAGATTCATTTTGGAAGTGTCATTATAATAATTGCAAGTTATTGTTGTCTCTGATTCAAAAGGATGCATATTTTCAGCTGCTTTTGCACATTTTCAGAGCACACTTTAGGTGTCTGGCCCTCATTAAAACATATGCTGGCAGCAGTGGAAATTGAACCCACGCCCCCGAAAAGACTGGAGCCTAAATCCAGCGCCTTAGACCGCTCGGCCACGCTACCTTGTAAGAATTCTTTCCGTGGGCCATTTTCGCCAATTTTTTCTTTTAGTGTCTCACTTCTCCATAGTTAAATCAGTTGAAATTCTTCATGCCTTGAAGGAGCTCCTCGACAGGTGGAAATGCCTACTAAGTAGAGGGGGGACGTAGTTACACTCTTGGAGGCCCCCCTCCCTGCAGATTGCAATTCCATCTCTAATCAAACACAACTGAATTACCTAATCAAAGCCTAATCGAATTACCTAATCAAAGCTCGGCCACGCTACCTTGTGAGAATGCCTTCCCTGGGCCATTTTCCCCAATTTTTTCTTTTTGTTTCTCACTTCTCCATAGTTAAATAAGTTGAAGTTCTTCATGCCTTGAAGGAGCTCCTCGACAGGTGGAAATGCCTACTAAGTAGAGGGGGGACGCAGTTACACTCTTGGAGGCCCCCCTCCCTGAAGATTGCAATTCCATCTCTAATCAAACACAACTGAATTACCTAATCAAAGCCTAATCGAATTACCTAATCAAAGCTCGGCCACGCTACCTTGTGAGAATGCCTTCCGTGGGCCATTTTCGCCAATTTTTTCTTTTTGTGTCTCACTTCTCCATAGTTAAATCAGTTGAAATTCTTCATGCCTTGAAGGAGCTCCTCGACAGGTGGAAATGCCTACTAAGTAGAGGGGGGACGCAGTTACACTCTTGGAGGCCCCCCTCCCTGCAGATTGCAATTCCATCTCTAATCAAACACAACTGAATTACCTGATCAAAGCCTTTGGGCCATACTCCAAAATGGCAGCCAGATGTGTCGCAGTTAAACTCAAAATCAAGAGGTAGCTGTCAGTTCACCATAAACTCTCAATGAGTCAAGTTTGCAAACTCCATTGACAAGGGGTGCCCAGTCCTGCCGATGGACTGTCCTGCACAAAGCAGGATTGGGGACCCCTGTGTGCTATACATTATTATTATATTTAAATTCATTTTGGAAGTGTCATTATAATATTGCAAGTTATTGTTGTCTCTGATTCAAGAGGGTGCATATTTTCAGCTGCTTTCGCACCTTTTCATAAGGACACTTTAGGTGTCTGGCCCTCATTAAAACCTCTGCTGGCAGCGGTGGGATTCGAACCCACGCCCCCAAAGAGACTGGAGCCTAAATCCAGTGCCTTAGACCACTCGGCCACGCTACCCCGGCTTGGCTACTCTAGTGGGCCATTTTCTGGCCATTAAATTTCAGAAATAGAGAAATTGTTGGGTGTGGACCTTCATCGTCAGGCTCTGAAGCCCGCCGAGTTCGGCCAAGGAAAGCAAAAACGGCTGAGTTTTGAAGAGACTGGGAGCAAGCAGTGTCACTTCTCCAGTCTTTTCACAATTGCCTTCTAAAATGTAGACTTGGCAGTGGTGTGATTTGAACACACGTCCCCGAAGAGACTGGAGCCTTAATCCAGCGCCTTAGGCCGCTCGGCCACGCTACCTTGTGAGAATGCCTTCCGTGGGCCATTTTCCCCAATTTTTTCTTTTAGTGCCTAACTTCTCCATAGTTAAATCAGTTGAAATTCTTCATACCTTGAAGGAGCTCCTCGACAGGTGGAAAGGCCTACTAAGTAGAGAGGGGACGCAGTTACACTCTTGGAGGCCCCCCTCCCTGAAGATTGCAATACCATCTTTAATCAAACACAACTGAATTACCTAATCAAAGCCTTTGGGGCATACTCCAAAATGGCAGCCAGATGTGTCGCAGTTCAACTCAAAATCAAGAGGTAGCTGTCAGTTCACCAAAAACTCTCAATGAGTCAAATTTGCAAACTCCATTATTAAAGACCAGGGGTGCCCAGCCCTGACTGTACTGCACAGAGCAGGATTGGGCACCCCTGTGTGCTATACATTATTATTATATTTAAATTCATTTTGGAAGTGTCATTATAATAATTGCAAGTTATTGTTGTCTTCGATTCAAGATGGTGCAAATTTTCAGCTGATTACAACCTCTGCTGGCAGCGGTGGGATTCGAACCCACACCCCAAGTAGACTGGAGCCTGGAGCCTAAATCCAGCGCCTTTCACCCCTCGGCCACGCTACCCCGGCTTGGCTACTCTAGTGGGCCATTTTCTGGCCATTAAATTTCAGAAATAGAGAAATTGTTGGGTGTGGACCTTCATCGTCAGGCTCTGAAGCCCGCCGAGTTCGGCCAAGGAAAGCAAAAACGGCTGAGTTTTGAAGAGACTGGGAGCAAGCAGTGTCACTTCTCCAGTCTTTTTACAAGTGCCTTCTAAAATGCAGACTTGGCAGCGGTGGGATTTGAACCCACGCCCCCGAAGAGACTGGAGCCTGAACGCCAGCTGCCGAAGGATAGTCCGTCAAAATGGGGATAATGTTGAACAATGTTGAACGCCACAGCCAATCACGTCGACGCGCTATAACATTTGCAGCCAATTAGAGAGCGCCATTCTCGACATTAGAACATTTGCAGCCAATCAGAGAGCGCCATTCTTGACTTTTTCCTTATCATTTTCGACATTTGACCAACCAGAGTACAAGGAAATGTCGATGGCACGTTAACGCTTAGCACCGCTAGGAGGAGGAGTCAGGAAGCTAGCCGAGTGTCAATCAAGTTGCCGAACTGAGCCGAAGGTGTACGAAGTAATGACATATCCTGAGGGGCGTGTCAGAGGTCAAAAAGTTCAGACGTCGAGCATCACTGTCACGGAGGTCAGGCATCATCATTTTAACGGAGGACTGCGAAACTTATTTTTCGGTAACTTTAACTGTATTTTCGGACAATGTAATTTTATATTTGTATATAATTGTATATATTATAATTGTAAATATCGTGTGTGCTTTTTTTAAAGAAATAATTTGTATTATAGTAGTTTTGTTCAAAACGATATAACCTAAACGTTAGCCCCCAAACAAAAAAATGTCTGGCAAAAAATCCCATAAAGCCATGTCAGATACTGACTGGATTGCAAGGCTAAAAAAGTTTGCCAGCACAGGAGTTTGGCCATCAAATGAGGGTAACAGGCCAGCTCCTCGACAGAAAAAGTGGCATGACGTGTACCAAAGGGTGAGTGTGCTTTTGTCACCTTTGCATGATGTAATAATTGTAATCCTAATCATTTAATTCAATGTCATCATTATTTATAGATATGTATGTAGATAATGTTGCAGGTATTTGAGATTTATGTTTATTTATGTAAAAAAAAAAAACCTTTTTTTTTGCACTGGGAGATTCAGAGATTTGAGGCAGTGGGGGTGGGGATGTTGAGTGAATGGATGTTTTTTTGAAGGTGTGAAATGTTCCTCTCTTGTTCTTTTAAAGGAGGATACAAACTTTACTCACTCTTTATCTCTAATTTTACAGTTTGTATCTCCCCTTCAAAGAACATGAATAAAAATAAACGACAGACTACAATAAATTAATGTGGCATTCATACTGATAAGTTAGAAATGCATGTATTCTATGTTATATGTGTGATAATGTTTACAGATTGAAAGATGTCCGATGCAGTCTCGCGGCCAGACAACCTTGCTCGGAGCGGTCCCAAAGTGCATATGTGGTTTTCACACTCAAAAGGTAACAATGTAAAGATGTAACTTGTATTTTTTTTATATATGTATAATTTACTGAACAAATTCTTCTCGTTCAACAATTATTGTAGCCTATGTATTTTTGTGGTTGTCTTAAGCAGGCCACAGCCTCTATTGGACAAGCACCAAGGGTTGTTGAACAACAGTCTGCCGCTACTGGACCAGCACAGGAGGTCATGGCGCAGAGTCAGCGTCAGCTCCCACCCCAGCCTACTTCTAAAATTATACCAAGTTTGTCAAAGGTAATAACATTTTTTTTATATATATATAATTGCAGTTTTAATATACGTTTAGTATAAAGGTTTAAGTTCAGTGGAAATGGCTGGTATGTTTTTACACCTACCTGCCAGCTGTGACACCTTGTACAGGGGCGGCTGTAGTCTGCTTATTGGTCAGTTTCACTGTCTCAGGTTGGTTTAGATCAAGTAAAATGGTGAAAGAACAATGTAACCTATGTGATCTCTCTTTCTTCTCTGGGCTCTGCTCTTGCATTCTCCTCTTCCTCTCTAATTGGGCTTTGCCATTATGGGTTAAAGGACACTCGCGTCCTTCATGGCATCTCTCCTGATTTTTCCAACTGGCTACTGAAGCCACGTCTTTCATTCTGTATTTCTCAGGTAACATTCCACTTATGCACAATTAATTATACACGTATTATTAATTAAGTCATCATGAATCTGCTTTGTTGCCATTTCAAGGGTAACCTTCATTACTGTTAATAAACGCTTTCTCTTACAAACTATGTGCAAACTATTTTTGATTTTAAGTCATTTTTAAAAGGTACTTGTTAAATTACTATATACTCACATTCTAGCAATACCTTCCCACACATTTTTCTATTCTAACTGTGCTTATTTCAATCTGTATAAGTAGTAGAGTGTGGTAATACACAGACAAAAAAATAAGTTAAAGAAAGAAAGCAGGTCCTTTAGTTATATAATGAATGATAGGATCAATAGATATTTTCTCATTTTACATTTTATTATATTTTTGGCCAATGTGCTGTTACAATTCAATTTGTCTTTTCATTGAAATTGTTTTGCCCTTTTTTAGTTTACCAAACCAAGATTTGGTGGGTCCCACATTGCTGCTGCAAAGCCAAATCTGAGTGTGGCTAGGAGACCATCTCAGGCTGTTGACCAACCCAGCGCAGCAGTGTCCAGTGCCCCTACACCAAGCACCACTGTCTCTGTAAGTACTGGCATAATCCACATTGCATTCTAAGACAAATTCCACATCTGTGCACTTTTTAGAAACTTGCATTCTAAGATACATTCCACATCTGTGCACTTTTTAGAAACATATTTTGTATTCCAGGAAACATCTCAGGCTGTTGACCAACCCAGCGCAGCAGTGTCCAGTGCCCCTACACCAAGCACCACTGTCTCTGTAAGTACTGGCATAATCCACATTGCATTCTAAGACACATTCCACATCTGTGCACTTTTTAGAAATATATTTTGTATGCAGGAAATCTTATCATAATGAATTAAGAGCAATAATATACAGTTTTCACACAATATGCAGTCAGTGAACACATTTCCACAATGCTTACATTTTCTTAACAGACAAGCTATACCTCCCAACAAAATTATGGATTGTTTTTGTAGTATTTACAAATGTTAACACACACCACCCCACAATAGCAAAAACAATATTCCAAACCTTAGATATTATATAAAATATAAAAGTATAAAAACCTCGGCTTCTTCAATGATATCAGTTCAAAAACAATATATCTCAGCTGATAATAAACAAACAATTGAATAATTGACACACACCTGATTTATGTTGGGTAAATTGGGCCAACCATAGCTGATTCCAGTCTGGCTTAGACTCAGTGGCAGGGGTTATTTTTTTCTGTTACATTCACACTTATACATTAAAAGGAGGACTTTGAGGAGTGATGTTTTTGGAAACAGAAAAAGACAAACACTGTAATGTCTGGACGAGGAAGAGTAAGAGCAAGGGGCCCAGGGAGAAGAGCAGGCCCAGTGAGAGGTGCAGTGAGAGATGCAGTGAGATGTGCAGTGAGATGTGCAGTGACAGATGCAGTGAGATATGCAGTGAGATGTGCAGTGAGATGTGCAGTGAGAGATGCAGTGAGATGTGCAGTGAGAGATGCAGTGAGAGGTGCAGTGAGAGGTGCAGTGAGAGGTGCAGTGAGAGGTGCAGTGAGATGTGCAGTGAGAGGTGCAGTGAGATGTGCAGTGAGAGGTGCAGTGAGATGTGCAGTGAGATGTGCAGTGAGATGTGCAGTGAGATGTGCAGTGAGAGGTGCAGTGAGAGGTGCAGTGAGATGTGCAGTGAGAGGTGCAGTGAGATGTGCAGATAGAGGTGCAGTGAGATGTGCAGTGAGATGTGCAGTGAGAGATGCAGTGAGATGTGCGAGAGGTGCAGTGAGATGTGCAGTGAGATGTGCAATGAGAGGTGCAGTGAGATGTGCAGTGAGAGGTGCAGTGAGAGATGAGAGGTGCAGTGAGAGGAGCAGGGCCAGGGAGAAGAGCAGGCCTAAGGACTTCCAAAGGCTGCAAGAACAGTAGTCAGTGATGAAATTCGTGCCACTCTCAATGACCATATAAACAACCACGGTCTTTCGCTAAGAGAGGCTGGTAAACAGTAAAGGGGAAAAAAAACTGATTTGCTTTTTACTGGAATACTGTACATGTGGACATACAGTTCCCAACCAATAAATTTAGTGTAAAAATGGTGGATTGCATGTTTTGTATGCAAATACCTGTAAAACTGAAACACAAAAGTCTATGAAGTTTTTGTAATACAATAGCGAGTATTTTGAAACCCTAGTACTTTGATTGACTGCATGTACCTTGTGAAGTGAAAACAAGTGTTATTCTTTGACAGAATAATTTCATTCTGAGTCAGATTTCCAGTGTTTTGGTAAAGTTAGTGTGTGCAGAGAAAGATGTGTTCTATTTTGAAATGAAGAGTTAGTATATATTTACAGTTTTTTTCAATTGTTTACCCGCACTTTTGAAAACCTCTACCTCCTTCTCCTCTTCATCTACCTCCTTCACCTCTTCCTCTACCTTCTTCTCCTCTTCCTCTACCTCCTTCTCCTCTACCTCCTTCTCCTCTTCATCTACCTCCTTCACCTCTTCCTCTACCTCCTTCTCCTCTTCCTCTACCTCCTTCTCCTCTTCCTCTACCTCCTTCTCCTCTTCATCTACCTCCTTCATCTCTTCCTCTACCTCCTTCTCCTCTTCCTCTACCTCCTTCTCCTCTTCATCTACCTCCTTCTCCTCTTCCTCTACCTCCTTCTCCTCTTCCTCTACCTCCTTCTCCTCTTCCTCTACCTCCTTCTCCTCTTCCTCTACCTCCTTCTCCTCTTCATCTACCTCCTTCTCTTCCTCTACCTCCTTCTCCTCTTCCTCTACCTCCTTCTCCTCTTCATCTACCTCCTCTTCCTCTACCTCCTTCTCCTCTTCCTCTACCTCCTTCTCCTCTTCATCTACCTCCTTCTCCTCTTCATCTACCTCCTCTTCCTCTACCTCCTTCTCCTCTTCCTCTACCTCCTTCTCCTCTTCCTCTACCTCCTTCTCCTCTTCATCTACCTCCTTCTCCTCTTCCTCTACCTCCTTCTCCTCTTCCTCTACCTCCTTCTCCTCTTCATCTACCTCCTTCTCCTCTTCCTCTACCTCCTTCTCCTCTTCATCTACCTCCTTCTCCTCTTCCTCTACCTCCTTCTCCTCTTCCTCTACCTCCTTCTCCTCTTCATCTACCTCCTTCTCCTCTTCCTCTACCTCCTTCTCCTCTTCCTCTACCTCCTTCTCCTCTTCCTCTACCTCCTTCTCCTCTTCCTCTACCTCCTTCTCCTCTTCATCTACCTCCTTCTCTTCCTCTACCTCCTTCTCCTCTTCCTCTACCTCCTTCTCCTCTTCATCTACCTCCTCTTCCTCTACCTCCTTCTCCTCTTCCTCTACCTCCTCCTCCTCTTCCTCTACCTCCTTCTCCTCTTCCTCTACCTCCTTCTCCTCTTCATCTACCTCCTTCTCCTCTTCCTCTACCTCCTTCTCCTCTTCATCTACCTCCTTCTCCTCTTCCTCTACCTCCTTCTCCTCTTCCTCTACCTCCTTCTCCTCTTCCTCTACCTCCTTCTCCTCTTCCTCTACCTCCTTCTCCTCTTCATCTACCTCCTTCTCCTCTTCCTCTACCTCCTTCTCCTCTTCATCTACCTCCTTCTCCTCTTCCTCTACCTCCTTCTCCTCTTCCTCTACCTCCTTCTCCTCTTCATCTACCTCCTTCTCCTCTTCCTCTACCTCCTTCTCCTCTTCATCTACCTCCTTCTCCTCTTCCTCTACCTCCTTCTCCTCTTCCTCTACCTCCTTCATCTCCTCTTTGAGCCCCCCCTCTTATTCTCACTCTTCTTCTTCTTCTTCTTCTAGCTCCTTTGTTGAAGACAGGTGAACTCACCTGCTGCCTTTTATAGCACTCCTGAGTGATGCGTTTTCAAATTAGCACATGTGTGCTTCCACGCCTGATGGATGTGCATATCCAATTCATTCATTAGTGTGGTCAATGGCATTCCGGGGCTTTGTAATGACAAGGAAGTAACCTCACAATCCTTATCTGTGTCTAAGGTGTGAAAATGTGTGTAGAGTTTTACAAATCACTGTGTGTAATGTTTTGCTAAAAGGGTAAAACAGACATTGTGTGTAATGTTGTGCAAATCTGTGGAGGGGTTTTGCTCATTGGAGTAGAATTTTGCAAATTGCGTGGAAATTTTTATTTTAGTGTGTAAACAATCATAAAAATCTGTAACAAAATGTGTTATTGAGAAGAAAATTATCCATTTGGCCAATTGTGTTTTGTTGGTGTGAGTCTGTGTTAAGAGTTTAGTAAAAAGTATCTGAAGTATGGGTAAGCGCTTGTTAGCGATTGAAAAAAACTGTAAATACTTTTGAAAACAGATTCAAATAAGCGGCGATCCTAAATTGCAATATTATTTCCCACTATTACTGTTTTTGACTGTATTTTAATCATATTTCAAAAACAAAAAGAATCTTACTGAACATAGACCTTTAAACAGTATTGTATAATTCCATCTAGGATTAGTTAAAATTATTGGACAGTTATGACTGTTTCTTTCTCTTGTTATATATGCAACATATATTATATTTCATTGCATGTTGTCTCGGTAAGTAATTTCAAATTTTATTGGTCCAAAATAATTGAATTTGCATATTAACTGTCACAACTCAGTAGAGTCACACAAATTAGTGCTAGCAGCTGACACAATTCTGAAAACTATTGGAACAAATGTATACATTTTATTCTATAACCTTAAGTACGTATTTGACATCCAATATTTTCTATTTTATATGAGGGTAGTCTTGGATAGATAAAGCGGTAATTAAATAAATGACCTGCTAGACTAAATGTTTTGTCTTTTTCCTTCACAGACTACTCCTTCGGGGGCATTACTGCAAGATGCTTCTGCAGTTCGACTGCATCGTTTGTGGTCGGACACTTTGCCACCAGAGGATCACAGGTGGATTGCCAGCAGGCTTTTTAAAATGGGGCCCAAGGGAAAACCAGAGCTTCGAGACAACCTACAGCTCTGGTATTACCCACCACAGCCAGCACTTATTTACAACCAGGCTCCAGCTCCAGACAGATTTTTTTGTCATGCTCTGTTGCTGTGGATGCTGTACAAGCTGTGGAAGATCAAGGCTCTCTGTCCCAATTCTGCCTGCGGGCAGCATCAGCTGACTGGAGGCGGTCTGCACAAAAAGGCATGGCAGGTTCTGGACATCGATAGGATGTACAACATGGTCACAGAAACCCTCATCTGTACCAAGTGTAAAGCCTCGCATGTGTCCTGGAGTCAGACTGTCCTGCAACAGCTGGATCTGGGCCATCGCTCTGAATTTCGGGTCATCCTCACGCGGAAGTAAGTACACTTTAATTCCACATCCAGTTGATAGCCCATCATCACATATGTTTGCAAATACTTTACAAATCAATTACGTAAAATATATGAATGTGTGGATTTTGCTTTTCCTAAGGTATGCCTGTGATATGAGAGTCATTCGGCTCCTGCGTGAGCGTGGCCTAGGCAACAGTCCCACGCGGGTCATCAAACAGCTGCGTGAGAACCACAGTGAGGAGTGGCTCCAGCGTATGGCCCGGTACACCACCCAATGTGTGGACTTCCTCAAACGACCCGGGGTGTTGCAAATACAATTCCAGGAACCCCCAGAGCCTACAGTGGTCCCAAGCTGCAAGTGGCTGCTCACCGTGTACAGCCAAGACATCCTGACAAGGCTGGATGAAATCCATGCAAGGATAACATCTACGTATGGTTCAGTCTTGAAGATGGATTCTACTAAAAAGGTTAGCAGGGGATTTTTGTTAATTTATGGTGTTTACTGTTATATCATTATCAGAGCATGAGTATCATATTCTAGATGGTGTGATGTTTCATTGCATTGCATGCTTCCTGTCATCTACTGCAGATCACTAAGAAGCTGGCTGGGACGGCAAGGGGAACGGGACTCTGGCTTACCTCTGTTGGCAATGAGTTTGGTCAGGTGCTCATGAGTGTGCTGACAGCACAGGAAGGAGCAGGACTGGACATGATGGTCGATGGTCTGGTGAAAAGGTACCAGCAGGCTAGTGTGGATCCACCTGCTGTTTTGTACGTGGACTGTGGCTGCTGCACTGATGTTGGTGAGACCAAGCTGAAAACCAGATTCAGAGGGTGGCCTGATCTCATGATTCGGTTGGACATCTGGCATTTTATGCGCAGGATTGCCATGGGGTGTACAACTGATGCCCATCAGCTGTATCCCATCTTCATGTCACGGCTGTCAGCGTGCATTTTTGAGTGGGATGCGGCTGATGTTTCTATGCTTCGCAAAGCAAAGAGAGAGCTGTTGATATCCCAGGGTTGGCCTGCGCTGACAGATGAAGATGTCAACAAGCATCTTACCAGGAATGAGCTGGCACTCCATTGCCGGAGGAGGACCTGTGGAGAGGAGACTACCATCCTTCTCCTTGAGCGGCTGCTTACAGAGCTCCTGAGCAGCAAGGGTGTTCCTCTCCTGGACCGAGAAAGGATGGAGCACATCTGGAATGTCCAGAAGAAGCATGTGAAATGCATTCAAGACCCCCCTGGTGTTGTGCTCTATACAGAGACAGGGAGCCTAAACAAGGGAGGCGTGCTTCTGAAGACCTACAGATGTGCCAGAGGCTCCACTTCTCTCGAGTCCTTTCATTTACACCTGAACCGTTTCATCCCAGGTATTGTCTTTGTCACACACACTGTGCATGTGTAAAGAAAGAGCATTAAGTGTTTTTGTGTGTTCCTTTAACACCTCCTAAACACTGTTGTGTCTATTTACAGGGACCAGTGCAAACAGTCTGAACTTTCAGATTTATCTGCTGGAGGGTCTACACCGGTGGAACCAGGACCGGGAGGCTGCTTCCCTGTCATCGGAGCCATCAGCTTTGCGCAGCTACACAGGAGAACTTGTTCACTGTGTAAACGGCAATTATGAAAAGCTGTTTGGCAGGAAAGTGGTCCCCACGTTTTGTCCCCCTGCATGTTACACCGGTGAGAATTATTTTATATATTTTTTATTTTATCAACTTGCAATTTCTGTGTAACCTCCGTCTATATGTCAGATTTAACCCTATAGAGTCGATTGTATCATAATTGATATGCAAGTTTCTAAAGGACTCTAAATGATCAACATGATCAAAAATTTTTAGGAAACCTGGCCTCTGTCGTCTGATTGATTATAGTCTTTTAGTATAATTGTAAAAGTGTCCACCTTCAGCTCGTGCTTCACGTTTCTTTTCATTGTGAAACCTTTACTGATTTTATAAAGTAATTGTAAGAATAACTTTTATATTGTTACTAGTATTTAATGACTAGTTACTAGACTGAAGCAGCTTGGGTTCACTTGATTAGAAAATCATGTTACATGTAAATATCAAAATGATCATCAGACTTTTCTCTCAATCATCATTGTATTGCATTTCATTTCATGTTTTGCCCACATAATTAAACGTGTTGGGCCTCTAAATAAAACTGTTTTGTTTTTTTTTCTCCTTGACGATGAGCTCTATATTCTCACACTATATGAGCTACTACAAAAGCCTAATGTATCAAATATGATACACAACATTCTATTTAATTTCCGTTTGTTTATTGTTTTTATTTCAGGTGAGCTCATTGGAGTGCAGTATCTGTTCCAGCAGACTGGTCAGGCACTGCAGGACATGAATCCTGACTCTGAGCAGACAGCAGAGCTCATTGAGGACCTCAGTGTGGAGGAGCGAGATGAAGATGAGGGCTTCTGTGACATCAGCGAGGATCACACAATAGCAGATCCGGAGGCTGTTCTGTCACCACCCTCTTCCACACTGACACTGGGTTCTTCCACCCTGGTCACCAGCAGTGCCACACCTGTACTGGGCTCCACATCCCCTTCACTGATCCCTGACCCCAAACTTGTCCTCACACAGTCTCCTTCATCACCTGGACCCTCAGGGACTGCTGTCACACCTGTTCCCTCTGAAACATCTGTTTCAACTCTCCCCTCAGAGCCAGAGGATGCTGGTCAGGATGTTGATGAAGAAGAGACGGTAAATAATACTCTTTTGTATGTCTTTCAAATTAACTAGATTAATTATGATGAATTAACATCCAGTGCTTTAAATCCAGACTTTCCACATATTTTACATTTAAAAGTACAGCCTAAATTCATTTGTAAGCTGCAAATACACATCAAGTCAAGTCATCTTTATTTATTTGGTGCTTTGTAAAATGTCAAGAATGGCGCTCTCTGCTTTGTACTATACAGTGCTTTACGGTGATAAACAGGAAAATAACACAATCAGTTATGGAATTATGCATTAGACAGATGTGATGTAATAATTGTATTGCATGTTTGTGTTTTTTAATAGGCTGTTGACTACCAAAATATCCCGGGTTATCAACATGTGGACCAGCTGGCAGAATATCTGGTGGATCTCCGGGACCACACAGCCCTCAGCCTGACCAACCAGGAAGCCAACACCATAATTGCTCTTTGGCAGAACCTGGATGACCGGGACAAGGAACGGGTGGTGTATGACAGTCGATGCCGAAAGAGACTGCTGAGTGGACGCTTCAAGGTCCCGAAGAAGCCCACTCACCCTGGTGTAGAGAGCACCACCAGATGTGTGCTGGGTGCAAGCAGCGCACCTGCTCAGTGGCCTGACTGTTGCCGTCTGGTGGAGACCATCTTCATCAGACTTTGCACTGTCCACCCAAGCCCCAAAAGAAAAGGCAAGGGAGCCCTGTCAAGATGGTCTCTGATCCTGCAAGACTATCGCAGGATAAGGCAGCTTGTACTGGGCAACAGCTTGGTGATGGGAGGAACATCCATGCAGCTGGTGGAGGTTAACCAGAACACCCTGATTCAGTGGTATAACAAAAGACAGAAAAAGCAGGAGCTGTCTGTGCTGCTTCAGGGCATTCAGTTGCCTCAGCCCCTCTCTGAAGCTCATGAGCCTCTCCAGGTAGCCAAACGTCTACGGACTGAGCCAGAACAACCAGGGGAGCAGCACCAGTACAAGCTACCAGAGAGTACAGCTGGTCAGGCAAAGCAGAGGCAGACTTCTGTTGGGCGACCCCCTCTCAGACCCAAGGCACCAGCGCAGAGTCAGACGTTGCTGACACCATCTGCATCTGGAGCATCACTGCAGATGGTACCAAATATACTTATACCATCAGCACCAGGTTTCCAGGGTGTGCCCATGTTCCAGGCTGTGCCAATGTTCCAGGGTGTGCCAATGTTCCAGGGAGTGCAAATGATCCAGGGCATCCCAATGGCCCAGGGGATGCAAATGGTACAGCCACTGTTACAGCCAACAGCTGTACAGGGCACCCGCTTACCCGCTTCACCAGCTGCCAATCCAGACGCCATGCCCAAGAGACCCTACAGGAGAACCGTAGAGGCCAACACTTGCAAAAAATGTGGGCAATTTAAAACAAGTGCTACAGGACATAGCCAGTACAGGGGCAGGGTGTACTGCCCACAGACTGAGACTGTTTCAAAAGAGGTGTGGTTGGAGGAAATGCGGAGAACCATTTCCAAATAATGTATATATTTTCATGTATATAGCATCATGTATATAGTGTAAACAGTTGTTTAAATAGTTAATACTTGTTGAATATTATTTAATTGTTTTTTTTAACGTTATTTAACATTTTAAATTTTTATTTCTTGTTTTTGAAAACCTATTTAACTCTTCATTTTATTTATTTATTTTTAAAACATGTTACCAGTATTAAACATTTTAATATTCATTACTGTTCTGTTGGCATGATTGGAAAATAAAAACAAATTGGCAAGTGATTTCTTTTTGACTTTGACTTTCATATAACACTAGTTCATCAGAACACTGCAACAATATAACATTTGTATATAAAAAATATAATTTATACATTTTGTTATTCTTGTGATTGACATTTTCAGCATATTAGTTACTATTTAATGGGTTGCATCTTTGTTCATTGCAAATAACAGATTTGCAAGTGTCTTGTTTGAATGTAACCTAAAAAAATACTTAATCAGATCAATAATAATACAACAACTACTAAATAATAACACTGTTCCATTGGCAATTATATATTTTTATGAAAGAATATCAAAGAAACACAACAAACAAATTACATATGTATATTTTATTAACACTGGAACAGTATGCATTCAAAAAGAATTTGCTTATTTACTTTTACTTTCATATAACACAATATTTCATCAGTACACTGCACCAATATAACATTTGTATTTAAAAAGATAATTTGTCCATTTTGTTATTCTTGTGACAGACATTCTTCATATTAGTTACTATTTAATGGGTTGCATCTTTGTTCGTTGCATAATAATGCAAATAACATTTTTTTTTTAATGAAAGAATATCAAAAAACAACAAACAAATTACATATGTATATTTTATAAACACTGGAACAGTATGCATTAAAAAATTTAGCTTATTTACTTTTACTTTATTATAACAATATTTTATCAGTACACTGCAACAATATAACATTTGTATATAAAAAATATAATTTGTACATTTTGTTATTCTTGTGAAACATTTTACAGCATATAAGTTACTAATTAATGATTTGCATCTTTGTTCATTGCATAATAATGCAAATAACATTATTTTTCATGATAGAATATCAAAAAACACAACAAACAAATTAAATATGTATATTTTATTAAAACGGGAACAGTATGCATTCAAAAATAATGATTATTTATTCAAATAATAAATATTACAAAAAGTTGTCTTTAGCTGGATTCGAACCCCGGTCTTGGTGCACACCTGCAATAGAAAACAGTGTGATATAAATGCGTGATTTTCACACACGAAGAAACCGGAAAATGTATCATAAGATCTATGCTAATGAAGGCATATCTTTGAACATCAAATTTCAGCCTTTCTTTTCTTCGTTTTTTCTTTCTCTTCTTCCCCCTCTCTTTTTCTTCCTTCCCCTTTTCTTCCCTTCTTCCCCACCTTTGTTGGACTATTGTTCCCCAGCTTGAACGCAGCGCCTTAGACCGCTCGGCCACGCTACCTTGTGAGAATGCCTTCCGTGGGCCATTTTCGCCAATTTTTTTTTAGAAAAGATTCTTTCGAGAAGATCGGAGAAACCTTTTTTTCCGACCCGAAAAAACAGACAGGGTTTTTCGGGTCGAGATTTTGAGTTTCTCCAATCTTCTCGAAACTCTGGATTCTGATAGAGGGTGATGGGACTTAGACCTGAGTGCAAAAATGGAGGCTCTAGACCCTTCCTGACCAGAGCTATGGACATCCCACGTAGCATTTATTCAATGGTAAGAAATAATGGGTTCGTGGACGGTGGAATTATGGGATGGGACTTGGTGCTACGGACTCTTGGGGGCCCCCTGAGTGCAGTAAAATAGTTTTATCAAGAAAAAAACTTTTCAAAAAATGACTATCACAGAAACTGTCAGATCCCACGTAGCATTTGTTCCATTGTAAAAAATAGTGGTTTTGCGGTCAGTGGAATTATGGGATGACACTTGGTGCTACAGACTCAGGGGAGGCCCCTGAGTGCAGTAAAATGGTTTTCATCATGACAGCAACTTTAATTCAAATGTCTATCAGAGAAACTGTCCCAATCCCCATTCAATCGATGGCAGGTGGGATTGTGTCCGATTGCAGCTTACTGAATGAAGAGCGGGTTAGCATTTTACAAAAATAGTGGGTTATTGGACAAAAAGTGTCTTCGTGGACACGTGGTTTTTAATCCAGAGTTTCGAGAAGATCGGAGAAACCTTTTTTTCCGACCCGAAAAAACCCCTGTCGTTTTTTTCGGGTCGAGATTTTGAGTTTCTCCAATCTTCTCGAAACTCTGGATTCTGATAAAGGGTGATGGGACTTAGACCTGAGTGCAAAAATGGAGGCTCTAGACCCTTCCTGACCAGAGTTATGGACATCCCACGTAGCATTTATTCAATAGTAAAAAATAATGGGTTCGTGGACGGTGGAATTATGGGATGGGACTTGGTGCTACGGACTCTGGGGGGCCCCCTGAGTGCAGTAAAATAGTTTTTATCAAGAAAAAAACTTTTCAAAAGATGACTATCACAGAAACTGTCAGATCCCACGTAGCATTTGTTCCATTGTAAAAAATAGTGGTTTCGCGGTCAGTGGAATTATGGGATGGGACTTGGTGCTACGGACTCAGGGGAGGCCCCTGAGTGCAGTAAAATGGTTTTCATCACGACAGCAACTTTAATTCAAATGTCTATCAGAGAAACTGTCCCAATCCCCATTCAATCGATGGCAGGTGGGATTGTGTCCGATTGCAGCTTATTGAATGAAGGGCGGGTTAGCATTTTACAAAAATAGTGGGTTATTGGACAAATAGTGGCTTCTTGGGATGATCCCACGTAGCATTTATTCCATTCTACCAAATATAGGCTTCGCGGACAGTTGCTCTACCCGGCTTAGTTCTTAGCACTTTTTGACCGGGCACAACTCGGGAACCAAGCCGACTTTGGGCTCCATACTCTGGGGTCCTGGGGGGCCCACGGGTTCCTTTACACACCCAGAGTTTGGAGCTCCAAGTCGGGTTGGTTCCCGAGATACACCCGGTCAAAGCTGGACAGGAAGTGGCCGTATCTCGGAACCGGAAGGACCTAGGAGCTGGGGACGGTGGGGTCTGAAGGGGACCCATGGGCCCTCCCCACAACCGGTGTTTGGAGCCCAAACTCGGCTTGGTTCCTGAGGTAAACCCGGTCAAAGCTGGACAGGAAGTGGCCGTATCTTGGAATCGGAAGGATCTAGAAGCTGGGGACGGTGGGGTCTGAAGGGACCCAATGGGCCCTCCACACACCCTGAGTTTGGAGCTCCGACTCGGCTCCACCCCCAAGATACACCCACTTCTACATAAGGGTCTTTTGGACACAACGGTCAATATCTCGGAAATGAAGAGTCCCAGCGGATCGTCCTTTGGGGTGGTGAGGGGCCCCTAGGGGCCCTCTCAGACCCCAGAGTCCCGAGCCTCTGTGACCCTTCCTTCTGAAGTGCATCCTTTCCTGTTGGGCCCCGTATCTCGGACCGTGGGGGAGCTAGAAGCACGGGCTAGGGCGCGTTGGAGAGGGCCCCTGGGGACCTTACTCTGACCCGAGTTTGGTGCCTCTAGGTGGCTTGGTCGCCGAGTTATAGCCGTTCAAAGTTCGGGCCTACGGAGGGTTGGATTGTGTCCGATTGCAGCTTATTGCATGAAGGCCGGGGTTAGTACTTTTCAAATATAGGGGGTTATTGGACAAATAGTGGCTTCTTGGACAGTGGAATTATGGGATGGCACTGGGTGCTATGGACTCTGGGTGGCCTGCTGAGTGCAGTCAAATAGTTACCATCATGACAGGAACTTTAATTCAAATGTCTATCAAAGAAACTGTCTGAATATCCCCATTCAATCGATGGCAGGTGGGATTGTGTCCGATTGCAGCTTATTGCATGAAGGCCGGGGTTAGTACTTTTCAAAAATAGTGGGTTATTGGACAAATAGTGGCTTTGTGGACAGTGGAATTATGGGATGGCACTGGGGGCTATGGACTCTGGGTGGCCTGCTGAGTGCAGTCAAATAGTTACCATCATGACAGGAACTTTAATTCAAATGTCTATCAAAGAAACTGTCTGAATATCCCCATTCAATCGATGGCAGGTGGGATTGTGTCCGATTGCAGCTTATTGCATGAAGGCCGGGGTTAGTACTTTTCAAAAATAGTGGGTTATTGGACAAATAGTGGCTTTGTGGACAGTGGAATTATGGGATGGCACTGGGTGCTATGGACTCTGGGTGGCCTGCTGAGTGCAGTCAAATAGTGTTGTGGTTTTCAATCTTTCTGAAAAATAACTTCGCAGAGATCTTTGATGCCAGAAATAATTAGACTTTATTTTCAACGCTGTCCGGTTCCATAGAACGGCGCTCTAACGCTCTCTGGCCCTCTGGCCTTCCAGTGCGCTCCCGAGTATCTTTTGGTTCAGAGTTATATACATACATCTTCTTCCAAAGAAGGTAACACACCCTATAGATAGTTTTGGGTAAAGGTCTTTTACCATGTGACTTCTCAGAATAGAATTTTCTGCAGCAAACAACATTCCATTCAAAGTCTTTAACATACACAGAGGAAATCCAAAGTCACAGACAGAAGAAATAATTGTGTCCAAATATATAGCAAAATTACTTGCTTTCTAAATAATAAAATCTTCTACATTCCCTCCTCTGAGGCTTATCTAAGCCTCACTTTCACTAGTTTTTTTCCAGAGTGTAGTTTCAAAATCCAGCTCCCTCAGTTATGCTACCTAGTGACTCAACTGAATCACCCATTCTCCTTTTCAATTACTGGATTAAGCCACCACACTCCGGAGGAGCACTCGAGCCAAACATCTTCTTCCATACATTTTATTTCTTTTAGTTGTTCTTTCTTTTTTGTTTAATGGAAAAAGTAAAAGAATCGAGGTCTCCTAGTCAGACAAACTGAAACATTGTTATAAGTGTGTGTATACCTTTGTTCTTTCATTGCATGTTATTGTCACAGTTATGTAGAGTATATCAAACATAAAAGTCTCTTATACTATTGAAAGTTTTCTTGCGGTGTAGATATCCCCTAGGGTCTGGCTCATCAATCATCTTCTTCGTCCTCAATTCCTCATTTAATGGGATCAACATCCAGGGTTTGTAAATATCAATTTGGTTGCCCTCTCAAATTAGTTTTCATTATCTTTTTTCCGCATTTTCATTCGTTTAACCGTGGTTTTCCAACTAGTGATCTTAATATACAAAGTATACAACAGAATAATAACCGAATTTCAATATTGCATCTCCAAAAACATCTCTAATTGAGAAAATCATAATTTTCCAGACTTTACATTAAGTTTTCCTTAACTTCTGCTCTTAAGGTTTTTTAACATGATCGTAATCGCTAAATTTTCCTCCCTGCACAATATTATTTAGTAAAAGTGCAACACTGATCACCAAACATAAGTCAGTTTACTTTTTCACATAATTGTTTTTCTCCTAATGCAGACAAAGCATTATAATAAATCTTCTGCTTATTATAGTAGTTTAATTAATTTATTATGCATTTTTTTTCTACTTGATCCATATGGCTATTAATTCAAAATATGGCTGGGTAAACATAACTATCATTTCTATCACTTTTTATGAAAGAATATCAATTCTTAAATTCAAATAATCCATCTTTTAGTCAGTCAATTTTAGTGAACAGAACACTTTACACCTATCTAATAAATTGCAATACATTTCGCTTACTGTCTATTTTATTACCAAATTTAAACAATAAATTCCATTTTGACCTTTTTAATCTCGCGTATTGCTTCTCATTCTCATTGTAGCTCCTCAGTTCAAGACTAAACTGAATACATTTTCTTCGTTTCTACTAATTTCTAAATAAACTATCATGAATAAACTAATTATGTCTCATGTAATCACTCTAACTAAGAAAGCTTCAGAGCAATGTTACATTTATCTCATAAAAGTCATTCAATAAACTCATTAGACAATTAGAAAAATAACTCTAGGAAATAACTTTTTGCACTCTTACATATTCCTTATATGTACATTTCTTTTTCTTTATATCTAACAATCTAAAAGTTTTTCTATCAACCTTTTAAACCATTAGCATTATATCTTAATTATTATTAAAACTTATTTCTGTTCGTATGCAACTTATTTTTAATCTTTAATACTTCTGTTTAGTTGACATATAATCTGACCTTATTTCTGATAGACTTCCAATGTAAGGATTACTTCTGTTAGAGATTTAATTTCTGTTCCTGTCCCTCCTCTGTTGATTTCATTGCTTTTACCCATCTATATCATCTCCACATAATCCATTACCAAGTGTTTTAATAGTTCTTCTGGTATACTGACATATGGCCTATTTTTGTCGCTGTTCTTTTCTTAACTTTGTTTTTGCACAAATTTCACAAAACTTTGCAAAAATGCATTTAATTTTAACTTCATTTTAATTTAATTTCCTTATTCTTAATTAATTTTTGCCTTAATTTGAATTTCCTTACGTTTCCCCCCTTTGCGCACTGGTTTAATACCAAGGCGCATCTGGATTGAGAATATTCAAAATTATTGTTGGTTCAATAATCTGTCCTTCATGTGAAATGCCAAATATTTATTTTTGACCCCCCTCTGGTGCCGTTTAGATTGTTCACAAGGGCTTGTTTGTTACTGAATTTTTCAATAACTTCTTGTATGTCTATAAACTTTTTACTACTAAGCACTACTTGATATAATTTTAGCTAATCAATTGCATATTGAATCAAAATGTATTCTTATCAATTAAAATTAAAATTTAATATTTGTTAATACTTGCTTTAATTTCAACTGTAGCCTTAAATTAATTAAGTATACCCTTGTATTGACAAGTTACATCTGAGTACCCCTTAAAATTTATTTTAAAGTTATTTTTAGTTCTAATTTTTTCCTTCATGAATTGTCTTAATTCCCATTATGCTATATTAATTGTTAACATTATTTTAGTTTCTTTTCTTAATTAGTCATTATCATTGTTTTCTATGTTGCGTAATATATTTTTCTCCTCAATAATTTTTTTTTTTGATGGGGTTATTATTAAGTTGCTACTGAATCTATTCAAGGGCTGAACATCCAATCATAGGAAAGTTGGTTGATGTTGACTATTGTTTGAGCTTGTACTCATCTCTGTTGATTCTCTTCTTTGCACAGTTCCTCTCATTACTGTGTTTCTGGTCAAGTTTGTCTTTTCTTCCATTCATGATTTGATCATTCTGTTAACCTTGTCATCAATCATTACATCTTTCACCAGGGTGTCTCCAGTGAGTCGTTCGTTGCAATGGACTCTTTCTCTCATTGTCAGCATGTCCTTGATCCCTCACTTCAGTTGTGGGGGGTTGCTGAAGTCAGTTGGTGTATTTTAAGTTGAGAGACATGAACTCAAATGTCACTCTGTTGATCACTTCCTCTGAAATTACAAAGCACAGTTACTGGTTCTTTTTGTTAGACTTGTTCCAGAATCCTTCCTGGAATCGAGCTGCTGCTATCTGTAAATTAAAGCTTAATTATTTTTGTTAGTGAAAACAACATGTGATTTCAATCATCTGCTCATCTGTCCCATTGTCCTTCTCGATGTTACCTGTAGAAAGGTCATGTGGGCTGAGTGGTGTCCTTTCTGCCTTCATTAACAGCAGGACTTTAATCCATATATTCTCATTTGTTGTTCATAAATTTGACTTTTGATCATTATTTGCAACTTTTTGCATTTTTCTCACAATAAATTTCCAATGTACTCTTATAATTAGTCAATTCAACTCAGTTATCTCTTTGTCTTGAGTTCCACTATCAGCACATTATTTATTAGGCATCTTGGACAATACTCAACCCACTTTGACAAAAGTTACAAGACAATATTTCATACTTTTGACAAAGATCAGCTCCATCATGATATGCTGAAAAGAAAGGCAGACGTGTTATGCTGAAAAGAGAGTCAGATATGTTATGCGCTGCGCAAATGTGGCACTGTTTTTTCTCTTTTTATTTTTCTCTTTTCATTCTTTGTTTTTTCATATTGTTACTTCAGTTCCTACCAGGAAATTTAACCAAATGCATCCATGGTCATTATTTTACTGGGCAGAATTTGCCCTGTGGGCCCACATGTTAAATTTTAAATACAGCTTTATTGGCAAAATAATTGATTTGCCTTAGTGTTTCTTCAAACACCATTTCTCACTCATTCACACTCAGTGTCTCTCTCTCACACACACTGGCCAGCAAACACTCTTACAGGTTGTGCTCTAAATGTGACATCCTATAATTTTAGCCATAAGGTCTGATCAGGTCAACACAACTATGTCATACACTACTGAGAAGTGTCAATGATCATAAGGTTTAGTTTAACACCGTTGTTATAATCCTTTTTTTTTTCTTTTTACAAAATCTAATAGACTAAGTATTTTAGAATAATAAGCCTGCCATTGTAATTTTTCAAATACATTTTGTCATTTGTTTTTCTGATTTTTCCTATTGTTTTTTGTTTTTTGCTCATGAGCTGCTTTATGAAATTGGAGATCTCTGCATAATCTTTGATCCATGGCCAACAACATTTCCATCTCATTATCCCAGGTCTGACAGCATTTTTTGCGATTTCATAAGCTTGGACTTTTGGAGTAATGTTAAAGCTTCTTGGCTGTCGCTCTGCATGTGTCGTCAGCCTAGCTGTCACTCAAGGCTTGGTGTAAACAGGAATATAGGCTCTGTTGTTTCTCTGCCCCTTCTCAGTTTGGGCTTTGATAGATTTTGCCACAGCTTTGCATCTCAGGATTTTCCTCTTGTCCTCAGGAAAAAGTCTCCCGTGAAATAGTGAAAGTTTCACCTTTTCCAGCATTAAATCAGTCTTTCTCCATACTGAGTTTTCCAGAGAGTGGTCATCTTCAGAAGGGGAGCTGAACGCCCCTCACCCTCTCTTCTTCTTCTCTCTGCAGTCGTCTTTGACCTTTCACCTCTTCCATTCGACACTGAAGCCATCTGAAACTTGAACACTCAGAGAGCTGCATAGATCAAATTAATCTTTATAAATATTTGTTCCTGAGCTATTAGCTCTTTATCTAAATTCCATTCTTTAACCATCTTTTTCCTAGATCTTTTATATTATATAATAATCACTGGTTGACAACAGCAGTTCTCCCATTCTGTTTTTAGTAAAGCAAGTTCTTCGTTGCAGGAAAAAGCAAGCTATTTCTTTATTGCAATATGAGCAATAATCTAACTTTTGATTTTCTGAGTATAATACAATTAAATAATTTTCCCTATCATAAAATCAGCCTTCAATCTTTCTCCTATATTTGCATGCTGTGCTCAAAATAATCTAACATGGTGAATAAACTTTTCCTCACCCATTCCCAACAATTCCCATTTACCACAATTCTAAGATTGCTGTAAATTATTTATGACTGTTGAAACTTGGTCACTCAATCTTGTTCACTTTTAGCACACTGCACAAGTTATTTTTTCTTAGCACAAACTTAATTATCTACAATGGAATCCTTTTTCTCACTTTGTCTTCAGGGATAATGAGATACAAATTTTAGACGTCTTCAGATATAAGATATAATATATTAAGCACGTGCATTCTTATTTATTTATCCATTAATATATATCTGTTGTGAATCAGAAGTCGGAGTCAGATCCATTTGCAACAACGTTTATTAAAGTCGCTCAACAGAAGACAGGACAGCTTTAACCAGTGTAGTGGGGCGTGCAGAAACGTGAAGTAAGCCAGGCAGGGGATCGAGAGGCGGGCAGCAAACCAACGAAGTCCAGGGACAGGCAGAGGGTCAATAGGCAGGCTGCTGACAGACACGAAGATCTAGGATTGCAAGGGGTAGAGTCAGGTAAGCTTTCAGGGAAGGGCTCGGACATGCAACACAACTGTGAAACAATACTTCGCACAGAGTGAGCCGTGGGCATGGTTGATATAGGTAACAGACAGGCAATCATTAGACACAGGTGGCAGGTAATCATTAGACACAGGTGACAGGCAATCAGTGCGAGTGATGCATAATGGGATTTGTAGTACTGGAGATATTAGTATTCAGGCGAGGGCGTTCGTTGCCGGTTACTATTAGAGACAGCGGGACTGGAAGCCGTGACAGAGCCCCCCCCCTGCGAGCGACTCCCGGCGCGAGGATGCTGGCGTCGACGGGGTCTACCACGCGGTCGGGGAGCAGGCTTGTTTGGGTGGTTAAGATGGAACTCATGAGTGAGTGAGGGGTCCAGAATATCATTGGCGTTGACCCATGACCGTTCCTCTGGACCGAAGCCTTCCCAGTCGACTAGATACTGGAGATGACCGCCCCGACGTCTGGAATCTAGCAGTTGGTGGACACGGTAGGCTTCTTCACCCTCCACCAGGATGGACTGCGGAGGAAGGTCTGTGGACTCCCTTTCTTCCTCCTCGGTGGGGGGCGTGGCCGGTTTGAGCAGCGAGGCATGGAATGTGGGAGAGATGCGAAGATGATTAGGTAGAGCGAGACGAAAGGACACCGGAGTGATCTGGCGGGAGTTTTTAAAAGGACCCACAAACCTTGGACTGAGTTTTTTACATGGGAGTTTGAGACGAAGGTCCCGAGACGAAAGCCATACCCATTGGCCCGGTTGGTACTCTGGGTTAGGACGGCGGTGGCGGTCGGCCTGCTTCTTGTTGCGGTTTAGGGCTCGTTGGAGGTGGTGGTGAGCCAGGTTCCAGGTTTCCTCACTGTGTTTTAACCAGTCATCCACAGAAGGGACATTTGTGGGCTCACCGGACCAAGGAAACAGAGGTGGCTGAAAACCGAGAACACACTGGAAGGGAGTCATACCAATGGAGTGCTTGCGGATAGAGTTTTGGGCATACTCTGCCCACATTAGATATCGACTCCAATCCTTTTGGTGCAGGTGACAGTAGGACCGGAGGAACCGGGTAATCTCCTGATTGAGGCGTTCGACTTGGCCGTTGGCTTGGGGATGATACCCGGATGTGAGGCTCACGTTGACCTGAAGCATCTGAAAGAATGCCGCCCAGACACGAGAGGTGAACTGAGGGCCCCTGTCCGACACTATGTCCTCAGGCAGCCCGTAAAATCTGAAGACCAGATTACAGAGGTGTTCTGCTGTCTGTAACGCTGTGGGTAGTTTGTGGAGTGGGATGAGGCGGCAGGCTTTACAAAAAAGCGGTCTATCACTGTGAGAATGGTGGTGTGACCATTAGAGGGGGGTAAGTCAGTGATGAAATCTATAGCTATATGTGACCAGGGACGTTGCGGGATCGGTAGAGGATGGAGAAGACCGGCGGGCAGTAGTCGAGATGATTTCTGTGTGTTGCAGTTCTGACACTGCTGCACGAACTTGATGGTATCATGGACCAACGTGGACCACCAGTAGCGATTCTGGAGGAGTTGAATGGTTGCTGTGATGCCCGGATGTCCTGAGCTGGGGAGTGAATGCACATGTTCCAGGACCTTTTCCCGGAGGGCTTCGGGGACATTGACTTTATTGTGAGGACACTCTGGAGGAACTTCCACATTGGCATTGGCCTGGTCAAGCTCTGTTTCAATATCCCACAGGATGGGGCCGAGGACGAGGTCAGGGTTCAGGACTGTTTCCGGAGACTGTGAGGTCACATTAGAGTCGAACTGTCGGGAGAGGGAATCAGCCTTAGTGTTCTTGGAGCCGGGTCGGTAAGTAACCGTGAATTGAAACCGAGAGAAGAATAGAGACCACCTGGCTTGACGGGGATTCAATCTCTTTGCCGTCCGGAGGTACTCTAAGTTCCTGTGGTCCGTGAGCACAGTGAAAGAATGGGAAGCTCCCTCAAGCCAGTGCCGCCACTCTTCAAATGCAGCTTTCATTGCCAGTAATTCCCGATCTCCTACATCGTAATTCCGTTCCGCCGAGGTGAGTTTCTTGGAGTAGTAGGCGCACGGATACAACTTGGGTAGAGAACCCTGTCGTTGTGAGAGGATGGCGCCCAATCCCGTGTTAGAGGCATCCACTTCCACTATGAAAGGCAGCTCGGGGTTAGGATGGTGCAGGATGGGCGCTGTGGCGAACAGTTGTTTTAGGTGATTAAAGGCGAGAATGGCACTCTCATTCCAGGGAATCCGTGACACGTTCTTAAGTACGAGAGAGGTGAGAGGTCCAGCCACTGTGCTGAAATCCTTAATGAAGCGGCGGTAGAAGTTTGCAAACCCCAGGAAGCGTTGCAGTTCCTTCACAGAGACGGGTTGAGGCCAATCCAGCACCGCCTTGACTTTACTCTTGTCCATTGCCACACCTTCTGGACTGATGACATAGCCCAAGAATGTTACGAAGGTCTGGTGGAAATCACATTTCTCCATTTTTGCATAGAGTTGGTGTTGAATGAGCCTCTGGAGAACTGCCCGGACGTGTTGGATGTGGTCTTTCAGGTTGTCAGAATATATCAGAATATCGTCAATGTAGACAATGACGAACCGGTGGAGCATGTCTCGAAACACATCATTAATGAAGGACTGGAAAGTGGCTGGGCTGTTTGAGAGACCGAAAGGCATGACCAGATACTCATAGTGCCCAGTGCAAGTGGAAAAGGCGGTCTTCCACTCATCCCCCTCGCGGATGCGGATCAGATTGTAAGCGCACCGTAAGTCCAGTTTAGTGAAGAACTTGGCCTTGCGAAGGAGTTCCAGGACTGATGGTACTAGAGGCAACGGGTAGCGAAACTTGACGGTGCAGTCGTTGAGGGCTCTATAATCAATACAAGGTCGGAGACCGCCGTCTTTCTTCTGCACAAAGAAAAACCCGGCCGACAGGGGAGACGTGGATGGTCGAATAAACCCTTTAGCGAGTTCTGCTTCGATGTATTCTTGCATGGCCTCGGTCTCGGGCTGAGAGAGCGGGAAAACTCGACCCCTGGAGGGTGTGGAGCCAGGCAAAAGGTCGATGGCACAATCGGATGCCCGATGAGGGGGCAACTTGGATGGTTTGGTCTTGCTAAAGGCTTCCGTCAGATCATGATACATGGGAGGCAGACAGCTCAACTCGGTGCTCTCTCGAGGTTCGTTACTGCTCTGAACGGGGGAAGGAGTGACAGAGGTTAAACAGGTAGTGAGACAGTTCTTACCCCAGCAGACGATTTGACCAGTAGCCCATTGGATGTGTGGGTCGTGTTTGCGGAGCCAGGGTAATCCCAAGATGACAGGTGTGCCCGGTGCATGAAGTACAAAAAATTGGATGGTTTCCCAGTGAAGGACTCCTGTTCGCATGTGAAGCTCTTGTGTGACGTGGGAAATTCGGCCAGAGCCTAGTGGCCGCCCGTCGATAGCTTCGACTGAAAGGAGAGAGGAACAGGGAATTAGAGCAATCCTGTGATGCAAGGCATACTCTCGGGACATGAAATTCCCAGCGGCTCCGGAATCAATAAGAGCTGGTGTGGGAAGCACTCGGCCATTGATGCGGAATGCGATGGGTACAGAGACACAGGACTGGGGGTTAAGGGAATCAACAGACAGACTCACCAGTTTGACGTCCTTAGGAGTGGGTCGTAATGGGCATTCAAGACGAAAGTGCCCCGTCCCGCCACAGTAGAGACACAAGTTCTGTGCTTTACGTCGCTCCTTCTCCCCCTGGGTCAACCGAGAAGTGTTTACCTGCATAGGTTCACTGATGTCAGCTGGAGGGGAACCCGAGGCTCGTGGAGTATAGAGGTAGCGCGCAGGACATGTGGAGCGACTGCTTGGACGACGTGAACGGATCAAATTGTCTATTTGAATGGACAGATGAGCGAACTGGTCGAAATTTCTTCCCTCGTCGCGGCAGGCCAGTTCCGCTTGCAATTCATGGGTTAAGCCACGCCTATAGATCACCTTCAGCGCGTTTGTCAGTCCAATTGGTCTGAGCGGCAAGGGTGCGAAACTCGAGAGCATATTCTGCAGCGGTGGAGCGCCCTTGTGTGAGTTCCAGAAGACGATCTTCCGCTCCCTTACCCTCCTTGGAATGTTCAAAAACAGTTTGGAAGCGCTGAAGAAAATCATCAAACGTAGGGAAAGCTGAGCCGTCCGTTCGCCAAACCGCCGTGAACCAATCCAGCGCGCGACCAGTTAGCAGGGAGCACACAAAGGCGATTTTACTGGCATCGGTGGAGTGAAGCACGGGTTGATGAGAGAGATATATGGAACACTGGAGAACAAAACCTTTACATTTACTTGGATCTCCATCGTACTTCTCTGGAAGCGCGAGGCGGGGACTCGCGCTCGCGTAAGATTGCACTACTGGCGCCGGTGCAGGAGCGGGAGGTGTCGGATCAGGGACTGGAGTTTGAAGATTTCGAACCGCTTGTATCAATTCCTCGGTTAAAGAAGTCAATCGGTTAAGCTGATGATGGTGAGTAGCGAGCTGGGAGCCTTGAGCAGAGACAGCGGCAGATAGTGCAGTCACCGTTGCTGGATCTACTTCAGGCGAAGTATTCTGTTGTGAATCAGAAGTCGGAGTCAGATCCATTTGCAACAACGTTTATTAAAGTCGCTCAACAGAAGACAGGACAGCTTTAACCAGTGTAGTGGGGCGTGCAGAAACGTGAAGTAAGCCAGGCAGGGGATCGAGAGGCGGGCAGCAAACCAACGAAGTCCAGGGACAGGCAGAGGGTCAATAGGCAGGCTGCTGACAGACACGAAGATCTAGGATTGCAAGGGGTAGAGTCAGGTAAGCTTTCAGGGAAGGGCTCGGACATGCAACACAACTGTGAAACAATACTTCGCACAGAGTGAGCCGTGGGCATGGTTGATATAGGTAACAGACAGGCAATCATTAGACACAGGTGGCAGGTAATCATTAGACACAGGTGACAGGCAATCAGTGCGAGTGATGCATAATGGGATTTGTAGTACTGGAGATATTAGTATTCAGGCGAGGGCGTTCGTTGCCGGTTACTATTAGAGACAGCGGGACTGGAAGCCGTGACAATATCAGTCCATTTATTAATATATATTTTATACTTTAACTTATTTATACTACAATAATCTGCGAGACTAATATCTTGAAACAATTGTTTTCTTTTACTATTTCCTTTACTTTTAATACTCATTTATAAAGTACTTGTCTCTCAAGCTCATTCACACATTCCTTGTCCCCTATTTTTAACCACAGGCACAGTCAAGCAGACACACAGGACAGGCTCCTACATACAAATAGAGCTAAATTCTACTCACAGTGTTTCTCACTGTTTTTACAAACAATACTTCACTGAATAACTTTAAACTATCACAGACCTCTGCGATTCAATTTAGCTTACCCGAGCAGTCCATTGTCATTCCTATAACAATGCGGTAACCATAAGCTAAACTTATCTGTGCGCATGCTATCCTATTATCCTTAATAAGAAACACAGATAAAACTGATAACCTTACCAGTATACTCATTATCCTTAACGAGCAGAAAATGATTAACCTTAATCATTAACATTTACCATTATCCTTAACAGTAAATATAAAAAAACAACTGATTAACCTTAACCAGTACACTTGTCATCCTCAAGGCCCTCTTGACAAGAACAAACAATAACTGTTATCCTTTAACAGTAAACATAAATTCTTACGTACATACGACAAAACCTTTAGCGGCACATCAGCATCCTACCAATATTCATACAATCTGCATCAGATTATATAAATACTGGCAAACACTAACGGGAGCTCCGCCGCGCTATAACACATTACTTGACATCATCAACAACAATAGACACTTATTTCTAGAATCAAAGATCCTCTTTTCAATTTTTTAGTTCTTTAAGCTTGGAGAAGCATTTTAAAGGGTCTTACCACTCTGGCTCACTGGTGACAACACATACTTTTTCAAAAGCAAAAATTTGCTCACCTCAAATTACAGTGGCCATTGTTGTCTGTGTCGGTCACCAGTGTTGCCTTTCGTGGTTCCTTCAGCCTCAACCCAAGTCCTGCCGGGGTCGCCAAATGTTGTGGTTTTCAATCTTTCTGAAAAATAACTTCGCAGAGATCTTTGATGCCAGAAATAATTAGACTTTATTTTCGAACGCCGTCCCGTTCCATAGAACGGCGCTCTAACGCTCTCTGGCCCTCTGGCCTTCCAGTGCGCTCCCGAGTATCTTTTGGTTCAGAGTTATATACATACATCTT
Source organism: Siphateles boraxobius (assembly GCF_051911475.1). NCBI lineage: Eukaryota > Metazoa > Chordata > Actinopteri > Cypriniformes > Leuciscidae > Siphateles > Siphateles boraxobius. The sequence continues at coordinate 4,751,496 of NW_027508722.1, read as the reverse complement.
CTTCCAAAGAAGGTAACACACCCTATAGATAGTTTTGGGTAAAGGTCTTTTACCATGTGACTTCTCAGAATAGAATTTTCTGCAGCAAACAACATTCCATTCAAAGTCTTTCACATACACAGAGGAAATCCAAAGTCACAGACAGAAGAAATAATTGTGTCCAAATATATAGCAAAATTACTTGCTTTCTAAATAATAAAATCTTCTACAATAGTTACCATCATGACAGGAACTTTAATTCAAATGTCTATCAAAGAAACTGTCTGAATATCCCCATTCAATCGATGGCAGGTGGGATTGTGTCCGATTGCAGCTTATTGCATGAAGGCCGGGGTTAGTACTTTTCAAAAATAGTGGGTTATTGGACAAATAGTGGCTTCGTGGACAGTGGAATTATGGGATGGCACTGGGTGCTATGGACTCTGGGTGGCCTGCTGAGTGCAGTCAAATAGTTACCATCATGACAGGAACTTTAATTCAAATGTCTATCAAAGAAACTGTCTGAATATCCCCATTCAATCGATGGCAGGTGGGATTGTGTCCAATTGCAGCTTATTGCATGAAGGCCGGGGTTAGTACTTTTCAAATATAGTGGGTTATTGGACAAATAGTGGCTTCTTGGACAGTGGAATTACGGGATGGCACTGGGTGCTATGGACTCTGGGTGGACTGCTGAGTGCAGTCAAATAGTTACCATCATGACAGGAACTTTAATTCAAATGTCTATCAAAGAAACTGTCTGAATATCCGCATTTAATCGATGGCAGGTGGGATTGTGTCCGATTGCAGCTTATTGCATGAAGGCCGGGGTTAGTACTTTTCAAAAATAGTGGGTTATTGGACAAATAGTGGCTTTGTGGGATGGGGGCGTGGCCCGGGAGTGGTGGGGGGGGGGGGGGGGGATGGTCCCGGGACTTTTGGTAAATATAGTGGGTTATTGGACAAATAGTGGGTTCGTGGGATGGGGGCGTGGCCCGGGAGTGGGGGGAGGGGGGGGGGGGGGTTGGTCCCGGGACTTTTGGTACTTTTGGTAAATATAGTGGGTTATTGGACAAATAGCGGGTTCGTGGGATGGGGGCGTGGCCCGGGAGTGGGGGGGGGGGGGTGGTCCCGGGACTTTTGGTAAATATAGTGGGTTATTGGACAAATAGTAGGTTCGTGGGACGGGGGGGGGGGGGGCGGGGGGGGGGTCTGGTCACTCTAGTGGCCAATCGGACAAATAGTGGGTTAGTGGAAAGGGGGAACGTGTGGCGCCCCACCAAGGACGAAGGCAGAACTGCTTAGGGTGGCCTCGGGCTTCGGGGCACTCCCGTCGGGCCCCTGAGGGGTTCGGGGCACCCCGACCCCGCCCGCGTGGGTCGGGCGCCCGGGGAGGGTCGGCCCGCGGCGTCGGCCGACCCCCCAAAAATTTCGGGGGGTCGGCGCGCTCGTCCGCCAACCCACGTCCGAGCCCCATCGGCCCAAGGACTGAATGGACGCTTTTTATTTTTATGGACTAGCTAGAGGTAGCTGTCAGTTCACCAAAAACTCTCAGTCCTGCCGATCGACTGTCCTGCACAGAGCAGGATTGGGCACCCCTGTGTGCTATACATTATTATTATATTTAAATTAATTTTGTTTTTTGAAATTCATTTTTGTTTTTTTACACTCTTGGAGGCCCCCCTCCCTGCAAGTTATTGTTGTCTCTGATTCAAGAGGGTGCATATTTTCAGCTGCTTTTGCACCTTTTCAGAGGACACTTTAGGTGTCTGGCCCTCATTAATGAGAATGCCTTCCGTGGGCCATTTTCGCCAATTTTTTCTTTTAGTGTCTCACTTCTCCATAGTTAAATCAGTTGAAATTCTTCATGCTTTGAAGGAGTTCCTCGACAGGTGGAAAGGCCTACTAAGTAGAGGGGGGATGCAGTTACACTCTTGGAGGCCCCCCTCCCTGCAGATTGCAATTCCATCTCTAATCAAACACAACTGAATTACCTAATCAAAGCATTTGGGCCATACTCCAAAATGGCAGCCAGATGTGTCACAGTTAAACTCAAAATCAAGAGGTAGCTGTCAGTTCACCAAAAACTCTCAGTCCTGCCGATCGACTGTCCTGCTATACATTATTATTATATTATTAAAATTCATTTTGGAAGTGTCATTATAATAATTGCAAGTTATTGTTGTCCTTGATTCAAGAGGGTGCATATTTTCAGCTGCTTTTGCACCTTTTCAGAGCACACTTTAGGTGTCTGGCCCTCATTAAAACCTCTGCTGGCAGCGTTGGGATTCGAACCCACGCCCCCGAAGAGACTGGAGCCTGGGGCCTAAATCCAGCGCCTTAGACCCCTCGGCAACGCTACCCCGGCTTGGCTACTCCAAAATGGCAGCCAGATGTGTCTCAGTTAAACTCAAAATCAAGAGGTAGTGTTGGAGAATTATGTTACCCCTCCTCTATCTGATGCTCAAGTCTGAATGCTGTAATGCTGAGCAAAAGTAGGCCATAGGGCAATGTAGAGTTGGAAAAGTACCTAAAAACCCATGTAATGCATAGATGACGTTGGTGCAAGGTACAGGAAAGTACTAAAAAACATATATGATGTAATTTTTTAAAAAACTATACATGTGATACTCCGCCACCAATAGAAATAAGGCCTCGGAGCATGTGATCTTAATGGTGGCGTGATACCAAGGAGGAGCAATGTGTAAGAGATAACGGTACAAACACTAATTGGACACTGGCGATAAGAAAGATGTATAAAATCTATGTTTCAACCACTGTAAGATCAGATGATTCAGCTGACCATCTCACTTTGTTGAATTGCTCAATAAAGTTCTTCTTCTGAGACCTGGAACTTCGACTCTGAAAACTTTCTGAAGACTAACTCCTACTAGACTCTGAAAAACTACTGATCAGGACCAGAGACCAGCAATTAGCCACTACATAATTGGCGAGCCAGCCAGGAGCAGGCTTGGGGTCAGGAGATCATCGTGGTGTTGACGCTGACGGTGGCATTCACAAAACAAAGGCCGGCCAAAAATCAGGTAAGCAGTTTTTGCTTATATTTTGTTTTGTGAATTGCCTCTGAGAAGCTGACACGCTTGATGATTGCTCTGCAATTATAAAACCCCACTGCAAAAGAACCTAAAAAACAACTGAGAGATAAAAGATAAGAAGGGAGTCTGATTTCCAGGTCCAAAGAAGCTGCTGTATGTGTGTTTGTCTCAAAAAGCAAGAAGTGCATAGCGTGGAGATTGCGCTCATGAAGTAAGAGTACACTGTCTAGTAAAAGAAGTGTTTAAAAGGCGCCAGGCAGTGTAGGAAGTACACTGACCGCCTGTTTGTTTGTCTGTCTGTCTTTTGTGAAAGAGAATAGGGGGTATTAAAATGTGCACAAAGTAAGGAAGGTAAAGTATAGATAAAGAACAAAAACATTTAAAATCCTTATAATAATTATTAGCTAAAGTTTTTTACATAAAAAGGTAAGAAAAGTTAAAAGAATTGAGTTAAAGAATGTAAAAGTATACACCAGAAGACTAAAATATAGAGAGAAGGGAGTTTTTGGCTCTCCCGGGCATTCTGCCAAGAGGTGCATTAACTAGTCATTAATCAGTGATAGTGCTGGGAAGCAGAGGACAGTGGAACCAATTAGTGAGAAATAGCAGCAGAAGCAGAAAAAAGTCCAGAATAAAGAATAAATAGAAAAAAGAAGTATAAAAATGTATTAGAAATTAATGGATAAAATAAAACTAACAAGTAAAAATCAAGTGAAAAACTGTGCTTACCAAAAAAACAAAGAACACTCCAAAGAATTGGTTTTGTCCACTATTTGGCCATTCGCCAGACTGCAAATACTGTGATCCAGATAGAGAAACCCAGCTTCTGTTGAAAGAGAATTAAGACTGAACATTGGGGCTTTCTACATACTTTTGATATTGAAGAAGGGATAGAAGTGTGTGAATAAAATTTTAAGCGCATGAATAGACGGATTGCAAATAAAGCAAAAAGATAAAGAGACGATAAACAGTCAGAAAAAGGTTTAAAGGAAAAAGTTTGAAGTCAAGGGAAAAACAAATGTGGGAGGGACTCAGTGAATACGGGAAAGAAAGGCATAGGAGAGCATTAGCTCACACCCTATGATATGACTGGTAAACAGCTCCCCCTGATGGAGGGCACTGTGAAGATCAAAGGCAACGTAACCCTCACAGATACGCAGGATGAGGAAGAAGAAAGAGAGGAGGAGGAAAGAGAAGACCACAGGAATACAGGTTATGACCACAAAATATTGGCAGATGCTGACATGTTTGAAGCATCATCTCCACTAAACAAGGGGCCATCAAGGCATGATGGAAGTCAAGGTAGCAGCTTGAATAGGAAACACCTTACTGAACGCAAGAACCCCACCCTGTCTAATCCATACCATTATGCAGCGAAAGCCCTGCAGAGTCTTGGGGAAAAACTGAACCAGGAAGTAGACACCAATCAGCTGTTCGAACAAGAATGTGATGAGCTGGAACAAGATATAAGGACACAAGAAGAACAAATCAATCACAGCTTTAAACGCTTACAGGAATCCCTGAAGAATGTCACGAGCTCAGAACAACACGTACCTCAAGAACACCAGAGACATCAGAACCGCCGAAAGCACAAGTCACGCTCACTCAGCCCAGCCAGACCTCGCAGGGAAGTCAAGAGTGTGACAGGGACCCTACTCCTTGAGGATATCTCGCCAGTTGCCCCATCAGCCACCCCATACAACCTAAGGGAACGGCACTAAAGAAACCAAGCATGTATAGGGGAGAAGAAGACTGGCATATGGAAAATCATAAGTTTTGCCCTATGATAAGTACATGCAAACAAGAGGAGGACCCACTGAAGGAAGAAACTGTGCAGTGCCCCATCCTAATTAAAGGTCAACAGGGACAGTATGTGCCGTGGGCGGGGCAGGATCTGGAAAGACTGATAGCCCACCTACCTGATTTACATGAAGGAGGTGGCAAGTGGATCAGATCGCTGGAAGAAGAGACAATGGGCAAGATTTTGGCCCTTGGAGATGTTAAGGCCCTGCTGGCTAAATGCGTGGGAGGAGCTAGGACTAATGAGATCTTACAGGACGCAGGACTACATCAGGCGATTGATTCACCTAGAATGGACGCCAGACCACTGGACCAATGCACACCAGCGATATGGCAAGTGCTGAGAAAATATTATCAGACCCAAATGGACCCAAAATCACTGAAAGGAGAGCCAATAGGAGACGGAGAAAACCCAATCACCTATGTCCAGAAACAAGCAAGGAAGTGGAAGCAAGAATTGGAGAGAGACCCCGAACATCACCCAGTAATAACAGCACTGTTCAGAACTGCCATTGTGGAAGCCATGCCTGCACCAGTGAAAGCCAAGTTAGAAGATGTGGTGGGACTGACCTCAAAGTCACCTAAATAATTTAGTGACCATGTGGCTCATGCAGTAGAACAACACAGAAAAAATGAGCAGAAGCTGAAAAACCAAGAAAGAGATCTTCAAAGAAAACTAACCCAGTTGCAGCTGGATGAATCAATCAACAAAAAGAAGAAAGTGCAAGCTGCGGTGAAGGAGACAGACGACCCGACTGCCATGATGGCGGCTGTCAACATACCAAGTCAAGCTCCCCAGACTGTCCAGCAAGCACCAAACAACATGAATCAGAATGTGCCCGTCAACACAGGAAACCCACAGCAACTGGCTGCACCAATTGTAATATACCTTCCTGAACATCAAGACAATAGAAATGGAACAATCCCAGGAAGAGGAAGAGGAAGAGGGAGACAATTTTACAACCAGCAAAGAAACCCTGACCAACCAAGCACCTGTTGGGGATGTAATCAGCCTGGACACACCAAGAGATTCTGCCCAGTTAACCCATGGCCCCAAGATGGGCCCCAGCTAAGACAGCCAGGGCAACAAGGAAATCAAAACCAGCAGTATCAGGTATCTGGCCCCGTCAACCCATGGCGTGGCCCGGACCAAGGATAGTAGGGATGCCCAGAGAATCCTACGGGGAGGAGTCAGCTTCCAATGCTGTCATCAAATGCTGACCAAGAACCTATGCTGCGGGTTAAGATAGAGGACAAGATAACACCTATTATGCTTGATACAGGAGCAACATATACCTGCTTGAGCCCAATATGTAAAGACAGTAGGATTCTCGGGACTAACGCAGCTAATTCCAATGACAACTCCTGTCAGCATAAAAGTCAAAGAGTCTGAAATTAAAATTCCTGTGCTAGTATCAGACCAAACACCAGTCAATCTGTTGGGAAGAGATGCAATATGCAAGCTAAATTTACAGATATGGTGCACTCCCCAAGGGATATATATAGATAGTGCAGGTATAAAACAGATGATAGTAATGAGTGAAATGGATCAACAGGAACCACAAGCTAATGCATTTTGGATTGGGAATTTAGATGAGGGACTAAGACAAACACTGGATAGATAGGAAAAGTATATAAAAGAACAATTCCTGAAACCAACCTCACCAGAAACTGAATATCACTCCTACAATGATATAAGACCCCCTTAGGGATCCAGAACAGGAAAAAGAGTGGTTAGAGAAAACTGAGGGCCAGAAAGTGCATTTAAGATCACACCATATAATTATAGGACCAACAGGGGCAGCACTAAAAATTGAAGACAGTGACTTCACCAGAACATGGTTTAGGGTTGATAATTCAGTCCCACATGTGACGTTGTGCGTCATTGAAGGATGTCGGGCAAAAGATCTAGGTCCAATGATGTTAAAAGCTAAGGAAAAACGGTGGGAAGCCACTGAGAACCCCTTTATTTTACAAACACCAGATAAAACACACCTAAAGATTCTATGTGTAACTAATATGATAGGTACCCCAAAACTGGTTGTAGAAACAGAACAACAACATGACTCAATCTCTAAAATGAAGGAATTAATGATAGAAATGGAAGAAAGGGTGCCCCTACAGTTATGGTCTAAGCATGACACAGATGTAGGACTAGTCAAGTCAGCAAACCCTGTGAGAATTGCTATTAAACCAGGAGTCCAGCTGCCTAGGAAACAGCAATACCCACTGAAACGCGAAGCAATAGAAGGCATAAGAAAAACAATTGAAGGGTTAATAGAGGCAGGAGTACTAATTGAGACAGCTAGCTATTGCAACACTCCAATTTTACCAGTAGAAAAAGCCAATAAATCTAAGTGGAGACTAGTGCATGACCTAAGGGCAGTGAATGAAGTAGTGGAAGACTGGCCAGCTGAGGTGCCAAACCCACATACGCTTTTGACAAATGTTCCACCTGCTGCTAACTATTTCACTGTGATTGATCTGTGCTCTGCATTTTTCAGCATTCCTCTAGCAGAAGAAAGCAGAAACCTTTTTTCCTTCACTTACCAAGGTAAACAATACACATACACGAGAATGCCCCAAGGATTTAAACACTCACCTCATGTGGTTAACCAAGTTTTAAAACTTGATCTAGAAGACTTAAGACTGGATAGTACATTAATACAGTATGTGGATGATTTGTTGATCTGTTCAACAACGCTGGAACAGTGCCATCAGGACTCCATTAAAGTATTAACCAAATTAGCAGAAGGTGGCCATAAAGCCTCAAAAGAGAAATTGCAATACTGCTTGCCTCAAGTAGAGTATCTGGGTCGATTAATTGCACATCAAACAAAGGCAATATCACCCAGCCAATTGGAAGGAATTAGTAAAGCACCCCAACCGCAAACTGTGGGTCAAATGATGACATTTTTGGGAATGACTGGTTTTAGTGCTGATTGGATAGAAGATTATGCGATCAAAACAGCTCCATTGCGGACCATTATGAGACAGGCTGGTCACCAAAATCTTAGAGCACCATTGAAATGGGATCCTGATGCACTGATAGCATTCAGCTCACTCAAAAAAGAATTACAAACAGCCCCATTATTAACGATTCCAAATTATGACAGAACTTTCCATTTGTATGTAGCAGACAGAAAAGAGGGCTTTGCTTCTGCTGTCCTGATGTAGGAGACATGCAGTGGGCGGAAGAAGCAACCCATTGCCCACTATAGCACCAAATTGGACAGTGTAGCCCAAGGCTACCCACCATGTTATCAACAAGGTCTAGCTGCAGTATACTTTGCTTTTGAGAAAGCCTCTGCTGTTACTATGGGCTATCCAGTCATCATCTATACCCATCATAAGATTGCTGAGTTATTGGAACAGGGACGTTTTGTTTTGACACAGGCCAGATGTTTGGCGTACTCCACATTGTTGACTTATCCTGATATAACAATCAAAAGATGTACCACAACAAACCCAGCTAACTTTGTCCCAGTAGAGGGGGAAGGAACACCTCATGAATGTGTTGCTGCCTCTCTAGCATTCACTCGTCTGAGACCAGATTTGGAATCAACACCAATTGTTGATGCAGAGGTGGACTACTTTGTAGATGGCTCATGCTTTAGAGATCACTCGGGTAATCATGCTGGTTTTGCTGTTGTACAACGAGATGGGGACAATTTTACTCCCCCGCTGACACAACGTTGTGAACAGCCTTGTTAAGCACAGTTGGCCGAACTAAAAGCCCTTACGGCAGCATGTCTGCTGGCCAAAAATAAAGCAGCCAACATTTATACGGATTCTGCATACGCCCATGGGGTATGCCATCTTTTCGGTGCAGTATGGAAACAAAGAGGATTCAAAAAGAGTGATGGAACCCCAATCCAACATGGGGACCAAATTACTGCATTGATTAATGCTATGATGTTTCCAGCCAAATTGGCCATAGTCAAATGCCAGGCTCACAAGAAAGGAAATGATTTTGTTATCAAAGGCAATAACGCCGCAGATAGCCAAGCAAAATTGGCTTCTGGGTGTCAATCTGCTGTAATGGCACCATCCGTTTTGATCCAGCCCCTCCCTACTATAGAAAGTATTGCCCAAATGCAGTCCAGAGCTACACCACCTGAAATACACTTATGGCAACAAAGGGGGGCGACTAGAGATGCTAATAATATCTGGAGGTCTCATGAAGGTTTTATGATAGCTCCCACCCCACTGCTTAATATTCTTATACCTGACGCCCACAGTTTTGACCACTGTGGAAGGGGGGAGATTATGAGAAAGATAAAAAGACAAGGATTCTGGTCCCCATACTTACAAACAAGGGTAGATGAATTTCTGAGTGAATGTGAAATTTGCGCACAGAACAATGTAAGAAAAGGAACAACAACTCCAATAGGCTCTATTCCAGTTCCAGAAGGACCCTTTAAGCATCTAGTAATGTGGACATGATAAAAGCAGTAAGAGGAAAAAGGTACATGTTGGTCATTATAGACAGATTCAGTAGATGGGTGGAAGCAGAACCATCAGCAGAGCAAGGAGCACAGACAGTGATAAAATTTCTGACGAGAGAGGTCATACCAAGATTTGGTATCCCATCCCAGATCAGTTCAGACAATGGGTCTGCTTTTATTCAAAGAACGGTAAAGGCAGTAATAGAACAGTTGAGGATCAAGCAGAGACTGGGGTGTGTCTACCACCCTGAGTCACAGGGACTTGTGGAACGGGTCAATGGGACTATTAAGGCCAAAATCAACAAAATTTGTGCGGACACTAAGCTTAATTGGGTAGATGCGTTGCCACTCGCACTGATGAGCTATCGAATGCAAACCAACAGGATCACTAATCTGACCCCCCATGAAATGTTGACTGGGAGACCAATGCCTGTGCCTCATTTGAGAGGACCTTATGACGGGCCACCGTTAGAACAGTTACAATTGGAATTAAGGACATATATGAGACAATTGACTGCTATACATGAAGCTACTCATTCACAGGAACAAAACAGGGGACCCAGAGAAGAGGAAGAAGTTCCCTGTCTGGTGGTACCTGGAGACCAGGTATACCTAAGAGTCTTTAGGAGAAGGTGGAATGAGCCACGAAGAGAAGGACCTTATACTGTAGTAAGAGCAACCCCCACAGCAGTACAGGTAGAGGGCAGCACAACCTGGTATCATTTGAATCATTGCACCCGAGTCCCAAGGCTGAGACCTAGAAGGCAAGAGGAGGAAATAGATAGTCAGGAAGGGAGTCAAGAGGAGATAGCTCAAGATGCCCCAGAAGAGCAGGGAACTGAAAGTGAAGATATTAACATTGATGAACCTCATTCTAGGGAGACTGAACACGCTGAGCCAAGGGATTAATATGCCGGAGCGGAATGATGGACAGCCTTCAGAGGACCTGGAGCCTGAAGGTGAGAGAGCTCCTAGTATTGGTCTTTCTGGTGATACACCTCATGCAGCAGCTTCCCCAGACACAATGCCTCCAGGCGAACAATCCCCTGGAGAAGGCCCCTCTGCTGATGAACCATACAACTTTGTCACACTCAACCTCCAAGACATCGGCATCCCAGGAATCGACCTCCCAGAAAATGACTTCCCAGACATTGACCTCACAGAAATTAATCCCCCAGACACTGAATTACCAGACCTCTCAAGCTTTGAGTGGGATAAGTCACCCTAACCTGACTCAACCAACACAAGGTAACAAAGCACGCAGACATAATGTAAAAAGATCCCTGCAGAAAGCTATGACTATTCATGAAGATTATACCCAAACTGAAGTTGATTTGGAAGTAGAACTACAAAAAGAAAAACTGTTGGATGATGCCTATCATAATGAATGGTATAAATGGGCAGTGTATACTGTAAGACAGGTAAAACAAGGCACATGTGTATTATGCTCACCCTCACCTTTGAAGAAGTTAAGAATAGTACCAAACCAATATGACTACATGCAGTGTGCCAGATTTAATTCACAATATTGTAACAGAACTGGACATGTAATTCCATACTGTCCAGCTGAGTGCCTGGCCATGTTAGGGAACCACTATTATCAAAGATTTTATAACCAGGAGGGTTGGGGAAGTGCATGCAAGGAGCTTGACGTAAGAATAGATAAAGCCAATTAGGAGACCCCACAAAATTACATTCTGGATAAAACATTGGAGTATGAATGTTTTAACAAAACTATGGGCTATCGAAATGTAGGAACCTTTCAAGGTAAATGTGCTATAATTTGGCACCTGGATTATGAGATGTACAACGAGACAAACGTATATAAATCCTCTAGCTCAATATATGCCACAGCAACAATAAATAAAAACATGTCTGTAACAGGTGCTCATGAAAACTGCGAGAATGCTACCTTATCCTTTCCCCTGATTGGACCACTTGAAAATCAAACTGAAGCAGTAGCTGATTTCTTTTGGCTATGTGGGGGTAAACGACTAAGAGCCACCCTAGTTGATTGGAAAGGACTCTGTGCCAGGGTGAGGCTAGCTCAAGGAATAGGAATTGTAAACTGGGATCTCAATGAGGAAGAAACGATAGAAAAGTTGAGTAGACATAAGCACAGAGCTAAGAGAGCTTATACCCCAGATCCCAATGTTAAAATTGATGCAATTGGACAGCCTAGAGGAATACCACATGAATTTAAGGCTAGGGATGAAATAAAGTCAGGGTTTGAATCATTTCTTCTATGGGTACCTGTTAATAAGAATACTGAATGTATAAATTACATATACTACAATCAGCAAAGATTTATTAATTATACGGATGATGCACTTGAGGCGCTAGGCCAACAATTAAAAGCCACCAGCAAAATGACATGGCAAAATAGGCAAGCCCTGAATTGGTTATTGGCAGATAAAGGAGGAGTATGTGTAATGTTTGGGACTGACTGCTGCACCTTTATTCCTAATAACACAGCCCCCGATGGAACTTTCACTAGGGCTATGAAGAAACTGAAGGCGCTAAGACAAGAGGCTGCTGAAAATGCGGGAAGGGACAGAAATATTGGATACTGGTTTGATTCTTTGTTTGGAGCCTGGAAAGAGTGGCTGATTAAGGTGGGGATAATAATAGTTGTGGTTGTTGTTGTTGCTCTTCTGCTGTTCTGTTGCGTTATACCTTTTCTCAGATCCATGTTGGCCACTGCAGCTGCTCAGTCAATGACCCGAGCCAAGCAGATGATCAATGTGTCGGTTAACCGAGACAGAGTTGACATTGGATGCAACTCAGGAGTCTATCCTATTGGACCAGGCCTGGATGAGTTAGATGAGTTCTAATGAAAAAAGGTAAAAGGACTGGGGGTACCTGTTAATTTTGTTATAAGGTTTTTGACTTTGTTTTTTGACAAGAGAGGGTGTTAGAAAACTCTGTCTTTCTTTTTGGGGGTAAAAATAGGAAGCTTGTTAGAACATGCATGGGTAGAGTAGGGAGTTAGTAAGATGGGCAGTTATGCATTTATTTTAAGGGCCCCCGTCCTGTATATCCTATACTTATAATCATGTTAAGATATGTTTTTATATAATCACACTGCTGTCACAAATTTTAATGCAAGACTGAAGGGAAATAGAAGGTTTAAAACAGAACATTACCCGTGATATGAGGTGATGTAATTGTATGCAAAAGAAATGAGAGTGTTTTTGTTATTTTTAGATCACTTTATCCACCTTTTTACATATATGGGCATATTACAGTAACAAAACGTAGAAGCCTTGACATTGTGTGCATTTAGACTACTGGAACTGTTGTATATAAGATGTAAAAGAGGAATTATTTGCAAGCGTGGTCATCTACTGTTGTTTCAACAAAGGGCAGACTCAACTGGTGGTTTAAAAACCCGCTGTCTGCTCCAACACCAGATAGCGCCCTAGGCACTGCCAGGGCACCTCTGGCAACGGTGTAGCAACCCAGATAGCGCCACGGGCCACCAGGAAGCGCCTGCATGGTTCCTCTGGCATCGTGGGACAATTGTAACTTCGAGACTATACACTGTATGATGAATACACTGAATGTTTGAAGCTGCTTTGTCCATATAGAGAATGATGGTTTGACAGGAAGGCGAGATCTTTTACTCCACTCCAGACAAATGGGGGTGGAGATGTTTGGTCTCACTCTTCCTCCAGGGTGTACCTCTGTGATAACACGTCTATTGGTAGAATGACTGGATGGTCTAAATTGATCATATTGGTAGGATATGAAAGAGACCTGCTCATGGAGATACATCCTGGGAAAATTGAAGGTGGGACTAGAGTTAGTCCCAAAGGGGGGATGTGTTGGAGAATTCTGTTACCCCTCCTCTATCTGATGCTCAAGTCTGAATGCTGTAATGCTGAGCAACAGTAGGCCATAGATAGGGTGACCAGACGTCCCGTTTTTCCCGGGACAGTCCCGTATTTCAACTCTAATTTTAGTGTCCCGACTTATTATGAAAAAATCATGTTTTGTCCCGTATTTCATCGTTAATATATATTTTAGGTTTTTTATTTTATTTTATTTTTTCCTGAGTGATAGCACGAGTACTCTTCGAAATAGCCTAATAATAAAACTAGCAAATCACCTCATATATTTTCCTCATAGAGAAAACATTTTTCCGTCCAATAAGAGAAGGCAGAAGGACAATTCCATCCAATCACAATTCACTCAATATACTTGCATTTAGTGAAGGCGGAATCCGACGTCACAGTTAAGTGTATACGAGACGAGAGCAAACGGATAAGCTTGACTCAGGTGCAAAGGTGTCAAAGAAGCGTACATGTACATTTAATGAGGATCTTCAAAAAGAGTTAAAATTTCTCAAAAGAGAGTCACTATCAGAGGCAAGTAAATTAAGATGCGACATTTGCGGGGCTCGCTTTTCCATTGCTCACGGAGGCCGAGCCGACATTACGCAGCATATGCACACAAAAAAGCACATGGACGCTGCTAAAAGTAAGTGTGCTACTCCAAGTGTCAGCAAATTTTTTGTGAAGCAAAGTTGCGAATCTGATAAAGTGCATGCAAGTGAAGGACTTTTTGCATACCATTCTGTTATTCATGGCCATAGTTTTCGGTCAGCTGACTGCACTGCAAAATTGATCAAGAAATTGTATGATCCGAAATTTTCTTCTGCTCGCACTAAATCTGAGGCTATAATATGCAACGTTCTTGGTCCTTTGTCAGAGGAAGAAGTTCAGCATAGTTTGGACAAGTGCTCCTGTGTCACATTAACTGTGGATGCATCCAACCACAAAGACATTAAATTGTTTCCTGTGCTTGTGCGATACTTCAAGCCACTAGAGGGTGTAAAGGTCAAGATAATTGAATTTTCATCTCTGCCAGGTGAGACATCTGATTTGCAAACTGCCTACATTTCCCATGTCATTGAAAAACATGGCCTTGATCAGAAAATAGTTGCACTTTGTGCTGATAACACTAACACAAACTTTGGTGGTGTTAAAAGAGCTGGTAAAGGCAATATCTGGAGAAAGCTGCAAATGCAGCTAGGAAGGGATATTCTGGGCATTGGCTGTAATGCACACATCATCCACAATACCCTGCAAACAGCAGTGGATTGCTTACCAATTGATTTGGAGTGTTTTGCTGTGAAGGTATACAAATACTTTCATATCTATACAGTGCGCGTAAGGGAGCTCAAGGAGTTTTGTGACTTTGTACAGCTGGACTATCAAAAATTACTGCAGCATGGTAGCATACGTTTCCTCTCTCTTGGTCCAGCTCTTGAACGAATTCTGCACCTTTTTGATGGTCTACGTGCATACTTTCTTTCTCAAGAAAAGTGGCCAAAGTTTCTAAAAGACACATTCAGCAGCCCTTGCACAAAACTTTGGCTTGGATTTGCACTTAAGCAAACTGCAGCTTTCCATCGTGCACTGGCGACAGTAGAGCAAGAAAATATATCTGCCACAGAAGTGGCTTTGCACATTTATGATCTGAGAAATGTCTTGCAGGCCAGGCTGGAGGAATCATTCATTCCCTCTGACATCAAAACAGTTAGACACCCTTGTTGAAGCTGGTGACATAAAAGCTGATGATTTTTATTGTGCAGTGAGAAGCTTTTACTCAGCATCAGTGGATTACCTTGACAATTGGAGATGCTCACTGGAGAATACAAGAGAACTAGAGTGGGTCCTACTGAGAAGTGTTCCAGAATGGAGAGACATTCAGAGCAGCCTCAGCAAGTTCTACTCAAGAATACCTGCTCTCACATCAGTTGACGAAACCATGCTCTTTGATGAGTGGGCCTGTGCTAAAAACATTGTCACTTGTCACATCACTGAGTGGAACAAAAACAAGGTGGCTGTGTCTGATAGATGGACAGACGTGTTTAGTGAGATGGGGAGCAAGTCACTCAACTTTGGAGTCTTATCTTTGGCTGTGGAGTTTGTTTTATGCCTGCCTGGTACATCTGCACCGGTGGAGCGTGTGTTCTCGTTAATGAATGCATCATGGACGGATGAAAAATCTCGACTGAGTGTAACAACAATGAAGGCAATGCTTTTCGTACGAATTAATTTCGGACTGGACTGCTCCGCATTTTATGATAAACTCTTAAAAGACAAGCGCACACTGGCAAAAATTGGTTCCAGTGAAAAATACAAAAGAGCAACAGTGAATGATGCTGTTGAACCATCTTGTTCCCACTGATCTGCAATTTTATGTAAGTCTACATTTATTTTTTTACATAGCTAACAATATTATTAAGTGTAAATACTTGTATGTGTGCAGTAGGTGTTGTGGGTCTGTGGGTTCTGTGTCTGTCCCGTATTCCACTCTGAGAAATCTGGTCACCCTAGCCATAAGGCAATGTAGAGTTGGAAAAGTACCTTTAATGCATAGATGACGTTGGTGCAAGGTACAGGAAAGTACTAAAAAACATATATGATGTAATATTTTAAAAAAAACTATACATGTGATACTCCGCCACCAATAGAAATAAGGCCTCGGAGCATGTGATCTTAATGGTGGCGTGATACCAAGGA
Source organism: Siphateles boraxobius (assembly GCF_051911475.1). Classification (NCBI taxonomy): domain Eukaryota; kingdom Metazoa; phylum Chordata; class Actinopteri; order Cypriniformes; family Leuciscidae; genus Siphateles; species Siphateles boraxobius. The sequence continues at coordinate 4,735,680 of NW_027508722.1, read as the reverse complement.
GGAGCAATGTGTAAGAGATAACGGTACAAACACTAATTGGACACTGGCGATAAGAAAGATGTATAAAATCTATGTTTCAACCACTGTAAGATCAGATGATTCAGCTGACCATCTCACTTTGTTGAATTGCTCAATAAAGTTCTTCTTCTGAGACCTGGAACTTCGACTCTGAAAACTTTTTGAAGACTAACTCCTACTAGACTCTGAAAAACTACTGATCAGGACCAGAGACAGGCAATTAGCAACGACAGTAGCTGTCAGTTCACCAAAAACTCTCAGTCCTGCCGATCGACTGTCCATGCACGGAGCAGGATTGGGCACCCCTGTGTGCTATACATTATTATTATATTTAAATTCATTTAGGAAGTGTCATTATAATAATTGCAAGTTATTGTTGTCTCTGATTTTAGAGGGTGCATATTTTCAGCTGCTTTTGCACCTTTTCAGAACACACTTTAGGTGTCTGGCCCTCATTAAAATCTCTGCTGGCAGCAGTGGGTTTTGAGCCCACGCCCCCAAAGAGACTGGAGCCTAAATCCAGCGCCTTAGACCCCACGGCCATGCTACCCTGGCTTGCTTACTCTAGTGGGCCATTTTCTGCCCATTAAATTTCAGATATAGAGAAATTGTTGGGTGTGGACCTTCATCGTCAGGCTCTGAAGCCCGCCGACTTCGGCCAAGGAAAGCAAAAACGGCTGAGTTTTGAAGAGACTGGGAGCAAGCAGTGTCACTTCTCCAGTCTTTTCACAATTGCCTTCTAAAATGAACACTTGGCAGCGGTGGGATTTGAACTCACGTCCCCGAAGAGACTGGAGCCTTAATCCAGCGCCTTAGAGCGCTCGGCCACGCTACCTTGTGAGAATGCCTTCTCTGGGCCATTTTCGCCATTTTTTTCTTTTAGTGTCTCACTTCTCCGTAGTTAAATCAGTTGAAATTCTTCATGCTTTGAAGGAGCTCCTCGACAGGTGGAAAGGCCTACTAAGTAGAGGGGGGATGCAGTTGCACTCTTGGAGGCCCCCCTCCCTGCAGATTGCAATTCCATCTCTAATCAAACACAACTGAATTACCTAATCAAAGCATTTGGGCCATACTCCAAAATGGCAGCCAGATGTGTCGCAGTTAAACTCAAAATCAAGAGGTAGCTGTCAGTTCACCAAAAACTCTCAGTCCTGCCGATCGACTGTCCTGCTATACATTATTATTATATTTAAATTCATTTTGGAAGTGTCATTATAATAATTGCAAATTATTGTTGTCTCTGATTCAAGAGGGTGCATATTTTCAGCTGCTTTTGCACCTTTTCAGAGCACACTTTAGGTGTCTGGCCCTCATTAAAACCTCTGCTAGCAGCAGTGGGATTCGGACCCACGCCCCCGAAGAGACTGGAGCCTGGAGCCTAAACGCTACCCCGGCTTGGCTACTCCAAAGTGGCAGCCAGATGTGTCGCAGTTAAACTCAAAATCAAGAGGTAGCTGTCAGTTCACCAAAAACTCTCAGTCCTGCTGATCGGCTGTCCTGCACAGAGCAGGATTGGACACCCCTGTGTGCTATACACTCTACCTTGTGAGAATGCCTTCCGTGGGCCATTTTCGCCAATTTTTTCTTTTAGTGTCTCACTTCTCCATATTTAAATCATTTAAAATCCTTCATGCCTTGAAGGAGCTCCTCGAAAGGTGGAAAAGCCTACTAAGTAGAGGGGGGATGCAGTTACACTCTTGGAGGCATCCCTCCCTGCTGATTGCAATTCCATCTCTAATCAAACACAACTGAATTACCTAATCAAAGCATTTGGGCCAAGAGACTGGAGCCTGGGGCCTAAATCCAGTGCCTTAGACCCCTCGGCAACGCTACCCCGGCTTGGCTACTCCAAAATGGCAGCCAGATGTGTCGCAGTTAAACTCAAAATCAAGAGGTAGCTGTCAGTTCACCAAAAACTCTCAGTCCTGCCGATCGACTGTCCTGCACAGAGCAGGATTGGACACCCCTATGTGCAATACATTATTATTATATTTAAAATTCATTTTTGAAGTGTCATTATAATAATTGCAAGTTATTGTTGTCTCTGATTCAAGAGGATGCATATTTTCAGCTGCTTTTGCACCTTTTCAGAGCACACTTTAGGTGTCTGGCCCTCATTAAAACATCTGCTGGCAGCAGTGGAAATTGAACCCACGCCCCCGAAAAGACTGGAGCCTAAATCCAGCGCCTTAGACCCCTCGGTCACGCTACCCCGGCTTGGCCACTCTAGTGGGCCGTTTTCTGGCCATTAAATTTCAGAAATAGAGAAATTGTTGGGTGTGGACCTTCATCGTCAGGCTCTGAAGCCCGCCGAGTTCGCCCAAGGAAAGCAAAAACGGCTGAGTTTTGAAGAGACTGGGAGCAAGCAGTGTCACTTCTCCAGTCTTTTCACAGGTGCCTTCTAAAATGCAGACTTGGCAACGGTGGGATTTGAACCCACACCCCTGAAGAGACTGGAGCCTTAATCCAGCGCCTTAGACCGCTCGGCCACGCTACCTTGTAAGAATGCTTTCCGTGGGCCATTTTCGCCAATTTTTTCTTTTAGTGTCTCACTTCTCCATAGTTAAATCAGTTGAAATTCTTCATGCCTTGAAGGATCTCCTCGACAGGTGGAAATGCCTACTAAGTAGAGGGGGGACGCAGTTACACTCTTGGAGGCCCCCCTCCCTGCAGATTGCAATTCCATCTCTAATCAAACACAACTGAATTACCTAATCAAAGCCTAATCGAATTACCTAATCAAAGCTCGGCCACGCTACCTTGTGAAAATGCCTTCCCTGGGCCATTTTCGCCAATTTTTTCTTTTTGTGTCTCACTTCTCCATAGTTAAATAAGTTGAAGTTCTTCATGCCTTGAAGGAGCTCCTCGACAGGTGGAAATGCCTACTAAGTAGAGGGGGGACGCAGTTACACTCTTGGAGGCCCCCCTCCCTGAAGATTGCAATTCCATCTCTAATCAAACACAACTGAATTACCTAATCAAAGCCTAATCGAATTACCTAATCAAAGCTCGGCCACGCTACCTTGTGAGAATGCCTTCCGTGGGCCATTTTCGCCAATTTTTTCTTTTTGTGTCTCACTTCTCCATAGTTAAATCAGTTGAAATTCTTCATGCCTTGAAGGAGCTCCTCGACAGGTGGAAATGCCTACTAAGTAGAGGGGGGACGCAGTTACACTCTTGGAGGCCCCCCTCCCTGCAGATTGCAATTCCATCTCTAATCAAACACAACTGAATTACCTGATCAAAGCCTTTGGGCCATACTCCAAAATGGCAGCCAGATGTGTCGCAGTTAAACTCAAAATCAAGAGGTAGCTGTCAGTTCACCATAAACTCTCAATGAGTCAAATTTGCAAACTCCATTGACAAGGGGTGCCCAGTCCTGCCGATGGACTGTCCTGCACAAAGCAGGATTGGGGACCCCTGTGTGCTATACATTATTATTATATTTAAATTCATTTTGGAAGTGTCATTATAATAATTGCAAGTTATTGTTGTCTCTGATTTTAGAGGGTGCATATTTTCAGCTGCTTTCGCACCTTTTCAGGGGACACTTTAGGTGTCTGGCCCTCATTAAAACCTCTGCTGGCAGCGGTGGGATTCGAACCCACGCCCCTAAAGAGACTGGAGCCTAAATCCAACGCCTTAGACCACTCGGCCACGCTACCCCGGCTTGGCTACTCTAGTGGGCCATTTTCTGGCCATTAAATTTCAGAAATAGAGAAATTGTTGGGTGTGGACCTTCATCGTCAGGCTCTGAAGCCCGCCGAGTTCGGCCAAGGAAAGCAAAAACGGCTGAGTTTTGAAGAGACTGGGAGCAAGCAGTGTCACTTCTCCAGTCTTTTCACAATTGCCTTCCAAAATGCATACTTGGCAGCGGTGGGATTTGAACCCATGCCCCCGAAAAGACTGGAGCCTAAATCCAGCGCCTTAGACCGCTCGATCACACTACCTTGTAAGAATGCCTTCTGTGGGCCATTTTCGCCAATTTTTTCTTTTAGTGTCTCACTTCTCCATAGTTAAATCAGTTGAAATTCTTCATACCTTGAAGGAGCTCCTCGACAGGTGGAAAGGCCTACTAAGTAGAGGGGGGACGCAGTTACACTCTTGGAGGCCCCCCTCCCTGAAGATTGCAATACCATTCTTTAATCAAACACAACTGAATTACCTAATCAAAGCCTTTGGGCCATACTCCAAAATGGCAGCCAGATGTGTCGCAGTTCAACTCAAAATCAAGAGGTAGCTGTCAGTTCACCAAAAATTATCAATGAGTCAAATTTGCAAACTCCATTATTAAAGACCAGGGGTGCCCAGTCCTGCCAATCGACTGCACTGCACAGAGTAGGATTGGGCACCCCTGTGTGCTATACATTATTATTATATTTAAATTCATTTTGGAAGTGTCATTATAATAATTGCAAGTTATTGTTGTCTTTGATTCGAGATGGTGCAAATTTTCAGCTGATTAAAACCTCTGCTGGCAGCGGTGGGATTCAAACCCACACCCCGAGTAGACTGGAGCCTGGAGCCTAAATCCATCGCCTTAGACCCCTCGGCCACGCTACCCCGGCTTGGCTACTCTAGTGGGCCATTTTCTGGCCATTAAATTTCAGAAATAGAGAAATTGTTGGGTGTGGACCTTCATCGTCAGGCTCTGAAGCCCGCCGAGTTCGGCCAAGGAAAGCAAAAACGGCTGAGTTTTGAAGAGACTGGGAGCAAGCAGTGTCACTTCTCCAGTCTTTTCACAATTGCCTTCTAAAATGCAGACTTCGCAGCGGTGGGATTTGAACACACGCCCCCAAAGAGACTGGAGCCTTAATCCAGCACCTTAGACCGCTCGGCCACGCTACCTTGTGAGAACGCTTTCCGTGGACAATTTTCGTCAATTTTTTCTTTTAGTGTCTCACTTCTCCATAGTTAAATCTGTTGAAATTCTTCATGCCTTGAAGGAGCTCCTCGAAAGGTGGAAAGGCCTACTAAGTAGAGGGGGGATGCAGTTACACTCTTGGAGGCATCCCTCCCTGCTGATTGCAATTCCATCTCTAATCAAACACAACTGAATTACCTAATCAAAGCATTTGGGCCATACTCCAAAATGGCAGCAAGATGTGTCGCAGTTAAACTCAAAATCAAGAGGTAGCTGTCAGTTCACCAAAAACTCTCAGTCCTGCCGATCGACTGTCCTGCACAGAGCAGGATTGGGCACCCCTGTGTGCTATACATTATTATTATATTTAAATTCATTTAGGAAGTGTTATTATAATAATTGCAAGTTATTGTTGTCTCTGATTTTAGAGGGTGCATATTTTCAGCTGCTTTTGCACCTTTTCAGAACACACTTTAGGTGTCTGGCCCTCATTAAAACCTCTGCTGGCAGCAATGGGATTTGAACCCACGCCCCCGAAGAGACTGGAGCCTAAATCCAGCGCCTTAGACCCCTCGGCCATGCTACCCCGGCTTGGTTACTGTAGTGGGCCATTTTTTGGCCATTAAATTTCAGAAATAGAGAAATTGTTGGGTGTGGACCTTCATCGTCAGGCTCTGAAGCCCGCCGAGTTCGGCCAAGGAAAGCAAAAACGGCTGAGTTTTGAAGAGACTGGGAGCAAGCAGTGTCACTTCTCCAGTCTTTTCACAATTGCCTTCTAATATTGACACTTGGCAGCGGTGAGATTTGAACTCATGTCCCCGAAGAGACTGGAGCCTTAATCCAGCGCCTTAGAGCGCTCGGCCACGCTACCTTGTGAGAATGGCTTCTGTGGGCCATTTTCGCCAATTTTTTCTTTTAGTGTCTCACTTCTCCATAGTTAAATCAGTTGAAATTCTTCATGCTTTGAAGGAGCTCCTCGACAGGTGGAAAGGCCTACTAAGTAGAGGGGGGATGCAGTTACACTCTTGGAGGCCCCCCTCCCTGCAGATTGCAATTCCAACTCTAATCAAACACAACTGAATTACCTAATCAAAGCATTTGGGCCAAGAGACTGGAGCCTGGGGCCTAAATCCAGTGCCTTAGACCCCTCGGCAACGCTACCCCGGCTTGGCTACTCCAAAATGGCAGCCAGATGTGTCGCAGTTAAACTCAAAATCAAGAGGTAGTTGTCAGTTCACCAAAAACTCTCAGTCCTGCCGATCGACTGTCCTGCACAGAGCAGGATTGGACACCCCTGTGTGCAATACATAATTATTATATTTAAAATTCATTTTTGAAGTGTCATTGTAATAATTGCAAGTTATTGTTGTCTCTGATTTTAGAGGGTGCATATTTTCAGCTGCTTTTGCACCTTTTCAGAGAACACTTTAGGTGTCTGGCCCTCATTAAAACCTCTGCTGGCAGCGGTGGGATTTGAACCCACGCCCCCGAAGAGACTGGAGCCTTAATCCAGCGCCTTAGAGCGCTCGGCCACGCTACCTTGTGAGAATGCCTTCCGTGGGCCATTTTCGCCAATTTTTTCTTTTTGTGTCTCACTTCTCCAGAGTTAAATCAGTTGAAATTCTTCATGCCTTGAAGGAGCTCCTCGAAAGGTGGAAAGGCCTACTAAGTAGAGGGGGGATGCAGTTACACTCTTGGAGGCATCCCTCCCTGCTGATTGCAATTCCATCTCTAATCAAACACAACTGAATTACCTAATCAAAGCATTTGGGCCATACTCGAAAATGTCAGCCAGATGTGTCGCAGACATGAACCCACGCCCCCGAAGAGACTGGAGCCTAAATCCAGCGCCTTAGACCCCTCGGCCATGCTACCCCGGCTTGGTTACTCTAGTGGGCCATTTTCTGCCCATTAAATTTCAGAAATAGAGAAATTGTTGGGTGTGGACCTTCATCGTCAGGCTCTGAAGCCCGCCGAGTTAGGCCAAGGAAAGCAAAAACGGCTGAGTTTTGAAGAGACTGGGAGCAAGCAGTGTCACTTCTCCAGTCTTTTCACAATTGCCTTCTAAAATGAACACTTGGCAGCGGTGGGATTTGAACTCACTTCCCCGAAGAGACTGGAGCCTTAATCCAGCGCCTTAGAGCGCTCGGCCACGCTACCTTGTGAGAATGCCTTCTGTGGGCCATTTTCGCCAATTTTTTCTTTTAGTGTCTCACTTCTCCATAGTTAAATCAGTTGAAATTCTTCATGCTTTGAAGGAGCTCCTCGACAGGTGGAAAGGCCTACTAAGAAGAGGGGGGATGCAGTTACACTCTTGGAGGCCCCCCTCCCTGCAGATTGCAATTCCATCTCTAATCAAACACAACTGAATTACCTAATCAAAGCATTCGGGCCATACTCCAAAATGGCAGCCAGATGTGTCGCAGTTAACTCTTCGGGGTCGCCGATCACGCCGGCGTGATCAAGTTACATGACCAGTTTAAGACGTCGAAGCATAAAAACAAAGTCACGTTGAGCGCTGCCGTCCACTTCTGTCGAAAGTGCTGGCTTGAAATTCTATTTTACTTTTTGTTTTGTGTTGATAGACCAAGTAAAAACGGAGATATGATCATTTAAACTTTATATAAAAAAATACTGACGCGTTCGTAAAAGAACGCAAGATGGGATGCGACAGGCGTTGCATTTATTCTAATAACTTCGTCGGTTTTTGTCATAAAACAAAACGGAGAAAAATGTGTGAATCTGCTGACTCTGCTATTCAGGCTGCACATTTTAGGGAATGGAGGAGGAGCCAACTGAGCTAAGACGCAAAATTGAAAGGCAGAGGATTTACGGAGTTGATAAAGATAGACATATATACGTTATATATAGAGAGAGAGATTATTGCTCGTTTTTGGAAGAGTTTGAGTAGATTTTGAGAGTAGTTTAGGAGTAGTGTAGATAGTTTAGGTAGTTTAGGAGTAGTTTAGGTAGTTTAGGAGAAGATTTAGCTAAACTGTTTTGAGGAGAGGCACAGATAAAAAATAAAAATAAAAAACACCTGAATTTTGTGTTCATTTTACCCATTGTATGGCTCGCTACCCCGGCTTGGCCACTCTAGTGGGCCATTTTCTGCCCATTAAATTTCAGAAATAGAGAAATTGTTGGATGTGGACCTTCATCGTCCACACCCAACATACGTTCTGAAGCCCGCCGAGTTCGGCCAAGGAAAGCAAAAACGGCTGAGTTTTGAAGAGACTGGGAGCAAGCAGTGTCACTTCTCCAGTCTTTTCACAGGTGCCTTCTAATATGCAGACTTGTCAGCGGTGGGATTTGAACCCACGCCCCCGAAGAGACTGGAGCCTTAACCCAGCGCCTTAGACCGCTCGGCCACGCTACCTTGTAAGAATGCTTTCCATGGGCCATTTTCGCCAATTTTTTCTTTTAGTGTCTCACTTCTCCATAGTTAAATCAGTTGAAATTCTTCATGCCTTGAAGCAGTTACACTCTTGGAGGCCCCCCTCCCTGCAGATTGCAATTCCATCTCTAATCAAACACAACTGAATTACCTAATCAAAGCCTAATCGAATTACCTAATCAAAGCTCGGCCACGCTACCTTGTGAGAATGCCTTCCCTGGGCCATTTTCGCCAATTTTTTCTTTTTGTGTCTCACTTCTCCATAGTTAAATCAGTTGAAGTTCTTCATGCCTTGAAGGAGCTCCTCGACAGGTGGAAATGCCTACTAAGTAGAGGGGGGACGCAGTTACACTCTTGGAGGCCCCCCTCTGAAGATTGCAATTCCATCTCTAATCAAACACAACTGAATTACCTAATCAAAGCATTTGGGCCATACTCCAAAATGGCAGCCAGATGTGTCGCAGTTAAACTCAAAATCAAGAGGTAGCTGTCAGTTCACCAAAAACTCTCAGTCCTGCCGATCGACTGTCCTGCTATTCATTATTATTATATTTAAATTCATTTTGGAAGTGTCATTATAATAATTGCAAGTTATTGTTGTCTCTGATTCAAGAGGGTGTATATTTTCAGCTGCTTTTGCACCTTTTCAGAGCACACTTTAGGTGTCTGGCCCTCATTAAAACCTCTGCTGGCAGCAGTGGGATTCGGACCCACGCCCCCGAAGAGACTGGAGCCTGGAGCCTAAATCCAGCGCCTTAGACCCCTCGGCAACGCTACCCCGGCTTGGCTACTCCAAAATGGCAGCCAGATGTGTCGCAGTTAAACTCAAAATCAAAAGGTAGCTGTCAGTTCACCAACAACTCTCAGTCCTGCTGATCCACTGTCCTGCACAGAGCAGGATTGGGCACCCCTGTGTGCTATACATTATTATTATATTTAAATTCATTTTGGAAGTGTCATTATAATAATTGCAAGTTATTGTTGTCTCTGATTGAAGAGGATGCATATTTGCAGCTGCTTTTTCACCTTTTCAGAGCACACTTTAGGTGTCTGGCCCTCATTAAAACCTCTGCTGGCAGCAGTGGGAATTGAACCCACGGCCCCGAAAAGACTGGAGCCTAAATCCAGCGCCTTAGACCTCTCGGTCACGCTACCCCTGCTTGGCCACTCTAGTGGGCCATTTTCTGCCCAATAAATTTCAGAAATAGAGAAATTGTTGGATGTGGACCTTCATCGTCCACACCCAACATAGGCTCTGAAGCCCGCCGAGTTCGGCCAAGGAAAGCAAAAATGGCTGAGTTTTGAAGAGACTGGGAGCAAGCAGTGTCACTTCTCCAGTCTTTTCACAGGTGCCTTCTAAAATGCAGACTTGGCAGCGGTGGGATTTGAACCCAAGCCCCCGAAGAGACTGGAGCCTTAATCCAGCGCCTTAGACCGCCCGGCCACGCTACCTTGTAAGAATGCTTTCCGTGGGCCATTTTCGCCAATTTTTTCTTTTAGTGTCTCACTTCTCCATAGTTAAATCAGTTGAAATTCTTCATACCTTGAAGGAGCTCCTCGACAGGTGGAAAGGCCTACTAAGTAGAGGGGGGACGCAGTTACACTCTTGGAGGCCCCCTCCCTGCAGATTGCAATTCCATCTCTAATCAAACACAACTGAATTACCTAATCAAAGCATTTGGGCCATACTCCAAAATGGCAGCCAGATGTGTCGCAGTTCAACTCAAAATCAAGAGGTAGCTGTCATTTCACAAAAAAATTCTCAATGAGTCAAATTTGCAAACTCCATTATTAAAGACCAGGGGTGCCCAGTCCTGCCGATCGACTGTACTGCACAGAGTAGGATTGGGCACCCCTGTGTGCTATACATTATTATTATATTTAAATTCATTTTGGAAGTGTCATTATAATAATTGCAAGTTATTGTTGTCTTCGATTCGAGATGGTGCAAATTTTCAGCTGTGTCTCACTTCTCCATAGTTAAATCAGTTGAAATTCTTCATGCCTTGAAGGAGCTCCTCGACAGGTGGAAATGCCTACTAAGTAGAGGGGGGACGCAGTTACACTCTTGGAGGCCCCCCTCCCTGCAGATTGCAATTCCATCTCTAATCAAACACAACTGAATTACCTAATCAAAGCCTAATCGAATTACCTAATCAAAGCTCGGCCACACTACCTTGTGAGAATGCCTTCCCTGGGCCATTTTCGCCAATTTTTTTCTTTTTGTGTCTCACTTCTCCATAGTTAAATCAGTTGAAGTTCTTCATGCCTTGAAGGAGCTCCTCGACAGGTGGAAATGCCTACTAAGTAGAGGGGGGACGCAGTTACACTCTTGGAGGCCCCCCTCCCTGAAGATTGCAATTCCATCTCTAATCAAACACAACTGAATTACCTAATCAAAGCCTAATCGAATTACCTAATCAAAGCTCGGCCACGCTACCTTGTGAGAATGCCTTCCGTGGGCCATTTTCGCCAATTTTTTCTTTTTGTGTCTCACTTCTCCATAGTTAAATCAGTTGAAATTCTTCATGCCTTGAAGGAGCTCCTCGACAGGTGGAAATGCCTACTAAGTAGAGGGGGGACGCAGTTACACTCTTGGAGGCCCCCCTCCCTGCAGATTGCAATTCCATCTCTAATCAAACACAACTGAATTACCTGATCAAAGCCTTTGGGCCATACTCCAAAATGGCAGCCAGATGTGTCGCAGTTAAACTCAAAATCAAGAGGTAGCTGTCAGTTCACCATAAACTCTCAATGAGTCAAATTTGCAAACTCCATTGACAAGGGGTGCCCAGTCCTGCCGATGGACTGTCCTGCACAAAGCAGGATTGGGGACCCCTGTGTGCTATACATTATTATTATATTTAAATTCATTTTGGAAGTGTCATTATAATAATTGCAAGTTATTGTTGTCTTTGTTCAAGAGGGTGCATATTTTCAGCTGCTTTCGCACCTTTTCAGAGGACACTTTAGGTGTCTGGCCCTCATTAAAACCTCTGCTGGCAGCGGTGGGATTCGAACCCACGCCCCCAAAGAGACTGGAGCCTAAATCCAGCGCCTTAGACCACTCGGCCACGCTACCCCGGCTTGGCTACTCTAGTGGGCCATTTTCTCGCCATTAAATTTCAGAAATAGAGAAATTGTTGGGTGTGGACCTTCATCGTCAGGCTCTGAAGCCCGCCGAGTTCGGCCAAGGAAAGCAAAAACGGCTGAGTTTTGAAGAGACTTGGAGCAAGCAGTGTCACTTCTCCAGTCTTTTCACAGGTGCCTTCTAAAATGCAGACTTGGCAGCGGTGGGATTTGAACCCACGCCCCCGAAGAGACTGGAGCCTTAATCCAGCGCCTTAGACCGCTCGGCCACGCTACCTTGTAAGAATGCTTTCCGTGGGCCATTTTCGCCAATTTTTTCTTTTAGTGTCTCACTTCTCCATAGTTAAATCAGTTGAAATTCTTCATGCCTTGAAGGAGCTCCTCGACAGGTGGAAATGCCTACTAAGTAGAGGGGGGACGCAGTTACACTCTTGGAGGCCCCCCTCCCTGCAGATTGCAATTCCATCTCTAATCAAACACAACTGAATTACCTAATCAAAGCCTAATCGAATTACCTAATCAAAGCTCGGCCACACTACCTTGTGAGAATGCCTTCCCTGGGCCATTTTCGCCAATTTTTTTCTTTTTGTGTCTCACTTCTCCATAGTTAAATCAGTTGAAGTTCTTCATGCCTTGAAGGAGCTCCTCGACAGGTGGAAATGCCTACTAAGTAGAGGGGGGACGCAGTTACACTCTTGGAGGCCCCCCTCCCTGAAGATTGCAATTCCATCTCTAATCAAACACAACTGAATTACCTAATCAAAGCCTAATCGAATTACCTAATCAAAGCTCGGCCACGCTACCTTGTGAGAATGCCTTCCGTGGGCCATTTTCGCCAATTTTTTCTTTTTGTGTCTCACTTCTCCATAGTTAAATCAGTTGAAATTCTTCATGCCTTGAAGGAGCTCCTCGACAGGTGGAAATGCCTACTAAGTAGAGGGGGGACGCAGTTACACTCTTGGAGGCCCCCCTCCCTGCAGATTGCAATTCCATCTCTAATCAAACACAACTGAATTACCTGATCAAAGCCTTTGGGCCATACTCCAAAATGGCAGCCAGATGTGTCGCAGTTAAACTCAAAATCAAGAGGTAGCTGTCAGTTCACCATAAACTCTCAATGAGTCAAATTTGCAAACTCCATTGACAAGGGGTGCCCAGTCCTGCCGATGGACTGTCCTGCACAAAGCAGGATTGGGGACCCCTGTGTGCTATACATTATTATTATATTTAAATTCATTTTGGAAGTGTCATTATAATAATTGCAAGTTATTGTTGTCTCTGATTCAAGAGGGTGCATATTTTCAGCTGCTTTCTCACCTTTTCAGAGGACACTTTAGGTGTCTGGCCCTCATTAAAACCTCTGCTGGCAGCGGTGGAATTCGAACCCACGCCCCCAAAGAGACTGGAGCCTAAATCCAGTGCCTTAGACCACTCGGCCACGCTACCCCGGCTTGGCTACTCTAGTGGGCCATTTTCTGGCCATTAAATTTCAGAAATAGAGAAATTGTTGGGTGTGGACCTTCATCGTCAGGCTCTGAAGCCCGCCGAGTTCGGCCAAGGAAAGCAAAAACGGCTGAGTTTTGAAGAGACTGGGAGCAAGCAGTGTCACTTCTCCAGTCTTTTCACAATTGCCTTCTAAAATGCATACTTGGCAGCGGTGGGATTTGAACCCACGCCCCCGAAGAGACTGGAGCCTAAATCCAGCGCCTTAGACCCCTCGGCCATGCTACCCCGGCTTGGTTACTCTAGTGGGCCATTTTCTGCCCATTAAATTTCAGAAATAGAGAAATTGTTGGGTGTGGACCTTCATCGTCAGGCTCTGAAGCCCGCCGAGTTCGGCCAAGGAAAGCAAAAACGGCTGAGTTTTGAAGAGACTGGGAGCAAGCAGTGTCACTTCTCCAGTCTTTTCACAATTGCCTTCTAAAATGAACACTTGGCAGCGGTGGGATTTGAACTCACGTCCCTGAAGAGACTGGAGCCTTAAACCAGCGCCTTAGAGCGCTCGGCCACGCTACCTTGTGAGAATGCCTTCTGTGGGCCATTTTCGCAAATTTTTTTTTTAGTGTCTCACTTCTCCATAGTTAAATCAGTTGAAATTCTTCATGCTTTGAAGGAGCTCCTCGACAGGTGGAAAGGCCTACTAAGTAGAGGGGGGATGCAGTTACACTCTTGGAGGCCCCCCTCCCTGCAGATTGCAATTCCATCTCTAATCAAACACAACTGAATTACCTAATCAAAGCATTTGGGCCATACTCCAAAATGGCAGCCAGATGTGTCGCAGTTAAACTCAAAATCAAGAGGTAGCTGTCAGTTCACCAACACTCTCAGTCCTGCCGATCGACTGTCCTGCTATACATTATTATTATATTTAAATTCATTTTGGAAGTGTCATTATAATAATTGCAAGTTATTGTTGTCTCTGATTCAAGAGGGTGCATATTTTCAGCTGCTTTTGCACCTTTTCAGAGCACACTTTAGGTGTCTGGCCCTCATTAAAACCTCTGCTGGCAGCAGTGGGATTCGGACCCACGCCCCCGAAGAGACTGGAGCCTGGAGCCTAAATCCAGCGCCTCAGACCCCTCGGCAACGCTACTCCGGCTTGGCTACTCCAAAATGGCAGCCAGATGTGTCGCAGTTAAACTCAAAATCAAGAGGTAGCTGTCAGTTCACCAACAACTCTCAGTCCTGCTGATCCACTGTCCTGCACAAAGCAGGATTGGGGACCCCTGTGTGCTATACATTATTATTATATTTAAATTCATTTTGGAAGTGTCATTATAATAATTGCAAGTTATTGTTGTCTCTGATTCAAGAGGGTGCATATTTTCAGCTGTTTTCCCCATTTTTCAGAGGACACTTTAGGTGTCTGGCCCTCATTAAAACCTCTGCAGGCAGCGGTGGGATTCGAACCCACGCCCCCAAAGAGACTGGAGCCTAAATACAGCGCCTTAGACCACTCGGCCACGCTACCCCAGCTTGGCTACTCTAGTGGGCCATTTTCTGGCCATTAAATTTCAGAAATAGAGAAATTGTTGGGTGTGGACCTTCATCGTCAGGCTCTGAAGCCCGCCGAGTTCGGCCAAGGAAAGCAAAAACGGCTGAGTTTTGAAGAGACTGGGAGCAAGCAGTGTCACTTCTCCAGTCTTTTCACAATTGCCTTCCAAAATGCATACTTGGCAGCGGTGGGATTTGAACCCATGCCCCCGAAAAGACTGGAGCCTAAATCCAGCGCCTTAGACCGCTCGATCACACTACCTTGTAAGAATGCCTTCTGTGGGCCATTTTCGCCAATTTTTTCTTTTAGTGTCTCACTTCTCCATAGTTAAATCAGTTGAAATTCTTCATACCTTGAAGGAGCTCCTCGACAGGTGGAAAGGCCTACTAAGTAGAGGGGGGACGCAGTTACACTCTTGGAGGCCCCCCTCCCTGAAGATTGCAATACCATTCTTTAATCACCTAATCAAAGCCTTTGGGCCATACTCCAAAATGGCAGCCAGATGTGTCGCAGTTCAACTCAAAATCAAGAGGTAGCTGTCAGTTCACCAAAAATTCTCAATGAGTCAAATTTGCAAACTCCATTATTAAAGACCAGGGGTGCCCAGTCCTGCCGATCGACTGTACTGCACAGAGTAGGATTGGGCACCCCTGTGTGCTATACATTATTATTATATTTAAATTCATTTTGGAAGTGTCATTATAATAATTGCAAGTTATTGTTGCCTTCGATTCGAGATGGTGCAAATGTTCAGCTGATTAAAACCTCTGCTGGCAGCGGTGGGATTCAAACCCACGCCCCGAGTAGACTTGAGCCTAAGGCCTAAATCCAGCACCTTAGACACCTCGGCCACGCTACCCCGGCTTGGCTACTCTAGTGGGCCATTTTCTGGCCATTAAATTTCAGAAATAGAGAAATTGTTGGGTGTGGACCTTCATCGTCAGGCTCTGAAGCCCGCCGAGTTCGGCCAAGGAAAGGAAAAACGGCTGAGTTTTGAAGAGACTGGGAGCAAGCAGTGTCACTTCTCCAGTC
Organism: Siphateles boraxobius; assembly: GCF_051911475.1. Taxonomy (NCBI): domain Eukaryota; kingdom Metazoa; phylum Chordata; class Actinopteri; order Cypriniformes; family Leuciscidae; genus Siphateles; species Siphateles boraxobius. The sequence continues at coordinate 4,720,284 of NW_027508722.1, read as the reverse complement.
TTTTCACAGGTGCCTTCTAAAATGCAGACTTGGCAGCGGTGGGATTTGAACCCACGCCCCCGAAGAGACTGGAGCCTTAATCCAGCGCCTTAGACCGCTCGGCCACGCTACCTTGTAAGAATGCTTTCCGTTGGCCATTTTCGGCAATTTTTTCTTTTAGTGTCTCACTTCTCCATAGTTAAATCAGTTGAAATTCTTCATGCCTTGAAGGAGCTCCTCGACAGGTGGAAATGCCTACTAAGTAGAGGGGGGACGCAGTTACACTCTTGGAGGCCCCCCTCCCTGCAGATTGCAATTCCATCTCTAATCAAACACAACTGAATTACCTAATCAAAGCCTAATCGAATTACCTAATCAAAGCTCGGCCACGCTACCTTGTGAGAATGCCTTCCCTGGGCCATTTTCGCCAATTTTTTCTTTTTGTGTCTCACTTCTCCATAGTTAAATCAGTTGAAGTTCTTCATGCCTTGAAGGAGCTCCTCGACAGGTGGAAATGCCTACTAAGTAGAGGGGGGACGCAGTTACACTCTTGGAGGCCCCCCTCCCTGAAGATTGCAATTCCATCTCTAATCAAACACAACTGAATTACCTAATCAAAGCCTAATCGAATTACCTAATCAAAGCTCGGCCACGCTACCTTGTGAGAATGCCTTCCGTGGGCCATTTTCGCCAATTTTTTCTTTTTGTGTCTCACTTCTCCATAGTTAAATCAGTTGAAATTCTTCATGCCTTGAAGGAGCTCCTCGACAGGTGGAAATGCCTACTAAGTAGAGGGGGGACGCAGTTACACTCTTGGAGGCCCCCCTCCCTGCAGATTGCAATTCCATCTCTAATCAAACACAACTGAATTACCTGATCAAAGCCTTTGGGCCATACTCCAAAATGGCAGCCAGATGTGTCGCAGTTAAACTCAAAATCAAGAGGTAGCTGTCAGTTCACCATAAACTCTCAATGAGTCAAATTTGCAAACTCCATTGACAAGGGGTGCCCAGTCCTGCCGATGGACTGTCCTGCACAAAGCAGGATTGGGGACCCCTGTGTGCTATACATTATTATTATATTTAAATTCATTTTGGAAGTGTCATTATAATAATTGCAAGTTATTGTTGTCTCTGATTCAAGAGGGTGCATATTTTCAGCTGCTTTCTCACCTTTTCAGAGGACACTTTAGGTGTCTGGCCCTCATTAAAACCTCTGCTGGCAGCGGTGGAATTCGAACCCACGCCCCCAAAGAGACTGGAGCCTAAATCCAGTGCCTTAGACCACTCGGCCACGCTACCCCGGCTTGGCTACTCTAGTGGGCCATTTTCTGGCCATTAAATTTCAGAAATAGAGAAATTGTTGGGTGTGGACCTTCATCGTCAGGCTCTGAAGCCCGCCGAGTTCGGCCAAGGAAAGCAAAAACGGCTGAGTTTTGAAGAGACTGGGAGCAAGCAGTGTCACTTCTCCAGTCTTTTCACAATTGCCTTCTAAAATGCATACTTGGCAGCGGTGGGATTTGAACCCACGCCCCCGAAGAGACTGGAGCCTAAATCCAGCGCCTTAGACCCCTCGGCCATGCTACCCCGGCTTGGTTACTCTAGTGGGCCATTTTCTGCCCATTAAATTTCAGAAATAGAGAAATTGTTGGGTGTGGACCTTCATCGTCAGGCTCTGAAGCCCGCCGAGTTCGGCCAAGGAAAGCAAAAACGGCTGAGTTTTGAAGAGACTGGGAGCAAGCAGTGTCACTTCTCCAGTCTTTTCACAATTGCCTTCTAAAATGAACACTTGGCAGCGGTGGGATTTGAACTCACGTCCCTGAAGAGACTGGAGCCTTAAACCAGCGCCTTAGAGCGCTCGGCCACGCTACCTTGTGAGAATGCCTTCTGTGGGCCATTTTCGCAAATTTTTTTTTTAGTGTCTCACTTCTCCATAGTTAAATCAGTTGAAATTCTTCATGCTTTGAAGGAGCTCCTCGACAGGTGGAAAGGCCTACTAAGTAGAGGGGGGATGCAGTTACACTCTTGGAGGCCCCCCTCCCTGCAGATTGCAATTCCATCTCTAATCAAACACAACTGAATTACCTAATCAAAGCATTTGGGCCATACTCCAAAATGGCAGCCAGATGTGTCGCAGTTAAACTCAAAATCAAGAGGTAGCTGTCAGTTCACCAACACTCTCAGTCCTGCCGATCGACTGTCCTGCTATACATTATTATTATATTTAAATTCATTTTGGAAGTGTCATTATAATAATTGCAAGTTATTGTTGTCTCTGATTCAAGAGGGTGCATATTTTCAGCTGCTTTTGCACCTTTTCAGAGCACACTTTAGGTGTCTGGCCCTCATTAAAACCTCTGCTGGCAGCAGTGGGATTCGGACCCACGCCCCCGAAGAGACTGGAGCCTGGAGCCTAAATCCAGCGCCTCAGACCCCTCGGCAACGCTACTCCGGCTTGGCTACTCCAAAATGGCAGCCAGATGTGTCGCAGTTAAACTCAAAATCAAGAGGTAGCTGTCAGTTCACCAACAACTCTCAGTCCTGCTGATCCACTGTCCTGCACAAAGCAGGATTGGGGACCCCTGTGTGCTATACATTATTATTATATTTAAATTCATTTTGGAAGTGTCATTATAATAATTGCAAGTTATTGTTGTCTCTGATTCAAGAGGGTGCATATTTTCAGCTGTTTTCCCCATTTTTCAGAGGACACTTTAGGTGTCTGGCCCTCATTAAAACCTCTGCAGGCAGCGGTGGGATTCGAACCCACGCCCCCAAAGAGACTGGAGCCTAAATACAGCGCCTTAGACCACTCGGCCACGCTACCCCAGCTTGGCTACTCTAGTGGGCCATTTTCTGGCCATTAAATTTCAGAAATAGAGAAATTGTTGGGTGTGGACCTTCATCGTCAGGCTCTGAAGCCCGCCGAGTTCGGCCAAGGAAAGCAAAAACGGCTGAGTTTTGAAGAGACTGGGAGCAAGCAGTGTCACTTCTCCAGTCTTTTCACAATTGCCTTCCAAAATGCATACTTGGCAGCGGTGGGATTTGAACCCATGCCCCCGAAAAGACTGGAGCCTAAATCCAGCGCCTTAGACCGCTCGATCACACTACCTTGTAAGAATGCCTTCTGTGGGCCATTTTCGCCAATTTTTTCTTTTAGTGTCTCACTTCTCCATAGTTAAATCAGTTGAAATTCTTCATACCTTGAAGGAGCTCCTCGACAGGTGGAAAGGCCTACTAAGTAGAGGGGGGACGCAGTTACACTCTTGGAGGCCCCCCTCCCTGAAGATTGCAATACCATTCTTTAATCACCTAATCAAAGCCTTTGGGCCATACTCCAAAATGGCAGCCAGATGTGTCGCAGTTCAACTCAAAATCAAGAGGTAGCTGTCAGTTCACCAAAAATTCTCAATGAGTCAAATTTGCAAACTCCATTATTAAAGACCAGGGGTGCCCAGTCCTGCCGATCGACTGTACTGCACAGAGTAGGATTGGGCACCCCTGTGTGCTATACATTATTATTATATTTAAATTCATTTTGGAAGTGTCATTATAATAATTGCAAGTTATTGTTGTCTTCGATTCGAGATGGTGCAAATTTTCAGCTGATTAAAACCTCTGCTGGCAGCGGTGGGATTCAAACCCACGCCTCGAGTAGACTGGAGCCTGGAGCCTAAATCCAGCGCCTTAGACTCATCAGCCACGCTACCCCGGCTTGGCTACTCTAGTGGGCCATTTTCTGGCCATTAAATTTCAGAAATAGAGAAATTGTTGGGCGTGGACCTTCATCGTCAGGCTCTGAAGCCCGCCGAGTTCGGCCAAGGAAAGCAAAAACGGCTGAGTTTTGAAGAGACTGAGAGCAAGCAGTGTCACTTCTCCAGTCTTTTCACAGGTGCCTTCTAAAATGCAGACTTGGCAGCGGTGGGATTTGAACCCACGCCCCCGAAGAGACTGGAGCCTTAATCCTGCGCCTTAGACCGCTCGGCCACGCTACCTTGTAAGAATGCTTTCCGTGGGCCATTTTCGCCAATTTTTTCTTTTTGTATCTCACTTCTCCATAGTTAAATCAGTTGAAATTCTTCATGCCTTGAAGGAGCTCCTCGACAGGTGGAAATGCCTACTAAGTAGAGGGGGGACGCAGTTACACTCTTGGAGGCCCCCCTCCCTGCAGATTGCAATTCCATCTCTAATCAAACACATCTGAATTACCTGATCAAAGCCTTTGGGCCATACTCCAAAATGGCAGCCAGATGTGTCGCAGTTAAACTCAAAATCAAGAGGTAGCTGTCAGTTCACCATAAACTCTCAATGAGTCAAATTTGCAAACTCCATTGACAAGGGGTGCCCAGTCCTGCCGATGGACTGTCCTGCACAAAGCAGGATTGGGGACCCCTGTGTGCTATACATTATTATTATATTTAAATTCATTTTGGAAGTGTCATAATAATTGCAAGTTATTGTTGTCTCTCATTCAAGAGGGTGCATATTTTCAGCTGCTTTCGCACCTTTTCAGAGGACACTTTAGGTGTCTGGCCCTCATTAAAACCTCTGCAGGCAGCGGTGGGATTCGAACCCACGCCCCCAAAGAGACTGGAGCCTAAATACAGCGCCTTAGACCACTCGGCCACGCTACCCCGGCTTGGCTACTCTAGTGGGCCATTTTCTGGCCATTAAATTTCAGAAATAGAGAAATTGTTGGGTGTGGACCTTCATCGTCAGGCTCTGAAGCCCGCCGAGTTCGGCCAAGGAAAGCAAAAACGGCTGAGTTTTGAAGAGACTGGGAGCAAGCAGTGTCACTTCTCCAGTCTTTTCACAATTGCCTTCCAAAATGCATACTTGGCAGCGGTGGGATTTGAACCCATGCCCCCGAAAAGACTGGAGCCTAAATCCAGCGCCTTAGACCGCTCGATCACACTACCTTGTAAGAATGCCTTCTGTGGGCCATTTTCGCCATTTTTTTCTTTTAGTGTCTCACTTCTCCATAGTTAAATCAGTTGAAATTCTTCATACCTTGAAGGAGCTCCTCGACAGGTGGAAAGGCCTACTAAGTAGAGGGGGGACGCAGTTACACTCTTGGAGGCCCCCCTCCCTGAAGATTGCAATACCATTCTTTAATCAAACACAACTGAATTACCTAATCAAAGCCTTTGGGCCATACTCCAAAATGGCAGCCAGATGTGTCGCAGTTCAACTCAAAATCAAGAGGTAGCTGTCAGTTCACCAAAAATTCTCAATGAGTCAAATTTGCAAACTCCATTATTAAAGACCAGGGGTGCCCAGTTCTGCCGATCGACTGTACTGCACAGAGTAGGATTGGGCACCCCTGTGTGCTATACATTATTATTATATTTAAATTCATTTTGGAAGTGTCATTATAATAATTGCAAGTTATTGTTGTCTTCGATTCGAGATGGTGCAAATTTTCAGCTGATTAAAACCTCTGCTGGCAGCGGTGGGATTCAAACCCACGCCTCGAGTAGACTGGAGCCTGGAGCCTAAATCCAGCGCCTTAGACCCATCAGCCACGCTACCCCGGCTTGGCTACTCTAGTGGGCCATTTTCTGGCCATTAAATTTCAGAAATAGAGAAATTGTTGGGTGTGGACCTTCATCGTCAGGCTCTGAAGCCCGCCGAGTTCGGCCAAGGAAAGCAAAAACGGCTGAGTTTTGAAGAGACTGAGAGCAAGCAGTGTCACTTCTCCAGTCTTTTCACAGGTGCCTTCTAAAATGCAGACTTGGCAGCGGTGGGATTTGAACCCACGCCCCCGAAGAGACTGGAGCCTTAATCCTGCGCCTTAGACCGCTCGGCCACGCTACCTTGTAAGAATGCTTTCCGTGGGCCATTTTCGCCAATTTTTTCTTTTTGTGTCTCACTTCTCCATAGTTAAATCAGTTGAAATTCTTCATGCCTTGAAGGAGCTCCTCGACAGGTGGAAATGCCTACTAAGTAGAGGGGGGACGCAGTTACACTCTTGGAGGCCCCCCTCCCTGCAGATTGCAATTCCATCTCTAATCAAACACATCTGAATTACCTGATCAAAGCCTAATCGAATTACCTAATCAAAGCTCGGCCACGCTACCTTGTGAGAATGCCTTCCGTGGGCCATTTTCGCCAATTTTTTCTTTTTGTGTCTCACTTCTCCATAGTTAAATCAGTTGAAGTTCTTCATGCCTTGAAGGAGCTCCTCGACAGGTGGAAATGCCTACTAAGTAGAGGGGGGACGCAGTTACACTCTTGGAGGCCCCCCTCCCTGAAGATTGCAATTCCATCTCTAATCAAACACAACTGAATTACCTAATCATAGCCTAATCGAATTACCTAATCAAAGCTCGGCCACGCTACCTTGTGAGAATGCCTTCCGTGGGCCATTTTCGCCAATTTTTTCTTTTTGTGTCTCACTTCTCCATAGTTAAATCAGTTGAAATTCTTCATGCCTTGAAGGAGCTCCTCGACAGGTGGAAATGCCTACTAAGTAGAGGGGGGATGCAGTTACACTCTTGGATGCCCCCCTCCCTGCAGATTGCAATTCCATCTCTAATCAAACACAACTGAATTACCTGATCAAAGCCTTTGGGCCATACTCCAAAATGGCAGCCAGATGTGTCGCAAATAAACTCAAAATCAAGAGGTAGCTGTCAGTTCACCATAAACTCTCAATGAGTCAAATTTGCAAACTCCATTGACAAGGGGTGCCCAGTCATGCCGATGGACTGTCCTGCACAAAGCAGGATTGGGGACCCCTGTGTGCTATACATTATTATTATATTTAAATTCATTTTGGAAGTGTCATTATAATAATTGCAAGTTATTGTTGTCTCTGATTCAAGAGGCTGCATATTTTCAGCTGCTTTCGCACCTTTTCAGAGGACACTTTAGGTGTCTGGCCCTCATTAAAACCTCTGCTGGCAGCGGTGGGATTCGAACCCACGCCCCCAAAGAGACTGGAGCCTAAATCCAGCGCCTTAGACCACTCGGCCACGCTACCCCGGCTTGGCTACTCTAGTGGGCCATTTTCTGGCCATTAAATTTCAGAAATAGAGAAATTGTTGGGTGTGGACCTTCATCGTCAGGCTCTGAAGCCCGCCGAGTTCGGCCAAGGAAAGCAAAAACGGCTGAGTTTTGAAGAGACTGGGAGCAAGCAGTGTCACTTCTCCAGTCTTTTCACAATTGCCTTCCAAAATGCATACTTGGCAGCGGTGGGATTTGAACCCATGCCCCCGAAAAGACTGGAGCCTAAATCCAGCGCCTTAGACCGCTCGATCACACTACCTTGTAAGAATGCCTTCTGTGGGCCATTTTCGCCAATTTTTTCTTTTAGTGTCTCACTTCTCCATAGTTAAATCAGTTGAAATTCTTCATACCTTGAAGGAGCTCCTCGACAGGTGGAAAGGCCTACTAAGTAGAGGGGGGACGCAGTTACACTCTTGGAGGCCCCCCTCCCTGAAGATTGCAATACCATTCTTTAATCAAACACAACTGAATTACCTAATCAAAGCCTTTGGGCCATACTCCAAAATGGCAGCCATATGTGTCGCAGTTCAACTCAAAATAAAGAGGTAGCTGTCAGTTCACCAAAAATTCTCAATGAGTCAAATTTGCAAACTCCATTATTAAAGACCAGGGGTGCCCAGTCCTGCCGATCGACTGTACTGCACAGAGTAGGATTGGGCACCCCTGTGTGCTATACATTATTATTATATTTAAATTCATTTTGGAAGTGTCATTATAATAATTGCAAGTTATTGTTGTCTTCGATTCGAGATGGTGCAAATTTTCAGCTGATTAAAACCTCTGCTGGCAGCGGTGGGATTCAAACCCACGCCCCGAGTAGACTTGAGCCTAAGGCCTAAATCCAGCACCTTAGACCCCTCGGCCATGCTACCCCCGCCTTGGCTACTCTAGTGGGCCATTTTCTGGCCATTAAATTTCAGAAATAGAGAAATTGTTGGGTGTGGACCTTCATCGTCAGGCTCTGAAGCCCGCAGAGTTCGGCCAAGGAAAGGAAAAACGGCTGAGTTTTGAAGAGACTGGGAGCAAGCAGTGTCACTTCTCCAGTCTTTTCACAGGTGCCTTCTAAAATGCAGACTTGGCAGCGGTGGGATTTGAACCCACGCCCCCGAAGAGACTGGAGCCTTAATCCAGCGCCTTAGACCGCTCGGCCACGCTACCTTGTAAGAATGCTTTCCGTTGGCCATTTTCGGCAATTTTTTCTTTTAGTGTCTCACTTCTCCATAGTTAAATCAGTTGAAATTCTTCATGCCTTGAAGGAGCTCCTCGACAGGTGGAAATGCCTACTAAGTAGAGGGGTGACGCAGTTACACTCTTGGAGGCCCCCCTCCCTGAAGATTGCAATTCCATCTCTAATCAAACACAACTGAATTACCTAATCAAAGCCTAATCGAATTACCTAATCAAAGCTCGGCCACGCTACCTTGTGAGAATGCCTTCCCTGGGCCATTTTCGCCAATTTTTTCTTTTTGTGTCTCACTTCTCCATAGTTAAATAAGTTGAAGTTCTTCATGCCTTGAAGGAGCTCCTCGACAGGTGGAAATGCCTACTAAGTAGAGGGGGGACGCAGTTACACTCTTGGAGGCCCCCCTCCCTGAAGATTGCAATTCCATCTCTAATCAAACACAACTGAATTACCTAATCAAAGCCTAATCGAATTACCTAATCAAAGCTCGGCCACGCTACCTTGTGAGAATGCCTTCCGTGGGCCATTTTCGCCAATTTTTTCTTTTTGTGTCTCACTTCTCCATAGTTAAATCAGTTGAAATTCTTCATGCCTTGAAGGAGCTCCTCGACAGGTGGAAATGCCTACTAAGTAGAGGGGGGACGCAGTTACACTCTTGGAGGCCCCCCTCCCTGCAGATTGCAATTCCATCTCTAATCAAACACAACTGAATTACCTGATCAAAGCCTTTGGGCCATACTCCAAAATGGCAGCCAGATGTGTCGCAGTTAAACTCAAAATCAAGAGGTAGCTGTCAGTTCACAATAAACTCTCAATGAGTCAAATTTGCAAACTCCATTGACAAGGGGTGCCCAGTCCTGCCGATGGACTGTCCTGCACAAAGCAGGATTGGGGACCCCTGTGTGCTATACATTATTATTATATTTAAATTCATTTTGGAAGTGTCATAATAATTGCAAGTTATTGTTGTCTCTCATTCAAGAGGGTGCATATTTTCAGCTGCTTTCGCACCTTTTCAGAGGACACTTTAGGTGTCTGGCCCTCATTAAAACCTCTGCAGGCAGCGGTGGGATTCGAACCCACGCCCCCAAAGAGACTGGAGCCTAAATACAGCGCCTTAGACCACTCGGCCACGCTACCCCGGCTTGGCTACTCTAGTGGGCCATTTTCTGGCCATTAAATTTCAGAAATAGAGAAATTGTTGGGTGTGGACCTTCATCGTCAGGCTCTGAAGCCCGCCGAGTTCGGCCAAGGAAAGCAAAAACGGCTGAGTTTTGAAGAGACTGGGAGCAAGCAGTGTCACTTCTCCAGTCTTTTCACAATTGCCTTCCAAAATGCATACTTGGCAGCGGTGGGATTTGAACCCATGCCCCCGAAAAGACTGGAGCCTAAATCCAGCGCCTTAGACCGCTCGATCACACTACCTTGTAAGAATGCCTTCTGTGGGCCATTTTCGCCATTTTTTTCTTTTAGTGTCTCACTTCTCCATAGTTAAATCAGTTGAAATTCTTCATACCTTGAAGGAGCTCCTCGACAGGTGGAAAGGCCTACTAAGTAGAGGGGGGACGCAGTTACACTCTTGGAGGCCCCCCTCCCTGAAGATTGCAATACCATTCTTTAATCAAACACAACTGAATTACCTAATCAAAGCCTTTGGGCCATACTCCAAAATGGCAGCCAGATGTGTCGCAGTTCAACTCAAAATCAAGAGGTAGCTGTCAGTTCACCAAAAATTCTCAATGAGTCAAATTTGCAAACTCCATTATTAAAGACCAGGGGTGCCCAGTCCTGCCGATCGACTGTACTGCACAGAGTAGGATTGGGCACCCCTGTGTGCTATACATTATTATTATATTTAAATTCATTTTGGAAGTGTCATTATAATAATTGCAAGTTATTGTTGTCTTCGATTCGAGATGGTGCAAATTTTCAGCTGATTAAAACCTCTGCTGGCAGCGGTGGGATTCAAACCCACGCCTCGAGTAGACTGGAGCCTGGAGCCTAAATCCAGCGCCTTAGACCCATCAGCCACGCTACCCCGGCTTGGCTACTCTAGTGGGCCATTTTCTGGCCATTAAATTTCAGAAATAGAGAAATTGTTGGGTGTGGACCTTCATCGTCAGGCTCTGAAGCCCGCCGAGTTCGGCCAAGGAAAGCAAAAACGGCTGAGTTTTGAAGAGACTGAGAGCAAGCAGTGTCACTTCTCCAGTCTTTTCACAGGTGCCTTCTAAAATGCAGACTTGGCAGCGGTGGGATTTGAACCCACGCCCCCGAAGAGACTGGAGCCTTAATCCTGCGCCTTAGACCGCTCGGCCACGCTACCTTGTAAGAATGCTTTCCGTGGGCCATTTTCGCCAATTTTTTCTTTTTGTGTCTCACTTCTCCATAGTTAAATCAGTTGAAATTCTTCATGCCTTGAAGGAGCTCCTCGACAGGTGGAAATGCCTACTAAGTAGAGGGGGGACGCAGTTACACTCTTGGAGGCCCCCCTCCCTGCAGATTGCAATTCCATCTCTAATCAAACACATCTGAATTACCTGATCAAAGCCTAATCGAATTACCTAATCAAAGCTCGGCCACGCTACCTTGTGAGAATGCCTTCCGTGGGCCATTTTCGCCAATTTTTTCTTTTTGTGTCTCACTTCTCCATAGTTAAATCAGTTGAAGTTCTTCATGCCTTGAAGGAGCTCCTCGACAGGTGGAAATGCCTACTAAGTAGAGGGGGGACGCAGTTACACTCTTGGAGGCCCCCCTCCCTGAAGATTGCAATTCCATCTCTAATCAAACACAACTGAATTACCTAATCATAGCCTAATCGAATTACCTAATCAAAGCTCGGCCACGCTACCTTGTGAGAATGCCTTCCGTGGGCCATTTTCGCCAATTTTTTCTTTTTGTGTCTCACTTCTCCATAGTTAAATCAGTTGAAATTCTTCATGCCTTGAAGGAGCTCCTCGACAGGTGGAAATGCCTACTAAGTAGAGGGGGGATGCAGTTACACTCTTGGATGCCCCCCTCCCTGCAGATTGCAATTCCATCTCTAATCAAACACAACTGAATTACCTGATCAAAGCCTTTGGGCCATACTCCAAAATGGCAGCCAGATGTGTCGCAAATAAACTCAAAATCAAGAGGTAGCTGTCAGTTCACCATAAACTCTCAATGAGTCAAATTTGCAAACTCCATTGACAAGGGGTGCCCAGTCATGCCGATGGACTGTCCTGCACAAAGCAGGATTGGGGACCCCTGTGTGCTATACATTATTATTATATTTAAATTCATTTTGGAAGTGTCATTATAATAATTGCAAGTTATTGTTGTCTCTGATTCAAGAGGCTGCATATTTTCAGCTGCTTTCGCACCTTTTCAGAGGACACTTTAGGTGTCTGGCCCTCATTAAAACCTCTGCTGGCAGCGGTGGGATTCGAACCCACGCCCCCAAAGAGACTGGAGCCTAAATCCAGCGCCTTAGACCACTCGGCCACGCTACCCCGGCTTGGCTACTCTAGTGGGCCATTTTCTGGCCATTAAATTTCAGAAATAGAGAAATTGTTGGGTGTGGACCTTCATCGTCAGGCTCTGAAGCCCGCCGAGTTCGGCCAAGGAAAGCAAAAACGGCTGAGTTTTGAAGAGACTGGGAGCAAGCAGTGTCACTTCTCCAGTCTTTTCACAATTGCCTTCCAAAATGCATACTTGGCAGCGGTGGGATTTGAACCCATGCCCCCGAAAAGACTGGAGCCTAAATCCAGCGCCTTAGACCGCTCGATCACACTACCTTGTAAGAATGCCTTCTGTGGGCCATTTTCGCCAATTTTTTCTTTTAGTGTCTCACTTCTCCATAGTTAAATCAGTTGAAATTCTTCATACCTTGAAGGAGCTCCTCGACAGGTGGAAAGGCCTACTAAGTAGAGGGGGGACGCAGTTACACTCTTGGAGGCCCCCCTCCCTGAAGATTGCAATACCATTCTTTAATCAAACACAACTGAATTACCTAATCAAAGCCTTTGGGCCATACTCCAAAATGGCAGCCATATGTGTCGCAGTTCAACTCAAAATAAAGAGGTAGCTGTCAGTTCACCAAAAATTCTCAATGAGTCAAATTTGCAAACTCCATTATTAAAGACCAGGGGTGCCCAGTCCTGCCGATCGACTGTACTGCACAGAGTAGGATTGGGCACCCCTGTGTGCTATACATTATTATTATATTTAAATTCATTTTGGAAGTGTTATTATAATAATTGCAAGTTATTGTTGTCTTCGATTCGAGATGGTGCAAATTTTCAGCTGATTAAAACCTCTGCTGGCAGCGGTGGGATTCAAACCCACGCCCCGAGTAGACTTGAGCCTAAGGCCTAAATCCAGCACCTTAGACCCCTCGGCCATGCTACCCCCGCCTTGGCTACTCTAGTGGGCCATTTTCTGGCCATTAAATTTCAGAAATAGAGAAATTGTTGGGTGTGGACCTTCATCGTCAGGCTCTGAAGCCCGCAGAGTTCGGCCAAGGAAAGGAAAAACGGCTGAGTTTTGAAGAGACTGGGAGCAAGCAGTGTCACTTCTCCAGTCTTTTCACAGGTGCCTTCTAAAATGCAGACTTGGCAGCGGTGGGATTTGAACCCACGCCCCCGAAGAGACTGGAGCCTTAATCCAGCGCCTTAGACCGCTCGGCCACGCTACCTTGTAAGAATGCTTTCCGTTGGCCATTTTCGGCAATTTTTTCTTTTAGTGTCTCACTTCTCCATAGTTAAATCAGTTGAAATTCTTCATGCCTTGAAGGAGCTCCTCGACAGGTGGAAATGCCTACTAAGTAGAGGGGTGACGCAGTTACACTCTTGGAGGCCCCCCTCCCTGAAGATTGCAATTCCATCTCTAATCAAACACAACTGAATTACCTAATCAAAGCCTAATCGAATTACCTAATCAAAGCTCGGCCACGCTACCTTGTGAGAATGCCTTCCCTGGGCCATTTTCGCCAATTTTTTCTTTTTGTGTCTCACTTCTCCATAGTTAAATAAGTTGAAGTTCTTCATGCCTTGAAGGAGCTCCTCGACAGGTGGAAATGCCTACTAAGTAGAGGGGGGACGCAGTTACACTCTTGGAGGCCCCCCTCCCTGAAGATTGCAATTCCATCTCTAATCAAACACAACTGAATTACCTAATCAAAGCCTAATCGAATTACCTAATCAAAGCTCGGCCACGCTACCTTGTGAGAATGCCTTCCGTGGGCCATTTTCGCCAATTTTTTCTTTTTGTGTCTCACTTCTCCATAGTTAAATCAGTTGAAATTCTTCATGCCTTGAAGGAGCTCCTCGACAGGTGGAAATGCCTACTAAGTAGAGGGGGGACGCAGTTACACTCTTGGAGGCCCCCCTCCCTGCAGATTGCAATTCCATCTCTAATCAAACACAACTGAATTACCTGATCAAAGCCTTTGGGCCATACTCCAAAATGGCAGCCAGATGTGTCGCAGTTAAACTCAAAATCAAGAGGTAGCTGTCAGTTCACAATAAACTCTCAATGAGTCAAATTTGCAAACTCCATTGACAAGGGGTGCCCAGTCATGCCGATGGACTGTCCTGCACAAAGCAGGATTGGGGACCCCTGTGTGCTATACATTATTATTATATTTAAATTCATTTTGGAAGTGTCATTATAATAATTGCAAGTTATTGTTGTCTCTGATTCAAGAGGGTGCATATTCTCAGCTGCTTTCGCACCTTTTCAGAGGACACTTTAGGTGTCTGGCCCTCATTAAAACCTCTGCTGGCAGCGGTGGGATACGAACCCACGCCCCCAAAGAGACTGGAGCCTAAATCCAGCGCCTTAGACCACTCGGCCACGCTACCCCGGCTTGGCTACTCTAGTGGGCCATTTTCTCGCCATTAAATTTCAGAAATAGAGAAATTGTTGGGTGTGGACCTTCATCGTCAGGCTCTGAAGCCCGCCGAGTTCGGCCAAGGAAAGCAAAAACGGCTGAGTTTTGAAGAGACTGGGAGCAAGCAGTGTCACTTCTCCAGTCTTTTCACAATTGCCTTCCAAAATGCATACTTGGCAGCGGTGGGATTTGAACCCATGCCCCCGAAAAGACTGGAGCCTAAATCCAGCGCCTTAGACCGCTCGATCACACTACCTTGTAAGAATGCCTTCTGTGGGCCATTTTCGCCAATTTTTTCTTTTAGTGTCTCACTTCTCCATAGTTAAATCAGTTGAAATTCTTCATACCTTGAAGGAGCTCCTCGACAGGTGGAAAGGCCTACTAAGTAGAGGGGGGACGCAGTTACACTCTTGGAGGCCCCCCTCCCTGAAGATTGCAATTCCATCTCTAATCAAACACAACTGAATTACCTAATCAAAGCCTTTGGGCCATACTCCAAAATGGCAGCCAGATGTGTCGCAGTTCAACTCAAAATCAAGAGGTAGCTGTCAGTTCACCAAAAATTCTCAATGAGTCAAATTTGCAAACTCCATTATTAAAGACCAGGGGTGCCCAGTCCTGCCGATCGACTGTACTGCACAGAGTAGGATTGGGCACCCCTGTGTGCTATACATTATTATTATATTTAAATTCATTTTGGAAGTGTCATTATAATAATTGCAAGTTATTGTTGTCTTCGATTCGAGATGGTGCAAATTTTCAGCTGATTAAAACCTCTACTGGCAGCGGTGGGATTCAAACCCACGCCCCGAGTAGACTTGAGCCTAAGGCCTAAATCCAGCACCTTAGACCCCTCGGCCACGCTACCCCGGCTTGGCTACTCTAGTGGGCCATTTTCTGGCCATTAAATTTCAGAAAGAGAAATTGTTGGGAGTGGACCTTCATCGTCAGGCTCTGAAGCCCGCCGAGTTCGGCCAAGGAAAGGAAAAACGGCTGAGTTTTGAAGAGACTGGGAGCAAGCAGTGTCACTTCTCCAGTCTTTTCACAGGTGCCTTCTAAAATGCAGACTTGGCAGCGGTGGGATTTGAACCCACGCCCCCGAAGAGACTGGAGCCTTAATCCAGCGCCTTAGACCGCTCGGCCACGCTACCTTGTAAGAATGCTTTCCGTTGGCCATTTTCGGCAATTTTTTCTTTTAGTGTCTCACTTCTCCATAGTTAAATCAGTTGAAATTCTTCATGCCTTGAAGGAGCTCCTCGACAGGTGGAAATGCCTACTAAGTAGAGGGGGGACGCAGTTACACTCTTGGAGGCCCCCCTCCCTGCAGATTGCAATTCCATCTCTAATCAAACACAACTGAATTACCTAATCAAAGCCTAATCGAATTACCTAATCAAAGCTCGGCCACGCTACCTTGTGAGAATGCCTTCCCTGGGCCATTTTCGCCAATTTTTTTCTTTTTGTGTCTCACTTCTCCATAGTTAAATCAGTTGAAGTTCTTCATGCCTTGAAGGAGCTCCTCGACAGGTGGAAATGCCTACTAAGTAGAGGGGGGACGCAGTTACACTCTTGGAGGCCCCCCTCCCTGAAGATTGCAATTCCATCTCTAATCAAACACAACTGAATTACCTAATCAAAGCATTTGGGCCATACTCCAAAATGGCAGCCAGATGTGTCGCAGTTAAACTCAAAATCAAGAGGTAGCTGTCAGTTCACCAAAAACTCTCAGTCCTGCCGATCGACTGTCCTGCTATACATTATTATTATATTTAAATTCATTTTGGAAGTGTCATTATAATAATTGCAAGTTATTGTTGTCTCTGATTCAAGAGGGTGTATATTTTCAGCTGCTTTTGCACCTTTTCAGAGCACACTTTAGGTGTCTGGCCCTCATTAAAACCTCTGCTGGCAGCAGTGGGATTCGGACCCACGCCCCCGAAGAGACTGGGGCCTGGAGCCTAAATCCAGCGCCTTAGACCCCTCGGCAACGCTACCCCGGCTTGGCTACTCCAAAATGGCAGCCAGATGTGTCGCAGTTAAACTCAAAATCAAAAGGTAGCTGTCAGTTCACCAACAACTCTCAGTCCTGCTGATCCACTGTCCTGCACAGAGCAGGATTGGGCACCCCTGTGTGCTATATATTATTATTATATTTAAATTCATTTTGGAAGTGTCATTATAATAATTGCAAGTTATTGTTGTCTCTGATTGAAGAGGATGCATATTTTCAGCTGCTTTTTCACCTTTTCAGAGCACACTTTAGGTGTCTGGCCCTCATTAAAACCTCTGCTGGCAGCAGTGGGAATTGAACCCACGCCCCCGAAAAGACTGGAGCCTAAATCCAGCGCCTTAGACCTCTCGGTCACGCTACCCCGGCTGGGCCACTCTAGTGGGCCATTTTCTGCCCATTAAATTTCAGAAATAGAGAAATTGTTGGGTGTGGACCTTCATCGTCCACACCCAACATAGGCTCTGAAGCCCGCCGAGTTCGGCCAAGGAAAGCAAAAACGGCTGAGTTTTGAAGAGACTGGGAGCAAGCAGTGTCACTTCTCCAGTCTTTTCACAGGTGCCTTCTAAAATGCAGACTTGGCAGCGGTGGGATTTGAACCCACACCCCCGAAGAGACTGGAGCCTTAATCCAGCGCCTTAGACCGCTCGGCCACGCTACCTTGTAAGAATGCTTTCCGTGGGCCATTTTCGCCAATTTTTTCTTTTAGTGTCTCACTTCTCCATAGTTAAATCAGTTGAAATTCTTCATGCCTTGAAGGAGCTCCTCGACAGGTGGAAATGCCTACTAAGTAGAAGGGGGACGCAGTTACACTCTTGGATGCCCCCCTCCCTGCAGATTGCAATTCCATCTCTAATCAAACACAACTGAATTACCTAATCAAAGCCTAATCGAATTACCTCATCAAAGCTCGGCCACGCTACCTTGTGAGAATGCCTTCCGTGGGCCATTTTCGCCATTTTTTTCTTTTTGTGTCTCACTTCTCCATAGTTAAATCAGTTGAAGTTCTTCATGCCTTGAAGGAGCTCCTCGACAGGTGGAAATGCCTACTAAGTAGAGGGGGGACGCAGTTACACTCTTGGAGGCCCCCCTCCCTGAAGATTGCAATTCCATCTCTAATCAAACACAACTGAATTACCTAATCAAAGCCTAATCGAATTACCTAATCAAAGCTCGGCCACGCTACCTTGTGAGAATGCCTTCCGTGGGCCATTTTCGCCAATTTTTTCTTTTTGTGTCTCACTTCTCCATAGTTAAATCAGTTGAAATTCTTCATGCCTTGAAGGAGCTCCTCGACAGGTGGAAATGCCTACTAAGTAGAGGGGGGACGCAGTTACACTCTTGGATGCCCCCCTCCCTGCAGATTGCAATTCCATCTCTAATCAAACACAACTGAATTACCTGATCAAATCCTTTGGGCCATACTCCAAAATGGCAGCCAGATGTGTCGCAGTTAAACTCAAAATCAAGAGGTAGCTGTCAGTTCACCATAAACTCTCAATGAGTCAAATTTGCAAACTCAATTGACAAGGGGTGACAAGGGGTGCCCAGTCCTGCCGATGGACTGTCCTGCACAAAGCAGGATTGGGGACCCCTGTGTGCTATACATTATTATTATATTTAAATTCATTTTGGAAGTGTCATATTATAATGACACTTCCAAAATGAATTTAAATATAATAACAACTGAATTGCAAGTTATTGTTGTCTCTGATTCAAGAGGGTGCATATTTTCAGCTGCTTTCGCACCTTTTCAGAGGACACTTTAGGTGTCTGGCCCTCATTAAAACCTCTGCTGGCAGCGGTGGGATTCGAACCCACGCCCCCAAAGAGACAGGAGCCTAAATCCAGCGCCTTAGACCACTCGGCCACGCTACCCCGGCTTGGCCACTCTAGTGGGCCATTTTCTGGCCATTAAATTTCAGAAATAGAGAAATTGTTGGGTGTGGACCTTCATCGTCAGGCTCTGAAGCCCGCCGAGTTCGGCCAAGGAAAGCAAAAACGGCTGAGTTTTGAAGAGACTGGGAGCAAGCAGTGTCACTTCTCCAGTCTTTTCACAATTGCCTTCTAAAATGCATACTTGGCAGCGGTGGGATTTGAACCCATGCCCCCGAAAAGACTGGAGCCTAAACCCAGCGCCTTAGACCGCTCGATCACACTACCTTGTAAGAAAGCCTTCTGTGGGCCATTTTCGCCATTTTTTTTCTTTTAGTGTCTCACTTCTCCATAGTTAAATCAGTTGAAATTCTTCATACCTTGAAGGAGCTCCTCGACAGGTGGAAAGGCCTACTAAGTAGAGGGGGGACGCAGTTACACTCTTGGAGGCCCCCCTCCCTGAAGATTGCAATACCATTCTTTAATCAAACACAACTGAATTACCTAATCAAAGCCTTTGGGCCATACTCCAAAATGGCAGCCAGATGTGTCGCAGTTCAACTCAAAATCAAGAGGTAGCTGTCAGTTCACCAAAAATTCTCAATGAGTCAAATTTGCAAACTCCATTATTAAAGACCAGGGGTGCCCAGTCCTGCCGATCGACTGTACTGCACAGAGTAGGATTGGGCACCCCTGTGTGCTATACATTATTATTATATTTAAATTTATTTTGGAAGTGTCATTATAATAATTGCAAGTTATTGTTGCCTTCGATTCGAGATGGTGCAAATTTTCAGCTGATTAAAATCTCTGCTGGCAGCGGTGGGATTCAAACCCAAGCCCCGAGTAGACTTGAGCCTAAGGCCTAAATCCAGCACCTTAGACCCCTCGGCCACGCTACCCCGGCTTGGCTACTCTAGTGGGCCATTTTGTGGCCATAAAATTTCAGAAATAGAGAAATTGTTGGGTGTGGACCTTCATCGTCAGGCTCTGAAGCCCGCCGAGTTCGGCCAAGGAAAGGAAAAACGGCTGAGTTTTGAAGAGACTGGGAGCAAGCAGTGTCACTTCTCCAGTCTTTTCACAGGTGCCTTCTAAAATGCAGACTTGGCAGCGGTGGGATTTGAACCCACGCCCCCGAAGAGACTGGAGCCTTAATCCAGCGCCTTAGACCGCTCGGCCACGCTACCTTGTAAGAATGCTTTCCGTTGGCCATTTTCGGCAATTTTTTCTTTTAGTGTCTCACTTCTCCATAGTTAAATCAGTTGAAATTCTTCATGCCTTGAAGGAGCTCCTCGACAGGTGGAAATGCCTACTAAGTAGAGGGGGGACGCAGTTACACTCTTGGAGGCCCCCCTCCCTGCAGATTGCAATTCCATCTCTAATCAAACACAACTGAATTACCTAATCAAAGCCTAATCGAATTACCTAATCAAAGCTCGGCCACGCTACCTTGTGAGAATGCCTTCCCTGGGCCATTTTCGCCATTTTTTTCTTTTTGTGTCTCACTTCTCCATAGTTAAATCAGTTGAAGTTCTTCATGCCTTGAAGGAGCTCCTCGACAGGTGGAAATGCCTACTAAGTAGAGGGGGGACGCAGTTACACTCTTGGAGGCCCCCCTCCCTGAAGATTGCAATTCCATCTCTAATCAAACACAACTGAATTACCTAATCAAAGCATTTGGGCCATACTCCAAAATGGCAGCCAGATGTGTCGCAGTTAAACTCAAAATCAAGAGGTAGCTGTCAGTTCACCAAAAACTCTCAGTCCTGCCGATCGACTGTCCTGCTATACATTATTATTATATTTAAATTCATTTTGGAAGTGTCATTATAATAATTGCAAGTTATTGTTGTCTCTGATTCAAGAGGGTGTATATTTTCAGCTGCTTTTGCACCTTTTCAGAGCACACTTTAGGTGTCTGGCCCTCATTAAAACCTCTGCTGGCAGCAGTGGGATTCGGACCCACGCCCCCGAAGAGACTGGAGCCTGGAGCCTAAATCCAGCGCCTTAGACCCCTCGGCAACGCTACCCCGGCTTGGCTACTCCAAAATGGCAGCCAGATGTGTCGCAGTTAAACTCAAAATCAAAAGGTAGCTGTCAGTTCACCAACAACTCTCAGTCCTGCTGATCCACTGTCCTGCACAGAGCAGGATTGGGCACCCCTGTGTGCTATACATTATTATTATATTTAAATTCATTTTGGAAGTGTCATTATAATAATTGCAAGTTATTGTTGTCTCTGATTGAAGAGGATGCATATTTTCAGCTGCTTTTTCACCTTTTCAGAGCACACTTTAGGTGTCTGGCCCTCATTAAAACCTCTGCTGGCAGCAGTGGGAATTGAACCCACGCCCCCGAAAAGACTGGAGCCTACATCCAGCGCCTTAGACCTCTCGGTCACGCTACCCCGGCTTGGCCACTCTAGTGGGCCATTTTCTGGCCATTAAATTTCAGAAATAGAGAAATTGTTGGGTGTGGACCTTCATCGTCCACACACAACATAGGCTCTGAAGCCCGCCGAGTTCGGCCAAGGAAAGCAAAAACGGCTGAGTTTTGAAGAGACTGGGAGCAAGCAGTGTCACTTCTCCAGTCTTTTCACAGGTGCCTTCTAAAATGCAGACTTGGCAGCGGTGGGATTTGAACCCACGCCCCCGAAGAGACTGGAGCCTTAATCCAGCGCCTTAGACCGCTCGGCCACGCTACCTTGTAAGAATGCTTTCCGTGGGCCATTTTCGCCAATTTTTTCTTTTAGTGTCTCACTTCTCCATAGTTAAATCAGTTGAAATTCTTCATGCCTTGAAGGAGCTCCTCGACAGGTGGAAATGCCTACTAAGTAGAAGGGGGACGCAGTTACACTCTTGGATGCCCCCCTCCCTGAAGATTGCAATTCCATCTCTAATCAAACACAACTGAATTACCTAATCAAAGCCTAATCGAATTACCTAATCAAAGCTCGGCCATGCTACCTTGTGAGAATGCCTTCCGTGGGCCATTTTCGCCAATTTTTTCTTTTTGTGTCTCACTTCTCCATAGTTAAATCAGTTGAAATTCTTCATGCCTTGAAGGAGCTCCTCGACAGGTGGAAATGCCTACTAAGTAGAGGGGGGACGCAGTTACACTCTTGGATGCCCCCCTCCCTGCAGATTGCAATTCCATCTCTAATCAAACACAACTGAATTACCTGATCAAATCCTTTGGGCCATACTCCAAAATGGCAGCCAGATGTGTCGCAGTTAAACTCAAAATCAAGAGGTAGCTGTCAGTTCACCATAAACTCTCAATGAGTCAAATTTGCAAACTCAATTGACAAGGGGTGCCCAGTCCTACCGATGGACTGTCCTGCACAAAGCAGGATTGGGGACCCCTGTGTGCTATACATTATTATTATATTTAAATTCACTTTGGAAGTGTCATATTATAATGACACTTCCAAAATGAATTTAAATATAATAACAACTGAATTGCACAACTGAATTGCAAGTTATTGTTGTCTCTGATTCAAGAGGGTGCATATTTTCAGCTGCTTTCGCACCTTTTCAGAGGACACTTTAGGTGTCTGGCCCTCATTAAAACCTCTGCTGGCAGCGGTGGGATTCGAACCCACGCCCCCAAAGAGACTGGAGCCTAAATCCAGCGCCTTAGACCACTCGGCCACGCTACCCCGGCTTGGCCACTCTAGTGGGCCATTTTCTCGCCATTAAATTTCAGAAATAGAGAAATTGTTGGGTGTGGACCTTCATCGTCAGGCTCTGAAGCCCGCCGAGTTCGGCCAAGGAAAGCAAAAACGGCTGAGTTTTGAAGAGACTGGGAGCAAGCAGTGTCACTTCTCCAGTCTTTTCACAATTGCCTTCTAAAATGCATACTTGGCAGCGGTGGGATTTGAACCCATGCCCCTGAAAAGACTGGAGCCTAAACCCAGCGCCTTAGACCGCTCGATCACACTACCTTGTAAGAAAGCCTTCTGTGGGCCATTTTCGCCATTTTTTTTCTTTTAGTGTCTCACTTCTCCATAGTTAAATCAGTTGAAATTCTTCATGCCTTGAAGGAGCTCCTCGACAGGTGGAAATGCCTACTAAGTAGAAGGGGGACGCAGTTACACTCTTGGATGCCCCCCTCCCTGCAGATTGCAATTCCATCTCTAATCAAACACAACTGAATTACCTAATCAAAGCCTAATCGAATTACCTAATCAAAGCTCGGCCACGCTACCTTGTGAGAATGCCTTCCGTGGTCCATTTTCGCCAATTTTTTCTTTTTGTGTCTCACTTCTCCATAGTTAAATCAGTTGAAGTTCTTCATGCCTTGAAGGAGCTCCTCGACAGGTGGAAATGCCTACTAAGTAGAGGGGGGACGCAGTTACACTCTTGGAGGCCCCCCTCCCTGAAGATTGCAATTCCATCTCTAATCAAACACAACTGAATTACCTAATCAAAGCCTAATCGAATTACCTAATCAAAGTTCGGCCATGCTACCTTGTGAGAATGCCTTCCGTGGGCCATTTTCGCCAATTTTTTCTTTTTGTGTCTCACTTCTCCATAGTTAAATCAGTTGAAATTCTTCATGCCTTGAAGGAGCTCCTCGACAGGTGGAAATGCCTACTAAGTAGAGGGGGGACGCAGTTACACTCTTGGATGCCCCCCTCCCTGCAGATTGCAATTCCATCTCTAATCAAACACAACTGAATTACCTGATCAAATCCTTTGGGCCATACTCCAAAATGGCAGCCAGATGTGTCGCAGTTAAACTCAAAATCAAGAGGTAGCTGTCAGTTCACCATAAACTCTCAATGAGTCAAATTTGCAAACTCAATTGACAAGGGGTGCCCAGTCCTACCGATGGACTGTCCTGCACAAAGCAGGATTGGGGACCCCTGTGTGCTATACATTATTATTATATTTAAATTCATTTTGGAAGTGTCATATTATAATGACACTTCCAAAATGAATTTAAATATAATAACAACTGAATTGCACAACTGAATTGCAAGTTATTGTTGTCTCTGATTCAAGAGGGTGCATATTTTCAGCTGCTTTCGCACCTTTTCAGAGGACACTTTAGGTGTCTGGCCCTCATTAAAACCTCTGCTGGCAGCGGTGGGATTCGAACCCACGCCCCCAAAGAGACTGGAGCCTAAATCCAGCGCCTTAGACCACTCGGCCACGCTACCCCGGCTTGGCCACTCTAGTGGGCCATTTTCTGGCCATTAAATTTCAGAAATAGAGAAATTGTTGGGTGTGGACCTTCATCGTCAGGCTCTGAAGCCCGCCGAGTTCGGCCAAGGAAAGCAAAAACGGCTGAGTTTTGAAGAGACTGGGAGCAAGCAGTGTCACTTCTCCAGTCTTTTCACAATTGCCTTCTAAAATGCATACTTGGCAGCGGTGGGATTTGAACCCATGCCCCTGAAAAGACTGGAGCCTAAACCCAGCGCCTTAGACCGCTCGATCACACTACCTTGTAAGAAAGCCTTCTGTGGGCCATTTTCGCCATTTTTTTTCTTTTAGTGTCTCACTTCTCCATAGTTAAATCAGTTGAAATTCTTCATACCTTGAAGGAGCTACCTAAAGAATGCCTTCCGTGGGCCATTTTCGCCAATTTTTTCTTTTTGTGTCTCACTTCTCCATAGTTAAATCAGTTGAAGTTCTTCATGCCTTGAAGGAGCTCCTCGACAGGTGGAAATGCCTACTAAGTAGAGGGGGGACGCAGTTACACTCTTGGAGGCCCCCCTCCCTGAAGATTGCAATTCCATCTCTAATCAAACACAACTGAATTACCTAATCAAAGCCTAATCGAATTACCTAATCAAAGCTCGGCCATGCTACCTTGTGAGAATGCCTTCCGTGGGCCATTTTCGCCAATTTTTTCTTTTTGTGTCTCACTTCTCCATAGTTAAATCAGTTGAAATTCTTCATGCCTTGAAGGAGCTCCTCGACAGGTGGAAATGCCTACTAAGTAGAGGGGGGACGCAGTTACACTCTTGGATGCCCCCCTCCCTGCAGATTGCAATTCCATCTCTAATCAAACACAACTGAATTACCTGATCAAATCCTTTGGGCCATACTCCAAAATGGCAGCCAGATGTGTCGCAGTTAAACTCAAAATCAAGAGGTAGCTGTCAGTTCACCATAAACTCTCAATGAGTCAAATTTGCAAACTCAATTGACAAGGGGTGCCCAGTCCTACCGATGGACTGTCCTGCACAAAGCAGGATTGGGGACCCCTGTGTGCTATACATTATTATTATATTTAAATTCATTTTGGAAGTGTCATATTATAATGACACTTCCAAAATGAATTTAAATATAATAACAACTGAATTGCACAACTGAATTGCAAGTTATTGTTGTCTCTGATTCAAGAGGGTGCATATTTTCAGCTGCTTTCGCACCTTTTCAGAGGACACTTTAGGTGTCTGGCCCTCATTAAAACCTCTGCTGGCAGCGGTGGGATTCGAACCCACGTCCCCAAAGAGACTGGAGCCTAAATCCAGCGCCTTAGACCACTCGGCCACGCTACCCCGGCTTGGCCACTCTAGTGGGCCATTTTCTGGCCATTAAATTTCAGAAATAGAGAAATTGTTGGGTGTGGACCTTCATCGTCAGGCTCTGAAGCCCGCCGAGTTCGGCCAAGGAAAGCAAAAACGGCTGAGTTTTGAAGAGACTGGGAGCAAGCAGTGTCACTTCTCCAGTCTTTTCACAATTGCCTTCTAAAATGCATACTTGGCAGCGGTGGGATTTGAACCCATGCCCCTGAAAAGACTGGAGCCTAAACCCAGCGCCTTAGACCGCTCGATCACACTACCTTGTAAGAAAGCCTTCTGTGGGCCATTTTCGCCATTTTTTTTCTTTTAGTGTCTCACTTCTCCATAGTTAAATCAGTTGAAATTCTTCATACCTTGAAGGAGCTCCTCGACAGGTGGAAAGGCCTACTAAGTAGAGGGGGGACGCAGTTACACTCTTGGAGGCCCCCCTCCCTGAAGATTGCAATACCATTCTTTAATCAAACACAACTGAATTACCTAATCAAAGCCTTTGGGCCATACTCCAAAATGGCAGCCAGATGTGTCGCAGTTCAACTCAAAATCAAGAGGTAGCTGTCAGTTCACCAAAAATTCTCAATGAGTCAAATTTGCAAACTCCATTATTAAAGACCAGGGGTGCCCAGTCCTGCCGATCGACTGTACTGCACAGAGTAGGATTGGGCACCCCTGTGTGCTATACATTATTATTATATTTAAATTCATTTTGGAAGTGTCATTATAATAATTGCAAGTTATTGTTGCCTTCGATTCGAGATGGTGCAAATGTTCAGCTGATTAAAACCTCTGCTGGCAGCGGTGGGATTCAAACCCACGCCCCGAGTAGACTTGAGCCTAAGGCCTAAATCCAGCACCTTAGACCCCTCGGCCACGCTACCCCGGCTTGGCTACTCTAGTGGGCCATTTTCTGGCCATTAAATTTCAGAAATAGAGAAATTGTTGGGTGTGGACCTTCATCGTCAGGCTCTGAAGCCCGCCGAGTTCGGCCAAGGAAAGGAAAAACGGCTGAGTTTTGAAGAGACTGGGAGCAAGCAGTGTCACTTCTCCAGTCTTTTCACAGGTGCCTTCTAAAATGCAGACTTGGCAGCGGTGGGATTTGAACCCACGCCCCCGAAGAGACTGGAGCCTTAATCCAGCGCCTTAGACCGCTCGGCCACGCTACCTTGTAAGAATGCTTTCCGTTGGCCATTTTCGGCAATTTTTTCTTTTAGTGTCTCACTTCTCCATAGTTAAATCAGTTGAAATTCTTCATGCCTTGAAGGAGCTCCTCGACAGGTGGAAATGCCTACTAAGTAGAGGGGGGACGCAGTTACACTCTTGGAGGCCCCCCTCCCTGCAGATTGCAATTCCATCTCTAATCAAACACAACTGAATTACCTAATCAAAGCCTAATCGAATTACCTAATCAAAGCTCGGCCACGCTACCTTGTGAGAATGCCTTCCCTGGGCCATTTTCGCCAATTTTTTCTTTTTGTGTCTCACTTCTCCATAGTTAAATCAGTTGAAGTTCTTCATGCCTTGAAGGAGCTCCTCGACAGGTGGAAATGCCTACTAAGAAGAGGGGGGACGCAGTTACACTCTTGGAGGCCCCCCTCCCTGAAGATTGCAATTCCATCTCTAATCAAACACAACTGAATTACCTAATCAAAGCATTTGGGCCATACTCCAAAATGGCAGCCAGATGTGTCGCAGTTAAACTCAAAATCAAGAGGTAGCTGTCAGTTCACCAAAAACTCTCAGTCCTGCCGATCGACTGTCCTGCTATACATTATTATTATATTTAAATTCATTTTGGAAGTGTCATTATAATAATTGCAAGTTATTGTTGTCTCTGATTCAAGAGGGTGTATATTTTCAGCTGCTTTTGCACCTTTTCAGAGCACACTTTAGGTGTCTGGCCCTCATTAAAACCTCTGCTGGCAGCAGTGGGATTCGGACCCACGCCCCCGAAGAGACTGGAGCCTGGAGCCTAAATCCAGCGCCTTAGACCCCTCGGCAACGCTACCCCGGCTTGGCTACTCCAAAATGGCAGCCAGATGTGTCGCAGTTAAACTCTAAATCAAAAGGTAGCTGTCAGTTCACCAAAAACTCTCAGTCCTGCTGATCCACTGTCCTGCACAGAGCAGGATTGGGCACCCCTGTGTGCTATACATTATTATTATATTTAAATTCATTTTGGAAGTGTCATTATAATAATTGCAAGTTATTGTTGTCTCTGATTGAAGAGGATGCATATTTTCAGCTGCTTTTTCACCTTTTCAGAGCACACTTTAGGTGTCTGGCCCTCATTAAAACCTCTGCTGGCAGCAGTGGGAATTGAACCCACGCCCCCGAAAAGACTGGAGCCTACATCCAGCGCCTTAGACCTCTCGGTCACGCTACCCCGGCTTGGCCACTCTAGTGGGCCATTTTCTGGCCATTAAATTTCAGAAATAGAGAAATTGTTGGGTGTGGACCTTCATCGTCCACACCCAACATAGGCTCTGAAGCCCGCCGAGTTCGGCCAAGGAAAGCAAAAACGGCTGAGTTTTGAAGAGACTGGGAGCAAGCAGTGTCACTTCTCCAGTCTTTTCACAGGTGCCTTCTAAAATGCAGACTTGGCAGCGGTGGGATTTGAACCCACGCCCCCGAAGAGACTGGAGCCTTAATCCAGCGCCTTAGACCGCTCGGCCACGCTACCTTGTAAGAATGCTTTCCGTGGGCCATTTTCGCCAATTTTTTCTTTTAGTGTCTCACTTCTCCATAGTTAAATCAGTTGAAATTCTTCATGCCTTGAAGGAGCTCCTCGACAGGTGGAAATGCCTACTAAGTAGAAGGGGGACGCAGTTACACTCTTGGATGCCCCCCTCCCTGCAGATTGGAATTCCATCTCTAATCAAACACAACTGAATTACCTAATCAAAGCCTAATCGAATTACCTAATCAAAGCTCGGCCACGCTACCTTGTGAGAATGCCTTCCGTGGGCCATTTTCGCCAATTTTTTCTTTTTGTGTCTCACTTCTCCATAGTTAAATCAGTTGAAGTTCTTCATGCCTTGAAGGAGCTCCTCGACAGGTGGAAATGCCTACTAAGTAGAGGGGGGACGCAGTTACACTCTTGGAGGCCCCCCTCCCTGCAGATTGCAATTCCATCTCTAATCAAACACAACTGAATTACCTAATCAAAGCCTAATCGAATTACCTAATCAAAGCTCGGCCACGCTACCTTGTGAGAATGCCTTCCCTGGGCCATTTTCGCCAATTTTTTCTTTTTGTGTCTCACTTCTCCATAGTTAAATCAGTTGAAGTTCTTCATGCCTTGAAGGAGCTCCTCGACAGGTGGAAATGCCTACTAAGTAGAGGGGGGACGCAGTTACACTCTTGGAGGCCCCCCTCCCTGAAGATTGCAATTCCATCTCTAATCAAACACAACTGAATTACCTAATCAAAGCATTTGGGCCATACTCCAAAATGGCAGCCAGATGTGTCGCAGTTAAACTCAAAATCAAGAGGTAGCTGTCAGTTCACCAAAAACTCTCAGTCCTGCCGATCGACTGTCCTGCTATACATTATTATTATATTTAAATTCATTTTGGAAGTGTCGTTATAATAATTGCAAGTTATTGTTGTTTCTGATTCAAGAGGGTGTATATTTTCAGCTGCTTTTGCACCTTTTCAGAGCACACTTTAGGTGTCTGGCCCTCATTAAAACCTCTGCTGGCAGCAGTGGGATTCGGACCCACTACCCCGAAGAGACTGGAGACTGGAGCCTGGAGCCTAAATCCAGCGCCTTAGACCCCTCGGCAACGCTACCCCGGCTTGGCTACTCCAAAATGGCAGCCAGATGTGTCGCAGTTAAACTCAAAATCAAGAGGTAGCTGTCAGTTCACCAACAACTCTCAGTCCTGCTGATCCACTGTCCTGCACAGAGCAGGATTTGGCACCCCTGTGTGCTATACATTATTATTATATTTAAATTCATTTTGGAAGTGTCATTATAATAATTGCAAGTTATTGTTGTCTCTGATTGAAGAGGATGCATATTTTCAGCTGCTTTTTCACCTTTTCAGAGCACACTTTAGGTGTCTGGCCCTCATTAAAACCTCTGCTGGCAGCAGTGGGAATTGAACCCATGCCCCCGAAAAGACTGGGGCCTAAATCCAGCGCCTTAGACCTCTCGGTCAAGCTACCCCGGCTTGGCCACTCTAGTGGACCATTTTCTGGCCATTAAATTTCAGAAATAGAGAAATTATTGGGTGTGGACCTTCATCGTCCACACCCAACATAGGCTCTGAAGCCCGCCGAGTTCGGCCAAGGAAAGCAAAAACGGCTGAGTTTTGAAGAGACTGGGAGCAAGCAGTGTCACTTCTCCAGTCTTTTCACAGGTGCCTTCTAAAATGCAGACTTGGCAGCGGTGGGATTTGAACCCACGCCCCCAAAGAGACTGGAGCCTTAATCCAGCGCCTTAGACCGCTCGGCCACGCTACCTTGTAAGAATGCTTTCCGTGGGCCATTTTCGCCAATTTTTTCTTTTAGTGTCTCACTTCTCCATAGTTAAATCAGTTGAAATTCTTCATGCCTTGAAGGAGCTCCTCGACAGGTGGAAATGCCTACTAAGTAGAAGGGGGACGCAGTTACACTCTTGGATGCCCCCCTCCCTGCAGATTGCAATTCCATCTCTAATCAAACACAACTGAATTACCTAATCAAAGCCTAATCGAATTACCTAATCAAAGCTCGGCCACGCTACCTTGTGAGAATGCCTTCCGTGGGCCATTTTCGCCAATTTTTTCTTTTTGTGTCTCACTTCTCCATAGTTAAATCAGTTGAAGTTCTTCATGCCTTGAAGGAGCTCCTCGACAGGCGGAAATGCCTACTAAGTAGAGGGGGGACGCAGTTACACTCTTGGAGGCCCCCCTCCCTGAAGATTGCAATTCCATCTCTAATCAAACACAACTGAATTACCTAATCAAAGCCTAATCGAATTACCTAATCAAAGCTCGGCCACGCTACCTTGTGAGAATGCCTTCCGTGGGCCATTTTCGCCAATTTTTTCTTTTTGTGTCTCACTTCTCCATAGTTAAATCAGTTGAAATTCTTCATGCCTTGAAGGAGCTCCTCGACAGGTGGAAATGCCTACTAAGTAGAGGGGGGACGCAGTTACACTCTTGGATGCCCCCCTCCCTGCAGATTGCAATTCCATCTCTAATCAAACACAACTGAATTACCTGATCAAATCCTTTGGGCCATACTCCAAAATGGCAGCCAGATGTGTCGCAGTTAAACTCAAAATCAAGAGGTAGCTGTCAGTTCACCATAAACTCTCAATGAGTCAAATTTGCAAACTCAATTGACAAGGGGTGCCCAGTCCTGCCGATGGACTGTCCTGCACAAAGCAGGATTGGGGACCCCTGTGTGCTATACATTATTATTATATTTAAATTCATTTTGGAAGTGTCATATTATAATGACACTTCCAAAATGAATTTAAATATAATAACAACTGAATTGCACAACTGAATTGCAAGTTATTGTTATCTCTGATTCAAGAGGGTGCATATTTTCAGCTGCTTTCGCACCTTTTCAGAGGACACTTTAGGTGTCTGGCCCTCATTAAAACCTCTGCTGGCAGCGGTGGGATTCGAACCCACGCCCCCAAAGAGACTGGAGCCTAAATCCAGCGCCTTAGACCACTCGGCCACGCTACCCCGGCTTGGCCACTCTAGTGGGCCATTTTCTGCCCATTAAATTTCAGAAATAGAGAAATTGTTGGGTGTGGACCTTCATCGTCAGGCTCTGAAGCCCGCCGAGTTCGGCCAAGGAAAGCAAAAACGGCTGAGTTTTGAAGAGACTGGGAGCAAGCAGTGTCACTTCTCCAGTCTTTTCACAATTGCCTTCTAAAATGCATACTTGGCAGCGGTGGGATTTGAACCCATGCCCCCGAAAAGACTGGAGCCTAAACCCAGCGCCTTAGACCGCTCGATCACACTACCTTGTAAGAAAGCCTTCTGTGGGCCATTTTCGCCATTTTTTTTCTTTTAGTGTCTCACTTCTCCATAGTTAAATCAGTTGAAATTCTTCATACCTTGAAGGAGCTCCTCGACAGGTGGAAAGGCCTACTAAGTAGAGGGGGGACGCAGTTACACTCTTGGAGGCCCCCCTCCCTGAAGATTGCAATACCATTCTTTAATCAAACACAACTGAATTACCTAATCAAAGCCTTTGGGCCATACTCCAAAATGGCAGCCAGATGTGTCGCAGTTCAACTCAAAATCAAGAGGTAGCTGTCAGTTCACCAAAAATTCTCAATGAGTCAAATTTGCAAACTCCATTATTAAAGACCAGGGGTGCCCAGTCCTGCCGATCGACTGTACTGCACAGAGTAGGATTGGGCACCCCTGTGTGCTATACATTATTATTATATTTAAATTTATTTTGGAAGTGTCATTATAATAATTGCAAGTTATTGTTGCCTTCGATTCGAGATGGTGCAAATTTTCAGCTGATTAAAATCTCTGCTGGCAGCGGTGGGATTCAAACCCACGCCCCGAGTAGACTTGAGCCTAAGGCCTAAATCCAGCACCTTAGACCCCTCGGCCACGCTACCCCGGCTTGGCTACTCTAGTGGGCCATTTTGTGGCCATTAAATTTCAGAAATAGAGAAATTGTTGGGTGTGGACCTTCATCGTCAGGCTCTGAAGCCCGCCGAGTTCGGCCAAGGAAAGGAAAAACGGCTGAGTTTTGAAGAGACTGGGAGCAAGCAGTGTCACTTCTCCAGTCTTTTCACAGGTGCCTTCTAAAATGCAGACTTGGCAGCGGTGGGATTTGAACCCACGCCCCCGAAGAGACTGGAGCCTTAATCCAGCGCCTTAGACCGCTCGGCCACGCTACCTTGTAAGAATGCTTTCCGTTGGCCATTTTCGGCAATTTTTTCTTTTAGTGTCTCACTTCTCCATAGTTAAATCAGTTGAAATTCTTCATGCCTTGAAGGAGCTCCTCGACAGGTGGAAATGCCTACTAAGTAGAGGGGGGACGCAGTTACACTCTTGGAGGCCCCCCTCCCTGCAGATTGCAATTCCATCTCTAATCAAACACAACTGAATTACCTAATCAAAGCCTAATCGAATTACCTAATCAAAGCTCGGCCACGCTACCTTGTGAGAATGCCTTCCCTGGGCCATTTTCGCCATTTTTTTCTTTTTGTGTCTCACTTCTCCATAGTTAAATCAGTTGAAGTTCTTCATGCCTTGAAGGAGCTCCTCGACAGGTGGAAATGCCTACTAAGTAGAGGGGGGACGCAGTTACACTCTTGGAGGCCCCCCTCCCTGAAGATTGCAATTCCATCTCTAATCAAACACAACTGAATTACCTAATCAAAGCATTTGGGCCATACTCCAAAATGGCAGCCAGATGTGTCGCAGTTCAACTCAAAATCAAGAGGTAGCTGTCAGTTCACCAAAAATTCTCAATGAGTCAAATTTGCAAACTCCATTATTAAAGACCAGGGGTGCCCAGTCCTGCCGATCGACTGTACTGCACAGAGTAGGATTGGGCACCCCTGTGTGCTATACATTATTATTATATTTAAATTCATTTTGGAAGTGTCATTATAATAATTGCAAGTTATTGTTGCCTTCGATTCGAGATGGTGCAAATTTTCAGCTGATTAAAACCTCTGCTGGCAGCGGTGGGATTCAAACCCACGCCCCGAGTAGACTTGAGCCTAAGGCCTAAATCCAGCACCTTAGACCCCTCGGCCACGCTACCCCGGCTTGGCTACTCTAGTGGGCCATTTTCTGGCCATTAAATTTCAGAAATAGAGAAATTGTTGGGTGTGGACCTTCATCGTCAGGCTCTGAAGCCCGCCGAGTTCGGCCAAGGAAAGGAAAAACGGCTGAGTTTTGAAGAGACTGGGAGCAAGCAGTGTCACTTCTCCAGTCTTTTCACAGGTGCCTTCTAAAATGCAGACTTGGCAGCGGTGGGATTTGAACCCACGCCCCCGAAGAGACTGGAGCCTTAATCCAGCGCCTTAGACCGCTCGGCCACGCTACCTTGTAAGAATGCTTTCCGTTGGCCATTTTCGGCAATTTTTTCTTTTAGTGTCTCACTTCTCCATAGTTAAATCAGTTGAAATTCTTCATGCCTTGAAGGAGCTCCTCGACAGGTGGAAATGCCTACTAAGTAGAGGGGGGACGCAGTTACACTCTTGGAGGCCCCCCTCCCTGCAGATTGCAATTCCATCTCTAATCAAACACAACTGAATTACCTAATCAAAGCCTAATCGAATTACCTAATCAAAGCTCGGCCACGCTACCTTGTGAGAATACCTTCCCTGGGCCATTTTCGCCAATTTTTTCTTTTTGTGTCTCACTTCTCCATAGTTAAATCAGTTGAAGTTCTTCATGCCTTGAAGGAGCTCCTCGACAGGTGGAAATGCCTACTAAGTAGAGGGGGGACGCAGTTACACTCTTGGAGGCCCCCCTCCCTGAAGATTGCAATTCCATCTCTAATCAAACACAACTGAATTACCTAATCAAAGCATTTGGGCCATACTCCAAAATGGCAGCCAGATGTGTCGCAGTTAAACTCAAAATCAAGAGGTAGCTGTCAGTTCACCAAAAACTCTCAGTCCTGCCGATCGACTGTCCTGCTATACATTATTATTATATTTAAATTCATTTTGGAAGTGTCATTATAATAATTGCAAGTTATTGTTGTCTCTGATTCAAGAGGGTGTATATTTTCAGCTGCTTTTGCACCTTTTCAGAGCACACTTTAGGTGTCTGGCCCTCATTAAAACCTCTGCTGGCAGCAGTGGGATACGGACCCACGCCCCCGAAGAGACTGGAGCCTGGAGCCTAAATCCAGCGCCTTAGACCCCTCGGCAACGCTACCCCGGCTTGGCTACTCCAAAATGGCAGCCAGATGTGTCGCAGTTAAACTCTAAATCAAAAGGTAGCTGTCAGTTCACCAACAACTCTCAGTCCTGCTGATCCACTGTCCTGCACAGAGCAGGATTGGGCACCCCTGTGTGCTATACATTATTATTATATTTAAATTCATTTTGGAAGTGTCATTATAATAATTGCAAGTTATTGTTGTCTCTGATTGAAGAGGATGCATATTTTCAGCTGCTTTTTCACCTTTTCAGAGCACACTTTAGGTGTCTGGCCCTCATTAAAACCTCTGCTGGCAGCAGTGGGAATTGAACCCACGCCCCCGAAAAGACTGGAGCCTACATCCAGCGCCTTAGACCTCTCGGTCACGCTACCCCGGCTTGGCCACTCTAGTGGGCCATTTTCTGGCCATTAAATTTCAGAAATAGAGAAATTGTTGGGTGTGGACCTTCATCGTCCACACCCAACATAGGCTCTGAAGCCCGCCGAGTTCGGCCAAGGAAAGCAAAAACGGCTGAGTTTTGAAGAGACTGGGAGCAAGCAGTGTCACTTCTCCAGTCTTTTCACAGGTGCCTTCTAAAATGCAGACTTGGCAGCGGTGGGATTTGAACCCACGCCCCCGAAGAGACTGGAGCCTTAATCCAGCGCCTTAGACCGCTCGGCCACGCTACCTTGTAAGAATGCTTTCCGTGGGCCATTTTCGCCAATTTTTTCTTTTAGTGTCTCACTTCTCCATAGTTAAATCAGTTGAAATTCTTCATGCCTTGAAGGAGCTCCTCGACAGGTGGAAATGCCTACTAAGTAGAGGGGGGACGCAGTTACACTCTTGGAGGCCCCCCTCCCTGCAGATTGCAATTCCATCTCTAATCAAACACAACTGAATTACCTAATCAAAGCCTAATCGAATTACCTAATCAAAGCTCGGCCACGCTACCTTGTGAGAATGCCTTCCCTGGGCCATTTTCGCCAATTTTTTCTTTTTGTGTCTCACTTCTCCATAGTTAAATCAGTTGAAGTTCTTCATGCCTTGAAGGAGCTCCTCGACAGGTGGAAATGCCTACTAAGTAGAGGGGGGACGCAGTTACACTCTTGGAGGCCCCCCTCCCTGAAGATTGCAATTCCATCTCTAATCAAACACAACTGAATTACCTAATCAAAGCATTTGGGCCATACTCCAAAATGGCAGCCAGATGTGTCGCAGTTAAACTCAAAATCAAGAGGTAGCTGTCAGTTCACCAAAAACTCTCAGTCCTGCCGATCGACTGTCCTGCTATACATTATTATTATATTTAAATTTATTTTGGAAGTGTCGTTATAATAATTGCAAGTTATTGTTGTCTCTGATTCAAGAGGGTGTATATTTTCAGCTGCTTTTGCACCTTTTCAGAGCACACTTTAGGTGTCTGGCCCTCATTAAAACCTCTGCTGGCAGCAGTGGGATTCGGACCCACTACCCCGAAGAGACTGGAGACTGGAGCCTGGAGCCTAAATCCAGCGCCTTAGACCCCTCGGCAACGCTACCCCGGCTTGGCTACTCCAAAATGGCAGCCAGATGTGTCGCAGTTAAACTCAAAATCAAGAGGTAGCTGTCAGTTCACCAACAACTCTCAGTCCTGCTGATCCACTGTCCTGCACAGAGCAGGATTTGGCACCCCTGTGTGCTATACATTATTATTATATTTAAATTCATTTTGGAAGTGTCATTATAATAATTGCAAGTTATTGTTGTCTCTGATTGAAGAGGATGCATATTTTCAGCTGCTTTTTCACCTTTTCAGAGCACACTTTAGGTGTCTGGCCCTCATTAAAACCTCTGCTGGCAGCAGTGGGAATTGAACCCATGCCCCCGAAAAGACTGGGGCCTAAATCCAGCGCCTTAGACCTCTCGGTCAAGCTACCCCGGCTTGGCCACTCTAGTGGGCCATTTTCTGGCCATTAAATTTCAGAAATAGAGAAATTGTTGGGTGTGGACCTTCATCGTCCACACCCAACATAGGCTCTGAAGCCCGCAGAGTTCGGCCAAGGAAAGCAACAACGGCTGAGTTTTGAAGAGACTGGGAGCAAGCAGTGTCACTTCTCCAGTCTTTTCACAGGTGCCTTCTAAAATGCAGACTTGGCAGCGGTGGGATTTGAACCCACGCCCCCGAAGAGACTGGAGCCTTAATCCAGCGCCTTAGACCGCTCGGCCACGCTACCTTGTAAGAATGCTTTCCGTGGGCCATTTTCGCCAATTTTTTTCTTTTAGTGTCTCACTTCTCCATAGTTAAATCAGTTGAAATTCTTCATGCCTTGAAGGAGCTCCTCGACAGGTGGAAATGCCTACTAAGTAGAAGGGGGACGCAGTTACACTCTTGGATGCCCCCCTCCCTGCAGATTGCAATTCCATCTCTAATCAAACACAACTGAATTACCTAATCAAAGCCTAATCGAATTACCTAATCAAAGCTCGGCCACGCTACCTTGTGAGAATGCCTTCCGTGGGCCATTTTCGCCAATTTTTTCTTTTTGTGTCTCACTTCTCCATAGTTAAATCAGTTGAAGTTCTTCATGCCTTGAAGGAGCTCCTCGACAGGTGGAAATGCCTACTAAGTAGAGGGGGGACGCAGTTACACTCTTGGAGGCCCCCCTCCCTGAAGATTGCAATTCCATCTCTAATCAAACACAACTGAATTACCTAATCAAAGCCTAATCGAATTACCTAATCAAAGCTCGGCCACGCTACCTTGTGAGAATGCCTTCCGTGGGCCATTTTCGCCAATTTTTTCTTTTTGTGTCTCACTTCTCCATAGTTAAATCAGTTGAAATTCTTCATGCCTTGAAGGAGCTCCTCGACAGGTGGAAATGCCTACTAAGTAGAGGGGGGACGCAGTTACACTCTTG
Source organism: Siphateles boraxobius (assembly GCF_051911475.1). NCBI lineage: Eukaryota > Metazoa > Chordata > Actinopteri > Cypriniformes > Leuciscidae > Siphateles > Siphateles boraxobius. Next base: position 4,684,066 of record NW_027508722.1, on the reverse strand, counting down.
GATGCCCCCCTCCCTGCAGATTGCAATTCCATCTCTAATCAAACACAACTGAATTACCTGATCAAATCCTTTGGGCCATACTCCAAAATGGCAGCCAGATGTGTCGCAGTTAAACTCAAAATCAAGAGGTAGCTGTCCTGCACAAAGCAGGATTGGGGACCCCTGTGTGCTATACATTATTATTATATTTAAATTCATTTTGGAAGTGTCATATTATAATGACACTTCCAAAATGAATTTAAATATAATAACAACTGAATTGCAAGTTATTGTTGTCTCTGATTCAAGAGGGTGCATATTTTCAGCTGCTTTCGCACCTTTTCAGAGGACACTTTAGGTGTCTGGCCCTCATTAAAACCTCTGCTGGCAGCGGTGGGATTCGAACCCACGCCCCCAAAGAGACTGGAGCCTAAATCCAGCGCCTTAGACCACTCGGCCACGCTACCCCGGCTTGGCCACTCTAGTGGGCCATTTTCTGGCCATTAAATTTCAGAAATAGAGAAATTGTTGGGTGTGGACCTTCATCGTCAGGCTCTGAAGCCCGCCGAGTTCGGCCAAGGAAAGCAAAAACGGCTGAGTTTTGAAGAGACTGGGAGCAAGCAGTGTCACTTCTCCAGTCTTTTCACAATTGCCTTCTAAAATGCATACTTGGCAGCGGTGGGATTTGAACCCATGCCCCCGAAAAGACTGGAGCCTAAACCCAGCGCCTTAGACCGCTCGATCACACTACCTTGTAAGAGAGCCTTCTGTGGGCCATTTTCGCCATTTTTTTTCTTTTAGTGTCTCACTTCTCCATAGTTAAATCAGTTGAAATTCTTCATACCTTGAAGGAGCTCCTCGACAGGTGGAAAGGCCTACTAAGTAGAGGGGGGACGCAGTTACACTCTTGGAGGCCCCCCTCCCTGAAGATTGCAATACCATTCTTTAATCAAACACAACTGAATTACCTAATCAAAGCCTTTGGGCCATACTCCAAAATGGCAGCCAGATGTGTCGCAGTTCAACTCAAAATCAAGAGGTAGCTGTCAGTTCACCAAAAATTCTCAATGAGTCAAATTTGCAAACTCCATTATTAAAGACCAGGGGTGCCCAGTCCTGCCGATCGACTGTACTGCACAGAGTAGGATTGGGCACCCCTGTGTGCTATACATTATTATTATATTTAAATTCATTTTGGAAGTGTCATTATAATAATTGCAAGTTATTGTTGCCTTCGATTCGAGATGGTGCAAATTTTCAGCTGATTAAAACCTCTGCTGGCAGCGGTGGGATTCAAACCCACGCCCCGAGTAGACTTGAGCCTAAGGCCTAAATCCAGCACCTTAGACCCCTCGGCCACGCTACCCCGGCTTGGCTACTCTAGTGGGCCATTTTCTGGCCATTAAATTTCAGAAATAGAGAAATTGTTGGGTGTGGACCTTCATCGTCAGGCTCTGAAGCCCGCCGAGTTCGGCCAAGGAAAGGAAAAACGGCTGAGTTTTGAAGAGACTGGGAGCAAGCAGTGTCACTTCTCCAGTCTTTTCACAGGTGCCTTCTAAAATGCAGACTTGGCAGCGGTGGGATTTGAACCCACGCCCCCGAAGAGACTGGAGCCTTAATCCAGCGCCTTAGACCGCTCGGCCACGCTACCTTGTAAGAATGCTTTCCGTTGGCCATTTTCGGCAATTTTTTCTTTTAGTGTCTCACTTCTCCATAGTTAAATCAGTTGAAGTTCTTCATGCCTTGAAGGAGCTCCTCGACAGGTGGAAATGCCTACTAAGTAGAGGGGGGACGCAGTTACACTCTTGGAGGCCCCCCTCCCTGAAGATTGCAATTCCATCTCTAATCAAACACAACTGAATTACCTAATCAAAGCATTTGGGCCATACTCCAAAATGGCAGCCAGATGTGTCGCAGTTAAACTCAAAATCAAGAGGTAGCTGTCAGTTCACCAAAAACTCTCAGTCCTGCCGATCGACTGTCCTGCTATACATTATTATTATATTTAAATTCATTTTGGAAGTTTCATTATAATAATTGCAAGTTATTGTTGTCTCTGATTCAAGAGGGTGTATATTTTCAGCTGCTTTTGCACCTTTTCAGAGCACACTTTAGGTGTCTGGCCCTCATTAAAACCTCTGCTGGCAGCAGTGGGATTCGGACCCACGCCCCCGAAGAGACTGGAGCCTGGAGCCTAAATCCAGCGCCTTAGACCCCTCGGCAACGCTACCCCGGCTTGGCTACTCCAAAATGGCAGCCAGATGTGTCGCAGTTAAACTCTAAATCAAAAGGTAGCTGTCAGTTCACCAACAACTCTCAGTCCTGCTGATCCACTGTCCTGCACAGAGCAGGATTGGGCACCCCTGTGTGCTATACATTATTATTATATTTAAATTCATTTTGGAAGTGTCATTATAATAATTGCAAGTTATTGTTGTCTCTGATTGAAGAGGATGCATATTTTCAGCTGCTTTTTCACCTTTTCAGAGCACACTTTAGGTGTCTGGCCCTCATTAAAACCTCTGCTGGCAGCAGTGGGAATTGAACCCACGCCCCCGAAAAGACTGGAGCCTACATCCAGCGCCTTAGACCTCTCGGTCACGCTACCCCGGCTTGGCCACTCTAGTGGGCCATTTTCTGGCCATTAAATTTCAGAAATAGAGAAATTGTTGGGTGTGGACCTTCATCGTCCACACCCAACATAGGCTCTGAAGCCCGCCGAGTTCGGCCAAGGAAAGCAAAAACGGCTGAGTTTTGAAGAGACTGGGAGCAAGCAGTGTCACTTCTCCAGTCTTTTCACAGGTGCCTTCTAAAATGCAGACTTGGCAGCGGTGGGATTTGAACCCACGCCCCCGAAGAGACTGGAGCCTTAATCCAGCGCCTTAGACCGCTCGGCCACGCTACCTTGTAAGAATGCTTTCCGTTGGCCATTTTCGCCAATTTTTTCTTTTAGTGTCTCACTTCTCCATAGTTAAATCAGTTGAAATTCTTCATGCCTTGAAGGAGCTCCTCGACAGGTGGAAATGCCTACTAAGTAGAAGGGGGACGCAGTTACACTCTTGGATGCCCCCCTCCCTGCAGATTGGAATTCCATCTCTAATCAAACACAACTGAATTACCTAATCAAAGCCTAATCGAATTACCTAATCAAAGCTCGGCCACGCTACCTTGTGAGAATGCCTTCCGTGGGCCATTTTCGCCAATTTTTTCTTTTTGTGTCTCACTTCTCCATAGTTAAATCAGTTGAAGTTCTTCATGCCTTGAAGGAGCTCCTCGACAGGTGGAAATGCCTACTAAGTAGAGGGGGGACGCAGTTACACTCTTGGAGGCCCCCCTCCCTGAAGATTGCAATTCCATCTCTAATCAAACACAACTGAATTACCTAATCAAAGCCTAATCGAATTACCTAATCAAAGCTCGGCCACGCTACCTTGTGAGAATGCCTTCCGTGGGCCATTTTCGCCAATTTTTTCTTTTTGTGTCTCACTTCTCCATAGTTAAATCAGTTGAAATTCTTCATGCCTTGAAGGAGCTCCTCGACAGGTGGAAATGCCTACTAAGTAGAGGGGGGACGCAGTTACACTCTTGGATGCCCCCCTCCCTGCAGATTGCAATTCCATCTCTAATCAAACACAACTGAATTACCTGATCAAATCCTTTGGGCCATACTCCAAAATGGCAGCCAGATGTGTCGCAGTTAAACTCAAAATCAAGAGGTAGCTGTCAGTTCACCATAAACTCTCAATGAGTCAAATTTGCAAACTCAATTGACAAGGGGTGCCCAGTCCTGCCGATGGACTGTCCTGCACAAAGCAGGATTGGGGACCCCTGTGTGCTATACATTATTATTATATTTAAATTCATTTTGGAAGTGTCATATTATAATGACACTTCCAAAATGAATTTAAATATAATAACAACTGAATTGCACAACTGAATTGCAAGTTATTGTTGTCTCTGATTCAAGAGGGTGCATATTTTCAGCTGCTTTCGCACCTTTTCAGAGGACACTTTAGGTGTCTGGCCCTCATTAAAACCTCTGCTGGCAGCGGTGGGATTCGAACCCACGCCCCCAAAGAGACTGGAGCCTAAATCCAGCGCCTTAGACCACTCGGCCACGCTACCCCGGCTTGGCCACTCTAGTGGGCCATTTTCTGGCCATTAAATTTCAGAAATAGAGAAATTGTTGGGTGTGGACCTTCATCGTCAGGCTCTGAAGCCCGCCGAGTTCGCCCAAATAAAGCAAAAACGGCTGAGTTTTGAAGAGACTTTGAGCAAGCAGTGTCACTTCTCCAGTCTTTTCACAATTGCCTTCTAAAATGCATACTTGGCAGCGGTGGGATTTGAACCCATGCCCCCGAAAAGACTGGAGCCTAAACCCAGCGCCTTAGACCGCTCGATCACACTACCTTGTAAGAAAGCCTTCTGTGGGCCATTTTCGCCATTTTTTTTCTTTTAGTGTCTCACTTCTCCATAGTTAAATCAGTTGAAATTCTTCATACCTTGAAGGAGCTCCTCGACAGGTGGAAAGGCCTACTAAGTAGAGGGGGGACGCAGTTACACTCTTGGAGGCCCCCCTCCCTGAAGATTGCAATACCATTCTTTAATCAAACACAACTGAATTACCTAATCAAAGCCTTTGGGCCATACTCCAAAATGGCAGCCAGATGTGTCGCAGTTCAACTCAAAATCAAGAGGTAGCTGTCAGTTCACCAAAAATTCTCAATGAGTCAAATTTGCAAACTCCATTATTAAAGACCAGGGGTGCCCAGTCCTGCCGATCGACTGTACTGCACAGAGTAGGATTGGGCACCCCTGTGTGCTATACATTATTATTATATTTAAATTCATTTTGGAAGTGTCATTATAATAATTGCAAGTTATTGTTGCCTTCGATTCGAGATGGTGCAAATTTTCAGCTGATTAAAACCTCTGCTGGCAGCGGTGGGATTCAAACCCACGCCCCGAGTAGACTTGAGCCTAAGGCCTAAATCCAGCACCTTAGACCCCTCGGCCACGCTACCCCGGCTTGGCTACTCTAGTGGGCCATTTTCTGGCCATTAAATTTCAGAAATAGAGAAATTGTTGGGTGTGGACCTTCATCGTCAGGCTCTGAAGCCCGCCGAGTTCGGCCAAGGAAAGGAAAAACGGCTGAGTTTTGAAGAGACTGGGAGCAAGCAGTGTCACTTCTCCAGTCTTTTCACAGGTGCCTTCTAAAATGCAGACTTGGCAGCGGTGGGATTTGAACCCACGCCCCCGAAGAGACTGGAGCCTTAATCCAGCGCCTTAGACCGCTCGGCCACGCTACCTTGTAAGAATGCTTTCCGTTGGCCATTTTCGGCAATTTTTTCTTTTAGTGTCTCACTTCTCCATAGTTAAATCAGTTGAAATTCTTCATGCCTTGAAGGAGCTCCTCGACAGGTGGAAATGCTTACTAAGTAGAGGGGGGACGCAGTTACACTCTTGGAGGCCCCCCTCCCTGCAGATTGCAATTCCATCTCTAATCAAACACAACTGAATTACCTAATCAAAGCCTAATCGAATTACCTAATCAAAGCTTGGCCACGCTACCTTGTGAGAATGCCTTCCCTGGGCCATTTTCGCCAATTTTTTCTTTTTGTGTCTCACTTCTCCATAGTTAAATCAGTTGAAGTTCTTCATGCCTTGAAGGAGCTCCTCGACAGGTGGAAATGCCTACTAAGTAGAGGGGGGACGCAGTTACACTCTTGGAGGCCCCCCTCCCTGAAGATTGCAATTCCATCTCTAATCAAACACAACTGAATTACCTAATCAAAGCATTTGGGCCATACTCCAAAATGGCAGCCAGATGTGTCGCAGTTAAACTCAAAATCAAGAGGTAGCTGTCAGTTCACCAAAAACTCTCAGTCCTGCCGATCGACTGTCCTGCTATACATTATTATTATATTTAAATTCATTTTGGAAGTGTCGTTATAATAATTGCAAGTTATTGTTGTCTCTGATTCAAGAGGGTGTATATTTTCAGCTGCTTTTGCACCTTTTCAGAGCACACTTTAGGTGTCTGGCCCTCATTAAAACCTCTGCTGGCAGCAGTGGGATTCGGACCCACTACCCCGAAGAGACTGGAGACTGGAGCCTGGAGCCTAAATCCAGCGCCTTAGACCCCTCGGCAACGCTACCCCGGCTTGGCTACTCCAAAATGGCAGCCAGATGTGTCGCAGTTAAACTCAAAATCAAGAGGTAGCTGTCAGTTCACCAACAACTCTCAGTCCTGCTGATCCACTGTCCTGCACAGAGCAGGATTTGGCACCCCTGTGTGCTATACATTATTATTATATTTAAATTCATTTTGGAAGTGTCATTATAATAATTGCAAGTTATTGTTGTCTCTGATTGAAGAGGATGCATATTTTCAGCTGCTTTTTCACCTTTTCAGAGCACACTTTAGGTGTCTGGCCCTCATTAAAACCTCTGCTGGCAGCAGTGGGAATTGAACCCATGCCCCCGAAAAGACTGGGGCCTAAATCCAGCGCCTTAGACCTCTCGGTCAAGCTACCCCGGCTTGGCCACTCTAGTGGGCCATTTTCTGGCCATTAAATTTCAGAAATAGAGAAATTGTTGGGTGTGGACCTTCATCGTCCACACCCAACATAGGCTCTGAAGCCCGCCGAGTTCGGCCAAGGAAAGCAAAAACGGCTGAGTTTTGAAGAGACTGGGAGCAAGCAGTGTCACTTCTCCAGTCTTTTCACAGGTGCCTTCTAAAATGCAGACTTGGCAGCGGTGGGATTTGAACCCACGCCCCCGAAGAGACTGGAGCCTTAATCCAGCGCCTTAGACCGCTCGGCCACGCTACCTTGTAAGAAGCTTTCCGTGGGCCATTTTCGCCAATTGTTTCTTTTAGTGTCTCACTTCTCCATAGTTAAATCAGTTGAAATTCTTCATGCCTTGAAGGAGCTCCTCGACAGGTGGAAATGCCTACTAAGTAGAAGGGGGACGCAGTTACACTCTTGGATGCCCCCCTCCCTGCAGATTGCAATTCCATCTCTAATCAAATACAACTGAATTACCTAATCAAAGCCTAATCGAATTACCTAATCAAAGCTCGGCCACGCTACCTTGTGAGAATGCCTTCCGTGGGCCATTTTCGCCAATTTTTTCTTTTTGTGTCTCACTTCTCCATAGTTAAATCAGTTGAAGTTCTTCATGCCTTGAAGGAGCTCCTCGACAGGTGGAAATGCCTACTAAGTAGAGGGGGGACGCAGTTACACTCTTGGAGGCCCCCCTCCCTGAAGATTGCAATTCCATCTCTAATCAAACACAACTGAATTACCTAATCAAAGCCTAATCGAATTACCTAATCAAAGCTCGGCCACGCTACCTTGTGAGAATGCCTTCCGTGGGCCATTTTCGCCAATTTTTTCTTTTTGTGTCTCACTTCTCCATAGTTAAATCAGTTGAAGTTCTTCATGCCTTGAAGGAGCTCCTCGACAGGTGGAAATGCCTACTAAGTAGAGGGGGGACGCAGTTACACTCTTGGAGGCCCCCCTCCCTGAAGATTGCAATTCCATCTCTAATCAAACACAACTGAATTACCTAATCAAAGCCTAATCGAATTACCTAATCAAAGCTCGGCCACGCTACCTTGTGAGAATGCCTTCCGTGGGCCATTTTCGCCAATTTTTTCTTTTTGTGTCTCACTTCTCCATAGTTAAATCAGTTGAAATTCTTCATGCCTTGAAGGAGCTCCTCGACAGGTGGAAATGCCTACTAAGTAGAGGGGGGACGCAGTTACACTCTTGGATGCCCCCCTCCCTGCAGATTGCAATTCCATCTCTAATCAAACACAACTGAATTACCTGATCAAATCCTTTGGGCCATACTCCAAAATGGCAGCCAGATGTGTCGGAGTTAAACTCAAAATCAAGAGGTAGCTGTCAGTTCACCATAAACTCTCAATGAGTCAAATTTGCAAACTCAATTGACAAGGGGTGCCCAGTCCTACCGATGGACTGTCCTGCACAAAGCAGGATTGGGGACCCCTGTGTGCTATACATCATTATTATATTTAAATTCATTTTGGAAGTGTCATATTATAATGACACTTCCAAAATGAATTTAAATATAATAACAACTGAATTGCAAGTTATTGTTGTCTCTGATTCAAGAAGGTGCATATTTTCAGCTGCTTTCGCACCTTTTCAGAGGACACTTTAGGTGTCTGGCCCTCATTAAAACCTCTGCTGGCAGCGGTGGGATTCGAACCCACGCCCCCAAAGAGACTGGAGCCTAAATCCAGCGCCTTAGACCACTCGGCCACGCTACCCCGGCTTGGCTACTCTAGTGGGCCAGTTTCTGGCCATTAAATTTCAGAAATAGAGAAATTGTTGGGTGTGGACCTTCATCGTCAGGCTCTGAAGCCCGCCGAGTTCGGCCAAGGAAAGGAAAAACGGCTGAGTTTTGAAGAGACTGGGAGCAAGCAGTGTCACTTCTCCAGTCTTTTCACAGGTGCCTTCTAAAATGCAGACTTGGCAGCGGTGGGATTTGAACCCACGCCCCCGAAGAGACTGGAGCCTTAATCCAGCGCCTTAGACCGCTCGGCCACGCTACCTTGTAAGAATGCTTTCCGTTGGCCATTTTCGGCAATTTTTTCATTTAGTGTCTCACTTCTCCATAGTTAAATCAGTTGAAATTCTTCATGCCTTGAAGGAGCTCCTCGACAGGTGGAAATGCCTACTAAGTAGAGGGGGGACGCAGTTACACTCTTGGAGGCCCCCCTCCCTGCAGATTGCAATTCCATCTCTAATCAAACACAACTGAATTACCTAATCAAAGCCTAATCGAATTACGTAATCAAAGCTCGGCCACGCTACCTTGTGAGAATGCCTTCCCTGGGCCATTTTCGCCAATTTTTTCTTTTTGTGTCTCACTTCTCCATAGTTAAATCAGTTGAAGTTCTTCATGCCTTGAAGGAGCTCCTCGACAGGTGGAAATGCCTACTAAGTAGAGGGGGGACGCAGTTACACTCTTGGAGGCCCCCCTCCCTGAAGATTGCAATTCCATCTCTAATCAAACACAACTGAATTACCTAATCAAAGCATTTGGGCCATACTCCAAAATGGCAGCCAGATGTGTCGCAGTTAAACTCAAAATCAAGAGGTAGCTGTCAGTTCACCAAAAACTCTCAGTCCTGCCGATCGACTGTCCTGCTATACATTATTATTATATTTAAATTCATTTTGGAAGTGTCATTATAATAATTGCAAGTTATTGTTGTCTCTGATTCAAGAGGGTGTATATTTTCAGCTGCTTTTGCACCTTTTCAGAGCACACTTTAGGTGTCTGGCCCTCATTAAAACCTCTGCTGGCAGCAGTGGGATTCGGACCCACGCCCCCGAAGAGACTGGAGCCTGGAGCCTAAATCCAGCGCCTTAGACCCCTCGGCAACGCTACCCCGGCTTGGCTACTCCAAAATGGCAGCCAGATGTGTCGCAGTTAAACTCAAAATCAAAAGGTAGCTGTCAGTTCACCAACAACTCTCAGTCCTGCTGATCCACTGTCCTGCACAGAGCAGGATTGGGCACCCCTGTGTGCTATACATTATTATTATATTTAAATTCATTTTGGAAGTGTCATTATAATAATTGCAAGTTATTGTTGTCTCTGATTGAAGAGGATGCATATTTTCAGCTGCTTTTTCACCTTTTCAGAGCACACTTTAGGTGTCTGGCCCTCATTAAAACCTCTGCTGGCAGCAGTGGGAATTGAACCCACGCCCCCGAAAAGACTGGAGCCTACATCCAGCGCCTTAGACCTCTCGGTCACGCTACCCCGGCTTGGCCACTCTAGTGGGCCATTTTCTGCCCATTAAATTTCAGAAATAGAGAAATTGTTGGGTGTGGACCTTCATCGTCCACACCCAACATAGGCTCTGTAGCCCGCCGAGTTCGGCCAAGGAAAGCAAAAACGGCTGAGTTTTGAAGAGACTGGGAGCAAGCAGTGTCACTTCTCCAGTCTTTTCACAGGTGCCTTCTAAAATGCAGACTTGGCAGCGGTGGGATTTGAACCCACGCCCCCGAAGAGACTGGAGCCTTAATCCAGCGCCTTAGACCGCTCGGCCACGCTACCTTGTAAGAATGCTTTCCGTGGGCCATTTTCGCCAATTTTTTCTTTTAGTGTCTCACTTCTCCATAGTTAAATCAGTTGAAATTCTTCATGCCTTGAAGGAGCTCCTCGACAGGTGGAAATGCCTACTAAGTAGAAGGGGGACGCAGTTACACTCTTGGATGCCCCCCTCCCTGCAGATTGGAATTCCATCTCTAATCAAACACAACTGAATTACCTAATCAAAGCCTAATCGAATTACCTAATCAAAGCTCGGCCACGCTACCTTGTGAGAATGCCTTCCGTGGGCCATTTTCGCCAATTTTTTCTTTTTGTGTCTCACTTCTCCATAGTTAAATCAGTTGAAGTTCTTCATGCCTTGAAGGAGCTCCTCGACAGGTGGAAATGCCTACTAAGTAGAGGGGGGACGCAGTTACACTCTTGGAGGCCCCCCTCCCTGAAGATTGCAATTCCATCTCTAATCAAACACAACTGAATTACCTAATCAAAGCCTAATCGAATTACCTAATCAAAGCTCGGCCACGCTACCTTGTGAGAATGCCTTCCGTGGGCCATTTTCGCCAATTTTTTCTTTTTGTGTCTCACTTCTCCATAGTTAAATCAGTTGAAATTCTTCATGCCTTGAAGGAGCTCCTCGACAGGTGGAAATGCCTACTAAGTAGAGGGGGGACGCAGTTACACTCTTGGATGCCCCCCTCCCTGCAGATTGCAATTCCATCTCTAATCAAACACAACTGAATTACCTGATCAAATCCTTTGGGCCATACTCCAAAATGGCAGCCAGATGTGTCGCAGTTAAACTCAAAATCAAGAGGTAGCTGTCAGTTCACCATAAACTCTCAATGAGTCAAATTTGCAAACTCAATTGACAAGGGGTGCCCAGTCCTGCCGATGGACTGTCCTGCACAAAGCAGGATTGGGGACCCCTGTGTGCTATACATTATTATTATATTTAAATTCATTTTGGAAGTGTCATATTATAATGACACTTCCAAAATGAATTTAAATATAATAACAACTGAATTGCAAGTTATTGTTGTCTCTGATTCAAGAGGGTGCATATTTTCAGCTGCTTTCGCACCTTTTCAGAGGACACTTTAGGTGTCTGGCCCTCATTAAAACCTCTGCTGGCAGCGGTGGGATTCGAACCCACGCCCCCAAAGAGACTGGAGCCTAAATCCAGCGCCTTAGACCACTCGGCCACGCTACCCCGGCTTGGCCACTCTAGTGGGCCATTTTCTGGCCATTAAATTTCAGAAATAGAGAAATTGTTGGGTGTGGACCTTCATCGTCAGGCTCTGAAGCCCGCCGAGTTCGGCCAAGGAAAGCAAAAACGGCTGAGTTTTGAAGAGACTTTGAGCAAGCAGTGTCACTTCTCCAGTCTTTTCACAATTGCCTTCTAAAATGCATACTTGGCAGCGGTGGGATTTGAACCCATGCCCCCGAAAAGACTGGAGCCTAAACCCAGCGCCTTAGACCGCTCGATCACACTACCTTGTAAGAAAGCCTTCTGTGGGCCATTTTCGCCATTTTTTTTCTTTTAGTGTCTCACTTCTCCATAGTTAAATCAGTTGAAATTCTTCATACCTTGAAGGAGCTCCTCGACAGGTGGAAAGGCCTACTAAGTAGAGGGGGGACGCAGTTACACTCTTGGAGGCCCCCCTCCCTGAAGATTGCAATACCATTCTTTAATCAAACACAACTGAATTACCTAATCAAAGCCTTTGGGCCATACTCCAAAATGGCAGCCAGATGTGTCGCAGTTCAACTCAAAATCAAGAGGTAGCTGTCAGTTCACCAAAAATTCTCAATGAGTCAAATTTGCAAACTCCATTATTAAAGACCAGGGGTGCCCAGTCCTGCCGATCGACTGTACTGCACAGAGTAGGATTGGGCACCCCTGTGTGCTATACATTATTATTATATTTAAATTCATTTTGGAAGTGTCATTATAATAATTGCAAGTTATTGTTGCCTTCGATTCGAGATGGTGCAAATTTTCAGCTGATTAAAACCTCTGCTGGCAGCGGTGGGATTCAAACCCACGCCCCGAGTAGACTTGAGCCTAAGGCCTAAATCCAGCACCTTAGACCCCTCGGCCACGCTACCCCGGCTTGGCTACTCTAGTGGGCCATTTTCTGGCCATTAAATTTCAGAAATAGAGAAATTGTTGGGTGTGGACCTTCATCGTCAGGCTCTGAAGCCCGCCGAGTTCGGCCAAGGAAAGGAAAAACGGCTGAGTTTTGAAGAGACTGGGAGCAAGCAGTGTCACTTCTCCAGTCTTTTCACAGGTGCCTTCTAAAATGCAGACTTGGTAGCGGTGGGATTTGAACCCACGCCCCCGAAGAGACTGGAGCCTTAATCCAGCGCCTTAGACCGCTCGGCCACGCTACCTTGTAAGAATGCTTTCCGTTGGCCATTTTCGGCAATTTTTTCTTTTAGTGTCTCACTTCTCCATAGTTAAATCAGTTGAAATTCTTCATGCCTTGAAGGAGCTCCTCGACAGGTGGAAATGCCTACTAAGTAGAGGGGGGACGCAGTTACACTCTTGGAGGCCCCCCTCCCTGCAGATTGCAATTCCATCTCTAATCAAACACAACTGAATTACCTAATCAAAGCCTAATCGAATTACCTAATCAAAGCTCGGCCACGCTACCTTGTGAGAATGCCTTCCCTGGGCCATTTTCGCCATTTTTTTCTTTTTGTGTCTCACTTCTCCATAGTTAAATCAGTTGAAGTTCTTCATGCCTTGAAGGAGCTCCTCGACAGGTGGAAATGCCTACTAAGTAGAGGGGGGACGCAGTTACACTCTTGGAGGCCCCCCTCCCTGAAGATTGCAATTCCATCTCTAATCAAACACAACTGAATTACCTAATCAAAGCATTTGGGCCATACTCCAAAATGGCAGCCAGATGTGTCGCAGTTCAACTCAAAATCAAGAGGTAGCTGTCAGTTCACCAAAAATTCTCAATGAGTCAAATTTGCAAACTCCATTATTAAAGACCAGGGGTGCCCAGTCCTGCCGATCGACTGTACTGCACAGAGTAGGATTGGGCACCCCTGTGTGCTATACATTATTATTATATTTAAATTCATTTTGGAAGTGTCATTATAATAATTGCAAGTTATTGTTGCCTTCGATTCGAGATGGTGCAAATTTTCAGCTGATTAAAACCTCTGCTGGCAGCGGTGGGATTCAAACCCACGCCCCGAGTAGACTTGAGCCTAAGGCCTAAATGCAGCACCTTAGACCCCTCGGCCACGCTACCCCGGCTTGGCTACTCTAGTGGGCCATTATCTGGCCATTAAATTTCAGAAATAGAGAAATTGTTGGGTGTGGACCTTCATCGTCAGGCTCTGAAGCCCGCCGAGTTCGGCCAAGGAAAGGAAAAACGGCTGAGTTTTGAAGAGACTGGGAGCAAGCAGTGTCACTTCTCCAGTCTTTTCACAGGTGCCTTCTAAAATGCAGACTTGGCAGCGGTGGGATTTGAACCCACGCCCCCGAAGAGACTGGAGCCTTAATCCAGCGCCTTAGACCGCTCGGCCACGCTACCTTGTAAGAATGCTTTCCGTTGGCCATTTTCGGCAATTTTTTCTTTTAGTGTCTCACTTCTCCATAGTTAAATCAGTTGAAATTCTTCATGCCTTGAAGGAACTCCTCGACAGGTGGAAATGCCTACTAAGTAGAGGGGGGACGCAGTTACACTCTTGGAGGCCCCCTCCCTGCAGATTGCAATTCCATCTCTAATCAAACACAACTGAATTACCTAATCAAAGCCTAATCGAATTACCTAATCAAAGCTTGGCCACGCTACCTTGTGAGAATGCCTTCCGTGGGCCATTTTCGCCAATTTTTTCTTTTAGTGAAGAAGCCCGCCGAGTTCGGCCAAGGAAAGCAAAAACGGCTGAGTTTTGAAGAGACTGGGAGCAAGCAGTGTCACTTCTCCAGTCTTTTCACAAGTGCCTTCTAAAATGCAGACTTGGCAGCAGTGGGATTTGAACCCATACCCCCAAAGAGACTGGAGCCTTAATCCACACCCCCAAAGAGACTGGAGCCTTAATCCAGCGCCTTAGACCGCTCGGCCACGCTACCTTGTGAGCATACCTTCCGTGGGCCATTTTCACCAATTTTTTATTTTAGTGTCCCACTTCTCCATAGTTAAATCAGTTGAAATTCTTCATGCCTTGAAGGAGCTCCTCGACAGGTGGAAAGGCCTACTAAGTAGAGGGGGGACGCAGTTACACTCTTGGAGGCCCCCTTCCCTGCAGATTGCAATTCCATCTCTAATCAAACACAACTGAATTACCTAATCAAAGCCTTTGGGCCATACTCCAAAATGGCAGCCAGATGTGTCGCAGTTAAACTCAAAATCAAGAGGTAGCTGTCAGTTCACCAAAAACTCTCAGTCCTGCCGATCGACTGTCCTGCACAGAGCAGGATTGGGCACCCCTGTGTGCTATACATTATTATTATATTTAAATTAATTTTGTTTTTTGAAATTCATTTTTGTTTTTTTACACTCTTGGAGGCCCCCCTCCCTGCAAGTTATTGTTGTCTCTGATTCAAGAGGGTGCATATTTTCAGCTGCTTTTGCACCTTTTCAGAGGACACTTTAGGTGTCTGGCCCTCATTAATGAGAATGCCTTCTGTGGGCCATTTTCGCCATTTTTTTCTTTTAGTGTCTCACTTCTCCATAGTTAAATCAGTTGAAATTCTTCATGCTTTGAAGGAGTTCCTCGACAGGTGGAAAGGCCTACTAAGTAGAGGGGGGATGCAGTTACACTCTTGGAGGCCCCCCTCCCTGCAGATTGCAATTCCATCTCTAATCAAACACAACTGAATTACCTAATCAAAGCATTTGGGCCATACTCCAAAATGGCAGCCAGATGTGTCGCAGTTAAACTCAAAATCAAGAGGTAGCAGTCAGTTCACCAAAAACTCTCAGTCCTGCCGATCGACTGTCCTGCTATACATTATTATTATATTATTAAAATTCATTTTGGAAGTGTCATTATAATAATTGCATGTTATTGTTGTCTCTGATTCAAGAGGGTGCATATTTTCAGCTGCTTTTGCACCTTTTCAGAGCACACTTTAGGTGTCTGGCCCTCATTAAAACCTCTGCTGGCAGCAGTGGGATTCGAACCCACGCCCCCGAAGAGACTAAATCCAGCGCCTTAGACGCCTCGGCCACGCTTCTTTGGCCACTCTAGTGGGCCATTCTCTGGCCATTAAATTTCAGAAATAGAGAAATTGTTGGGTGTGGACCTTCATCGTCAGGCTCTGAAGCCCGCCGAGTTCGGCCAAGGAAAGCAAAATCTTGAGTTTTGAAGAGACTGGGAGCAAGCAGTGTCACTTCTCCAGTCTTTTCACAGGTGCCTTCTAAAATGCAGACTTGGCAGCGGTGGGATTTGAACCCACGCCCCCAAAGAGACTGGAGCCTTAATCCAGCGCCTTAGACCGCTCGGCCACGCTACCTTGTGAGAATGCCTTCCGTGGGCCATTTTCGCCATTTTTTTCTCTCATTAAAACCTCTGCTGGCAGCGGTGGGATTCGAACCCACGCCCCCGAAGAGACTGGAGCCTGGGGCCTAAATCCAGCGCCTTAGACCCCTCGGCAACGCTATCCCGGCTTGGCTACTCCAAAATGGCAGCCAGATGTGTCTCAGTTAAACTCAAAATAAAGAGGTAGTGTTGGAGAATTCTGTTACCCCTCCTCTATCTGATGCTCAAGTCTGAATGCTGTAATGCTGAGCAAAAGTAGGCCATAGGGCAATGTAGAGTTGGAAAAGTACCTAAAAACCCATGTAATGCATAGATGACGTTGGTGCAAGGTACAGGAAAGTACTAAAAAACATATATGATGTAATTTTTTAAAAAACTATACATGTGATACTCCCCCACCAATAGAAATAAGGCCTCGGAGCATGTGATCTTAATGGTGGCGTGATACCAAGGAGGAGCAATGTGTAAGAGATAACGGTACAAACACTAATTGGACACTGGCGATAAGAAAGATGTATAAAATCTATGTTTCAACCACTGTAAGATCAGATGATTCAGCTGACCATCTCACTTTGTTGAATTGCTCAATAAAGTTCTTCTTCTGAGACCTGGAACTTCGACTCTGAAAACTTTCTGAAGACTAACTCCTACTAGACTCTGAAAAACTACTGATCAGGACCAGAGACCAGCAATTAGCCACGACATAATTGGCGAGCCAGCCAGGAGCAGGCTTGGGGTCAGGAGATCATCGTGGTGTTGACGCTGACGGTGGCATTCACAAAACAAAGGCCGGCCAAAAATCAGGTAAGCAGTTTTTGCATATATTTTGTTTTGTGAATTGCCTCTGAGAAGCTGACAAGCTTGATGATTGCTCTGCAATTATAAAACCCCACTGCAAAAGAACCTAAAAAACAACTGAGAGATAAAAGATAAGAAGGCAGTCTGATTTCCAGGTCCAAAGAAGCTGCTGTATGTGTGTTTGTCTCAAAAAGCAAGAAGTGCATAGCGTGGAGATTGCGCTCATGAAGTAAGAGTACACTGTCTAGTAAAAGAATTGTTTAATTGGCGCCAGGCAGTGTAGGAAGTACACTGACCACCTGTTTGTTTGTCTGTCTGTCTTTTGTGAAAGAGAATAGGGGGTATTAAAATGTGCACAAAGTAAGGAAGGTAAAGTATAGATAAAGAACAAAAACATTTAAAATCCTTATAATAATTATTAGCTAAAGTTTTTTACATAAAAAGGTAAGAAAAGTTAAAAGAATTGAGTTAAAGAATGTAAAAGTATACACCAGAAGACTAAAATATAGAGAGAAGGGAGTTTTTGGCTCTCCCGGGCATTCTGCCAAGAGGTGCATTAACTAGTCATTAATCAGTGATAGTGCTGGGAAGCAGAGGACAGTGGAACCAATTAGTGAGAAATAGCAGCAGAAGCAGAAAAAAGTCCAGAATAAAGAATAAATAGAAAAAAGAAGTATAAAAATGTATTAGAAATTAATGGATAAAATAAAACTAACAAGTAAAAATCAAGTGAAAAACTGTGCTTACCAAAAAAACAAAGAACACTCCAAAGAATTGGTTTTGTCCACTATTTGGCCATTAGCCAGACTGCAAATACTGTGATCCAGATAGAGAAACCCAGCGTCTGTTGAAAGAGAATTAAGACTGAACATTGGGGCTTTCTACATACTTTTGATATTGAAGAAGGGATAGAAGTGTGTGAATAAAATTTTAAGCGCATGAATAGACGGATTGCAAATAAAGCAAAAAGATAAAGAGACGATAAACAGTCAGAAAAAGGTTTAAAGGAAAAAGTTTGAAGTCAAGGGAAAAACAAATGTGGGAGGGACTCAGTGAATACGGGAAAGAAAGGCATAGGAGAGCATTAGCTCACACCCTATGATATGACTGGTAAACAGCTCCCCCTGATGGAGGGCACTGTGAAGATCAAAGGCAACGTAACCCTCACAGATACGCAGGATGAGGAAGAAGAAAGAGAGGAGGAGGAAAGAGAAGACCACAGGAATACAGGTTATGACCACAAAATATTGGCAGATGCTGACATGTTTGAAGCATCATCTCCACTAAACAAGGGGCCATCAAGCCATGATGGAAGTCAAGGTAGCAGCTTGAATAGGAAACACCTTACTGAACGCAAGAACCCCACCCTGTCTAATCCATACCATTATGCAGCGAAAGCCCTGCAGAGTCTTGGGGAAAAACTGAACCAGGAAGTAGACACCAATCAGCTGTTCGAACAAGAATGTGATGAGCTGGAACAAGATATAAGGACAACAGAAGAACAAATCAATCACAGCTTTAAACGCTTACAGGAATCCCTGAAGAATGTCACGGGCTCAGAACAACACGAACCTCAAGAACACCAGAGACATCAGAACCGCCGAAAGCACAAGTCACGCTCACTCAGCCCAGCCAGACCTCGCAGGGAAGTCAAGAGTGTGACAGGGACCCTACTCCTTGAGGATATCTCGCCAGCTGCCCCACCAGCCACCCCATACAACCTAAGGGAACGGCACTAAAGAAACCAAGCATGTATAGGGGAGAAGAAGACTGGCATATGGAAAATCATAAGTTTTGCCCTATGATAAGTACATGCAAACAAGAGGAGGACCCACTGAAGGAAGAAACTGTGCAGTGCCCCATCCTAATTAAAGGTCAAAAGGGACAGTATGTGCCGTGGGCGGGGCAGGATCTGGAAGGACTGATAGCCCACCTACCTGATTTACATGAAGGAGCTGGCAAGTGGATCAGATCGCTGGAAGAAGAGACAATGGGCAAGATTTTGGCCCTTGGAGATGTTAAGGCCCTGCTGGCTAAATGCGTGGGAGGAGCTAGGACTAATGAGATCTTACAGGACGCAGGACTACATCAGGCGATTGATTCACCTAGAATGGACGCCAGACCACTGGACCAATGCACACCAGCGATATGGCAAGTGCTGAGAAAATATTATCAGACCCAAATGGACCCAAAATCACTGAAAGGAGAGCCAATAGGAGACGGAGAAAACCCAATCACCTATGTCCAGAAACAAGCAAGGAAGTGGAAGCAAGAATTGGAGAGAAACCCCGAACATGACCCAGTAATAACAGCACTGTTCAGAACTGCCATTGTGGAAGCCATGCCTGCACCAGTGAAAGCCAAGTTAGAAGATGTGGTGGGACTGACCTCAAAGTCACCTAAATAATTTAGTGACCATGTGGCTCATGCAGTAGAACAACACAGAAAAAATGAGCAGAAGCTGAAAAACCAAGAAAGAGATCTTCAAAGAAAACTAACCCAGTTGCAGCTGGATGAATCAATCAACAAAAAGAAGAAAGTGCAAGCTGCGGTGAAGGAGACAGACGACCCGACTGCCATGATGGCGGCTGTCAACATACCAAGTCAAGCTCCCCAGACTGTCCAGCAAGCACCAAACAACATGAATCAGAATGTGCCCGTCAACACAGGAAAACCACAACAACTGGCTGCACCAATTGTAATATACCTTCCTGAACATCAAGACAATAGAAATGGAACAATCCCAGGAAGAGGAAGAGGGAGACAATTTTACAACCAGCAAAGAAACCCTGACCAACCAAGCACCTGTTGGGGATGTAATCAGCCTGGACACACCAAGAGATTCTGCCCAGTTAACCCATGGCCCCAAGATGGGCCCCAGCTAAGACAGCCAGGGCGACAAGGAAATCAAAACCAGCAGTATCAGGTATCTGGCCCCGTCAACCCATGGCGTGGCCCGGACCAAGGATACTAGGGATGCCCAGAGAATCCTACGGGGAGGAGTCAGCTTCCAATGCTGTCATCAAATGCTGACCAAGAACCTATGCTGCGGGTTAAGATAGAGGACAAGATAACACCTATTATGCTTGATACAGGAGCAACATATACCTGCTTGAGCCCAACTTATGCCTCACACCTCCCCAGGTCTGGAAAATATGTAAAGACAGTAGGATTCTCGGGACTAACGCAGCTAATTCCAATGACAACTCCTGTCAGCATAAAAGTCAAAGACTCTGAAATTAAAATTCCTGTGCTAGTATCAGACCAAACACCAGTCAATCTGTTGGGAAGAGATGCAATATGCAAGCTAAATTTACAGATATGGTGCACTCCCCAAGGGATATATATAGATAGTGCAGGTATAAAACAGATGATAGTAATGAGTGAAATGGATCAACAGGAACCACAAGCTAATGTATTTTGGATTGGGAATTTAGATGAGGGACTAAGACAAACACTGGATAGATAGGAAAAGTATATAAAAGAACAATTCCTGAAACCAACCTCACCAGAAACTGAATATCACTCCTACAATGATATATGACCCCCTTAGGGATCCAGAACAGGAAAAAGAGTGGTTAGAGAAAACTGAGGGCCAGAAAGTGCATTTAAGATCACACCATATAATTATAGGACCAACAGGGGCAGCACTACAAATTGAAGACAGTGACTTCACCAGAACATGCTTTAGGGTTGATAATTCAGTCCCACATGTGACGTTGTGCGTCATTGAAGGATGTCGGGCAAAAGATCTAGGTCCAATGATGTTAAAAGCTAAGGAAAAACGGTGGGAAGCCACTGAGAACCCCTTTATTTTACAAACACCAGATAAAACACACCTAAAGATTCTATGTGTAACTAATATGATAGGTACCCCAAAACTGGTTGTAGAAACAGAACAACAACATGACTCAATCTCTAAAACGAAGGAATTAATGATAGAAATGGAAGAAAGGGTGGCCCTACAGTTATGGTCTAAGCATGACACAGATGTAGGACTAGTCAAGTCAGCAAACCCTGTGAGAATTGCTATTAAACCAGGAGTCCAGCTGCCTAGGAAACAGCAATACCCACTGAAACGCGAAGCAATAGAAGGCATAAGAAAAACAATTGAAGGGTTAATAGAGGCAGGAGTACTAATTGAGACCGCTAGCTATTGCAACACTCCAATTTTACCAGTAGAAAAAGCCAATAAATCTAAGTGGAGACTAGTGCATGACCTAAGGGCAGTGAATGAAGTAGTGGAAGACTGGCCAGCTGAGGTGCCAAACCCACATACGCTTTTGACAAATGTTCCACCTGCTGCTAACTATTTCACTGTGATTGATCTGTGCTCTGCATTTTTCAGCATTCCTCTAGCAGAAGAAAGCAGAAACCTTTTTTCCTTCACTAACCAAGGTAAACAATACACATACACGAGAATGCCCCAAGGATTTAAACACTCACCTCTTAAACACTCACGTTAAAACTTGATCTAGAAGACTTAAGACTGGATAGTACATTAATACAGTATGTGGATGATTTGTTGATCTGTTCAACAACGCTGGAACAGTGCCATCAGGACTCCATTAAAGTATTAACCAAATTAGCAGAAGGTGGCCATAAAGCCTCAAAAGAGAAATTGCAATACTACTTGCCTCAAGTAGAGTATCTGGGTCGATTAATTGCACATCAAACAAAGGCAATATCAACCAGCCAATTGGAAGGAATTAGTAAAGCACCCCAACCGCAAACTGTGGGTCAAATGATTTCATTTTTGGGAATGACTGGTTTTAGTGCTGATTGGATAGAAGATTATGCGATCAAAACAGCTCCATTGCGGACCATTATGAGACAGGCTGGTCACCAAAATCTTAGAGCACCATTGAAATGGGATCCTGATGCACTGATAGCATTCAGCTCATTCAAAAAAGAATTACAAACAGCCCCATTATTAACGATTCCAAATTATGACAGAACTTTCCATTTGTATGTAGCAGACAGAAAAGAGGGCTTTGCTTCTGCTGTCCTGATGTAGGAGACATGCAGTGGGCGGACGGAGCAACCCATTGCCTACTATAGCACCAAATTGGACAGTGTAGCCCAAGGCTACCCACCATGTTATCAACAAGGTCTAGCTGCAGTATACTTTGCTTTTGAGAAAGCCTCTGCTGTTACTATGGGCTATCCAGTCATCATCTATACCCATCATAAGATTGCTGAGTTATTGGAACAGGGACGTTTTGTTTTGACACAGGCCAGATGTTTGGCGTACTCCACATTGTTGACTTATCCTGATATAACAATCAAAAGATGTACCACAACAAACCCAGCTAACTTTGTCCCAGTAGAGGGGGAAGGAACACCTCATGAATGTGTTGCTGCCTCTCTAGCATTCACTCGTCTGAGACCAGATTTGGAATCAACACCAATTGTTGATGCAGACGTGTACTACTTTGTAGGGAGCTCATGCTTTAGAGATCACTCGGGTAATCATGCTGGTTTTGCTGTTGTACAACGAGATGGGGACAATTTTACTCCTGTGCTGACACAACGTTGTGAACAGCCTTGTTAAGCACAGTTGGCCGAACTAAAAGCCCTTACGGCAGCATGTCTGCTGGCCAAAAATAAAGCAGCCAACATTTATACGGATTCTGCATACGCCCATGGGGTATGCCATCTTTTCGGTGCAGTATGGAAACAAAGAGGATTCAAAAAGAGTGATGGAACCCCAATCCAACATGGGGACCAAATTACTGCATTGATTAATGCTATGATGTTTCCAGCCAAATTGGCCATCGTCAAATGCCAGGCTCACAAGAAAGGAAATGATTTTGTTATCAAAGGCAATAACGCCGCAGATAGCCAAGCAAAATTGGCTTCTGGGTGTCAATCTGCTGTAATGGCACCATCCGTTTTGATCCAGCCCCTTCCTACTATAGAAAGTATTGCCCAAATGCAGTCCAGAGCTACACCACCTGAAATACACTTATGGCAACAAAGGGGGGCGACTAGAGATGCTAATAATATCTGGAGGTCTCATGAAGGTTTTATGATAGCCCCCACCCCATTGCTTAATATTCTTATACCTGACGCCCACAGTTTTGACCACTGTGGAAGGGGGGACATTATGAGAAAGATAAAAAGACAAGGATTCTGGTCCCCATACTTACAAACAAGGGTAGATGAATTTCTGAGTGAATGTGAAATTTGCGCACAGAACAATGTAAGAAAAGGAACAACAACTCCAATAGGCTCTGTTCCAGTTCCAGAAGGACCCTTTAAGCATCTAGTAATGGATTATGTGGACATGATAAAAGCAGTAAGAGGAAAAAGGTACATGATGGTCATTATAGACAGATTCAGTAGATGGGTGGAAGCAGAACCATCAGCAGAGCAAGGAGCACAGACAGTTATAAAATTTCTGACGAGAGAGGTCATACCAAGATTTGGTATCCCATCCCAGATCAGTTCAGACAATGGGTCTGCTTTTATTCAAAGAACGGTAAAGGCAGTAATACAACAGTTGAGGATCAAGCAGAGACTGGGGTGTGTCTACCATCCTGAGTCACAGGGACTTGTGGAACGGGTCAATGGGACTATTAAGGCCAAAATCAACAAAATTTGTGCGGACACTAAACTTAATTGGGTAGATGCGTTGCCACTCGCACTGATGAGCTATCGAATGCAAACCAACAGGATCACTAATCTGACCCCCCATGAAATGTTGACTGGGAGACCAATGCCTGTGCCTCATTTGAGAGGACCTTATGACGGGCCACCGTTAGAACAGTTACAATTGGAATTAAGGACATATATGAGACAATTGACTGCTATACATGAAGCTATTCATTCACAGGAACAAAACAGGGGACCCAGAGAAGAGGAAGAAGTTCCCTGTCTGGTGGTACCTGGAGACCAGGTATACCTAAGAGTCTTTAGGAGAAGGTGGAATGAGCCACGAAGAGAAGGACCTTATACTGTAGTAAGAGCAACCCCCACAGCAGTACAGGTAGAGGGCAGCACAACCTGGTATCATTTGAATCATTGCACCCGAGTCCCAAGGCTGAGACCTAGAAGGCAAGAGGAGGAAATAGATAGTCAGGAAGGGAGTCAAGAGGAGATAGCTCAAGATGCCCCAGAAGAGCAGGGAACTGAAAGTGAAGATATTAACATTGATGAACCTCATTCTAGGGAGACTGAACACGCTGAGCCAAGGGATGAAATGCCGGAGCGGAATGATGGACAGCCTTCAGAGGACCTGGAGCCTGAAGGAGAGAGAGCTCCTAGTATTGGTCTTTCTGGTGATACACCTCATGCAGCAGCTTCCCCAGACACAATGCCTCCAGGCGAACAATCCCCTGGAGAAGGACCCTCTGCTGATGAACCATACAACTTTGTCACACTCAACCTCCAAGACATCGGCATCCCAGGAATCGACCTCCCAGAAAATGACTTCGCAGACATTGACCTCCCAGAAATTAATCCCCCAGACACTGAATTACCAGACCTCTCAAGCTTTGAGTGGGATAAGTCACGCTAACCTGACTCAACCAACACAAGGTAACAAAGCACGCAGACATAATGTAAAAAGATCCCTGCAGAAAGCTATGACTATTCATGAAGATTATACCCAAACTGAAGTTGATTTGGAAGTAGAACTACAAAAAGAAAAACTGTTGGATGATGCCTATCATAATGAATGGTATAAATGGGCAGTGTATACTGTAAGACAGGTAAAACAAGGCACATGTGTATTATGCTCACCCTCACCTTTGAAGAAGTTAAGAATAGTACCAAACCAATATGACTACATGCAGTGTGCCAGATTTAATTCACAATATTGTAACAGAACTGGACATGTAATTCCATACTGTCCAGCTGAGTGCCTGGCCATGTTAGGGAACCACTATTATCAAAGATTTTATAACCAGGAGGGTTGGGGAAGTGCATGCAAGGAGCTTGACGTAAGAATAGATAAAGCCAATTAGGAGACCCCACAAAATTACATTCTGGATAAAACATTGGAGTATGAATGTTTTAACAAAACTATGGGCTATCGAAATGTAGGAACCTTTCAAGGTAAATGTGCTATAATTTGGCACCTGGATTATGAGATGTACAACGAGACAAACGTATATAAATCCTCTAGCTCAATATATGCCACAGCAACAATAAATAAAAACATGTCTGTAACAGGTGCTCATGAAAACTGCGAGAATGCTACCTTATCCTTTCCCCTGATTGGACCACTTGAAAATCAAACTGAAGCAGTAGCTGATTTCTTTTGGCTATGTGGGGGTAAACGACTAAGAGCCACCCTAGTTGATTGGAAAGGACTCTGTGCCAGGGTGAGGCTAGCTCAAGGAATAGGAATTGTAAACTGGGATCTCAATGAGGAAGAAACGATAGAAAAGTTGAGTAGACATAAGCACAGAGCTAAGAGAGCTTATACCCCAGATCCCAATGTTAAAATTGATGCAATTGGACAGCCTAGAGGAATACCACATGAATTTAAGGCTAGGGATGAAATAAAGTCAGGGTTTGAATCATTTCTTCTATGGGTACCTGTTAATAAGAATACTGAATGTATAAATTACATATACTACAATCAGCAAAGATTTATTAATTATACGGATGATGCACTTGAGGCGCTAGGCCAACAATTAAAAGCCACCAGCAAAATGACATGGCAAAATAGGCAAGCCCTGAATTGGTTATTGGCAGATAAAGGAGGAGTATGTGTAATGTTTGGGACTGACTGCTGCACCTTTATTCCTAATAACACAGCCCCCGATGGAACTTTCACTAGGGCTATGAAGAAACTGAAGGCGCTAAGACAAGAGGCTGCTGAAAATGCGGGAAGGGACAGAAATATTGGATACTGGTTTGATTCTTTGTTTGGAGCCTGGAAAGAGTGGCTGATTAAGGTGGGGATAATAATAGTTGTGGTTGTTGTTGTTGCTCTTCTGCTGTTCTGTTGCGTTATACCTTTTCTCAGATCCATGTTGGCCACTGCAGCTGCTCAGTCAATGACCCGAGCCAAGCAGATGATCAATGTGTCGGTTAACCGAGACAGAGTTGACATTGGATGCAACTCAGGAGTCTATCCTATTGGACCAGGCCTGGATGAGTTAGATGAGTTCTAATGAAAAAAGGTAAAAGGACTGGGGGTACCTGTTAATTTTGTTATAAGGTTTTTGACTTTGTTTTTTGACAAGAGAGGGAGTTAGAAAACTCTGTCTTTCTTTTTGGGGGTAAAAATAGGAAGCTTGTTAGAACATGCATGGGTAGAGTAGGGAGTTAGTAAGATGGGCAGTTATGCATTTATTTTAAGGGCCCCCGTCCTGTATATCCTATACTTATAATCATGTTAAGATATGTTTTTATATAATCACACTGCTGTCACAAATTTTAATGCAAGACTGAAGGGAAATAGAAGGTTTAAAACAGAACATTACCCGTGATATGAGGTGATGTAATTGTATGCAAAAGAAATGAGAGTGTTTTTGTTATTTTTAGATCACTTTATCCACCTTTTTACATATATGGGCATATTACAGTAACAAAACGAAGAAGCCTTGACATTGTGTGCATTTAGACTACTGGAACTGTTGTATATAAGATGTAAAAGAGGAATTATTTGCAAGCGCGGTCATCTACTGTTGTTTCAACAAAGGGCAGACTCAACTGGTGGTTTAAAAACCCGCTGTCTGCTCCAACACCAGATAGCGCCCTAGGCACTGCCAGGGCACCTCTGGCAACGGTGTAGCAACCCAGATAGCGCCACGGGCCACCAGGAAGCGCCTGCATGGTTCCTCTGGCATCGTGGGACAATTGTAACTTCGAGACTATACACTGTATGATGAATACACGGAATGTTTGAAGCTGCTTTGTCCATATAGAGAATGATGGTTTGACAGGAAGGCGAGATCTTTTACTCCACTCCAGACAAATGGGGGTGGAGATGTTTGGTCTCACTCTTCCTCCAGGGTGTACCTCTGTGATAACAGGTCTATTGGTAGAATGACTGGATGGTCTAAATGTATCATATTGGTAGGATATGAAAGAGACCTGCTCATGGAGATACATCCTGGGAAAATTGAAGGTGGGACTAGAGTTAGTCCCAAAGGGGGGATGTGTTGGAGAATTCTGTTACCCCTCCTCTATCTGATGCTCAAGTCTGAATGCTGTAATGCTGAGCAACAGTAGGCCATAGGTAGGGTGACCAGACGTCCCGTTTTTCCCGGGAGAGTCCCGTATTTCAACTCTAATTTTAGTGTCCCGACTTATTATGAAAAAATCATGTTTTGTCCCGTATTTCATCGTTAATATATATTTTAGGTTTTTTATTTTATTTTATTTTTTCCTGAGTGATAGCGCGAGTACTCTTCGAAATAGCCTAATAATAAAACTAGCAAATCACCTCATATATTTTCCTCATAGAGAAAACATTTTCCATCCAATAAGAGAAGGCAGAAGGACAATTCCATCCAATCACAATTCACTCAATCAACTTGCATTTAGTGAAGGCGGAATCCGACGTCACAGTTAAGTGTATACGAGACGAGAGCAAACAGATAAGCTTGACTCAGCTGCAAAGATGTCAAAGAAGCGTACATGTACATTTAATGAGGATCTTCAAAAAGAGTTAAAATTTCTCAAAAGAGAGTCACTATCAGAGGCAAGTAAATTAAGATGCGACATTTGCGGGGCTCGCTTTTCCATTGCTCACGGAGGCCGAGCCGACATTACGCAGCATATGCACACAAATAAGCACATGGACGCTGCTAAAAGTAAGTGTGCTACTCCAAGTGTCAGCAAATTTTTTGTGAAGCAAAGTTGCGAATCTGATAAAGTGCATGCAAGTGAAGGACTTTTTGCATACCATTCTGTTATTCATGGCCATAGTTTTCGGTCAGCTGACTGCACTGCAAAATTGATCAAGAAATTGTATGATCCGAAATTTTCTTCTGCTCGCACTAAATCTGAGGCTATAATATGCAACGTTCTTGGTCCTTTGTCAGAGGAAGAAGTTCAGCATGATTTGGACAAGTGCTCCTGTGTCACATTAACTGTGGATGCATCCAACCACAAAGACATTAAATTGTTTCCTGTGCTTGTGCGATACTTCAAGCCACTAGAGGGTGTAAAGGTCAAGATAATTGAATGTTCATCACTGCCAGGTGAGACAACTGATTTGCAAACTGCCTACATTTCCCATGTCATTGAAAAACAAGGCCTTGATCAGAAAATAGTTGCACTTTGTGCTGATAACACTAACACAAACTTTG
Organism: Siphateles boraxobius; assembly: GCF_051911475.1. Taxonomy (NCBI): domain Eukaryota; kingdom Metazoa; phylum Chordata; class Actinopteri; order Cypriniformes; family Leuciscidae; genus Siphateles; species Siphateles boraxobius. The sequence goes on along the minus strand of NW_027508722.1, from coordinate 4,656,410 downwards.
GTGGTGTTAAAAGAGCTGGTAAAGGCAATATCTGGAGAAAGCTGCAAATGCAGCTAGGAAGGGATATTCTGGGCATTGGCTGTAATGCACACATCATCCACAATACCCTGCAAACAGCAGTGGATTGCTTACCAATTGATTTGGAGTGTTTTGCTGTGAAGGTATACAAATACTTTCATATCTATACAGTGCGCGTAAGGGAGCTCAAGGAGTTTTGTGACTTTGTACAGCTGGACTATCAAAAATTACTGCAGCATGGCAGCACACGTTTCCTCTCTCTTGGTCCAGCTCTTGAATGAATTCTGCACCTTTTTGATGGTCTACGTGCATACTTTCTTTCTCAAGAAAAGTGGCCAAAGTTTCTAAAAGACACATTCAGCAGCCCTTGCACAAAACTTTGGCTTGGATTTGCACTTAAGCAAACTGCAGCTTTCCATCGTGCACTGGCGACAGTAGAGCAAGAAAATATATCTGCCACAGAAGTGGCTTTGCACATTTATGATCTGAGAAATGTCTTGCAGGCCAGGCTGGAGGAATCATTCATTCCCTCTGACATCAAAACACAGTTAGACACCCTTGTTGAAGCTGGTGACATAAAAGCTGATGATTTTTATTGTGCAGTGAGAAGCTTTTACTCAGCATCAGTGCATTACCTTGACAATTGGAGCTGCTCACTGGAGAATACAAGAGAACTAGAGTGGGTCCTACTGAGAAGTGTTCCAGAATGGAGAGACATTCAGAGCAGCCTCAGCAAGTTCTACTCAAGAATACCTGCTCTCACATCAGTTGCCGAAACCATGCTCTTTGATGAGTGGGCCTGTGCTAAAAACATTGTCACTTGTCACATCACTGAGTGGAACAAAAACAAGGTGGCTGTGTCTGATAGATGGACAGACGTGTTTAGTGAGATGGGGAGCAAGTCACTCAACTTTGGAGTCTTATCTTTGGCTGTGGAGTTTGTTTTATGCCTGCCTGGTACATCTGCACCTGTGGAGCGTGTGTTCTCGTTAATGAATGCATCATGGACGGATGAAAAATCTCGACTGAGTGTAACAACAATGAAGGCAATGCTTTTCGTACGAATTAATTTCGGACTGGACTGCTCCGCATTTTATGATAAACTCTTAAAAGACAAGCGCACGCTGGCAAAAATTGGTTCCAGTGAAAAATACAAAACAAGAACCATCTTGTTCCCACTGATCTGCAATTTTATGTAAGTCTACATTTATTTTTTTACATAGCTAACAATATTATTAAGTGTAAATACTTGTATGTGTGCAGTAGGTGTTGTAGGTCTGTGGGTTCTGTGTCTGTCCCGTATTCCACTCTGAGAAATCTGGTCACCCTAGCCATAGGGCAATGTAGAGTTGGAAAAGTACCTTTAATGCATAGATGACGTTGGTGCAAGGTACAGAAAAGTACTAAAAAACATATATGATGTAATATTTTTTAAAAAACTATACATGTGATACTCCGCCACCAATAGAAATAAGGCCTCGGAGCATGTGATCTTAATGGTGGCGTGATACCAAGGAGGAGCAATGTGTAAGAGATAACGGTACAAACACTAATTGGACACTGGCGATAAGAAAGATGTATAAAATCTATGTTTCAACCACTGTAAGATCAGATGATTCAGCTGACCATCTCACTTTGTTGAATTGCTCAATAAAGTTCTTCTTCTGAGACCTGGAACTTCGACTCTGAAAACTTTTTGAAGACTAACTCCTACTAGACTCTGAAAAACTACTGATCAGGACCAGAGACCAGCAATTAGCCACGACAGCAGCTGTCAGTTCACCAAAAACTCTCAGTCCTGCCGATCGACTGTCCTGCACAGAGCAGGATTGGGCACCCCTGTGTGCTATACATTATTATTATATTTAAAATCATTTTGGAAGTGTCATTATAATAATTGCAAGTTATTGTTGTCTCTGATTCAAGAGGATGCATATTTTCAGCTGCTTTTGCACCTTTTCAGAGCACACTTTAGGTGTCTGGCCCTCATTAAAACCTCTGCTGGCAGCAGTGGGATTCGAACCCACGCCCCCGAAGAGACTAAATCCAGCGCCTTAGACGCCTCGGCCACGCTTCTTTGGCCACTCTAGTGGGCCATTCTCTGGCCATTAAATTTCAGAAATAGAGAAATTGTTGGGTGTGGACCTTCATCGTCAGGCTCTGAAGCCCGCCGAGTTCGGCCAAGGAAAGCAAAATCTTGAGTTTTGAAGAGACTGGGAGCAAGCAGTGTCACTTCTCCAGTCTTTTCACAGGTGCCTTCTAAAATGCAGACTTGGCAGCGGTGGGATTTGAACCCACGCCCCCAAAGAGACTGGAGCCTTAATCCAGCGCCTTAGACCGCTCGGCCACGCTACCTTGTGAGAATGCCTTCCGTGGGCCATTTTCGCCATTTTTTTCTTTTAGTGTCTCACTTCATAGTTAAATCAGTTGAAATTCTTCATGCCTTGAAGGAGCTCCTGGACAGGTGAAAATGCCTACTAAGTGAGGGGGGACGCAGTTACACTCTTGGAGGCCCCCCTCCCTGCAGATTGCAATTCCATCTCTAATCAAACACAACTGAATTACCTAATCAAAGCATTTGGGCCAAGAGACTGGAGCCATGGGGCCTAAATCCAGTACCTTAGACCCCTCGGCAACGCTACCCTGGCTTGGCTACTCCAAAATGGCAGCCAGATGTGTCGCAGTTAAACTCAAAATCAAGAGGTAGCTGTCAGTTCACCAAAAACTCTCAGTCCTGCCGATCGACTGTCCTGCACAGAGCAGGATTGGGCAACCCTGTGTGCTATACATTATTATTATATTTAAATTCATTTTGGAAGTGTCATTATAATAATTGCAAGTTATTGTTGTCTCTGATTTTAGAGGGTGCATATTTTCAGCTGCTTTTGCACCTTTTCAGAGCACACTTTAGGTGTCTGGCCCTCATTAAAACCTCTGCTGGCAGCAGTGGGATTTGAACCCACGCCCCCGAAGAGACTGGAGCCTAAATCCAGCGCCTTAGACCCCTCGGCCATGCTACCCCGGCTTGGTTACTCTAGTGGGCCATTTTCTGCTCATTAAATTTCAGAAATAGAGAAATTGTTGGGTGTGGACCTTCATCGTCAGGCTCTGAAGCCCGCCGAGTTCGGCCAAGGAAAGCAAAAACGGCTGAGTTTTGAAGAGACTGGGAGCAAGCAGTGTCACTTCTCCAGTCTTTTCACAATTGCCTTCTAAAATGAACACTTGGCAGCGGTGGGATTTGAACTCATGTCCCCGAAGAGACTGGAGCCTTACTCCAGCGCATTAGAGCGCTCGGCCACGCTACCTTGTGAGAATGCCTTCTGTGGGCCATTTTCGCCAATTTTTTCTATTAGTGTCTCACTTCTCCATAGTTAAATCAGTTGAAATTCTTCATGCTTTGAAGGAGCTCCTCGACAGGTGGAAAGGCCTACTAAGTAGAGGGGGGATGCAGTTACACTCTTGGAGGCCCCCCTCTCTGCAGATTGCAATTCCATCTCTAATCAAACACAACTGAATTACCTAATCAAAGCATTTGGGCCAAGAGACTTGAGCCTGGGGCCTAAATCCAGTGCCTTAGACCCCTCGGCAACGCTACCCCGGCTTGGCTACTCCAAAATGGCAGCCAGATGTGTCGCAGTTAAACTCAAAATCAAGAGGTAGCTGTCAGTTCACCAAAAACTCTCAGTCCTGCCGATCGACTGTCCTGCACAGAGCAGGATTGGGCACCCCTGTGTGCTATACATTATTATTATATTTAAAATTCTTTTTTGAAGTGTCATTATAATAATTGCAAGTTATTGTTGTCTCTGATTTTAGAGGGTGCATATTTCCAGCTGCTTTTGCACCTCTTCAGAGCACACTTTAGGTGTCTGGCCCTAATTAAAACCTCTGCTGGCAGCGGTGGGATTCGAACCCACGCCCCCGAAGAGACTGGAGCTTAAATCCAGCACCTTAGACCCCTCGGCCACGCTACCCCGGCTTGGCTGCTCTAGTAGGCCATTTTCTGGCCATTACATTTCAGAAATAGAGAAATTGTTGGGTTTGGACCTTCATCGTCATGCTCTGAAGCCCGCCGAGTTCGGCCAAGGAAAGCAAAAACGGCTGAGTTTTGAAGAGACTAGGAGCAAGCAGTGTCACTTCTCCAGTCTTTTCACAATTGCCTTCTAAAATGTAGACTTGGCAGTGGTGTGATTTGAACACACATCCCCGAAGAGACTGGAGCCTTAATCCAGCGCCTTAGAGCGCTCGGCCACGGTACCTTGTGAGAATGCCTTCTGTGGGCCATTTTCACCAATTTTTTCTTTTAGTGTCTCACTTCTCCATAGTTAAATCAGTTGAAATTCTTCATGCTTTGAAGGAGCTCCTCGACAGGTGGAAAGGTCTACTAAGTAGAGGGGGGATGCAGTTACACTCTTGGAGGCCCCCCTCCCTGCAGATTGCAATTCCATCTCTAATCAAACACAACTGAATTACCTAATCAAAGCATTTGGGCCATAGTCCAAAATGGCAGCCAGATGTGTCGCAGTTAAACTCAAAATCAAGAGGTAGCTGTCAGTTCACCAAAAACTCTCAGTCCTGCCGATCGACTGTCCTGCTATACATTATTATTATATTTAAATTCATTTTGGAAGTGTCATTATAATAATTGCAAGTTATTGTTGTCTCTGATTCAAGAGGGTGCATATTTTCAGCTGCTTTTGCACCTTTTCAGAGCACACTTTAGGTGTCGGGCCCTCATTAAAACCTCTGCTGGCAGCAGTGGGATTCGGACCCACGCCCCCGAAGAGACTGGAGCCTGGGGCCTAAATCCAGCGCCTTAGACCCCTCGGCAACGCTACCCTGGCTTGGCTACTCCAAAATGGCAGCCAGATGTGTCGCAGTTAAACTCAAAATCAAGAGGTAGCTGTCAGTTCACCAACAAGTCTCATTCCTGCCGATCGACTGTCCTGCACAGAGCAGGATTGGGCACCCCTGTGTGCTATACATTATTATTATATATAAAAATCATTTTTGAAGTGTCATTATAATAATTGCAAGTTATTGTTGTCTCTGATTTTAGAGCGTGCATATTTTCAGCCGCTTTTGCACCTTTTCAGAGCACACTTTAGGTGTCTGGCCCTCATTAACACCTCTGCTGGCAGCGGTGGGATTCGAAACGACGCCCCCGAAGAGACTGGAGCCTAATTCCAGCGCCTTAGACCCCTCAGCCACGCTACCCCGGTTTGGCCACTCTAGTGGGCCATTCTCTGGCCATTAAATTTCAGAAATAGAGAAATTGTTGGGTATGGACCTTCATCGTCAGGCTCTGAAGCCCGCCGAGTTCGGCCAAGGAAAGCAAAAACGGCTGAGTTTTGAAGAGACTGGGAGCAAGCAGTGTCACTTCTCCAGTCTTTTCACAGGTGCCTTCTAAAATGCATTCTTGGCAGCGGTGGGATTTGAACCCATGCCCCCGAAGAGACTGGAGCCTTAATCCAGCGCCTTAGACCGCTCGATCACACTACCTTGTAAGAATGCCTTCTGTGGGCCATTTTCGCCAATTTTTTCTTTTAGTGTCTCACTTCTCCATAGTTAAATCAGTTGAAATTCTTCATACCTTGAAGGAGCTCCTCGACAGGTGGAAAGGCCTACTAAGTAGAGGGGGGACGCAGTTACACTCTTGGAGGCCCCCCTCCCTGAAGATTGCAATACCATTTTTAATCAAACACAACTGAATTACCTAATCAAAGCCTTTGGGCCATACTCCAAAATGGCAGCCAGATGTGTCGCAGTTCAACTCAAAATCAAGAGGTAGCTGTCAGTTCACCAAAAACTCCCAATGAGTCAAATTTGCAAACTCCATTATTAAAGACCAGGGGTGCCCAGTCCTGCCGATAGACTGTACTGCACAGAGTAGGATTGGGCACCCCTGTGTGCTATACATTATTATTAGGGGCCAAGCCCCGAAGGGGCTGAGCCACCTATTGTATCTGTTAGTTAGGGGCCAAGCCCCGAAGGGGCTGAGCCACTTATTGTATCTGTTAGTTAGGGGCCAAGCCCCGAAGGGCAAGGCACCTATTGTATCTGTTAGTTTTCTTATTATTATTACTATTAGGGGCCAAGCCCGAAGGGCAAGGCACCTATTGTATCTATTAGTTTTCTTATTATTATTATTATTATTGTTATTATTTTTATTATTATTATTATTATTATTATTATTCCGCAAATGGGAGTCTATGGCAGCCCTATGAACCGTAAGTAGGAAAATGATGAAATTTGGCACACTTGTAGTGATGCTAATGAATAGTAATTGGACCAATTTTTGACCCTCTAGAACCAACTCTATAGCGCCACCACCAGTTCTACAATTTAACATCGAAATGGTTATAACTTTTGAACCCTTTGATCTAGAGACATGAAACTTAGTCTACCTGATTCCACTCATCATGCTGATCACAACCAATCCCTTATATTAAGACCCCGCCCATTACAGTAGTGGCCATTTTGAAATGTACAGTATTCAGTTTTTTCGCTACTCCTCCTTCAAATTTTGTCCAATTTTGTCCAAACATGTGCTCAAATAATCTTCGGACTGAGCCGCATAAAAGTACTTTTCCCGATTTTTTTTATTAATCTTTGTTCAAAAGTTATGGTGTTGCAAACTTAACGAGGTCCACCCAAAATTGGCTAAGAGGCTGTATCTCGGCCAAAGTTTGATCAATCGAAACGAAAATTGGTACACTTCATCGTAAGCATGTGTTGAGGTTCCATGCCAACGTTGGGAACAGCGCCACCTACGGGTGATGAGATATGCAAAATTGCTATTTTGGACAATAACTTTTGAACACATTGTCAGAAAATCATAATTGTGGTATCTATGGATTCCTTGCGTCATGCCGAATCCGTGGATATCAATTTTGCCATGGTGGGATGTACCCCGTGTCCGCCATTTTGAATTTTGTCATAATTTGCAATATCTTTTGAACTATTTGAAATTTCTTCACCAAATTTGGTATGGATCACCATTAGCATGGCCCGGAGGGACCTGAGAAGTTTGATCACAGCGCCACCTAGTGTTCCAGAGATATCAGTGTTTTTTTTAAAAAAACGCTTATAACTTTTGCTAACATTGCTTGAAATTTGATTTCTTTATGTCAATATATTCCTTGGGTTATATCAATTTCAACGATATCTCATATGTTATTTTTCAACAATGTGACTGGTCGCCATATTGGAGCGAATGTAAAACAGTTTTTTCGCTACTTCTCCTTCAGAATTTGTCCAAAATTGTCCAAAATTTGCTCAAAGGATCTTTGGACCGAGCCGCATAGAAGTACTGTTCCCGATTTTTTTGCTATACTGGAAATAAAAAGTTATGATGTCGCAAATTTAACAAGATCGACCCAACATTGGTTCACAGGCTGTAACTTGTGAACAGTTTGTCACAAAATCATAAAATTGGTGTCTATCGATTCCTTGTGTCATGTCAAATCCGAGGATATCTATTTTGCCAGGATTGGATGTACCACGTCATAAGCTAAATTAGCATTAAGCTAGCTTAGCATGCTAATCTGGTTAACGAGCCATGGAACTTTTTTGTGAACTCATTCTCACACTGAAACCTCTAATCAGCAGGCTGGTGAACATGCTTGAGTGATTAGCTCAACGTGTTACACCACGGATCCCAATGCTCAGCGTTGTGGGTTCGCAACTCAGTGTGACATGTGCCCAGACCGCATGAGGTACTGTGGCAGGAAAAGATGCAGAAGTTGCATCTGTTCCAGGCATTGTGCCTAAGAATGGTCTCATCTGAAGCTATCACATACAACATGCAGTGCTTTTATGTAAAATTAATTGTTCTTCTTCACCCAGAATGGTTGTCAGTGGCAGCCCTTTGAACCACAAGTAGGAAAATTATGAAATTTGACAAACTTTTAGTGATGGTCATGAATACCAATTTGACCAAATTTTGAGTCTCTAGAACCAACTCTATAGCGCCACCACCAGTTCAAAAATTCAACATTAAAATGGTTATAACTTTTGAACCCTTAGATCTTGAAAAATTAAACTTAATGCAGATATGCAAAGTCTTTATTTTGAGTTCATTCTCTTTTTAACTACTGAACCTTAGCAGCTGGATGAACTCATTTCTTCTGTGAGGTAAGAAGTTAATAAGTAAGAATACTTTGGTTATTAAAGTTTATTTTAAAGTTTTGAAAGCAAAGTATTTTTAAGTACTTTTTGAACCCATGGAACCATTGAAGGCTTGGCCCCGTAAGGCTGCTTGCAGCTTTAATTATTATTATTATTATTATTCCGCAAATGGGAGTCTATGGCAGCCCTATTAACCGTAAGTAGGAAAATGATGAAATTTGGCACACTTGTAGTGATGCTCATGAATACCAATTTGACCAAATTTTGACCCTCTAGGACCAACTCTATAGCGCCACCACCAGTTCAAAAATTAAACATTAAAATGGTTATAACTTTTGAACCCTTAGATCTTGAAAAATTAAACTTAATACACCTGAATCCACTCATTATGATGATTGCAATCAATATCGTACATTAAGACTCCGCCCATTACAGTAGTGGCCATTTTGAAAAGTACAGTAATCAGTTTTTTTGCTACTCCTCCTTCAAATTTTGTCCAATTTTGTCCAAACACTTGCTCAAATGATCTTTGGACTGAGCTGCACAGAAATGACTCAACAGAATTTCATGCCATACTGGTTAAAAAAAAAGTCATGATGTTGCAAACTTAACGAGGTTGACCCAAAATTGGTTCAGAGGCTGTATCTCAGCCAAAGTTTAATCAATCGAAACGGAAATTGGTACGCTTCATCGAAACCATGATCTGAGTGTCCATGCCAAAGTTGGGAACAGCGCCACCTACAGGTCATGAGATCTGGTAAAAATGGCTATTTTGGCCAATAACTTTTGCACAGTTTGTCAGAAAATCATAAATGTGGTATCAATGCATTCCTTGTGTCATGTTGAATCCGCAAATACTGATTATTACAGATACCAAAATTTAGTATGGATCATCAACACCATGTCCTGAAGGTACATGAGAAGTTTGAACAGAGCGCCACCTAGTTTTCCAGAAATATACGTTTTTTTTTGCCAAAACGCTTAAAACTTTTGAAATCATAGTTAAAAATTTGATTGCTTTATGTCATTATATTTGTTGGTTTATGCACTTGAACTATGGACCTTCTGCATCTTAGCAAAAACACAACTTCACCGTGGCGCAATGAGATGAGTGACAGGCTTCTGACACAGAGATAGTGGGTTTGAGCCCCATGTTATACAACTTTAGATTATTGTGTAATTTGGAGCCAATTGCTGCAGTTCTACCTTCAACAACTTAAGTCTCTGTAAAATTAAGCAAACCACAGTGTATGAGTATAAAGCAAATGCTGAGTAAAGCAAGAGGCTATAACTTTGAAGATTGTTTAATCAAATCCAATGTGTAGCAATCGTTAAAACATGTGAATTGTGCAATGTTCAAAAGATTCCTAGTAAAATAATAGATTAAAAAGTTGGCCGAGATAACGTTTAAGCTGGCTTGTGAAAGTTTGGACCTGAAAGTTTGAAGAAGGTTGAAGTAGTTTGAAGTTTAAAGTAGTTTTCAGGATTGTAATTCCATTGAAATGGTGGTAGTGTTTTTTTTTTTTTTTTTTTTTTTTAATGAATGGCAAATATTGATTTAAGTCATATTTTCTAAAGCTATTGAAATTAGGTTAATTTTGTCCATTATGTTCTGAAATGCTACTGATTTATTTATTTTTATGGCAAAGCTTTGTTAAATGTTGTTTCATGTCGTTTTTTTTCTTCAATTTTATTAAAGCAAATGTGTCAATTCTTGGAATATGTGACCTTTATTGCATGGGCTTATCTTACATTTGGAAAGTTGCGTGCATTCTTCTAGCCATTCTTAACTAGGCACTAAGTTTAGTTTCACAAACCATACTGGGAAAAGCAAGTAGTGTAACCATAAGTGTCATTGTGAATAACTAAAGAAACGGTTAGTATTCTTTTCTATATAGATTTAAATATGCAACAATAGTGCTTTAAAATCACTTCTTAAAAGGCCCACTCTAATTTGCTTACTTTATCCAATGTGCTCAAAGGTATTTAAACTAAAAATAACTTATTTTTAATTCACATTTTTATCACCTCCCACAATATTGTTTCTAGGCAGCATTAAAAAAACATAATTGTACAAGACATTATCAAAGGTGACTGTCAAAGTAATGTACTTATAGCAAAAATATAGGTTAAAGTTGCATACGGCAGTTAACCCATGTAATTCCAATTTCTTTTCCCTGAGATAACATGTATGAATTTATAAGGATATTAAACAATCTTTATCAATTACGTCAAAAAAATATATCAAAGTCCATACAAAAAACTTGATTATTCGTCAGGTCACAATTGTGACCATTAGCAGAACAAAGAGAGGCTAGGTATATGGTGTTAATGGATTTATAAACTGACAAACTTCTACAGTTTAAAGACCAGGTTCAATAATTGTTTTAAGCTTTAGTTAATAGTGTTGTATTACATTAAAGGCACACTATGCAACATTTCCATTTGTGAAACAGTGACCCCAGGAGTCGCTGTGGAGTACTTGTATTTTTTCTGAGCATTAACTTCCACAGATTAATTGTTCACCACAAGACAAGTTATATGTACTAACAAAGTTAATAGGGTCAATTTTGATTTCATGTCAACTTTAAAACAGAGTTGGCATCATCTCTTCACAGAAGTTAGTATCATCTGAAATCCTCATACAAGGCTGGATCCAAATTGGAGATGACATAATATCTAATATGCCCATGACAATTTAGAAACTGAAAATAGAACATAAAAATATGTATTAGATCTAATAGAACAAAATGACAAAATTATAAAATGCATTGCGTGAATTCTTGTTTAAAGAGATGTGTTTAATCTACAATTAAACTAGGACTGTTTGTCAGAATAGTGAACATTATCAGGAAACCTGTTCCAGACTTTAGGACAAAACATTCTCTCCTTTAGTGCAGTTCAATATCCTAAGTAGTACCAAAAGTCCAGAATTGTAAGATTCCTACAAGAACCTGTTAATCTTAACAAATAGAGATGAGGAACATCAGTACAAAATCAGTTAAATACACTAAATCTAAACCATTTAGAACCTTTAGATGATGACAAAACTTCGTAATCAATACAGAACTTAAGTAATAATTGTAAAAATGAAAATATGTTGTAATATAATATTTTATTAATCTATACACTGCATCTTGGACTAACTTTATTTATTAAAGGTGCAGGACAACCACCTAACAGTGAATCACAATAATATAAACTAAACTCATTAAACATAACATGCTGTCCATTTAAATACTAAATCTTCATTTTCAGTTGATTCTCATTTGAACTATGGAACTTCTACATCTATGGAAACACATGTCTTCCCAGGGGCTCAATGAGATGAGTGACAGGCATATGACCCAGAGAGTGTGGGTTCAAGTCCTTTGTCTTACAACTTTATAAAGTTGTGTCATTTCAATTCCTTTATCATACTGAAAAGCATTGTACTATTCTGTCTTCCTATTAAATATAACGTGGGTTTCATTTATATGCAAAGTCTTTATTTTGAGTTCATTCTCTTTTTAACTACTGAACCTTAGCAGCTGGATGAACTCATTTCTTCTGTGAGGTAAGAAGTTAATAAGTAAGAATACTTTGGTTATTAAAGTTTATTTTAAAGTTTTGAAAGCAAAGTATTTTTAAGTACTTTTTGAACCCATGGAACCATTGAAGGCTTGGCCCCGTAAGGCTGCTTGCAGCTTTAATTATTATTATTATTATTATTCCGCAAATGGAGTCTATGGCAGCCCTATGAACCGTAAGTAGGAAAATGATGAAATTTGGCACACTTGTAGTGATGCTAATGAATAGTAATTGGACCAATTTTTGACCCTCTAGGACCAACTCTATAGCGCCACCACCAGTTCAAAAATTCAATATTGAAATGGTTATAACTGTTGAACCCTTTGATCTAGAGACATGCAACTTAGTCCACCTGATTCCACTCATCATGCTGATCACAACCAACCCCTTACATTAAGACCCCGCCCATTACAGTAGTGGCCATTTTGAAATGTACAGTATTCAGTTTTTTTGCTACTCCTCCTTCAAATTTTGTCCAATTTTGTCCAAACATATGCTCAAATGATCTTCGGACTGAGCCGCATAAAAGTACTGTTCTCGATTTTTTTTATTCATCTTTGTTCAAAAGTTATAGTGTTGCAAACTTAACAAGGTCCACCCTAAAATTGGCTAAGAGGCTGTATCTCGGCCAAAGTTTGATCAATCGAAACGAAAATTGGTACACTTCATCGGAAGCATGTGTTGAGGTTCCATGCCAAAGTTGGGAACAGCGCCACCTACGGGTGATGAGATATGCAAAATTGCTATTTTGGACAATAACTTTTGAACACTTTGTCAGAAAATCATAATTGTGGTATCTATGGATTCCTTGCGTCATGACGAATCCGTGGATATCAATTTTGCCATGGTGGGATGTACCCCGTGTCCGCCATTTTGAATTTTGTCATAATTTGCAATATCTTTTAAACTATTTGAAATTTCTTCACCAAATTTGGTATGGATCACCATTAGCATGGCCCGGAGGTACCTGAGAAGTTTGATCACAGCGCCACCTAGTGTTCCAGAGATATCATTGTTTTTTGAAAAAACGCTTATAACTTTTGCTAACATTGCTTGAAATTTGATTTCTTTATGTCAATATATTCCTTGGGTTATGTCAATTTCAACGATATCTCATATGTTATTTTTCAACAATGTGACTGGTCGCCATATTGGAGCGAATGTAAAACAGTTTTTTCGCTACTCCTCCTTCAGAATTTGTCCAAAATTGTCCAAAATTTGCTCAAATTATCTTTAGACCAAGCCGCATAGAAGTACTGTTCCCGATTTTTTTGCTATACTTGAAAAAAAAAGTTATGATGTCGCAAATTTAACAAGGTCGACCCAACATTGGTTCACAGGCTGTAACTTGTGAACAGTTTGTCACAAAATCATAAAATTGGTGTCTATCGATTCCTTGTGTCATGTCGAATCCGAGGATATCTATTTTGCCAGGATTGGATGTACCACGTCATAAGCTAAATTAGTATTAAGCTAGCTTAGCATGCTAATCTGGTTAACGAGTCATGAAACTTTTTTGTGAACTCATTCTCACACTGAAACCTCTAATCAGCAGGCTGGTGAACATGCTTGAGTGATTAGCTCAGCGTGTTACACCACGTATCCCGATGCTCAGCGTCGTGGGTTCGCAACTCAGTGTGACACGTGCCCAGACCGCATGAGGTACTGTGGCAGGAAAAGATGCAGAAGTTGCATCTTTTCCAGGCATTGTGCCTAAGAATGGTCTCATCTGAAGCTATCACATACAACATGCAGTGGTTTTATGTAAAATTAATTGTTCTTCTTCACCCAGAATGGTTGTCAGTGGCAGCCCTATGAACCACAAGTAGGAAAATTATGAAATTTGACAAACTTTTAGTGATGGTCATGAATACCAATTTGACCAAATTTTGAGTCTCTAGAACCAACTCTATAGCGCCACCACCAGTTCAAAAATTCAACATTAAAATGGTTATAACTTTTGAACCCTTAGATCTTGAAAAATTAAACTTAATACACCTGAATCCACTCATTATGATGATTGCAATCAATATTGTACATCAAGACTCCGCCCATTACAGTAGTGGCCATTTTGAAAAGTACAGTAATCAGTTTTTTTGCTACTCCTCCTTCAAATTTTGTCCAATTTTGTCCAAACACTTGCTCAAATGTTCTTTGGACTGAGCTGCACAGAAATGACTCAACAGAATTTCATGCCATACTGGTTAAAAAAAAAGTCATGATGTTGCAAACTTAACGAGGTTGACCCAAAATTGGTTCAGAGGCTGTATCTCAGCCAAAGTTTAATCAATCGAAACGGAAATTGGTACGCTTCATCGAAACCATGATCTGAGTGTCCATGCCAAAGTTGGGAACAGCGCCACCTACAGGTCATGAGATCTGGTAAAAATGGCTATTTTGGCCAATAACTTTTGAACAGTTTGTCAGAAAAGCATAAATGTGGTATCAATGCATTCCTTGTGTCATGTTGAATCCGCAGATACCGATTTTTACAGATACCAAAATTTAGAATGGATCATCAACACCATGTCCTGAAGGTACATGAGAAGTTTGAACAGAGCTAGTTTTCCAGAAATATACGTTTTTTTTTTTTTTGCCAAAACGCTTAAATCTTTTGAAATCATAGTTAAAAATTTGATTGCTTTATGTCATTATATTTGTTGGTTTATGCACTTGAACTATGGGCCTTCTGCATCTTAGCAAAAGCACAACTTCACAGTGGCGCAATGAGATGAGTGACAGGCTTCTGATACAGAGATAATGGGTTTGAGCCACATTTAATATACAACTTTAGATGATTGTGTAATTTGGAGCCAATTGCTGCAGTTCTACCTTCAACAACTTAAGTCTCTGTAAAATTAAGCAAACCACAGTGTATGAGTATGAAGCAAATGCTCAGTAAAGCAAGAGCCTATAACTTTGAAGATTGTTTAATCAAATCCAATGTGTAGCAATCGTTAAAACATGTGAATTGTGCAATGTTCAAAAGATTCCTAGTAAAATAATGGATTAAAAAGTTGGCCGAGATCAGAATGGAATCAGAATGAATGAATCAGAATGAATCAGAATGGGGGGTTTTAATCGCCTTGAATATTTACAGACAAGGAATTTACTTTGGCAGGAGGTGCATACATATAACATACAACATATAAGGTACATGCTATAATAACACCACAAATGTGCCCACATGGGGTATCCAATAAAGCAATGGTGCAAATATGCCAAAGTGCAACAATAGCAATAAGTTCAAGTTTAAAGCCAGTGTCACTGAGAGCTCAAGGCCTTGTTAAGGAGACCAGTAGCAGAAGGGAAAAAACTGTTCTTATGACGTGAGTGTCATGTATTTGTCTCTTGTTTTGTGTGCAAACACATGGCCGGTTGTTTTGGGCTATGTGTTGGCATTGTCTTGTGTTTTACCTCGTTTCCTTGTTAATGTTGTATCAGTGTCACCTGTGATTGTGATCATGTGTCCTTACCACGCCCCTTGTTCCCTCGTTAGTATTGATGTTCATCAGTGTCACCTGTACCTTTTGTGATGTGTTCTATGTAAGCTCCCGGTGTTTGTTCCTCAGTGCTGGTTCGTCTTGTTAACATTCGGTTCTGTGAGTATTGTGATCTGTCTGTGAAAGTTCCAGTTTCTATTTATGGTCAAGTCTAGTTATTGTCTGAGTTACTGTTTGTTTGCCCCATCGTGGGTCTTTGTTTTCCGTTTATAAATAAACCGTGTTTTGTGAAAGTACTGTCTGCGCTTGGGTTCTATTTAGCGTAACGTGACAGAACGAACCAGCCAATTTGAACCCAGCAGACAGTCGACTATGTCTTGTTCCGCCAGTAGCCAGTTGGGTGACCAGGAGCGATGGTGGCAGTCGACCATCGAGGACATGAGGAGGGGCAAGATTCCGTTTCCTCCCCAGGGAGAGAGATCCCTGGAGAGATATGCCCAGGGCCTAGAGGAGAAGAGAAATTTTACGCCGGAGGTCCTCCTAAACTCCTATTTCATCGCGGGGCTCAATGTACCACCTCCGCTGGCTGAACGGCAGGGGCTGATCCGACGCCCATTTCGAGAGGTGGTGGACCATGTGCGTCAAAAGGAGCAGCAGGACCCCACAATGGCGTTGTCAGCTTCTGCATTACCAGCGATCCCGGAGAGTCGCGTCCTAGCCACGAAAACGCTTGGCGCCCACGTTCTCGCTGCTTCGACGTTGGCGGGGGGTCCTTCAGCCTTGGCTGCGGGGATCACAGTACCGATCCTAGGTCCGGCTATGGCTTCTGCACCGCGGTCAAAGAGGAGGAGGAAGAGATCGTCGGGTTTGCCGTCTCAGTTCCTTTCCGGCTCCGTCCCGATTCTTCAGGTTGCTTCTGTCAGTCTGGTCCACGCTGAGGCAGATGGGGGAGTGACCAAGTCCAGCCCTGTCCCAGCTGTGGAGTCTAGTTCTGTCCACGCTGTGGTAGATGGGAGAGTGACCAAGTCCAGCCCTGTCCCAGCTGTGGAGTCTAGTTCGGTCCATGCTGAGTCGTCTGTGGCACCCCCTGTCCCAGTTCCGTTGCGAGTTGCAACGCCCCCAGTTTTGGGTTCTGTATCGTCTCCTCTGCTTGCTGCCACAACATCTGTTGTTTCCCCGATTACCCCTGTTTCTGTTGTGCCCCGACCTGTCCCCCCCAAGACTGTACCTCATGTGTCTCCACCCAGAACTGTCCGGTTTTCGTGTCCTCAATCAGTGCCCATGTCCAGTGAATTTAGGACTTTTGTTCCACCCACCCACCCTGGACCTCCACCTACGAACTCTTTTGTTCCCCCACCCCCCCTCCCTCATGTGTTATTTTTATTGTGTCATCCCGATCCTACTGTTATGTTTTCGTGTTTGCCACTGTTAATGGTTGTTATGTTTTGTTGGTTTATGTCTAGTTTACAGTCGGTTATGTCCCATGTGGAGCGGCTGGTAGCCGCTCCGTAAGGAGGAGGTTATGTCATGTATTTGTCTCTTGTTTTGTGTGCAAACACATGGCCGGTTGTTTTGGGCTATGTGTTGGCATTGTCTTGTGTTTTACCTCGTTTCCTTGTTAATGTTGTATCAGTGTCACCTGTGATTGTGATCATGTGTCCTTACCACGCCCCTTGTTCCCTCGTTAGTATTGATGTTCATCAGTGTCACCTGTACCTTTTGTGATGTGTTCTATGTAAGCTCCCGGTGTTTGTTCCTCAGTGCTGGTTCGTCTTGTTAACATTCGGTTCTGTGAGTATTGTGATCTGTCTGTGAAAGTTCCAGTTTCTATTTATGGTCAAGTCTAGTTATTGTCTGAGTTACTGTTTGTTTGCCCCATCGTGGGTCTTTGTTTTCCGTTTATAAATAAACCGTGTTTTGTGAAAGTACTGTCTGCGCTTGGGTTCTATTTAGCGTAACGTGACAGTGAGGTGCTGGTCTTGACGGACCGCAGCCTTCTGCCAGAGGGGAGTAGCTGAAACAGGGAATTACCAGGATGGGAGGGATCTGCCACAATCTTCTTCGCCCGTTTCAGCGCCCTTGAGGAGTACAAGTCCTCGAGGGAAGGCAGATTTCAACCAATCACCTTCTCCGCAGTGCGGATGATACGCTGCAGTCTGCTCTTATCCTTGGCCGTGGCAGCAGCATGCCATGTGGTGATGGAGGAGGTAAGAATGGACTCTATGATGGCTGTATAAAAGTGAACCATCATTGTCTTCGGGAGCTTGAATTTCTTCAGTTGCCGTAGGAAATACATCCGCTGAAGTGCTTTCTTGGCGAGGGAGCTGATGTTCAGTTCCCACTTTAGGTTCTGGGAGAGGATAGTGCCCAGGAAACAGAAGGACTCCACAATGTTTACTGGGGAGTCACACAGGTTGATGGGAGTAGGTGGGGCTGTACTCCTTCTAAAGTCCACTACCATCTCCACTGTCTTTAGAGCATTGAGCTCTAAATTGTTCTGACTACACCAGGACACCAGGTTGTCAACTTCCCACCTGTAGTCAGACTCATCCCCATCAGAGATGAGCCCAATGAGGGTGGTGTCATCCGCAAACTTCAAGAGTTTGACGGATGGGTGACTGGAGGTGCAGCTGTTGGTGTATAGGGAGAAAAGCTGAGGAGAAAGGACGCAGCCCTGAGGGGAGCCGGTGCTGATAAACTGGGGGTCAGAGACTTGTGACCCCAGCTTAACGCACTGCTTCCTGTCAGACAGAAAGTCCGTAATCCACCTACAGGTAGAATCCGGTATATTGAGCTTGGTGAGCTTGTCCTGTAACAGGGCAGGGATGATGTTATTAAAGGCGGAACTGAAGTCCACAAACAAGATCCTGGCATAGGTTGCCGGAAAGTCCAGGTGCTGGAGGGTGAAGTGCAGAGCCATGTTGATTGCGTCATCCACAGACCTATTGGCTCTGTAGGCAAACTGCAGGGGATCCAGGAGAGAGTCTGTGATAGATTTGAGGTGGGCCAGCACCAACCGCTCAAAGGACTTCATTACCACCGAGGTCAAGGCGACGGGTCTGTAGTCATTATGTCCTATAGGCCTTGGCTTTTTGGGCACAGGGATAATGGTGGAGGACTTAAGACAAGCTGGTACATGGCATGTCTCCAGAGAGGTGTTGAAGATGGTGGTAAACACAGGAGACAGCTGGTCCGCACAGTGCTTAAGGGTGGCTGGAGAGATGGAGTCTGGCCCGGCTGATTTTCGTGGGTTCTGCTTCTTGAAGAGTCTGTTTACTTCACCCTCTTGAATGAAGAGAGCCAACGCTGTGGTATGGGGAGGGAGCTCTGGTGAAGAGGGGTGTAGAACAGGACTGCCCAATTGCCTGTCGAATCTACAGTAAAATACATTCAGGTCGTTAGCCAAGCGAGAGTCATTAGTGGTGTGGGGGGCTCTGGGCTTATAGTTTGTAATCTGCCTAAGCCCTCTCCAGACAGAAGCGGAGTCGTCAACAGAGAACTGGTGCTGCAGCCTCTCTGAGTACAGTCGTTTAGCCTACTTCACGGCTTTTTCAAACCTGTTTTTCGACTCCTTGAATCTATCTCTATCCCCACTCCTAAATGCTTCCTCTTTCTCCACCCTCAACCTTCTGAGTTTGCCTGAAAACCAGGGCTTATCGTTGTTAAAATGCACCCTGGTGCGTGTTGGAATACAGCAGTCTTCACATAAACTGATATATGCTGTTACAGCATCTGTGTGCTCATCCAGGCTATTGGAAGTGTACCTGAACATATCCCAGTCAGTAAAGTCCAAACACGCCCGCAGGTCCTCTAAGGCCTCGCCAGTCCACTGTTTTGATATCCTCACAGCGGGTTTACAGAGTTTTAGTTTCTGCCTGTACGCAGGAATCAGGTGGACCATGGCATGGTCAGAGTGACCCAGTGCTGCACGAGGAACTGCGTGGTAGGCTTTACTGACCGTAGTGTAGCAGTGATCCAGAGTGTTATCTTTTCTGGTAGGACATTTGATGAGTTGTCTATATTTGGGGAGATCATGGTTGAAATTACCTTTGTTAAAGTCGCCAAGAATGATAACTAAGGAATCCGAATTTTTCCGCTCCACACTTAG
Source organism: Siphateles boraxobius (assembly GCF_051911475.1). Taxonomy (NCBI): domain Eukaryota; kingdom Metazoa; phylum Chordata; class Actinopteri; order Cypriniformes; family Leuciscidae; genus Siphateles; species Siphateles boraxobius. Next base: position 4,637,141 of record NW_027508722.1, on the reverse strand, counting down.
TATCTGATCGACGAGTAAGCGATGGGCTTCTTTAACATTAGCTCCCGGCGCTATGTAAACACCGACCAAAATAAACGACGCAAACTCGCGAGGCGAGTAGAAAGGTTTACAATTTATAAAAAATGATTCCAAGTCCGGTGAACAGTGTTGCAGAATCACTGTGACATCTACACACCAGCTACTGTTAATATAAAAACAAATACCTTCACCTTTCGTTTTACCGGAAAGAGCCGCGTCTTGGTCCGCTCTCAGCAACCTAAAGCCGGTCAGTTGTAACGAAGAATCCGGGATCAGATCGCCCAGCCAAGTTTCCGAGAAACATAGGACAGATGCTGCAAGAAAGTCTCTGCTTCTCACCATCAGTAGCCGGAGTTCATCCATTTTGTTGCATAGTGAACGAACATTCGATAGAAAAATGCTTGGTAGTACTGTACGGATACCGCGTCTGCGAAGTCGCACAAGAGCACCCGCTCGCTTTCCCCTTCTCCTTCTCCGCCAACGTTCCTTTGTTCGCTCAAAGCCGAGCCCGGCTTTCACTAGAATGTCCACTAATTCTGCCGCTGGGAGCATAAAAGTGGGAAATAAATCCGCTGGAATTGTTTTCCTGATGTTTAGAAGCGCTTCTCTTGTTAGAGAACGTCGAAAATCATGACAAGACACTGAGTTAACAAACAAAACAAAACAAAACACGACGCACCACCCGACCGTGGCTGCCATGTGCGGCGCCATTTCTGATTTTACACAAATGATATAACGATATAAAAATGAGATAACGTTTAAGTTGGCTTCTGAAAGTTTGGACCTGAAAGTTTGAAGAAGGTTGAAGTAGTTTGAAGTTTAAAGTAGTTTTCAGGATTGTAATTCCATTGAAATGGTGGTAGTGTTTTTTTTTTGTTTTTTTTTTTTAATGAATGGCAAATATTGATTTAAGTCTTGTTTTCTAAAGCTATTGAAATTAGGTTAATTTTGTCCATTATGTTCTGAAATGCTACTGATTTATTTATTTTTATGGCAAAGCTTTGTTAAATGTTGTTTCATGTCGTTTTTTTCTTAAATTTTATTAAAGCAAATGTGTCAATTCTTGGAATATGTGACCTTTATTGCATGGGCTTATCTTACATTTGGAAAGTTGCGTGCATTCTCGTAGCCATTCTTAACTAGGCACTAAGTTTAGTTTCACAAACCATACTGGGAAAAGCAAGTAGTGTAACCATAAGTGTCATTGTAAATAACTAAAGAAACGGTTAGTATTCTTTTCTATATAGATTTAAATATGCAACAATAGTGCTTTAAAATCACTTCTTAAAAGGCCCACTCTAATTTGCTTACTTTATCCAATGTGCTCAAAGGTATTTAAACTAAAAATAACTTATTTTTAATTCAAATTTTTATCACCTCTCACAATATTGTTTCTAGGCAGCATTAAAAAAACATAATTGTACAAGACATTATCAAAGGTGACTGTCAAAGTAATGTACTTATAGTAAAAATATAGGTTACAGTTGCATATGGCAGTTAACCCATGTAATTCCAATTTCTTTTCCCTGAGATAACATGTATGAATTTATAAGGATATTAAACAATCTTTATCAATTACGTCAAAAAAATATATCAAAGTCCATACAAAAAACTTGATTATTCGTCAGGTCACAATTGTGACCATTAGCAGAACAAAGAGAGGCTAGGTATATGGTGTTAATGGATTTATAAACTGACAAACTTCTACAGTTTAAAGACCAGGTTCAATAATTGTTTTAAGCTTTAGTTAATAGTGTTGTATTACATTAAAGGCACACTATGCAAAATTTCCATTTGTGAAACAGTGACCCAAGGAGTCGCTGTGGAGTACTTGTATTTTTTCTGAGCATTAACTTCCACAGATTAATTGTTCACCACGAGACAAGTTATATGTGCTAACAAAGTTAATAGGGTCAATTTGGATTTCATGTCAACTTTAAAACAGAGTTGGCATCATCTCTTCACAGAAGTTAGCATCATCTGAAATCCTCATAATAGGCTGGATCCAAATTGGAGATGACATAATATCTAATATGCCCATGACAATTTAGAAACTGAAAATAGAACATAAAAATATGTATTAGATCTAATAGAACAAAATGACAAAATTATAAATTGCATTGCGTGAATTCTTGTTTAAAGAGATGTGTTTAATCTACAATTAAACTAGGAATGTTTGTCAGAATAGTGAACATTATCAGGAAACCTGTTCCAGACTTTAGGACCCACATGCAAAAACAAAACATTCTCTCCTTTAGTGCAGTTCAATATCCTAAGTAGTACCAAAAGTCCAGAATTGTAAGATTCCTACAAGAATCTGTTAATATTAATAAATAGAGATGAGGAACATCAGTACAAAATCAGTTAAATACACTAAATCTAAACCATTTAGAACCTTTAGATGATGAGAAAACTTCGTAATCAATACAGAACTTAAGTAATAATTGTAAAAATGGAAATATGTTGTAATATAATATTTTATTAATCTATACACTGCATCTTGGACTAACTTTATTTATTTAAGGTGCAGGACAACCACCTAACAGTGAATCACAATAATATAAACTAAACTCATTAAACATAACATGCTGTCCATTTAAATACTAAATCTTCATTTTGAGTTGATTCTCATTTGAACTATGGAACTTCTACATCTATGAAAACACATGTCTTCCCAGGGGCTCAATGAGATGAGTGACAGGCTTATGACCCAGAGAGTGTGGGTTCAAGTCCTTTGTCTTACAACTTTATAAAGTTGTGTCATTTCAATTCCTTTATCATACTGAAAAGCATTGTACTATTCTTTCTTCCTATTAAATATAATGTGGGTTTCATTTATATGCAAAGTCTTTATTTTGAGTTCATTCTCTTTTTAACTACTGAACCTTAGCAGCTGGATGAACTCATTTCTTCTGTGAGGTAAGAAGTTAATAAGTAAGAATACTTTGGTTATTAAAGTTTCTTTTAAAGTTTTGAAAGCAAAGTATTTTTAAGTACTTTTTGAACCCATGGAACCATTGAAGGCTTGGCCCCGTAAGGCTGCTTGCAGCTTTAATTTTTCTTATTATTATTATTCCGCAAATGGGAGTCTATGGCAGCCCTATGAACCGTAAGTAGGAAAATGATGAAATTTGGCACACTTGTAGTGATGCTAATGAATAGTAATTGGACCAATTTTTGACCCTCTAGAACCAACTCTATAGCGCCACCACCAGTTCTAAAATTCAACATTGAAATGGTTATAACTTTTGAACCCTTTGATCTAGAGACATGAAACTTAGTCTACCTGATTCCACTCATCATGCTGATCACAACTAATCCCTTATATTAAGACCCCGCCCATTACAGTAGTGGCCATTTTGAAATATACAGTATTCAGTTTTTTCGCTACTCTTCCTTCAAATTTTGTCCAATTTTCTCCAAACATGTGCTCAAATGATCTTCGGACTGAGCCGCATAAAAGTACTGTTCCCGATTTTTTTGTTTCACTGGGAAAAAAAAAGTTTTGATGTCGCAAACTTAACGAGGTCCATCTAAAATTGGCTAAGAGGCTGTATGTCGGCCAAAGATTGATCAATTGAAACGAAAATTGGTACACTTCATCTGAAGCATGTTCTGAGGTTCCATGCCAAAGTTGGGAATAGTGCCACCTATGGGTCATGAGATATGAAAAATTGCTATTTTGGCCAATAACTTTTGAACAGTTTGTCAGAAAATCATAATTGTGGTATCTATGGATTCCTTGCATCCTGCCGAATCCGTGGATATTTTGCCATGATGGGATGAACCATGTGTCCGCCATTTTGAATTTTGTAATAATTTGCTATAACTTTTTAACTGTTTGATATATTTTCACAAAATTTAATGCGGATCATCAACACCATATCCTGAAGGTACATGAGAAGTTTAAACACAGCGCCACCTAGTGTTCCAGAGATATAATTTTTTTTAGAAAAAATCCTATAACTTTTGAAAATATTGTTCAGATTTTGATTTCTTTATGTCATTATGTTCCTTGGGTTAAGCCGATTCAGGCGATATCTCATTTGTCATTTTCCAACAATGTGACTGTCCGCCATATTGAAGCAAACAGTAAACAGTTTTTTCGCTACTCCTCCTCAAATCTTGCTCAATTTTGCCCAAAGTTTGCTCAGATGATCTTTGGACGAAGCCGCATAGAAATGACTGAACAGATTTTTGATATTCGCTACCGTTCCCGAGTTATTTGTCTGCAAAGTTGACCTAGCCTGTGTTTGTTGCCTTATGCTAGTTAGCTTAGCATAATAATGGGTTAGCATGCTAACCAGAAGCCATTCTTTCTAATGCGTCTCTTCAGCTATCAGGATAAACATAAGCTACATTAGCATTGAGCTATCTTAGCATGCTAATCTCGTTAACATGATTTTGTGTGCTTATTCTTACACTGAAGGCTCTCCTCTGCAGCTGTGTAATTTGCGTCCTCTGAGTGGCGCAAGTTGCTAAACCATGTGTCACGAATCCCGAACCATTGCGGTTGTGGGTTCGAATCCTGTGTGACACGTGCCCAGACTGCATGAGGTACTGTGGTAGGAAAAGATGCAAAAATTGCATCTGTTCCAGGCATTGTGCCTAAGAATGGTCTCATCTGAAGCTGTCACATACAACATGCAGTGCTTTTATGTACAATTCAGAGTTCTATGCTCTTCATTTTCTTCAAAATTCTTAATTTTGACTTGATTCTCTCTTGAAACTATTGAATTTTGTAGATGCGTGTCTGCCAAGTGGCACAACAAGATGAGTGACAGACACCTGACCCATATATAGTGGGTTCGAGTCCTATGAGGGACAACTTTAAAATTGTGTATAAACTTGTCATTTGTATTCCTTTATTATCGGGTAAGAGCTGTACTAAACTTTCTTACTCTTGTATTAGAAATAATCTTGTTTTTTTACTTCATTCTGTGTTCATTCTCATCAGACCTTCTGTTCATTTTGATTTCATCCTATCTGTACTTCTGAACCTATCTGTTCTTCATGTACATTCTATTTCTGCTGTATTTGCTCTTCTGGCTCCGTATTGCGCTACAGCCCCTTCAGCGGCTTGGCCCCGTATTGCTGCTTGCAGCTATATTTATATTTAAATTCATTTTGGAAGTGTCATTATAATAATTGCAAGTTATTGTTGTCTCTGATTCAAGAGGGTGCATATTTTCAGCTGCTTTTGCACCTTTTCAGAGCACACTTTAGGTGTCGGGCCCTCATTAAAACCTCTGCTGGCAGCAGTGGGATTCGGACCCACGCCCCCAAAGAGACTGGAGCCTGGGGCCTAAATCCAGCGCCTTAGACCCGTCGGCAACGCTACCCTGGCTTGGCTACTCCAAAATGGCAGCCAGATGTGTCGCAGATAAACTCAAAATCAAGAGGTAGCTGTCAGTTCACCAACAAGTCTCAGTCCTGCCGATCGACTGTCCTGCACAGAGCAGGATTGGGGACCCCTGTGTGCTATACATTATTATTATATTTAAAATCATTTTGGAAGTGTCATTATAATAATTGCAAGTGATTGTTGTCTCTGATTTTAGAGGGTGCATATTTTCAGCTGCTTTTGCACCTTTTCTGAGGACACTTTAGGTGTCTGGCCCTCATTAAAACCTCTGCTGGCAGCGGTGGGATTCGAACCCACGCCCCCGAAGAGACTGGAGCTTAAATCCAGCGCCTTAGACCCCTCGGCCACGCTACCCCGGCTTGGCTGCTCTAGTAGGCCAATTTCTGGCCATTAAATTTCAGAAATAGAGAAATTGTTGGGTGTGGACCTTCATCGTCATGCTCTGAAGCCCGCCGAGTTCGGCCAAGGAAAGCAAAAACGGCTGAGTTTTGAAGAGACTAGGAGCAAGCAGTGTCACTTCTCCAGTCTTTTCACAATTGCCTTCTAAAATGTAGACTTGGCAGTGGTGTGATTTGAACACACGTCCCCGAAGAGACTGGAGCCTTAATCCAGCGCCTTAGGCCGCTCGGCCATGCTACCTTGTGAGAATGCCTTCCGTGGGCCATTTTCCCCAATTTTTTCTTTTAGTGCCTAACTTCTCCATAGTTAAATCAGTTGAAATTCTTCATACCTTGAAGGAGCTCCTCCACAGGTGGAAAGGCCTACTAAGTAGAGAGGGGACGCAGTTACACTCTTGGAGGCCCCCCTCCCTGAAGATTGCAATTCCATCTCTAATCAAACACAACTGAATTACCTAATCAAAGCATTTGGGCCATACTCCAAAATGGCAGCCAGATGTGTCGCAGTTCAACTCAAAATCAAGAGGTAGCTGTCAGTTCACCAAAAACTCTCAATGAGTCAAATTTGCAAACTCCATTATTAAAGACCAGGGGTGCCCAGTCCTGACTGTACTGCACAGAGCAGGATTGGGCACCCCTGTGTGCTATACATTATTATTATATTTAAATTCATTTTGGAAGTGTCATTATAATAATTGCAAGTTATTGTTGTCTTCGATTCAAGATGGTGCAAATTTTCAGCTGATTACAACCTCTGCTGGCAGCGGTGGGATTCGAACCCACACCCCAAGTAGACTGGAGCCTGGAGCCTAAATCCAGCGCCTTTCACCCCTCGGCCACGCTACCCCGGCTTGGCTACTCTAGTGGGCCATTTTCTGGCCATTAAATTTCAGAAATAGAGAAATTGTTGGGTGTGGACCTTCATCGTCAGGCTCTGAAGCCCGCCGAGTTCGGCCAAGGAAAGCAAAAACGGCTGAGTTTTGAAGAGACTGGGAGCAAGCAGTGTCACTTCTCCAGTCTTTTCACAAGTGCCTTCTAAAATGCAGACTTGGCAGCGGTGGGATTTGAACCCACGCCCCCGAAGAGACTGGAGCCTGAACGCCAGCTGCCGAAGGATAGTCCGTCAAAATGGGGATAATGTTGAACAATGTTGAACGCCACAGCCAATCACGTCGACGCGCTATAACATTTGCAGCCAATTAGAGAGCGCCATTCTCGACATTAGAACATTTGCAGCCAATCAGAGAGCGCCATTCTTGACTTTTTCCTTATCATTTTCGACATTTCACCAATCAGAGTACAAGGAAATGTCGATGGCACGTTAACGCTTAGCACCGCTAGGAGGAGGAGTCAGGAAGCTAGCCGAGTGTCAATCAAGTTGCCGAACTGAGCCGAAGGTGTACGAAGTAATGACATATCCTGAGGGGCGTGTCAGAGGTCAAAAAGTTCAGACGTCGAGCATCACTGTCACGGAGGTCAGGCATCATCATTTTAACGGAGGACTGCGAAACTTATTTTTCGGTAACTTTAACTGTATTTTCGGACAATGTAATTTTATATTTGTATATAATTGTATATATTATAATTGTAAATATCGTGTGTGCTTTTTTTAAAGAAATAATTTGTATTATAGTAGTTTTGTTCAAAACGATATAACCTAAACGTTAGCCCCCCAACAAAAAAATGTCTGGCAAAAAATCCCATAAAGCCATGTCAGATACTGACTGGATTGCAAGGCTAAAAAAGTTTGCCAGCACAGGAGTTTGGCCATCAAATGAGGGTAACAGGCCAGCTCCTCGACAGAAAAAGTGGCATGACGTGTACCAAAGGGTGAGTGTGCTTTTGTCACCTTTGCATGATGTAATAATTGTAATCCTAATCATTTAATTCAATGTCATCATTATTTATAGATATGTATGTAGATAATGTTGCAGGTATTTGAGATTTATGTTTATTTATGTAAAAAAAAAAAACCTTTTTTTTTGCACTGGGAGATTCAGAGATTTGAGGCAGTGGGGGTGGGGATGTTGAGTGAATGGATGTTTTTTTGAAGGTGTGAAATGTTCCTCTCTTGTTCTTTTAAAGGAGGATACAAACTTTACTCACTCTTTATCTCTAATTTTACAGTTTGTATCTCCCCTTCAAAGAACATGAATAAAAATAAACGACAGACTACAATAAATTAATGTGGCATTCATACTGATAAGTTAGAAATGCATGTATTCTATGTTATATGTGTGATAATGTTTACAGATTGAAAGATGTCCGATGCAGTCTCGCGGCCAGACAACCTTGCTCGGAGCGGTCCCAAAGTGCATATGTGGTTTTCACACTCAAAAGGTAACAATGTAAAGATGTAACTTGTATTTTTTTTATATATGTATAATTTACTGAACAAATTCTTCTCGTTCAACAATTATTGTAGCCTATGTATTTTTGTGGTTGTCTTAAGCAGGCCACAGCCTCTATTGGACAAGCACCAAGGGTTGTTGAACAACAGTCTGCCGCTACTGGACCAGCACAGGAGGTCATGGCGCAGAGTCAGCGTCAGCTCCCACCCCAGCCTACTTCTAAAATTATACCAAGTTTGTCAAAGGTAATAACATTTTTTTTATATATATATAATTGCAGTTTTAATATACGTTTAGTATAAAGGTTTAAGTTCAGTGGAAATGGCTGGTATGTTTTTACACCTACCTGCCAGCTGTGACACCTTGTACAGGGGCGGCTGTAGTCTGCTTATTGGTCAGTTTCACTGTCTCAGGTTGGTTTAGATCAAGTAAAATGGTGGAAGAACAATGTAACCTATGTGATCTCTCTTTCTTCTCTGGGCTCTGCTCTTGCATTCTCCTCTTCCTCTCTAATTGGGCTTTGCCATTATGGGTTAAAGGACACTCGCGTCCTTCATGGCATCTCTCTTGATTTTTCCAACTGGCTACTGAAGCTACGTCTTTCATTCTGTATTTCTCAGGTAACATTCCACTTATGCACAATTAATTATACACGTATTATTAATTAAGTCATCATGAATCTGCTTTGTTGCCATTTCAAGGGTAACCTTCATTACTGTTAATAAACGCTTTCTCTTACAAACTATGTGCAAACTATTTTTGATTTTAAGTCATTTTTAAAAGGTACTTGTTAAATTACTATATACTCACATTCTAGCAATACCTTCCCACACATTTTTCTATTCTAACTGTGCTTATTTCAATCTGTATAAGTAGTAGAGTGTGGTAATACACAGACAAAAAAATAAGTTAAAGAAAGAAAGCAGGTCCTTTAGTTATATAATGAATGATAGGATCAATAGATATTTTCTCATTTTACATTTTATTATATTTTTGGCCAATGTGCTGTTACAATTCAATTTGTCTTTTCATTGAAATTGTTTTGCCCTTTTTTAGTTTACCAAACCAAGATTTGGTGGGTCCCACATTGCTGCTGCAAAGCCAAATCTGAGTGTGGCTAGGAGACCATCTCAGGCTGTTGACCAACCCAGCGCAGCAGTGTCCAGTGCCCCTACACCAAGCACCACTGTCTCTGTAAGTACTGGCATAATCCACATTGCATTCTAAGACAAATTCCACATCTGTGCACTTTTTAGAAACTTGCATTCTAAGATACATTCCACATCTGTGCACTTTTTAGAAACATATTTTGTATTCCAGGAAACATCTCAGGCTGTTGACCAACCCAGCGCAGCAGTGTCCAGTGCCCCTACACCAAGCACCACTGTCTCTGTAAGTACTGGCATAATCCACATTGCATTCTAAGACACATTCCACATCTGTGCACTTTTTAGAAATATATTTTGTATGCAGGAAATCTTATCATAATGAATTAAGAGCAATAATATACAGTTTTCACACAATATGCAGTCAGTGAACACATTTCCACAATGCTTACATTTTCTTAACAGACAAGCTATACCTCCCAACAAAATTATGGATTGTTTTTGTAGTATTTACAAATGTTAACACACACCACCCCACAATAGCAAAAACAATATTCCAAACCTTAGATACAGTATAAAAACCTCGGCTTCTTCAATGATATCAGTTCAAAAACAATATATCTCAGCTGATAATAAACAAACAATTGAATAATTGACACACACCTGATTTATGTTGGGTAAATTGGGCCAACCATAGCTGATTCCAGTCTGGCTTAGGCTCAGTGGCAGGGGTTATTTTTTTCTGTTACATTGACACTTATACATTAAAAGGAGGACTTTGAGGAGTGATGTTTTTGGAAACAGAAAAAGACAAACACTGTAATGTCTGGACGAGGAAGAGTAAGAGCAAGGGGCCCAGGGAGAAGAGCAGGCCCAGTGAGAGGTGCAGTGAGAGATGCAGTGAGATGTGCAGTGAGATGTGCAGTGACAGATGCAGTGAGATATGCAGTGAGATGTGCAGTGAGATGTGCAGTGAGAGATGCAGTGAGATGTGCAGTGAGAGATGCAGTGAGATGTGCAGTGAGAGGTGCAGTGAGAGGTGCAGTGAGAGGTGCAGTGAGAGGTGCAGTGAGATGTGCAGTGAGAGGTGCAGTGAGATGTGCAGTGAGATGTGCAGTGAGATGTGCAGTGAGATGTGCAGTGAGAGGTGCAGTGAGAGGTGCAGTGAGATGTCCAGTGAGAGGTGCAGTGAGATGTGCAGATAGAGGTGCAGTGAGATGTGCAGTGAGATGTGCAGTGAGAGATGCAGTGAGATGTGCGAGAGGTGCAGTGAGATGTTCAGTGAGATGTGCAGTGAGAGGTGCAGTGAGATGTGCAGTGAGAGGTGCAGTGAGAGATGAGAGGTGCAGTGAGAGGAGCAGGGCCAGGGAGAAGAGCAGGCCTAAGGACTTCCAAAGGCTGCAAGAACAGTAGTCAGTGATGAAATTCGTGCCACTCTCATTGACCATGTAATCAACCACGGTCTTTCGCTAAGAGAGGCTGGTAAACAGTAAAGGGAAAAAAAACTGATTTGCTTTTTACTGGAATACTGTACATGTGGACATACAGTTCCCAACCAATAAATTTAGTGTAAAAATGGTGGATTGCATGTTTTGTATGCAAATACCTGTAAAACTGAAACACAAAAGTCTATGAAGTTTTTGTAATACAATAGCCAGTATTTTGAAACCCTAGTACTTTGATTGACTGCATGTACCTTGTGAAGTGAAAACAAGTGTTATTCTTTGACAGAATAATTTCATTCTGAGTCAGATTTCCAGTGTTTTGGTAAAGTTAGTGTGTGCAGAGAAAGATGTGTTCTATTTTGAAATGAAGAGTTAGTATATATTTACAGTTTTTTTCAATTGTTTACACGCAATTTTGAAAACCTCTACCTCCTTCTCCTCTTCATCTACCTCCTTCACCTCTTCCTCTACCTTCTTCTCCTCTTCCTCTACCTCCTTCTCCTCTTCCTCTACCTCCTTCTCCTCTTCATCTACCTCCTTCACCTCTTCCTCTACCTCCTTCTCCTCTTCCTCTACCTCCTTCTCCTCTTCCTCTACCTCCTTCTCCTCTTCATCTACCTCCTTCATCTCTTCCTCTACCTCCTTCTCCTCTTCATCTACCTCCTTCTCCTCTTCATCTACCTCCTCTTCCTCTACCTCCTTCTCCTCTTCCTCTACCTCCTTCTCCTCTTCCTCTACCTCCTTCTCCTCTTCATCTACCTCCTTCTCCTCTTCCTCTACCTCCTTCTCCTCTTCCTCTACCTCCTTCTCCTCTTCATCTACCTCCTTCTCCTCTTCCTCTACCTCCTTCTCCTCTTCCTCTACCTCCTTCTCCTCTTCATCTACCTCCTTCTCCTCTTCCTCTACCTCCTTCTCCTCTTCCTCTACCTCCTTCTCCTCTTCATCTACCTCCTTCTCCTCTTCCTCTACCTCCTTCTCCTCTTCATCTACCTCCTTCTCCTCTTCCTCTACCTCCTTCTCTTCTTCCTCTACCTCCTTCATCTCCTCTTTGAGTCCCCCCTCTTATTCTCACTCTTCTTCTTCTTCTAGCTCCTTCCATTTTTGTTGAAGACAGGTGAACTCACCTGCTGCCTTTTATAGCACTCCTGAGTGATGCGTTTTCAAATTAGCACATGTGTGCTTCCACGCCTGATGGATGTGCATATCCAATTCATTCATTAGTGTGGTCAATGGCAATCCGGGGCTTTGTAATGACAAGGAAGTAACCTCACAATCCTTATCTGTGTCTAAGGTGTGAAAATGTGTGTAGAGTTTTACAAATCACTGTGTGTAATGTTTTGCTAAAAGGGTAAAACAGACATTGTGTGTAATGTTGTGCAAATCTGTGGAGGGGTTTTGCTCATTGGAGTAGAATTTTGCAAATTGCGTGGAAATTTTTATTTTAGTGTGTAAACAATCATAAAAATCTGTTACAAAATGTGTTATTGAGAAGAAAATTATCCATTTGGCCAATTGTGTTTTGTTGGTGTGAGTCTGTGTTAAGAGTTTAGTAAAAAGTATCTGAAGTATGGGTAAGCGCTTGTTAGCGATTGAAAAAAACTGTAAATACTTTTGAAAACAGATTCAAATAAGCGGCGATCCTAAATTGCAATATTATTTCCCACTATTACTGTTTTTGACTGTATTTTAATCATATTTCAAAAACAAAAAGAATCTTACTGAACATAGACCTTTAAACAGTATTGTATAATTCCATCTAGGATTAGTTAAAATTATTGGACAGTTATGACTGTTTCTTTCTCTTGTTATATATGCAACATATATTATATTTCATTGCATGTTGTCTCGGTAAGTAATTTCAAATTTTATTGGTCCAAAATAATTGAATTTGCATATTAACTGTCACAACTCAGTAGAGTCACACAAATTAGTGCTAGCAGCTGACACAAATCTGAAAACTATTGGAACAAATGTATACATTTTATTCTATAACCTTAAGTACGTATTTGACATCCAATATTTTCTATTTTATATGAGGGTAGTCTTGGATAGATAAAGCGGTAATTAAATAAATGACCTGCTAGACTAAATGTTTTGTCTTTTTCCTTCACAGACTACTCCTTCGGGGGCATTACTGCAAGATGCATCTGCAGTTCGACTGCATCGTTTGTGGTCGGACACTTTGCCACCAGAGGATCACAGGTGGATTGCCAGCAGGCTTTTTAAAATGGGGCCCAAGGGAAAACCAGAGCTTCGAGACAACCTACAGCTCTGGTATTACCCACCACAGCCAGCACTTATTTACAACCAGGCTCCAGCTCCAGACAGATTTTTTTGTCATGCTCTGTTGCTGTGGATGCCGTACAAGCTGTGGAAGATCAAGGCTCTCTGTCCCAATTCTGCCTGCGGGCAGCATCAGCTGACTGGAGGCGGTCTGCACAAAAGGGCACGGCAGGTTCTGGACATCGATAGGATGTACAACATGGTCACAGAAACCCTCATCTGTACCAAGTGTAAAGCCTCGCATGTGTCCTGGAGTCAGACTGTCCTGCAACAGCTGGATCTGGGCCATCGCTCTGAATTTCGGGTCATCCTCACGCGGAAGTAAGTACACTTTAATTCCACATCCAGTTGATAGCCCATCATCACATATGTTTGCAAATACTTTACAAATCAATTACGTAAAATATATGAATGTGTGGATTTTGCTTTTCCTAAGGTATGCCTGTGATATGAGAGTCATTCGGCTCCTGCGTGAGCGTGGCCTAGGCAACAGTCCCACGCAGGTCATCAAACAGCTGCGTGAGAACCACAGTGAGGAGTGGCTCCAGCGTATGGCCCGGTACACCACCCAATGTGTGGACTTCCTCAAACGACCCGGGGTGTTGCAAATACAATTCCAGGAACCCCCAGAGCCTACAGTGGTCCCAAGCTGCAAGTGGCTGCTCACCGTGTACAGCCAAGACATCCTGACAAGGCTGGATGAAATCCATGCAAGGATAACATCTACGTATGGTTCAGTCTTGAAGATGGATTCTACTAAAAAGGTTAGCAGGGGATTTTTGTTAATTTATGGTGTTTACTGTTATATCATTATCAGAGCATGAGTATCATATTCTAGATGGTGTGATGTTTCATTGCATTGCATGCTTCCTGTCATCTACTGCAGATCACTAAGAATCTGGCTGGGACGGCAAGGGGAACGGGACTCTGGCTTACCTCTGTTGGCAATGAGTTTGGTCAGGTGCTCATGAGTGTGCTGACAGCACAGGAAGGAGCAGGACTGGACATGATGGTCGATGGTCTGGTGAAAAGGTACCAGCAGGCTAGTGTGGATCCACCTGCTGTTTTGTACGTGGACTGTGGCTGCTGCACTGATGTTGGTGAGACCAAGCTGAAAACCAGATTCAGAGGGTGGCCTGATCTCATGATTCGGTTGGACATCTGGCATTTTATGCGCAGGATTGCCATGGGGTGTACAACTGATGCCCATCAGCTGTATCCCATCTTCATGTCACGGCTGTCAGCGTGCATTTTTGAGTGGGATGCGGCTGATGTTTCTATGCTTCGCAAAGCAAAGAGAGAGCTGTTGATATCCCAGGGTTGGCCTGCGCTGACAGATGAAGATGTCAACAAGCATCTTACCAGGAATGAGCTGGCACTCCATTGCCGGAGGAGGACCTGTGGAGAGGAGACTACCATCCTTCTCCTTGAGCGGCTGCTTACAGAGCTCCTGAGCAGCAAGGGCAAAGACTCCCTGGGTGTTCCTCTCCTGGACCGAGAAAGGATGGAGCACATCTGGAATGTCCAGAAGAAGCATGTGAAATGCATTCAAGACCCCCCTGGTGTTGTGCTCTATACAGAGACAGGGAGCCTAAACAAGGGAGGCGTGCTTCTGAAGACCTACAGATGTGCCAGAGGCTCCACTTCTCTCGAGTCCTTTCATTTACACCTGAACCGTTTCATCCCAGGTATTGTCTTTGTCACACACACTGTGCATGTGTAAAGAAAGAGCATTAAGTGTTTTTGTGTGTTCCTTTAACACCTCCTAAACACTGTTGTGTCTATTTACAGGGACCAGTGCAAACAGTCTGAACTTTCAGATTTATCTGCTGGAGGGTCTACACCGGTGGAACCAGGACCGGGAGGCTGCTTCCCTGTCATCGGAGCCATCAGCTTTGCGCAGCTACACAGGAGAACTTGTTCACTGTGTAAACGGCAATTATGAAAAGCTGTTTGGCAGGAAAGTGGTCCCCACGTTTTGTCCCCCTGCATGTTACACCGGTGAGAATTAATTTATATATTTTTTATTTTATCAACTTGCAATTTCTGTGTAACCTCCGTCTATATGTCAGATTTAACCCTATAGAGTCGATTGTATCATAATTGATATGCAAGTTTCTAAAGGACTCTAAATGATCAACATGATCAAAAATTTTTAGGAAACCTGGCCTCTGTCGTCTGATTGATTATAGTCTTTTAGTATAATTGTAAAAGTGTCCACCTTCAGCTCGTGCTTCACGTTTCTTTTCATTGTGAAACCTTTACTGATTTTATAAAGTAATTGTAAGAATAACTTTTATATTGTTACTAGTATTTAATGACTAGTTACTAGACTGAAGCAGCTTGGGTTCACTTGATTAGAAAATCATGTTACATGTAAATATCAAAATGATCATCAGACTTTTCTCTCAATCATCATTGTATTGCATTTCATTTCATGTTTTGCCCACATAATTAAACGTGTTGGGCCTCTAAATAAAACTGTTTTGTTTTTTTTTCTCCTTGACGATGAGCTCTATATTCTCACACTATATGAGCTACTACAAAAGCCTAATGTATCAAATATGATACACAACATTCTATTTAATTTCCGTTTGTTTATTGTTTTTATTTCAGGTGAGCTCATTGGAGTGCAGTATCTGTTCCAGCAGACTGGTCAGGCACTGCAGGACATGAATCCTGACTCTGAGCAGACAGCAGAGCTCATTGAGGACCTCAGTGTGGAGGAGCGAGATGAAGATGAGGGCTTCTGTGACATCAGCGAGGATCACACAATAGCAGATCCGGAGGCTGTTCTGTCACCACCCTCTTCCACACTGACACTGGGTTCTTCCACCCTGGTCACCAGCAGTGCCACACCTGTACTGGGCTCCACATCCCCTTCACTGATCCCTGACCCCAAACTTGTCCTCACACAGTCTCCTTCATCACCTGGACCCTCAGGGACTGCTGTCACACCTGTTCCCTCTGAAACATCTGTTTCAACTCTCCCCTCAGAGCCAGAGGATGCTGGTCAGGATGTTGATGAAGAAGAGACGGTAAATAATACTCTTTTGTATGTCTTTCAAATTAACTAGAATAATTATGATGAATTAACATCCAGTGCTTTAAATCCAGACTTTCCACATATTTTACATTTAAAAGTACAGCCTAAATTCATTTGTAAGCTGCAAATACACATCAAGTCAAGTCATCTTTATTTATTTGGTGCTTTGTAAAATGTCAAGAATGGCGCTCTCTGCTTTGTACTATACAGTGCTTTACGGTGATAAACAGGAAAATAACACAATCAGTTATGGAATTATGCATTAGACAGATGTGATGTAATAATTGTATTGCATGTTTGTGTTTTTTAATAGGCTGTTGACTACCAAAATATCCCGGGTTATCAACATGTGGACCAGCTGGCAGAATATCTGGTGGATCGGGACCACACAGCCCTCAGCCTGACCAACCAGGAAGCCAACACCATAATTGCTCTTTGGCAGAACCTGGATGACCGGGACAAGGAACGGGTGGTGTATGACAGTCGATGCCGAAAGAGACTGCTGAGTGGACGCTTCAAGGTCCCGAAGAAGCCCACTCACCCTGGTGTAGAGAGCACCACCAGATGTGTGCTGGGTGCAAGCAGCGCACCTGCTCAGTGGCCTGACTGTTGCCGTCTGGTGGAGACCATCTTCATCAGACTTTGCACTGTCCACCCAAGCCCCAAAAGAAAAGGCAAGGGAGCCCTGTCAAGATGGTCTCTGATCCTGCAAGACTATCGCAGGATAAGGCAGCTTCTACTGGGCAACAGCTTGGTGATGGGAGGAACATCCATGCAGCTGGTGGAGGTTAACCAGAACACCCTGATTCAGTGGTATAACAAAAGACAGAAAAAGCAGGAGCTGTCTGTGCTGCTTCAGGGCATTCAGTTGCCTCAGCCCCTCCCTGAAGCTCATGAGCCTCTCCAGGTAGCCAAACGTCTACGGACTGAGCCAGAACAACCAGGGGAGCAGCACCAGTACAAGCTACCAGAGAGTACAGCTGGTCAGGCAAAGCAGAGGCAGACTTCTGTTGGGCGACCCCCTCTCAGACCCAAGGCACCAGCGCAGAGTCAGACGTTGCTGACACCATCTGCATCTGGAGCATCACTGCAGATGGTACCAAATATACTTATACCATCAGCACCAGGTTTCCAGGGTGTGCCCATGTTCCAGGCTGTGCCAATGTTCCAGGGTGTGCCAATGTTCCAGGGAGTGCAAATGATCCAGGGCATCCCAATGGCCCAGGGGATGCAAATGGTACAGCCACTGTTACAGCCAACAGCTGTACAGGGCACCCGCTTACCCGCTTCACCAGCTGCCAATCCAGACGCCATGCCCAAGAGACCCTACAGGAGAACCGTAGAGGCCAACACTTGCAAAAAATGTGGGCAATTTAAAACAAGTGCTACAGGACATAGCCAGTACAGGGGCAGGGTGTACTGCCCACAGACTGAGACTGTTTCAAAAGAGGTGTGGTTGGAGGAAATGCGGAGAACCATTTCCAAATAATGTATATATTTTCATGTATATAGCATCATGTATATAGTGTAAACAGTTGTTTAAATAGTTAATACTTGTTGAATATTATTTAATTGTTTTTTTTAACGTTATTTAACATTTTAACTTTTTATTTCTTGTTTTTGAAAACCTATTTAACTCTTCATTTTATTTATTTATTTTTAAAACATGTTACCAGTATTTAACATTTTAATATTCATTACTGTTCTGTTGGCATGATTGGAAAATAAAAACAAATTGGCAAGTGATTTCTTTTTGACTTTGACTTTCATATAACACTAGTTCATCAGAACACTGCAACAATATAACATTTGTATATAAAAAATATAATTTATACATTTTGTTATTCTTGTGATTGACATTTTCAGCATATTAGTTACTATTTAATGGGTTGCATCTTTGTTCATTGCAAATAACAGATTTGCAAGTGTCTTGTTTGAATGTAACCTAAAAAAATACTTAATCAGATCAATAATAATACAACAACTACTAAATAATAACACTGTTCCATTGGCAATTATATATTTTTATGAAAGAATATCAAAGAAACACAACAAACAAATTACATATGTATATTTTATTAACACTGGAACAGTATGCATTCAAAAAGAATTTGCTTATTTACTTTTACTTTCATATAACACAATATTTCATCAGTACACTGCACCAATATAACATTTGTATTTAAAAAGATAATTTGTCCATTTTGTTATTCTTGTGACAGACATTCTTCATATTAGTTACTATTTAATGGGTTGCATCTTTGTTCGTTGCATAATAATGCAAATAACATTTTTTTTTTAATGAAAGAATATCAAAAAACAACAAACAAATTACATATGTATATTTTATAAACACTGGAACAGTATGCATTAAAAAATTTAGCTTATTTACTTTTACTTTATTATAACAATATTTTATCAGTACACTGCAACAATATAACATTTGTATATAAAAAATATAATTTGTACATTTTGTTATTCTTGTGAAACATTTTACAGCATATAAGTTACTAATTAATGATTTGCATCTTTGTTCATTGCATAATAATGCAAATAACATTATTTTTCATGATAGAATATCAAAAAACACAACAAACAAATTAAATATGTATATTTTATTAAAACGGGAACAGTATGCATTCAAAAATAATGATTATTTATTCAAATAATAAATATTACAAAAAGTTGTCTTTAGCTGGATTCGAACCCCGGTCTTGGTGCACACCTGCAATAGAAAACAGTGTGATATAAATGCGTGATTTTCACACACGAAGAAACCGGAAAATGTATCATAAGATCTATGCTAATGAAGGCATATCTTTGAACATCAAATTTCAGCCTTTCTTTTCTTCGTTTTTTCTTTCTCTTCTTCCCCCTCTCTTTTTCTTCCTTCCCCTTTTCTTCCCTTCTTCCCCACCTTTGTTGGACTATTGTTCCCCAGCTTGAACGCAGCGCCTTAGACCGCTCGGCCACGCTACCTTGTGAGAATGCCTTCCGTGGGCCATTTTCGCCAATTTTTTTTTAGAAAAGATTCTTTCGAGAAGATCGGAGAAACCTTTTTTTCCGACCCGAAAAAACAGACAGGGTTTTTCGGGTCGAGATTTTGAGTTTCTCCAATCTTCTCGAAACTCTGGATTCTGATAGAGGGTGATGGGACTTAGACCTGAGTGCAAAAATGGAGGCTCTAGACCCTTCCTGACCAGAGCTATGGACATCCCACGTAGCATTTATTCAATGGTAAGAAATAATGGGTTCGTGGACGGTGGAATTATGGGATGGGACTTGGTGCTACGGACTCTTGGGGGCCCCCTGAGTGGAGTAAAATAGTTTTATCAAGAAAAAAACTTTTCAAAAAATGACTATCACAGAAACTGTCAGATCCCACGTAGCATTTGTTCCATTGTAAAAAATAGTGGTTTTGCGGTCAGTGGAATTATGGGATGGGACTTGGTGCTACGGACTCAGGGGAGGCCCCTGAGTGCAGTAAAATGGTTTTCATCATGACATCAACTTTAATTCAAATGTCTATCAGAGAAACTGTCCCAATCCCCATTCAATCGATGGCAGGTGGGATTGTGTCCGATTGCAGCTTACTGAATGAAGAGCGGGTTAGCATTTTACAAAAATAGTGGGTTATTGGACAAAAAGTGTCTTCGTGGACACGTGGTTTTTAATCCAGAGTTTCGAGAAGATCGGAGAAACCTTTTTTTCCGACCCGAAAAAACCCCTGTCGTTTTTTTCGGGTCGAGATTTTGAGTTTCTCCAATCTTCTCGAAACTCTGGATTCTGATAAAGGGTGATGGGACTTGGACCTGAGTGCAAAAATGGAGGCTCTAGACCCTTCCTGACCAGAGCTATGGACATCCCACGTAGCATTTATTCAATAGTAAAAAATAATGGGTTCGTGGACGGTGGAATTATGGGATGGGACTTGGTGCTACGGACTCTGGGGGGCCCCCTGAGTGCAGTAAAATAGTTTTTATCAAGAAAAAAACTTTTCAAAAGATGACTATCACAGAAACTGTCAGATCCCACGTAGCATTTGTTCCATTGTAAAAAATAGTGGTTTCGCGGTCAGTGGAATTATGGGATGGGACTTGGTGCTACGGACTCAGGGGAGGCCCCTGAGTGCAGTAAAATGGTTTTCATCACGACAGCAACTTTAATTCAAATGTCTATCAGAGAAACTGTCCCAATCCCCATTCAATCGATGGCAGGTGGGATTGTGTCCGATTGCAGCTTATTGAATGAAGGGCGGGTTAGCATTTTACAAAAATAGTGGGTTATTGGACAAATAGTGGTTTCTTGGGATGATCCCACGTAGCATTTATTCCATTGTACCAAATATAGGCTTCGCGGACAGTTGCTCTACCCGGCTTAGTTCTTAGCACTTTTTGACCGGGCACAACTCGGGAACCAAGCCGACTTTGGGCTCCATACTCTGGGGTCCTGGGGGGCCCACGGGTTCCTTTACACACCCAGAGTTTGGAGCTCCAAGTCGGGTTGGTTCCCGAGATACACCCGGTCAAAGCTGGAGAGGAAGTGGCCGTATCTCGGAACCGGAAGGACCTAGGAGCTGGGGACGGTGGGGTCTGAAGGGGACCCATGGGCCCTCCCCACAACCGGTGTTTGGAGCCCAAACTCGGCTTGGTTCCTGAGGTAAACCCGGTCAAAGCTGGACAGGAAGTGGCCGTATCTTGGAATCGGAAGGATCTAGAAGCTGGGGACGGTGGGGTCTGAAGGGACCTAATGGGCCCTCCACACACCCTGAGTTTGGAGCTCCGACTCGGCTCCACCCCCAAGATACACCCACTTCTACATAAGGGTCTTTTGGACACAACGGTCAATATCTCGGAAATGAAGAGTCCCAGCGGATCGTCCTTTGGGGTGGTGAGGGGCCCCTAGGGGCCCTCTCAGACCCCAGAGTCCCGAGCCTCTGTGACCCTTCCTTCTGAAGTGCATCCTTTCCTGTTGGGCCCCGTATCTCGGACCGTGGGGGAGCTAGAAGCACGGGCTAGGGCGCGTTGGAGAGGGCCCCTGGGGACCTTACTCTGACCCGAGTTTGGTGCCTCTAGGTGGCTTGGTCGCCGAGTTATAGCCGTTCAAAGTTCGGGCCTACGGAGGGTTGGATTGTGTCCGATTGCAGCTTATTGCATGAAGGCCGGGGTTAGTACTTTTCAAATATAGGGGGTTATTGGACAAATAGTGGCTTCTTGGACAGTGGAATTATGGGATGGCACTGGGTGCTATGGACTCTGGGTGGCCTGCTGAGTGCAGTCAAATAGTTACCATCATGACAGGAACTTTAATTCAAATGTCTATCAAAGAAACTGTCTGAATATCCCCATTCAATCGATGGCAGGTGGGATTGTGTCCGATTGCAGCTTATTGCATGAAGGCCGGGGTTAGTACTTTTCAAAAATAGTGGGTTATTGGACAAATAGTGGCTTTGTGGACAGTGGAATTATGGGATGGCACTGGGTGCTATGGACTCTGGGTGGCCTGCTGAGTGCAGTCAAATAGTGTTGTGGTTTTCAATCTTTCTGAAAAATAACTTCGCAGAGATCTTTGATGCCAGAAATAATTAGACTTTATTTTCAACGCCGTCCAGTTCCATAGAACGGCGCTCTAACGCTCTCTGGCCCTCTGGCCTTCCAGTGCGCTCCCGAGTATCTTTTGGTTCAGAGTTATATACATACATCTTCTTCCAAAGAAGGTAACACACCCTATAGATAGTTTTGGGTAAAGGTCTTTTACCATGTGACTTCTCAGAATAGAATTTTCTGCAGCAAACAACATTCCATTCAAAGTCTTTAACATACACAGAGGAAATCCAAAGTCACAGACAGAAGAAATAATTGTGTCCAAATATATAGCAAAATTACTTGCTTTCTAAATAATAAAATCTTCTACATTCCCTCCTCTGAGGCTTATCTAAGCCTCACTTTCACTAGTTTTTTTCCAGAGTGTAGTTTCAAAATCCAGCTCCCTCAGTTATGCTACCTAGTGACTCAACTGAGTCACCCATTCTCCTTTTCAATTACTGGATTAAGCCACCACACTCCGGAGGAGCACTCGAGCCAAACATCTTCTTCCATACATTTTATTTCTTTTAGTTGTTCTTTCTTTTTTGTTTAATGGAAAAAGTAAAAGAATCGAGGTCTCCTAGTCAGACAAACTGAAACATTGTTATAAGTGTGTGTATACCTTTGTTCTTTCATTGCATGTTATTGTCACAGTTATGTAGAGTATATCAAACATAAAAGTCTCTTATACTATTGAAAGTTTTCTTGCGGTGTAGATATCCCCTAGGGTCTGGCTCATCAATCATCTTCTTCGTCCTCAATTCCTCATTTAATGGGATCAACATCCAGGGTTTGTAAATATCAATTTGGTTGCCCTCTCAAATTAGTTTTCATTATCTTTTTTCCGCATTTTCATTCGTTTAACCGTGGTTTTCCAACTAGTGATCTTAATATACAAAGTATACAACAGAATAATAACCGAATTTCAATATTGCATCTCCAAAAACATCTCTAATTGAGAAAATCATAATTTTCCAGACTTTTCCTTAACTTCTGCTCTTAAGGTTTTTTAACATGATCGTAATCGCTAAATTTTCCTCCCTGCACAATATTATTTAGTAAAAGTGCAACACTGATCACCAAACATAAGTCAGTTTACTTTTTTCACATAATTGTTTTTCTCCTAATGCAGACAAAGCATTATAATAAATCTTCTGCTTATTATAGTAGTTTAATTAATTTATTATGCATTTTTTTTCTACTTGATCCATATGGCTATTAATTCAAAATATGGCTGGGTAAACATAACTATCATTTCTATCGCTTTTTATGAAAGAATATCAATTCTTAAATTCAAATAATCCATCTTTTAGTCAGTCAATTTTAGTGAACAGAACACTTTACACCTATCTAATAAATTGCAATACATTTCGCTTACTGTCTATTTTATTACCAAATTTAAACAATAAATTCCATTTTGACCTTTTTAATCTCGCGTATTGCTTCTCATTCTCATTGTAGCTCCTCAGTTCAAGACTAAACTGAATACATTTTCTTCGTTTCTACTAATTTCTAAATAAACTATCATGAATAAACTAATTATGTCTCATGTAATCACTCTAACTAAGAAAGCTTCAGAGCAATGTTACATTTATCTCATAAAAGTCATTCAATAAACTCATTAGACAATTAGAAAAATAACTCTAGGAAATAACTTTTTGCACTCTTACATATTCCTTATATGTACATTTCTTTTTCTTTATATCTAACAATCTAAAAGTTTTTCTATCAACCTTTTAAACCATTAGCATTATATCTTAATTATTATTAAAACTTATTTCTGTTCGTATGCAACTTATTTTTAATCTTTAATACTTCTGTTTAGTTGACATATAATCTGACCTTATTTCTGATAGACTTCCAATGTAAGGATTACTTCTGTTAGAGATTTAATTTCTGTTCCTGTCCCTCCTCTGTTGATTTCATTGCTTTTACCCATCTATATCATGTCCACATAATCCATTACCAAGTGTTTTAATAGTTCTTCTGGTATACTGACATATGGCCTATTTTTGTCGCTGTTCTTTTCTTAACTTTGTTTTTGCACAAATTTCACAAAACTTTGCAAAAATGCATTTAATTTTAACTTCATTTTAATTTAATTTCCTTATTCTTAATTAATTTTTGCCTTAATTTGAATTTCCTTACGTTTCCCCCCTTTGCGCACTGGTTTAATACCATGGCGCATCTGGATTGAGAATATTCAAAATTATTGTTGGTTCAATAATCTGTCCTTCATGTGAAATGCCAAATATTTATTTTTGACCCCCCTCTGGTGCCGTTTAGATTGTTCACAAGGGCTTGTTTGTTACTGAATTTTTCAATAACTTCTTGTATGTCTATAAACTTTTTACTACTAAGCACTACTTGATATAATTTTAGCTAATCAATTGCATATTGAATCAAAATGTATTCTTATCAATTAAAATTAAAATTTAATATTTGTTAATACTTGCTTTAATTTCAACTGTAGCCTTAAATTAATTAAGTATACCCTTGTATTGACAAGTTACATCTGAGTACCCCTTAAAATTTATTTTAAAGTTATTTTTAGTTCTAATTTTTTCCTTCATGAATTGTCTTAATTCCCATTATGCTATATTAATTGTTAACATTATTTTAGTTTCTTTTCTTAATTAGTCATTATCATTGTTTTCTATGTTGCGTAATATATTTTTCTCCTCAATAATTTTTTGTTTTAATGGGGTTATTATTAAGTTGCTACTGAATCTATTCAAGGGCTGAACATCCAATCATAGGAAAGTTGGTTGATGTTGACTATTGTTTGAGCTTGTACTCATCTCTGTTGATTCTCTTCTTTGCACAGTTCCTCTCATTACTGTGTTTCTGGTCAAGTTTGTCTTTTCTTCCATTCATGATTTGATCATTCTGTTAACCTTGTCATCAATCATTACATCTTTCACCAGGGTGTCTCCAGTGAGTCGTTCGTTGCAATGGACTCTTTCTCTCATTGTCAGCATGTCCTTGATCCCTCACTTCAGTTGTGGGGGGTTGCTGAAGTCAGTTGGTGTATTTTAAGTTGAGAGACATGAACTCAAATGTCACTCTGTTGATCACTTCCTCTGAAATTACAAAGCACAGTTACTGGTTCTTTTTGTTAGACTTGTTCCAGAATCCTTCCTGGAATCGAGCTGCTGCTATCTGTAAATTAAAGCTTAATTATTTTTGTTAGTGAAAACAACATGTGATTTCAATCATCTGCTCATCTGTCCCATTGCCCTTCTCGATGTTACCTGTAGAAAGGTCATGTGGGCTGAGTGGTGTCCTTTCTGCCTTCATTAACAGCAGGACTTTAATCCATATATTCTCATTTGTTGTTCATAAATTTGACTTTTGATCATTATTTGCAACTTTTTGCATTTTTCTCACAATAAATTTCCAATGTACTCTTATAATTAGTCAATTCAACTCAGTTATCTCTTTGTCTTGAGTTCCACTATCAGCACATTATTTATTAGGCATCTTGGACAATACTCAACCCACTTTGACAAAAGTTACAAGACAATATTTCATACTTTTGACAAAGATCAGCTCCATCATGATATGCTAAAAAGAAAGGCAGACGTGTTATGCTGAAAAGAAAGTCAGATATGTTATGCGCTGCGCAAATGTGGCACTGTTTTTTCTCTTTTTATTTTTCTCTTTTCATTCTTTGTTTTTTCATATTGTTACTTCAGTTCCTACCAGGAAATTTAACCAAATGCATCCATGGTCATTATTTTACTGGGCAAAATTTGCCCTGTGGGCCCACATGTTAAATTTTAAATACAGCTTTATTGGCAAAATAATTGATTTGCCTTAGTGTTTCTTCAAACACCATTTCTCACTCATTCACACTCAGTGTCTCTCTCTCACACACACTGGCCAGCAAACACTCTTACAGGTTGTGCTCTAAATGTGGCATCCTATAATTTTAGCCATAAGGTCTGATCAGGTCAACACAACTATGTCATACACTACTGAGAAGTGTCAATGATCATAAGGTTTAGTTTAACACCGTTGTTATAATCCTTTTTTTTTCTTTTTACAAAATCTAATAGACTAAGTATTTTAGAATAATAAGCCTGCCATTGTAATTTTTCAAATACATTTTGTCATTTGTTTTTCTGATTTTTCCTATTGTTTTTTGTTTTTTGCTCATGAGCTGCTTTATGAAATTGGAGATCTCTGCATAATCTTTGATCCATGGCCAACAACATTTCCATCTCATTATCCCAGTTCTGACAGCATTTTTTGCGATTTCATAAGCTTGGACTTTTGGAGTAATTTTTTCTCCAATCTATATCTCTAAAAACTTAGCAAAACAAAATGGAGTGACCAGTATCATTGTTTTGTAAACAATAATAATAATTCTTTGACATTTTGCGTCTATCTTTTTCTTTGCTACAGAATAATTTTTCATGCTTTTAGCCCTATAATTGTTTAATGTAATAGCCCTCACTATACCAAATCCAGCCTCAGTTTGAACTAGTGAGTTGAGCACCAACTTTCAGTGTATTTTCTTTTTTATATGGCTGGACTTGAACCTACTGGAAAAGCAGAGAGGGTTAGTTTAGCAGAGAAAATAAAGAATTGCTTATGAGATCAGTGAATAATCAGAATGAATAAAGTTAATCTAATAATTAACTAAATTTGAAGCAGTCTCTAGAGTGATAATCGGAGTTGCCACACCTGTGTTGCCCGTAAGGGAAGGGTTTCGGTCAGTTCTTCTGTTTTTAGATTATCAGTCTGTTAAAGCTTCTTGGCTGTCGCTCTGCATGTGTCGTCAGCCTAGCTGTCACTCAAGGCTTGGTGTAAACAGGAATATAGGCTCTGTTGTTTCTCTGCCCCTTCTCAGTTTGGGCTTTGATAGATTTTGCCACAGCTTTGCATCTCAGGATTTTCCTCTTGTCCTCAGGAAAAAGTCTCCCGTGAAATAGTGAAAGTTTCACCTTTTCCAGCATTAAATCAGTCTTTCTCCATACTGAGTTTTCCAGAGAGTGGTCATCTTCAGAAGGGGAGCTGAACGCCCCTCACCCTCTCTTCTTCTTCTCTCTGCAGTCGTCTTTGACCTTTCACCTCTTCCATTCGACACTGAAGCCATCTGAAACTTGAACACTCAGAGAGCTGCATAGATCAAATTAATCTTTATAAATATTTGTTCCTGAGCTATTAGCTCTTTATCTAAATTCCATTCTTTAACCATCTTTTTCCTAGATCTTTTATATTATATAATAATCACTGGTTGACAACAGCAGTTCTCCCATTCTGTTTTTAGTAAAGCAAGTTCTTCGTTGCAGGAAAAAGCAAGCTATTTCTTTATTGCAATATGAGCAATAATCTAACTTTTGATTTTCTGAGTATAATACAATTAAATAATTTTCCCTATCATAAAATCAGCCTTCAATCTTTCTCCTATATTTGCATGCTGTGCTCAAAATAATCTAACATGGTGAATAAACTTTTCCTCACCCATTCCCAACAATTCCCATTTACCACAATTCTAAGATTGCTGTAAATTATTTATGACTGTTGAAACTTGGTCACTCAATCTTGTTCACTTTTAGCACACTGCACAAGTTATTTTTTCTTAGCACAAACTTAATTATCTACAATGGAATCATTTTTCTCACTTTGTCTTCAGGGATAATGAGATACAAATTTTAGACGTCTTCAGATATAAGATATAATATATTAAGCACGTGCATTCTTATTTATTTATCCATTAATATATATCTGTTGTGAATCAGAAGTCGGAGTCAGATCCATTTGCAACAACGTTTATTAAAGTCGCTCAACAGAAGACAGGACAGCTTTAACCAGTGTAGTGGGGCGTGCAGAAACGTGAAGTAAGCCAGGCAGGGGATCGAGAGGCGGGCAGCAAACCAACGAAGTCCAGGGACAGGCAGAGGGTCAATAGGCAGGCTGCTGACAGACACGAAGATCTATGATTGCAAGGGGTAGAGTCAGGTAAGCTTTCAGGGAAGGGCTCGGACATGCAACACAACTGTGAAACAATACTTCGCACAGAGTGAGCCGTGGGCATGGTTGATATAGGTAACAGACAGGCAATCATTAGACACAGGTGGCAGGTAATCATTAGACACAGGTGACAGGCAATCAGTGCGAGTGATGCATAATGGGATTTGTAGTACTGGAGATATTAGTATTCAGGCGAGGGCGTTCGTTGCCGGTTACTATTAGAGACAGCGGGACTGGAAGCCGTGACAGAGCCCCCCCCCTGCGAGCGACTCCCGGCGCGAGGATGCTGGCGTCGACGGGGTCTACCACGCGGTCGGGGAGCAGGCTTGTTTGGGTGGTTAAGATGGAACTCATGAGTGAGTGAGGGGTCCAGAATATCATTGGCGTTGACCCATGACCGTTCCTCTGGACCGAAGCCTTCCCAGTCGACTAGATACTGGAGATAACCGCCCCGACGTCTGGAATCTAGCAGTTGGTGGACACGGTAGGCTTCTTCACCCTCCACCAGGATGGACTGCGGAGGAAGGTCTGTGGACTCCCTTTCTTCCTCCTCGGTGGGGGGCGTGGCCGGTTTGAGCAGCGAGGCATGGAATGTGGGAGAGATGCGAAGATGATTAGGTAGAGCGAGACGAAAGGACACCGGAGTGATCTGGCGGATGATTTTAAAAGGACCCACAAACCTTGGACTGAGTTTTTTACATGGGAGTTTGAGACGAAGGTCCCGAGACGAAAGCCATACCCATTGGCCCGGTTGGTACTCTGGGTTAGGACGGCGGTGGCGGTCGGCCTGCTTCTTGTTGCGGTTTAGGGCTCGTTGGAGGTGGTGGTGAGCCAGGTTCCAGGTTTCCTCACTGTGTTTTAACCAGTCATCCACAGAAGGGACATTTGTGGGCTCACCGGACCAAGGAAACAGAGGTGGCTGAAAACCGAGAACACACTGGAAGGGAGTCATACCAATGGAGTGCTTGCGGATAGAGTTTTGGGCATACTCTGCCCACATTAGATATCGACTCCAATCCTTTTGGTGCAGGTGACAGTAGGACCGGAGGAACCGGGTAATCTCCTGATTGAGGCGTTCGACTTGGCCGTTGGCTTGGGGATGATACCCGGATGTGAGGCTCACGTTGACCTGAAGCATCTGAAAGAATGCCGCCCAGACACGAGAGGTGAACTGAGGGCCCCTGTCCGACACTATGTCCTCAGGCAACCCGTAAAATCTGAAGACCAGATTACAGAGGTGTTCTGCTGTCTGTAACGCCGTGGGTAGTTTGTGGAGTGGGATGAGGCGGCAGGCTTTAGAAAAGCGGTCTATCACTGTGAGAATGGTGGTGTGACCATTAGAGGGGGGTAAGTCAGTGATGAAATCTATAGCTATATGTGACCAGGGACGTTGCGGGATCGGTAGAGGATGGAGAAGACCGGCGGGCAGTAGTCGAGATGATTTCTGTGTGTTGCAGTTCTGACACTGCTGCACGAACTTGATGGTATCATGGACCAACGTGGACCACCAGTAGCGATTCTGAAGGAGTTGAATGGTTGCTGTGATGCCCGGATGTCCTGAGCTGGGGAGTGAATGCACATGTTCCAGGACCTTTTCCCGGAGGGCTTCGGGGACATTGACTTTATTGTGAGGACACTCTGGAGGAACTTCCACATTGGCATTGGCCTGGTCAAGCTCTGTTTCAATATCCCACAGGATGGGGCCGAGGACGAGGTCAGGGTTCAGGACTGTTTCCGGAGACTGTGAGGTCACATTAGAGTCGAACTGTCGGGAGAGGGAATCAGCCTTAGTGTTCTTGGAGCCGGGTCGGTAAGTAACCGTGAATTGAAACCGAGAGAAGAATAGAGACCACCTGGCTTGACGGGGATTCAATCTCTTTGCCGTCCGGAGGTACTCTAAGTTCCTGTGGTCCGTGAGCACAGTGAAAGAATGGGAAGCTCCCTCAAGCCAGTGCCGCCACTCTTCAAATGCAGCTTTCATTGCCAGTAATTCCCGATCTCCTACATCGTAATTCCGTTCCGCCGAGGTGAGTTTCTTGGAGTAGTAGGCGCACGGATACAACTTGGGTGGAGAACCCTGTCGTTGTGAGAGGATGGCGCCCAATCCCGTGTTAGAGGCATCCACTTCCACTATGAAAGGCAGCTCGGGGTTAGGATGGTGCAGGATGGGCGCTGTGGCGAACCGTTGTTTTAGGTGATTAAAGGCGAGAATGGCACTCTCATTCCAGGGAATCCGTGACACGTTCTTAAGTACGAGAGAGGTGAGAGGTCCAGCCACTCTGCTGAAATCCTTAATGAAGCGGCGGTAGAAGTTTGCAAACCCCAGGAAGCGTTGCAGTTCCTTCACAGAGACGGGTTGAGGCCAATCCAGCACCGCCTTGACTTTACTCTTGTCCATTGCCACACCTTCTGGACTGATGACATAGCCCAAGAATGTTACGAAGGTCTGGTGGAAATCACATTTCTCCATTTTTGCATAGAGTTGGTGTTGAATGAGCCTCTGGAGAACTGCCCGGACGTGTTGGATGTGGTCTTTCAGGTTGTCAGAATATATCAGAATATCGTCAATGTAGACAATGACGAACCGGTGGAGCATGTCTCGAAACACATCATTAATGAAGGACTGGAAAATGGCTGGGCTGTTTGAGAGACCGAAAGGCATGACCAGATACTCATAGTGCCCAGTGCAAGTGGAAAAGGCGGTCTTCCACTCATCCCCCTCGCGGATGCGGATCAGATTGTAAGCGCACCGTAAGTCCAGTTTAGTGAAGAACTTGGCCTTGCGAAGGAGTTCCAGGGCTGATGGTACTAGAGGCAACGGGTAGCGAAACTTGACGGTGCAGTCGTTGAGGGCTCTATAATCAATACAAGGTCGGAGACCGCCGTCTTTCTTCTGCACAAAGAAAAACCCGGCCGACAGGGGAGACGTGGATGGTCGAATAAACCCTTTAGCGAGTTCTGCTTCGATGTATTCTTGCAAGGCCTCGGTCTCGGGCTGAGAGAGCGGGAAAACTCGACCCCTGGAGGGTGTGGAGCCAGGCAAAAGGTCGATGGCACAATCGGATGCCCGATGAGGGGGCAACTTGGATGCTTTGGTCTTGCTAAAGGCTTCCGTCAGATCATGATACATGGGAGGCAGACAGCTCAACTCGGTGCTCTCTCGAGGTTCGTTACTGCTCTGAACGGGGGAAGGAGTGACAGAGGTTAAACAGGTAGTGAGACAATTCTTACCCCAGCAGACGATTTGACCAGTAGCCCATTGGATGTGTGGGTCGTGTTTGCGGAGCCAGGGTAATCCCAAGATGACAGGTGTGCCCGGTGCATGAAGTACAAAAAATTGGATGGTTTCCCAGTGAAGGACTCCTGTTCGCATGTGAAGCTCTTGTGTGACGTGGGAAATTCGCCAGAGCCTAGTGGCCGCCCGTCGATAGCTTCGACTGAAAGGAGAGAGGAACAGGGAATTAGAGCAATCCTGTGATGCAAGGCATACTCTCGGGACATGAAATTCCCAGCGGCTCCGGAATCAATAAGAGCTGGTGTGGGAAGCACTCGGCCATTGATGCGGAATGCGATGGGTACAGAGACACAGGACTGGGGGTTAAGGGAATCAACAGACAGACTCACCAGTTTGACGTCCTTAGGAGTGGGTCGTAATGGGCATTCAAGACGAAAGTGCCCCGTCCCGCCACAGTAGAGACACAAGTTCTGTGCTTTACGTCGCTCCTTCTCCCCCTGGGTCAACCGAGAAGTGTTTACCTGCATAGGTTCACTGATGTCAGCTGGAGGGGAACCCGAGGCTCGTGGAGTATAGAGGTAGCGCGCAGGACATGTGGAGCGACTGCTTGGACAACGTGAACGGATCAAATTGTCTATTTGAATGGACAGATGAGCGAACTGGTCGAAATTTCTTCCCTCGTCGCGGCAGGCCAGTTCCGCTTGCAATTCATGGGTTAAGCCACGCCTATAGATCACCTTCAGCGCGTTGTCAGTCCAATTGGTCTGAGCGGCAAGGGTGCGAAACTCGAGAGCATATTCTGCAGCGGTGGAGCGCCCTTGTGTGAGTTCCAGAAGACGATCTTCCGCTCCCTTACCCTCCTTGGAATGTTCAAAAACAGTTTGGAAGCGCTGAAGAAAATCATCAAACGTAGGGAAAGCTGAGCCGTCCGTTCGCCAAACCGCCGTGAACCAATCCAGCGCGCGACCAGTTAGCAGGGAGCACACAAAGGCGATTTTACTGGCATCGGTGGAGTGAAGCGCGGGTTGATGAGAGAGATATATGGAACACTGGAGAACAAAACCTTTACATTTACTTGGATCTCCATCGTACTTCTCTGGAAGCGCGAGGCGGGGACTCGCGCTCGCGGAAGATTGCACTACTGGCGCCGGTGCAGGAGCGGGAGGTGTCGGATCAGGGACTGGAGTTTGAAGATTTCGAACCGCTTGTATCAATTCCTCGGTTAAAGAAGTCAATCGGTTAAGCTGATGATGGTGAGTAGCGAGCTGGGAGCCTTGAGCAGAGACAGCGGCAGATAGTGCAGTCACCGTTGCTGGATCTACTTCAGGCGAAGTATTCTGTTGTGAATCAGAAGTCGGAGTCAGATCCATTTGCAACAACGTTTATTAAAGTCGCTCAACAGAAGACAGGACAGCTTTAACCAGTGTAGTGGGGCGTGCAGAAACGTGAAGTAAGCCAGGCAGGGGATCGAGAGGCGGGCAGCAAACCAACGAAGTCCAGGGACAGGCAGAGGGTCAATAGGCAGGCTGCTGACAGACACGAAGATCTAGGATTGCAAGGGGTAGAGTCAGGTAAGCTTTCAGGGAAGGGCTCGGACATGCAACACAACTGTGAAACAATACTTCGCACAGAGTGAGCCGTGGGCATGGTTGATATAGGTAACAGACAGGCAATCATTAGACACAGGTGGCAGGTAATCATTAGACACAGGTGACAGGCAATCAGTGCGAGTGATGCATAATGGGATTTGTAGTACTGGAGATATTAGTATTCAGGCGAGGGCGTTCGTTGCCGGTTACTATTAGAGACAGCGGGACTGGAAGCCGTGACAATATCAGTCCATTTATTAATATATATTTTATACTTTAACTTATTTATACTACAATAATCTGCGAGACTAATATCTTGAAACAATTGTTTTCTTTTACTATTTCCTTTACTTTTAATACTCATTTATAAAGTACTTGTCTCTCAAGCTCATTCACACATTCCTTGTCCCCTATTTTTAACCACAGGCACAGTCAAGCAGACACACAGGACAGGCTCCTACATACAAATAGAGCTAAATTTTACTCACAGTGTTTCTCACTGTTTTTACAAACAATACTTCACTGAATAACTTTAAACTATCACAGACCTCTGCGATTCAATTTAGCTTACCCGAGCAGTCCATTGTCATTCCTATAACAATGCGGTAACCATAAGCTAAACTTATCTGTGCGCATGCTATCCTATTATCCTTAATAAGAAACACAGATAAAACTGATAACCTTACCAGTATACTCATTATCCTTAACGAGCAGAAAATGATTAACCTTAATCATTAACATTTACCATTATCCTTAACAGTAAATATAAAAAAACAACTGATTAACCTTAACCAGTACACTTGTCATCCTCAAGGCCCTCTTGACAAGAACAAACAATAACTGTTATCCTTTAACAGTAAACATAAATTCTTACGTACATACGACAAAACCTTTAGCGGCACATCAGCATCCTACCAATATTCATACAATCTGCATCAGATTATATAAATACTGGCAAACACTAACGGGAGCTCCGCCGCGCTATAACACATTACTTGACATCATCAACAACAATAGACACTTATTTCTAGAATCAAAGATCCTCTTTTCAATTTTTTAGTTCTTTAAGCTTGGAGAAGCATTTTAAAGGGTCTTACCACTCTGGCTCACTGGTGACAACACATACTTTTTCAAAAGCAAAAATTTGCTCACCTCAAATTACAGTGGCCACTGTTGTCTGTGTCGGTCACCAGTGTTGCCTTTCGTGGTTCCTTCAGCCTCAACCCAAGTCCTGCCGGGGTCGCCAAATGTTGTGGTTTTCAATCTTTCTGAAAAATAACTTCGCAGAGATCTTTGATGCCAGAAATAATTAGACTTTATTTTCGAACGCCGTCCCGTTCCATAGAACGGCGCTCTAACGCTCTCTGGCCCTCTGGCCTTCCAGTGCGCTCCCGAGTATCTTTTGGTTCAGAGTTATATACATACATCTTCTTCCAAAGAAGGTAACACACCCTATAGATAGTTTTGGGTAAAGGTCTTTTACCATGTGACTTCTCAGAATAGAATTTTCTGCAGCAAACAACATTCCATTCAAAGTCTTTCACATACACAGAGGAAATCCAAAGTCACAGACAGAAGAAATAATTGTGTCCAAATATATAGCAAAATTACTTGCTTTCTAAATAATAAAATCTTCTACAATAGTTACCATCATGACAGGAACTTTAATTCAAATGTCTATCAAAGAAACTGTCTGAATATCCCCATTCAATCGATGGCAGGTGGGATTGTGTCCGATTGCAGCTTATTGCATGAAGGCCGGGGTTAGTACTTTTCAAAAATAGTGGGTTATTGGACAAATAGTGGCTTCGTGGACAGTGGAATTATGGGATGGCACTGGGTGCTATGGACTCTGGGTGGCCTGCTGAGTGCAGTCAAATAGTTACCATCATGACAGGAACTTTAATTCAAATGTCTATCAAAGAAACTGTCTGAATATCCCCATTCAATCGATGGCAGGTGGGATTGTGTCCAATTGCAGCTTATTGCATGAAGGCCGGGGTTAGTACTTTTCAAATATAGTGGGTTATTGGACAAATAGTGGCTTCTTGGACAGTGGAATTACGGGATGGCACTGGGTGCTATGGACTCTGGGTGGCCTGCTGAGTGCAGTCAAATAGTTACCATCATGACAGGAACTTTAATTCAAATGTCTATCAAAGAAACTGTCTGAATATCCCCATTTAATCGATGGCAGGTGGGATTGTGTCCAATTGCAGCTTATTGCATGAAGGCCGGGGTTAGTACTTTTCAAAAATAGTCCCGGGACTTTTGGTAAATATAGTGGGTTATTGGACAAATAGTAGGTTCGTGGGACGGGGGGGGGGGGGGGCGGGGGGGGTGGGGTGGGTCTGGTCACTCTAGTGGCCAATCGGACAAATAGTGGGTTAGTGGGACGGGGCACGTGTGGCACCCCACCAAGGACGAAGGCAGAACTGCTTAGGGTGGCCTCGGGCTTCGGGGCACTCCCGTCGGGCCCCTGAGGGGTTCGGGGCACCCCGACCCCGCCCGCGTGGGTCGGGCGCCCGGGGAGGGTCGGCCCGCGGCGTCGGCCGACCCCCCAAAAATTTCGGGGGGTCGGCGCGCTCGTCCGCCAACCCACGTCCGAGCCCCATCGGCCCAAGGACTGAATGGACGCTTTTTATTTTTATGGACTAGCTAGAGGTAGCTGTCAGTTCACCAAAAACTCTCAGTCCTGCCGATCGACTGTCCTGCACAGAGCAGGATTGGGCACCCCTGTGTGCTATACATTATTATTATATTTAAATTAATTTTGTTTTTTGAAATTCATTTTTGTTTTTTTACACTCTTGGAGGCCCCCCTCCCTGCAAGTTATTGTTGTCTCTGATTCAAGAGGGTGCATATTTTCAGCTGCTTTTGCACCTTTTCAGAGGACACTTTAGGTGTCTGGCCCTCATTAATGAGAATGCCTTCCGTGGGCCATTTTCGCCAATTTTTTCTTTTAGTGTCTCACTTCTCCATAGTTAAATCAGTTGAAATTCTTCATGCTTTGAAGGAGTTCCTCGACAGGTGGAAAGGCCTACTAAGTAGAGGGGGGATGCAGTTACACTCTTGGAGGCCCCCCTCCCTGCAGATTGCAATTCCATCTCTAATCAAACACAACTGAATTACCTAATCAAAGCATTTGGGCCATACTCCAAAATGGCAGCCAGATGTGTCACAGTTAAACTCAAAATCAAGAGGTAGCAGTCAGTTCACCAAAAACTCTCAGTCCTGCCGATCGACTGTCCTGCTATACATTATTATTATATTATTAAAATTCATTTTGGAAGTGTCATTATAATAATTGCAAGTTATTGTTGTCCTTGATTCAAGAGGGTGCATATTTTCAGCTGCTTTTGCACCTTTTCAGAGCACACTTTAGGTGTCTGGCCCTCATTAAAACCTCTGCTGGCAGCGGTGGGATTCGAACCCACGCCCCCGAAGAGACTGGAGCCTGGGGCCTAAATCCAGCGCCTTAGACCCCTCGACAACGCTACCCCGGCTTGGCTACTCCAAAATGGCAGCCAGATGTGTCTCAGTTAAACTCAAAATCAAGAGGTAGTGTTGGAGAATTCTGTTACCCCTCCTCTATCTGATGCTCAAGTCTGAATGCTGTAATGCTGAGCAAAAGTAGGCCATAGGGCAATGTAGAGTTGGAAAAGTACCTAAAAACCCATGTAATGCATAGATGACGTTGGTGCAAGGTACAGGAAAGTACTAAAAAACATATATGATGTAATTTTTTAAAAAACTATACATGTGATACTCCGCCACCAATAGAAATAAGGCCTCGGAGCAT
Organism: Siphateles boraxobius; assembly: GCF_051911475.1. Taxonomy (NCBI): domain Eukaryota; kingdom Metazoa; phylum Chordata; class Actinopteri; order Cypriniformes; family Leuciscidae; genus Siphateles; species Siphateles boraxobius. The sequence goes on along the minus strand of NW_027508722.1, from coordinate 4,600,936 downwards.
GTGATCTTAATGGTGGCGTGATACCAAGGAGGAGCAATGTGTAAGAGATAACGGTACAAACACTAATTGGACACTGGCGATAAGAAAGATGTATAAAATCTATGTTTCAACCACTGTAAGATCAGATGATTCAGCTGACCATCTCACTTTGTTGAATTGCTCAATAAAGTTCTTCTTCTGAGACCTGGAACTTCGACTCTGAAAACTTTCTGAAGACTAACTCCTACTAGACTCTGAAAAACTACTGATCAGGACCAGAGACCAGCAATTAGCCACTACATAATTGGCGAGCCAGCCAGGAGCAGGCTTGGGGTCAGGAGATCATCGTGGTGTTGACGCTGACGGTGGCATTCACAAAACAAAGGCCGGCCAAAAATCAGGTAAGCAGTTTTTGCTTATATTTTGTTTTGTGAATTGCCTCTGAGAAGCTGACACGCTTGATGATTGCTCTGCAATTATAAAACCCCACTGCAAAATAACCTAAAAAACAACTGAGAGATAAAAGATAAGAAGGGAGTCTGATTTCCAGGTCCAAAGAAGCTGCTGTATGTGTGTTTGTCTCAAAAAGCAAGAAGTGCATAGCGTGGAGATTGCGCTCATGAAGTAAGAGTACACTGTCTAGTAAAAGAAGTGTTTAAAAGGCGCCAGGCAGTGTAGGAAGTACACTGACCGCCTGTTTGTTTGTCTGTCTGTCTTTTGTGAAAGAGAATAGGGGGTATTAAAATGTGCACAAAGTAAGGAAGGTAAAGTATAGATAAAGAACAAAAACATTTAAAATCCTTATAATAATTATTAGCTAAAGTTTTTTACATAAAAAGGTAAGAAAAGTTAAAAGAATTGAGTTAAAGAATGTAAAAGTATACACCAGAAGACTAAAATATAGAGAGAAGGGAGTTTTTGGCTCTCCCGGGCATTCTGCCAAGAGGTGCATTAACTAGTCATTAATCAGTGATAGTGCTGGGAAGCAGAGGACAGTGGAACCAATTAGTGAGAAATAGCAGCAGAAGCAGAAAAAAGTCCAGAATAAAGAATAAATAGAAAAAAGAAGTATAAAAATGTATTAGAAATTAATGGATAAAATAAAACTAACAAGTAAAAATCAAGTGAAAAACTGTGCTTACCAAAAAAACAAAGAACACTCCAAAGAATTGGTTTTGTCCACTATTTGGCCATTCGCCAGACTGCAAATACTGTGATCCAGATAGAGAAACCCAGCGTCTGTTGAAAGAGAATTAAGACTGAACATTGGGGCTTTCTACATACTTTTGATATTGAAGAAGGGATAGAAGTGTGTGAATAAAATTTTAAGCGCATGAATAGACGGATTGCAAATAAAGCAAAAAGATAAAGAGACGATAAACAGTCAGAAAAAGGTTTAAAGGAAAAAGTTTGAAGTCAAGGGAAAAACAAATGTGGGAGGGACTCAGTGAATACGGGAAAGAAAGGCATAGGAGAGCATTAGCTCACACCCTATGATATGACTGGTAAACAGCTCCCCCTGATGGAGGGCACTGTGAAGATCAAAGGCAACGTAACCCTCACAGATACGCAGGATGAGGAAGAAGAAAGAGAGGAGGAGGAAAGAGAAGACCACAGGAATACAGGTTATGACCACAAAATATTGGCAGATGCTGACATGTTTGAAGCATCATCTCCACTAAACAAGGGGCCATCAAGGCATGATGGAAGTCAAGGTAGCAGCTTGAATAGGAAACACCTTACTGAACGCAAGAACCCCACCCTGTCTAATCCATACCATTATGCAGCGAAAGCCCTGCAGAGTCTTGGGGAAAAACTGAACCAGGAAGTAGACACCAATCAGCTGTTCGAACAAGAATGTGATGAGCTGGAACAAGATATAAGGACAACAGAAGAACAAATCAATCACAGCTTTAAACGCTTACAGGAATCCCTGAAGAATGTCACGGGCTCAGAACAACACGTACCTCAAGAACACCAGAGACATCAGAACCGCCGAAAGCACAAGTCACGCTCACTCAGCCCAGCCAGACCTCGCAGGGAAGTCAAGAGTGTGACAGGGACCCTACTCCTTGAGGATATCTCGCCAGTTGCCCCACCAGCCACCCCATACAACCTAAGGGAACGGCACTAAAGAAACCAAGCATGTATAGGGGAGAAGAAGACTGGCATATGGAAAATCATAAGTTTTGCCCTATGATAAGTACATGCAAACAAGAGGAGGACCCACTGAAGGAAGAAACTGTGCAGTGCCCCATCCTAATTAAAGGTCAACAGGGACAGTATGTGCCGTGGGCGGGGCAGGATCTGGAAAGACTGATAGCCCACCTACCTGATTTACATGAAGGAGGTGGCAAGTGGATCAGATCGCTGGAAGAAGAGACAATGGGCAAGATTTTGGCCCTTGGAGATGTTAAGGCCCTGCTGGCTAAATGCGTGGGAGGAGCTAGGACTAATGAGATCTTACAGGACGCAGGACTACATCAGGCGATTGATTCACCTAGAATGGACGCCAGACCACTGGACCAATGCACACCAGCGATATGGCAAGTGCTGAGAAAATATTATCAGACCCAAATGGACCCAAAATCACTGAAAGGAGAGCCAATAGGAGACGGAGAAAACCCAATCACCTATGTCCAGAAACAAGCAAGGAAGTGGAAGCAAGAATTGGAGAGAGACCCCGAACATCACCCAGTAATAACAGCACTGTTCAGAACTGCCATTGTGGAAGCCATGCCTGCACCAGTGAAAGCCAAGTTAGAAGATGTGGTGGGACTGACCTCAAAGTCACCTAAATAATTTAGTGACCATGTGGCTCATGCAGTAGAACAACACAGAAAAAATGAGCAGAAGCTGAAAAACCAAGAAAGAGATCTTCAAAGAAAACTAACCCAGTTGCAGCTGGATGAATCAATCAACAAAAAGAAGAAAGTGCAAGCTGCGGTGAAGGAGACAGACGACCCGACTGCCATGATGGCGGCTGTCAACATACCAAGTCAAGCTCCCCAGACTGTCCAGCAAGCACCAAACAACATGAATCAGAATGTGCCCGTCAACACAGGAAACCCACAGCAACTGGCTGCACCAATTGTAATATACCTTCCTGAACATCAAGACAATAGAAATGGAACAATCCCAGGAAGAGGAAGAGGAAGAGGGAGACAATTTTACAACCAGCAAAGAAACCCTGACCAACCAAGCACCTGTTGGGGATGTAATCAGCCTGGACACACCAAGAGATTCTGCCCAGTTAACCCATGGCCCCAAGATGGGCCCCAGCTAAGACAGCCAGTGCAACAAGGAAATCAAAACCAGCAGTATCAGGTATCTGGCCCCGTCAACCCATGGCGTGGCCCGGACCAAGGATACTAGGGATGCCCAGAGAATCCTACGGGGAGGAGTCAGCTTCCAATGCTGTCATCAAATGCTGACCAAGAACCTATGCTGCGGGTTAAGATAGAGGACAAGATAACACCTATTATGCTTGATACAGGAGCAACATATACCTGCTTGAGCCCAATATGTAAAGACAGTAGGATTCTCGGGACTAACGCAGCTAATTCCAATGACAACTCCTGTCAGCATAAAAGTCAAAGAGTCTGAAATTAAAATTCCTGTGCTAGTATCAGACCAAACACCAGTCAATCTGTTGGGAAGAGATGCAATATGCAAGCTAAATTTACAGATATGGTGCACTCCCCAAGGGATATATATATAGATAGTGCAGGTATAAAACAGATGATAGTAATGAGTGAAATGGATCAACAGGAACCACAAGCTAATGCATTTTGGATTGGGAATTTAGATGAGGGACTAAGACAAACACTGGATAGATAGGAAAAGTATATAAAAGAACAATTCCTGAAACCAACCTCACCAGAAACTGAATATCACTCCTACAATGATATATGACCCCCTTAGGGATCCAGAACAGGAAAAAGAGTGGTTAGAGAAAACTGAGGGCCAGAAAGTGCATTTAAGATCACACCATATAATTATAGGACCAACAGGGGCAGCACTAAAAATTGAAGACAGTGACTTCACCAGAACATGGTTTAGGGTTGATAATTCAGTCCCACATGTGACGTTGTGCGTCATTGAAGGATGTCGGGCAAAAGATCTAGGTCCAATGATGTTAAAAGCTAAGGAAAAACAGTGGGAAGCCACTGAGAACCCCTTTATTTTACAAACACCAGATAAAACACACCTAAAGATTCTATGTGTAACTAATATGATAGGTACCCCAAAACTGGTTGTAGAAACAGAACAACAACATGACTCAATATCTAAAATGAAGGAATTAATGATAGAAATGGAAGAAAGGGTGCCCCTACAGTTATGGTCTAAGCATGACACAGATGTAGGACTAGTCAAGTCAGCAAACCCTGTGAGAATTGCTATTAAACCAGGAGTCCAGCTGCCTAGGAAACAGCAATACCCACTGAAACGCGAAGCAATAGAAGGCATAAGAAAAACAATTGAAGGGTTAATAGAGGCAGGAGTACTAATTGAGACCGCTAGCTATTGCAACACTCCAATTTTACCAGTAGAAAAAGCCAATAAATCTAAGTGGAGACTAGTGCATGACCTAAGGGCAGTGAATGAAGTAGTGGAAGACTGGCCAGCTGAGGTGCCAAACCCACATACGCTTTTGACAAATGTTCCACCTGCTGCTAACTATTTCACTGTGATTGATCTGTGCTCTGCATTTTTCAGCATTCCTCTAGCAGAAGAAAGCAGAAACCTTTTTTCCTTCACTTACCAAGGTAAACAATACACATACACGAGAATGCCCCAAGGATTTAAACACTCACCTCATGTGGTTAACCAAGTTTTAAAACTTGATCTAGAAGACTTAAGACTGGATAGTACATTAATACAGTATGTGGATGATTTGTTGATCTGTTCAACAACGCTGGAACAGTGCCATCAGGACTCCATTAAAGTATTAACCAAATTAGCAGAAGGTGGCCATAAAGCCTCAAAAGAGAAATTGCAATACTGCTTGCCTCAAGTAGAGTATCTGGGTCGATTAATTGCACATCAAACAAAGGCAATATCACCCAGCCAATTGGAAGGAATTAGTAAAGCACCCCAACCGCAAACTGTGGGTCAAATGATGACATTTTTGGGAATGACTGGTTTTAGTGCTGATTGGATAGAAGATTATGCGATCAAAACAGCTCCATTGCGGACCATTATGAGACAGGCTGGTCACCAAAATCTTAGAGCACCATTGAAATGGGATCCTGATGCACTGATAGCATTCAGCTCACTCAAAAAAGAATTACAAACAGCCCCATTATTAACGATTCCAAATTATGACAGAACTTTCCATTTGTATGTAGCAGACAGAAAAGAGGGCTTTGCTTCTGCTGTCCTGATGTAGGAGACATGCAGTGGGCGGAAGAAGCAACCCATTGCCCACTATAGCACCAAATTGGACAGTGTAGCCCAAGGCTACCCACCATGTTATCAACAAGGTCTAGCTGCAGTATACTTTGCTTTTGAGAAAGCCTCTGCTGTTACTATGGGCTATCCAGTCATCATCTTTACCCATCATAAGATTGCTGAGTTATTGGAACAGGGACGTTTTGTTTTGACACAGGCCAGATGTTTGGCGTACTCCACATTGTTGACTTATCCTGATATAACAATCAAAAGATGTACCACAACAAACCCAGCTAACTTTGTCCCAGTAGAGGGGGAAGGAACACCTCATGAATGTGTTGCTGCCTCTCTAGCATTCACTCGTCTGAGACCAGATTTGGAATCAACACCAATTGTTGATGCAGACGTGGACTACTTTGTAGATGGCTCATGCTTTAGAGATCACTCGGGTAATCATGCTGGTTTTGCTGTTGTACAACGAGATGGGGACAATTTTACTCCTGTGCTGACACAACGTTGTGAACAGCCTTGTTAAGCACAGTTGGCCGAACTAAAAGCCCTTACGGCAGCATGTCTGCTGGCCAAAAATAAAGCAGCCAACATTTATACGGATTCTGCATACGCCCATGGGGTATGCCATCTTTTCGGTGCAGTATGGAAACAAAGAGGATTCAAAAAGAGTGATGGAACCCCAATCCAACATGGGGACCAAATTACTGCATTGATTAATGCTATGATGTTTCCAGCCAAATTGGCCATCGTCAAATGCCAGGCTCACAAGAAAGGAAATGATTTTGTTATCAAAGGCAATAACGCCGCAGATAGCCAAGCAAAATTGGCTTCTGGGTGTCAATCTGCTGTAATGGCACCATCCGTTTTGATCCAGCCCCTCCCTACTATAGAAAGTATTGCCCAAATGCAGTCCAGAGCTACACCACCTGAAATACACTTATGGCAACAAAGGGGGGCGACTAGAGATGCTAATAATATCTGGAGGTCTCATGAAGGTTTTATGATAGCTCCCACCCCACTGCTTAATATTCTTATACCTGACGCCCACAGTTTTGACCACTCTGGAAGGGGGGAGATTATGAGAAAGATAAAAAGACAAGGATTATGGTCCCCATACTTACAAACAAGGGTAGATGAATTTCTGAGTGAATGTGAAATTTGCGCACAGAACAATGTAAGAAAAGGAACAACAACTCCAATAGGCTCTATTCCAGTTCCAGAAGGACCCTTTAAGCATCTAGTAATGTGGACATGATAAAAGCAGTAAGAGGAAAAAGGTACATGTTGGTCATTATAGACAGATTCAGTAGATGGGTGGAAGCAGAACCATCAGCAGAGCAAGGAGCACAGACAGTGATAAAATTTCTGACGAGAGAGGTCATACCAAGATTTGGTATCCCATCCCAGATCAGTTCAGACAATGGGTCTGCTTTTATTCAAAGAACGGTAAAGGCAGTAATAGAACAGTTGAGGATCAAGCAGAGACTGGGGTGTGTCTACCATCCTGAGTCACATGGACTTGTGGAACGGGTCAATGGGACTATTAAGGCCAAAATCAACAAAATTTGTGCGGACACTAAGCTTAATTGGGTAGATGCGTTGCCACTCGCACTGATGAGCTATCGAATGCAAACCAACAGGATCACTAATCTGACCCCCCATGAAATGTTGACTGGGAGACCAATGCCTGTGCCTCATTTGAGAGGACCTTATGACGGGCCACCGTTAGAACAGTTACAATTGGAATTAAGGACATATATGAGACAATTGACTGCTATACATGAAGCTACTCATTCACAGGAACAAAACAGGGGACCCAGAGAAGAGGAAGAAGTTCCCTGTCTGGTGGTACCTGGAGACCAGGTATACCTAAGAGTCTTTAGGAGAAGGTGGAATGAGCCACGAAGAGAAGGACCTTATACTGTAGTAAGAGCAACCCCCACAGCAGTACAGGTAGAGGGCAGCACAACCTGGTATCATTTGAATCATTGCACCCGAGTCCCAAGGCTGAGACCTAGAAGGCAAGAGGAGGAAATAGATAGTCAGGAAGGGAGTCAAGAGGAGATAGCTCAAGATGCCCCAGAAGAGCAGGGAACTGAAAGTGAAGATATTAACATTGATGAACCTCATTCTAGGGAGACTGAACACGCTGAGCCAAGGGATGAAATGCCGGAGCGGAATGATGGACAGCCTTCAGAGGACCTGGAGCCTGAAGGTGAGAGAGCTCCTAGTATTGGTCTTTCTGGTGATACACCTCTGGCAGCAGCTTCCCCAGACACAATGCCTCCAGGCGAACAATCCCCTGGAGAAGGACCCTCTGCTGATGAACCATACAACTTTGTCACACTCAACCTCCAAGACATCGGCATCCCAGGAATCGACCTCCCAGAAAATGACTTCCCAGACATTGACCTCCCAGAAATTAATCCCCCAGACACTGAATTACCAGACCTCTCAAGCTTTGAGTGGGATAAGTCACCCTAACCTGACTCAACCAACACAAGGTAACAAAGCACGCAGACATAATGTAAAAAGATCCCTGCAGAAAGCTATGACTATTCATGAAGATTATACCCAAACTGAAGTTGATTTGGAAGTAGAACTACAAAAAGAAAAACTGTTGGATGATGCCTATCATAATGAATGGTATAAATGGGCAGTGTATACTGTAAGACAGGTAAAACAAGGCACATGTGTATTATGCTCACCCTCACCTTTGAAGAAGTTAAGAATAGTACCAAACCAATATGACTACATGCAGTGTGCCAGATTTAATTCACAATATTGTAACAGAACTGGACATGTAATTCCATACTGTCCAGCTGAGTGCCTGGCCATGTTAGGGAACCACTATTATCAAAGATTTTATAACCAGGAGGGTTGGGGAAGTGCATGCAAGGAGCTTGACGTAAGAATAGATAAAGCCAATTAGGAGACCCCACAAAATTACATTCTGGATAAAACATTGGAGTATGAATGTTTTAACAAAACTATGGGCTATCGAAATGTAGGAACCTTTCAAGGTAAATGTGCTATAATTTGGCACCTGGATTATGAGATGTACAACGAGACAAACGTATATAAATCCTCTAGCTCAATATATGCCACAGCAACAATAAATAAAAACATGTCTGTAACAGGTGCTCATGAAAACTGCGAGAATGCTACCTTATCCTTTCCCCTGATTGGACCACTTGAAAATCAAACTGAAGCAGTAGCTGATTTCTTTTGGCTATGTGGGGGTAAACGACTAAGAGCCACCCTAGTTGATTGGAAAGGACTCTGTGCCAGGGTGAGGCTAGCTCAAGGAATAGGAATTGTAAACTGGGATCTCAATGAGGAAGAAACGATAGAAAAGTTGAGTAGACATAAGCACAGAGCTAAGAGAGCTTATACCCCAGATCCCAATGTTAAAATTGATGCAATTGGACAGCCTAGAGGAATACCACATGAATTTAAGGCTAGGGATGAAATAAAGTCAGGGTTTGAATCATTTCTTCTATGGGTACCTGTTAATAAGAATACTGAATGTATAAATTACATATACTACAATCAGCAAAGATTTATTAATTATACGGATGATGCACTTGAGGCGCTAGGCCAACAATTAAAAGCCACCAGCAAAATGACATGGCAAAATAGGCAAGCCCTGAATTGGTTATTGGCAGATAAAGGAGGAGTATGTGTAATGTTTGGGACTGACTGCTGCACCTTTATTCCTAATAACACAGCCCCCGATGGAACTTTCACTAGGGCTATGAAGAAACTGAAGGCGCTAAGACAAGAGGCTGCTGAAAATGCGGGAAGGGACAGAAATATTGGATACTGGTTTGATTCTTTGTTTGGAGCCTGGAAAGAGTGGCTGATTAAGGTGGGGATAATAATAGTTGTGGTTGTTGTTGTTGCTCTTCTGCTGTTCTGTTGCGTTATACCTTTTCTCAGATCCATGTTGGCCACTGCAGCTGCTCAGTCAATGACCCGAGCCAAGCAGATGATCAATGTGTCGGTTAACCGAGACAGAGTTGACATTGGATGCAACTCAGGAGTCTATCCTATTGGACCAGGCCTGGATGAGTTAGATGAGTTCTAATGAAAAAAGGTAAAAGGACTGGGGGTACCTGTTAATTTTGTTATAAGGTTTTTGACTTTGTTTTTTGACAAGAGAGGGTGTTAGAAAACTCTGTCTTTCTTTTTGGGGGTAAAAATAGGAAGCTTGTTAGAACATGCATGGGTAGAGTAGGGAGTTAGTAAGATGGGCAGTTATGCATTTATTTTAAGGGCCCCCGTCCTGTATATCCTATACTTATAATCATGTTAAGATATGTTTTTATATAATCACACTGCTGTCACAAATTTTAATGCAAGACTGAAGGGAAATAGAAGGTTTAAAACAGAACATTACCCGTGATATGAGGTGATGTAATTGTATGCAAAAGAAATGAGAGTGTTTTTGTTATTTTTAGATCACTTTATCCACCTTTTTACATATATGGGCATATTACAGTAACAAAACGTAGAAGCCTTGACATTGTGTGCATTTAGACTACTGGAACTGTTGTATATAAGATGTAAAAGAGGAATTATTTGCAAGCGTGGTCATCTACTGTTGTTTCAACAAAGGGCAGACTCAACTGGTGGTTTAAAAACCCGCTGTCTGCTCCAACACCAGATAGCGGCCTAGGCACTGCCAGGGCACCTCTGGCAACGGTGTAGCAACCCAGATAGCGCCACGGGCCACCAGGAAGCGCCTGCATGGTTCCTCTGGCATCGTGGGACAATTGTAACTTCGAGACTATACACTGTATGATGAATACACTGAATGTTTGAAGCTGCTTTGTCCATATAGAGAATGATGGTTTGACAGGAAGGCGAGATCTTTTACTCCACTCCAGACAAATGGGGGTGGAGATGTTTGGTCTCACTCTTCCTCCAGGGTGTACCTCTGTGATAACAGGTCTATTGGTAGAATGACTGGATGGTCTAAATTGATCATATTGGTAGGATATGAAAGAGACCTGCTCATGGAGATACATCCTGGGAAAATTGAAGGTGGGACTAGAGTTAGTCCCAAAGGGGGGATGTGTTGGAGAATTCTGTTACCCCTCCTCTATCTGATGCTCAAGTCTGAATGCTGTAATGCTGAGCAACAGTAGGCCATAGATAGGGTGACCAGACGTCCCGTTTTTCCCGGGACAGTCCCGTATTTCAACTCTAATTTTAGTGTCCCGACTTATTATGAAAAAATCATGTTTTGTCCCGTATTTCATCGTTAATATATATTTTAGGTTTTTTTATTTTATTTTATTTTTTCCTGAGTGATAGTATTTTCCTCATAGAGAAAACATTTTTCCATCCAATAAGAGAAGGCAGAAGGACAATTCCATCCAATCACAATTCACTCAATCAACTTGCATTTAGTGAAGGCGGAATCCGACGTCACAGTTAAGTGTATACGAGACGAGAGCAAACGGATAAGCTTGACTCAGGTGCAAAGATGTCAAAGAAGCGTACATGTACATTTAATGAGGATCTTCAAAAAGAGTTTAAATTTCTCAAAAGAGAGTCACTATCAGAGGCAAGTAAATTAAGATGCGACATTTGCAGGGCTCGCTTTTCCATTGCTCACGGAGGCCGAGCCGACATTACGCAGCATATGCACACAAAAAAGCACATGGACGCTGCTAAAAGTAAGTGTGCTACTCCAAGTGTCAGCAAATTTTTTGTGAAGCAAAGTTGCGAATCTGATAAAGTGCATGCAAGTGAAGGACTTTTTGCATACCATTCTGTTATTCATGGCCATAGTTTTCGGTCAGCTGACTGCACTGCAAAATTGATCAAGAAATTGTATGATCCGAAATTTTCTTCTGCTCGCACTAAATCTGAGGCTATAATATGCAACGTTCTTGGTCCTTTGTCAGAGGAAGAAGTTCAGCATAGTTTGGACAAGTGCTCCTGTGTCACATTAACTGTGGATGCATCCAACCACAAAGACATTAAATTGTTTCCTGTGCTTGTGCGATACTTCAGGCCACTAGAGGGTGTAAAGGTCAAGATAATTGAATTTTCATCTCTGCCAGGTGAGACATCTGATTTGCAAACTGCCTACATTTCCCATGTCATTGAAAAACATGGCCTTGATCAGAAAATAGTTGCACTTTGTGCTGATAACACTAACACAAACTTTGGTGGTGTTAAAAGAGCTGGTAAAGGCAATATCTGGAGAAAGCTGCAAATGCAGCTAGGAAGGGATATTCTGGGCATTGGCTGTAATGCACACATCATCCACAATACCCTGCAAACAGCAGTGGATTGCTTACCAATTGATTTGGAGTGTTTTGCTGTGAAGGTATACAAATACTTTCATATCTATACAGTGCGCGTAAGGGAGCTCAAGGAGTTTTGTGACTTTGTACAGCTGGACTATCAAAAATTACTGCAGCATGGTAGCATACGTTTCCTCTCTCTTGGTCCAGCTCTTGAACGAATTCTGCACCTTTTTGATGGTCTACGTGCATACTTTCTTTCTCAAGAAAAGTGGCCAAAGTTTCTAAAAGACACATTCAGCAGCCCTTGCACAAAACTTTGGCTTGGATTTGCACTTAAGCAAACTGCAGCTTTCCATCGTGCACTGGCGACAGTAGAGCAAGAAAATATATCTGCCACAGAAGTGGCTTTGCACATTTATGATCTGAGAAATGTCTTGCAGGCCAGGCTGGAGGAATCATTCATTCCCTCTGACATCAAAACACAGTTAGACACCCTTGTTGAAGCTGGTGACATAAAAGCTGATGATTTTTATTGTGCAGTGAGAAGCTTTTACTCAGCATCAGTGGATTACCTTGACAATTGGAGATGCTCACTGGAGAATACAAGAGAACTAGAGTGGGTCCTACTGAGAAGTGTTCCAGAATGGAGAGACATTCAGAGCAGCCTCAGCAAGTTCTACTCAAGAATACCTGCTCTCACATCAGTTGACGAAACCATGCTCTTTGATGAGTGGGCCTGTGCTAAAAACATTGTCACTTGTCACATCACTGAGTGGAACAAAAACAAGGTGGCTGTGTCTGATAGATGGACAGACGTGTTTAGTGAGATGGGGAGCAAGTCACTCAACTTTGGAGTCTTATCTTTGGCTGTGGAGTTTGTTTTATGCCTGCCTGGTACATCTGCACCGGTGGAGCGTGTGTTCTCGTTAATGAATGCATCATGGACGGATGAAAAATCTCGACTGAGTGTAACAACAATGAAGGCAATGCTTTTCGTACGAATTAATTTCGGACTGGACTGCTCCGCATTTTATGATAAACTCTTAAAAGACAAGCGCACACTGGCAAAAATTGGTTCCAGTGAAAAATACAAAACAGCAACAGTGAATGATGCTGTTGAACCATCTTGTTCCCACTGATCTGCAATTTTATGTAAGTCTACATTTATTTTTTTACATAGCTAACAATATTATTAAGTGTAAATACTTGTATGTGTGCAGTAGGTGTTGTGGGTCTGTGGGTTCTGTGTCTGTCCCGTATTCCACTCTGAGAAATCTGGTCACCCTAGCCATAAGGCAATGCAGAGTTGGAAAAGTACCTTTAATGCATAGATGACGTTGGTGCAAGGTACAGGAAAGTACTAAAAAACATATATGATGTAATATTTTTTTAAAAACTATACATGTGATACTCCGCCACCAATAGAAATAAGGCCTCGGAGCATGTGATCTTAATGGTGGCGTGATACCAAGGAGGAGCAATGTGTAAGAGATAACGGTACAAACACTAATTGGACACTGGCGATAAGAAAGATGTATAAAATCTATGTTTCAACCACTGTAAGATCAGATGATTCAGCTGACCATCTCACTTTGTTGAATTGCTCAATAAAGTTCTTCTTCTGATACCTGGAACTTCGACTCTGAAAACTTTTTGAAGACTAACTCCTACTAGACTCTGAAAAACTACTGATCAGGACCAGAGACAGGCAATTAGCAACGACAGTAGCTGTCAGTTCACCAAAAACTCTCAGTCCTGCCGATCGACTGTCCTGCACGGAGCAGGATTGGGCACCCCTGTGTGCTATACATTATTATTATATTTAAATTCATTTTGGAAGTGTCATTATAATAATTGCAAGTTATTGTTGTCTCTGATTTTAGAGGGTGCATATTTTCAGCTGCTTTTGCACCTTTTCAGAACACACTTTAGGTGTCTGGCCCTCATTAAAATCTCTGCTGGCAGCAGTGGGTTTTGAGCCCACGCCCCCAAAGAGACTGGAGCCTAAATCCAGCGCCTTAGACCCCACGGCCATGCTACCCTGGCTTGCTTACTCTAGTGGGCCATTTTCTGCCCATTAAATTTCAGATATAGAGAAATTGTTGGGTGTGGACCTTCTTCGTCCGGCTCTGAAGCCCGCCGACTTCGGCCAAGGAAAGCAAAAACGGCTGAGTTTTGAAGAGACTGGGAGCAAGCAGTGTCACTTCTCCAGTCTTTTCACAATTGCCTTCTAAAATGAACACTTGGCAGCGGTGGGATTTGAACTCACGTCCCCGAAGAGACTGGAGCCTTAATCCAGCGCCTTAGAGCGCTCGGCCACGCTACCTTGTGAGAATGCCTTCTGTGGGCCATTTTCGCCAATTTTTTCTTTTAGTGTCTCACTTCTCCGTAGTTAAATCAGTTGAAATTCTTCATGCTTTGAAGGAGTTCCTCGACAGGTGGAAAGGCCTGCTAAGTAGAGGGGGGATGCAGTTGCACTCTTGGAGGCCCCCCTCCCTGCAGATTGCAATTCCATCTCTAATCAAACACAACTGAATTACCTAATCAGAGCATTTGGGCCATACTCCAAAATGGCAGCCAGATGTGTCGCAGTTAAACTCAAAATCAAGAGGTAGCTGTCAGTTCACCAAAAACTCTCAGTCCTGCCGATCGACTGTCCTGCTATACATTATTATTATATTTAAATTCATTTTGGAAGTGTCATTATAATAATTGCAAATTATTGTTGTCCCTGATTCAAGAGGGTGCATATTTTCAGCTGCTTTTGCACCTTTTCAGAGCACACTTTAGGTGTCTGGCCCTCATTAAAACCTCTGCTGGCAGCAGTGGGATTCGGACCCACGCCCCCGAAGAGACTGGAGCCTGGAGCCTAAATCCAGCGCCTTAGACCCCTCGGCAACGCTACCCCGGCTTGGCTACTCCAAAGTGGCAGCCAGATGTGTCGCAGTTAAACTCAAAATCAAGAGGTAGCTGTCAGTTCACCAAAAACTCTCAGTCCTGCCGATCGACTGTCCTGCACAGAGCAGGATTGGACACCCCTGTGTGCTATACATTATTATTATATTTAAAATTCATTTTTGAAGTGTCATTATAATATTTGCAAGTTATTGTTGTCTCTGATTTTAGAGGGTGCATATTTTCAGCTGCTTTTGCACCTTTTCAGAGCACACTTTAGGTGTCTGGTCCTCATTAAAACCTCTGCTGGCAGCTGTGGGATTCTAACCCACGCCCACGAAGAGACTCGAGCCTTAATCCTGCGCCTTAGACCGCTCGCCCACTCTACCTTGTGAGAATGCCTTCCGTGGGCCATTTTCGCCAATTTTTTCTTTTAGTGTCTCACTTCTCCATATTTAAATCATTTGAAATCCTTCATGCCTTGAAGGAGCTCCTCGAAAGGTGGAAAAGCCTACTAAGTAGAGGGGGGATGCAGTTACACTCTTGGAGGCATCCCTCCCTGCTGATTGCAATTCCATCTCTAATCAAACACAACTGAATTACCTAATCAAAGCATTTGGGCCATACTCAAAAATGGCAGCCAGATGTGTCGCAGACTTGAACCCACGCCCCCGAAGAGACTGGAGCCTAAATCCAGCGCCTTAGTCCCCTCGGCCATGCTACCCCGGCTTGGTTACTCTAGTGGGCCATTTTCTGCCCATTAAACTTCAGAAATAGAGAAATTGTTGGGTGTGGACCTTCATCGTCAGGCTCTGAAGCCCGCCGAGTTCGGCCAAGGAAAGCAAAAACGGCTGAGTTTTGAAGAGACTGGGAGAAAGCAGTGTCACTTCTCCAGTCTTTTCACAATTGCCTTCTAAAATTGACACTTGGCAGCGGTGAGATTTGAACTCATGTCCCCGAAGAGACTGGAGCCTTAATCCAGCGCCTTAGAGCGCTCGGCCACGCTACCTTGTGAGAATGCCTTCTGTGGGCCATTTTCGCCAATTTTTTCTTTTAGTGTCTCACTTCTCCATAGTTAAATCAGTTGAAATTCTTCATGCTTTGAAGGAGTTCCTCGACAGGTGGAAAGGCCTACTAAGTAGAGGGGGGATGCAGTTACACTCTTGGAGGCCCCCCTCCCTGCAGATTGCAATTCCAACTCTAATCAAACACAACTGAATTACCTAATCAAAGCATTTGGGCCAAGAGACTGGAGCCTGGGGCCTAAATCCAGTGCCTTAGACCTCTCGGCAACGCTACCCCGGCTTGGCTACTCCAAAATGTCAGCCAGATGTCTCGCAGTTAAACTCAAAATCAAGAGGTAGCTGTCAGTTCACCAACAACTCTCAGTCCTGCTGATCCACTGTCCTGCACAGAGCAGGATTGGGCACCCCTGTGTGCTATACATTATTATTATATTTAAATTCATTTTGGAAGTGTCATTATAATAATTGCAAGTTATTGTTGTCTCTGATTGAAGAGGATGCATATTTTCAGCTGCTTTTGCACCTTTTCAGAGCACACTTTAGGTGTCTGGCCCTCATTAAAACATCTGCTGGCAGCAGTGGAAATTGAACCCACGCCCCCGAAAAGACTGGAGCCTAAATCCAGCGCCTTAGACCCCTCGGTCACGCTACCCCGGCTTGGCCACTCTAGTGGGCCATTTTCTGGCCATTAAATTTCAGAAATAGAGAAATTGTTGGGTGTGGACCTTCATCGTCAGCCTCTGAAGCCCGCCGAGTTCGGCCAAGGAAAGCAAAAACGGCTGAGTTTTGAAGAGACTGGGAGCAAGCAGTGTCACTTCTCCAGTCTTTTCACAGGTGCCTTCTAAAATGCAGATTTGGCAGCGGTGGGATTTGAACCCACGCCCCCGAAGAGACTGGAGCCTTAATCCAGCGCCTTAGACCGCTCGGCCACGCTACCTTGTAAGAATGCTTTCCGTTGGCCATTTTCGGCAATTTTTTCTTTTAGTGTCTCACTTCTCCATAGTTAAATCAGTTGAAATTATTCATGCCTTGAAGGAGCTCCTCGACAGGTGGAAATGCCTACTAAGTAGAGGGGGGACGCAGTTACACTCTTGGAGGCCCCCCTCCCTGCAGATTGCAATTCCATCTCTAATCAAACACAACTGAATTACCTAATCAAAGCCTAATCGAATTACCTAATCAAAGCTCGGCCACGCTACCTTGTGAGAATGCCTTCCCTGGGCCATTTTCGCCATTTTTTTCTTTTTGTGTCTCACTTCTCCATAGTTAAATAAGTTGAAGTTCTTCATGCCTTGAAGGAGCTCCTCGACAGGTGGAAATGCCTACTAAGTAGAGGGGGGACGCAGTTACACTCTTGGAGGCCCCCCTCCCTGCAGATTGCAATTCCATCTCTAATCAAACAGAACTGAATTACCTAATCAAAGCCTAATCGAATTACCTAATCAAAGCTCGGCCACGCTACCTTGTGAGAATGCCTTCCGTGGGCCATTTTCGCCATTTTTTTCTTTTTGTGTCTCACTTCTCCATAGTTAAATCAGTTGAAATTCTTCATGCCTTGAAGGAGCTCCTCGACAGGTGGAAATGCCTACTAAGTAGAGGGGGGACGCAGTTACACTCTTGGAGGCCCCCCTCCCTGAAGATTGCAATTCCATCTCTAATCAAACACAACTGAATTACCTAATCAAAGCATTTGGGCCATACTCCAAAATGGCAGCCAGATGTGTCGCAGTTAAACTCAAAATCAAGAGGTAGCTGTCAGTTCACCAAAAACTCTCAGTC
The DNA here is from genome assembly GCF_051911475.1 of Siphateles boraxobius. NCBI lineage: Eukaryota > Metazoa > Chordata > Actinopteri > Cypriniformes > Leuciscidae > Siphateles > Siphateles boraxobius. Next base: position 4,583,586 of record NW_027508722.1, on the reverse strand, counting down.
CTGCCGATCGACTGTCCTGCTATACATTATTATTATATTTAAATTCATTTTGGAAGTGTCGTTATAATAATTGCAAGTTATTGTTGTCTCTGATTCAAGAGGGTGTATATTTTCAGCTGCTTTTGCACCTTTTCAGAGCACACTTTAGGTGTCTGGCCCTCATTAAAACCTCTGCTGGCAGCAGTGGGATTCGGACCCACTACCCCGAAGAGACTGGAGACTGGAGCCTGGAGCCTAAATCCAGCGCCTTAGACCCCTCGGCAACGCTACCCCGGCTTGGCTACTCCAAAATGGCAGCCAGATGTGTCGCAGTTAAACTCAAAATCAAAAGGTAGCTGTCAGTTCACCAACAACTCTCAGTCCTGCTTATCCACTGTCCTGCACAGAGCAGGATTGGGCACCCCTGTGTGCTATACATTATTATTATATTTAAATACATTTTGGAAGTGTCATTATAATAATTGCAAGTTATTGTTGTCTCTGATTGAAGAGGATGCATATTTGCAGCTGCTTTTTCACCTTTTCAGAGCACACTTTAGGTGTCTGGCCCTCATTAAAACCTCTGCTGGCAGCAGTGGGAATTGAACCCACGGCCCCGAAAAGACTGGAGCCTAAATCCAGGGCCTTAGACCTCTCGGTCACGCTACCCCTGCTTGGCCACTCTAGTGGGCCATTTTCTGCCCAATAAATTTCAGAAATAGAGAAATTGTTGGATGTGGACCTTCATCATCCACACCCAACATAGGCTCTGAAGCCCGCCGAGTTCGGCCAAGGAAAGCAAAAACGGCTGAGTTTTGAAGAGACTGGGAGCAAGCAGTGTCACTTCTCCAGTCTTTTCACAGGTGCCTTCTAAAATGCAGACTTGGCAGCGGTGGGATTTGAACCCACGCCCCCGAAGAGACTGGAGCCTTAATCCAGCGCCTTAGACCGCTCGGCCACGTTACCTTGTAAGAATGCTTTCCGTGGGCCATTTTCGCCAATTTTTTCTTTCAGTGTCTCACTTCTCCATAGTTAAATCAGTTGAAATTCTTCATGCCTTGAAGGAGCACTTCGACAGGTGGAAATGCCTACTAAGTAGAGGGGGGACGCAGTTACACTCTTGGAGGCCCCCCTCCCTGCAGATTGCAATTCCATCTCTAATCAAACACAACTGAATTACCTAATCAAAGCCTAATCGAATTACCTAATCAAAGCTCGGCCACGCTACCTTGTGAGAATGCCTTCCCTGGGCCATTTTCGCCAATTTTTTCTTTTTGTGTCTCACTTCTCCATAGTTAAATAAGTTGAAGTTCTTCATGCCTTGAAGGAGCTCCTCGACGGGTGGAAATGCCTACTAAGTAGAGGGGGGACGCAGTTACACTCTTGGAGGCCCCCCTCCATGAAGATTTCAATTCCATCTCTAATCAAACACAACTGAATTACCTAATCAAAGCCTAATCGAATTACCTAATCAAAGCTCGGCCACGCTACCTTGTGAGAATGCCTTCCGTGGGCCATTTTCGCCAATTTTTTCTTTTTGTGTCTCACTTCTCCATAGTTAAATCAGTTGAAATTCTTCATGCCTTGAAGGAGCTCCTCGACAGGTGGAAATGCCTACTAAGTAGAGGGGGGACGCAGTTACACTCTTGGAGGCCCCCCTCCCTGCAGATTGCAATTCCATCTCTAATAAAACACAACTGAATTACCTGATCAAAGCCTTTGGGCCATACTCCAAAATGGCAGCCAGATGTGTCGCAGTTAAACTCAAAATCAAGAGGTAGCTGTCAGTTCACCATAAACTCTCAATGAGTCAAATTTGCAAACTCCATTGACAAGGTGTGCCCAGTCCTGCCGATGGACTGTCCTGCACAAAGCAGGATTGGGGACCCCTGTGTGCTATACATTATTATTATATTTAAATTCATTTTGGAAGTGTCATTATAATAATTGCATGTTATTGTTGTCTCTGATTCAAGAGGGTGCATATTTTCAGCTGCTTTCGCACCTTTTCAGAGGACACTTTAGGTGTCTGGCCCTCATTAAAACCTCTGCTGGCAGCGGTGGGATTCGAACCCACGCCCCCAAAGAGACTGGAGCCTAAATCCAGCGCCTTAGACCACTCGGCCACGCTACCCCGGCTTGGCTACTCTAGTGGGCCATTTTCTGCCCATTAAATTTCAGAAATAGAGAAATTGTTGGGTGTGGACCTTCATCGTCAGGCTCTGAAGCCCGCCGAGTTCGGCCAAGGAAAGCAAAAACGGCTGAGTTTTGAAGAGACTGGGAGCAAGCAGTGTCACTTCTCCAGTCTTTTCACAATTGCCTTCTAAAATGCATACTTGGCAGCGGTGGGATTTGAACCCACGCCCCCGAAGAGACTGGAGCCTAAATCCAGCGCCTTAGACCCCTCGGCCATGCTACCCCGGCTTGGTTACTCTAGTGGGCCATTTTCTGCCCATTAAATTTCAGAAATAGAGAAATTGTTGGGTGTGGACCTTCATCGTCAGGCTCTGAAGCCCGCCGAGTTCGGCCAAGGAAAGCAAAAACGGCTGAGTTTTGAAGAGACTGGGAGCAAGCAGTGTCACTTCTCCAGTCTTTTCACAATTGCCTTCTAAAATGAACACTTGGCAGCGGTGGGATTTGAACTCACGTCCCTGAAGAGACTGGAGCCTTAAACCAGCGCCTTAGAGCGCTCGGCCACGCTACCTTGTGAGAATGCCTTCTGTGGGCCATTTTCGCAAATTTTTTTTTTAGTGTCTCACTTCTCCATAGTTAAATCAGTTGAAATTCTTCATGCTTTGAAGGAGCTCCTCGACAGGTGGAAAGGCCTACTAAGTAGAGGGGGATGCAGTTACACTCTTGGAGGCCCCCCTCCCTGCAGATTGCAATTCCATCTCTAATCAAACACAACTGAATTACCTAATCAAAGCATTTGGGCCATACTCCAAAATGGCAGCCAGATGTGTCGCAGTTAAACTCAAAATCAAGAGGTAGCTGTCAGTTCACCAACACTCTCAGTCCTGCCGATCGACTGTCCTGCTATACATTATTATTATATTTAAATTCATTTTGGAAGTGTCATTATAATAATTGCAAGTTATTGTTGTCTCTGATTCAAGAGGGTGCATATTTTCAGCTGCTTTTGCACCTTTTCAGAGCACACTTTAGGTGTCTGGCCCTCATTAAAACCTCTGCTGGCAGCAGTGGGATTCGGACCCACGCCCCCGAAGAGACTGGAGTGTGGAGCCTAAATCCAGCGCCTTAGACCCCTCGGCAACGCTACTCCGGCTTGGCTACTCCAAAATGGCAGCCAGATGTGTCGCAGTTAAACTCAAAATCAAGAGGTAGCTGTCAGTTCACCAACAACTCTCAGTCCTGCTGATCCACTGTCCTGCACAGAGCAGGATTGGGCACCCCTGTGTGCTATACATTATTATTATATTTAAATTCATTTTGGAAGTGTCATTATAATATTGCAAGTTATTGTTGTCTCTGATTCAAGAGGGTGCATATTTTCAGCTGCTTTCGCACCTTTTCAGAGGACACTTTAGGTGTCTGGCCCTCATTAAAACCTCTGCTGGCAGCGGTGGGATTCGAACCCACGCCGCCAAAGAGACTGGAGCCTAAATCCAGCGCCTTAGACCCCTCGGTCACGCTACCCCGGCTTGGCCACTCTAGTGGGCCGTTTTCTGGCCATTAAATTTCAGAAATAGAGAAATTGTTGGGTGTGGACCTTCATCGTCAGGCTCTGAAGCCCGCCGAGTTCGGCCAAGGAAAGCAAAAACGGCTGAGTTTTGAAGAGACTGGGAGCAAGCAGTGTCACTTCTCCAGTCTTTTCACAATTGCCTTCCAAAATGCATACTTGGCAGCGGTGGGATTTGAACCCATGCCCCCGAAAAGACTGGAGCCTAAATCCAGCGCCTTAGACCGCTCGATCACATTACCTTGTAAGAATGCCTTCTGTGGGCCATTTTCGCCAATTTTTTCTTTTAGTGTCTCACTTCTCCATAGTTAAATCAGTTGAAATTCTTCATACCTTGAAGGAGCTCCTCGACAGGTGGAAAGGCCTACTAAGTAGAGGGGGGACGCAGTTACACTCTTGGAGGCCCCCCTCCCTGAAGATTGCAATACCATTCTTTAATCAAACACAACTGAATTACCTAATCAAAGCCTTTGGGCCATACTCCAAAATGGCAGCCATATGTGTCGCAGTTCAACTCAAAATCAAGAGGTAGCTGTCAGTTCACCAAAAATTCTCAATGAGTCAAATTTGCAAACTCCATTATTAAAGACCAGGGGTGCCCAGTCCTGCCGATCGACTGTACTGCACAGAGTAGGATTGGGCACCCCTGTGTGCTATACATTATTATTATATTTAAATTCATTTTGGAAGTGTCATTATAATAATTGCAAGTTATTGTTGTCTTCGATTCGAGATGGTGCAAATTTTCAGCTGATTAAAACCTCTGCTGGCAGCGGTGGGATTCAAACCCACGCCCCGAGTAGACTTGAGCCTAAGGCCTAAATCCAGCACCTTAGACCCCTCGGCCATGCTACCCCCGCCTTGGCTACTCTAGTGGGCCATTTTCTGGCCATTAAATTTCAGAAATAGAGAAATTGTTGGGTGTGGACCTTCATCGTCAGGCTCTGAAGCCCGCCGAGTTCGGCCAAGGAAAGGAAAAACGGCTGAGTTTTGAAGAGACTGGGAGCAAGCAGTGTCACTTCTCCAGTCTTTTCACAGGTGCCTTCTAAAATGCAGACTTGGCAGCGGTGGGATTTGAACCCACGCCCCCGAAGAGACTGGAGCCTTAATCCAGCGCCTTAGACCGCTCGGCCACGCTACCTTGTAAGAATGCTTTCCGTTGGCCATTTTCGGCAATTTTTTCTTTTAGTGTCTCACTTCTCCATAGTTAATTCAGTTGAAATTCTTCATGCCTTGAAGGAGCTCCTCGACAGGTGGAAATGCCTACTAAGTAGAGGGGTGACGCAGTTACACTCTTGGAGGCCCCCCTCCCTGCAGATTGCAATTCCATCTCTAATCAAACACAACTGAATTACCTAATCAAAGCCTAATCGAATTACCTAATCAAAGCTCGGCCACGCTACCTTGTGAGAATGCCTTCCCTGGGCCATTTTCGCCAATTTTTTCTTTTTGTGTCTCACTTCTCCATAGTTAAATCAGTTGAAGTTCTTCATGCCTTGAAGGAGCTCCTCGACAGGTGGAAATGCCTACTAAGTAGAGGGGGGACGCAGTTACACTCTTGGAGGCCCCCCTCCCTGAAGATTGCAATTCCATCTCTAATCAAACACAACTGAATTACCTAATCAAAGCCTAATCGAATTACCTAATCAAAGCTCGGCCACGCTACCTTGTGAGAATGCCTTCCGTGGGCCATTTTCGCCAATTTTTTCTTTTTGTGTCTCACTTCTCCATAGTTAAATCAGTTGAAATTCTTCATGCCTTGAAGGAGCTCCTCGACAGGTGGAAATGCCTACTAAGTAGAGGGGGGACGCAGTTACACTCTTGGAGGCCCCCCTCCCTGCAGATTGCAATTCCATCTCTAATAAAACACAACTGAATTACCTGATCAAAGCCTTTGGGCCATACTCCAAAATGGCAGCCAGATGTGTCGCAGTTAAACTCAAAATCAAGAGGTAGCTGTCAGTTCACCATAAACTCTCAATGAGTCAAATTTGCAAACTCCATTGACAAGGGGTGCCCAGTCATGCCGATGGACTGTCCTGCACAAAGCAGGATTGGGGACCCCTGTGTGCTATACATTATTATTATATTTAAATTCATTTTGGAAGTGTCATTATAATAATTGCAAGTTATTGTTGTCTCTGATTCAAGAGGGTGCATATTTTCAGCTGCTTTCGCACCTTTTCAGAGGACACTTTAGGTGTCTGGCCCTCATTAAAACCTCTGCTGGCAGCGGTGGGATTCGAACCCACGCCCCCAAAGAGACTGGAGCCTAAATCCAGCGCCTTAGACCACTCGGCCACGCTACCCCGGCTTGGCTACTCTAGTGGGCCATTTTCTGGCCATTAAATTTCAGAAATAGAGAAATTGTTGGGTGTGGACCTTCATCGTCAGGCTCTGAAGCCCGCCGAGTTCGGCCAAGGAAAGCAAAAACGGCTGAGTTTTGAAGAGACTGGGAGCAAGCAGTGTCACTTCTCCAGTCTTTTCACAATTGCCTTCCAAAATGCATACTTGGCAGCGGTGGGATTTGAACCCATGCCCCCGAAAAGACTGGAGCCTAAATCCAGCGCCTTAGACCGCTCGATCACACTACCTTGTAAGAATGCCTTCTGTGGGCCATTTTCACAATTTTTTTCTTTTAGTGTCTCACTTCTCCATAGTTAAATCAGTTGAAATTCTTCATACCTTGAAGGAGCTCCTCGACAGGTGGAAAGGCCTACTAAGTAGAGGGGGGACGCAGTTACACTCTTGGAGGCCCCCCTCCCTGAAGATTGCAATACCATTCTTTAAACAAACACAACTGAATTACCTAATCAAAGCCTTTGGGCCATACTCCAAAATGGCAGCCAGATGTGTCGCAGTTCAACTCAAAATCAAGAGGTAGCTGTCAGTTCACCAAAAATTCTCAATGAGTCAAATTTGCAAACTCCATTATTAAAGACCAGGGGTGCCCAGTCCTGCCGATGGACTGTCCTGCACAAAGCAGGATTGGGGACCCCTGTGTGCTATACATTATTATTATATTTAAATTCATTTTGGAAGTGTCATTATAATAATTGCAAGTTATTGTTGTCTCTGATTCAAGAGGGTGCATATTTTCAGCTGTTTTCGCACCTTTTCAGGGGACACTTTAGGTGTCTGGCCCTCATTAAAACTTCTGCTGGCAGCGGTGGGATTCGAACCCACGCCCCCAAAGAGACTGGAGCCTAAATCCAGCGCCTTAGACCCCTCGGCCACGCTACCCCGGCTTGGCTACTCTAGTGGGCCATTTTCTGGCCATTAAATTTCAGAAATAGAGAAATTGTTGGGTGTGGACCTTCATCGTCAGGCTCTGAAGCCCGCCGAGTTCGGCCAAGGAAAGCAAAAACGGCTGAGTTTTGAAGAGACTGGGAATGCCTACTAAGTAGAGGGGGGACGCAGTTACACTCTTGGAGGCCCCCCTCCCTGAAGATTGCAATTCCATCTCTAATCAAACACAACTGAATTACCTAATCAAAGCCTAATCGAATTACCTAATCAAAGCTCGGCCACGCTACCTTGTGAGAATGCCTTCCGTGGGCCATTTTCGCCAATTTTTTCTTTTTGTGTCTCACTTCTCCATAGTTAAATCAGTTGAAATTCTTCATGCCTTGAAGGAGCTCCTCGACAGGTGGAAATGCCTACTAAGTAGAGGGGGGACGCAGTTACACTCTTGGAGGCCCCCCTCCCTGCAGATTGCAATTCCATCTCTAATAAAACACAACTGAATTACCTGATCAAAGCCTTTGGGCCATACTCCAAAATGGCAGCCAGATGTGTCGCAGTTAAACTCAAAATCAAGAGGTAGCTGTCAGTTCACCATAAACTCTCAATGAGTCAAATTTGCAAACTCCATTGACAAGGGGTGCCCAGTCATGCCGATGGACTGTCCTGCACAAAGCAGGATTGGGGACCCCTGTGTGCTATACATTATTATTATATTTAAATTCATTTTGGAAGTGTCATTATAATAATTGCAAGTTATTGTTGTCTCTGATTCAAGAGGGTGCATATTTTCAGCTGCTTTCGCACCTTTTCAGAGGACACTTTAGGTGTCTGGCCCTCATTAAAACCTCTGCTGGCAGCGGTGGGATTCGAACCCACGCCCCCAAAGAGACTGGAGCCTAAATCCAGCGCCTTAGACCACTCGGCCACGCTACCCCGGCTTGGCTACTCTAGTGGGCCATTTTCTGGCCATTAAATTTCAGAAATAGAGAAATTGTTGGGTGTGGACCTTCATCGTCAGGCTCTGAAGCCCGCCGAGTTCGGCCAAGGAAAGCAAAAACGGCTGAGTTTTGAAGAGACTGGGAATGCCTACTAAGTAGAGGGGGCACGCAGTTACACTCTTGGAGGCCCCCCTCCCTGAAGATTGCAATTCCATCTCTAATCAAACACAACTGAATTACCTAATCAAAGCCTAATCGAATTACCTAATCAAAGCTCGGCCACGCTACCTTGTGAGAATGCCTTCCGTGGGCCATTTTCGCCAATTTTTTCTTTTTGTGTCTCACTTCTCCATAGTTAAATCAGTTGAAATTCTTCATGCCTTGAAGGAGCTCCTCGACAGGTGGAAATGCCTACTAAGTAGAGGGGGGACGCAGTTACACTCTTGGAGGCCCCCCTCCCTGCAGATTGCAATTCCATCTCTAATAAAACACAACTGAATTACCTGATCAAAGCCTTTGGGCCATACTCCAAAATGGCAGCCAGATGTGTCGCAGTTAAACTCAAAATCAAGAGGTAGCTGTCAGTTCACCATAAACTCTCAATGAGTCAAATTTGCAAACTCCATTGACAAGGGGTGCCCAGTCATGCCGATGGACTGTCCTGCACAAAGCAGGATTGGGGACCCCTGTGTGCTATACATTATTATTATATTTAAATTCATTTTGGAAGTGTCATTATAATAATTGCAAGTTATTGTTGTCTCTGATTCAAGAGGGTGCATATTTTCAGCTGCTTTCGCACCTTTTCAGAGGACACTTTAGGTGTCTGGCCCTCATTAAAACCTCTGCTGGCAGCGGTGGGATTCGAACCCACGCCCCCAAAGAGACTGGAGCCTAAATCCAGCGCCTTAGACCACTCGGCCACGCTACCCCGGCTTGGCTACTCTAGTGGGCCATTTTCTGGCCATTAAATTTCAGAAATAGAGAAATTGTTGGGTGTGGACCTTCATCGTCAGGCTCTGAAGCCCGCCGAGTTCGGCCAAGGAAAGCAAAAACGGCTGAGTTTTGAAGAGACTGGGAGCAAGCAGTGTCACTTCTCCAGTCTTTTCACAATTGCCTTCCAAAATGCATACTTGGCAGCGGTGGGATTTGAACCCATGCCCCCGAAAAGACTGGAGCCTAAATCCAGCGCCTTAGACCGCTCGATCACACTACCTTGTAAGAATGCCTTCTGTGGGCCATTTTCACAATTTTTTTCTTTTAGTGTCTCACTTCTCCATAGTTAAATCAGTTGAAATTCTTCATACCTTGAAGGAGCTCCTCGACAGGTGGAAAGGCCTACTAAGTAGAGGGGGGACGCAGTTACACTCTTGGAGGCCCCCCTCCCTGAAGATTGCAATACCATTCTTTAAACAAACACAACTGAATTACCTAATCAAAGCCTTTGGGCCATACTCCAAAATGGCAGCCAGATGTGTCGCAGTTCAACTCAAAATCAAGAGGTAGCTGTCAGTTCACCAAAAATTCTCAATGAGTCAAATTTGCAAACTCCATTATTAAAGACCAGGGGTGCCCAGTCCTGCCGATGGACTGTCCTGCACAAAGCAGGATTGGGGACCCCTGTGTGCTATACATTATTATTATATTTAAATTCATTTTGGAAGTGTCATTATAATAATTGCAAGTTATTGTTGTCTCTGATTCAAGAGGGTGCATATTTTCAGCTGTTTTCGCACCTTTTCAGGGGACACTTTAGGTGTCTGGCCCTCATTAAAACTTCTGCTGGCAGCGGTGGGATTCGAACCCACGCCCCCAAAGAGACTGGAGCCTAAATCCAGCGCCTTAGACCCCTCGGCCACGCTACCCCGGCTTGGCTACTCTAGTGGGCCATTTTCTGGCCATTAAATTTCAGAAATAGAGAAATTGTTGGGTGTGGACCTTCATCGTCAGGCTCTGAAGCCCGCCGAGTTCGGCCAAGGAAAGCAAAAACGGCTGAGTTTTGAAGAGACTGGGAGCAAGCAGTGTCACTTCTCCAGTCTTTTCACAGGTGCCTTCTAAAATGCAGACTTGGCAGCGGTGGGATTTGAACCCACGCCCCCGAAGAGACTGGAGCCTTAATCCAGCGCCTTAGACCGCTCGGCCACGCTACCTTGTAAGAATGCTTTCCGTGGGCCATTTTCGCCAATTTTTTTCTTTTAGTGTCTCACTTCTCCATAGTTAAATCAGTTGAAATTCTTCATGCCTTGAAGGAGCTCCTCGACAGGTGGAAATGCCTACTAAGTAGAGGGGGGACGCAGTTACAATCTTGGAGGCCCCGCTCCCTGCAGATTGCAATTCCATCTCTAATCAAACACAACTGAATTACCTAATCAAAGCCTAATCGAATTACCTAATCAAAGCTCGGCCACGCTACCTTGTGAGAATGCCTTCCCTGGGCCATTTTCGCCAATTTTTTCTTTTTGTGTCTCACTTCTCCATAGTTAAATCAGTTGAAGTTCTTCATGCCTTGAAGGAGCTCCTTGACAGGTGGAAATGCCTACTAAGTAGAGGGGGGACGCAGTTACACTCTTGGAGGCCCCCCTCCCTGAAGATTGCAATTCCATCTCTAATCAAACACAACTGAATTACCTAATCAAAGCATTTGGGCCATACTCCAAAATGGCAGCCAGATGTGTCGCAGTTAAACTCAAAATCAAGAGGTAGCTGTCAGTTCACCAAAAACTCTCAGTCCTGCCGATCGACTGTCCTGCTATACATTATGATTATATTTAAATTCATTTTGGAAGTGTCATTATAATAATTGCAAGTTATTGTTGTCTCTGATTCAAGAGGGTGTATATTTTCAGCTGCTTTTGCACCTTTTCAGAGCACACTTTAGGTGTCTGTTCCTCATTAAAACCTCTGCTGGCAGCAGTGGGATTCGGACCCACGCCCCCGAAGAGACTGGAGCCTAAATCCAGCGCCTTAGACCCCTCGGCAACGCTACCCCGGCTTGGCTACTCCAAAATGGCAGCCAGGTGTGTCGCAGTTAAACTCAAAATCAAAAGGTAGCTGTCAGTTCACCAACAACTCTCAGTCCTGCTGATCCACTGTCCTGCACAGAGCAGGATTGGGCACCCCTGTGTGCTATACATTATTATTATATTTAAATTCATTTTGGAAGTGTCATTATAATAATTGCAAGTTATTGTTGTCTCTGATTGAAGAGGATGCATATTTTCAGCTGCTTTTTCACCTTTTCAGAGCACACTTTAGGTGTCTGGCCCTCATTAAAACCTCTGCTGGCAGCAGTGGGAATTGAACCCACGCCCCCGAAAAGACTGGAGCCTAAAACCAGCGCCTTAGACCTCTCGGTCACGCTACCCCGGCTTGGCCACTCTAGTGGGCCATTTTCTGCCCATTAAATTTCAGAAATAGAGAAATTGTTGGGTGTGGACCTTCATCGTCCACACCCAACATAGGCTCTGAAGCCCGCCGAGTTCGGCCAAGGAAAGCAAAAACGGCTGAGTTTTGAAGAGACTGGGAGCAAGCAGTGTCACTTCTCCAGTCTTTTCACAGGTGCCTTCTAAAATGCAGACTTGGCAGCGGTGGGATTTGAACCCACGCCCCAGAAAAGACTGGAGCCTTAATCCAGCGCCTTAGACCGCTCGGTCACGCTACCCCGGCTTGGCCACTCTAGTGGGCCATTTTCTGCCCATTAAATTTCAGAAATAGAGAAATTGTTGGGTGTGGACCTTCATCGTCCACACCCAACATAGGCTCTGAAGCCCGCCGAGTTCGGCCAAGGAAAGCAAAAACGGCTGAGTTTTGAAGAGACTGGGAGCAAGCAGTGTCACTTCTCCAGTCTTTTCACAGGTGCCTTCTAAAATGCAGACTTGGCAGCGGTGGGATTTGAACCCACGCCCCAGAAAAGACTGGAGCCTTAATCCAGCGCCTTAGACCGCTCGGCCACGCTACCTTGTAAGAATGCTTTCCGTGGGCCATTTTCACCAATTTTTTCTTTTAGTGTCTCACTTCTCCATAGTTAAATCAGTTGAAATTCTTCATGCCTTGAAGGAGCTCCTCGACAGGTGGAAATGCCTACTAAGTAGAGGGGTGACGCAGTTACACTCTTGGAGGCCCCCCTCCCTGCAGATTGCAATTCCATCTCTAATCAAACACAACTGAATTACCTAATCAAAGCCTAATCGAATTACTTAATCAAAGCTCGGCCACGCTACCTTGTGAGAATGCCTTCCCTTGGCCATTTTCGCCAATTTTTTCTTTTTGTGTCTCACTTCTCCATAGTTAAATCAGTTGAAGTTCTTCATGCCTTGAAGGAGCTCCTCGACAGGTGGAAATGCCTACTAAGTAGAGGGGGGACGCAGTTACACTCTTGGAGGCCCCCCTCCCTGAAGATTGCAATTCCATCTCTAATCAAACACAACTGAATTACCTAATCAAAGCCTAATCGAATTACCTAATCAAAGCTCGGCCACGCTACCTTGTGAGAATGCCTTCCGTGGGCCATTTTCGCCAATTTTTTCTTTTTGTGTCTCACTTCTCCATAGTTAAATCAGTTGAAATTCTTCATGCCTTGAAGGAGCTCCTCGACAGGTGGAAATGCCTACTAAGTAGAGGGGGGACGCAGTTACACTCTTGGAGGCCCCCCTCCCTGCAGATTGCAATTCCATCTCAAATCAAACACAACTGAATTACCTGATCAAAGCCTTTGGGCCATACTCCAAAATGGCAGCCAGATGTGTCGCAGTTAAACTCAAAATCAAGAGGTAGCTGTCAGTTCACCATAAACTCTCAATGAGTCAAATTTGCAAACTCCATTGACAAGGGGTGCCCAGTCCTGCCGATGAACTGTCCTGCACAAAGCAGGATTGGGGACCCCTGTGTGCTATACATTATTATTATATTTAAATTCATTTTGGAAGTGTCATTATAATAATTGCAAGTTATTGTTGTCTCTGATTCAAGAGGGTGCATATTTTCAGCTGCTTTCGCACCTTTTCAGAGGACACTTTAGGTGTCTGGCCCTCATTAAAACCTCTGCTGGCAGCGGTGGGATTCGAACCCACACCCCCAAAGAGACTGGAGCCTAAATCCAGCACCTTAGACCACTCGGCCACGCTGCCCAGGCTTGGCTACTCTAGTGGGCCATTTTCTGGCCATTAAATTTCAGAAATAGAGAAATTGTTGGGTGTGGACCTTCATCGTCAGGCTCTGAAGCCCGCCGAGTTCGGCCAAGGAAAGCAAAAACGGCTGAGTTTTGAAGAGACTGGGAGCAAGCAGTGTCACTTCTCCAGTCTTTTCACAATTGCCTTCTAAAATGCATACTTGGCAGCGGTGGGATTTGAACCCATGCCCCCAAAAAGACTGGAGCCTAAACCCAGCGCCTTAGACCGCTCGATCACACTACCTTGTAAGAAAGCCTTCTGTGGGCCATTTTCGCCAATTTTTTTCTTTTAGTGTCTCACTTCTCCATAGTTAAATCAGTTGAAATTCTTCATACCTTGAAGGAGCTCCTCGACAGGTGGAAAGGCCTACTAAGTAGAGGGGGGACGCAGTTACACTCTTGGAGGCCCCCCTCCCTGAAGATTGCAATACCATTCTTTAATCAAACACAACTGAATTACCTAATCAAAGCCTTTGGGCCATACTCCAAAATGGCAGCCAGATGTGTCGCAGTTCAACTCAAAATCAAGAGGTAGCTGTCAGTTCACCAAAAATTCTCAATGAGTCAAATTTGCAAACTCCATTATTAAAGACCAGGGGTGCCCAGTCCTGCCGATCGACTGTACTGCACAGAGTAGGATTGGGCACCCCTGTGTGCTATACATTATTATTATATTTAAATTCATTTTGGAAGTGTCATTATAATAATTGCAAGTTATTGTTGTCTTTGATTCGAGATGGTGCAAATTTTCAGCTGATTAAAACCTCTACTGGCAGCGGTGGGATTCAAACCCACGCCCCGAGTAGACTTGAGCCTAAGGCCTAAATCCAGCACCTTAGACCCCTCGGCCACGCTACCCCGGCTTGGCTACTCTAGTGGGCCATTTTCTGGCCATTAAATTTCAGAAATAGAGAAATTGTTGGGTGTGGACCTTCATCGTCAGGCTCTGAAGCCCGCCGAGTTCGGCCAAGGAAAGCAAAAACGGCTGAGTTTTGAAGAGACTGGGAGCAAGCAGTGTCACTTCTCCAGTCTTTTCACAATTGCCTTCTAAAATGCATACTTGGCAGCGGTGGGATTTGAACCCATGCCCCCGAAAAGACCGGAGCCTAAACCCAGCGCCTTAGACCGCTCGATCACACTACCTTGTAAGAAAGCCTTCTGTGGGCCATTTTCGCCAATTTTTTTCTTTTAGTGTCTCACTTCTCCATAGTTAAATCAGTTGAAATTCTTCATGCCTTGAAGGAGCTCCTCGACAGGTGGAAATGCCTACTAAGTAGAAGGGGGACGCAGTTACACTCTTGGATGCCCCCCTCCCTGCAGATTGCAATTCCATCTCTAATCAAACACAACTGAATTACCTAATCAAAGCCTAATCGAATTACCTAATCAAAGCTCGGCCACGCTACCTTGTGAGAATGCCTTCCGTGGGCCATTTTCGCCAATTTTTTCTTTTTGTGTCTCACTTCTCCATAGTTAAATCAGTTGAAGTTCTTCATGCCTTGAAGGAGCTCCTCGACAGGTGGAAATGCCTACTAAGTAGAGGGGGGACGCAGTTACACTCTTGGAGGCCCCCCTCCCTGAAGATTGCAATTCCATCTCTAATCAAACACAACTGAATTACCTAATCAAAGCCTAATCGAATTACCTAATCAAAGCTCGGCCACGCTACCTTGTGAGAATGCCTTCCGTGGGCCATTTTCGCCAATTTTTTCTTTTTGTGTCTCACTTCTCCATAGTTAAATCAGTTGAAATTCTTCATGCCTTGAAGGAGCTCCTCGACAGGTGGAAATGCCTACTAAGTAGAGGGGGGACGCAGTTACACTCTTGGATGCCCCCCTCCCTGCAGATTGCAATTCCATCTCTAATCAAACACAACTGAATTACCTGATCAAAGCCTTTGGGCCATACTCCAAAATGGCAGCCAGATGTGTCGCAGTTAAACTCAAAATCAAGAGGTAGCTGTCAGTTCACCATAAACTCTCAATGAGTCAAATTTGCAAACTCAATTGACAAGGGGTGCCCAGTCCTGCCGATGGACTGTCCTGCACAAAGCAGGATTGGGGACCCCTGTGTGCTATACATTATTATTATATTTAAATTCATTTTGGAAGTGTCATTATAATAATTGCAAGTTATTGTTGTCTTCGATTCGAGATGGTGCAAATTTTCAGCTGATTAAAACCTCTGCTGGCAGCGGTGGGATTCAAACCCACGCCCCGAGTAGACTGGAGCCTGGAGCCTAAATCCAGCGCCTTAGACCCATCAGCCACGCTACCCCGGCTTGGCTACTCTAGTGGGCCATTTTCTGGCCATTAAATTTCAGAAATAGAGAAATTGTTGGGTGTGGACCTTCATCGTCAGGCTCTGAAGCCCGCCGAGTTCGGCCAAGGAAAGCAAAAACGGCTGAGTTTTGAAGAGACTGAGAGCAAGCAGTGTCACTTGTCCAGTCTTTTCACAGGTGCCTTCTAAAATGCAGACTTGGCAGCGGTGGGATTTGAACCCACGCCCCCGAAGAGACTGGAGCCTTAATCCTGCGCCTTAGATCGCTCGGCCACGCTACCTTGTAAGAATGCTTTCCGTGGGCCATTTTCGCCAATTTTTTCTTTTTGTGTCTCACTTCTCCATAGTTAAATCAGTTGAAATTCTTCATGCCTTGAAGGAGCTCCTCGACAGGTGGAAATGCCTACTAAGTAGAGGGGGGACGCAGTTACACTCTTGGAGGCCCCCCTCCCTGCAGATTGCAATTCCATCTCTAATCAAACACATCTGAATTACCTGATCAAAGCCTTTGGGCCATACTCCAAAATGGCAGCCAGATGTGTCGCAGTTAAACTCAAAATCAAGAGGTAGCTGTCAGTTCACCATAAACTCTCAATGAGTCAAATTTGCAAACTCCATTGACAAGGGGTGCCCAGTCCTGCCGATGGACTGTCCTGCACAAAGCAGGATTGGGGACCCCTGTGTGCTATACATTATTATTATATTTAAATTCATTTTGGAAGTGTCATTATAATAATTGCAAGTTATTTTTGTCTCTGATTCAAGAGGGTGCATATTTTCAGCTGCTTTCGCACCTTTTCAGGGGACACTTTAGGTGTCTGGCCCTCATTAAAACTTCTGCTGGCAGCGGTGGGATTCGAACCCACGCCCCCAAAGAGACTGGAGCCTAAATCCAGCGCCTTAGACCCCTCGGCCACGCTACCCCGGCTTGGCTACTCTAGTGGGCCATTTTCTGGCCATTAAATTTCAGAAATAGAGAAATTGTTGGGTGTGGACCTTCATCGTCAGGCTCTGAAGCCCGCCGAGTTCGGCCAAGGAAAGCAAAAACGGCTGAGTTTTGAAGAGACTGGGAGCAAGCAGTGTCACTTCTCCAGTCTTTTCACAGGTGCCTTCTAAAATGCAGACTTGGCAGCGGTGGGATTTGAACCCACGCCCCCGAAGAGACTGGAGCCTTAATCCAGCGCCTTAGACCGCTCGGCCACGCTACTTGTAAGAATACTTTCCGTGGGCCATTTTCGCCAATTTTTTCTTTTAGTGTCTCACTTCTCCATAGTTAAATCAGTTGAAATTCTTCATGCCTTGAAGGAGCTCCTCGACAGGTGGAAATGCCTACTAAGTAGAGGGGGGACGCAGTTACACTCTTGGAGGCCCCCCTCCCTGCAGATTGCAATTCCATCTCTAATCAAACACAACTGAATTACCTAATCAAAGCCTAATCGAATTACCTAATCAAAGCTCGGCCACGCTACCTTATGAGAATGCCTTCCCTGGGCCATTTTCGCCAATTTTTTCTTTTTGTGTCTCACTTCTCCATAGTTAAATCAGTTGAAGTTCTTCATGCTTTGAAGGAGCTCCTCGACAGGTGGAAATGCCTACTAAGTAGAGGGGGGACGCAGTTACACTCTTGGAGGCCCCCCTCCCTGAAGATTGCAATTCCATCTCTAATCAAACACAACTGAATTACCTAATCAAAGCATTTGGGCCATACTCCAAAATGGCAGCCAGATGTGTCGCAGTTAAACTCAAAATCAAGAGGTAGCTGTCAGTTCACCAAAAACTCTCAGTCCTGCCGATCGACTGTCCTGCTATACATTATGATTATATTTAAATTCATTTTGGAAGTGTCATTATAATAATTGCAAGTTATTGTTGTCTCTGATTCAAGAGGGTGTATATTTTCAGCTGCTTTTGCACCTTTTCAGAGCACACTTTAGGTGTCTGGCCCTCATTAAAACCTCTGCTGGCAGCAGTGGGATTCGGACCCACGCCCCCGAAGAGACTGGAGCCTGGAGCCTAAATCCAGCGCCTTAGACACCTCGGCAACGCTACCCCAGCTTGGCTACTCCAAAATGGCAGCCAGGTGTGTCGCAGTTAAACTCAAAATCAAAAGGTAGCTGTCAATTCACCAACAACTCTCAGTCCTGCTGATCCACTGTCCTGCACAGAGCAGGATTGGGCACCCCTGTGTGCTATACATTATTATTATATTTAAATTCATTTTGGAAGTGTCATTATAATAATTGCAAGTTATTGTTGTCTCTGATTGAAGAGGATGCATATTTTCAGCTGCTTTTTCACCTTTTCAGAGCACACTTTAGGTGTCTGGCCCTCATTAAAACCTCTGCTGGCAGCAGTGGGAATTGAACCCACGCCCCCGAAAAGACTGGAGCCTAAATCCAGCGCCTTAGACCTCTCGGTCACGCTACCCCGGCTTGGCCACTCTAGTGGGCCATTTTCTGCCCATTAAATTTCAGAAATAGAGAAATTGTTGGGTGTGGACCTTCATCGTCCACACCCAACATAGGCTCTGAAGCCCGCCGAGTTCGGCCAAGGAAAGCAAAAACGGCTGAGTTTTGAAGAGACTGGGAGCAAGCAGTGTCACTTCTCCAGTCTTTTCACAGGTGCCTTCTAAAATGCAGGCTTGGCAGCGGTGGGATTTGAACCCACGCCCCCGAAAAGACTGGAGCCTTAATCCAGCGCCTTAGACCGCTCAGCCACGCTACCTTGTAAGAATGCTTTCCGTGGGCCATTTTCGCCAATTTTTTCTTTTAGTGTCTCACTTCTCCATAGTTAAATCAGTTGAAATTCTTCATGCCTTGAAGGAGCTCCTCGACAGGTGGAAATGCCTACTAAGTAGAGGGGTGACGCAGTTACACTCTTGGAGGCCCCCCTCCCTGCAGATTGCAATTCCATCTCTAATCAAACACAACTGAATTACCTAATCAAAGCCTAATCGAATTACCTAATCAAAGCTCGGCCACGCTACCTTGTGAGAATGCCTTCCCTGGGCCATTTTCGCCAATTTTTTCTTTTTGTGTCTCACTTCTCCATAGTTAAATAAGTTGAAGTTCTTCATGCCTTGAAGGAGCTCCTCGACAGGTGGAAATGCCTGCTAAGTAGAGGGGGGACGCAGTTACACTCTTGGAGGCCCCCCTCCCTGAAGATTGCAATTCCATCTCTAATCAAACACAACTGAATTACCTAATCAAAGCCTAATCGAATTACCTAATCAAAGCTCGGCCACGCTACCTTGTGAGAATGCCTTCCGTGGGCCATTTTCGCCAATTTTTTCTTTTTGTGTCTCACTTCTCCATAGTTAAATCAGTTGAAATTCTTCATGCCTTGAAGGAGCTCCTCGACAGGTGGAAATGCCTACTAAGTAGAGGGGGGACGCAGTTACACTCTTGGAGGCCCCCCTCCCTGCAGATTGCAATTCCATCTCTAATCAAACACAACTGAATTACCTGATCAAAGCCTTTGGGCCATACTCCAAAATGGCAGCCAGATGTGTCGCAGTTAAACTCAAAATCAAGAGGTAGCTGTCAGTTCACCATAAACTCTCAATGAGTCAAATTTGCAAACTCCATTGACAAGGGGTGCCCAGTCCTGCCGATGAACTGTCCTGCACAAAGCAGGATTGGGGACCCCTGTGTGCTATACATTATTATTATATTTAAATTCATTTTGGAAGTGTCATTATAATAATTGCAAGTTATTGTTGTCTCTGATTCAAGAGGGTGCATATTTTCAGCTGCTTTCGCACCTTTTCAGAGGACACTTTAGGTGTCTGGCCCTCATTAAAACCTCTGCTGGCAGCGGTGGGATTCGAACCCACGCCCCCAAAGAGACTGGAGCCTAAATCCAGCGCCTTAGACCACTCGGCCACGCTACCCCGGCTTGGCTACTCTAGTGGGCCATTTTCTGGCCATTAAATTTCAGAAATAGAGAAATTGTTGGGTGTGGACCTTCATCGTCAGGCTCTGAAGCCCGCCGAGTTCGGCCAAGGAAAGCAAAAACGGCTGAGTTTTGAAGAGACTGGGAGCAAGCAGTGTCACTTCTCCAGTCTTTTCACAATTGCCTTCTAAAATGCATACTTGGCAGCGGTGGGATTTGAACCCATGCCCCCGAAAAGACTGGAGCCTAAACCCAGCGCCTTAGACCGCTCGATCACACTACCTTGTAAGAAAGCCTTCTGTGGGCCATTTTCGCCAATTTTTTTCTTTTAGTGTCTCACTTCTCCATAGTTAAATCAGTTGAAATTCTTCATACCTTGAAGGAGCTCCTCGACAGGTGGAAAGGCCTACTAAGTAGAGGGGGGACGCAGTTACACTCTTGGAGGCCCCCCTCCCTGAAGATTGCAATACCATTCTTTAATCAAACACAACTGAATTACCTAATCAAAGCCTTTGGGCCATACTCCAAAATGGCAGCCAGATGTGTCGCAGTTCAACTCAAAATCAAGAGGTAGCTGTCAGTTCACCAAAAATTCTCAATGAGTCAAATTTGCAAACTCCATTATTAAAGACCAGGGGTGCCCAGTCCTGCCGATCGACTGTACTGCACAGAGTAGGATTGGGCACCCCTGTGTGCTATACATTATTATTATATTTAAATTCATTTTGGAAGTGTCATTATAATAATTGCAAGTTATTGTTGTCTTCGATTCGAGATGGTGCAAATTTTCAGCTGATTAAAACCTCTACTGGCAGCGGTGGGATTCAAACCCACGCCCCGAGTAGCCTTGAGCCTAAGGCCTAAATCCAGCACCTTAGACCCCTCGGCCACGCTACCCCGGCTTGGCTACTCTAGTGGGCCATTTTCTGGCCATTAAATTTCAGAAATAGAGAAATTGTTGGGTGTGGACCTTCATCGTCAGGCTCTGAAGCCCGCCGAGTTCGGCCAAGGAAAGGAAAAACGGCTGAGTTTTGAAGAGACTGGGAGCAAGCAGTGTCACATCTCCAGTCTTTTCACAGGTGCCTTCTAAAATGCAGACTTGGCAGCGGTGGGAATTGAACCCACGCCCCCGAAGAGACTGGAGCCTTAATCCAGCGCCTTAGACCGCTCGGCCACGCTACCTTGTAAGAATGCTTTCCGTTGGCCATTTTCGGCAATTTTTTATTTTAGTGTCTCACTTCTCCATAGTTAAATCAGTTGAAATTCTTCATGCCTTGAAGGAGCTCCTCGACAGGTGGAAATGCCTACTAAGTAGAGGGGGGACGCAGTTACACTCTTGGAGGCCCCCCTCCCTGCAGATTGCAATTCCATCTCTAATCAAACACAACTGAATTACCTAATTAAAGCCTAATCGAATTACCTAATCAAAGCTCGGCCACGCTACCTTGTGAGAATGCCTTCCCTGGGCCATTTTTGCCAATTTTTTCTTTTTGTGTCTCACTTCTCCATAGTTAAATCAGTTGAAGTTCTTCATGCCTTGAAGGAGCTCCTCGACAGGTGGAAATGCCTACTAAGTAGAGGGGGGACGCAGTTACACTCTTGGAGGCCCCCCTCCCTGAAGATTGCAATTCCATCTCTAATCAAACACAACTGAATTACCTAATCAAAGCCTAATCGAATTACCTAATCAAAGCTCGGCCACGCTACCTTGTGAGAATGCCTTCCGTGGGCCATTTTCGCCAATTTTTTCTTTTTGTGTCTCACTTCTCCATAGTTAAATCAGTTGAAGTTCTTCATGCCTTGAAGGAGCTCCTCGACAGGTGGAAATGCCTACTAAGTAGAGGGGGGACGCAGTTACACTCTTGGAGGCCCCCCTCCCTGAAGATTGCAATTCCATCTCTAATCAAACACAACTGAATTACCTAATCAAAGCCTAATCGAATTACCTAATCAAAGCTCGGCCACGCTACCTTGTGAGAATGCCTTCCGTGGGCCATTTTCGCCAATTTTTTCTTTTTGTGTCTCACTTCTCCATAGTTAAATCAGTTGAAGTTCTTCATGCCTTGAAGGAGCTCCTCGACAGGTGGAAATGCCTACTAAGTAGAGGGGGGACGCAGTTACACTCTTGGAGGCCCCCCTCCCTGAAGATTGCAATTCCATCTCTAATCAAACACAACTGAATTACCTAATCAAAGCCTAATCGAATTACCTAATCAAAGCTCGGCCACGCTACCTTGTGAGAATGCCTTCC
The DNA here is from genome assembly GCF_051911475.1 of Siphateles boraxobius. Taxonomy (NCBI): domain Eukaryota; kingdom Metazoa; phylum Chordata; class Actinopteri; order Cypriniformes; family Leuciscidae; genus Siphateles; species Siphateles boraxobius. The sequence goes on along the minus strand of NW_027508722.1, from coordinate 4,562,131 downwards.
GTGGGCCATTTTCGCCAATTTTTTCTTTTTGTGTCTCACTTCTCCATAGTTAAATCAGTTGAAATTCTTCATGCCTTGAAGGAGCTCCTCGACAGGTGGAAATGCCTACTAAGTAGAGGGGGGACGCAGTTACACTCTTGGAGGCCCCCCTCCCTGCAGATTGCAATTCCATCTCTAATCAAACACAACTGAATTACCTGATCAAAGCCTTTGGGCCATACTCCAAAATGGCAGCCAGATGTGTCGCAGTTAAACTCAAAATCAAGAGGTAGCTGTCAGTTCACCATAAACTCTCAATGAGTCAAATTTGCAAACTCAATTGACAAGGGGTGCCCAGTCCTGCCGATGGACTGTCCTGCACAAAGCAGGATTGGGGACCCCTGTGTGCTATACATTATTATTATATATAAATTCATTTTGGAAGTGTCATTATAATAATTGCAAGTTATTGTTGTCTCTGATTCAAGAGGGTGCATATTTCAGCTGCTTTCGCACCTTTTCAGAGGACACTTTAGGTGTCTGGCCCTCATTAAAACCTCTGCTGGCAGCGGTGGGATTCGAACCCACGCCCCCAAAGAGACTGGAGCCTAAATCCAGCGCCTTAGACCACTTGGCCACGCTACCCTGGCTTGGCTACTCTAGTGGGCCATTTTCTGCCAATAAAATTTCAGAAATAGAGAAATTGTTGGGTGTGGACCTTCATCGTCAGGCTCTGAAGCCCGCCGAGTTCGGCCAAGGAAAGGAAAAACGGCTGAGTTTTGAAGAGACTGGGAGCAAGCAGTGTCACTTCTCCAGTCTTTTCACAGGTGCCTTCTAAAATGCAGACTTGGCAGCGGTGGGATTTGAACCCACACCCCCAAAGAGACTGGAGCCTTAATCCAGCGCCTTAGACCGCTCGGCCTCGCTACCTTGTAAGAATGCTTTCCGTGGGCCATTTTCACCAATTTTCATCATAGTTAAATCAGTTGAAATTCTTCATGCCTTGAAGGAGCTCCTCGACAGGTGGAAAGGCCTACTAAGTAGAGGGGGGACGCAGTTACAATATTGGAGGCCCCCCTCCCTGAAGATTGCAATACCATCTTTAATCAAACACAACTGAATTACCTAATCAAAGCCTTTGGGCCATACTCCAAAATGGCAGCCAGATGTGTCGCAGTTAAACTCAAAATCAAGAGGTAGCTGTCAGTTCACCAAAAACTCTCAATGAGTCAAATTTGCAAACTCCATTGACAAGGGGTGCCCAGTCCTGCCGATGGACTGTCCTGCACAAAGCAGGATTGGGGACCCCTGTGTGCTATACATTATTATTAGGGGCCAAGCCCCAAAGGGGCTGAGCCACCTATTGTATCTGTTAGTTAGGGGCCAAGCCCCGAAGGGGCTGAGCCACCTATTGTATCTGTTAGTTAGGGGCCAAGCCCGAAGGGCAAGGCACCTATTGTATCTGTTAGTTTTCTTATTATTTATTATTATTAGGGGCCAAGCCCGAAGGGCAAGGCACCTATTGTATCTGTTAGTTTTCTTCTTCTTCTTCTTCTTCTTCTTCTTCTTCTTCTTATTATTATTATTATTATTATTATTATTATTATTCCGCAAATGGGAGTCTATGGCAGCCCTATGAATCGTAAGTAGGAAAATGATGAAATTTGGCTTGGTTATAGAGATGATCATGAAGAGTAATTGGGCCAAATTTTGAGTCTCTAGAACCAACTCTATAGCGCCACCACCAGTTCAAAAATGCAACATTGAAATGGTTATAACTTTTGAACGATTTGATCTAGAGACATGAAACTTAGTCCACCTGATTCCACTCATCATGCTGATCACAACCAATACTGTACATTAAGACCCCGCCCATTACAGTAGTGGCCATTTTGAAAAGTAGAGTATTCAGTTTTTTTGCTACTCCTCCTTCAAATTTTGTCCAATTTTCTCCAAACATGTGCTCAAATGATCTTCGGACTGAGACGCATAAATGTACTGTTCCCGATTTTTTTGTTTTACTGGGAAAAAAAAGTTATGATGTCGCAAACTTAACAAGGTCCACCCAAAATTGGCTATGAGGCTGTATCTCGGCCAAAATTTGATCAATCGAAACGAAAATTGGTACATTTCATCGGAAGCATGTTCTGAGGTTTCATGCCAAAGTTGGGAATAGTGCCACCTATGGGTCATGAGATATGAAAAATAGCTATTTTGGCCAATAACTTTTGAACAGTTTGTCAGAAAATCATAAATGTGGTATCTATGGATTTCTTGTGTCATGTCGATTCTGTGGACATCAATTTTGCCAGGATTGGATGTACCACGTGTCCGCCATTTAGAATTTTGTCATAAATTGCAATATCTTTTAAATTATTTGACATATTAGCAAAGAATTTGGTAAGGATGATCGACAAAATGTCCTGAAGGGACATGAAAATTTTGAACACAGCGCCACCTAGTGTTCCTGAGATATACGTTTTTTTTGCAAAAACGCTTATAACTTTTGAAAACATTGTTCAAATTTTGATTACTTTATGTCATTATGTTCCTTGGTTTATGCCGATTCAGACAATATCTCATTTGTCATTTTCCAACAATGTGACTTTCCGCCATATTGGAGCAAATGATACCTCTCACAAGCCAACTTAATAAATCATGTATCCAAACAACCCAAACCGCCTTCTGCATCTTGGCAAAAATACAACTTCCCATTGGTGCAATGAGATGAGTGATATGCTTCTGACACAGAGATAGTGGGTTCGAGCCCCATATTATACAACTTCAGATGATTGTGGAGTTTTATGTAATTTGGAGCCAATTGCTGCAGTTCTACCTTCAACAACTTAAGTCTCTGTAAAATTAAGCAAATCACAGTGTATGAGTATAAAGCAAATGCTCAGTAAAGCAAGAGGCTATAACTTTGAAGATTGTTTAATCAAATCCAATGTGTAGCAATCGTTAAAACATGTGAATTGTGCAATGTTCAAAAGATTCCTAGTAAAATAATAGATTAAAAAGTTGGCCGAGATAACGTTTAAGTTGGCTTGTGAAAGTTTGGACCTGAAAGTTTGAAGAAGGTTGAAGTAGTTTGAAGTTTAAAGTAGTTTTCAGGATTGTAATTCCATTGAAATGGTGGTAGTGTTTTTTTTTTTTTGTTTTGTTTTTTTTAATGAATGGCAAATATTGATTTAAGTCATGTTTTCTAAAGCTATTGAAATTAGGTTAATTTTGTCCATTATGTTCTGAAATGCTACTGATTTATTTATTTTTATGGCAAAGCTTTGTTAAATGTTGTTTCATGTCGTTTTTTTCTTCAATTTTATTAAAGCAAATGTGTCAATTCTTGGAATATGTGACCTTTATTGCATGGGCTTATCTTACATTTGGAAAGTTGCGTGCATTCTTCTAGCCATTCTTAACTAGGCACTAAGTTTAGTTTCACAAACCATACTGGGAAAAGCAAGTAGTGTAACCATAAGTGTCATTGTAAATAACTAAAGAAACGGTTAGTATTCTTTTCTATATAGATTTAAATATGCAACAATAGTGCTTTAAAATCACTTCTTAAAAGGCCCACTCTAATTTGCTTACTTTATCCAATGTGCTCAAAGGTATTTAAACTAAAAATAACTTATTTTTAATTCACATTTTTATCACCTCTCACAATATTGTTTCTAGGCAGCATGAAAAAAACATAATTGTACAAGACATTATCAAAGGTGACTGTCAAAGTAATGTACTTATAGCAAAAATATAGGTTACAGTTGCATATGGCAGTTAACCCATGTAATTCGAAATTCTTTTCCCTGAGATAACATGTATGAATTTATAAGGATATTAAACAATCTTTATCAATTACGTCAAATTGTGTGGTTTTTGTTCGTTTGTTCTGCGTTTAGTCATTCTTTTCCTATCAGTTTCACCAAAGACGAACTACTGGACATTAGGAAACACACACCAGAGACCTTTTCTACAGTTTTTGATTATTCGGACGTTTTGCTGGACATTCTCGTCGGAGGTGCAGCGTTGTTGTTCAAACGCGCGTTCAGACGCAAACGCGGGAAGCGAGCCGGCGCGCTGGTTAAACTCCGCGAGCGCGGCCTGCGCACTGCACTCCCCAGTATTCATCTCGCGAATCTCCGATCCCTTCCTAACAAAACGGATGAACTTCTTCTCCTCACCCACACTAACAAGGATTTTTTAAACTCTGCTGCTTTGTGCTTCACTGAAACCTGGCTGAGTGAAGCCATACCGGACAACGCAATACATCTGCCGGGCTTCCAGCTGTTCCGAGCGGATCGCATGGCGGAGCTAACGGGGAAAACGAGAGGGGGTGGATTGTGTTTCTACATTAACGAAAGTTGGTGTTCAGATGTAACAACACTGAAGAAGATGTGCTCTCCTAATTTAGAGGCACATTTCATAAACTGTAAACCCTTCTACTCGCCTCGGGAATTTTCCTCTTTCATTCTCGTGAATGTTTACATCCCTCCAGACGCGTGCGTGAGCGCGGCGCTACAACAGCTGGCTGAACAAATATCTGAAACGGAACAAAGGTACCCAGACTCTCTTTTAATCATTCTTGGGGATTTTAACAAAGCAAATCTTTCCCGTGAACTACCAAAATACAGACAACACGTTACATGTCCCACCAGAGACAGTAATATACTGGACCACTGTTACACCACAATAAGAAATGTGTATCACTCCGTCCCACGGGCAGCTTTGGGGCTCTCTGATCACTGTTTGGTTCATCTCATACCGACCTACAGGCAGAAACTGAAATCAGCTAAACCTGGAATACGGACTGTAAAAAGATGGACTAATGAAGCAGAGCAGAATCTACAGGCCTGCTTTGATTGCACTGATTGGACTGTTTTTGAAGCTGCTACCAATGATCTGGATGAGCTCACAGATACTGTAACATCATATATAAGTTTCTGTGAGGATACATGCATTCCTACCAGGGCATTCTTATCATTCACTAATGATAAACCATGGTTTACTGGGAAACTCAAACACCTTCGTCATGCCAAAGAGGATGCTTACAGAAGTGGGGATAAAATCTTGTATAACCAGGCCAGAAACAGATTGACAAAGGAGATCAGAGTTGCTAAAAGGAACTACTCTGATAAACTGAAAAACCAGTTTTCATCCAACGACCCATCATCAGTCTGGAATGGCCTGAGGAACATCACCAACTACAAGTCACCATCCCCTCGATCTGTGGACAATCAACACCTGGCTGACGATTTAAATTCATTTTACTGCCGGTTTGAAAAGCCCTCATTAACACCACACACCCGGTCTGATCTGCACTTCACACTTTCACCATCACCTCCTGCACTCCAATTATCACTCCCCCCTCCTGCCATCCAACCTGAGCTTAAGGTCTGTGTGGAGGACGTGAGCCGAGTCTTCAAAAAACAGAAGACTAGGAAAGCCTCAGGCCCAGACGGCATCTCATCTGCTTGTTTAAAAGCCTGCGCTGACCAACTGGCCCCGGTCTTCACGCAGATCTTCAACAGATCATTGGAGCAGTGTGAAGTTCCCTGCTGCTTCAAACGCTCCACTATCATTCCTGTCCCCAAAAAAACCAAAATCACTGGACTTAATGACTACAGACCTGTCGCTCTCACGTCTGTGGTCATGAAGTCGTTTGAAAGACTGGTGCTGGCCCACCTGAAGGACCTCACTGGACCCTTGCTGGATCCCTTTCAGTTTGCTTACAGAGCAAATAGGTCTGTGGATGATGCAGTCAACATGGGACTGCATTATATCCTGCAACATCTCGACAGACCAGGGACTTATGCAAGGATCCTCTTTGTGGACTTCAGTTCGGCCTTCAATACCATCATGCCTGATCTTCTCACAGCCAAACTGACCCAGCTCTCCATACCATCCTCGATCTGTCAGTGGATCACCAGCTTCCTGACGGACCGGCAGCAGCGAGTGAGACTGGGGAAACACACATCCAAGACACTCACAATCAGCACCGGAGCCCCCCAAGGGTGCGTTCTCTCCCCACTGCTCTTCTCCCTGTACACTAATGACTGCACTTCTAAAGACCCCACTGTCAAGCTCCTGAAATTTGCAGACGACACCACTGTCATCGGTCTCATCCAAAACGGTGACGAGTCTGCTTACAGACTGGAGGTTGAACAGCTGGCTGCCTGGTGCAGTTATAACAACCTTGAGCTGAACACGCTCAAAACAGTGGAGATGATCGTGGACTTCAGGAGGAACAGCCCAGCACTCCCCCCACTCACCATCATGAACAGCACTGTGGAAGCGGTGGAGTCATTCAGGTTCCTGGGCACTATCATCTCTCAGGACCTGAAGTGGGACAATCACATTGACTCCACTGTGAAAAAGGCCCAGCAGAGACTGTACTTCCTTCGCCAGCTGAGGAAGTTCAACCTGCCACAGGATCTGCTGATTCAGTTCTACTCAGCCGTCATTGAGTCTGTCTTGTGCGCTTCCATAACTGTCTGGTTTGGTTCAGCTACCAAATCAGACATCAGGAGACTACAACGGACAGTCCGGACTGCGGAGAGGATTATTGGTGCCCCCCTGCCAAACCTCCAGGACCTGTACTCTTCCAGAGTGAGGAAGAGAGCAGGTAAAATCATCACAGACTCCACTCACCCTGTACACCACCTGTTTGAACTGTTACCGTCAAGACGGAGACTCAGATCACTGGCCACAAGAACATCTCGGCACAGGAACAGTTTCTTCCCACAGGCCATTTCCCTCCTGAACAGTTAACACTCCTCCCAAGGCATATGCCTGTAAGTGCAATACTCCCACTGTTTAGTGCAATATCCTACAACTCAGGTGATACTTATATGTAGATTTATTTATTTATAATATTCAAAACACTGTAAATAGGTTCATAATCTGTAAATCTGAAAATGTCTATTCTGACTAAACCCAACTGTGATAGTTTTATTCTCATATATTTATATTTTTATTTTTTATTCTTATAATTTGTAGTATTATGTTTCATGTTTCATGTTGTATTTGTATTTGTATAGTCCACTGGAAGCCTCAGTACCAAAACAAATTCCTTGTGTGTGCAAGCACACTTGGCAATAAAGCTCTTTCTGATTCTGATTCTGATTCTGAAAAAAATATATCAAAGTCCATACAAAAAACTTGATTATTCGTCAGGTCACAATTGTGACCATTAGCAGAACAAAGAGAGGCTAGGTATATGGTGTTAATGGATTTATAAACTGACAAACTTCTACAGTTTAAAGACCAGGTTCAATAATTGTTTTAAGCTTTAGTTAATAGTGTTGTATTACATTAAAGGCACACTATGCAAAATTTCCATTTGTGAAATAGTGACCCCAGGAGTCGCTGTGGAGTACTTGTATTTTTTCTGAGCATTAACTTCCACAGATTAATTGTTCACCACGAGACAAGTTATATGTGCTAACAAAGTTAATAGGGTCAATTTGGATTTCATGTCAACTTTAAAACAGAGTTGGCATCATCTCTTCACAGAAGTTAGCATCATCTGAAATCCTCATACAAGGCTGGATCCAAATTGGAGATGACATAATATCTAATATGCCCATGACAATTTAGAAACTGAAAATAGAACATAAAAATATGTATTAGATCTAATAGAACAAAATGACAAAATTATAAAATGCATTGCGTGAATTCTTGTTTAAAGAGATGTGTTTAATCTACAATTAAACTAGGAATGTTTGTCAGAATAGTGAACATTATCAGGAAACCTGTTCCAGACTTTAGGACCCACATGCAAAAACAAAACATTCTCTCCTTTAGTGCAGTTCAATATCCTAAGTAGTACCAAAAGTCCAGAATTGTAAGATTCCTACAAGAATCTGTTAATATTAATAAATAGAGATGAGGAACATCAGTACAAAATCAGTTAAATACACTAAATCTAAACCATTTAGAACCTTTAGATGATGACAAAACTTCGTAATCAATACAGAACTTAAGTAATAATTGTAAAAATGAAAATATGTTGTAATATAATATTTTATTAATCTATACACTGCATCTTGGACTAACTTTATTTATTAAAGGTGCAGGACAACCACCTAACAGTGAATCACAATAATATAAACTAAACTCATTAAACATAACATGCTGTCCATTTAAATACTAAATCTTCATTTTGAGTTGATTCTCATTTGAACTATGGAACTTCTACATCTATGGAAACACATGTCTTCCCAGGGGCTCAATGAGATGAGTGACAGGCATATGACCCAGAGAGTGTGGGTTCAAGTCCTTTGTCTTACAACTTTATAAAGTTGTGTCATTTCAATTCCTTTATCATACTGAAAAGCATTGTACTATTCTTTCTTCCTATTAAATATAACGTGGGTTTCATTTATATGCAAAGTCTTTATTTTGAGTTCATCTTCATTCTTTTTAACTACTGAACCTTAGCAGCTGGATGAACTCATTTCTTCTGTGAGGTAAGAAGTTAATAAGTAAGAATACTTTGGTTATTAAAGTTTCTTTTAAAGTTTTAAAAGCAAAGTATTTTTAAGTACTTTTTGAACCCATGGAACCATTGAAGGCTTGGCCCCGTAAGGCTGCTTGCAGCTTTAATTTTTCTTATTATTATTATTCCGCAAATGGGAGTCTATGGCAGCCCTATGAACCGTAAGTAGGAAAATGATTAAATTTGGCACACTTGTAGTGATGCTAATGAATAGTAATTGGACCAATTTTTGACCCTCTAGAACCAACTCTATAGCGCCACCACCAGTTCTAAAATTCAACATTGAAATGGTTATAACTTTTGAACCCTTTGATCTAGAGACATGAAACTTAGTCTACCTGATTCCACTCATCATGCTGATCACAACTAATCCCTTATATTAAGACTCCGCCCATTACAGTAGTGGCCATTTTGAAATGTACAGTATTCAGTTTTTTCGCTACTTTTCCTTCAAATTTTGTCCAATTTTCTCCAAACATGTGCTCAAATGATCTTCGGACTGAGCCGCATAAAAGTACTGTTCCCGATTTTTTTGTTTCACTGGGAAAAAAAAGTTATGATGTCGCAAACTTAACGAGGTCCATCTAAAATTGGCTAAGAGGCTGTATCTCGGCCAAAGATTGATCAATTGAAACGAAAATTGGTACATTTCATTTGAAGCATGTTCTGAGGTTTCATGCCAAAGTTGGGAATAGTGCCACCTATGGGTCATGAGATATGAAAAATTGCTATTTTGGCCAATAACTTTTGAACAGTTTGTCAGAAAATCATAATTGTGGTATCTATGGATTCCTTGCATCCTGCCGAATCCGTGGATATCGATTTTGCCATGATTGGATGTACCATGTGTCCGCCATTTTGAATTTTGTAATAATTTGCTATAACTTTTTAACTGTTTGATATATCTTCACAAAATTTAATGCGGATCATCAACACCATGTCCTGAAGGTACATGAGAAGTTTAAACACAGCGCCACCTAGTGTTCCAGAGATATTATTTTTTTTAGAAAAAATCCTATAACTTTTGAAAATATTGTTCAGATTTTGATTTCTTTATGTCATTATGTTCCTTGGGTTAAGCCGATTCAGACGATATCTCATTTGTCATTTTCCAACAATGTGACTGTCCGCCATATTGAAGCAAACAGTAAACAGTTTTTTCGCTACTCCTCCTCAAATCTTGCTCAATTTTGCCCAAAGTTTGCTCAGATGATCTTTGGACGAAGCCGCATAGAAATGACTTAACAGATTTTTGATATTCGCTACCGTTCCCGAGTTATTTGTCTGCAAAGTTGACCTAGCCTGTGTTTGTTGCCTTATGCTAGTTAGCTTAGCATAATAATGGGTTAGCATGCTAACCAGAAGCCATTCTTTCTAATGCGTCTCTTCAGCTATCAGGATAAATATAAGCTACATTAGCATTGAGTTGCTAAACCACATGTCACGAATCCCGAACCATTGCGGTCGTGGGTTCGAATCCTGTGTGACACGTGCCCAGACCGCATGAGGTACTGTGGCAGGAAAAGATGCAGAAGTTGTGCCTAAGAATGGTCTCATCTGAAGCTGTCACATACAACATGCAGTGCTTTTATGTACAATTCAGAGTTCTATGCTCTTCATTTTCTTCAAAATTCTTAATTTTAACTTGATTCTCTCTTGAAACTATTGAATTTTGTAGATGCGTGTCTGCCAAGTGGCACAACAAGATGAGTGACAGACACCTGACCCATATATAGTGGGTTCGAGTCCTATGAGGGACAACTTTAAAATTGTGTATAAACTTGTCATTTATATTCCTTTATTATGCGGGTACGAGCTGTACTAAACTTTCTTACTCTTGTATTAGAAATAATCTTGTTTTTTTACTTCATTCTGTGTTCATTCTCATCAGACCTTCTGTTAATTTTGATTTCATCCTATCTGTACTTCTGAACCTATCTGTTATTCAGGTACATTCTATTTCTGCTGTATTTGCTCTTCTGGCTCCGTATTGCGCTACAGCCCCTTCAGCGGCTTGGCCCCGTATTGCTACTTGCAGCTATATTTATATTTAAATTCATTTTGGAAGTTTCATTATAATAATTGCAAGTTATTGTTGTCTCTGATTCAAGAGGGTGCATATTTTCAGCTGCTTTTGCACCTTTTCAGAGAACACTTTAAGTGTCTGGCCCTCATTAAAACCTCTGCTGGCAGCGGTGGGATTCGAACCCACGCCCCCGAAAAGACTGGAGCCTAAATCCCGCGCCTTAGACCCCTCGGCCACGCTACCCCGGCTTGGTTTCTCTAGTGGGCCATTTTCTGGCCATTAAATTTCAGAAATAGAGAAATTGTTTGGTGTGGACCTTCATCGTCAGGTTCTGAAGCCCGCCGAGTTCGGCCAAGGAAAGCAAAAACGGCTGAGTTTTGAAGAGACTGGGAGCAAGCAGTGTCACTTCTCCAGTCTTTTCACAGGTGCCTTCTAAAATGCAGACTTGGCAGCGGTGGGATTTGAACCCACGCCCCCGAAGAGACTGGAGCCTTAGTCCAGCGCCTTAGACCGCTTGGCCACGCTACCTTGTAAGAATGCCTTCCGTGGGCCATTTTCGCCAATTTTTTCTTTTAGTGTCTCACTTCTCCATAGTTAAATCAGTTGAAATTCTTCATGCCTTGAAGGAGCTCCTCGACTGGTGGAAATGCCTACTAAGTAGAGGGGGATGCAGTTACACTCTTGGAGGCCCCCCTCCCTGCAGATTGCAATTCCATCTCTAATCAAACAACACTGAATTACCTGATCAAAGCCTTTGGGCCATACTCCAAAATGGCAGCCAGATGTGTCGCGGTTAAACTCAAAATCAAGAGGTAGCTGTCAGTTCACCAAAAACTCTCAATGAGTCAAATTTGCAAACTCCATTTACAAGGGGTGCCCAGTCCTGCCGATCGACTGTCCTGCACAGAGCAGGATTGGGGACCCCTGTGTGCTATACATTATTATTATATTTAAATTCATTTTGTAAGTGTCATTATAATAATTGTAAGTTATTGTTGTCTCTGATTCAAGAGGGTGCATATTTTCAGCTGCTTTTGCACCTTTTCAGAGGACACTTTAGGTGTCTGGCCCTCATTAAAACCTCTGCTGGCAGTGGTGGGATTCGAACCCACGCCCCCAAAGAGACTGGAGCCTACATCCAGCGCCTTAGACCCCTCGGCCACGCTACCCCGGCTTGGCTACTCTAGTGGGCCATTTTCTGGCCATTAAATTTCAGAAATAGAGAAATTGTTGGGTGTGGACCTTCATCGTCAGGCTCTGAAGCCCGCCGAGTTCGGCCAAGGAAAGCAAATACGGCTGAGTTTTGAAGAGACTGGAAGCAAGCAGTTTCACTTCTCCAGTCTTTTCACAGGTGCCTTCTAAAATGCAGACTTGGCAGCGGTGGGATTTGCACCCACGCCCCCGAAGAGACTGGAGCCTTAATCCAGCGCCTTAGACCGCTCGGCCACACTTCCTTTTAAGAATGCCTTCTGTGGGCCATTTTCACCAATTTTTCCTTTTAGTGTCTCACTTCTCCCTAGTTAAATCAGTTGAAATTCTTCATGCTTTGAAGGAGCTCCTCGACAGGTGGAAAGGCCTACTAAGTAGAGGGGGGATGCAGTTACACTCTTGGAGGCCCCCCTCCCTGCAGATTTCAATTCCATCTCTAATCAAACACAACTGAATTACCTAATCAAAGCATTTGGGCCATACTCCAAAATGGCAGCAAGATGTGTCGCAGTTAAACTCAAAATCAAGAGGTAGCTGTCAGTTCACCAAAAACTCTCAGTCCTGCCGATCGACTGTCCTGCACAGAGCAGGATTGGGCACCCCTGTGTGCTATACATTATTATTATATTTAAAATTCATTTTTGAAGTGTCATTATAATAATTGCAAGTTATTGTTGTCTCTGATTTTAGAGGGTGCATATTTTCAGCTGCTTTTGCACCTTTTCAGAGCACACTTTAGGTGTCTGGCCCTCATTAAAACCTCTGCTGGCAGCGATGGGATTCGAACCCACGCCCCCGAAGAGACTGGAGCCTAAATCCAGCGCCTTAGATGCCTCGGCCACGCTACCCAGGTTTGGCCACTCTATTGGGCCATTCTCTGGCCATTAAATTTCAGAAATAGAGAAATTGTTGGGTGTGGACCTTCATCGTCAGGCTCTGAAGCCCGCCGAGTTCGGCCAAGGAAAGCAAAAACGGCTGAGTTTTGAAGAGACTGGGAGCAAGCAGTGTCACTTCTCCAGTCTTTTCACAGGTGCCTTCTAAAATGCAGACTTGGCAGCGGTGGGATTTGCACCCACGCCCCCGAAGAGACTGGAGCCTTAATCCAGCGCCTTAGACAGCTCAGCCAAACTACATTGTAAGAATGCCTTCTGTGGGCCATTTTCGCCAATTTTTTCTTTTAGTGTCTCACTTCTCCATAGTTAAATCAGTTGAAATTCTTCATGCTTTGAAGGAGCTCCTCGACAGGTGGAAAGGCCTACTAAGTAGAGGGGGGATGCAGTTACACTCTTGGAGGCCCCCCTCCCTGCAGATTGCAATTCCATCTCTAATCAAACACAACTGAATTACCTAATCAAAGCATTTGGGCCATACTCCAAAATGGCAGCCAGATGTGTCGCAGTTAAACTCAAAATCAAGAGGTAGCAGTCAGTTCACCAAAAACTCTCAGTCCTGCCGATCGACTGTCCTGCTATACATTATTATTATATTATTAAAATTCATTTAGGAAGTGTCATTATAATAATTGCATGTTATTGTTGTCTCTGATTCAAGAGGGTGCATATTTTCAGCTGCTTTTGCACCTTTTCAGAGCACACTTTAGGTGTCTGGCCCTCATTAAAACCTCTGCTGGCAGCGGTGGGATTCGAACCCACGCCCCCGAAGAGACTGGAGCCTGGGGCCTAAATCCAGCGCCTTAGACCCCTCGGCAACGCTATCCCGGCTTGGCTACTCCAAAATGGCAGCCAGATGTGTCTCAGTTAAACTCAAAATAAAGAGGTAGTGTTGGAGAATTCTGTTACCCCTCCTCTATCTGATGCTCAAGTCTGAATGCTGTAATGCTGAGCTAAAGTAGGCCATAGGGCAATGTAGAGTTGGAAAAGTACCTAAAAACCCATGTAATGCATAGATGACGTTGGTGCAAGGTACAGGAAAGTACTAAAAAACATATATGATGTAATTTTTTAAAAAACTATACATGTGATACTCCCCCACCAATAGAAATAAGGCCTCGGAGCATGTGATCTTAATGGTGGCGTGATACCAAGGAGGAGCAATGTGTAAGAGATAACGGTACAAACACTAATTGGACACTGGCGATAAGAAAGATGTATAAAATCTATGTTTCAACCACTGTAAGATCAGATGATTCAGCTGACCATCTCACTTTGTTGAATTGCTCAATAAAGTTCTTCTTCTGAGACCTGGAACTTCGACTCTGAAAACTTTCTGAAGACTAACTCCTACTAGACTCTGAAAAACTACTGATCAGGACCAGAGACCAGCAATTAGCCACGACATAATTGGCGAGCCAGCCAGGAGCACGCTTGGGGTCAGGAGATCATCGTGGTGTTGACGCTGACGGTGGCATTCACAAAACAAAGGCCGGCCAAAAATCAGGTAAGCAGTTTTTGCATATATTTTGTTTTGTGAATTGCCTCTGAGAAGCTGACAAGCTTGATGATTGCTCTGCAATTATAAAACCCCACTGCAAAAGAACCTAAAAAACAACTGAGAGATAAAAGATAAGAAGGCAGTCTGATTTCCAGGTCCAAAGAAGCTGCTGTATGTGTGTTTGTCTCAAAAAGCAAGAAGTGCATAGCGTGGAGATTGCGCTCATGAAGTAAGAGTAGACTGTCTAGTAAAAGAAGTGTTTAAAAGGCGCCAGGCAGTGTAGGAAGTACACTGACCACCTGTTTGTTTGTCTGTCTGTCTTTTGTGAAAGAGAATAGGGGGTATTAAAATGTGCACAAAGTAAGGAAGGTAAAGTATAGATAAAGAACAAAAACATTTAAAATCCTTATAATAATTATTAGCTAAAGTTTTTTACATAAAAAGGTAAGAAAAGTTAAAAGAATTGAGTTAAAGAATGTAAAAGTATACACCAGAAGACTAAAATATAGAGAGAAGGGAGTTTTTGGCTCTCCCGGGCATTCTGCCAAGAGGTGCATTAACTAGTCATTGATCAGTGATAGTGCTGGGAAGCAGAGGACAATGGAACCAATTAGTGAGAAATAGCAGCAGAAGCAGAAAAAAGTCCAGAATAAAGAATAAATAGAAAAAAGAAGTATAAAAATGTATTAGAAATTAATGGATAAAATAAAACTAACAAGTAAAAATCAAGTGAAAAACTGTGCTTACCAAAAAAACAAAGAACACTCCAAAGAATTGATTTTGTCCACTATTTGGCCATTCGCCAGACTGCAAATACTGTGATCCAGATAGAGAAACCCAGCGTCTGTTGAAAGAGAATTAAGACTGAACATTGGGGCTTTCTACATACTTTTGATATTGAAGAAGGGATAGAAGTGTGTGAATAAAATTTTAAGCGCATGAATAGACGGATTGCAAATAAAGCAAAAAGATAAAGAGACGATAAACAGTCAGAAAAAGGTTTAAAGGAAAAAGTTTGAAGTCAAGGGAAAAACAAATGTGGGAGGGACTCAGTGAATACGGGAAAGAAAGGCATAGGAGAGCATTAGCTCACACCCTATGATATGACTGGTAAACAGCTCCCCCTGATGGAGGGCACTGTGAAGATCAAAGGCAACGTAACCCTCACAGATACGCAGGATGAGGAAGAAGAAAGAGAGGAGGAGGAAAGAGAAGACCACAGGAATACAGGTTATGACCACAAAATATTGGCAGATGCTGACATGTTTGAAGCATCATCTCCACTAAACAAGGGGCCATCAAGCCATGATGGAAGTCAAGGTAGCAGCTTGAATAGGAAACACCTTACTGAACGCAAGAACCCCACCCTGTCTAATCCATACCATTATGCAGCGAAAGCCCTGCAGAGTCTTGGGGAAAAACTGAACCAGGAAGTAGACACCAATCAGCTGTTCGAACAAGAATGTGATGAGCTGGAACAAGATATAAGGACAACAGAAGAACAAATCAATCACAGCTTTAAACGCTTACAGGAATCCCTGAAGAATGTCACGGGCTCAGAACAACACGAACCTCAAGAACACCAGAGACATCAGAACCGCCGAAAGCACAAGTCACGCTCACTCAGCCCAGCCAGACCTCGCAGGGAAGTCAAGAGTGTGACAGGGACCCTACTCCTTGAGGATATCTCGCCAGCTGCCCCACCAGCCACCCCATACAACCTAAGGGAACGGCACTAAAGAAACCAAGCATGTATAGGGGAGAAGAAGACTGGCATATGGAAAATCATAAGTTTTGCCCTATGATAAGTACATGCAAACAAGAGGAGGACCCACTGAAGGAAGAAACTGTGCAGTGCCCCATCCTAATTAAAGGTCAAAAGGGACAGTATGTGCCGTGGGCGGGGCAGGATCTGGAAGGACTGATAGCCCACCTACCTGATTTACATGAAGGAGCTGGCAAGTGGATCAGATCGCTGGAAGAAGAGACAATGGGCAAGATTTTGGCCCTTGGAGATGTTAAGGCCCTGCTGGCTAAATGCGTGGGAGGAGCTAGGACTAATGAGATCTTACAGGACGCAGGACTACATCAGGCGATTGATTCACCTAGAATGGACGCCAGACCACTGGACCAATGCACACCAGCGATATGGCAAGTGCTGAGAAAATATTATCAGACCCAAATGGACCCAAAATCACTGAAAGGAGAGCCAATAGGAGACGGAGAAAACCCAATCACCTATGTCCAGAAACAAGCAAGGAAGTGGAAGCAAGAATTGGAGAGAAACCCCGAACATGACCCAGTAATAACAGCACTGTTCAGAACTGCCATTGTGGAAGCCATGCCTGCACCAGTGAAAGCCAAGTTAGAAGATGTGGTGGGACTGACCTCAAAGTCACCTAAATAATTTAGTGACCATGTGGCTCATGCAGTAGAACAACACAGAAAAAATGAGCAGAAGCTGAAAAACCAAGAAAGAGATCTTCAAAGAAAACTAACCCAGTTGCAGCTGGATGAATCAATCAACAAAAAGAAGAAAGTGCAAGCTGCGGTGAAGGAGACAGACAACCCGACTGCCATGATGGCGGCTGTCAACATACCAAGTCAAGCTCCCCAGACTGTCCAGCAAGCACCAAACAACATGAATCAGAATGTGCCCGTCAACACAGGAAAACCACAGCAACTGGCTGCACCAATTGTAATATACCTTCCTGAACATCAAGACAATAGAAATGGAACAATCCCAGGAAGAGGAAGAGGAAGAGGGAGACAATTTTACAACCAGCAAAGAAACCCTGACCAACCAAGCACCTGTTGGGGATGTAATCAGCCTGGACACACCAAGAGATTCTGCCCAGTTAACCCATGGCCCCAAGATGGGCCCCAGCTAAGACAGCCAGGGCGACAAGGAAATCAAAACCAGCAGTATCAGGTATCTGGCCCCGTCAACCCATGGCGTGGCCCGGACCAAGGATACTAGGGATGCCCAGAGAATCCTACGGGGAGGAGTCAGCTTCCAATGCTGTCATCAAATGCTGACCAAGAACCTATGCTGCGGGTTAAGATAGAGGACAAGATAACACCTATTATGCTTGATACAGGAGCAACATATACCTGCTTGAGCCCAACTTATGCCTCACACCTCCCCAGGTCTGGAAAATATGTAAAGACAGTAGGATTCTCGGGACTAACGCAGCTAATTCCAATGACAACTCCTGTCAGCATAAAAGTCAAAGACTCTGAAATTAAAATTCCTGTGCTAGTATCAGACCAAACACCAGTCCATCTGTTGGGAAGAGATGCAATATGCAAGCTAAATTTACAGATATGGTGCACTCCCCAAGGGATATATATAGATAGTGCAGGTATAAAACAGATGATAGTAATGAGTGAAATGGATCAACAGGAACCACAAGCTAATGCATTTTGGATTGGGAATTTAGATGAGGGACTAAGACAAACACTGGATAGATAGGAAAAGTATATAAAAGAACAATTCCTGAAACCAACCTCACCAGAAACTGAATATCACTCCTACAATGATATATGACCCCCTTAGGGATCCAGAACAGGAAAAAGAGTGGTTAGAGAAAACTGAGGGCCAGAAAGTGCATTTAAGATCACACCATATAATTATAGGACCAACAGGGGCAGCACTACAAATTGAAGACAGTGACTTCACCAGAACATGGTTTAGGGTTGATAATTCAGTCCCACATGTGACGTTGTGCGTCATTGAAGGATGTCGGGCAAAAGATCTAGGTCCAATGATGTTAAAAGCTAAGGAAAAACGGTGGGAAGCCACTGAGAACCCCTTTATTTTACAAACACCAGATAAAACACACCTAAAGATTCTATGTGTAACTAATATGATAGGTACCCCAAAACTGGTTGTAGAAACAGAACAACAACATGACTCAATCTCTAAAATGAAGGAATTAATGATAGAAATGGAAGAAAGGGTGCCCCTACAGTTATGGTCTAAGCATGACACAGATGTAGGACTAGTCAAGTCAGCAAACCCTGTGAGAATTGCTATTAAACCAGGAGTCCAGCTGCCTAGGAAACAGCAATACCCACTGAAACGCGAAGCAATAGAAGGCATAAGAAAAACAATTGAAGGGTTAATAGAGGCAGGAGTACTAATTGAGACCGCTAGCTATTGCAACACTCCAATTTTACCAGTAGAAAAAGCCAATAAATCTAAGTGGAGACTAGTGCATGACCTAAGGGCAGTGAATGAAGTAGTGGAAGACTGGCCAGCAGAGGTGCCAAACCCACATACGCTTTTGACAAATGTTCCACCTGCTGCTAACTATTTCACTGTGATTGATCTGTGCTCTGCATGTTTCAGCATTCCTCTAGCAGAAGAAAGCAGAAACCTTTTTTCCTTCACTAACCAAGGTAAACAATACACATACACGAGAATGCCCCAAGGATTTAAACACTCACCTCATGTGTTTAACCAAGTTTTAAAACTTGATCTAGAAGACTTAAGACTGGATAGTACATTAATACAGTATGTGGATGATTTGTTGATCTGTTCAACAACGCTGGAACAGTGCCATCAGGACTCCATTAAAGTATTAACCAAATTAGCAGAAGGTGGCCATAAAGCCACAAAGGAGAAATTGCAATACTGCTTGCCTCAAGTAGAGTATCTGGGTCGATTAATTGCACATCAAACAAAGGCAATATCACCCAGCCAATTGGAAGGAATTAGTAAAGCACCCCAACCGCAAACTGTGGGTCAAATGATGACATTTTTGGGAATGACTGGTTTTAGTGCTGATTGGATAGAAGATTATGCAATCAAAACAGCTCCATTGCGGACCATTATGAGACAGGCTGGTCACCAAAATCTTAGAGCACCATTGAAATGGGATCCTGATGCACTGATAGCATTCAGCTCACTCAAAAAAGAATTACAAACAGCCCCATTATTAACGATTCCAAATTATGACAGAACTTTCCATTTGTATGTAGCAGACAGAAAAGAGGGCTTTGCTTCTGCTGTCCTGATGTAGGAGACATGCAGTGGGCGGAAGAAGCAACCTATTGCCCACTATAGCACCAAATTGGACAGTGTAGCCCAAGGCTACCCACCATGTTATCAACAAGGTCTAGCTGCAGTATACTTTGCTTTTGAGAAAGCCTCTGCTGTTACTATGGGCTATCCAGTCATCATCTATACCCATCATAAGATTGCTGAGTTATTGGAACAGGGACGTTTTGTTTTGACACAGGCCAGATGTTTGGCGTACTCCACATTGTTGACTTATCCTGATATAACAATCAAAAGATGTACCACAACAAACCCAGCTAACTTTGTCCCAGTAGAGGGGGAAGGAACACCTCATGAATGTGTTGCTGCCTCTCTAGCATTCACTCGTCTGAGACCAGATTTGGAATCAACACCAATTGTTGATGCAGACGTGTACTACTTTGTAGGGAGCTCATGCTTTAGAGATCACTCGGGTAATCATGCTGGTTTTGCTGTTGTACAACGAGATGGGGACAATTTTACTCCTGTGCTGACACAACGTTGTGAACAGCCTTGTTAAGCACAGTTGGCCGAACTAAAAGCCCTTACGGCAGCATGTCTGCTGGCCAAAAATAAAGCAGCCAACATTTATACGGATTCTGCATACGCCCATGGGGTATGCCATCTTTTCGGTGCAGTATGGAAACAAAGAGGATTCAAAAAGAGTGATGGAACCCCAATCCAACATGGGGACCAAATTACTGCATTGATTAATGCTATGATGTTTCCAGCCAAATTGGCCATCGTCAAATGCCAGGCTCACAAGAAAGGAAATGATTTTGTTATCAAAGGCAATAACGCCGCAGATAGCCAAGCAAAATTGGCTTCTGGGTGTCAATCTGCTGTAATGGCACCATCCGTTTTGATCCAGCCCCTTCCTACTATAGAAAGTATTGCCCAAATGCAGTCCAGAGCTACACCACCTGAAATACACTTATGGCAACAAAGGGGGGCGACTAGAGATGCTAATAATATCTGGAGGTCTCATGAAGGTTTTATGATAGCCCCCACCCCATTGCTTAATATTCTTATACCTGACGCCCACAGTTTTGACCACTGTGGAAGGGGGGAGATTATGAGAAAGATAAAAAGACAAGGATTCTGGTCCCCATACTTACAAACAAGGGTAGATGAA
This sequence comes from Siphateles boraxobius, assembly GCF_051911475.1. Classification (NCBI taxonomy): domain Eukaryota; kingdom Metazoa; phylum Chordata; class Actinopteri; order Cypriniformes; family Leuciscidae; genus Siphateles; species Siphateles boraxobius. The sequence continues at coordinate 4,541,847 of NW_027508722.1, read as the reverse complement.
TTTCTGAGTGAATGTGAAATTTGCGCACAGAACAATGTAAGAAAAGGAACAACAACTCCAATAGGCTCTGTTCCAGTTCCAGAAGGACCCTTTAAGCATCTAGTAATGGATTATGTGGACATGATAAAAGCAGTAAGAGGAAAAAGGTACATGTTGGTCATTATAGACAGATTCAGTAGATGGGTGGAAGCAGAACCATCAGCAGAGCAAGGAGCACAGACAGTGATAAAATTTCTGACGAGAGAGGTCATACCAAGATTTGGTATCCCATCCCAGATCAGTTCAGACAATGGGTCTGCTTTTATTCAAAGAACGGTAAAGGCAGTAATACAACAGTTGAGGATCAAGCAGAGACTGGGGTGTGTCTACCATCCTGAGTCACAGGGACTTGAGGAACGGGTCAATGGGACTATTAAGGCCAAAATCAACAAAATTTGTGCGGACACTAAACTTAATTGGGTAGATGCGTTGCCACTCGCACTGATGAGCTATCGAATGCAAACCAACAGGATCACTAATCTGACCCCCCATGAAATGTTGACTGGGAGACCAATGCCTGTGCCTCATTTGAGAGGACCTTATGACGGGCCACCGTTAGAACAGTTACAATTGGAATTAAGGACATATATGAGACAATTGACTGCTATACATGAAGCTATTCATTCACAGGAACAAAACAGGGGACCCAGAGAAGAGGAAGAAGTTCCCTGTCTGGTGGTACCTGGAGACCAGGTATACCTAAGAGTCTTTAGGAGAAGGTGGAATGAGCCACGAAGAGAAGGACCTTATACTGTAGTAAGAGCAACCCCCACAGCAGTACAGGTAGAGGGCAGCACAACCTGGTATCATTTGAATCATTGCACCAGAGTCCCAAGGCTGAGACCTAGAAGGCAAGAGGAGGAAATAGATAGTCAGGAAGGGAGTCAAGAGGAGATAGCTCAAGATGCCCCAGAAGAGCAGGGAACTGAAAGTGAAGATATTAACATTGATGAACCTCATTCTAGGGAGACTGAACACGCTGAGCCAAGGGATGAAATGCCGGAGCGGAATGATGGACTGCCTTCAGAGGACCTGGAGCCTGAAGGAGAGAGAGCTCCTAGTATTGGTCTTTCTGGTGATACACCTCATGCAGCAGCTTCCCCAGACACAATGCCTCCAGGCGAACAATCCCCTGGAGAAGGACCCTCTGCTGATGAACCATACAACTTTGTCACACTCAACCTCCAAGACATCGGCATCCCAGGAATCGACCTCCCAGAAAATGACTTCGCAGACATTGACCTCCCAGAAATTAATCCCCCAGACACTGAATTACCAGACCTCTCAAGCTTTGAGTGGGATAAGTCACCCTAACCTGACTCAACCAACACAAGGTAACAAAGCACGCAGACATAATGTAAAAAGATCCCTGCAGAAAGCTATGACTATTCATGAAGATTATACCCAAACTGAAGTTGATTTGGAAGTAGAACTACAAAAAGAAAAACTGTTGGATGATGCCTATCATAATGAATGGTATAAATGGGCAGTGTATACTGTAAGACAGGTAAAACAAGGCACATGTGTATTATGCTCACCCTCACCTTTGAAGAAGTTAAGAATAGTACCAAACCAATATGACTACATGCAGTGTGCCAGATTTAATTCACAATATTGTAACAGAACTGGACATGTAATTCCATACTGTCCAGCTGAGTGCCTGGCCATGTTAGGGAACCACTATTATCAAAGATTTTATAACCAGGAGGGTTGGGGAAGTGCATGCAAGGAGCTTGACGTAAGAATAGATAAAGCCAATTAGGAGACCCCACAAAATTACATTCTGGATAAAACATTGGAGTATGAATGTTTTAACAAAACTATGGGCTATCGAAATGTAGGAACCTTTCAAGGTAAATGTGCTATAATTTGGCACCTGGATTATGAGATGTACAACGAGACAAACGTATATAAATCCTCTAGCTCAATATATGCCACAGCAACAATAAATAAAAACATGTCTGTAACAGGTGCTCATGAAAACTGCGAGAATGCTACCTTATCCTTTCCCCTGATTGGACCACTTGAAAATCAAACTGAAGCAGTAGCTGATTTCTTTTGGCTATGTGGGGGTAAACGACTAAGAGCCACCCTAGTTGATTGGAAAGGACTCTGTGCCAGGGTGAGGCTAGCTCAAGGAATAGGAATTGTAAACTGGGATCTCAATGAGGAAGAAACGATAGAAAAGTTGAGTAGACATAAGCACAGAGCTAAGAGAGCTTATACCCCAGATCCCAATGTTAAAATTGATGCAATTGGACAGCCTAGAGGAATACCACATGAATTTAAGGCTAGGGATGAAATAAAGTCAGGGTTTGAATCATTTCTTCTATGGGTACCTGTTAATAAGAATACTGAATGTATAAATTACATATACTACAATCAGCAAAGATTTATTAATTATACGGATGATGCACTTGAGGCGCTAGGCCAACAATTAAAAGCCACCAGCAAAATGACATGGCAAAATAGGCAAGCCTTGAATTGGTTATTGGCAGATAAAGGAGGAGTATGTGTAATGTTTGGGACTGACTGCTGCACCTTTATTCCTAATAACACAGCCCCCGATGGAACTTTCACTAGGGCTATGAAGAAACTGAAGGCGCTAAGACAAGAGGCTGCTGAAAATGCGGGAAGGGACAGAAATATTGGATACTGGTTTGATTCTTTGTTTGGAGCCTGGAAAGAGTGGCTGATTAAGGTGGGGATAATAATAGTTGTGGTTGTTGTTGTTGCTCTTCTGCTGTTCTGTTGCGTTATACCTTTTCTCAGATCCATGTTGGCCACTGCAGCTGCTCAGTCAATGACCCGAGCCAAGCAGATGATCAATGTGTCGGTTAACCGAGACAGAGTTGACATTGGATGCAACTCAGGAGTCTATCCTATTGGACCAGGCCTGGATGAGTTAGATGAGTTCTAATGAAAAAAGGTAAAAGGACTGGGGGTACCTGTTAATTTTGTTATAAGGTTTTTGACTTTGTTTTTTGACAAGAGAGGGAGTTAGAAAACTCTGTCTTTCTTTTTGGGGGTAAAAATAGGAAGCTTGTTAGAACATGCATGGGTAGAGTAGGGAGTTAGTAAGATGGGCAGTTATGCATTTATTTTAAGGGCCCCCGTCCTGTATATCCTATACTTATAATCATGTTAAGATATGTTTTTATATAATCACACTGCTGTCACAAATTTTAATGCAAGACTGAAGGGAAATAGAAGGTTTAAAACAGAACATTACCCGTGATATGAGGTGATGTAATTGTATGCAAAAGAAATGAGAGTGTTTTTGTTATTTTTAGATCACTTTATCCACCTTTTTACATATATGGGCATATTACAGTAACAAAACGAAGAAGCCTTGACATTGTGTGCATTTAGACTACTGGAACTGTTGTATATAAGATGTAAAAGAGGAATTATTTGCAAGCGCGGTCATCTACTGTTGTTTCAACAAAGGGCAGACTCAACTGGTGGTTTAAAAACCCGCTGTCTGCTCCAACACCAGATAGCGCCCTAGGCACTGCCAGGGCACCTCTGGCAACGGTGTAGCAACCCAGATAGCGCCACGGGCCACCAGGAAGCGCCTGCATGGTTCCTCTGGCATCGTGGGACAATTGTAACTTCGAGACTATACACTGTATGATGAATACACGGAATGTTTGAAGCTGCTTTGTCCATATAGAGAATGATGGTTTGACAGGAAGGCGAGATCTTTTACTCCACTCCAGACAAATGGGGGTGGAGATGTTTGGTCTCACTCTTCCTCCAGGGTGTACCTCTGTGATAACAGGTCTATTGGTAGAATGACTGGATGGTCTAAATTTATCATATTGGTAGGATATGAAAGAGACCTGCTCATGGAGATACATCCTGGGATAATTGAAGGTGGGACTAGAGTTAGTCCCAAAGGGGGGATGTGTTGGAGAATTCTGTTACCCCTCCTCTATCTGATGCTCAAGTCTGAATGCTGTAATGCTGAGCAACAGTAGGCCATAGGTAGGGTGACCAGACGTCCCGTTTTTCCCGGGAGAGTCCCGTATTTCAACTCTAATTTTAGTGTCCCGACTTATTATGAAAAAATCATGTTTTGTCCCGTATTTCATCGTTAATATATATTGTAGGTTTTTTATTTTATTTTATTTTTTCCTGAGTGATAGCGCGAGTACTCTTCGAAATAGCCTAATAATAAAACTAGCAAATCACCTCATATATTTTCCTCATAGAGAAAACATTTTCCATCCAATAAGAGAAGGCAGAAGGACAATTCCATCCAATCACAATTCACTCAATCAACTTGCATTTAGTGAAGGCGGAATCCGACGTCACAGTTAAGTGTATACGAGACGAGAGCAAACGGATAAGCTTGACTCAGGTGCAAAGATGTCAAAGAAGCGTACATGTACATTTAATGAGGATCTTCAAAAAGAGTTAAAATTTCTCAAAAGAGAGTCACTATCAGAGGCAAGTAAATTAAGATGCAACATTTGCGGGGCTCGCTTTTCCATTGCTCACGGAGGCCGAGCCGACATTACGCAGCATATGCACACAAATAAGCACATGGACGCTGCTAAAAGTAAGTGTGCTACTCCAAGTGTCAGCGAATTTTTTGTGAAGCAAAGTTGCGAATCTGATAAAGTGCATGCAAGTGAAGGACTTTTTGCATACCATTCTGTTATTCATGGCCATAGTTTTCGGTCAGCTGACTGCACTGCAAAATTGATCAAGAAATTGTATGATCCGAAATTTTCTTCTGCTCGCACTAAATCTGAGGCTATAATATGCAACGTTCTTGGTCCTTTGTCAGAGGAAGAAGTTCAGCATGATTTGGACAAGTGCTCCTGTGTCACATTAACTGTGGATGCATCCAACCACAAAGACATTAAATTGTTTCCTGTGCTTGTGCGATACTTCAAGCCACTAGAGGGTGTAAAGGTCAAGATAATTGAATGTTCATCTCTGCCAGGTGAGACAACTGATTTGCAAACTGCCTACATTTCCCATGTCATTGAAAAACAAGGCCTTGATCAGAAAATAGTTGCACTTTGTGCTGATAACACTAACACAAACTTTGGTGGTGTTAAAAGAGCTGGTAAAGGCAATATCTGGAGAAAGCTGCAAATGCAGCTAGGAAGGGATATTCTGGGCATTGGCTGTAATGCACACATCATCCACAATACCCTGCAAACAGCAGTGGATTGCTTACCAATTGATTTGGAGTGTTTTGCTGTGAAGGTATACAAATACTTTCATATCTATACAGTGCGCGTAAGGGAGCTCAAGGAGTTTTGTGACTTTGTACAGCTGGACTATCAAAAATTACTGCAGCATGGCAGCACACGTTTCCTCTCTCTTGGTCCAGCTCTTGAATGAATTCTGCACCTTTTTGATGGTCTACATGCATACTTTCTTTCTCAAGAAAAGTGGCCAAAGTTTCTAAAAGACACATTCAGCAGCCCTTGCACAAAACTTTGGCTTGGATTTGCACTTAAGCAAACTGCAGCTTTCCATCGTGCACTGGCGACAGTAGAGCAAGAAAATATATCTGCCACAGAAGTGGCTTTGCACATTTATGATCTGAGAAATGTCTTGCAGGCCAGGCTGGAGGAATCATTCATTCCCTCTGACATCAAAACACAGTTAGCCACCCTTGTTGAAGCTGGTGACATAAAAGCTGATGATTTTTATTGTGCAGTGAGAAGCTTTTACTCAGCATCAGTGCATTACCTTGACAATTGGAGCTGCTCACTGGAGAATACAAGAGAACTAGAGTGGGTCCTACTGAGAAGTGTTCCAGAATGGAGAGACATTCAGAGCAGCCTCAGCAAGTTCTACTCAAGAATACCTGCTCTCACATCAGTTGCCGAAACCATGCTCTTTGATGAGTGAGTCATTATAATAATTTCTTTTAGTGTCTCACTTCATAGTTAAATCAGTTGAAATTCTTCATGCCTTGAAGGAGCTCCTGGACAGGTGAAAATGCCTACTAAGTGAGGGGGGACGCAGTTACACTCTTGGAGGCCCCCCTCCCTGCAGATTGCAATTCCATCTCTAATCAAACACAACTGAATTACCTAATCAAAGCATTTGGGCCAAGAGACTGGAGCCATGGGGCCTAAATCCAGTACCTTAGACCCCTCGGCAACGCTACCCCGGCTTGGCTACTCCAAAATGGCAGCCAGATGTGTCGCAGTTAAACTCAAAATCAAGAGGTAGCTGTCAGTTCACCAAAAACTCTCAGTCCTGCCGATCGACTGTCCTGCACAGAGCAGGATTGGGCAACCCTGTGTGCTATACATTATTATTATATTTAAATTCATTTTGGAAGTGTCATTATAATAATTGCAAGTTATTGTTGTCTCTGATTTTAGAGGGTGCATATTTTCAGCTGCTTTTGCACCTTTTCAGAGCACACTTTAGGTGTCTGGCCCTCATTAAAACCTCTGCTGGCAGCAGTGGGATTTGAACCCACGCCCCCGAAGAGACTGGAGCCTAAATCCAGCGCCTTAGACCCCTCGGCCATGCTACCCCGGCTTGGTTACTCTAGTGGGCCATTTTCTGCTCATTAAATTTCAGAAATAGAGAAATTGTTGGGTGTGGACCTTCATCGTCAGGCTCTGAAGCCCGCCGAGTTCGGCCAAGGAAAGCAAAAACGGCTGAGTTTTGAAGAGACTGGGAGCAAGCAGTGTCACTTCTCCAGTCTTTTCACAATTGCCTTCTAAAATGAACACTTGGCAGCGGTGGGATTTGAACTCATGTCCCCGAAGAGACTGGAGCCTTACTCCAGCGCATTAGAGCGCTCGGCCACGCTACCTTGTGAGAATGCCTTCTGTGGGCCATTTTCGCCAATTTTTTCTATTAGTGTCTCACTTCTCCATAGTTAAATCAGTTGAAATTCTTCATGCTTTGAAGGAGCTCCTCGACAGGTGGAAAGGCCTACTAAGTAGAGGGGGGATGCAGTTACACTCTTGGAGGCCCCCCTCTCTGCAGATTGCAATTCCATCTCTAATCAAACACAACTGAATTACCTAATCAAAGCATTTGGGCCAAGAGACTTGAGCCTGGGGCCTAAATCCAGTGCCTTAGACCCCTCGGCAACGCTACCCCGGCTTGGCTACTCCAAAATGGCAGCCAGATGTGTCGCAGTTAAACTCAAAATCAAGAGGTAGCTGTCAGTTCACCAAAAACTCTCAGTCCTGCCGATCGACTGTCCTGCACAGAGCAGGATTGGGCACCCCTGTGTGCTATACATTATTATTATATTTAAAATTCTTTTTTGAAGTGTCATTATAATAATTGCAAGTTATTGTTGTCTCTGATTTTAGAGGGTGCATATTTCCAGCTGCTTTTGCACCTTTTCAGAGCACACTTTAGGTGTCTGGCCCTAATTAAAACCTCTGCTGGCAGCGGTGGGATTCGAACCCACGCCCCCGAAGAGACTGGAGCTTAAATCCAGCACCTTAGACCCCTCGGCCACGCTACCCCGGCTTGGCTGCTCTAGTAGGCCATTTTCTGGCCATTACATTTCAGAAATAGAGAAATTGTTGGGTTTGGACCTTCATCGTCATGCTCTGAAGCCCGCCGAGTTCGGCCAAGGAAAGCAAAAACGGCTGAGTTTTGAAGAGACTAGGAGCAAGCAGTGTCACTTCTCCAGTCTTTTCACAATTGCCTTCTAAAATGTAGACTTGGCAGTGGTGTGATTTGAACACACATCCCCGAAGAGACTGGAGCCTTAATCCAGCGCCTTAGAGCGCTCGGCCACGGTACCTTGTGAGAATGCCTTCTGTGGGCCATTTTCATCAATTTTTTCTTTTAGTGTCTCACTTCTCCATAGTTAAATCAGTTGAAATTCTTCATGCTTTGAAGGAGCTCCTCGACAGGTGGAAAGGTCTACTAAGTAGAGGGGGGATGCAGTTACACTCTTGGAGGCCCCCCTCCCTGCAGATTGCAATTCCATCTCTAATCAAACACAACTGAATTACCTAATCAAAGCATTTGGGCCATAGTCCAAAATGGCAGCCAGATGTGTCGCAGTTAAACTCAAAATCAAGAGGTAGCTGTCAGTTCACCAAAAACTCTCAGTCCTGCCGATCGACTGTCCTGCTATACATTATTATTATATTTAAATTCATTTTGGAAGTGTCATTATAATAATTGCAAGTTATTGTTGTCTCTGATTCAAGAGGGTGCATATTTTCAGCTGCTTTTGCACCTTTTCAGAGCACACTTTAGGTGTCGGGCCCTCATTAAAACCTCTGCTGGCAGCAGTGGGATTCGGACCCACGCCCCCGAAGAGACTGGAGCCTGGGGCCTAAATCCAGCGCCTTAGACCCCTCGGCAACGCTACCCTGGCTTGGCTACTCCAAAATGGCAGCCAGATGTGTCGCAGTTAAACTCAAAATCAAGAGGTAGCTGTCAGTTCACCAACAAGTCTCATTCCTGCCGATCGACTGTCCTGCACAGAGCAGGATTGGGCACCCCTGTGTGCTATACATTATTATTATATTTAAAAATCATTTTTGAAGTGTCAGTATAATAATTGCAAGTTATTGTTGTCTCTGATTCAAGAGGATGCATATTTTCAGCTGCTTTTGCACCTTTTCAGAGCACACTTTAGGTGTCTGGCCCTCATTAACACCTCTGCTGGCAGCGTGTGGGATTCGAAACGACGCCCCCGAAGAGACTGGAGCCTAATTCCAGCGCCTTAGACGCCTCAGCCACGCTACCCCGGTTTGGCCACTCTAGTGGGCCATTCTCTGGCCATTAAATTTCAGAAATAGAGAAATTGTTGGGTATGGACCTTCATCGTCAGGCTCTGAAGCCCGCCGAGTTCGGCCAAGGAAAGCAAAAACGGCTGAGTTTTGAAGAGACTGGGAGCAAGCAGTGTCACTTCTCCAGTCTTTTCACAGGTGCCTTCTAAAATGCATTCTTGGCAGCGGTGGGATTTGAACCCATGCACCCGAAGAGACTGGAGCCTTAATCCAGCGCCTTAGACCGCTCGATCACACTACCTTGTAAGAATGCCTTCTGTGGGCCATTTTCGCCAATTTTTTCTTTTAGTGTCTCACTTCTCCATAGTTAAATCAGTTGAAATTCTTCATACCTTGAAGGAGCTCCTCGACAGGTGGAAAGGCCTACTAAGTAGAGGGGGGACGCAGTTACACTCTTGGATGCCCCCCTCCCTGAAGATTGCAATACCATCTTTAATCAAACACAACTGAATTACCTAATCAAAGCCTTTGGGCCATACTCCAAAATGGCAGCCAGATGTGTCGCAGTTCAACTCAAAATCAAGAGGTAGCTGTCAGTTCACCAAAAACTCCCAATGAGTCAAATTTGCAAACTCCATTATTAAAGACCAGGGGTGCCCAGTCCTGCCGATAGACTGTACTGCACAGAGTAGGATTGGGCACCCCTGTGTGCTATACATTATTATTAGGGGCCAAGCCCCGAAGGGGCTGAGCCACCTATTGTATCTGTTAGTTAGGGGCCAAGCCCCGAAGGGGCTGAGCCACTTATTGTATCTGTTAGTTAGGGGCCAAGCCCCGAAGGGCAAGGCACCTATTGTATCTGTTAGTTTTCTTATTATTATTACTATTAGGGGCCAAGCCCGAAGGGCAAGGCACCTATTGTATCTGTTAGTTTTCTTATTATTATTATTGTTATTATTTTTATTATTATTATTATTATTATTATTCCGCAAATGGGAGTCTATGGCAGCCCTATGAACCGTAAGTAGGAAAATGATGAAATTTGGCACACTTGTAGTGATGCTAATGAATAGTAATTGGACCAATTTTTGACCCTCTAGAACCAACTCTATAGCGCCACCACCAGTTCTACAATTTAACATCGAAATGGTTATAACTTTTGAACCCTTTGATCTAGAGACATGAAACTTAGTCTACCTGATCACAACCAATAAGAGGCTGTATCTCGGCCAAAGTTTGATCAATCGAAACGAAAATTGGTACACTTCATCGTAAGCATGTGTTGAGGTTCCATGCCAACGTTGGGAACAGCGCCACCTACGGGTGATGAGATATGCAAAATTGCTATTTTGGACAATAACTTTTGAACACTTTGTCAGAAAATCATAATTGTGGTATCTATGGATTCCTTGCGTCATGCCGAATCCGTGGATATCAATTTTGCCATGGTGGGATGTACCCCGTGTCCGCCATTTTGAATTTTGTCATAATTTGCAATATCTTTTGAACTATTTGAAATTTCTTCACCAAATTTGGTATGGATCACCATTAGCATGGCCCGGAGGGACCTGAGAAGTTTGATCACAGCGCCACCTAGTGTTCCAGAGATATCAGTGTTTTTTTTAAAAAAACGCTTATAACTTTTGCTAACATTGCTTGAAATTTGATTTCTTTATGTCAATATATTCCTTGGGTTATATCAATTTCAACGATATCTCATATGTTATTTTTCAACAATGTGACTGGTCGCCATATTGGAGCGAATGTAAAACAGTTTTTTCGCTGCTTCTCCTTCAGAATTTGTCCAAAATTGTCCAAAATTTGCTCAAAGGATCTTTGGACCGAGCCGCATAGAAGTACTGTTCCCGATTTTTTTGCTATACTGGAAATAAAAAGTTATGATGTCGCAAATTTAACAAGATCGACCCAACATTGGTTCACAGGCTGTAACTTGTGAACAGTTTGTCACAAAATCATAAAATTGGTGTCTATCGATTCCTTGTGTCATGTCAAATCCGAGGATATCTATTTTGCCAGGATTGGATGTACCACGTCATAAGCTAAATTAGCATTAAGCTAGCTTAGCATGCTAATCTGGTTAACGAGCCATGGAACTTTTTTGTGAACTCATTCTCACACTGAAACCTCTAATCAGCAGGCTGGTGAACATGCTTGAGTGATTAGCTCAACGTGTTACACCACGGATCCCGATGCTCAGCGTTGTGGGTTCGCAACTCAGTGTGACATGTGCCCAGACCGCATGAGGTACTGTGGCAGGAAAAGATGCAGAAGTTGCATCTGTTCCAGGCATTGTGCCTAAGAATGGTCTCATCTGAAGCTATCACATACAACATGCAGTGCTTTTATGTAAAATTAATTGTTCTTCTTCACCCAGAATGGTTGTCAGTGGCAGCCCTTTGAACCACAAGTAGGAAAATTATGAAATTTGACAAACTTTTAGTGATGGTCATGAATACCAATTTGACCAAATTTTGAGTCTCTAGAACCAACTCTATAGCGCCACCACCAGTTCAAAAATTCAACATTAAAATGGTTATAACTTTTGAACCCTTAGATCTTGAAAAATTAAACTTAATGCAGATATGCAAAGTCTTTATTTTGAGTTCATTCTCTTTTTAACTACTGAACCTTAGCAGCTGGATGAACTCATTTCTTCTGTGAGGTAAGAAGTTAATAAGTAAGAATACTTTGGTTATTAAAGTTTATTTTAAAGTTTTGAAAGCAAAGTATTTTTAAGTACTTTTTGAACCCATGGAACCATTGAAGGCTTGGCCCCGTAAGGCTGCTTGCAGCTTTAATTATTATTATTATTATTATTCCGCAAATGGGAGTCTATGGCAGCCCTATGAACCGTAAGTAGGAAAATGATGAAATTTGGCACACTTGTAGTGATGCTCATGAATACCAATTTGACCAAATTTTGACCCTCTAGGACCAACTCTATAGCACCACCACCAGTTCAAAAATTAAACATTAAAATGGTTATAACTTTTGAACCCTTAGATCTTGAAAAATTAAACTTAATACACCTGAATCCACTCATTATGATGATTGCAATCAATATCGTACATTAAGACTCCGCCCATTACAGTAGTGGCCATTTTGAAAAGTACAGTAATCAGTTTTTTTGCTACTCCTCCTTCAAATTTTGTCCAATTTTGTCCAAACACTTGCTCAAATGATCTTTGGACTGAGCTGCACAGAAATGACTCAACAGAATTTCATGCCATACTGGTTAAAAAAAAAGTCATGATGTTGCAAACTTAACGAGGTTGACCCAAAATTGGTTCAGAGGCTGTATCTCAGCCAAAGTTTAATCAATCGAAACGGAAATTGGTACGCTTCATCGAAACCATGATCTGAGTGTCCATGCCAAAGTTGGGAACAGCGCCACCTACAGGTCATGAGATCTGGTAAAAATGGCTATTTTGGCCAATAACTTTTGCACAGTTTGTCAGAAAATCATAAATGTGGTATCAATGCATTCCTTGTGTCATGTTGAATCCGCAGATACTGATTATTACAGATACCAAAATTTAGTATGGATCATCAACACCATGTCCTGAAGGTACATGAGAAGTTTGAACAGAGCGCCACCTAGTTTTCCAGAAATATACGTTTTTTTTGCCAAAACGCTTAAAACTTTTGAAATCATAGTTAAAAATTTGATTGCTTTATGTCATTATATTTGTTGGTTTATGCACTTGAACTATGGACCTTCTGCATCTTAGCAAAAACACAACTTCACCGTGGCGCAATGAGATGAGTGACAGGCTTCTGACACAGAGATAGTGGGTTTGAGCCCCATGTTATACAACTTTAGATTATTGTGTAATTTGGAGCCAATTGCTGCAGTTCTACCTTCAACAACTTAAGTCTCTGTAAAATTAAGCAAACCACAGTGTATGAGTATAAAGCAAATGCTGAGTAAAGCAAGAGGCTATAACTTTGAAGATTGTTTAATCAAATCCAATGTGTAGCAATCGTTAAAACATGTGAATTGTGCAATGTTCAAAAGATTCCTAGTAAAATAATAGATTAAAAAGTTGGCCGAGATAACGTTTAAGCTGGCTTGTGAAAGTTTGGACCTGAAAGTTTGAAGAAGGTTGAAGTAGTTTGAAGTTTAAAGTAGTTTTCAGGATTGTAATTCCATTGAAATGGTGGTAGTGTTTTTTTTTTGTTTTTTTTTAATGAATGGCAAATATTTATTTAAGTCATGTTTTCTAAAGCTATTGAAATTAGGTTAATTTTGTCCATTATGTTCTGAAATGCTACTGATTTATTTATTTTTATGGCAAAGCTTTGTTAAATGTTGTTTCATGTCGTTTTTTTCTTCAATTTTATTAAAGCAAATGTGTCAATTCTTGGAATATGTGACCTTTATTGCATGGGCTTATCTTACATTTGGAAAGTTGCGTGCATTCTTCTAGCCATTCTTAACTAGGCACTAAGTTTAGTTTCACAAACCATACTGGGAAAAGCAAGTAGTGTAACCATAAGTGTCATTGTGAAAAACTAAAGAAACGGTTAGTATTCTTTTCTATATAGATTTAAATATGCAACAATAGTGCTTTAAAATCACTTCTTAAAAGGCCCACTCTAATTTGCTTACTTTATCCAATGTGCTCAAAGGTATTTAAACTAAAAATAACTTATTTTTAATTCACATTTTTATCACCTCCCACAATATTGTTTCTAGGCAGCATTAAAAAAACATAATTGTACAAGACATTATCAAAGGTGACTGTCAAAGTAATGTACTTATAGCAAAAATATAGGTTAAAGTTGCATACGGCAGTTAACCCATGTAATTCCAATTTCTTTTCCCTGAGATAACATGTATGAATTTATAAGGATATTAAACAATCTTTATCAATTACGTCAAAAAAATATATCAAAGTCCATACAAAAAACTTGATTATTCGTCAGGTCACAATTGTGACCATTAGCAGAACAAAGAGAGGCTAGGTATATGGTGTTAATGGATTTATAAACTGACAAACTTCTACAGTTTAAAGACCAGGTTCAATAATTGTTTTAAGCTTTAGTTAATAGTGTTGTATTACATTAAAGGCACACTATGCAAAATTTCCATTTGTGAAACAGTGACCCCAGGAGTCGCTGTGGAGTACTTGTATTTTTTCTGAGCATTAACTTCCACAGATTAATTGTTCACCACAAGACAAGTTATATGTACTAACAAAGTTAATAGGGTCAATTTTGATTTCATGTCAACTTTAAAACAGAGTTGGCATCATCTCTTCACAGAAGTTAGCATCATCTGAAATCCTCATACAAGGCTGGATCCAAATTGGAGATGACATAATATCTAATATGCCCATGACAATTTAGAAACTGAAAATAGAACATAAAAATATGTATTAGATCTAATAGAACAAAATGACAAAATTATAAAATGCATTGCGTGAATTCTTGTTTAAAGAGATGTGTTTAATCTACAATTAAACTAGGACTGTTTGTCAGAATAGTGAACATTATCAGGAAACCTGTTCCAGACTTTAGGACAAAACATTCTCTCCTTTAGTGCAGTTCAATATCCTAAGTAGTACCAAAAGTCCAGAATTGTAAGATTCCTACAAGAATCTGTTAATCTTAACAAATAGAGATGAGGAACATCAGTACAAAATCAGTTAAATACACTAAATCTAAACCATTTAGAACCTTTAGATGATGACAAAACTTCGTAATCAATACAGAACTTAAGTAATAATTGTAAAAATGAAAATATGTTGTAATATAATATTTTATTAATCTATACACTGCATCTTGGACTAACTTTATTTATTAAAGGTGCAGGACAACCACCTAACAGTGAATCACAATAATATAAACTAAACTCATTAAACATAACATGCTGTCCATTTAAATACTAAATCTTCATTTTCAGTTGATTCTCATTTGAACTATGGAACTTCTACATCTATGGAAACACATGTCTTCCCAGGGGCTCAATGAGATGAGTGACAGGCATATGACCCAGAGAGTGTGGGTTCAAGTCCTTTGTCTTACAACTTTATAAAGTTGTGTCATTTCAATTCCTTTATCATACTGAAAAGCATTGTACTATTCTGTCTTCCTATTAAATATAACGTGGGTTTCATTTATATGCAAAGTCTTTATTTTGAGTTCATTCTCTTTTTAACTACTGAACCTTAGCAGCTGGATGAACTCATTTCTTCTGTGAGGTAAGAAGTTAATAAGTAAGAATACTTTGGTTATTAAAGTTTATTTTAAAGTTTTGAAAGCAAAGTATTTTTAAGTACTTTTTGAACCCATGGAACCATTGAAGGCTTGGCCCCGTAAGGCTGCTTGCAGCTTTAATTATTATTATTATTATTATTCCGCAAATGGGAGTCTATGGCAGCCCTATGAACCGTAAGTAGGAAAATGATGAAATTTGGCACACTTGTAGTGATGCTAATGAATAGTAATTGGACCAATTTTTGACCCTCTAGGACCAACTCTATAGCGCCACCACCAGTTCAAAAATTCAATATTGAAATGGTTATAACTGTTGAACCCTTTGATCTAGAGACATGCAACTTAGTCCACCTGATTCCACTCATCATGCTGATCACAACCAACCCCTTACATTAAGACTCCGCCCATTACAGTAGTGGCCATTTTGAAAAGTACAGTAATCAGTTTTTTTGCTACTCCTCCTTCAAATTTTGTCCAATTTTGTCCAAACACTTGCTCAAATGATCTTTGGACTGAGCTGCACAGAAATGACTCAACAGAATTTCATGCCATACTGGTTAAAAAAAAAGTCATGATGTTGCAAACTTAACGAGGTTGACCCAAAATTGGTTCAGAGGCTGTATCTCAGCCAAAGTTTAATCAATCGAAACGGAAATTGGTACGCTTCATCGAAACCATGATCTGAGTGTCCATGCCAAAGTTGGGAACAGCGCCACCTACAGGTCATGAGATCTGGTAAAAATGGCTATTTTGGCCAATAACTTTTGCACAGTTTGTCAGAAAATCATAAATGTGGTATCAATGCATTCCTTGTGTCATGTTGAATCCGCAGATACTGATTATTACAGATACCAAAATTTAGTATGGATCATCAACACCATGTCCTGAAGGTACATGAGAAGTTTGAACAGAGCGCCACCTAGTTTTCCAGAAATATACGTTTTTTTTGCCAAAACGCTTAAAACTTTTGAAATCATAGTTAAAAATTTGATTGCTTTATGTCATTATATTTGTTGGTTTATGCACTTGAACTATGGACCTTCTGCATCTTAGCAAAAACACAACTTCACCGTGGCGCAATGAGATGAGTGACAGGCTTCTGACACAGAGATAGTGGGTTTGAGCCCCATGTTATACAACTTTAGATTATTGTGTAATTTGGAGCCAATTGCTGCAGTTCTACCTTCAACAACTTAAGTCTCTGTAAAATTAAGCAAACCACAGTGTATGAGTATAAAGCAAATGCTGAGTAAAGCAAGAGGCTATAACTTTGAAGATTGTTTAATCAAATCCAATGTGTAGCAATCGTTAAAACATGTGAATTGTGCAATGTTCAAAAGATTCCTAGTAAAATAATAGATTAAAAAGTTGGCCGAGATAACGTTTAAGCTGGCTTGTGAAAGTTTGGACCTGAAAGTTTGAAGAAGGTTGAAGTAGTTTGAAGTTTAAAGTAGTTTTCAGGATTGTAATTCCATTGAAATGGTGGTAGTGTTTTTTTTTTGTTTTTTTTTAATGAATGGCAAATATTTATTTAAGTCATGTTTTCTAAAGCTATTGAAATTAGGTTAATTTTGTCCATTATGTTCTGAAATGCTACTGATTTATTTATTTTTATGGCAAAGCTTTGTTAAATGTTGTTTCATGTCGTTTTTTTCTTCAATTTTATTAAAGCAAATGTGTCAATTCTTGGAATATGTGACCTTTATTGCATGGGCTTATCTTACATTTGGAAAGTTGCGTGCATTCTTCTAGCCATTCTTAACTAGGCACTAAGTTTAGTTTCACAAACCATACTGGGAAAAGCAAGTAGTGTAACCATAAGTGTCATTGTGAAAAACTAAAGAAACGGTTAGTATTCTTTTCTATATAGATTTAAATATGCAACAATAGTGCTTTAAAATCACTTCTTAAAAGGCCCACTCTAATTTGCTTACTTTATCCAATGTGCTCAAAGGTATTTAAACTAAAAATAACTTATTTTTAATTCACATTTTTATCACCTCCCACAATATTGTTTCTAGGCAGCATTAAAAAAACATAATTGTACAAGACATTATCAAAGGTGACTGTCAAAGTAATGTACTTATAGCAAAAATATAGGTTAAAGTTGCATACGGCAGTTAACCCATGTAATTCCAATTTCTTTTCCCTGAGATAACATGTATGAATTTATAAGGATATTAAACAATATTTATCAATTACGTCAAAAAAATATATCAAAGTCCATACAAAAAACTTGATTATTCGTCAGGTCACAATTGTGACCATTAGCAGAACAAAGAGAGGCTAGGTATATGGTGTTAATGGATTTATAAACTGACAAACTTCTACAGTTTAAAGACCAGGTTCAATAATTGTTTTAAGCTTTAGTTAATAGTGTTGTATTACATTAAAGGCACACTATGCAAAATTTCCATTTGTGAAACAGTGACCCCAGGAGTCGCTGTGGAGTACTTGTATTTTTTCTGAGCATTAACTTCCACAGATTAATTGTTCACCACAAGACAAGTTATATGTACTAACAAAGTTAATAGGGTCAATTTTGATTTCATGTCAACTTTAAAACAGAGTTGGCATCATCTCTTCACAGAAGTTAGCATCATCTGAAATCCTCATACAAGGCTGGATCCAAATTGGAGATGACATAATATCTAATATGCCCATGACAATTTAGAAACTGAAAATAGAACATAAAAATATGTATTAGATCTAATAGAACAAAATGACAAAATTATAAAATGCATTGCGTGAATTCTTGTTTAAAGAGATGTGTTTAATCTACAATTAAACTAGGACTGTTTGTCAGAATAGTGAACATTATCAGGAAACCTGTTCCAGACTTTAGGACAAAACATTCTCTCCTTTAGTGCAGTTCAATATCCTAAGTAGTACCAAAAGTCCAGAATTGTAAGATTCCTACAAGAATCTGTTAATCTTAACAAATAGAGATGAGGAACATCAGTACAAAATCAGTTAAATACACTAAATCTAAACCATTTAGAACCTTTAGATGATGACAAAACTTCGTAATCAATACAGAACTTAAGTAATAATTGTAAAAATGAAAATATGTTGTAATATAATATTTTATTAATCTATACACTGCATCTTGGACTAACTTTATTTATTAAAGGTGCAGGACAACCACCTAACAGTGAATCACAATAATATAAACTAAACTCATTAAACATAACATGCTGTCCATTTAAATACTAAATCTTCATTTTCAGTTGATTCTCATTTGAACTATGGAACTTCTACATCTATGGAAACACATGTCTTCCCAGGGGCTCAATGAGATGAGTGACAGGCATATGACCCAGAGAGTGTGGGTTCAAGTCCTTTGTCTTACAACTTTATAAAGTTGTGTCATTTCAATTCCTTTATCATACTGAAAAGCATTGTACTATTCTGTCTTCCTATTAAATATAACGTGGGTTTCATTTATATGCAAAGTCTTTATTTTGAGTTCATTCTCTTTTTAACTACTGAACCTTAGCAGCTGGATGAACTCATTTCTTCTGTGAGGTAAGAAGTTAATAAGTAAGAATACTTTGGTTATTAAAGTTTATTTTAAAGTTTTGAAAGCAAAGTATTTTTAAGTACTTTTTGAACCCATGGAACCATTGAAGGCTTGGCCCCGTAAGGCTGCTTGCAGCTTTAATTATTATTATTATTATTATTCCGCAAATGGGAGTCTATGGCAGCCCTATGAACCGTAAGTAGGAAAATGATGAAATTTGGCACACTTGTAGTGATGCTAATGAATAGTAATTGGACCAATTTTTGACCCTCTAGGACCAACTCTATAGCGCCACCACCAGTTCAAAAATTCAATATTGAAATGGTTATAACTGTTGAACCCTTTGATCTAGAGACATGCAACTTAGTCCACCTGATTCCACTCATCATGCTGATCACAACCAACCCCTTACATTAAGACTCCGCCCATTACAGTAGTGGCCATTTTGAAAAGTACAGTAATCAGTTTTTTTGCTACTCCTCCTTCAAATTTTGTCCAATTTTGTCCAAACACTTGCTCAAATGATCTTTGGACTGAGCTGCACAGAAATGACTCAACAGAATTTCATGCCATACTGGTTAAAAAAAAAGTCATGATGTTGCAAACTTAACGAGGTTGACCCAAAATTGGTTCAGAGGCTGTATCTCAGCCAAAGTTTAATCAATCGAAACGGAAATTGGTACGCTTCATCGAAACCATGATCTGAGTGTCCATGCCAAAGTTGGGAACAGCGCCACCTACAGGTCATGAGATCTGGTAAAAATGGCTATTTTGGCCAATAACTTTTGCACAGTTTGTCAGAAAATCATAAATGTGGTATCAATGCATTCCTTGTGTCATGTTGAATCCGCAGATACTGATTATTACAGATACCAAAATTTAGTATGGATCATCAACACCATGTCCTGAAGGTACATGAGAAGTTTGAACAGAGCGCCACCTAGTTTTCCAGAAATATACGTTTTTTTTGCCAAAACGCTTAAAACTTTTGAAATCATAGTTAAAAATTTGATTGCTTTATGTCATTATATTTGTTGGTTTATGCACTTGAACTATGGACCTTCTGCATCTTAGCAAAAACACAACTTCACCGTGGCGCAATGAGATGAGTGACAGGCTTCTGACACAGAGATAGTGGGTTTGAGCCCCATGTTATACAACTTTAGATTATTGTGTAATTTGGAGCCAATTGCTGCAGTTCTACCTTCAACAACTTAAGTCTCTGTAAAATTAAGCAAACCACAGTGTATGAGTATAAAGCAAATGCTGAGTAAAGCAAGAGGCTATAACTTTGAAGATTGTTTAATCAAATCCAATGTGTAGCAATCGTTAAAACATGTGAATTGTGCAATGTTCAAAAGATTCCTAGTAAAATAATAGATTAAAAAGTTGGCCGAGATAACGTTTAAGCTGGCTTGTGAAAGTTTGGACCTGAAAGTTTGAAGAAGGTTGAAGTAGTTTGAAGTTTAAAGTAGTTTTCAGGATTGTAATTCCATTGAAATGGTGGTAGTGTTTTTTTTTTGTTTTTTTTTAATGAATGGCAAATATTTATTTAAGTCATGTTTTCTAAAGCTATTGAAATTAGGTTAATTTTGTCCATTATGTTCTGAAATGCTACTGATTTATTTATTTTTATGGCAAAGCTTTGTTAAATGTTGTTTCATGTCGTTTTTTTCTTCAATTTTATTAAAGCAAATGTGTCAATTCTTGGAATATGTGACCTTTATTGCATGGGCTTATCTTACATTTGGAAAGTTGCGTGCATTCTTCTAGCCATTCTTAACTAGGCACTAAGTTTAGTTTCACAAACCATACTGGGAAAAGCAAGTAGTGTAACCATAAGTGTCATTGTGAAAAACTAAAGAAACGGTTAGTATTCTTTTCTATATAGATTTAAATATGCAACAATAGTGCTTTAAAATCACTTCTTAAAAGGCCCACTCTAATTTGCTTACTTTATCCAATGTGCTCAAAGGTATTTAAACTAAAAATAACTTATTTTTAATTCACATTTTTATCACCTCCCACAATATTGTTTCTAGGCAGCATTAAAAAAACATAATTGTACAAGACATTATCAAAGGTGACTGTCAAAGTAATGTACTTATAGCAAAAATATAGGTTAAAGTTGCATACGGCAGTTAACCCATGTAATTCCAATTTCTTTTCCCTGAGATAACATGTATGAATTTATAAGGATATTAAACAATATTTATCAATTACGTCAAAAAAATATATCAAAGTCCATACAAAAAACTTGATTATTCGTCAGGTCACAATTGTGACCATTAGCAGAACAAAGAGAGGCTAGGTATATGGTGTTAATGGATTTATAAACTGACAAACTTCTACAGTTTAAAGACCAGGTTCAATAATTGTTTTAAGCTTTAGTTAATAGTGTTGTATTACATTAAAGGCACACTATGCAAAATTTCCATTTGTGAAACAGTGACCCCAGGAGTCGCTGTGGAGTACTTGTATTTTTTCTGAGCATTAACTTCCACAGATTAATTGTTCACCACAAGACAAGTTATATGTACTAACAAAGTTAATAGGGTCAATTTTGATTTCATGTCAACTTTAAAACAGAGTTGGCATCATCTCTTCACAGAAGTTAGCATCATCTGAAATCCTCATACAAGGCTGGATCCAAATTGGAGATGACATAATATCTAATATGCCCATGACAATTTAGAAACTGAAAATAGAACATAAAAATATGTATTAGATCTAATAGAACAAAATGACAAAATTATAAAATGCATTGCGTGAATTCTTGTTTAAAGAGATGTGTTTAATCTACAATTAAACTAGGACTGTTTGTCAGAATAGTGAACATTATCAGGAAACCTGTTCCAGACTTTAGGACAAAACATTCTCTCCTTTAGTGCAGTTCAATATCCTAAGTAGTACCAAAAGTCCAGAATTGTAAGATTCCTACAAGAATCTGTTAATCTTAACAAATAGAGATGAGGAACATCAGTACAAAATCAGTTAAATACACTAAATCTAAACCATTTAGAACCTTTAGATGATGACAAAACTTCGTAATCAATACAGAACTTAAGTAATAATTGTAAAAATGAAAATATGTTGTAATATAATATTTTATTAATCTATACACTGCATCTTGGACTAACTTTATTTATTAAAGGTGCAGGACAACCACCTAACAGTGAATCACAATAATATAAACTAAACTCATTAAACATAACATGCTGTCCATTTAAATACTAAATCTTCATTTTCAGTTGATTCTCATTTGAACTATGGAACTTCTACATCTATGGAAACACATGTCTTCCCAGGGGCTCAATGAGATGAGTGACAGGCATATGACCCAGAGAGTGTGGGTTCAAGTCCTTTGTCTTACAACTTTATAAAGTTGTGTCATTTCAATTCCTTTATCATACTGAAAAGCATTGTACTATTCTGTCTTCCTATTAAATATAACGTGGGTTTCATTTATATGCAAAGTCTTTATTTTGAGTTCATTCTCTTTTTAACTACTGAACCTTAGCAGCTGGATGAACTCATTTCTTCTGTGAGGTAAGAAGTTAATAAGTAAGAATACTTTGGTTATTAAAGTTTATTTTAAAGTTTTGAAAGCAAAGTATTTTTAAGTACTTTTTGAACCCATGGAACCATTGAAGGCTTGGCCCCGTAAGGCTGCTTGCAGCTTTAATTATTATTATTATTATTATTCCGCAAATGGGAGTCTATGGCAGCCCTATGAACCGTAAGTAGGAAAATGATGAAATTTGGCACACTTGTAGTGATGCTAATGAATAGTAATTGGACCAATTTTTGACCCTCTAGGACCAACTCTATAGCGCCACCACCAGTTCAAAAATTCAATATTGAAATGGTTATAACTGTTGAACCCTTTGATCTAGAGACATGCAACTTAGTCCACCTGATTCCACTCATCATGCTGATCACAACCAACCCCTTACATTAAGACTCCGCCCATTACAGTAGTGGCCATTTTGAAAAGTACAGTAATCAGTTTTTTTGCTACTCCTCCTTCAAATTTTGTCCAATTTTGTCCAAACACTTGCTCAAATGATCTTTGGACTGAGCTGCACAGAAATGACTCAACAGAATTTCATGCCATACTGGTTAAAAAAAAAGTCATGATGTTGCAAACTTAACGAGGTTGACCCAAAATTGGTTCAGAGGCTGTATCTCAGCCAAAGTTTAATCAATCGAAACGGAAATTGGTACGCTTCATCGAAACCATGATCTGAGTGTCCATGCCAAAGTTGGGAACAGCGCCACCTACAGGTCATGAGATCTGGTAAAAATGGCTATTTTGGCCAATAACTTTTGCACAGTTTGTCAGAAAATCATAAATGTGGTATCAATGCATTCCTTGTGTCATGTTGAATCCGCAGATACTGATTATTACAGATACCAAAATTTAGTATGGATCATCAACACCATGTCCTGAAGGTACATGAGAAGTTTGAACAGAGCGCCACCTAGTTTTCCAGAAATATACGTTTTTTTTGCCAAAACGCTTAAAACTTTTGAAATCATAGTTAAAAATTTGATTGCTTTATGTCATTATATTTGTTGGTTTATGCACTTGAACTATGGACCTTCTGCATCTTAGCAAAAACACAACTTCACCGTGGCGCAATGAGATGAGTGACAGGCTTCTGACACAGAGATAGTGGGTTTGAGCCCCATGTTATACAACTTTAGATTATTGTGTAATTTGGAGCCAATTGCTGCAGTTCTACCTTCAACAACTTAAGTCTCTGTAAAATTAAGCAAACCACAGTGTATGAGTATAAAGCAAATGCTGAGTAAAGCAAGAGGCTATAACTTTGAAGATTGTTTAATCAAATCCAATGTGTAGCAATCGTTAAAACATGTGAATTGTGCAATGTTCAAAAGATTCCTAGTAAAATAATAGATTAAAAAGTTGGCCGAGATAACGTTTAAGCTGGCTTGTGAAAGTTTGGACCTGAAAGTTTGAAGAAGGTTGAAGTAGTTTGAAGTTTAAAGTAGTTTTCAGGATTGTAATTCCATTGAAATGGTGGTAGTGTTTTTTTTTTGTTTTTTTTTAATGAATGGCAAATATTTATTTAAGTCATGTTTTCTAAAGCTATTGAAATTAGGTTAATTTTGTCCATTATGTTCTGAAATGCTACTGATTTATTTATTTTTATGGCAAAGCTTTGTTAAATGTTGTTTCATGTCGTTTTTTTCTTCAATTTTATTAAAGCAAATGTGTCAATTCTTGGAATATGTGACCTTTATTGCATGGGCTTATCTTACATTTGGAAAGTTGCGTGCATTCTTCTAGCCATTCTTAACTAGGCACTAAGTTTAGTTTCACAAACCATACTGGGAAAAGCAAGTAGTGTAACCATAAGTGTCATTGTGAAAAACTAAAGAAACGGTTAGTATTCTTTTCTATATAGATTTAAATATGCAACAATAGTGCTTTAAAATCACTTCTTAAAAGGCCCACTCTAATTTGCTTACTTTATCCAATGTGCTCAAAGGTATTTAAACTAAAAATAACTTATTTTTAATTCACATTTTTATCACCTCCCACAATATTGTTTCTAGGCAGCATTAAAAAAACATAATTGTACAAGACATTATCAAAGGTGACTGTCAAAGTAATGTACTTATAGCAAAAATATAGGTTAAAGTTGCATACGGCAGTTAACCCATGTAATTCCAATTTCTTTTCCCTGAGATAACATGTATGAATTTATAAGGATATTAAACAATATTTATCAATTACGTCAAAAAAATATATCAAAGTCCATACAAAAAACTTGATTATTCGTCAGGTCACAATTGTGACCATTAGCAGAACAAAGAGAGGCTAGGTATATGGTGTTAATGGATTTATAAACTGACAAACTTCTACAGTTTAAAGACCAGGTTCAATAATTGTTTTAAGCTTTAGTTAATAGTGTTGTATTACATTAAAGGCACACTATGCAAAATTTCCATTTGTGAAACAGTGACCCCAGGAGTCGCTGTGGAGTACTTGTATTTTTTCTGAGCATTAACTTCCACAGATTAATTGTTCACCACAAGACAAGTTATATGTACTAACAAAGTTAATAGGGTCAATTTTGATTTCATGTCAACTTTAAAACAGAGTTGGCATCATCTCTTCACAGAAGTTAGCATCATCTGAAATCCTCATACAAGGCTGGATCCAAATTGGAGATGACATAATATCTAATATGCCCATGACAATTTAGAAACTGAAAATAGAACATAAAAATATGTATTAGATCTAATAGAACAAAATGACAAAATTATAAAATGCATTGCGTGAATTCTTGTTTAAAGAGATGTGTTTAATCTACAATTAAACTAGGACTGTTTGTCAGAATAGTGAACATTATCAGGAAACCTGTTCCAGACTTTAGGACAAAACATTCTCTCCTTTAGTGCAGTTCAATATCCTAAGTAGTACCAAAAGTCCAGAATTGTAAGATTCCTACAAGAATCTGTTAATCTTAACAAATAGAGATGAGGAACATCAGTACAAAATCAGTTAAATACACTAAATCTAAACCATTTAGAACCTTTAGATGATGACAAAACTTCGTAATCAATACAGAACTTAAGTAATAATTGTAAAAATGAAAATATGTTGTAATATAATATTTTATTAATCTATACACTGCATCTTGGACTAACTTTATTTATTAAAGGTGCAGGACAACCACCTAACAGTGAATCACAATAATATAAACTAAACTCATTAAACATAACATGCTGTCCATTTAAATACTAAATCTTCATTTTCAGTTGATTCTCATTTGAACTATGGAACTTCTACATCTATGGAAACACATGTCTTCCCAGGGGCTCAATGAGATGAGTGACAGGCATATGACCCAGAGAGTGTGGGTTCAAGTCCTTTGTCTTACAACTTTATAAAGTTGTGTCATTTCAATTCCTTTATCATACTGAAAAGCATTGTACTATTCTGTCTTCCTATTAAATATAACGTGGGTTTCATTTATATGCAAAGTCTTTATTTTGAGTTCATTCTCTTTTTAACTACTGAACCTTAGCAGCTGGATGAACTCATTTCTTCTGTGAGGTAAGAAGTTAATAAGTAAGAATACTTTGGTTATTAAAGTTTATTTTAAAGTTTTGAAAGCAAAGTATTTTTAAGTACTTTTTGAACCCATGGAACCATTGAAGGCTTGGCCCCGTAAGGCTGCTTGCAGCTTTAATTATTATTATTATTATTATTCCGCAAATGGGAGTCTATGGCAGCCCTATGAACCGTAAGTAGGAAAATGATGAAATTTGGCACACTTGTAGTGATGCTAATGAATAGTAATTGGACCAATTTTTGACCCTCTAGGACCAACTCTATAGCGCCACCACCAGTTCAAAAATTCAATATTGAAATGGTTATAACTGTTGAACCCTTTGATCTAGAGACATGCAACTTAGTCCACCTGATTCCACTCATCATGCTGATCACAACCAACCCCTTACATTAAGACCCCGCCCATTACAGTAGTGGCCATTTTGAAATGTACAGTATTCAGTTTTTTTGCTACTCCTCCTTCAAATTTTGTCCAATTTTGTCCAAACATATGCTCAAATGATCTTCGGACTGAGCCGCATAAAAGTACTGTCCTCGATTTTTTTTATTCATCTTTGTTCAAAAGTTATAGTGTTGCAAACTTAACAAGGTCCACCCTAAAATTGGCTAAGAGGCTGTATCTCGGCCAAAGTTTGATCAATCGAAACGAAAATTGGTACACTTCATCGGAAGCATGTGTTGAGGTTCCATGCCAAAGTTGGGAACAGCGCCACCTACGGGTGATGAGATATGCAAAATTGCTATTTTGGCCAATAACTTTTGAACACTTTGTCAGAAAATCATAATTGTGGTATCTATGGATTCCTTGCGTCATGACGAATCCGTGGATATCAATTTTGCCATGGTGGGATGTACCCCGTGTCCGCCATTTTGAATTTTGTCATAATTTGCAATATCTTTTAAACTATTTGAAATTTCTTCACCAAATTTGGTATGGATCACCATTAGCATGGCCCGGAGGTACCTGAGAAGTTTGATCACAGCGCCACCTAGTGTTCCAGAGATATCATTGTTTTTTGAAAAAACGCTTATAACTTTTGCTAACATTGCTTGAAATTTGATTTCTTTATGTCAATATATTCCTTGGGTTATGTCAATTTCAACGATATCTCATATGTTATTTTTCAACAATGTGACTGGTCGCCATATTGGAGCGAATGTAAAACAGTTTTTTCGCTACTCCTCCTTCAGAATTTGTCCAAAATTGTCCAAAATTTGCTCAAATTATCTTTAGACCAAGCCGCATAGAAGTACTGTTCCCGATTTTTTTGCTATACTTGAAAAAAAAAGTTATGATGTCGCAAATTTAACAAGGTTGACCCAACATTGGTTCACAGGCTGTAACTTGTGAACAGTTTGTCACAAAATCATAAAATTGGTGTCTATCGATTCCTTGTGTCATGTCGAATCCGAGGATATCTATTTTGCCAGGATTGGATGTACCACGTCATAAGCTAAATTAGCATTAAGCTAGCTTAGCATGCTAATCTGGTTAACGAGTCATGAAACTTTTTTGTGAACTCATTCTCACACTGAAACCTCTAATCAGCAGGCTGGTGAACATGCTTGAGTGATTAGCTCAGCGTGTTACACCACGTATCCCGATGCTCAGCGTCGTGGGTTCGCAACTCAGTGTGACACGTGCCCAGACCGCATGAGGTACTGTGGCAGGAAAAGATGCAGAAGTTGCATCTTTTCCAGGCATTGTGCCTAAGAATGGTCTCATCTGAAGCTATCACATACAACATGCAGTGGTTTTATGTAAAATTAATTGTTCTTCTTCACCCAGAATGGTTGTCAGTGGCAGCCCTATGAACCACAAGTAGGAAAATTATGAAATTTGACAAACTTTTAGTGATGGTCATGAATACCAATTTGACCAAATTTTGAGTCTCTAGAACCAACTCTATAGCGCCACCACCAGTTCAAAAATTCAACATTAAAATGGTTATAACTTTTGAACCCTTAGATCTTGAAAAATTAAACTTAATACACCTGAATCCACTCATTATGATGATTGCAATCAATATTGTACATCAAGACTCCGCCCATTACAGTAGTGGCCATTTTGAAAAGTACAGTAATCAGTTTTTTTGCTACTCCTCCTTCAAATTTTGTCCAATTTTGTCCAAACACTTGCTCAAATGTTCTTTGGACTGAGCTGCACAGAAATGACTCAACAGAATTTCATGCCATACTGGTTAAAAAAAAAGTCATGATGTTGCAAACTTAACGAGGTTGACCCAAAATTGGTTCAGAGGCTGTATCTCAGCCAAAGTTTAATCAATCGAAACGGAAATTGGTACGCTTCATCGAAACCATGATCTGAGTGTCCATGCCAAAGTTGGGAACAGCGCCACCTACAGGTCATGAGATCTGGTCAAAATGGCTATTTTGGCCAATAACTTTTGAACAGTTTGTCAGAAAAGCATAAATGTGGTATCAATGCATTCCTTGTGTCATGTTGAATCCGCAGATACCGATTTTTACAGATACCAAAATTTAGAATGGATCATCAACACCATGTCCTGAAGGTACATGAGAAGTTTGAACAGAGCTAGTTTTCCAGAAATATACGTTTTTTTTTTTTGCCAAAACGCTTAAATCTTTTGAAATCATAGTTAAAAATTTGATTGCTTTATGTCATTATATTTGTTGGTTTATGCACTTGAACTATGGGCCTTCTGCATCTTAGCAAAAACACAACTTCACAGTGGCGCAATGAGATGAGTGACAGGCTTCTGATACAGAGATAATGGGTTTGAGCCACATTTAATATACAACTTTAGATGATTGTGTAATTTGGAGCCAATTGCTGCAGTTCTACCTTCAACAACTTAAGTCTCTGTAAAATTAAGCAAACCACAGTGTATGAGTATGAAGCAAATGCTCAGTAAAGCAAGAGCCTATAACTTTGAAGATTGTTTAATCAAATCCAATGTGTAGCAATCGTTAAAACATGTGAATTGTGCAATGTTCAAAAGATTCCTAGTAAAATAATGGATTAAAAAGTTGGCCGAGATCAGAATGAATGAATCAGAATGAATCAGAATGGGGGGTTTTAATCGCCTTGAATATTTACAGACAAGGAATTTACTTTGGCAGGAGGTGCATACATATAACATACAACATATAAGGTACATGCTATAATAACACCACAAATGTGCCCACATGGGGTATCCAATAAAGCAATGGTGCAAATATGCCAAAGTGCAACAATAGCAATAAGTTCAAGTTTAAAGCCAGTGTCACTGAGAGCTCAAGGCCTTGTTAAGGAGACCAGTAGCAGAAGGGAAAAAACTGTTCTTATGACGTGAGTGTCATGTATTTGTCTCTTGTTTTGTGTGCAAACACATGGCCGGTTGTTTTGGGCTATGTGTTGGCATTGTCTTGTGTTTTACCTCGTTTCCTTGTTAATGTTGTATCAGTGTCACCTGTGATTGTGATCATGTGTCCTTACCACGCCCCTTGTTCCCTCGTTAGTATTGATGTTCATCAGTGTCACCTGTACCTTTTGTGATGTGTTCTATGTAAGCTCCCGGTGTTTGTTCCTCAGTGCTGGTTCGTCTTGTTAACATTCGGTTCTGTGAGTATTGTGATCTGTCTGTGAAAGTTCCAGTTTCTATTTATGGTCAAGTCTAGTTATTGTCTGAGTTACTGTTTGTTTGCCCCATCGTGGGTCTTTGTTTTCCGTTTATAAATAAACCGTGTTTTGTGAAAGTACTGTCTGCGCTTGGGTTCTATTTAGCGTAACGTGACAGAACGAACCAGCCAATTTGAACCCAGCAGACAGTCGACTATGTCTTGTTCCGCCAGTAGCCAGTTGGGTGACCAGGAGCGATGGTGGCAGTCGACCATCGAGGACATGAGGAGGGGCAAGATTCCGTTTCCTCCCCAGGGAGAGAGATCCCTGGAGAGATATGCCCAGGGCCTAGAGGAGAAGAGAAATTTTACGCCGGAGGTCCTCCTAAACTCCTATTTCATCGCGGGGCTCAATGTACCACCTCCGCTGGCTGAACGGCAGGGGCTGATCCGACGCCCATTTCGAGAGGTGGTGGACCATGTGCGTCAAAAGGAGCAGCAGGACCCCACAATGGCGTTGTCAGCTTCTGCATTACCAGCGATCCCGGAGAGTCGCGTCCTAGCCACGAAAACGCTTGGCGCCCACGTTCTCGCTGCTTCGACGTTGGCGGGGGGTCCTTCAGCCTTGGCTGCGGGGATCACAGTACCGATCCTAGGTCCGGCTATGGCTTCTGCACCGCGGTCAAAGAGGAGGAGGAAGAGATCGTCGGGTTTGCCGTCTCAGTTCCTTTCCGGCTCCGTCCCGATTCTTCAGGTTGCTTCTGTCAGTCTGGTCCACGCTGAGGCAGATGGGGGAGTGACCAAGTCCAGCCCTGTCCCAGCTGTGGAGTCTAGTTCTGTCCACGCTGTGGTAGATGGGAGAGTGACCAAGTCCAGCCCTGTCCCAGCTGTGGAGTCTAGTTCGGTCCATGCTGAGTCGTCTGTGGCACCCCCTGTCCCAGTTCCGTTGCGAGTTGCAACGCCCCCAGTTTTGGGTTCTGTATCGTCTCCTCTGCTTGCTGCCACAACATCTGTTGTTTCCCCGATTACCCCTGTTTCTGTTGTGCCCCGACCTGTCCCCCCCAAGACTGTACCTCATGTGTCTCCACCCAGAACTCTCCGGTTTTCGTGTCCTCAATCAGTGCCCATGTCCAGTGAATTTAGGACTTTTGTTCCACCCACCCACCCTGGACCTCCACCTACGAACTCTTTTGTTCCCCCACCCCCCCTCCCTCATGTGTTATTTTTATTGTGTCATCCCGATCCTACTGTTATGTTTTCGTGTTTGCCACTGTTAATGGTTGTTATGTTTTGTTGGTTTATGTCTAGTTTACAGTCGGTTATGTCCCATGTGGAGCGGCTGGTAGCCGCTCCGTAAGGAGGAGGTTATGTCATGTATTTGTCTCTTGTTTTGTGTGCAAACACATGGCCGGTTGTTTTGGGCTATGTGTTGGCATTGTCTTGTGTTTTACCTTGTTTCCTTGTTAATGTTGTATCAGTGTCACCTGTGATTGTGATCATGTGTCCTTACCACGCCCCTTGTTCCCTCGTTAGTATTGATTTTCATCAGTGTCACCTGTACCTTTTGTGATGTGTTCTATGTAAGCTCCCGGTGTTTGTTCCTCAGTGCTGGTTCGTCTTGTTAACATTCGGTTCTGTGAGTATTGTGATCTGTCTGTGAAAGTTCCAGTTTCTATTTATGGTCAAGTCTAGTTATTGTCTGAGTTACTGTTTGTTTGCCCCATCGTGGGTCTTTGTTTTCCGTTTATAAATAAACCGTGTTTTGTGAAAGTACTGTCTGCGCTTGGGTTCTATTTAGCGTAACGTGACAGTGAGGTGCTGGTCTTGACGGACCGCAGCCTTCTGCCAGAGGGGAGTAGCTGAAACAGGGAATTACCAGGATGGGAGGGATCTGCCACAATCTTCTTCGCCCGTTTCAGCGCCCTTGAGGAGTACAAGTCCTCGAGGGAAGGCAGATTTCAACCAATCACCTTCTCCGCAGTGCGGATGATACGCTGCAGTCTGCTCTTATCCTTGGCCGTGGCAGCAGCATGCCATGTGGTGATGGAGGAGGTAAGAATGGACTCTATGATGGCTGTATAAAAGTGAACCATCATTGTCTTCGGGAGCTTGAATTTCTTCAGTTGCCGTAGGAAATACATCCGCTGAAGTGCTTTCTTGGCGAGGGAGCTGATGTTCAGTTCCCACTTTAGGTTCTGGGAGAGGATAGTGCCCAGGAAACAGAAGGACTCCACAATGTTTACTGGGGAGTCACACAGGTTGATGGGAGTAGGTGGGGCTGTACTCCTTCTAAAGTCCACTACCATCTCCACTGTCTTTAGAGCATTGAGCTCTAAATTGTTCTGACTACACCAGGACACCAGGTTGTCAACTTCCCACCTGTAGTCAGACTCATCCCCATCAGAGATGAGCCCAATGAGGGTGGTGTCATCCGCAAACTTCAAGAGTTTGACGGATGGGTGACTGGAGGTGCAGCTGTTGGTGTATAGGGAGAAAAGCTGAGGAGAAAGGACGCAGCCCTGAGGGGAGCCGGTGCTGATAAACTGGGGGTCAGAGACTTGTGACCCCAGCTTAACGCACTGCTTCCTGTCAGACAGAAAGTCCGTAATCCACCTACAGGTAGAATCCGGTATATTGAGCTTGGTGAGCTTGTCCTGTAACAGGGCAGGGATGATGTTATTAAAGGCGGAACTGAAGTCCACAAACAAGATCCTGGCATAGGTTGCCGGAAAGTCCAGGTGCTGGAGGGTGAAGTGCAGAGCCATGTTGATTGCGTCATCCACAGACCTATTGGCTCTGTAGGCAAACTGCAGGGGATCCAGGAGAGAGTCTGTGATAGATTTGAGGTGGGCCAGCACCAACCGCTCAAAGGACTTCATTACCACCGAGGTCAAGGCGACGGGTCTGTAGTCATTATGTCCTATAGGCCTTGGCTTTTTGGGCACAGGGATAATGGTGGAGGACTTAAGACAAGCTGGTACATGGCATGTCTCCAGAGAGGTGTTGAAGATGGTGGTAAACACAGGAGACAGCTGGTCCGCACAGTGCTTAAGGGTGGCTGGAGAGATGGAGTCTGGCCCGGCTGATTTTCGTGGGTTCTGCTTCTTGAAGAGTCTGTTTACTTCACCCTCTTGAATGAAGAGAGCCAACGCTGTGGTATGGGGAGGGAGCTCTGGTGAAGAGGGGTGTTACAGCATCTGTGTGCTCATCCAGGCTATTGGAAGTGTACCTGAACATATCCCAGTCAGTAAAGTCCAAACACGCCCGCAGGTCCTCTAAGGCCTCGCCAGTCCACTGTTTTGATATCCTCACAGCGGGTTTACAGAGTTTTAGTTTCTGCCTGTACGCAGGAATCAGGTGGACCATGGCATGGTCAGAGTGACCCAGTGCTGCACGAGGAACTGCGTGGTAGGCTTTACTGACCGTAGTGTAGCAGTGATCCAGAGTGTTATCTTTTCTGGTAGGACATTTGATGAGTTGTCTATATTTGGGGAGATCATGGTTGAAATTACCTTTGTTAAAGTCGCCAAGAATGATAACTAAGGAATCCGGATTTTTCCGCTCCACACTTAGTATCTGATCGACGAGTAAGCGATGGGCTTCTTTAACATTAGCTCCCGGCGCTATGTAAACACCGACCAAAATAAACGACGCAAACTCGCGAGGCGAGTAGAAAGGTTTACAATTTATAAAAAATGATTCCAAGTCCGGTGAACAGTGTTGCAGAATCACTGTGACATCTACACACCAGCTACTGTTAATATAAAAACAAATACCTTCACCTTTCGTTTTACCGGAAAGAGCCGCGTCTTGGTCCGCTCTCAGCAACCTAAAGCCGGTCAGTTGTAACGAAGAATCCGGGATCAGATCGCCCAGCCAAGTTTCCGAGAAACATAGGACAGATGCTGCAAGAAAGTCTCTGCTTCTCACCATCAGTAGCTGGAGTTCATCCATTTTGTTGCATAGTGAACGAACATTCGATAGAAAAATGCTTGGTAGTACTGTACGGATACCGCGTCTGCGAAGTCGCACAAGAGCACCCGCTCGCTTTCCCCTTCTCCTTCTCCGCCAACGTTCCTTTGTTCGCTCAAAGCCGAGCCCGGCTTTCACTAGAATATCCACTAATTCTGCCGCTGGGAGCATAAAAGTGGGAAATAAATCCGCTGGAATTGTTTTCCTGATGTTTAGAAGCGCTTCTCTTGTTAGAGAACGCCGAAAATCATGACAAGACACTGAGTTAACAAACAAAACAAAACAAAACACGACGCACCACCCGACCGTGGCTGCCATGTGCGGCGCCATTTCTGATTTTACACAAATGATATAACGATATAAAAATGAGATAACGTTTAAGTTGGCTTCTGAAAGTTTGGACCTGAAAGTTTGAAGAAGGTTGAAGTAGTTTGAAGTTTAAAGTAGTTTTCAGGATTGTAATTCCATTGAAATGGTGGTAGTGTTTTTTTTTTGTTTTGTTTTTTTAATGAATGGCAAATATTGATTTAAGTCTTGTTTTCTAAAGCTATTGAAATTAGGTTAATTTTGTCCATTATGTTCTGAAATGCTACTGATTTATTTATTTTTATGGCAAAGCTTTGTTAAATGTTGTTTCATGTCGTTTTTTTCTTCAATTTTATTAAAGCAAATGTGTCAATTCTTGGAATATGTGACCTTTATTGCATGGGCTTATCTTACATTTGGAAAGTTGAGTGCATTCTCGTAGCCATTCTTAACTAGGCACTAAGTTTAGTTTCACAAACCATACTGGGAAAAGCAAGTAGTGTAACCATAAGTGTCATTGTAAATAACTAAAGAAACGGTTAGTATTCTTTTCTATATAGATTTAAATATGCAACAATAGTGCTTTAAAATCACTTCTTAAAAGGCCCACTCTAATTTGCTTACTTTATCCAATGTGCTCAAAGGTATTTAAACTAAAAATAACTTATTTTTAATTCAAATTTTTATCACCTCTCACAATATTGTTTCTAGGCAGCATTAAAAAAACATAATTGTACAAGACATTATCAAAGGTGACTGTCAAAGTAATGTACTTATAGTAAAAATATAGGTTACAGTTGCATATGGCAGTTAACCCATGTAATTCCAATTTCTTTTCCCTGAGATAAAATGTATGAATTTATAAGGATATTAAACAATCTTTATCAATTACGTCAAAAAAATATATCAAAGTCCATACAAAAAACTTGATTATTCGTCAGGTCACAATTGTGACCATTAGCAGAACAAAGAGAGGCTAGGTATATGGTGTTAATGGATTTATAAACTGACAAACTTCTACAGTTTAAAGACCAGGTTCAATAATTGTTTTAAGCTTTAGTTAATAGTGTTGTATTACATTAAAGGCACACTATGCAAAATTTCCATTTGTGAAACAGTGACCCAAGGAGTCGCTGTGGAGTACTTGTATTTTTTCTGAGCATTAACTTCCACAGATTAATTGTTCACCACGAGACAAGTTATATGTGCTAACAAAGTTAATAGGGTCAATTTGGATTTCATGTCAACTTTAAAACAGAGTTGGCATCATCTCTTCACAGAAGTTAGCATCATCTGAAATCCTCATAATAGGCTGGATCCAAATTGGAGATGACATAATATCTAATATGCCCATGACAATTTAGAAACTGAAAATAGAACATAAAAATATGTATTAGATCTAATAGAACAAAATGACAAAATTATAAAATGCATTGCGTGAATTCTTGTTTAAAGAGATGTGTTTAATCTACAATTAAACTAGGAATGTTTGTCAGAATAGTGAACATTATCAGGAAACCTGTTCCAGACTTTAGGACCCACATGCAAAAACAAAACATTCTCTCCTTTAGTGCAGTTCAATATCCTAAGTAGTACCAAAAGTCCAGAATTGTAAGATTCCTACAAGAATCTGTTAATATTAATAAATAGAGATGAGGAACATCAGTACAAAATCAGTTAAATAGACTAAATCTAAGCCATTTAGAACCTTTAGATGATGAGAAAACTTCGTAATCAATACAGAACTTAAGTAATAATTGTAAAAATGGAAATATGTTGTAATATAATATTTTATTAATCTATACACTGCATCTTGGACTAACTTTATTTATTAAAGGTGCAGGACAACCACCTAACAGTGAATCACAATAATATAAACTAAACTCATTAAACATAACATGCTGTCCATTTAAATACTAAATCTTCATTTTGAGTTGATTCTCATTTGAACTATGGAACTTCTACATCTATGAAAACACATGTCTTCCCAGGGGCTCAATGAGATGAGTGACAGGCTTATGACCCAGAGAGTGTGGGTTCAAGTCCTTTGTCTTACAACTTTATAAAGTTGTGTCATTTCAATTCCTTTATCATACTGAAAAGCATTGTACTATTCTTTCTTCCTATTAAATATAATGTGGGTTTCATTTATATGCAAAGTCTTTATTTTGAGTTCATTCTCTTTTTAACTACTGAACCTTAGCAGCTGGATGAACTCATTTCTTCTGTGAGGTAAGAAGTTAATAAGTAAGAATACTTTGGTTATTAAAGTTTCTTTTAAAGTTTTGAAAGCAAAGTATTTTTAAGTACTTTTTGAACCCATGGAACCATTGAAGGCTTGGCCCCGTAAGGCTGCTTGCAGCTTTAATTTTTCTTATTATTATTATTCCGCAAATGGGAGTCTATGGCAGCCCTATGAACCGTAAGTAGGAAAATGATGAAATTTGGCACACTTGTAGTGATGCTAATGAATAGTAATTGGACCAATTTTTGACCCTCTAGAACCAACTCTATAGCGCCACCACCAGTTCTAAAATTCAACATTGAAATGGTTATAACTTTTGAACCCTTTGATCTAGAGACATGAAACTTAGTCTACCTGATTCCACTCATCATGCTGATCACAACTAATCCCTTATATTAAGACCCCGCCCATTACAGTAGTGGCCATTTTGAAATATACAGTATTCAGTTTTTTTGCTACTCTTCCTTCAAATTTTGTCCAATTTTCTCCAAACATGTGCTCAAATGATCTTCGGACTGAGCCGCATAAAAGTACTGTTCCTGATTTTTTTGTTTCACTGGGAAAAAAAAAGTTTTGATGTCGCAAACTTAACGAGGTCCATCTAAAATTGGCTAAGAGGCTGTATGTCGGCCAAAGATTGATCAATTGAAACGAAAATTGGTACACTTCATCTGAAGCATGTTCTGAGGTTCCATGCCAAAGTTGGGAATAGTGCCACCTATGGGTCATGAGATATGAAAAATTGCTATTTTGGCCAATAACTTTTGAACAGTTTGTCAGAAAATCATAATTGTGGTATCTATGGATTCCTTGCATCCTGCCGAATCCGTGGATATTTTGCCATGATGGGATGTACCATGTGTCCGCCATTTTGAATTTTGTAATAATTTGCTATAACTTTTTAACTGTTTGATATATCTTCACAAAATTTAATGCGGATCATCAACACCATGTCCTGAAGGTACATGAGAAGTTTAAACACAGCGCCACCTAGTGTTCCAGAGATATAATTTTTTTTAGAAAAAATCCTATAACTTTTGAAAATATTGTTCAGATTTTGATTTCTTTATGTCATTATGTTCCTTGGGTTAAGCCGATTCAGGCGATATCTCATTTGTCATTTTCCAACAATGTGACTGTCCGCCATATTGAAGCAAACAGTAAACAGTTTTTTCGCTACTCCTCCTCAAATCTTGCTCAATTTTGCCCAAAGTTTGCTCAGATGATCTTTGGACGAAGCCGCATAGAAATGACTGAACAGATTTTTGATATTCGCTACCGTTCCCGAGTTATTTGTCTGCAAAGTTGACCTAGCCTGTGTTTGTTGCCTTATGCTAGTTAGCTTAGCATAATAATGGGTTAGCATGCTAACCAGAAGCCATTCTTTCTAATGCGTCTCTTCAGCTATCAGGATAAACATAAGCTACATTAGCATTGAGCTATCTTAGCATGCTAATCTCGTTAACATGATTTTGTGTTCTTATTCTTACACTGAAGGCTCTCCTCTGCAGCTGTGTAATTTGCGTCCTCTGAGTGGCGCAAGTTGCTAAACCACGTGTCACGAATCCCGAACCATTGCGGTCGTGGGTTCGAATCCTGTGTGACACGTGCCCAGACTGCATGAGGTACTGTGGTAGGAAAAGATGCAAAAATTGCATCTGTTCCAGGCATTGTGCCTAAGAATGGTCTCATCTGAAGCTGTCACATACAACATGCAGTGCTTTTATGTACAATTCAGAGTTCTATGCTCTTCATTTTCTTCAAAATTCTTAATTTTGACTTGATTCTCTCTTGAAACTATTGAATTTTGTAGATGCGTGTCTGCCAAGTGGCACAACAAGATGAGTGACAGACACCTGACCCATATATAGTGGGTTCGAGTCCTATGAGGGACAACTTTAAAATTGTGTATAAACTTGTCATTTGTATTCCTTTATTATCGGGTAAGAGCTGTACTAAACTTTCTTACTCTTGTATTAGAAATAATCTTGTTTTTTTACTTCATTCTGTGTTCATTCTCATCAGACCTTCTGTTCATTTTGATTTCATCCTATCTGTACTTCTGAACCTATCTGTTCTTCATGTACATTCTATTTCTGCTGTATTTGCTCTTCTGGCTCCGTATTGCGCTACAGCCCCTTCAGCGGCTTGGCCCCGTATTGCTGCTTGCAGCTATATTTATATTTAAATTCATTTTGGAAGTGTCATTATAATAATTGCAAGTTATTGTTGTCTCTGATTCAAGAGGGTGCAAGAGGGGATTTGAACCCACGCCCCCGAAGAGACTGGAACCTTAGTCCAGCGCCTTAGACCACTCGGCCACGCTACCTTGTAAGAATTCCCTCCGTGGGCCATTTTCGCCATTTTTTTCTTTTAGTGTCTCACTTCTCCATAGTTAAATCAGTTGAAATTCTTCATGCCTTGAAGGAGCTCCTCGACAAGTGGAAAGGCCTACTAAGTAGAGGGGGGATGCAGTTACACTCTTGGAGGCCCCCCTCCCTGCAGATTGCAATTCCATCTCTAATCAAACACAACTGAATTACCTAATCAAAGCCTTTGGGCCATACTCCAAAATGGCAGCCAGATGTGTCGCAGTTAAACTCAAAATCAAGAGGTAGCTGTCAGTTCACCAAAAACTCTCAGTCCTGCAGATCGACTGTCCTGCTATACATTATTATTATATTTAAATTCATTTTGGAAGTGTCATTATAATAATTGCAAGTGATTGTTGTCTCTGATTTTAGAGGGTGCATATTTTCAGCTGCTTTTGCACCTTTTCTGAGGACACTTTAGGTGTCTGGCCCTCATTAAAACCTCTGCTGGCAGCGGTGGGATTCGAACCCACGCCCCCGAAGAGACTGGAGCTTAAATCCAGCGCCTTAGACCCCTCGGCCACGCTACCCCGGCTTGGCTGCTCTAGTAGGCCATTTTCTGGCCATTAAATTTCAGAAATAGAGAAATTGTTGGGTGTGGACCTTCATCGTCATGCTCTGAAGCCCGCCGAGTTCGGCCAAGGAAAGCAAAAACGGCTGAGTTTTGAAGAGACTAGGAGCAAGCAGTGTCACTTCTCCAGTCTTTTCACAATTGCCTTCTAAAATGTAGACTTGGCAGTGGTGTGATTTGAACACACGTCCCCGAAGAGACTGGAGCCTTAATCCAGCGCCTTAGGCCGCTCGGCCACGCTACCTTGTGAGAATGCCTTCCGTGGGCCATTTTCCCCAATTTTTTCTTTTAGTGCCTAACTTCTCCATAGTTAAATCAGTTGAAATTCTTCATACCTTGAAGGAGCTCCTCCACAGGTGGAAAGGCCTACTAAGTAGAGAGGGGACGCAGTTACACTCTTGGAGGCCCCCCTCCCTGAAGATTGCAATACCATCTTTAATCAAACACAACTGAATTACCTAATCAAAGCCTTTGGGGCATACTCCAAAATGGCAGCCAGATGTGTCGCAGTTCAACTCAAAATCAAGAGGTAGCTGTCAGTTCACCAAAAACTCTCAATGAGTCAAATTTGCAAACTCCATTATTAAAGACCAGGGGTGCCCAGTCCTGACTGTACTGCACAGAGCAGGATTGGGCACCCCTGTGTGCTATACATTATTATTATATTTAAATTCATTTTGGAAGTGTCATTATAATAATTGCAAGTTATTGTTGTCTTCGATTCAAGATGGTACAAATTTTCAGCTGATTACAACCTCTGCTGGCAGTGGTGGGATTTGAACCCACACCCCAAGTAGACTGGAGCCTGGAGCCTAAATCCAGCGCCTTTCACCCCTCGGCCACGCTACCCCGGCTTGGCTACTCTAGTGGGCCATTTTCTGGCCATTAAATTTCAGAAATAGAGAAATTGTTGGGTGTGGACCTTCATCGTCAGGCTCTGAAGCCCGCCGAGTTCGGCCAAGGAAAGCAAAAACGGCTGAGTTTTGAAGAGACTGGGAGCAAGCAGTGTCACTTCTCCAGTCTTTTCACAAGTGCCTTCTAAAATGCAGACTTGGCAGCGGTGGGATTTGAACCCACGCCCCCGAAGAGACTGGAGCCTGAACGCCAGCTGCCGAAGGATAGTCCGTCAAAATGGGGATAATGTTGAACAATGTTGAACGCCACAGCCAATCACGTCGACGCGCTATAACATTTGCAGCCAATTAGAGAGCGCCATTCTCGACATTATAAC
Source organism: Siphateles boraxobius (assembly GCF_051911475.1). NCBI lineage: Eukaryota > Metazoa > Chordata > Actinopteri > Cypriniformes > Leuciscidae > Siphateles > Siphateles boraxobius. The sequence goes on along the minus strand of NW_027508722.1, from coordinate 4,501,950 downwards.
ATTTGCAGCCAATCAGAGAGCGCCATTCTTGACTTTTTCCTTATCATTTTCGACATTTGACCAATCAGAGTACAAGGAAATGTCGATGGCACGTTTACGCTTAGCACCGCTAGGAGGAGGAGTCAGGAAGCTAGCCGAGTGTCAATCAAGTTGCCGAACTGAGCCGAAGGTGTACGAAGTAATGACATATCCTGAGGGGCGTGTCAGAGGTCAAAAAGTTCAGACGTCGAGCATCACTGTCACGGAGGTCAGGCATCATCATTTTAACGGAGGACTGCGAAACTTATTTTTCGGTAACTTTAACTGTATTTTCGGACAATGTAATTTTATATTTGTATATAATTGTATATATTATAATTGTAAATATCGTGTGTGCTTTTTTTAAAGAAATAATTTGTATTATAGTAGTTTTGTTCAAAACGATATAACCTAACCGTTAGCCCCCCAACAAAAAAATGTCTGGCAAAAAATCCCATAAAGCCATGTCAGATACTGACTGGATTGCAAGGCTAAAAAAGTTTGCCAGCACAGGAGTTTGGCCATCAAATGAGGGTAACAGGCCAGCTCCTCGACAGAAAAAGTGGCATGACGTGTACCAAAGGGTGAGTGTGCTTTTGTCACCTTTGCATGATGTAATAATTGTAATCCTAATCATTTAATTCAATGTCATCATTATTTATAGATATGTATGTAGATAATGTTGCAGGTATTTGAGATTTATGTTTATTTATGTAAAAAAAAAAAACCTTATTTTTTGCACTGGGAGATTCAGAGATCTCCCAGATTTGATTCAGAGATTTGAGGTAGTGGGGGTGGGGATGTTGAGTGAATGGATGTTTTTTTGAAGGTGTGAAATGTTCCTCTCTTGTTCTTTTAAAGGAGGATACAAACTTTACTCACTCTTTATCTCTAATTTTACAGTTTTTATCTCCCCTTCAAAGAACATGAATAAAAATAAATGACAGACTACAATAAATTAATGTGGCATTCATACTGATAAGTTAGAAATGCATGTATTCTATGTTATATGTGTGATAATGTTTACAGATTGAAAGATGTCCGATGCAGTCTCGCGGCCAGACAACCTTGCTCGGAGCGGTCCCAAAGTGCATATGTGGTTTTCACACTCAAAAGGTAACAATGTAAAGATGTAACTTGTATTTTTTTTATATATGTATAATTTACTGAACAAATTCTTCTCGTTCAACAATTATTGTAGCCTATGTATTTTTGTGGTTGTCTTAAGCAGGCCACAGCCTCTATTGGACAAGCACCAAGGGTTGTTGAACAACAGTCTGCCGCTTTTTTTGACTTAAACAGAATGGTCAGAATGGACCAGCACAGGAGGTCATGGCGCAGAGTCAGCGTCAGCTCCCACCCCAGCCTACTTCTAAAATTATACCAAGTTTGTCAAAGGTAATAACATTTTTTTTATATATATATAATTGCAGTTTTAATATACGTTTAGTATAAAGGTTTAAGTTCAGTGGAAATGGCTGGTATGTTTTTACACCTACCTGCCAGCTGTGACACCTTGTACAGGGGCGGCTGTAGTCTGCTTATTGGTCAGTTTCACTGTCTCAGGTTGGTTTAGATCAAGTAAAATGGTGAAAGAACAATGTAACCTATGTGATCTCTCTTTCTTCTCTGGGCTCTGCTCTTGCATTCTCCTCTTCCTCTCTAATTGGGCTTTGCCATTATGGGTTAAAGGACACTCGCGTCCTTCATGGCATCTCTCTTGATTTTTCCAACTGGCTACTGAAGCTACGTCTTTCATTCTGTATTTCTCAGGTAACATTCCACTTATGCACAATTAATTATACACGTATTATTAATTAAGTCATCATGAATCTGCTTTGTTGCCATTTCAAGGGTAACCTTCATTACTGTTAATAAACGCTTTCTCTTACAAACTATGTGCAAACTATTTTTGATTTTAAGTCATTTTTAAAAGGTACTTGTTAAATTACTATATACTCACATTCTAGCAATACCTTCCCACACATTTTTCTATTCTAACTGTGCTTATTTCAATCTGTATAAGTAGTAGAGTGTGGTAATACACAGACAAAAAAATAAGTTTAAGAAAGAAAGCAGGTCCTTTAGTTATATAATGAATGATAGGATCAATAGATATTTTCTCATTTTACATTTTATTATATTTTTGGCCAATGTGCTGTTACAATTCAATTTGTCTTTTCATTGAAATTGTTTTGCCCTTTTTTAGTTTACCAAACCAAGATTTGGTGGGTCCCACATTGCTGCTGCAAAGCCAAATCTGAGTGTGGCTAGGAGACCATCTCAGGCTGTTGACCAACCCAGCGCAGCAGTGTCCAGTGCCCCTACACCAAGCACCACTGTCTCTGTAAGTACTGGCATAATCCACATTGCATTCTAAGACAAATTCCACATCTGTGCACTTTTTAGAAACTTGCATTCTAAGATACATTCCACATCTGTGCACTTTTTAGAAACATATTTTGTATTCCAGGAAACATCTCAGGCTGTTGACCAACCCAGCGCAGCAGTGTCCAGTGCCCCTACACCAAGCACCACTGTCTCTGTAAGTACTGGCATAATCCACATTGCATTCTAAGACACATTCCACATCTGTGCACTTTTTAGAAATATATTTTGTATGCAGGAAATCTTATCATAATGAATTAAGAGCAATAATATACAGTTTTCACACAATATGCAGTCAGTGAACACATTTCCACAATGCTTACATTTTCTTAACAGACAAGCTATACCTCCCAACAAAATTATGGATTGTTTTTGTAGTATTTACAAATGTTAACACACACCACCCCACAATAGCAAAAACAATATTCCAAACCTTAGATACAGTATAAAAACCTCGGCTTCTTCAATGATATCAGTTCAAAAACAATATATCTCAGCTGATAATAAACAAACAATTGAATAATTGACACACACCTGATTTATGTTGGGTAAATTGGGCCAACCATAGCTGATTCCAGTCTGGCTTAGGCTCAGTGGCAGGGGTTATTTTTTTCTGTTACATTGACACTTATACATTAAAAGGAGGACTTTGAGGAGTGATGTTTTTGGAAACAGAAAAAGACAAACACTGTAATGTCTGGACGAGGAAGAGTAAGAGCAAGGGGCCCAGGGAGAAGAGCAGGCCCAGTGAGAGGTGCAGTGAGAGATGCAGTGAGATGTGCAGTGAGATGTGCAGTGACAGATGCAGTGAGATATGCAGTGAGATGTGCAGTGAGATGTGCAGTGAGAGATGCAGTGAGATGTGCAGTGAGAGATGCAGTGAGATGTGCAGTGAGAGGTGCAGTGAGAGGTGCAGTGAGAGGTGCAGTGAGAGGTGCAGTGAGATGTGCAGTGAGAGGTGCAGTGAGATGTGCAGTGAGATGTGCAGTGAGATGTGCAGTGAGATGTGCAGTGAGAGGTGCAGTGAGAGGTGCAGTGAGATGTCCAGTGAGAGGTGCAGTGAGATGTGCAGATAGAGGTGCAGTGAGATGTGCAGTGAGATGTGCAGTGAGAGATGCAGTGAGATGTGCGAGAGGTGCAGTGAGATGTGCAGTGAGATGTGCAGTGAGAGGTGCAGTGAGATGTGCAGTGAGAGGTGCAGTGAGAGATGAGAGGTGCAGTGAGAGGAGCAGGGCCAGGGAGAAGAGCAGGCCTAAGGACTTCCAAAGGCTGCAAGAACAGTAGTCAGTGATGAAATTCGTGCCACTCTCATTGACCATGTAATCAACCACGGTCTTTCGCTAAGAGAGGCTGGTAAACAGTAAAGGGAAAAAAAACTGATTTGCTTTTTACTGGAATACTGTACATGTGGACATACAGTTCCCAACCAATAAATTTAGTGTAAAAATGGTGGATTGCATGTTTTGTATGCAAATACCTGTAAAACTGAAACACAAAAGTCTATGAAGTTTTTGTAATACAATAGCCAGTATTTTGAAACCCTAGTACTTTGATTGACTGCATGTACCTTGTGAAGTGAAAACAAGTGTTATTCTTTGACAGAATAATTTCATTCTGAGTCAGATTTCCAGTGTTTTGGTAAAGTTAGTGTGTGCAGAGAAAGATGTGTTCTATTTTGAAATGAAGAGTTAGTATATATTTACAGTTTTTTTCAATTGTTTACACGCAATTTTGAAAACCTCTACCTCCTTCTCCTCTTCATCTACCTCCTTCACCTCTTCCTCTACCTTCTTCTCCTCTTCCTCTACCTCCTTCTCCTCTTCCTCTACCTCCTTCTCCTCTTCATCTACCTCCTTCACCTCTTCCTCTACCTCCTTCTCCTCTTCCTCTACCTCCTTCTCCTCTTCCTCTACCTCCTTCTCCTCTTCATCTACCTCCTTCATCTCTTCCTCTACCTCCTTCTCCTCTTCCTCTACCTCCTTCTCCTCTTCATCTACCTCCTTCTCCTCTTCCTCTACCTCCTTCTCCTCTTCCTCTACCTCCTTCTCCTCTTCCTCTACCTCCTTCTCCTCTTCCTCTACCTCCTTCTCCTCTTCATCTACCTCCTTCTCTTCCTCTACCTCCTTCTCCTCTTCCTCTACCTCCTTCTCCTCTTCATCTACCTCCTCTTCCTCTACCTCCTTCTCCTCTTCCTCTACCTCCTTCTCCTCTTCATCTACCTCCTTCTCCTCTTCATCTACCTCCTCTTCCTCTACCTCCTTCTCCTCTTCCTCTACCTCCTTCTCCTCTTCATCTACCTCCTTCTCCTCTTCCTCTACCTCCTTCTCCTCTTCCTCTACCTCCTTCTCCTCTTCATCTACCTCCTTCTCCTCTTCCTCTACCTCCTTCTCCTCTTCCTCTACCTCCTTCTCCTCTTCATCTACCTCCTTCTCCTCTTCCTCTACCTCCTTCTCCTCTTCCTCTACCTCCTTCTCCTCTTCATCTACCTCCTTCTCCTCTTCCTCTACCTCCTTCTCCTCTTCATCTACCTCCTTCTCCTCTTCCTCTACCTCCTTATCCTCTTCCTCTACCTCCTTCATCTCCTCTTTGAGCCCCCCCTCTTATTCTCACTCTTCTTCTTCTTCTAGCTCCTTCCATTTTTGTTGAAGACAGGTGAACTCACCTGCTGCCTTTTATAGCACTCCTGAGTGATGCGTTTTCAAATTAGCACATGTGTGCTTCCATGCCTGTTGGATGTGCATATCCAATTCATTCATTAGTGTGGTCAATGGCAATCCGGGGCTTTGTAATGACAAGGAAGTAACCTCACAATCCTTATCTGTGTCTAAGGTGTGAAAATGTGTGTAGAGTTTTACAAATCACTGTGTGTAATGTTTTGCTAAAAGGGTAAAACAGACATTGTGTGTAATGTTGTGCAAATCTGTGGAGGGGTTTTGCTCATTGGAGTAGAATTTTGCAAATTGCGTGGAAATTTTTATTTTAGTGTGTAAACAATCATAAAAATCTGTTACAAAATGTGTTATTGAGAAGAAAATTATCCATTTGGCCAATTGTGTTTTGTTGGTGTGAGTCTGTGTTAAGAGTTTAGTAAAAAGTATCTGAAGTATGGGTAAGCGCTTGTTAGCGATTGAAAAAAACTGTAAATACTTTTGAAAACAGATTCAAATAAGCGGCGATCCTAAATTGCAATATTATTTCCCACTATTACTGTTTTTGACTGTATTTTAATCATATTTCAAAAACAAAAAGAATCTTACTGAACATAGACCTTTAAACAGTATTGTATAATTCCATCTAGGATTAGTTAAAATTATTGGACAGTTATGACTGTTTCTTTCTCTTGTTATATATGCAACATATATTATATTTCATTGCATGTTGTCTCGGTAAGTAATTTCAAATTTTATTGGTCCAAAATAATTGAATTTGCATATTAACTGTCACAACTCAGTAGAGTCACACAAATTAGTGCTAGCAGCTGACACAATTCTGAAAACTATTGGAACAAATGTATACATTTTATTCTATAACCTTAAGTACGTATTTGACATCCAATATTTTCTATTTTATATGAGGGTAGTCTTGGATAGATAAAGCGGTAATTAAATAAATGACCTGCTAGACTAAATGTTTTGTCTTTTTCCTTCACAGACTACTCCTTCGGGGGCATTACTGCAAGATGCATCTGCAGTTCGACTGCATCGTTTGTGGTCGGACACTTTGCCACCAGAGGATCACAGGTGGATTGCCAGCAGGCTTTTTAAAATGGGGCCCAAGGGAAAACCAGAGCTTCGAGACAACCTACAGCTCTGGTATTACCCACCACAGCCAGCACTTATTTACAACCAGGCTCCAGCTCCAGACAGATTTTTTTGTCATGCTCTGTTGCTGTGGATGCCGTACAAGCTGTGGAAGATCAAGGCTCTCTGTCCCAATTCTGCCTGCGGGCAGCATCAGCTGACTGGAGGCGGTCTGCACAAAAGGGCACGGCAGGTTCTGGACATCGATAGGATGTACAACATGGTCACAGAAACCCTCATCTGTACCAAGTGTAAAGCCTCGCATGTGTCCTGGAGTCAGACTGTCCTGCAACAGCTGGATCTGGGCCATCGCTCTGAATTTCGGGTCATCCTCACGCGGAAGTAAGTACACTTTAATTCCACATCCAGTTGATAGCCCATCATCACATATGTTTGCAAATACTTTACAAATCAATTACGTAAAATATATGAATGTGTGGATTTTGCTTTTCCTAAGGTATGCCTGTGATATGAGAGTCATTCGGCTCCTGCGTGAGCGTGGCCTAGGCAACAGTCCCACGCGGGTCATCAAACAGCTGCGTGAGAACCACAGTGAGGAGTGGCTCCAGCGTATGGCCCGGTACACCACCCAATGTGTGGACTTCCTCAAACGACCCGGGGTGTTGCAAATACAATTCCAGGAACCCCCAGAGCCTACAGTGGTCCCAAGCTGCAAGTGGCTGCTCACCGTGTACAGCCAAGACATCCTGACAAGGCTGGATGAAATCCATGCAAGGATAACATCTACGTATGGTTCAGTCTTGAAGATGGATTCTACTAAAAAGGTTAGCAGGGGATTTTTGTTAATTTATGGTGTTTACTGTTATATCATTATCAGAGCATGAGTATCATATTCTAGATGGTGTGATGTTTCATTGCATTGCATGCTTCCTGTCATCTACTGCAGATCACTAAGAAGCTGGCTGGGACGGCAAGGGGAACGGGACTCTGGCTTACCTCTGTTGGCAATGAGTTTGGTCAGGTGCTCATGAGTGTGCTGACAGCACAGGAAGGAGCAGGACTGGACATGATGGTCGATGGTCTGGTGAAAAGGTACCAGCAGGCTAGTGTGGATCCACCTGCTGTTTTGTACGTGGACTGTGGCTGCTGCACTGATGTTGGTGAGACCAAGCTGAAAACCAGATTCAGAGGGTGGCCTGATCTCATGATTCGGTTGGACATCTGGCATTTTATGCGCAGGATTGCCATGGGGTGTACAACTGATGCCCATCAGCTGTATCCCATCTTCATGTCACGGCTGTCAGCGTGCATTTTTGAGTGGGATGCGGCTGATGTTTCTATGCTTCGCAAAGCAAAGAGAGAGCTGTTGATATCCCAGGGTTGGCCTGCGCTGACAGATGAAGATGTCAACAAGCATCTTACCAGGAATGAGCTGGCACTCCATTGCCGGAGGAGGACCTGTGGAGAGGAGACTACCATCCTTCTCCTTGAGCGGCTGCTTACAGAGCTCCTGAGCAGCAAGGGCAAAGACTCCCTGGGTGTTCCTCTCCTGGACCGAGAAAGGATGGAGCACATCTGGAATGTCCAGAAGAAGCATGTGAAATGCATTCAAGACCCCCCTGGTGTTGTGCTCTATACAGAGACAGGGAGCCTAAACAAGGGAGGCGTGCTTCTGAAGACCTACAGATGTGCCAGAGGCTCCACTTCTCTCGAGTCCTTTCATTTACACCTGAACCGTTTCATCCCAGGTATTGTCTTTGTCACACACACTGTGCATGTGTAAAGAAAGAGCATTAAGTGTTTTTGTGTGTTCCTTTAACACCTCCTAAACACTGTTGTGTCTATTTACAGGGACCAGTGCAAACAGTCTGAACTTTCAGATTTATCTGCTGGAGGGTCTACACCGGTGGAACCAGGACCGGGAGGCTGCTTCCCTGTCATCGGAGCCATCAGCTTTGCGCAGCTACACAGGAGAACTTGTTCACTGTGTAAACGGCAATTATGAAAAGCTGTTTGGCAGGAAAGTGGTCCCCACGTTTTGTCCCCCTGCATGTTACACCGGTGAGAATTAATTTATATATTTTTTATTTTATCAACTTGCAATTTCTGTGTAACCTCCGTCTATATGTCAGATTTAACCCTATAGAGTCGATTGTATCATAATTGATATGCAAGTTTCTAAAGGACTCTAAATGATCAACATGATCAAAAATTTTTAGGAAACCTGGCCCCTGTCGTCTGATTGATTATAGTCTTTTAGTATAATTGTAAAAGTGTCCACCTTCAGCTCGTGCTTCACGTTTCTTTTCATTGTGAAACCTTTACTGATTTTATAAAGTAATTGTAAGAATAACTTTTATATTGTTACTAGTATTTAATGACTAGTTACTAGACTGAAGCAGCTTGGGTTCACTTGATTAGAAAATCATGTTACATGTAAATATCAAAATGATCATCAGACTTTTCTCTCAATCATCATTGTATTGCATTTCATTTCATGTTTTGCCCACATAATTAAACGTGTTGGGCCTCTAAATAAAACTGTTTTGTTTTTTTTTCTCCTTGACGATGAGCTCTATATTCTCACACTATATGAGCTACTACAAAAGCCTAATGTATCAAATATGATACACAACATTCTATTTAATTTCCGTTTGTTTATTGTTTTTATTTCAGGTGAGCTCATTGGAGTGCAGTATCTGTTCCAGCAGACTGGTCAGGCACTGCAGGACATGAATCCTGACTCTGAGCAGACAGCAGAGCTCATTGAGGACCTCAGTGTGGAGGAGCGAGATGAAGATGAGGGCTTCTGTGACATCAGCGAGGATCACACAATAGCAGATCCGGAGGCTGTTCTGTCACCACCCTCTTCCACACTGACACTGGGTTCTTCCACCCTGGTCACCAGCAGTGCCACACCTGTACTGGGCTCCACATCCCCTTCACTGATCCCTGACCCCAAACTTGTCCTCACACAGTCTCCTTCATCACCTGGACCCTCAGGGACTGCTGTCACACCTGTTCCCTCTGAAACATCTGTTTCAACTCTCCCCTCAGAGCCAGAGGATGCTGGTCAGGATGTTGATGAAGAAGAGACGGTAAATAATACTCTTTTGTATGTCTTTCAAATTAACTAGAATAATTATGATGAATTAACATCCAGTGCTTTAAATCCAGACTTTCCACATATTTTACATTTAAAAGTACAGCCTAAATTCATTTGTAAGCTGCAAATACACATCAAGTCAAGTCATCTTTATTTATTTGGTGCTTTGTAAAATGTCAAGAATGGCGCTCTCTGCTTTGTACTATACAGTGCTTTACGGTGATAAACAGGAAAATAACACAATCAGTTATGGAATTATGCATTAGACAGATGTGATGTAATAATTGTATTGCATGTTTGTGTTTTTTAATAGGCTGTTGACTACCAAAATATCCCGGGTTATCAACATGTGGACCAGCTGGCAGAATATCTGGTGGATCTCCGGGACCACACAGCCCTCAGCCTGACCAACCAGGAAGCCAACACCATAATTGCTCTTTGGCAGAACCTGGATGACCGGGACAAGGAACGGGTGGTGTATGACAGTCGATGCCGAAAGAGACTGCTGAGTGGACGCTTCAAGGTCCCGAAGAAGCCCACTCACCCTGGTGTAGAGAGCACCACCAGATGTGTGCTGGGTGCAAGCAGCGCACCTGCTCAGTGGCCTGACTGTTGCCGTCTGGTGGAGACCATCTTCATCAGACTTTGCACTGTCCACCCAAGCCCCAAAAGAAAAGGCAAGGGAGCCCTGTCAAGATGGTCTCTGATCCTGCAAGACTATCGCAGGATAAGGCAGCTTGTACTGGGCAACAGCTTGGTGATGGGAGGAACATCCATGCAGCTGGTGGAGGTTAACCAGAACACCCTGATTCAGTGGTATAACAAAAGACAGAAAAAGCAGGAGCTGTCTGTGCTGCTTCAGGGCATTCAGTTGCCTCAGCCCCTCCCTGAAGCTCATGAGCCTCTCCAGGTAGCCAAACGTCTACGGACTGAGCCAGAACAACCAGGGGAGCAGCACCAGTACAAGCTACCAGAGAGCACAGCTGGTCAGGCAAAGCAGAGGCAGACTTCTGTTGGGCGACCCCCTCTCAGACCCAAGGCACCAGCGCAGAGTCAGACGTTGCTGACACCATCTGCATCTGGAGCATCACTGCAGATGGTACCAAATATACTTATACCATCAGCACCAGGTTTCCAGGGTGTGCCCATGTTCCAGGCTGTGCCAATGTTCCAGGGTGTGCCAATGTTCCAGGGAGTGCAAATGATCCAGGGCATCCCAATGGCCCAGGGGATGCAAATGGTACAGCCACTGTTACAGCCAACAGCTGTACAGGGCACCCGCTTACCCGCTTCACCAGCTGCCAATCCAGACGCCATGCCCAAGAGACCCTACAGGAGAACCGTAGAGGCCAACACTTGCAAAAAATGTGGGCAATTTAAAACAAGTGCTACAGGACATAGCCAGTACAGGGGCAGGGTGTACTGCCCACAGACTGAGACTGTTTCAAAAGAGGTGTGGTTGGAGGAAATGCGGAGAACCATTTCCAAATAATGTATATATTTTCATGTATATAGCATCATGTATATAGTGTAAACAGTTGTTTAAATAGTTAATACTTGTTGAATATTATTTAATTGTTTTTTTTAACGTTATTTAACATTTTAACTTTTTATTTCTTGTTTTTGAAAACCTATTTAACTCTTCATTTTATTTATTTATTTTTAAAACATGTTACCAGTATTTAACATTTTAATATTCATTACTGTTCTGTTGGCATGATTGGAAAATAAAAACAAATTGGCAAGTGATTTCTTTTTGACTTTGACTTTCATATAACACTAGTTCATCAGAACACTGCAACAATATAACATTTGTATATAAAAAATATAATTTATACATTTTGTTATTCTTGTGATTGACATTTTCAGCATATTAGTTACTATTTAATGGGTTGCATCTTTGTTCATTGCAAATAACAGATTTGCAAGTGTCTTGTTTGAATGTAACCTAAAAAAATACTTAATCAGATCAATAATAATACAACAACTACTAAATAATAACACTGTTCCATTGGCAATTATATATTTTTATGAAAGAATATCAAAGAAACACAACAAACAAATTACATATGTATATTTTATTAACACTGGAACAGTATGCATTCAAAAAGAATTTGCTTATTTACTTTTACTTTCATATAACACAATATTTCATCAGTACACTGCACCAATATAACATTTGTATTTAAAAAGATAATTTGTCCATTTTGTTATTCTTGTGACAGACATTCTTCATATTAGTTACTATTTAATGGGTTGCATCTTTGTTCGTTGCATAATAATGCAAATAACATTTTTTTTTTAATGAAAGAATATCAAAAAACAACAAACAAATTACATATGTATATTTTATAAACACTGGAACAGTATGCATTAAAAAATTTAGCTTACTTACTTTTACTTTATTATAACAATATTTTATCAGTACACTGCAACAATATAACATTTGTATATAAAAAATATAATTTGTACATTTTGTTATTCTTGTGAAACATTTTACAGCATATAAGTTACTAATTAATGATTTGCATCTTTGTTCATTGCATAATAATGCAAATAACATTATTTTTCATGATAGAATATCAAAAAACACAACAAACAAATTAAATATGTATATTTTATTAAAACGGGAACAGTATGCATTCAAAAATAATGATTATTTATTCAAATAATAAATATTACAAAAAGTTGTCTTTAGCTGGATTCGAACCCCGGTCTTGGTGCACACCTGCAATAGAAAACAGTGTGATATAAATGCGTGATTTTCACACACGAAGAAACCGGAAAATGTATCATAAGATCTATGCTAATGAAGGCATATCTTTGAACATCAAATTTCAGCCTTTCTTTTCTTCGTTTTTTCTTTCTCTTCTTCCCCCTCTCTTTTTCTTCCTTCCCCTTTTCTTCCCTTCTTCCCCACCTTTGTTGGACTATTGTTCCCCAGCTTGAACGCAGCGCCTTAGACCGCTCGGCCACGCTACCTTGTGAGAATGCCTTCCGTGGGCCATTTTCGCCAATTTTTTTTTAGAAAAGATTCTTTCGAGAAGATCGGAGAAACCTTTTTTTCCGACCCGAAAAAACAGACAGGGTTTTTCGGGTCGAGATTTTGAGTTTCTCCAATCTTCTCGAAACTCTGGATTCTGATAGAGGGTGATGGGACTTAGACCTGAGTGCAAAAATGGAGGCTCTAGACCCTTCCTGACCAGAGCTATGGACATCCCACGTAGCATTTATTCAATGGTAAGAAATAATGGGTTCGTGGACGGTGGAATTATGGGATGGGACTTGGTGCTACGGACTCTTGGGGGCCCCCTGAGTGCAGTAAAATAGTTTTATCAAGAAAAAAACTTTTCAAAAAATGACTATCACAGAAACTGTCAGATCCCACGTAGCATTTGTTCCATTGTAAAAAATAGTGGTTTTGCGGTCAGTGGAATTATGGGATGGGACTTGGTGCTACGGACTCAGGGGAGGCCCCTGAGTGCAGTAAAATGGTTTTCATCATGACAGCAACTTTAATTCAAATGTCTATCAGAGAAACTGTCCCAATCCCCATTCAATCGATGGCAGGTGGGATTGTGTCCATTTGCAACTTACTGAATGAAGAGCGGGTTAGCATTTTACAAAAATAGTGGGTTATTGGACAAAAAGTGTCTTCGTGGACACGTGGTTTTTAATCCAGAGTTTCGAGAAGATCGGAGAAACCTTTTTTTCCGACCCGAAAAAACCCCTGTCGTTTTTTTCGGGTCGAGATTTTGAGTTTCTCCAATCTTCTCGAAACTCTGGATTCTGATAAAGGGTGATGGGACTTAGACCTGAGTGCAAAAATGGAGGCTCTAGACCCTTCCTGACCAGAGCTATGGACATCCCACGTAGCATTTATTCAATAGTAAAAAATAATGGGTTCGTGGACGGTGGAATTATGGGATGGGACTTGGTGCTACGGACTCTGGGGGGCCCCCTGAGTGCAGTAAAATAGTTTTTATCAAGAAAAAAACTTTTCAAAAGATGACTATCACAGAAACTGTCAGATCCCACGTAGCATTTGTTCCATTGTAAAAAATAGTGGTTTCGCGGTCAGTGGAATTATGGGATGGGACTTGGTGCTACGGACTCAGGGGAGGCCCCTGAGTGCAGTAAAATGGTTTTCATCACGACAGCAACTTTAATTCAAATGTCTATCAGAGAAACTGTCCCAATCCCCATTCAATCGATGGCAGGTGGGATTGTGTCCGATTGCAGCTTATTGAATGAAGGGCGGGTTAGCATTTTACAAAAATAGTGGGTTATTGGACAAATAGTGGCTTCTTGGGATGATCCCACGTAGCATTTATTCCATTCTACCAAATATAGGCTTCGCGGACAGTTGCTCTACCCGGCTTAGTTCTTAGCACTTTTTGACCTGGCACAACTCGGGAACCAAGCCGAATTTGGGCTCCATACTCTGGGGTCCTGGGGGGCCCACGGGTTCCTTTACACACCCAGAGTTTGGAGCTCCAAGTCGGGTTGGTTCCCGAGATACACCCGGTCAAAGCTGGACAGGAAGTGGCCGTATCTCGGAACCGGAAGGACCTAGGAGCTGGGGACGGTGGGGTCTGAAGGGGACCCATGGGCCCTCCCCACAACCGGTGTTTGGAGCCCAAACTCGGCTTGGTTCCTGAGGTAAACCCGGTCAAAGCTGGACAGGAAGTGGCCGTATCTTGGAATCGGAAGGATCTAGAAGCTGGGGACGGTGGGGTCTGAAGGGACCCAATGGGCCCTCCACACACCCTGAGTTTGGAGCTCCGACTCGGCTCCACCCCCAAGATACACCCACTTCTACATAAGGGTCTTTTGGACACAACGGTCAATATCTCGGAAATGAAGAGTCCCAGCGGATCGTCCTTTGGGGTGGTGAGGGGCCCCTAGGGGCCCTCTCAGACCCCAGAGTCCCGAGCCTCTGTGACCCTTCCTTCTGAAGTGCATCCTTTCCTGTTGGGCCCCGTATCTCGGACCGTGGGGGAGCTAGAAGCACGGGCTAGGGCGCGTTGGAGAGGGCCCCTGGGGACCTAACTCTGACCCGAGTTTGGTGCCTCTAGGTGGCTTGGTCGCCGAGTTATAGCCGTTCAAAGTTCGGGCCTACGGAGGGATGGATTGTGTCCGATTGCAGCTTATTGCATGAAGGCCGGGGTTAGTACTTTTCAAATATAGGGGGTTATTGGACAAATAGTGGCTTCTTGGACAGTGGAATTATGGGATGGCACTGGGTGCTATGGACTCTGGGTGGCCTGCTGAGTGCAGTCAAATAGTTACCATCATGACAGGAACTTTAATTCAAATGTCTATCAAAGAAACTGTCTGAATATCCCCATTCAATCGATGGCAGGTGGGATTGTGTCCGATTGCAGCTTATTGCATGAAGGCCGGGGTTAGTACTTTTCAAAAATAGTGGGTTATTGGACAAATAGTGGCTTTGTGGACAGTGGAATTATGGGATGGCACTGGGTGATATGGACTCTGGGTGGCCTGCTGAGTGCAGTCAAATAGTTACCATCATGACAGGAACTTTAATTCAAATGTCTATCAAAGAAACTGTCTGAATATCCCCATTCAATCGATGGCAGGTGGGATTGTGTCCGATTGCAGCTTATTGCATGAAGGCCGGGGTTAGTACTTTTCAAAAATAGTGGGTTATTGGACAAATAGTGGCTTTGTGGACAGTGGAATTATGGGATGGCACTGGGTGCTATGGACTCTGGGTGGCCTGCTGAGTGCAGTCAAATAGTGTTGTGGTTTTCAATCTTTCTGAAAAATAACTTCGCAGAGATCTTTGATGCCAGAAATAATTAGACTTTATTTTCAACGCCGTCCGGTTCCATAGAACGGCGCTCTAACGCTCTCTGGCCCTCTGGCCTTCCAGTGCGCTCCCGAGTATCTTTTGGTTCAGAGTTATATACATACATCTTCTTCCAAAGAAGGTAACACACCCTATAGATAGTTTTGGGTAAAGGTCTTTTACCATGTGACTTCTCAGAATAGAAATTTCTGCAGCAAACAACATTCCATTCAAAGTCTTTAACATACACAGAGGAAATCCAAAGTCACAGACAGAAGAAATAATTGTGTCCAAATATATAGCAAAATTACTTGCTTTCTAAATAATAAAATCTTCTACATTCCCTCCTCTGAGGCTTATCTAAGCCTCACTTTCACTAGTTTTTTTCCAGAGTGTAGTTTCAAAATCCAGCTCCCTCAGTTATGCTACCTAGTGACTCAACTGAGTCACCCATTCTCCTTTTCAATTACTGGATTAAGCCACCACACTCCGGAGGAGCACTCGAGCCAAACATCTTCTTCCATACATTTTATTTCTTTTAGTTGTTCTTTCTTTTTTGTTTAATGGAAAAAGTAAAAGAATCGAGGTCTCCTAGTCAGACAAACTGAAACATTGTTATAAGTGTGTGTATACCTTTGTTCTTTCATTGCATGTTATTGTCACAGTTATGTAGAGTATATCAAACATAAAAGTCTCTTATACTATTGAAAGTTTTCTTGCGGTGTAGATATCCCCTAGGGTCTGGCTCATCAATCATCTTCTTCGTCCTCAATTCTTCATTTAATGGGATCAACATCCAGGGTTTGTAAATATCAATTTGGTTGCCCTCTCAAATTAGTTTTCATTATCTTTTTTCCGCATTTTCATTCGTTTAACCGTGGTTTTCCAACTAGTGATCTTAATATACAAAGTATACAACAGAATAATAACCGAATTTCAATATTGCATCTCCAAAAACATCTCTAATTGAGAAAATCATAATTTTCCAGACTTTTCCTTAACTTCTGCTCTTAAGGTTTTTTAACATGATCGTAATCGCTAAATTTTCCTCCCTGCACAATATTATTTAGTAAAAGTGCAACACTGATCACCAAACATAAGTCAGTTTACTTTTTTCACATAATTGTTTTTCTCCTAATGCAGACAAAGCATTATAATAAATCTTCTGCTTATTATAGTAGTTTAATTAATTTATTATGCATTTTTTTTCTACTTGATCCATATGGCTATTAATTCAAAATATGGCTGGGTAAACATAACTATCATTTCTATCGCTTTTTATGAAAGAATATCAATTCTTAAATTCAAATAATCCATCTTTTAGTCAGTCAATTTTAGTGAACAGAACACTTTACACCTATCTAATAAATTGCAATACATTTCGCTTACTGTCTATTTTATTACCAAATTTAAACAATAAATTCCATTTTGACCTTTTTAATCTCGCGTATTGCTTCTCATTCTCATTGTAGCTCCTCAGTTCAAGACTAAACTGAATACATTTTCTTCGTTTCTACTAATTTCTAAATAAACTATCATGAATAAACTAATTATGTCTCATGTAATCACTCTAACTAAGAAAGCTTCAGAGCAATGTTACATTTATCTCATAAAAATCATTCAATAAACTCATTAGACAATTAGAAAAATAACTCTAGGAAATAACTTTTTGCACTCTTACATATTCCTTATATGTACATTTCTTTTTCTTTATATCTAACAATCTAAAAGTTTTTCTATCAACCTTTTAAACCATTAGCATTATATCTTAATTATTATTAAAACTTATTTCTGTTCGTATGCAACTTATTTTTAATCTTTAATACTTCTGTTTAGTTGACATATAATCTGACCTTATTTCTGATAGACTTCCAATGTAAGGATTACTTCTGTTAGAGATTTAATTTCTGTTCCTGTCCCTCCTCTGTTGATTTCATTGCTTTTACCCATCTATATCATGTCCACATAATCCATTACCAAGTGTTTTAATAGTTCTTCTGGTATACTGACATATGGCCTATTTTTGTCGCTGTTCTTTTCTTAACTTTGTTTTTGCACAAATTTCACAAAACTTTGCAAAAATGCATTTAATTTTAACTTCATTTTAATTTAATTTCCTTATTCTTAATTAATTTTTGCCTTAATTTGAATTTCCTTACGTTTCCCCCCTTTGCGCACTGGTTTAATACCATGGCGCATCTGGATTGAGAATATTCAAAATTATTGTTGGTTCAATAATCTGTCCTTCATGTGAAATGCCAAATATTTATTTTTGACCCCCCTCTGGTGCCGTTTAGATTGTTCACAAGGGCTTGTTTGTTACTGAATTTTTCAATAACTTCTTGTATGTCTATAAACTTTTTACTACTAAGCACTACTTGATATAATTTTAGCTAATCAATTGCATATTGAATCAAAATGTATTCTTATCAATTAAAATTAAAATTTAATATTTGTTAATACTTGCTTTAATTTCAACTGTAGCCTTAAATTAATTAAGTATACCCTTGTATTGACAAGTTACATCTGAGTACCCCTTAAAATTTATTTTAAAGTTATTTTTAGTTCTAATTTTTTCCTTCATGAATTGTCTTAATTCCCATTATGCTATATTAATTGTTAACATTATTTTAGTTTCTTTTCTTAATTAGTCATTATCATTGTTTTCTATGTTGCGTAATATATTTTTCTCCTCAATAATTTTTTGTTTTAATGGGGTTATTATTAAGTTGCTACTGAATCTATTCAAGGGCTGAACATCCAATCATAGGAAAGTTGGTTGATGTTGACTATTGTTTGAGCTTGTACTCATCTCTGTTGATTCTCTTCTTTGCACAGTTCCTCTCATTACTGTGTTTCTGGTCAAGTTTGTCTTTTCTTCCATTCATGATTTGATCATTCTGTTAACCTTGTCATCAATCATTACATCTTTCACCAGGGTGTCTCCAGTGAGTCGTTCGTTGCAATGGACTCTTTCTCTCATTGTCAGCATGTCCTTGATCCCTCACTTCAGTTGTGGGGGGTTGCTGAAGTCAGTTGGTGTATTTTAAGTTGAGAGACATGAACTCAAATGTCACTCTGTTGATCACTTCCTCTGAAATTACAAAGCACAGTTACTGGTTCTTTTTGTTAGACTTGTTCCAGAATCCTTCCTGGAATCGAGCTGCTGCTATCTGTAAATTAAAGCTTAATTATTTTTGTTAGTGAAAACAACATGTGATTTCAATCATCTGCTCATCTGTCCCATTGTCCTTCTCGATGTTACCTGTAGAAAGGTCATGTGGGCTGAGTGGTGTCCTTTCTGCCTTCATTAACAGCAGGACTTTAATCCATATATTCTCATTTGTTGTTCATAAATTTGACTTTTGATCATTATTTGCAACTTTTTGCATTTTTCTCACAATAAATTTCCAATGTACTCTTATAATTAGTCAATTCAACTCAGTTATCTCTTTGTCTTGAGTTCTACTATCAGCACATTATTTATTAGGCATCTTGGACAATACTCAACCCACTTTGACAAAAGTTACAAGACAATATTTCATACTTTTGACAAAGATCAGCTCCATCATGATATGCTAAAAAGAAAGGCAGACGTGTTATGCTGAAAAGAGAGTCAGATATGTTATGCGCTGCGCAAATGTGGCACTGTTTTTTCTCTTTTTATTTTTCTCTTTTCATTCTTTGTTTTTTCATATTGTTACTTCAGTTCCTACCAGGAAATTTAACCAAATGCATCCATGGTCATTATTTTACTGGGCAAAATTTGCCCTGTGGGCCCACATGTTAAATTTTAAATACAGCTTTATTGGCAAAATAATTGATTTGCCTTAGTGTTTCTTCAAACACCATTTCTCACTCATTCACACTCAGTGTCTCTCTCTCACACACACTGGCCAGCAAACACTCTTACAGGTTGTGCTCTAAATGTGGCATCCTATAATTTTAGCCATAAGGTCTGATCAGGTCAACACAACTATGTCATACACTACTGAGAAGTGTCAATGATCATAAGGTTTAGTTTAACACCGTTGTTATAATCCTTTTTTTTTCTTTTTACAAAATCTAATAGACTAAGTATTTTAGAATAATAAGCCTGCCATTGTAATTTTTCAAATACATTTTGTCATTTGTTTTTCTGATTTTTCCTATTGTTTTTTGTTTTTTGCTCATGAGCTGCTTTATGAAATTGGAGATCTCTGCATAATCTTTGATCCATGGCCAACAACATTTCCATCTCATTATCCCAGTTCTGACAGCATTTTTTGCGATTTCATAAGCTTGGACTTTTGGAGTAATTTTTTCTCCAATCTATATCTCTAAAAACTTAGCAAAACAAAATGGAGTGACCAGTATCATTGTTTTGTAAACAATAATAATAATTCTTTGACATTTTGCGTCTATCTTTTTCTTTGCTACAGAATAATTTTTCATGCTTTTAGCCCTATAATTGTTTAATGTAATAGCCCTCACTATACCAAATCCAGCCTCAGTTTGAACTAGTGAGTTGAGCACCAACTTTCAGTGTATTTTCTTTTTTATATGGCTGGACTTGAACCTACTGGAAAAGCAGAGAGGGTTAGTTTAGCAGAGAATATAAAGAATTGCTTATGAGATCAGTGAATAATCAGAATGAATAAAGTTAATCTAATAATTAACTAAATTTGAAGCAGTCTCTAGAGTGATAATCGGAGTTGCCACACCTGTGTTGCCCGTAAGGGAAGGGTTTCGGTCAGTTCTTCTGTTTTTAGATTATCAGTCTGTTAAAGCTTCTTGGCTGTCGCTCTGCATGTGTCGTCAGCCTAGCTGTCACTCAAGGCTTGGTGTAAACAGGAATATAGGCTCTGTTGTTTCTCTGCCCCTTCTCAGTTTGGGCTTTGATAGATTTTGCCACAGCTTTGCATCTCAGGATTTTCCTCTTGTCCTCAGGAAAAAGTCTCCCGTGAAATAGTGAAAGTTTCACCTTTTCCAGCATTAAATCAGTCTTTCTCCATACTGAGTTTTCCAGAGAGTGGTCATCTTCAGAAGGGGAGCTGAACGCCCCTAACCCTCTCTTCTTCTTCTCTCTGCAGTCGTCTTTGACCTTTCACCTCTTCCATTCGACACTGAAGCCATCTGAAACTTGAACACTCAGAGAGCTGCATAGATCAAATTAATCTTTATAAATATTTGTTCCTGAGCTATTAGCTCTTTATCTAAATTCCATTCTTTAACCATCTTTTTCCTAGATCTTTTATATTATATAATAATCACTGGTTGACAACAGCAGTTCTCCCATTCTGTTTTTAGTAAAGCAAGTTCTTCGTTGCAGGAAAAAGCAAGCTATTTCTTTATTGCAATATGAGCAATAATCTAACTTTTGATTTTCTGAGTATAATACAATTAAATAATTTTCCCTATCATAAAATCAGCCTTCAATCTTTCTCCTATATTTGCATGCTGTGCTCAAAATAATCTAACATGGTGAATAAACTTTTCCTCACCCATTCCCAACAATTCCCATTTACCACAATTCTAAGATTGCTGTAAATTATTTATGACTGTTGAAACTTGGTCACTCAATCTTGTTCACTTTTAGCACACTGCACAAGTTATTTTTTCTTAGCACAAACTTAATTATCTACAATGGAATCATTTTTCTCACTTTGTCTTCAGGGATAATGAGATACAAATTTTAGACGTCTTCAGATATAAGATATAATATATTAAGCACGTGCATTCTTATTTATTTATCCATTAATATATATCTGTTGTGAATCAGAAGTCGGAGTCAGATCCATTTGCAACAACGTTTATTAAAGTCGCTCAACAGAAGACAGGACAGCTTTAACCAGTGTAGTGGGGCGTGCAGAAACGTGAAGTAAGCCAGGCAGGGGATCGAGAGGCGGGCAGCAAACCAACGAAGTCCAGGGACAGGCAGAGGGTCAATAGGCAGGCTGCTGACAGACACGAAGATCTATGATTGCAAGGGGTAGAGTCAGGTAAGCTTTCAGGGAAGGGCTCGGACATGCAACACAACTGTGAAACAATACTTCGCACAGAGTGAGCCGTGGGCATGGTTGATATAGGTAACAGACAGGCAATCATTAGACACAGGTGGCAGGTAATCATTAGACACAGGTGACAGGCAATCAGTGCGAGTGATGCATAATGGGATTTGTAGTACTGGAGATATTAGTATTCAGGCGAGGGCGTTTGTTGCCGGTTACTATTAGAGACAGCGGGACTGGAAGCCGTGACAGAGCCCCCCCCCCTGCGAGCGACTCCCGGCGCGAGGATGCTGGCGTCGACGGGGTCTACCACGCGGTCGGGGAGCAGGCTTGTTTGGGTGGTTAAGATGGAACTCATGAGTGAGTGAGGGGTCCAGAATATCATTGGCGTTGACCCATGACCGTTCCTCTGGACCGAAGCCTTCCCAGTCGACTAGATACTGGAGATGACCGCCCCGACGTCTGGAATCTAGCAGTTGGTGGACACGGTAGGCTTCTTCACCCTCCACCAGGATGGACTGCGGAGGAAGGTCTGTGGACTCCCTTTCTTCCTCCTCGGTGGGGGGCGTGGCCGGTTTGAGCAGCGAGGCATGGAATGTGGGAGAGATGCGAAGATGATTAGGTAGAGCGAGACGAAAGGACACCGGAGTGATCTGGCGGATGATTTTAAAAGGACCCACAAACCTTGGACTGAGTTTTTTACATGGGAGTTTGAGACGAAGGTCCCGAGACGAAAGCCATACCCATTGGCCCGGTTGGTACTCTGGGTTAGGACGGCGGTGGCGGTCGGCCTGCTTCTTGTTGCGGTTTAGGGCTCGTTGGAGGTGGTGGTGAGCCAGGTTCCAGGTTTCCTCACTGTGTTTTAACCAGTCATCCACAGAAGGGACATTTGTGGGCTCACCGGACCAAGGAAACAGAGGTGGCTGAAAACCGAGAACACACTGGAAGGGAGTCATACCAATGGAGTGCTTGCGGATAGAGTTTTGGGCATACTCTGCCCACATTAGATATCGACTCCAATCCTTTTGGTGCAGGTGACAGTAGGACCGGAGGAACCGGGTAATCTCCTGATTGAGGCGTTCGACTTGGCCGTTGGCTTGGGGATGATACCCGGATGTGAGGCTCACGTTGACCTGAAGCATCTGAAAGAATGCCGCCCAGACACGAGAGGTGAACTGAGGGCCCCTGTCCGACACTATGTCCTCAGGCAGCCCGTAAAATCTGAAGACCAGATTACAGAGGTGTTCTGCTGTCTGTAACGCCGTGGGTAGTTTGTGGAGTGGGATGAGGCGGCAGGCTTTAGAAAAGCGGTCTATCACTGTGAGAATGGTGGTGTGACCATTAGAGGGGGGTAAGTCAGTGATGAAATCTATAGCTTTATGTGACCAGGGACGTTGCGGGATCGGTAGAGGATGGAGAAGACCGGCGGGCAGTAGTCGAGATGATTTCTGTGTGTTGCAGTTCTGACACTGCTGCACGAACTTGATGGTATCATGGACCAACGTGGACCACCAGTAGCGGTTCTGAAGGAGTTGAATGGTTGCTGTGATGCCCGGATGTCCTGAGCTGGGGAGTGAATGCACATGTTCCAGGACCTTTTCCCGGAGGGCTTCGGGGACATTGACTTTATTGTGAGGACACTCTGGAGGAACTTCCACATTGGCATTGGCCTGGTCAAGCTCTGTTTCAATATCCCACAGGATGGGGCCGAGGACGAGGTCAGGGTTCAGGACTGTTTCCGGAGACTGTGAGGTCACATTAGAGTCGAACTGTCGGGAGAGGGAATCAGCCTTAGTGTTCTTGGAGCCGGGTCGGTAAGTAACCGTGAATTGAAACCGAGAGAAGAATAGAGACCACCTGGCTTGACGGGGATTCAATCTCTTTGCCGTCCGGAGGTACTCTAAGTTCCTGTGGTCCGTGAGCACAGTGAAAGAATGGGAAGCTCCCTCAAGCCAGTGCCGCCACTCTTCAAATGCAGCTTTCATTGCCAGTAATTCCCGATCTCCTACATCGTAATTCCGTTCCGCCGAGGTGAGTTTCTTGGAGTAGTAGGCGCACGGATACAACTTGGGTGGAGAACCCTGTCGTTGTGAGAGGATGGCGCCCAATCCCGTGTTAGAGGCATCCACTTCCACTATGAAAGGCAGCTCGGGGTTAGGATGGTGCAGGATGGGCGCTGTGGCGAACCGTTGTTTTAGGTGATTAAAGGCGAGAATGGCACTCTCATTCCAGGGAATCCGTGACACGTTCTTAAGTACGAGAGAGGTGAGAGGTCCAGCCACTCTGCTGAAATCCTTAATGAAGCGGCGGTAGAAGTTTGCAAACCCCAGGAAGCGTTGCAGTTCCTTCACAGAGACGGGTTGAGGCCAATCCAGCACCGCCTTGACTTTACTCTTGTCCATTGCCACACCTTCTGGACTGATGACATAGCCCAAGAATGTTACGAAGGTCTGGTGGAAATCACATTTCTCCATTTTTGCATAGAGTTGGTGTTGAATGAGCCTCTGGAGAACTGCCCGGACGTGTTGGATGTGGTCTTTCAGGTTGTCAGAATATATCAGAATATCGTCAATGTAGACAATGACGAACCGGTGGAGCATGTCTCGAAACACATCATTAATGAAGGACTGGAAAATGGCTGGGCTGTTTGAGAGACCGAAAGGCATGACCAGATACTCATAGTGCCCAGTGCAAGTGGAAAAGGCGGTCTTCCACTCATCCCCCTCGCGGATGCGGATCAGATTGTAAGCGCACCGTAAGTCCAGTTTAGTGAAGAACTTGGCCTTGCGAAGGAGTTCCAGGGCTGATGGTACTAGAGGCAACGGGTAGCGAAACTTGACGGTGCAGTCGTTGAGGGCTCTATAATCAATACAAGGTCGGAGACCGCCGTCTTTCTTCTGCACAAAGAAAAACCCGGCCGACAGGGGAGACGTGGATGGTCGAATAAACCCTTTAGCGAGTTCTGCTTCGATGTATTCTTGCATGGCCTCGGTCTCGGGCTGAGAGAGCGGGAAAACTCGACCCCTGGAGGGTGTGGAGCCAGGCAAAAGGTTAATGGCACAATCGGATGCCCGATGAGGGGGCAACTTGGATGCTTTGGTCTTGCTAAAGGCTTCCGTCAGATCATGATACATGGGAGGCAGACAGCTCAACTCGGTGCTCTCTCGAGGTTCGTTACTGCTCTGAACGGGGGAAGGAGTGACAGAGGTTAAACAGGTAGTGAGACAATTCTTACCCCAGCAGACGATTTGACCAGTAGCCCATTGGATGTGTGGGTCGTGTTTGCGGAGCCAGGGTAATCCCAAGATGACAGGTGTGCCCGGTGCATGAAGTACAAAAAATTGGATGGTTTCCCAGTGAAGGACTCCTGTTCGCATGTGAAGCTCTTGTGTGACGTGGGAAATTCGGCCAGAGCCTAGTGGCCGCCCGTCGATAGCTTCGACTGAAAGGAGAGAGGAACAGGGAATTAGAGCAATCCTGTGATGCAAGGCATACTCTCGGGACATGAAATTCCCAGCGGCTCCGGAATCAATAAGAGCTGGTGTGGGAAGCACTCGGCCATTGATGCGGAATGCGATGGGTACAGAGACACAGGACTGGGGGTTAAGGGAATCAACAGACAGACTCACCAGTTTGACGTCCTTAGGAGTGGGTCGTAATGGGCATTCAAGACGAAAGTGCCCCGTCCCGCCACAGTAGAGACACAAGTTCTGTGCTTTACGTCGCTCCTTCTCCCCCTGGGTCAACCGAGAAGTGTTTACCTGCATAGGTTCACTGATGTCAGCTGGAGGGGAACCCGAGGCTCGTGGAGTATAGAGGTAGCGCGCAGGACATGTGGAGCGACTGCTTGGACGACGTGAACGGATCAAATTGTCTATTTGAATGGACAGATGAGCGAACTGGTCGAAATTTCTTCCCTCGTCGCGGCAGGCCAGTTCCGCTTGCAATTCATGGGTTAAGCCACGCCTATAGATCACCTTCAGCGCGTTGTCAGTCCAATTGGTCTGAGCGGCAAGGGTGCGAAACTCGAGAGCATATTCTGCAGCGGTGGAGCGCCCTTGTGTGAGTTCCAGAAGACGATCTTCCGCTCCCTTACCCTCCTTGGAATGTTCAAAAACAGTTTGGAAGCGCTGAAGAAAATCATCAAACGTAGGGAAAGCTGAGCCGTCCGTTCGCCAAACCGCCGTGAACCAATCCAGCGCGCGACCAGTTAGCAGGGAGCACACAAAGGCGATTTTACTGGCATCGGTGGAGTGAAGCGCGGGTTGATGAGAGAGATATATGGAACACTGGAGAACAAAACCTTTACATTTACTTGGATCTCCATCGTACTTCTCTGGAAGCGCGAGGCGGGGACTCGCGCTCGCGGAAGATTGCACTACTGGCGCCGGTGCAGGAGCGGGAGGTGTCGGATCAGGGACTGGAGTTTGAAGATTTCGAACCGCTTGTATCAATTCCTCGGTTAAAGAAGTCAATCGGTTAAGCTGATGATGGTGAGTAGCGAGCTGGGAGCCTTGAGCAGAGACAGCGGCAGATAGTGCAGTCACCGTTGCTGGATCTACTTCAGGCGAAGTATTCTGTTGTGAATCAGAAGTCGGAGTCAGATCCATTTGCAACAACGTTTATTAAAGTCGCTCAACAGAAGACAGGACAGCTTTAACCAGTGTAGTGGGGCGTGCAGAAACGTGAAGTAAGCCAGGCAGGGGATCGAGAGGCGGGCAGCAAACCAACGAAGTCCAGGGACAGGCAGAGGGTCAATAGGCAGGCTGCTGACAGACACGAAGATCTAGGATTGCAAGGGGTAGAGTCAGGTAAGCTTTCAGGGAAGGGCTCGGACATGCAACACAACTGTGAAACAATACTTCGCACAGAGTGAGCCGTGGGCATGGTTGATATAGGTAACAGACAGGCAATCATTAGACACAGGTGGCAGGTAATCATTAGACACAGGTGACAGGCAATCAGTGCGAGTGATGCATAATGGGATTTGTAGTACTGGAGATATTAGCATTCAGGCGAGGGCGTTCGTTGCCGGTTACTATTAGAGACAGCGGGACTGGAAGCCGTGACAATATCAGTCCATTTATTAATATATATTTTATACTTTAACTTATTTATACTACAATAATCTGCGAGACTAATATCTTGAAACAATTGTTTTCTTTTACTATTTCCTTTACTTTTAATACTCATTTATAAAGTACTTGTCTCTCAAGCTCATTCACACATTCCTTGTCCCCTATTTTTAACCACAGGCACAGTCAAGCAGACACACAGGACAGGCTCCTACATACAAATAGAGCTAAATTTTACTCACAGTGTTTCTCACTGTTTTTACAAACAATACTTCACTGAATAACTTTAAACTATCACAGACCTCTGCGATTCAATTTAGCTTACCCGAGCAGTCCATTGTCATTCCTATAACAATGCGGTAACCATAAGCTAAACTTATCTGTGCGCATGCTATCCTATTATCCTTAATAAGAAACACAGATAAAACTGATAACCTTACCAGTATACTCATTATCCTTAACGAGCAGAAAATGATTAACCTTAATCATTAACATTTACCATTATCCTTAACAGTAAATATAAAAAAACAACTGATTAACCTTAACCAGTACACTTGTCATCCTCAAGGCCCTCTTGACAAGAACAAACAATAACTGTTATCCTTTAACAGTAAACATAAATTCTTACGTACATACGACAAAACCTTTAGCGGCACATCAGCATCCTACCAATATTCATACAATCTGCATCAGATTATATAAATACTGGCAAACACTAACGGGAGCTCCGCCGCGCTATAACACATTACTTGACATCATCAACAACAATAGACACTTATTTCTAGAATCAAAGATCCTCTTTTCAATTTTTTAGTTCTTTAAGCTTGGAGAAGCATTTTAAAGGGTCTTACCACTCTGGCTCACTGGTGACAACACATACTTTTTCAAAAGCAAAAATTTGCTCACCTCAAATTACAGTGGCCACTGTTGTCTGTGTCGGTCACCAGTGTTGCCTTTCGTGGTTCCTTCAGCCTCAACCCAAGTCCTGCCGGGGTCGCCAAATGTTGTGGTTTTCAATCTTTCTGAAAAATAACTTCGCAGAGATCTTTGATGCCAGAAATAATTAGACTTTATTTTCGAACGCCGTCCCGTTCCATAGAACGAAGCTCTAACGCTCTCTGGCCCTCTGGCCTTCCAGTGCGCTCCCGAGTATCTTTTGGTTCAGAGTTATATACATACATCTTCTTCCAAAGAAGGTAACACACCCTATAGATAGTTTTGGGTAAAGGTCTTTTACCATGTGACTTCTCAGAATAGAATTTTCTGCAGCAAACAACATTCCATTCAAAGTCTTTTACATACACAGAGGAAATCCAAAGTCACAGACAGAAGAAATAATTGTGTCCAAATATATAGCAAAATTACTTGCTTTCTAAATAATAAAATCTTCTACAATAGTTACCATCATGACAGGAACTTTAATTCAAATGTCTATCAAAGAAACTGTCTGAATATCCCCATTCAATCGATGGCAGGTGGGATTGTGTCCGATTGCAGCTTATTGCATGAAGGCCGGGGTTAGTACTTTTCAAAAATAGTGGGTTATTGGACAAATAGTGGCTTCGTGGACAGTGGAATTATGGGATGGCACTGGGTGCTATGGACTCTGGGTGGCCTGCTGAGTGCAGTCAAATAGTTACCATCATGACAGGAACTTTAATTCAAATGTCTATCAAAGAAACTGTCTGAATATCCCCATTCAATCGATGGCAGGTGGGATTGTGTCCAATTGCAGCTTATTGCATGAAGGCCGGGGTTAGTACTTTTCAAATATAGTGGGTTATTGGACAAATAGTGGCTTCTTGGACAGTGGAATTACGGGATGGCACTGGGTGCTATGGACTCTGGGTGGCCTGCTGAGTGCAGTCAAATAGTTACCATCATGACAGGAACTTTAATTCAAATGTCTATCAAAGAAACTGTCTGAATATCCCCATTTAATCGATGGCAGG
The DNA here is from genome assembly GCF_051911475.1 of Siphateles boraxobius. NCBI lineage: Eukaryota > Metazoa > Chordata > Actinopteri > Cypriniformes > Leuciscidae > Siphateles > Siphateles boraxobius. Next base: position 4,473,845 of record NW_027508722.1, on the reverse strand, counting down.
TGGGATTGTGTCCGATTGCAGCTTATTGCATGAAGGCCGGGGTTAGTACTTTTCAAAAATAGTCCCGGGACTTTTGGTAAATATAGTGGGTTATTGGACAAATAGTAGGTTCGTGGGACGGGGGGGGGGGGGGGGGGCGGGGGGGGGGTCTGGTCACTCTAGTGGCCAATCGGACAAATAGTGGGTTAGTGGGACGGGGCACGTGTGGCACCCCACCAAGGACGAAGGCAGAACTGCTTAGGGTGGCCTCGGGCTTCGGGGCACTCCCGTCGGGCCCCTGAGGGGTTCGGGGCACCCCGACCCCGCCCGCCCGGGGAGGGTTAATGTCTGGCCCTCATTAATGAGAATGCCTTCCGTGGGCCATTTTCGCCAATTTTTTCTTTTAGTGTCTCACTTCTCCATAGTTAAATCAGTTGAAATTCTTCATGCTTTGAAGGAGTTCCTCGACAGGTGGAAAGGCCTACTAAGTAGAGGGGGGATGCAGTTACACTCTTGGAGGCCCCCCTCCCTGCAGATTGCAATTCCATCTCTAATCAAACACAACTGAATTACCTAATCAAAGCATTTGGGCCATACTCCAAAATGGCAGCCAGATGTGTCGCAGTTAAACTCAAAATCAAGAGGTAGCAGTCAGTTCACCAAAAACTCTCAGTCCTGCCGATCGACTGTCCTGCTATACATTATTATTATATTATTAAAATTCATTTAGGAAGTGTCATTATAATAATTGCATGTTATTGTTGTCTCTGATTCAAGAGGGTGCATATTTTCAGCTGCTTTTGCACCTTTTCAGAGCACACTTTAGGTGTCTGGCCCTCATTAAAACCTCTGCTGGCAGCGGTGGGATTCGAACCCACGCCCCCGAAGAGACTGGAGCCTGGGGCCTAAATCCAGCGCCTTAGACCCCTCGGCAACGCTATCCCGGCTTGGCTACTCCAAAATGGCAGCCAGATGTGTCTCAGTTAAACTCAAAATAAAGAGGTAGTGTTGGAGAATTCTGTTACCCCTCCTCTATCTGATGCTCAAGTCTGAATGCTGTAATGCTGAGCAAAAGTAGGCCATAGGGCAATGTAGAGTTGGAAAAGTACCTAAAAACCCATGTAATGCATAGATGACGTTGGTGCAAGGTACAGGAAAGTACTAAAAAACATATATGATGTAATTTTTTAAAAAACTATACATGTGATACTCCGCCACCAATAGAAATAAGGCCTCGGAGCATGTGATCTTAATGGTGGCGTGATACCAAGGAGGAGCAATGTGTAAGAGATAACAGTACAAACACTAATTGGACACTGGCGATAAGAAAGATGTATAAAATCTATGTTTCAACCACTGTAAGATCAGATGATTCAGCTGACCATCTAACTGTTGAATTGCTCAATAAAGTTCTTCTTCTGAGACCTGGAACTTCGACTCTGAAAACTTTCTGAAGACTAACTCCTACTAGACTCTGAAAAACTACTGATCAGGACCAGAGACCAGCAATTAGCCACTACATAATTGGCGAGCCAGCCAGGAGCAGGCTTGGGGTCAGGAGATCATCGTGGTGTTGACGCTGACGGTGGCATTCACAAAACAAAGGCCGGCCAAAAATCAGGTAAGCAGTTTTTGCTTATATTTTGTTTTGTGAATTGCCTCTGAGAAGCTGACACGCTTGATGATTGCTCTGCAATTATAAAACCCCACTGCAAAATAACCTAAAAAACAACTGAGAGATAAAAGATAAGAAGGGAGTCTGATTTCCAGGTCCAAAGAAGCTGCTGTATGTGTGTTTGTCTCAAAAAGCAAGAAGTGCATAGCGTGGAGATTGCGCTCATGAAGTAAGAGTACACTGTCTAGTAAAAGAAGTGTTTAAAAGGCGCCAGGCAGTGTAGGAAGTACACTGACCGCCTGTTTGTTTGTCTGTCTGTCTTTTGTGAAAGAGAATAGGGGGTATTAAAATGTGCACAAAGTAAGGAAGGTAAAGTATAGATAAAGAACAAAAACATTTAAAATCCTTATAATAATTATTAGCTAAAGTTTTTTACATAAAAAGGTAAGAAAAGTTAAAAGAATTGAGTTAAAGAATGTAAAAGTATACACCAGAAGACTAAAATATAGAGAGAAGGGAGTTTTTGGCTCTCCCGGGCATTCTGCCAAGAGGTGCATTAACTAGTCATTAATCAGTGATAGTGCTGGGAAGCAGAGGACAGTGGAACCAATTAGTGAGAAATAGCAGCAGAAGCAGAAAAAAGTCCAGAATAAAGAATAAATAGAAAAAAGAAGTATAAAAATGTATTAGAAATTAATGGATAAAATAAAACTAACAAGTAAAAATCAAGTGAAAAACTGTGCTTACCAAAAAAACAAAGAACACTCCAAAGAATTGGTTTTGTCCACTATTTGGCCATTCGCCAGACTGCAAATACTGTGATCCAGATAGAGAAACCCAGCGTCTGTTGAAAGAGAATTAAGACTGAACATTGGGGCTTTCTACATACGTTTGATATTGAAGAAGGGATAGAAGTGTGTGAATAAAATTTTAAGCGCATGAATAGACGGATTGCAAATAAAGCAAAAAGATAAAGAGACGATAAACAGTCAGAAAAAGGTTTAAAGGAAAAAGTTTGAAGTCAAGGGAAAAACAAATGTGGGAGGGACTCAGTGAATACGGGAAAGAAAGGCATAGGAGAGCATTAGCTCACACCCTATGATATGACTGGTAAACAGCTCCCCCTGATGGAGGGCACTGTGAAGATCAAAGGCAACGTAACCCTCACAGATACGCAGGATGAGGAAGAAGAAAGAGAGGAGGAAGAAAGAGAAGACCACAGGAATACAGGTTATGACCACAAAATATTGGCAGATGCTGACATGTTTGAAGCATCATCTCCACTAAACAAGGGGCCATCAAGGCATGATGGAAGTCAAGGTAGCAGCTTGAATAGGAAACACCTTACTGAACGCAAGAACCCCACCCTGTCTAATCCATACCATTATGCAGCGAAAGCCCTGCAGAGTCTTGGGGAAAAACTGAACCAGGAAGTAGACACCAATCAGCTGTTCGAACAAGAATGTGATGAGCTGGAACAAGATATAAGGACAACAGAAGAACAAATCAATCACAGCTTTAAACGCTTACAGGAATCCCTGAAGAATGTCACGGGCTCAGAACAACACGTACCTCAAGAACACCAGAGACATCAGAACCGCCGAAAGCACAAGTCACGCTCACTCAGCCCAGCCAGACCTCGCAGGGAAGTCAAGAGTGTGACAGGGACCCTACTCCTTGAGGATATCTCGCCAGTTGCCCCACCAGCCACCCCATACAACCTAAGGGAACGGCACTAAAGAAACCAAGCATGTATAGGGGAGAAGAAGACTGGCATATGGAAAATCATAAGTTTTGCCCTATGATAAGTACATGCAAACAAGAGGAGGACCCACTGAAGGAAGAAACTGTGCAGTGCCCCATCCTAATTAAAGGTCAACAGGGACAGTATGTGCCGTGGGCGGGGCAGGATCTGGAAAGACTGATAGCCCACCTACCTGATTTACATGAAGGAGGTGGCAAGTGGATCAGATCGCTGGAAGAAGAGACAATGGGCAAGATTTTGGCCCTTGGAGATGTTAAGGCCCTGCTGGCTAAATGCGTGGGAGGAGCTAGGACTAATGAGATCTTACAGGACGCAGGACTACATCAGGCGATTGATTCACCTAGAATGGACGCCAGACCACTGGACCAATGCACACCAGCGATATGGCAAGTGCTGAGAAAATATTATCAGACCCAAATGGACCCAAAATCACTGAAAGGAGAGCCAATAGGAGACGGAGAAAACCCAATCACCTATGTCCAGAAACAAGCAAGGAAGTGGAAGCAAGAATTGGAGAGAGACCCCGAACATCACCCAGTAATAACAGCACTGTTCAGAACTGCCATTGTGGAAGCCATGCCTGCACCAGTGAAAGCCAAGTTAGAAGATGTGGTGGGACTGACCTCAAAGTCACCTAAATAATTTAGTGACCATGTGGCTCATGCAGTAGAACAACACAGAAAAAATGAGCAGAAGCTGAAAAACCAAGAAAGAGATCTTCAAAGAAAACTAACCCAGTTGCAGCTGGATGAATCAATCAACAAAAAGAAGAAAGTGCAAGCTGCGGTGAAGGAGACAGACGACCCGACTGCCATGATGGCGGCTGTCAACATACCAAGTCAAGCTCCCCAGACTGTCCAGCAAGCACCAAACAACATGAATCAGAATGTGCCCGTCAACACAGGAAACCCACAGCAACTGGCTGCACCAATTGTAATATACCTTCCTGAACATCAAGACAATAGAAATGGAACAATCCCAGGAAGAGGAAGAGGAAGAGGGAGACAATTTTACAACCAGCAAAGAAACCCTGACCAACCAAGCACCTGTTGGGGATGTAATCAGCCTGGACACACCAAGAGATTCTGCCCAGTTAACCCATGGCCCCAAGATGGGCCCCAGCTAAGACAGCCAGTGCAACAAGGAAATCAAAACTAGCAGTATCAGGTATCTGGCCCCGTCAACCCATGGCGTGGCCCGGACCAAGGATACTAGGGATGCCCAGAGAATCCTACGGGGAGGAGTCAGCTTCCAATGCTGTCATCAAATGCTGACCAAGAACCTATGCTGCGGGTTAAGATAGAGGACAAGATAACACCTATTATGCTTGATACAGGAGCAACATATACCTGCTTGAGCCCAATATGTAAAGACAGTAGGATTCTCGGGACTAACGCAGCTAATTCCAATGACAACTCCTGTCAGCATAAAAGTCAAAGAGTCTGAAATTAAAATTCCTGTGCTAGTATCAGACCAAACACCAGTCAATCTGTTGGGAAGAGATGCAATATGCAAGCTAAATTTACAGATATGGTGCACTCCCCAAGGGATATATATAGATAGTGCAGGTATAAAACAGATGATAGTAATGAGTGAAATGGATCAACAGGAACCACAAGCTAATGCATTTTGGATTGGGAATTTAGATGAGGGACTAAGACAAACACTGGATAGATAGGAAAAGTATATAAAAGAACAATTCCTGAAACCAACCTCACCAGAAACTGAATATCAGTCCTACAATGATATATGACCCCCTTAGGGATCCAGAACAGGAAAAAGAGTGGTTAGAGAAAACTGAGGGCCAGAAAGTGCATTTAAGATCACACCATATAATTATAGGACCAACAGGGGCAGCACTAAAAATTGAAGACAGTGACTTCACCAGAACATGGTTTAGGGTTGATAATTCAGTCCCACATGTGACGTTGTGCGTCATTGAAGGATGTCGGGCAAAAGATCTAGGTCCAATGATGTTAAAAGCTAAGGAAAAACGGTGGGAAGCCACTGAGAACCCCTTTATTTTACAAACACCAGATAAAACACACCTAAAGATTCTATGTGTAACTAATATGATAGGTACCCCAAAACTGGTTGTAGAAACAGAACAACAACATGACTCAATCTCTAAAATGAAGGAATTAATGATAGAAATGGAAGAAAGGGTGCCCCTACAGTTATGGTCTAAGCATGACACAGATGTAGGACTAGTCAAGTCAGCAAACCCTGTGAGAATTGCTATTAAACCAGGAGTCCAGCTGCCTAGGAAACAGCAATACCCACTGAAACGCGAAGCAATAGAAGGCATAAGAAAAACAATTGAAGGGTTAATAGAGGCAGGAGTACTAATTGAGACCGCTAGCTATTGCAACACTCCAATTTTACCAGTAGAAAAAGCCAATAAATCTAAGTGGAGACTAGTGCATGACCTAAGGGCAGTGAATGAAGTAGTGGAAGACTGGCCAGCTGAGGTGCCAAACCCACATACGCTTTTGACAAATGTTCCACCTGCTGCTAACTATTTCACTGTGATTGATCTGTGCTCTGCATTTTTCAGCATTCCTCTAGCAGAAGAAAGCAGAAACCTTTTTTCCTTCACTAACCAAGGTAAACAATACACATACACGAGAATGCCCCAAGGATTTAAACACTCACCTCATGTGTTTAACCAAGTTTTAAAACTTGATCTAGAAGACTGGATAGTACATTAATACAGTATGTGGATGATTTGTTGATCTGTTCAACAACGCTGGAACAGTGCCATCAGGACTCCATTAAAGTATTAACCAAATTAGCAGAAGGTGGCCATAAAGCCACAAAAGAGAAATTGCAATACTGCTTGCCTCAAGTAGAGTATCTGGGTCGATTAATTGCACATCAAACAAAGGCAATATCACCCAGCCAATTGGAAGGAATTAGTAAAGCACCCCAACCGCAAACTGTGGGTCAAATGATGACATTTTTGGGAATGACTGGTTTTAGTGCTGATTGGATAGAAGATTATGCAATCAAAACAGCTCCATTGCGGACCATTATGAGACAGGCTGGTCACCAAAATCTTAGAGCACCATTGAAATGGGATCCTGATGCACTGATAGCATTCAGCTCACTCAAAAAAGAATTACAAACAGCCCCATTATTAACGATTCCAAATTATGACAGAACTTTCCATTTGTATGTAGCAGACAGAAAAGAGGGCTTTGCTTCTGCTGTCCTGATGTAGGAGACATGCAGTGGGCGGAAGAAGCAACCCATTGCCCACTATAGCACCAAATTGGACAGTGTAGCCCAAGGCTACCCACCATGTTATCAACAAGGTCTAGCTGCAGTATACTTTGCTTTTGAGAAAGCCTCTGCTGTTACTATGGGCTATCCAGTCATCATCTATACCCATCATAAGATTGCTGAGTTATTGGAACAGGGACGTTTTGTTTTGACACAGGCCAGATGTTTGGCGTACTCCACATTGTTGACTTATCCTGATATAACAATCAAAAGATGTACCACAACAAACCCAGCTAACTTTGTCCCAGTAGAGGGGGAAGGAACACCTCATGAATGTGTTGCTGCCTCTCTAGCATTCACTCGTCTGAGACCAGATTTGGAATCAACACCAATTGTTGATGCAGACGTGTACTACTTTGTAGGGAGCTCATGCTTTAGAGATCACTCGGGTAATCATGCTGGTTTTGCTGTTGTACAACGAGATGGGGACAATTTTACTCCTGTGCTGACACAACGTTGTGAACAGCCTTGTTAAGCACAGTTGGCCGAACTAAAAGCCCTTACGGCAGCATGTCTGCTGGCCAAAAATAAAGCAGGCAACATTTATACGGATTCTGCCTACGCCCATGGGGTATGCCATCTTTTCGGTGCAGTATGGAAACAAAGAGGATTCAAAAAGAGTGATGGAACCCCAATCCAACATGGGGACCAAATTACTGCATTGATTAATGCTATGATGTTTCCAGCCAAATTGGCCATCGTCAAATGCCAGGCTCACAAGAAAGGAAATGATTTTGTTATCAAAGGCAATAACGCCGCAGATAGCCAAGCAAAATTGGCTTCTGGGTGTCAATCTGCTGTAATGGCACCATCCGTTTTGATCCAGCCCCTTCCTACTATAGAAAGTATTGCCCAAATGCAGTCCAGAGCTACACCACCTGAAATACACTTATGGCAACAAAGGGGGGCGACTAGAGATGCTAATAATATCTGGAGGTCTCATGAAGGTTTTATGATAGCCCCCACCCCATTGCTTAATATTCTTATACCTGACGCCCACAGTTTTGACCACTGTGGAAGGGGGGAGATTATGAGAAAGATAAAAAGACAAGGATTCTGGTCCCCATACTTACAAACAAGGGTAGATGAATTTCTGAGTGAATGTGAAATTTGCGCACAGAACAATGTAAGAAAAGGAACAACAACTCCAATAGGCTCTGTTCCAGTTCCAGAAGGACCCTTTAAGCATCTAGTAATGGATTATGTGGACATGATAAAAGCAGTAAGAGGAAAAAGGTACATGTTGGTCATTATAGACAGATTCAGTAGATGGGTGGAAGCAGAACCATCAGCAGAGCAAGGAGCACAGACAGTGATAAAATTTCTGACGAGAGAGGTCATACCAAGATTTGGTATCCCATCCCAGATCAGTTCAGACAATGGGTCTGCTTTTATTCAAAGAACGGTAAAGGCAGTAATACAACAGTTGAGGATCAAGCAGAGACTGGGGTGTGTCTACCATCCTGAGTCACAGGGACTTGAGGAACGGGTCAATGGGACTATTAAGGCCAAAATCAACAAAATTTGTGCGGACACTAAACTTAATTGGGTAGATGCGTTGCCACTCGCACTGATGAGCTATCGAATGCAAACCAACAGGATCACTAATCTGACCCCCCATGAAATGTTGACTGGGAGACCAATGCCTGTGCCTCATTTGAGAGGACCTTATGACGGGCCACCGTTAGAACAGTTACAATTGGAATTAAGGACATATATGAGACAATTGACTGCTATACATGAAGCTATTCATTCACAGGAACAAAACAGGGGACCCAGAGAAGAGGAAGAAGTTCCCTGTCTGGTGGTACCTGGAGACCAGGTATACCTAAGAGTCTTTAGGAGAAGGTGGAATGAGCCACGAAGAGAAGGACCTTATACTGTAGTAAGAGCAACCCCCACAGCAGTACAGGTAGAGGGCAGCACAACCTGGTATCATTTGAATCATTGCACCCGAGTCCCAAGGCTGAGACCTAGAAGGCAAGAGGAGGAAATAGATAGTCAGGAAGGGAGTCAAGAGGAGATAGCTCAAGATGCCCCAGAAGAGCAGGGAACTGAAAGTGAAGATATTAACATTGATGAACCTCATTCTAGGGAGACTGAACACGCTGAGCCAAGGGATGAAATGCCGGAGCGGAATGATGGACAGCCTTCAGAGGACCTGGAGCCTGAAGGAGAGAGAGCTCCTAGTATTGGTCTTTCTGGTGATACACCTCATGCAGCAGCTTCCCCAGACACAATGCCTCCAGGCGAACAATCCCCTGGAGAAGGACCCTCTGCTGATGAACCATACAACTTTGTCACACTCAACCTCCAAGACATCGGCATCCCAGGAATCGACCTCCCAGAAAATGACTTCCCAGACATTGACCTCCCAGAAATTAATCCCCCAGACACTGAATTACCAGACCTCTCAAGCTTTGAGTGGGATAAGTCACCCTAACCTGACTCAACCAACACAAGGTAACAAAGCACGCAGACATAATGTAAAAAGATCCCTGCAGAAAGCTATGACTATTCATGAAGATTATACCCAAACTGAAGTTGATTTGGAAGTAGAACTACAAAAAGAAAAACTGTTGGATGATGCCTATCATAATGAATGGTATAAATGGGCAGTGTATACTGTAAGACAGGTAAAACAAGGCACATGTGTATTATGCTCACCCTCACCTTTGAAGAAGTTAAGAATAGTACCAAACCAATATGACTACATGCAGTGTGCCAGATTTAATTCACAATATTGTAACAGAACTGGACATGTAATTCCATACTGTCCAGCTGAGTGCCTGGCCATGTTAGGGAACCACTATTATCAAAGATTTTATAACCAGGAGGGTTGGGGAAGTGCATGCAAGGAGCTTGACGTAAGAATAGATAAAGCCAATTAGGAGACCCCACAAAATTACATTCTGGATAAAACATTGGAGTATGAATGTTTTAACAAAACTATGGGCTATCGAAATGTAGGAACCTTTCAAGGTAAATGTGCTATAATTTGGCACCTGGATTATGAGATGTACAACGAGACAAACGTATATAAATCCTCTAGCTCAATATATGCCACAGCAACAATAAATAAAAACATGTCTGTAACAGGTGCTCATGAAAACTGCGAGAATGCTACCTTATCCTTTCCCCTGATTGGACCACTTGAAAATCAAACTGAAGCAGTAGCTGATTTCTTTTGGCTATGTGGGGGTAAACGACTAAGAGCCACCCTAGTTGATTGGAAAGGACTCTGTGCCAGGGTGAGGCTAGCTCAAGGAATAGGAATTGTAAACTGGGATCTCAATGAGGAAGAAACGATAGAAAAGTTGAGTAGACATAAGCACAGAGCTAAGAGAGCTTATACCCCAGATCCCAATGTTAAAATTGATGCAATTGGACAGCCTAGAGGAATACCACATGAATTTAAGGCTAGGGATGAAATAAAGTCAGGGTTTGAATCATTTCTTCTATGGGTACCTGTTAATAAGAATACTGAATGTATAAATTACATATACTACAATCAGCAAAGATTTATTAATTATACGGATGATGCACTTGAGGCGCTAGGCCAACAATTAAAAGCCACCAGCAAAATGACATGGCAAAATAGGCAAGCCCTGAATTGGTTATTGGCAGATAAAGGAGGAGTATGTGTAATGTTTGGGACTGACTGCTGCACCTTTATTCCTAATAACACAGCCCCCGATGGAACTTTCACTAGGGCTATGAAGAAACTGAAGGCGCTAAGACAAGAGGCTGCTGAAAATGCGGGAAGGGACAGAAATATTGGATACTGGTTTGATTCTTTGTTTGGAGCCTGGAAAGAGTGGCTGATTAAGGTGGGGATAATAATAGTTGTGGTTGTTGTTGTTGCTCTTCTGCTGTTCTGTTGCGTTATACCTTTTCTCAGATCCATGTTGGCCACTGCAGCTGCTCAGTCAATGACCCGAGCCAAGCAGATGATCAATGTGTCGGTTAACCGAGACAGAGTTGACATTGGATGCAACTCAGGAGTCTATCCTATTGGACCAGGCCTGGATGAGTTAGATGAGTTCTAATGAAAAAAGGTAAAAGGACTGGGGGTACCTGTTAATTTTGTTATAAGGTTTTTGACTTTGTTTTTTGACAAGAGAGGGAGTTAGAAAACTCTGTCTTTCTTTTTGGGGGTAAAAATAGGAAGCTTGTTAGAACATGCATGGGTAGAGTAGGGAGTTAGTAAGATGGGCAGTTATGCATTTATTTTAAGGGCCCCCGTCCTGTATATCCTATACTTATAATCATGTTAAGATATGTTTTTATATAATCACACTGCTGTCACAAATTTTAATGCAAGACTGAAGGGAAATAGAAGGTTTAAAACAGAACATTACCCGTGATATGAGGTGATGTAATTGTATGCAAAAGAAATGAGAGTGTTTTTGTTATTTTTAGATCACTTTATCCACCTTTTTACATATATGGGCATATTACAGTAACAAAACGAAGAAGCCTTGACATTGTGTGCATTTAGACTACTGGAACTGTTGTATATAAGATGTAAAAGAGGAATTATTTGCAAGCGCGGTCATCTACTGTTGTTTCAACAAAGGGCAGACTCAACTGGTGGTTTAAAAACCCGCTGTCTGCTCCAACACCAGATAGCGCCCTAGGCACTGCCAGGGCACCTCTGGCAACGGTGTAGCAACCCAGATAGCGCCACGGGCCACCAGGAAGCGCCTGCATGGTTCCTCTGGCATCGTGGGACAATTGTAACTTCGAGACTATACACTGTATGATGAATACACGGAATGTTTGAAGCTGCTTTGTCCATATAGAGAATGATGGTTTGACAGGAAGGCGAGATCTTTTACTCCACTCCAGACAAATGGGGGTGGAGATGTTTGGTCTCACTCTTCCTCCAGGGTGTACCTCTGTGATAACAGGTCTATTGGTAGAATGACTGGATGGTCTAAATGTATCATATTGGTAGGATATGAAAGAGACCTGCTCATGGAGATACATCCTGGGAAAATTGAAGGTGGGACTAGAGTTAGTCCCAAAGGGGGGATGTGTTGGAGAATTCTGTTACCCCTCCTCTATCTGATGCTCAAGTCTGAATGCTGTAATGCTGAGCAACAGTAGGCCATAGGTAGGGTGACCAGACGCCCCGTTTTTCCCGGGAGAGTCCCGTATTTCAACTCTAATTTTAGTGTCCCGACTTATTATGAAAAAATCATGTTTTGTCCCGTATTTCATCGTTAATATATATTTTAGGTTTTTTATTTTATTTTATTTTTTCCTGAGTGATAGCGCGAGTACTCTTCGAAATAGCCTAATAATAAAACTAGCAAATCACCTCATATATTTTCCTCATAGAGAAAACATTTTCCATCCAATAAGAGAAGGCAGAAGGACAATTCCATCCAATCACAATTCACTCAATCAACTTGCATTTAGTGAAGGCGGAATCCGACGTCACAGTTAAGTGTATACGAGACGAGAGCAAACGGATAAGCTTGACTCAGGTGCAAAGATGTCAAAGAAGCGTACATGTACATTTAATGAGGATCTTCAAAAAGAGTTTAAATTTCTCAAAAGAGAGTCACTATCAGAGGCAAGTAAATTAAGATGCAACATTTGCGGGGCTCGCTTTTCCATTGCTCACGGAGGCCGAGCCGACATTACGCAGCATATGCACACAAATAAGCACATGGACGCTGCTAAAAGTAAGTGTGCTACTCCAAGTGTCAGCGAATTTTTTGTGAAGCAAAGTTGCGAATCTGATAAAGTGCATGCAAGTGAAGGACTTTTTGCATACCATTCTGTTATTCATGGCCATAGTTTTCGGTCAGCTGACTGCACTGCAAAATTGATCAAGAAATTGTATGATCCGAAATTTTCTTCTGCTCGCACTAAATCTGAGGCTATAATATGCAACGTTCTTGGTCCTTTGTCAGAGGAAGAAGTTCAGCATGATTTGGACAAGTGCTCCTGTGTCACATTAACTGTGGATGCATCCAACCACAGAGACATTAAATTGTTTCCTGTGCTTGTGCGATACTTCAAGCCACTAGAGGGTGTAAAGGTCAAGATAATTGAATGTTCATCTCTGCCAGGTGAGACAACTGATTTGCAAACTGCCTACATTTCCCATGTCATTGAAAAACAAGGCCTTGATCAGAAAATAGTTGCACTTTGTGCTGATAACACTAACACAAACTTTGGTGGTGTTAAAAGAGCTGGTAAAGGCAATATCTGGAGAAAGCTGCAAATGCAGCTAGGAAGGGATATTCTGGGCATTGGCTGTAATGCACACATCATCCACAATACCCTGCAAACAGCAGTGGATTGCTTACCAATTGATTTGGAGTGTTTTGCTGTGAAGGTATACAAATACTTTCATATCTATACAGTGCGCGTAAGGGAGCTCAAGGAGTTTTGTGACTTTGTACAGCTGGACTATCAAAAATTACTGCAGCATGGCAGCACACGTTTCCTCTCTCTTGGTCCAGCTCTTGAATGAATTCTGCACCTTTTTGATGGTCTACGTGCATACTTTCTTTCTCAAGAAAAGTGGCCAAAGTTTCTAAAAGACACATTCAGCAGCCCTTGCACAAAACTTTGGCTTGGATTTGCACTTAAGCAAACTGCAGCTTTCCATCGTGCACTGGCGACAGTAGAGCAAGAAAATATATCTGCCACAGAAGTGGCTTTGCACATTTATGATCTGAGAAATGTCTTGCAGGCCAGGCTGGAGGAATCATTCATTCCCTCTGACATCAAAACACAGTTAGACACCCTTGTTGAAGCTGGTGACATAAAAGCTGATGATTTTTATTGTGCAGTGAGAAGCTTTTACTCAGCATCAGTGCATTACCTTGACAATTGGAGCTGCTCACTGGAGAATACAAGAGAACTAGAGTGGGTCCTACTGAGAAGTGTTCCAGAATGGAGAGACATTCAGAGCAGCCTCAGCAAGTTCTACTCAAGAATACCTGCTCTCACATCAGTTGCCGAAACCATGCTCTTTGATGAGTGGGCCTGTGCTAAAAACATTGTCACTTGTCACATCACTGAGTGGAACAAAAACAAGGTGGCTGTGTCTGATAGATGGACAGACGTGTTTAGTGAGATGGGGAGCAAGTCACTCAACTTTGGAGTCTTATCTTTGGCTGTGGAGTTTGTTTTATGCCTGCCTGGTACATCTGCACCTGTGGAGCGTGTGTTCTCGTTAATGAATGCATCATGGACGGATGAAAAATCTCGACTGAGTGTAACAACAATGAAGGCAATGCTTTTCGTACGAATTAATTTAGGACTGGACTGCTCCGCATTTTATGATAAACTCTTAAAAGACAAGCGCACGCTGGCAAAAATTGGTTCCAGTGAAAAATACAAAACAAGAACCATCTTGTTCCCACTGATCTGCAATTTTATGTAAGTCTACATTTATTTTTTTACATAGCTAACAATATTATTAAGTGTAAATACTTGTATGTGTGCAGTAGGTGTTGTAGGTCTGTGGGTTCTGTGTCTGTCCCGTATTCCACTCTGAGAAATCTGGTCACCCTAGCCATAGGGCAATGTAGAGTTGGAAAAGTACCTTTAATGCATAGATGACGTTGGTGCAAGGTACAGAAAAGTACTAAAAAACATATATGATGTAATATTTTTTTAAAAACTATACATGTGATACTCCGCCACCAATAGAAATAAGGCCTCGGAGCATGTGATCTTAATGGTGGCGTGATACCAAGGAGGAGCAATGTGTAAGAGATAACGGTACAAACACTAATTGGACACTGGCGATAAGAAAGATGTATAAAATCTATGTTTCAACCACTGTAAGATCAGATGATTCAGCTGACCATCTCACTTTGTTGAATTGCTCAATAAAGTTCTTCTTCTGAGACCTGGAACTTCGACTCTGAAAACTTTTTGAAGACTAACTCCTACTAGACTCTGAAAAACTACTGATCAGGACCAGAGACCAGCAATTAGCCACGACAGTAGCTGTCAGTTCACCAAAAACTCTCAGTCCTGCCGATCGACTGTCCTGCACAGAGCAGGATTGGGCACCCCTGTGTGCTATACATTATTATTATATTTAAAATCATTTTGGAAGTGTCATTATAATAATTGCAAGTTATTGTTGTCTCTGATTCAAGAGGATGCATATTTTCAGCTGCTTTTGCACCTTTTCAGAGCACACTTTAGGTGTCTGGCCCTCATTAAAACCTCTGCTGGCAGCAGTGGGATTCGAACCCACGCCCCCGAAGAGACTAAATCCAGCGCCTTAGACGCCTCGGCCACGCTTCTTTGGCCACTCTTGTGGGCCATTCTCTGGCCATTAAATTTCAGAAATAGAGAAATTGTTGGGTGTGGACCTTCATCGTCAGGCTCTGAAGCGCGCCGAGTTCGGCCAAGGAAAGCAAAATCTTGAGTTTTGAAGAGACTGGGAGCAAGCAGTGTCACTTCTCCAGTCTTTTCACAGGTGCCTTCTAAAATGCAGACTTGGCAGCGGTGGGATTTGAACCCACGCCCCCGAAGAGACTGGAGCCTTAATCCAGCGCCTTAGACCGCTCGGCCACGCTACCTTGTGAGAATGCCTTCCGTGGGCCATTTTCGCCATTTTTTTCTTTTAGTGTCTCACTTCATAGTTAAATCAGTTGAAATTCTTCATGCCTTGAAGGAGCTCCTGGACAGGTGAAAATGCCTACTAAGTGAGGGGAAACGGAGTTACACTCTTGGAGGCCCCCCTCCCTGCAGATTGCAATTCCATCTCTAATCAAACACAACTGAATTACCTAATCAAAGCATTTGGGCCAAGAGACTGGAGCCATGGGGCCTAAATCCAGTACCTTAGACCCCTCGGCAACGCTACCCCGGCTTGGCTACTCCAAAATGGCAGCCAGATGTGTCGCAGTTAAACTCAAAATCAAGAGGTAGCTGTCAGTTCACCAAAAACTCTCAGTCCTGCCGATCGACTGTCCTGCACAGAGCAGGATTGGGCAACCCTGTGTGCTATACATTATTATAATATTTAAATTCATTTTGGAAGTGTCATTATAATAATTGCAAGTTATTGTTGTCTCTGATTTTAGAGGGTGCATATTTTCAGCTGCTTTTGCACCTTTTCAGAGCACACTTTAGGTGTCTGGCCCTCATTAAAACCTCTGCTGGCAGCAGTGGGATTTGAACCCACGCCCCCGAAGAGACTGGAGCCTAAATCCAGCGCCTTAGACCCCTCGGCCATGCTACCCCGGCTTGGTTACTCTAGTGGGCCATTTTCTGCTCATTAAATTTCAGAAATAGAGAAATTGTTGGGTGTGGACCTTCATCGTCAGGCTCTGAAGCCCGCCGAGTTCGGCCAAGGAAAGCAAAAACGGCTGAGTTTTGAAGAGACTGGGAGCAAGCAGTGTCACTTCTCCAGTCTTTTCACAATTGCCTTCTAAAATGAACACTTGGCAGCGGTGGGATTTGAACTCATGTCCCCAAAGAGACTGGAGCCTTACTCCAGCGCATTAGAGCGCTCGGCCACGCTACCTTGTGAGAATGCCTTCTGTGGGCCATTTTCGCCAATTTTTTCTATTAGTGTCTCACTTCTCCATAGTTAAATCAGTTGAAATTCTTCATGCTTTGAAGGAGCTCCTCGACAGGTGGAAAGGCCTACTAAGTAGAGGGGGGATGCAGTTACACTCTTGGAGGCCCCCCTCTCTGCAGATTGCAATTCCATCTCTAATCAAACACAACTGAATTACCTAATCAAAGCATTTGGGCCAAGAGACTTGAGCCTGGGGCCTAAATCCAGTGCCTTAGACCCCTCGGCAACGCTACCCCGGCTTGGCTAGTCCAAAATGGCAGCCAGATGTGTCGCAGTTAAACTCAAAATCAAGAGGTAGCTGTCAGTTCACCAAAAACTCTCAGTCCTGCCGATCGACTGTCCTGCACAGAGCAGGATTGGACACCCCTGTGTGCTATACATTATTATTATATTTAAAATTCATTTTTGAAGTGTCATTATAATAATTGCAAGTTATTGTTGTCTCTGATTTTAGAGGGTGCATATTTTCAGCTGCTTTTGCACCTTTTCAGAGCACACTTTAGGTGTCTGGCCCTCATTAAAACCTCTGCTGGCAGCGGTGGGATTCGAACCCACGCCCCCGAAGAGACTGGAGCCTTAATCCAGCGCCTTAGACCGCTCGGCCACGCTACCTCGTGGGAATGCCTTCCGTGGGCCATTTTCGCCAATTTTTTCTTTTAGTGTCTCAATTCTCCATAGTTATATCAGTTGAAATTCTTCATGCCTTGAAGGAGCTCCTAGAAAGGTGGAAAGGCCTACTAAGTAGAGGGGGGATGCAGTTACACTCTTGGAGGCATCCCTCCCTGCTGATTGCAATTCCATCTCTAATCAAACACAACTGAATTACCTAATCAAAGCATTTGGGCCATACTCCAAAATGTCATCCAGATGTGTCGCAGACTTGAACCCACGCCCCCGAAGAGACTGGAGCCTAAATCCAGCGCCTTAGACCCCTCGGCCATGCTACCCCGGCTTGGTTACTCTAGTGGGCCATTTTCTGCCCATTAAATTTCAGAAATAGAGAAATTGTTGGGTGTGGACCTTCATCGTCAGGCTCTGAAGCCCGCCGAGTTCAGCCAAGGAAAGCAAAAACGGCTGAGTTTTGAAGAGACTGGGAGCAAGCAGTGTCACTTCTCCAGTCTTTTCACAATTGCCTTCTAAAATGAACACTTGGCAGCGGTTGGATTTGAATTTACGTCCCCGAAGAGACTGGAGCCTTAATCCAGCGCCTTAGAGCGCTCGGCCACGCTACCTTGTGAGAATGCCTTCTGTGGGCCATTTTCGCCAATTTTTTCTTTT
The DNA here is from genome assembly GCF_051911475.1 of Siphateles boraxobius. Classification (NCBI taxonomy): domain Eukaryota; kingdom Metazoa; phylum Chordata; class Actinopteri; order Cypriniformes; family Leuciscidae; genus Siphateles; species Siphateles boraxobius. Next base: position 4,456,349 of record NW_027508722.1, on the reverse strand, counting down.
AGTGTCTCACTTCTCCATAGTTAAATCAGTTGAAATTCTTCATGCCTTGAAGGAGCTCCTCGACAAGTGGAAAGGCCTACTAAGTAGAGGGGGGATGCAGTTACACTCTTGGAGGCCCCCCTCCCTGCAGATTGCAATTCCATCTCTAATCAAACACAACTGAATTACCTAATCAAAGCCTTTGGGCCATACTCCAAAATGGCAGCCAGATGTGTCGCAGTTAAACTCAAAATCAAGAGGTAGCTGTCAGTTCACCAAAAACTCTCAGTCCTGCCGATCGACTGTCCTGCACAGAGCAGGATTGGGCACCCCTGTGTGCTATACATTATTATTATATTTAAAATTCTTTTTTGAAGTGTCATTATAATAATTGCAAGTTATTGTTGTCTCTGATTTTAGAGGGTGCATATTTCCAGCTGCTTTTGCACCTTTTCAGAGCACACTTTAGGTGTCTGGCCCTAATTAAAACCTCTGCTGGCAGCGGTGGGATTCGAACCCACGCCCCCGAAGAGACTGGAGCTTAAATCCAGCACCTTTGACCCCTCGGCCACGCTACCCCGGCTTGGCTGCTCTAGTAGGCCATTTTCTGGCCATTAAATTTCAGAAATAGAGAAATTGTTGGGTGTGGACCTTCATCGTCATGCTCTGAAGCCCGCCGAGTTCGGCCAAGGAAAGCAAAAACGGCTGAGTTTTGAAGAGACTAGGAGCAAGCAGTGTCACTTCTCCAGTCTTTTCACAATTGCCTTCTAAAATGTAGACTTGGCAGTGGTGTGATTTGAACACACGTCCCCGAAGAGACTGGAGCCTTAATCCAGCGCCTTAGAGCGCTCGGCCACGGTACCTTGTGAGAATGCCTTCTGTGGGCCATTTTCACCAATTTTTTCTTTTAGTGTCTCACTTCTCCATAGTTAAATCAGTTGAAATTCTTCATGCTTTGAAGGAGCTCCTCGACAGGTGGAAAGGTCTACTAAGTAGAGGGGGGATGCAGTTACACTCTTGGAGGCCCCCCTCCCTGCAGATTGCAATTCCATCTCTAATCAAACACAACTGAATTACCTAATCAAAGCATTTGGGCCATACTCCAAAATGGCAGCCAGATGTGTCGCAGTTAAACTCAAAATCAAGAGGTAGCTGTCAGTTCACCAAAAACTCTCAGTCCTGCCGATCGACTGTCCTGCTATACATTATTATTATATTTAAATTCATTTTGGAAGTGTCATTATAATAATTGCAAGTTATTGTTGTCTCTGATTCAAGAGGGTGCATATTTTCAGCTGCTTTTGCACCTTTTCAGAGCACACTTTAGGTGTCGGGCCCTCATTAAAACCTCTGCTGGCAGCAGTGGGATTCGGACCCACGCCCCCGAAGAGACTGGAGCCTGGGGCCTAAATCCAGCGCCTTAGACCCCTCGGCAACGCTACCCTGGCTTGGCTACTCCAAAATGGCAGCCAGATGTGTCGCAGTTAAACTCAAAATCAAGAGGTAGCTGTCAGTTCACCAACAAGTCTCATTCCTGCCGATCGACTGTCCTGCACAGAGCAGGATTGGGCACCCCTGTGTGCTATACATTATTATTATATTTAAAAATCATTTTTGAAGTGTCATTATAATAATTGCAAGTTATTGTTGTCTCTGATTTTAGAGCGTGCATATTTTCAGCCGCTTTTGCACCTTTTCAGAGCACACTTTAGGTGTCTGGCCCTCATTAACACCTCTGCTGGCAGCGGTGGGATTCGAAACGACACCCCCGAAGAGACTGGAGCCTAATTCCAGCGCCTTAGACACCTCAGCCACGCTACCCCGGTTTGGCCACTCTAGTGGGCCATTCTCTGGCCATTAAATTTCAGAAATAGAGAAATTGTTGGGTGTGGACCTTCATCGTCAGGCTCTGAAGCCCGCCGAGTTCGGCCAAGGAAAGCAAAAACGGCTGAGTTTTGAAGAGACTGGGAGCAAGCAGTGTCACTTCTCCAGTCTTTTCACAGGTGCCTTCTAAAATGCATTCTTGGCAGCGGTGGGATTTGAACCCATGCCCCCGAAGAGACTGGAGCCTTAATCCAGCGCCTTAGACCGCTCGATCACACTACCTTGTAAGAATGCCTTCTGTGGGCCATTTTCGCCAATTTTTTCTTTTAGTGTCTCACTTCTCCATAGTTAAATCAGTTGAAATTCTTCATACCTTGAAGGAGCTCCTCGACAGGTGGAAAGGCCTACTAAGTAGAGGGGGGACGCAGTTACACTCTTGCAGGCCCCCCTCCCTGAAGATTGCAATACCATCTTTAATCAAACACAACTGAATTACCTAATCAAAGCCTTTGGGCCATACTCCAAAATGGCAGCCAGATGTGTCGCAGTTCAACTCAAAATCAAGAGGTAGCTGTCAGTTCACCAAAAACTCCCAATGAGTCAAATTTGCAAACTCCATTATTAAAAACCAGGGGTGCCCAGTCCTGCCGATAGACTGTACTGCACAGAGTAGGATTGGGCACCCCTGTGTGCTATACATTATTATTAGGGGCCAAGCCCCGAAGGGGCTGAGCCACCTATTGTATCTGTTAGTTAGGGGCCAAGCCCCGAAGGGGCTGAGCCACTTATTGTATCTGTTAGTTAGGGGCCAAGCCCCGAAGGGCAAGGCACCTATTGTATCTGTTAGTTTTCTTATTATTATTATTATTAGGGGCCAAGCCCGAAGGGCAAGGCACCTATTGTATCTGTTAGTTTTCTTATTATTATTATTGTTATTATTTTTATTATTATTATTATTATTATTATTCCGCAAATGGGAGTCTATGGCAGCCCTATGAACCGTAAGTAGGAAAATGATGAAATTTGGCACACTTGTAGTGATGCTAATGAATAGTAATTGGACCAATTTTTGACCCTCTAGAACCAACTCTATAGCGCCACCACCAGTTCTACAATTTAACATCGAAATGGTTATAACTTTTGAACCCTTTGATCTAGAGACATGAAACTTAGTCTACCTGATTCCACTCATCATGCTGATCACAACCAATCCCTTATATTAAGACCCCGCCCATTACAGTAGTGGCCATTTTGAAATGTACAGTATTCAGTTTTTTGTCCAATTTTTGTCCAATTTTGTCCAAACATGTGCTCAAATAATCTTCGGACTGAGCCGCATAAAAGTGCTGTTCCCGATTTTTTTTATTAATCTTTGTTCAAAAGTTATGGTGTTGCAAACTTAACGAGGTCCACCCAAAATTGGCTAAGAGGCTGTATCTCGGCCAAAGTTTGATCAATCGAAACGAAAATTGGTACACTTCATCGTAAGCATGTGTTGAGGTTCCATGCCAACGTTGGGAACAGCGCCACCTACGGGTGATGAGATATGCAAAATTGCTATTTTGGACAATAACTTTTGAACACTTTGTCAGAAAATCATAATTGTGGTATCTATGGATTCCTTGCGTCATGCCGAATCCGTGGATATCAATTTTGCCATGGTGGGATGTACCCCGTGTCCGCCATTTTGAATTTTGTCATAATTTGCAATATCTTTTAAACTATTTGAAATTTCTTCACCAAATTTGGTATGGATCACCATTAGCATGGCCCGGAGGGACCTGAGAAGTTTGATCACAGCGCCACCTAGTGTTCCAGAGATATCAGTGTTTTTTTAAAAAACGCTTATAACTTTTGCTATCATTGCTTGAAATTTGATTTCTTTATGTCAATATATTCCTTGGGTTATATCAATTTCAACGATATCTCATATGTTATTTTTCAACAATGTGACTGGTCGCCATATTGGAGCGAATGTAAAACAGTTTTTTCGCTACTTCTCCTTCAGAATTTGTCCAAAATTGTCCAAAATTTGCTCAAAGGATCTTTGGACCGAGCCGCAGAGAAGTACTGTTCCCGATTTTTTTGCTATACTGGAAATAAAAAGTTATGATGTCGCAAATTTAACAAGATCGACCCAACATTGGTTCACAGGCTGTAACTTGTGAACAGTTTGTCACAAAATCATAAAATTGGTGTCTATCGATTCCTTGTGTCATGTCAAATCCGAGGATATCTATTTTGCCAGGATTGGATGTACCACGTCATAAGCTAAATTAGCATTAAGCTAGCTTAGCATGCTAATCTGGTTAACGAGCCATGGAACTTTTTTGTGAACTCATTCTCACACTGAAACCTCTAATCAGCAGGCTGGTGAACATGCTTGAGTGATTAGCTCAACGTGTTACACCACGGATCCCGATGCTCAGCGTTGTGGGTTCGCAACTCAGTGTGACATGTGCCCAGACCGCATGAGGTACTGTGGCAGGAAAAGATGCAGAAGTTGCATCTGTTCCAGGCATTGTGCCTAAGAATGGTCTCATCTGAAGCTATCACATACAACATGCAGTGCTTTTATGTAAAATTAATTGTTCTTCTTCACCCAGAATGGTTGTCAGTGGCAGCCCTTTGAACCACAAGTAGGAAAATTATGAAATTTGACAAACTTTTAGTGATGGTCATGAATACCAATTTGACCAAATTTTGAGTCTCTAGAACCAACTCTATAGCGCCACCACCAGTTCAAAAATTCAACATTAAAATGGTTATAACTTTTGAACCCTTTGATCTTGAAAAATTAAACTTAATGCAGATATGCAAAGTCTTTATTTTGAGTTCATTCTCTTTTTAACTACTGAACCTTAGCAGCTGGATGAACTCATTTCTTCTGTGAGGTAAGAAGTTAATAAGTAAGAATACTTTGGTTATTAAAGTTTATTTTAAAGTTTTGAAAGCAAAGTATTTTTAAGTACTTTTTGAACCCATGGAACCATTGAAGGCTTGGCCCCGTAAGGCTGCTTGCAGCTTTAATTATTATTATTATTATTATTCCGCAAATGGGAGTCTATGGCAGCCCTATGAACCGTAAGTAGGAAAATGATGAAATTTGGCACACTTGTAGTGATGCTAATGAATAGTAATTGGAGCAATTTTTGACCCTCTAGGACCAACTCTATAGCGCCACCACCAGTTCAAAAATTAAACATTAAAATGGTTATAACTTTTGAACCCTTAGATCTTGAAAAATTAAACTTAATACACCTGAATCCACTCATTATGATGATTGCAATCAATATCGTACATTAAGACTCCGCCCATTACAGTAGTGGCCATTTTGAAAAGTACAGTAATCAGTTTTTTTGCTACTCCTCCTTCAAATTTTGTCCAATTTTGTCCAAACACTTGCTCAAATGATCTTTGGACTGAGCTGCACAGAAATGACTCAACAGAATTTCATGCCATACTGGTTAAAAAAAAAGTCATGATGTTGCAAACTTAACGAGGTTGACCCAAAATTGGTTCAGAGGCTGTATCTCAGCCAAAGTTTAATCAATCGAAACGGAAATTGGTACGCTTCATCGAAACCATGATCTGAGTGTCCATGCCAAAGTTGGGAACAGCGCCACCTACAGGTCATGAGATCTGGTAAAAATGGCTATTTTGGCCAATAACTTTTGCACAGTTTGTCAGAAAATCATAAATGTGGTATCAATGCATTCCTTGTGTCATGTTGAATCCGCAGATACTGATTATTACAGATACCAAAATTTAGTATGGATCATCAACACCATGTCCTGAAGGTACATGAGAAGTTTGAACAGAGCGCCACCTAGTTTTCCAGAAATATACGTTTTTTTTGCCAAAACGCTTAAAACTTTTGAAATCATAGTTAAAAATTTGATTGCTTTATGTCATTATATTTGTTGGTTTATGCACTTGAACTATGGACCTTCTGCATCTTAGCAAAAACACAACTTCACCGTGGCGCAATGAGATGAGTGACAGGCTTCTGACACAGAGATAGTGGGTTTGAGCCCCATGTTATACAACTTTAGATTATTGTGTAATTTGGAGCCAATTGCTGCAGTTCTACCTTCAACAACTTAAGTCTCTGTAAAATTAAGCAAACCACAGTGTATGAGTATAAAGCAAATGCTGAGTAAAGCAAGAGGCTATAACTTTGAAGATTGTTTAATCAAATCCAATGTATAGCAATCGTTAAAACATGTGAATTGTGCAATGTTCAAAAGATTCCTAGTAAAATAATAGATTAAAAAGTTGGCCGAGATAACGTTTAAGCTGGCTTGTGAAAGTTTGGACCTGAAAGTTTGAAGAAGGTTGAAGTAGTTTGAAGTTTAAAGTAGTTTTCAGGATTGTAATTCCATTGAAATGGTGGTAGTGTTTTTTTTTTGTTTTTTTTTAATGAATGGCAAATATTTATTTAAGTCATGTTTTCTAAAGCTATTGAAATTAGGTTAATTTTGTCCATTATGTTCTGAAATGCTACTGATTTATTTATTTTTATGGCAAAGCTTTGTTAAATGTTGTTTCATGTCGTTTTTTTCTTCAATTTTATTAAAGCAAATGTGTCAATTCTTGGAATATGTGACCTTTATTGCATGGGCTTATCTTACATTTGGAAAGTTGCGTGCATTCTTCTAGCCATTCTTAACTAGGCACTAAGTTTAGTTTCACAAACCATACTGGGAAAAGCAAGTAGTGTAACCATAAGTGTCATTGTGAATAACTAAAGAAACGGTTAGTATTCTTTTCTATATAGATTTAAATATGCAACAATAGTGCTTTAAAATCACTTCTTAAAAGGCCCACTCTAATTTGCCTACTTTATCCAATGTGCTCAAAGGTATTTAAACTAAAAATAACTTATTTTTAATTCACATTTTTATCACCTCCCACAATATTGTTTCTAGGCAGCATTAAAAAAACATAATTGTACAAGACATTATCAAAGGTGACTGTCAAAGTAATGTACTTATAGCAAAAATATAGGTTAAAGTTGCATACGGCAGTTAACCCATGTAATTCCAATTTCTTTTCCCTGAGATAACATGTATGAATTTATAAGGATATTAAACAATCTTTATCAATTACGTCAAAAAAATATATCAAAGTCCATACAAAAAACTTGATTATTCGTCAGGTCACAATTGTGACCATTAGCAGAACAAAGAGAGGCTAGGTATATGGTGTTAATGGATTTATAAACTGACAAACTTCTACAGTTTAAAGACCAGGTTCAATAATTGTTTTAAGCTTTAGTTAATAGTGTTGTATTACATTAAAGGCACACTATGCAAAATTTCCATTTGTGAAACAGTGACCCCAGGAGTCGCTGTGGAGTACTTGTATTTTTTCTGAGCATTAACTTCCACAGATTAATTGTTCACCACAAGACAAGTTATATGTACTAACAAAGTTAATAGGGTCAATTTTGATTTCATGTCAACTTTAAAACAGAGTTGGCATCATCTCTTCACAGAAGTTAGCATCATCTGAAATCCTCATACAAGGCTGGATCCAAATTGGAGATGACATAATATCTAATATGCCCATGACAATTTAGAAACTGAAAATAGAACATAAAAATATGTATTAGATCTAATAGAACAAAATGACAAAATTATAAAATGCATTGCGTGAATTCTTGTTTAAAGAGATGTGTTTAATCTACAATTAAACTAGGACTGTTTGTCAGAATAGTGAACATTATCAGGAAACCTGTTCCAGACTTTAGGACAAAACATTCTCTCCTTTAGTGCAGTTCAATATCCTAAGTAGTACCAAAAGTCCAGAATTGTAAGATTCCTACAAGAACCTGTTAATCTTAACAAATAGAGATGAGGAACATCAGTACAAAATCAGTTAAATACACTAAATCTAAACCATTTAGAACCTTTAGATAATGACAAAACTTCGTAATCAATACAGAACTTAAGTAATAATTGTAAAAATGAAAATATGTTGTAATATAATATTTTATTAATCTATACACTGCATCTTGGACTAACTTTATTTATTAAAGGTGCAGGACAACCACCTAACAGTGAATCACAATAATATAAACTAAACTCATTAAACATAACATGCTGTCCATTTAAATACTAAATCTTCATTTTCAGTTGATTCTCATTTGAACTATGGAACTTCTACATCTATGGAAACACATGTCTTCCCAGGGGCTCAATGAGATGAGTGACAGGCATATGACCCAGAGAGTGTGGGTTCAAGTCCTTTGTCTTACAACTTTATAAAGTTGTGTCATTTCAATTCCTTTATCATACTGAAAAGCATTGTACTATTCTGTCTTCCTATTAAATATAACGTGGGTTTCATTTATATGCAAAGTCTTTATTTTGAGTTCATTCTCTTTTTAACTACTGAACCTTAGCAGCTGGATGAACTCATTTCTTCTGTGAGGTAAGAAGTTAATAAGTAAGAATACTTTGGTTATTAAAGTTTATTTTAAAGTTTTGAAAGCAAAGTATTTTTAAGTACTTTTTGAACCCATGGAACCATTGAAGGCTTGGCCCCGTAAGGCTGCTTGCAGCTTTAATTATTATTATTATTATTATTCCGCAAATGGGAGTCTATGGCAGCCCTATGAACCGTAAGTAGGAAAATGATGAAATTTGGCACACTTGTAGTGATGCTAATGAATAGTAATTGGACCAATTTTTGACCCTCTAGGACCAACTCTATAGCGCCACCACCAGTTCAAAAATTCAATATTGAAATGGTTATAACTTTTGAACCCTTTGATCTAGAGACATGCAACTTAGTCCACCTGATTCCACTCATCATGCTGATCACAACCAACCCCTTACATTAAGACCCCGCCCATTACAGTAGTGGCCATTTTGAAATGTACAGTATTCAGTTTTTTTGCTACTCCTCCTTCAAATTTTGTCCAATTTTGTCCAAACATATGCTCAAATGATCTTCGGACTGAGCCGCATAAAAGTACTGTTCTCGATTTTTTTTATTCATCTTTGTTCAAAAGTTATAGTGTTGCAAACTTAACAAGGTCCACCCTAAAATTGGCTAAGAGGCTGTATCTCGGCCAAAGTTTGATCAATCGAAACGAAAATTGGTACACTTTATCGGAAGCATGTGTTGAGGTTCCATGCCAAAGTTGGGAACAGCGCCACCTACGGGTGATGAGATATGCAAAATTGCTATTTTGGCCAATAACTTTTGAACACTTTGTCAGAAAATCATAATTGTGGTATCTATGGATTCCTTGCGTCATGACGAATCCGTGGATATCAATTTTGCCATGGTGGGATGTACCCCGTGTCCGCCATTTTGAATTTTGTCATAATTTGCAATATCTTTTAAACTATTTGAAATTTCTTCACCAAATTTGGTATGGATCACCATTAGCATGGCCCGGAGGTACCTGAGAAGTTTGATCACAGCGCCACCTAGTGTTCCAGAGATATCATTGTTTTTTGAAAAAACGCTTATAACTTTTGCTAACATTGCTTGAAATTTGATTTCTTTATGTCAATATATTCCTTGGGTTATGTCAATTTCAACGATATCTCATATGTTATTTTTCAACAATGTGACTGGTCGCCATATTGGAGCGAATGTAAAACAGTTTTTTCGCTACTCCTCCTTCAGAATTTGTCCAAAATTGTCCAAAATTTGCTCAAATTATCTTTAGACCAAGCCGCATAGAAGTACTGTTCCCGATTTTTTTGCTATACTTGAAAAAAAAAGTTATGATGTCGCAAATTTAACAAGGTCGACCCAACATTGGTTCACAGGCTGTAACTTGTGAACAGTTTGTCACAAAATCATAAAATTGGTGTCTATCGATTCCTTGTGTCATGTCGAATCCGAGGATATCTATTTTGCCAGGATTGGATGTACCACGTCATAAGCTAAATTAGCATTAAGCTAGCTTAGCATGCTAATCTGGTTAACGAGTCATGAAACTTTTTTGTGAACTCATTCTCACACTGAAACCTCTAATCAGCAGGATGGTGAACATGCTTGAGTGATTAGCTCAGCGTGTTACACCACGTATCCCGATGCTCAGCGTCGTGGGTTCGCAACTCAGTGTGACACGTGCCCAGACTGCATGAGGTACTGTGGCAGGAAAAGATGCAGAAGTTGCATCTTTTCCAGGCATTGTGCCTAAGAATGGTCTCATCTGAAGCTATCACATACAACATGCAGTGGTTTTATGTAAAATTAATTGTTCTTCTTCACCCAGAATGGTTGTCAGTGGCAGCCCTATGAACCACAAGTAGGAAAATTATGAAATTTGACAAACTTTTAGTGATGGTCATGAATACCAATTTGACCAAATTTTGAGTCTCTAGAACCAACTCTATAGCGCCACCACCAGTTCAAAAATTCAACATTAAAATGGTTATAACTTTTGAACCCTTAGATCTTGAAAAATTAAACTTAATACACCTGAATCCACTCATTATGATGATTGCAATCAATATTGTACATCAAGACTCCGCCCATTACAGTAGTGGCCATTTTGAAAAGTACAGTAATCAGTTTTTTTGCTACTCCTCCTTCAAATTTTGTCCAATTTTGTCCAAACACTTGCTCAAATGTTCTTTGGACTGAGCTGCACAGAAATGACTCAACAGAATTTCATGCCATACTGGTTAAAAAAAAAGTCATGATGTTGCAAACTTAACGAGGTTGACCCAAAATTGGTTCAGAGGCTGTATCTCAGCCAAAGTTTAATCAATCGAAACGGAAATTGGTACGCTTCATCGAAACCATGATCTGAGTGTCCATGCCAAAGTTGGGAACAGCGCCACCTACAGGTCATGAGATCTGGTAAAAATGGCTATTTTGGCCAATAACTTTTGAACAGTTTGTCAGAAAAGCATAAATGTGGTATCAATGCATTCCTTGTGTCATGTTGAATCCGCAGATACCGATTTTTACAGATACCAAAATTTAGAATGGATCATCAACACCATGTCCTGAAGGTACATGAGAAGTTTGAACAGAGCTAGTTTTCCAGAAATATACGTTTTTTTTTTTTTTGCCAAAACGCTTAAATCTTTTGAAATCATAGTTAAAAATTTGATTGCTTTATGTCATTATATTTGTTGGTTTATGCACTTGAACTATGGGCCTTCTGCATCTTAGCAAAAACACAACTTCACAGTGGCGCAATGAGATGAGTGACAGGCTTCTGATACAGAGATAATGGGTTTGAGCCACATTTAATATACAACTTTAGATGATTGTGTAATTTGGAGCCAATTGCTGCAGTTCTACCTTCAACAACTTAAGTCTCTGTAAAATTAAGCAAACCACAGTGTATGAGTATAAAGCAAATGCTCAGTAAAGCAAGAGCCTATAACTTTGAAGATTGTTTAATCAAATCCAATGTGTAGCAATCGTTAAAACATGTGAATTGTGCAATGTTCAAAAGATTCCTAGTAAAATAATGGATTAAAAAGTTGGCCGAGATCAGAATGGAATCAGAATGAATGAATCAGAATGAATCAGAATGGGGGGTTTTAATCGCCTTGAATATTTACAGACAAGGAATTTACTTTGGCAGGAGGTGCATACATATAACATACAACATATAAGGTACATGCTATAATAACACCACAAATGTGCCCACATGGGGTATCCAATAAAGCAATGGTGCAAATATGCCAAAGTGCAACAATAGCAATAAGTTCAAGTTTAAAGCCAGTGTCACTGAGAGCTCAAGGCCTTGTTAAGGAGACCAGTAGCAGAAGGGAAAAAACTGTTCTTATGACGTGAGTGTCATGTATTTGTCTCTTGTTTTGTGTGCAAACACATGGCCGGTTGTTTTGGGCTATGTGTTGGCATTGTCTTGTGTTTTACCTCGTTTCCTTGTTAATGTTGTATCAGTGTCACCTGTGATTGTGATCATGTGTCCTTACCACGCCCCTTGTTCCCTCGTTAGTATTGATGTTCATCAGTGTCACCTGTACCTTTTGTGATGTGTTCTATGTAAGCTCCCGGTGTTTGTTCCTCAGTGCTGGTTCGTCTTGTTAACATTCGGTTCTGTGAGTATTGTGATCTGTCTGTGAAAGTTCCAGTTTCTATTTATGGTCAAGTCTAGTTATTGTCTGAGTTACTGTTTGTTTGCCCCATCGTGGGTCTTTGTTTTCCGTTTATAAATAAACCGTGTTTTGTGAAAGTACTGTCTGCGCTTGGGTTCTATTTAGCGTAACGTGACAGTGAGGTGCTGGTCTTGACGGACCGCAGCCTTCTGCCAGAGGGGAGTAGCTGAAACAGGGAATTACCAGGATGGGAGGGATCTGCCACAATCTTCTTCGCCCGTTTCAGCGCCCTTGAGGAGTACAAGTCCTCGAGGGAAGGCAGATTTCAACCAATCACCTTCTCCGCAGTGCGGATGATACGCTGCAGTCTGCTCTTATCCTTGGCCGTGGCAGCAGCATGCCATGTGGTGATGGAGGAGGTAAGAATGGACTCTATGATGGCTGTATAAAAGTGAACCATCATTGTCTTCGGGAGCTTGAATTTCTTCAGTTGCCGTAGGAAATACATCCGCTGAAGTGCTTTCTTGGCGAGGGAGCTGATGTTCAGTTCCCACTTTAGGTTCTGGGAGAGGATAGTGCCCAGGAAACAGAAGGACTCCACAATGTTTACTGGGGAGTCACACAGGTTGATGGGAGTAGGTGGGGCTGTACTCCTTCTAAAGTCCACTACCATCTCCACTGTCTTTAGAGCATTGAGCTCTAAATTGTTCTGACTACACCAGGACACCAGGTTGTCAACTTCCCACCTGTAGTCAGACTCATCCCCATCAGAGATGAGCCCAATGAGGGTGGTGTCATCCGCAAACTTCAAGAGTTTGACGGATGGGTGACTGGAGGTGCAGCTGTTGGTGTATAGGGAGAAAAGCTGAGGAGAAAGGACGCAGCCCTGAGGGGAGCCGGTGCTGATAAACTGGGGGTCAGAGACTTGTGACCCCAGCTTAACGCACTGCTTCCTGTCAGACAGAAAGTCCGTAATCCACCTACAGGTAGAATCCGGTATATTGAGCTTGGTGAGCTTGTCCTGTAACAGGGCAGGGATGATGTTATTAAAGGCGGAACTGAAGTCCACAAACAAGATCCTGGCATAGGTTGCCGGAAAGTCCAGGTGCTGGAGGGTGAAGTGCAGAGCCATGTTGATTGCGTCATCCACAGACCTATTGGCTCTGTAGGCAAACTGCAGGGGATCCAGGAGAGAGTCTGTGATAGATTTGAGGTGGGCCAGCACCAACCGCTCAAAGGACTTCATTACCACCGAGGTCAAGGCGACGGGTCTGTAGTCATTATGTCCTATAGGCCTTGGCTTTTTGGGCACAGGGATAATGGTGGAGGACTTAAGACAAGCTGGTACATGGCATGTCTCCAGAGAGGTGTTGAAGATGGTGGTAAACACAGGAGACAGCTGGTCCGCACAGTGCTTAAGGGTGGCTGGAGAGATGGAGTCTGGCCCGGCTGATTTTCGTGGGTTCTGCTTCTTGAAGAGTCTGTTTACTTCACCCTCTTGAATGAAGAGAGCCAACGCTGTGGTATGGGGAGGGAGCTCTGGTGAAGAGGGGTGTAGAACAGGACTGCCCAATTGCCTGTCGAATCTACAGTAAAATACATTCAGGTCGTTAGCCAAGCGAGAGTCATTAGTGGTGTGGGGGGCTCTGGGCTTATAGTTTGTAATCTGCCTAAGCCCTCTCCAGACAGAAGCGGAGTCGTCAACAGAGAACTGGTGCTGCAGCCTCTCTGAGTACAGTCGTTTAGCCTACTTCACGGCTTTTTCAAACCTGTTTTTCGACTCCTTGAATCTATCTCTATCCCCACTCCTAAATGCTTCCTCTTTCTCCACCCTCAACCTTCTGAGTTTGCCTGAAAACCAGGGCTTATCGTTGTTAAAATGCACCCTGGTGCGTGTTGGAATACAGCAGTCTTCACATAAACTGATATATGCTTTTACAGCATCTGTGTGCTCATCCAGGCTATTGGAAGTGTACCTGAACATATCCCAGTCAGTAAAGTCCAAACACGCCCGCAGGTCCTCTAAGGCCTCGCCAGTCCACTGTTTTGATATCCTCACAGCGGGTTTACAGAGTTTTAGTTTCTGCCTGTACGCAGGAATCAGGTGGACCATGGCATGGTCAGAGTGACCCAGTGCTGCACGAGGAACTGCGTGGTAGGCTTTACTGACCGTAGTGTAGCAGTGATCCAGAGTGTTATCTTTTCTGGTAGGACATTTGATGAGTTGTCTATATTTGGGGAGATCATGGTTGAAATTACCTTTGTTAAAGTCGCCAAGAATGATAACTAAGGAATCCGGATTTTTCCGCTCCACACTTAGTATCTGATCGACGAGTAAGCGATGGGCTTCTTTAACATTAGCTCCCGGCGCTATGTAAACACCGACCAAAATAAACGACGCAAACTCGCGAGGCGAGTAGAAAGGTTTACAATTTATAAAAAATGATTCCAAGTCCGGTGAACAGTGTTGCAGAATCACTGTGACATCTACACACCAGCTACTGTTAATATAAAAACAAATACCTTCACCTTTCGTTTTACCGGAAAGAGCCGCGTCTTGGTCCGCTCTCAGCAACCTAAAGCCGGTCAGTTGTAACGAAGAATCCGGGATCAGATCGCCCAGCCAAGTTTCCGAGAAACATAGGACAGATGCTGCAAGAAAGTCTCTGCTTCTCACCATCAGTAGCTGGAGTTCATCCATTTTGTTGCATAGTGAACGAACATTCGATAGAAAAATGCTTGGTAGTACTGTACGGATACCGCGTCTGCGAAGTCGCACAAGAGCACCCGCTCGCTTTCCCCTTCTCCTTCTCCGCCAACGTTCCTTTGTTCGCTCAAAGCCGAGCCCGGCTTTCACTAGAATGTCCACTAATTCTGCCGCTGGGAGCATAAAAGTGGGAAATAAATCCGCTGGAATTGTTTTCCTGATGTTTAGAAGCGCTTCTCTTGTTAGAGAACGCCGAAAATCATGACAAGACACTGAGTTAACAAACAAAACAAAACAAAACACGACGCACCACCCGACCGTGGCTGCCATGTGCGCCGCCATTTCTGATTTTACACAAATGATATAACGATATAAAAATGAGATAACGTTTAAGTTGGCTTCTGAAAGTTTGGACCTGAAAGTTTGAAGAAGGTTGAAGTAGTTTGAAGTTTAAAGTAGTTTTCAGGATTGTAATTCCATTGAAATGGTGGTAGTGTTTTTTTTTTTTTTTTTTTTTTTAATGAATGGCAAATATTGATTTAAGTCTTGTTTTCTAAAGCTATTGAAATTAGGTTAATTTTGTCCATTATGTTCTGAAATGCTACTGATTTATTTATTTTTATGGCAAAGCTTTGTTAAATGTTGTTTCATGTCGTTTTTTTCTTAAATTTTATTAAAGCAAATGTGTCAATTCTTGGAATATGTGACCTTTATTGCATGGGCTTATCTTACATTTGGAAAGTTGCGTGCATTCTCGTAGCCATTCTTAACTAGGCACTAAGTTTAGTTTCACAAACCATACTGGGAAAAGCAAGTAGTGTAACCATAAGTGTCATTGTAAATAACTAAAGAAACGGTTAGTATTCTTTTCTATATAGATTTAAATATGCAACAATAGTGCTTTAAAATCACTTCTTAAAAGGCCCACTCTAATTTGCTTACTTTATCCAATGTGCTCAAAGGTATTTAAACTAAAAATAACTTATTTTTAATTCAAATTTTTATCACCTCTCACAATATTGTTTCTAGGCAGCATTAAAAAAACATAATTGTACAAGACATTATCAAAGGTGACTGTCAAAGTAATGTACTTATAGTAAAAATATAGGTTACAGTTGCATATGGCAGTTAACCCATGTAATTACAATTTCTTTTCCCTGAGATAACATGTATGAATTTATAAGGATATTAAACAATCTTTATCAATTACGTCAAAAAAATATATCAAAGTCCATACAAAAAACTTGATTATTCGTCAGGTCACAATTGTGACCATTAGCAGAACAAAGAGAGGCTAGGTATATGGTGTTAATGGATTTATAAACTGACAAACTTCTACAGTTTAAAGACCAGGTTCAATAATTGTTTTAAGCTTTAGTTAATAGTGTTGTATTACATTAAAGGCACACTATGCAAAATTTCCATTTGTGAAACAGTGACCCAAGGAGTCGCTGTGGAGTACTTGTATTTTTTCTGAGCATTAACTTCCACAGATTAATTGTTCACCACGAGACAAGTTATATGTGCTAACAAAGTTAATAGGGTCAATTTGGATTTCATGTCAACTTTAAAACAGAGTTGGCATCATCTCTTCACAGAAGTTAGCATCATCTGAAATCCTCATACAAGGCTGGATCCAAATTGGAGATGACATAATATCTAATATGCCCATGACAATTTAGAAACTGAAAATAGAACATAAAAATATGTATTAGATCTAATAGAACAAAATGACAAAATTATAAAATGCATTGCGTGAATTCTTGTTTAAAGAGATGTGTTTAATCTACAATTAAACTAGGAATGTTTGTCAGAATAGTGAACATTATCAGGAAACCTGTTCCAGACTTTAGGACCCACATGCAAAAACAAAACATTCTCTCCTTTAGTGCAGTTCAATATCCTAAGTAGTACCAAAAGTCCAGAATTGTAAGATTCCTACAAGAATCTGTTAATATTAATAAATAGAGATGAGGAACATCAGTACAAAATCAGTTAAATACACTAAATCTAAACCATTTAGAACCTTTAGATGATGAGAAAACTTCGTAATCAATACAGAACTTAAGTAATAATTGTAAAAATGGAAATATGTTGTAATATAATATTTTATTAATCTATACACTGCATCTTGGACTAACTTTATTTATTAAAGGTGCAGGACAACCACCTAACAGTGAATCACAGTAATATAAACTAAACTCATTAAACATAACATGCTGTCCATTTAAATACTAAATCTTCATTTTGAGTTGATTCTCATTTGAACTATGGAACTTCTACATCTATGAAAACACATGTCTTCCCAGGGGCTCAATGAGATGAGTGACAGGCTTATGACCCAGAGAGTGTGGGTTCAAGTCCTTTGTCTTACAACTTTATAAAGTTGTGTCATTTCAATTCCTTTATCATACTGAAAAGCATTGTACTATTCTTTCTTCCTATTAAATATAATGTGGGTTTCATTTATATGCAAAGTCTTTATTTTGAGTTCATTCTCTTTTTAACTACTGAACCTTAGCAGCTGGATGAACTCATTTCTTCTGTGAGGTAAGAAGTTAATAAGTAAGAATACTTTGGTTATTAAAGTTTCTTTTAAAGTTTTGAAAGCAAAGTATTTTTAAGTACTTTTTGAACCCATGGAACCATTGAAGGCTTGGCCCCGTAAGGCTGCTTGCAGCTTTAATTTTTCTTATTATTATTATTCCGCAAATGGGAGTCTATGGCAGCCCTATGAACCGTAAGTAGGAAAATGATGAAATTTGGCACACTTGTAGTGATGCTAATGAATAGTAATTGGACCAATTTTTGACCCTCTAGAACCAACTCTATAGCGCCACCACCAGTTCTAAAATTCAACATTGAAATGGTTATAACTTTTGAACCCTTTGATCTAGAGACATGAAACTTAGTCTACCTGATTCCACTCATCATGCTGATCACAACTAATCCCTTATATTAAGACCCCGCCCATTACAGTAGTGGCCATTTTGAAATATACAGTATTCAGTTTTTTCGCTACTCTTCCTTCAAATTTTGTCCAATTTTCTCCAAACATGTGCTCAAATGATCTTCGGACTGAGCCGCATAAAAGTACTGTTCCCGATTTTTTTGTTTCACTGGGAAAAAAAAGTTTTGATGTCGCAAACTTAACGAGGTCCATCTAAAATTGGCTAAGAGGCTGTATCTCGGCCAAAGATTGATCAATTGAAACGAAAATTGGTACACTTCATCTGAAGCATGTTCTGAGGTTCCATGCCAAAGTTGGGAATAGTGCCACCTATGGGTCATGAGATATGAAAAATTGCTATTTTGGCCAATAACTTTTGAACAGTTTGTCAGAAAATCATAATTGTAGTATCTATGGATTCCTTGCATCCTGCCGAATCCGTGGATATTTTGCCATGATGGGATGTACCATGTGTCCGCCATTTTGAATTTTGTAATAATTTGCTATAACTTTTTAACTGTTTGATATATCTTCACAAAATTTAATGCGGATCATCAACACCATGTCCTGAAGGTACATGAGAAGTTTAAACACAGCGCCACCTAGTGTTCCAGAGATATAATTTTTTTTAGAAAAAATCCTATAACTTTTGAAAATATTGTTCAGATTTTGATTTCTTTATGTCATTATGTTCCTTGGGTTAAGCCGATTCAGGCGATATCTCATTTGTCATTTTCCAACAATGTGACTGTCCGCCATATTGAAGCAAACAGTAAACAGTTTTTTCGCTACTCCTCCTCAAATCTTGCTCAATTTTGCCCAAAGTTTGCTCAGATGATCTTTGGACGAAGCCGCATAGAAATGACTGAACAGATTTTTGATATTCGCTACCGTTCCCGAGTTATTTGTCTGCAAAGTTGACCTAGCCTGTGTTTGTTGCCTTATGCTAGTTAGCTTAGCATAATAATGGGTTAGCATGCTAACCAGAAGCCATTCTTTCTAATGCGTCTCTTCAGCTATCAGGATAAACATAAGCTACATTAGCATTGAGCTATCTTAGCATGCTAATCTCGTTAACATGATTTTGTGTGCTTATTCTTACACTGAAGGCTCTCCTCTCCAGCTGTGTAATTTGCGTCCTCTGAGTGGCGCAAGTTGCTAAACCACGTGTCACGAATCCCGAACCATTGCGGTCGTGGGTTCGAATCCTGTGTGACACGTGCCCAGACTGCATGAGGTACTGTGGTAGGAAAAGATGCAAAAATTGCATCTGTTCCAGGCATTGTGCCTAAGAATGGTCTCATCTGAAGCTGTCACATACAACATGCAGTGCTTTTATGTACAATTCAGAGTTCTATGCTCTTCATTTTCTTCAAAATTCTTAATTTTGACTTGATTCTCTCTTGAAACTATTGAATTTTGTAGATGCGTGTCTGCCAAGTGGCACAACAAGATGAGTGACAGACACCTGACCCATATATAGTGGGTTCGAGTCCTATGAGGGACAACTTTAAAATTGTGTATAAACTTGTCATTTGTATTCCTTTATTATCGGGTAAGAGCTGTACTAAACTTTCTTACTCTTGTATTAGAAATAATCTTGTTTTTTTACTTCATTCTGTGTTCATTCTCATCAGACCTTCTGTTCATTTTGATTTCATCCTATCTGTACTTCTGAACCTATCTGTTCTTCATGTACATTCTATTTCTGCTGTATTTGCTCTTCTGGCTCCGTATTGCGCTACAGCCCCTTCAGCGGCTTGGCCCCGTATTGCTGCTTGCAGCTATATTTATATTTAAATTCATTTTGGAAGTGTCATTATAATAATTGCAAGTTATTGTTGTCTCTGATTCAAGAGGGTGCATATTTTCAGCTGCTTTTGCACCTTTTCAGAGCACACTTTAAGTGTCTGGCCCTCATTAAAACCTCTGCTGGCAGCGGTGGGATTCGAACCCACGCCCCCGAAAAGACTGGAGCCTAAATCCCACGCCTTAGACCCCTCGGCCACGCTACCCCGGCTTGGTTACTCTAGTGGGCCATTTTCTGTCCATTAAATTTCAGAAATAGAGAAATTGTTGGGTGTGGACCTTCATCGTCAGGCTCTGAAGCCCGACGAGTTCGGCCAAGGAAAGCAAAAACGGCTGAGTTTTGAAGAGACTGGGAGCAAGCAGTGTCACTTCTCCAGTCTTTTCACAGGTTCTTTCTAAAATGCAGACTTGGCAGCGGTGGGATTTGAACCCACGCCCCCGAAGAGACTGGAACCTTAGTCCAGCGCCTTAGACCACTCTGCCACACTACCTTGTAAGAATTCCTTCCGTGGGCCATTTTCGCCATTTTTTTCTTTTAGTGTCTCACTTCTCCATAGTTAAATCAGTTGAAATTCTTCATGCCTTGAAGGAGCTCCTCGACAAGTGGAAAGGCCTACTAAGTAGAGGGGGGATGCAGTTACACTCTTGGAGGCCCCCCTCCCTGCAGATTGCAATTCCATCTCTAATCAAACACAACTGAATTACCTAATCAAAGCCTTTGGGCCATACTCCAAAATGGCAGCCAGATGTGTCGCAGTTAAACTCAAAATCAAGAGGTAGCTGTCAGTTCACCAAAAACTCTCAGTCCTGCCGATCGACTGTCCTGCTATACATTATTATTATATTTAAATTCATTTTGGAAGTGTCATTATAATAATTGCAAGTTATTGTTGTCTCTGATTCAAGAGGGTGCATATTTTCAGCTGCTTTTGCACCTTTTCAGAGCACACTTTAGGTGTCGGGCCCTCATTAAAACCTCTGCTGGCAGCAGTGGGATTCGGACCCACGCCCCCAAAGAGACTGGAGCCTGGGGCCTAAATCCAGCGCCTTAGACCCGTCGGCAACGCTACCCTGGCTTGGCTACTCCAAAATGGCAGCCAGATGTGTCGCAGATAAACTCAAAATCAAGAGGTAGCTGTCAGTTCACCAACAAGTCTCAGTCCTGCCGATCGACTGTCCTGCACAGAGCAGGATTGGGGACCCCTGTGTGCTATACATTATTATTATATTTAAAATCATTTTGGAAGTGTCATTATAATAATTGCAAGTGATTGTTGTCTCTGATTTTAGAGGGTGCATATTTTCAGCTGCTTTTGCACCTTTTCTGAGGACACTTTAGGTGTCTGGCCCTCATTAAAACCTCTGCTGGCAGCGGTGGGATTCGAACCCACGCCCCCGAAGAGACTGGAGCTTAAATCCAGCGCCTTAGACCCCTCGGCCACGCTACCCCGGCTTGGCTGCTCTAGTAGGGTGTGGACCTTCATCGTCATGCTCTGAAGCCCGCCGAGTTCGGCCAAGGAAAGCAAAAACGGCTGAGTTTTGAAGAGACTAGGAGCAAGCAGTGTCACTTCTCCAGTCTTTTCACAATTGCCTTCTAAAATGTAGACTTGGCAGTGGTGTGATTTGAACACACGTCCCCGAAGAGACTGGAGCCTTAATCCAGCGCCTTAGGCCGCTCGGCCACGCTACCTTGTCAGAATGCCTTCCGTGGGCCATTTTCCCCAATTTTTTCTTTTAGTGCCTAACTTCTCCATAGTTAAATCAGTTGAAATTCTTCATACCTTGAAGGAGCTCCTCGACAGGTGGAAAGGCCTACTAAGTAGAGAGGGGACGCAGTTACACTCTTGGAGGCCCCCCTCCCTGAAGATTGCAATACCATCTTTAATCAAACACAACTGAATTACCTAATCAAAGCCTTTGGGTCATACTCCAAAATGGCAGCCAGATGTGTCGCAGTTCAACTCAAAATCAAGAGGTAGCTGTCAGTTCACCAAAAACTCTCAATGAGTCAAATTTGCAAACTCCATTATTAAAGACCAGGGGTGCCCAGTCCTGACTGTACTGCACAGAGCAGGATTGGGCACCCCTGTGTGCTATACATTATTATTATATTTAAATTCATTTTGGAAGTGTCATTATAATAATTGCAAGTTATTGTTGTCTTCGATTCAAGATGGTGCAAATTTTCAGCTGATTACAACCTCTGCTGGCAGCGGTGGGATTCGAACCCACGCCCCAAGTAGACTGGAGCCTGGAGCCTAAATCCAGCGCCTTTCACCCCTCTGCCACGCTACCCCGGCTTGGCTACTCTAGTGGGCCATTTTCTGGCCATTAAATTTCAGAAATAGAGAAATTGTTGGGTGTGGACCTTCATCGTCAGGCTCTGAAGCCCGCCGAGTTCGGCCAAGGAAAGCAAAAACGGCTGAGTTTTGAAGAGACTGGGAGCAAGCAGTGTCACTTCTCCAGTCTTTTCACAAGTGCCTTCTAAAATGCAGACTTGGCAGCGGTGGGATTTGAACCCACGCCCCCGAAGAGACTGGAGCCTGAACGCCAGCTGCCGAAGGATAGTCCGTCAAAATGGGGATAATGTTGAACAATGTTGAACGCCACAGCCAATCACGTCGACGCGCTATAACATTTGCAGCCAATTAGAGAGCGCCATTCTCGACATTAGAACATTTGCAGCCAATCAGAGAGCGCCATTCTTGACTTTTTCCTTATCATTTTCGACATTTGACCAATCAGAGTACAAGGAAATGTCGATGGCACGTTAACGCTTAGCACCGCTAGGAGGAGGAGTCAGGAAGCTAGCCGAGTGTCAATCAAGTTGCCGAACTGAGCCGAAGGTGTACGAAGTAATGACATATCCTGAGGGGCGTGTCAGAGGTCAAAAAGTTCAGACGTCGAGCATCACTGTCACGGAGGTCAGGCATCATCATTTTAACGGAGGACTGCGAAACTTCTTTTTCGGTAACTTTAACTGTATTTTCGGACAATGTAATTTTATATTTGTATATAATTGTATATATTATAATTGTAAATATCGTGTGTGCTTTTTTTAAAGAAATAATTTGTATTATAGTAGTTTTGTTCAAAACGATATAACCTAAACGTTAGCCCCCCAACAAAAAAATGTCTGGCAAAAAATCCCATAAAGCCATGTCAGATACTGACTGGATTGCAAGGCTAAAAAAGTTTGCCAGCACAGGAGTTTGGCCATCAAATGAGGGTAACAGGCCAGCTCCTCGACAGAAAAAGTGGCATGACGTGTACCAAAGGGTGAGTGTGCTTTTGTCACCTTTGCATGATGTAATAATTGTAATCCTAATCATTTAATTCAATGTCATTATTATTTATAGATATGTATGTAGATAATGTTGCAGGTATTTGAGATTTATGTTTATTTATGTAAAAAAAAAAACCTTTTTTTTTGCACTGGGAGATTCAGAGATTTGAGGCAGTGGGGGTGGGGATGTTGAGTGAATGGATGTTTTTTTGAAGGTGTGAAATGTTCCTCTCTTGTTCTTTTAAAGGAGGATACAAACTTTACTCACTCTTTATCTCTAATTTTACAGTTTGTATCTCCCCTTCAAAGAACATGAATAAAAGTAACGACAGACTACAATAAATTAATGTGGCATTCATACTGATAAGTTAGAAATGCATGTATTCTATGTTATATGTGTGATAATGTTTACAGATTGAAAGATGTCCGATGCAGTCTCGCGGCCAGACAACCTTGCTCGGAGCGGTCCCAAAGTGCATATGTGGTTTTCACACTCAAAAGGTAACAATGTAAAGATGTAACTTGTATTTTTTTTATATATGTATAATTTACTGAACAAATTCTTCTCGTTCAACAATTATTGTAGCCTATGTATTTTTGTGGTTGTCTTAAGCAGGCCACAGCCTCTATTGGACAAGCACCAAGGGTTGTTGAACAACAGTCTGCCGCTACTGGACCAGCACAGGAGGTCATGGCGCAGAGTCAGCGTCAGCTCCCACCCCAGCCTACTTCTAAAATTATACCAAGTTTGTCAAAGGTAATAACATTTTTTATATATATATATAATTGCAGTTTTAATATACGTTTAGTATAAAGGTTTAAGTTCAGTGGAAATGGCTGGTATGTTTTTACACCTACCTGCCAGCTGTGACACCTTGTACAGGGGCGGCTGTAGTCTGCTTATTGGTCAGTTTCACTGTCTCAGGTTGGTTTAGATCAAGTAAAATGGTGAAAGAACAATGTAACCTATGTGATCTCTCTTTCTTCTCTGGGCTCTGCTCTTGCATTCTCCTCTTCCTCTCTAATTGGGCTTTGCCATTATGGGTTAAAGGACACTCGCGTCCTTCATGGCATCTCTCTTGATTTTTCCAACTGGCTACTGAAGCTACGTCTTTCATTCTGTATTTCTCAGGTAACATTCCACTTATGCACAATTAATTATACACGTATTATTAATTAAGTCATCATGAATCTGCTTTGTTGCCATTTCAAGGGTAACCTTCATTACTGTTAATAAACGCTTTCTCTTACAAACTATGTGCAAACTATTTTTGATTTTAAGTCATTTTTAAAAGGTACTTGTTAAATTACTATATACTCACATTCTAGCAATACCTTCCCACACATTTTTCTATTCTAACTGTGCTTATTTCAATCTGTATTAGTAGTAGAGTGTGGTAATACACAGACAAAAAAATAAGTTAAAGAAAGAAAGCAGGTCCTTTAGTTATATAATGAATGATAGGATCAATAGATATTTTCTCATTTTACATTTTATTATATTTTTGGCCAATGTGCTGTTACAATTCAATTTGTCTTTTCATTGAAATTGTTTTGCCCTTTTTTAGTTTACCAAACCAAGATTTGGTGGGTCCCACATTGCTGCTGCAAAGCCAAATCTGAGTGTGGCTAGGAGACCATCTCAGGCTGTTGACCAACCCAGCGCAGCAGTGTCCAGTGCCCCTACACCAAGCACCACTGTCTCTGTAAGTACTGGCATAATCCACATTGCATTCTAAGACAAATTCCACATCTGTGCACTTTTTAGAAACTTGCATTCTAAGATACATTCCACATCTGTGCACTTTTTAGAAACATATTTTGTATTCCAGGAAACATCTCAGGCTGTTGACCAACCCAGCGCAGCAGTGTCCAGTGCCCCTACACCAAGCACCACTGTCTCTGTAAGTACTGGCATAATCCACATTGCATTCTAAGACACATTCCACATCTGTGCACTTTTTAGAAATATATTTTGTATGCAGGAAATCTTATCATAATGAATTAAGAGCAATAATATACAGTTTTCACACAATATGCAGTCAGTGAACACATTTCCACAATGCTTACATTTTCTTAACAGACAAGCTATACCTCCCAACAAAATTATGGATTGTTTTTGTAGTATTTACAAATGTTAACACACACCACCCCACAATAGCAAAAACAATATTCCAAACCTTAGATACAGTATAAAAACCTCGGCTTCTTCAATGATATCAGTTCAAAAACAATATATCTCAGCTGATAATAAACAAACAATTGAATAATTGACACACACCTGATTTATGTTGGGTAAATTGGGCCAACCATAGCTGATTCCAGTCTGGCTTAGGCTCAGTGGCAGGGGTTATTTTTTTCTGTTACATTGACACTTATACATTAAAAGGAGGACTTTGAGGAGTGATGTTTTTGGAAACAGAAAAAGACAAACACTGTAATGTCTGGACGAGGAAGAGTAAGAGCAAGGGGCCCAGGGAGAAGAGCAGGCCCAGTGAGAGGTGCAGTGAGAGATGCAGTGAGATGTGCAGTGAGATGTGCAGTGGCAGATGCAGTGAGATATGCAGTGAGATGTGCAGTGAGATGTGCAGTGAGAGATGCAGTGAGATGTGCAGTGAGAGATGCAGTGAGATGTGCAGTGAGAGGTGCAGTGAGAGGTGCAGTGAGAGGTGCAGTGAGAGGTGCAGTGAGATGTGCAGTGAGAGGTGCAGTGAGATGTGCAGTGAGATGTGCAGTGAGATGTGCAGTGAGATGTGCAGTGAGAGGTGCAGTGAGAGGTGCAGTGAGATGTCCAGTGAGAGGTGCAGTGAGATGTGCAGATAGAGGTGCAGTGAGATGTGCAGTGAGATGTGCAGTGAGAGATGCAGTGAGATGTGCGAGAGGTGCAGTGAGATGTGCAGTGAGATGTGCAGTGAGAGGTGCAGTGAGATGTGCAGTGAGAGGTGCAGTGAGAGATGAGAGGTGCAGTGAGAGGAGCAGGGCCAGGGAGAAGAGCAGGCCTAAGGACTTCCAAAGGCTGCAAGAACAGTAGTCAGTGATGAAATTCGTGCCACTCTCATTGACCATGTAATCAACCACGGTCTTTCGCTAAGAGAGGCTGGTAAACAGTAAAGGGAAAAAAAACTGATTTGCTTTTTACTGGAATACTGTACATGTGGACATACAGTTCCCAACCAATAAATTTAGTGTAAAAATGGTGGATTGCATGTTTTGTATGCAAATACCTGTAAAACTGAAACACAAAAGTCTATGAAGTTTTTGTAATACAATAGCCAGTATTTTGAAACCCTAGTACTTTGATTGACTGCATGTACCTTGTGAAGTGAAAACAAGTGTTATTCTTTGACAGAATAATTTCATTCTGAGTCAGATTTCCAGTGTTTTGGTAAAGTTAGTGTGTGCAGAGAAAGATGTGTTCTATTTTGAAATGAAGAGTTAGTATATATTTACAGTTTTTTTCAATTGTTTACACGCAATTTTGAAAACCTCTACCTCCTTCTCCTCTTCATCTACCTCCTTCACCTCTTCCTCTACCTTCTTCTCCTCTTCCTCTACCTCCTTCTCCTCTTCCTCTACCTCCTTCTCCTCTTCATCTACCTCCTTCACCTCTTCCTCTACCTCCTTCTCCTCTTCCTCTACCTCCTTCTCCTCTTCCTCTACCTCCTTCTCCTCTTCATCTACCTCCTTCATCTCTTCCTCTACCTCCTTCTCCTCTTCCTCTACCTCCTTCTCCTCTTCATCTACCTCCTTCTCCTCTTCCTCTACCTCCTTCTCCTCTTCCTCTACCTCCTTCTCCTCTTCCTCTACCTCCTTCTCCTCTTCATCTACCTCCTTCTCTTCCTCTACCTCCTTCTCCTCTTCATCTACCTCCTTCTCCTCTTCATCTACCTCCTCTTCCTCTACCTCCTTCTCCTCTTCCTCTACCTCCTTCTCCTCTTCATCTACCTCCTTCTCCTCTTCATCTACCTCCTCTTCCTCTACCTCCTTCTCCTCTTCCTCTACCTCCTTCTCCTCTTCCTCTACCTCCTTCTCCTCTTCATCTACCTCCTTCTCCTCTTCCTCTACCTCCTTCTCCTCTTCCTCTACCTCCTTCTCCTCTTCATCTACCTCCTTCTCCTCTTCCTCTACCTCCTTCTCCTCTTCATCTACCTCCTTCTCCTCTTCCTCTACCTCCTTCTCCTCTTCCTCTACCTCCTTCTCCTCTTCATCTACCTCCTTCTCCTCTTCCTCTACCTCCTTCTCCTCTTCATCTACCTCCTTCTCCTCTTCCTCTACCTCCTTCTCCTCTTCCTCTACCTCCTTCATCTCCTCTTTGAGCCCCCCCTCTTATTCTCACTCTTCTTCTTCTTCTTCTTCTTCTTCTAGCTCCTTCCATTTTTGTTGAAGACAGGTGAACTCACCTGCTGCCTTTTATAGCACTCCTGAGTGATGCGTTTTCAAATTAGCACATGTGTGCTTCCACGCCTGATGGATGTGCATATCCAATTCATTCATTAGTGTGGTCAATGGCAATCCGGGGCTTTGTAATGACAAGGAAGTAACCTCACAATCCTTATCTGTGTCTAAGGTGTGAAAATGTGTGTAGAGTTTTACAAATCACTGTGTGTAATGTTTTGCTAAAAGGGTAAAGCAGACATTGTGTGTAATGTTGTGCAAATCTGTGGAGGGGTTTTGCTCATTGGAGTAGAATTTTGCAAATTGCGTGGAAATTTTTATTTTAGTGTGTAAACAATCATAAAAATCTGTAACAAAATGTGTTATTGAGAAGAAAATTATCCATTTGGCCAATTGTGTTTTGTTGGTGTGAGTCTGTGTTAAGAGTTTAGTAAAAAGTATCTGAAGTATGGGTAAGCGCTTGTTAGCGATTGAAAAAAACTGTAAATACTTTTGAAAACAGATTCAAATAAGCGGCGATCCTAAATTGCAATATTATTTCCCACTATTACTGTTTTTGACTGTATTTTAATCATATTTCAAAAACAAAAAGAATCTTACTGAACATAGACCTTTAAACAGTATTGTATAATTCCATCTAGGATTAGTTAAAATTATTGGACAGTTATGACTGTTTCTTTCTCTTGTTATATATGCAACATATATTATATTTCATTGCATGTTGTCTCGGTAAGTAATTTCAAATTTTATTGGTCCAAAATAATTGAATTTGCATATTAACTGTCACAACTCAGTAGAGTCACACAAATTAGTGCTAGCAGCTGACACAATTCTGAAAACTATTGGAACAAATGTATACATTTTATTCTATAACCTTAAGTACGTATTTGACATCCAATATTTTCTATTTTATATGAGGGTAGTCTTGGATAGATAAAGCGGTAATTAAATAAATGACCTGCTAGACTAAATGTTTTGTCTTTTTCCTTCACAGACTACTCCTTCGGGGGCATTACTGCAAGATGCATCTGCAGTTCGACTGCATCGTTTGTGGTCGGACACTTTGCCACCAGAGGATCACAGGTGGATTGCCAGCAGGCTTTTTAAAATGGGGCCCAAGGGAAAACCAGAGCTTCGAGACAACCTACAGCTCTGGTATTACCCACCACAGCCAGCACTTATTTACAACCAGGCTCCAGCTCCAGACAGATTTTTTTGTCATGCTCTGTTGCTGTGGATGCCGTACAAGCTGTGGAAGATCAAGGCTCTCTGTCCCAATTCTGCCTGCGGGCAGCATCAGCTGACTGGAGGCGGTCTGCACAAAAGGGCACGGCAGGTTCTGGACATCGATAGGATGTACAACATGGTCACAGAAACCCTCATCTGTACCAAGTGTAAAGCCT
Source organism: Siphateles boraxobius (assembly GCF_051911475.1). Lineage (NCBI taxonomy): Eukaryota > Metazoa > Chordata > Actinopteri > Cypriniformes > Leuciscidae > Siphateles > Siphateles boraxobius. The sequence continues at coordinate 4,427,944 of NW_027508722.1, read as the reverse complement.
CGCATGTGTCCTGGAGTCAGACTGTCCTGCAACAGCTGGATCTGGGCCATCGCTCTGAATTTCGGGTCATCCTCACGCGGAAGTAAGTACACTTTAATTCCACATCCAGTTGATAGCCCATCATCACATATGTTTGCAAATACTTTACAAATCAATTACGTAAAATATATGAATGTGTGGATTTTGCTTTTCCTAAGGTATGCCTGTGATATGAGAGTCATTCGGCTCCTGCGTGAGCGTGGCCTAGGCAACAGTCCCACGCGGGTCATCAAACAGCTGCGTGAGAACCACAGTGAGGAGTGGCTCCAGCGTATGGCCCGGTACACCACCCAATGTGTGGACTTCCTCAAACGACCCGGGGTGTTGCAAATACAATTCCAGGAACCCCCAGAGCCTACAGTGGTCCCAAGCTGCAAGTGGCTGCTCACCGTGTACAGCCAAGACATCCTGACAAGGCTGGATGAAATCCATGCAAGGATAACATCTACGTATGGTTCAGTCTTGAAGATGGATTCTACTAAAAAGGTTAGCAGGGGATTTTTGTTAATTTATGGTGTTTACTGTTATATCATTATCAGAGCATGAGTATCATATTCTAGATGGTGTGATGTTTCATTGCATTGCATGCTTCCTGTCATCTACTGCAGATCACTAAGAAGCTGGCTGGGACTGCAAGGGGAACGGGACTCTGGCTTACCTCTGTTGGCAATGAGTTTGGTCAGGTGCTCATGAGTGTGCTGACAGCACAGGAAGGAGCAGGACTGGACATGATGGTCGATTGTCTGGTGAAAAGGTACCAGCAGGCTAGTGTGGATCCACCTGCTGTTTTGTACGTGGACTGTGGCTGCTGCACTGATGTTGGTGAGACCAAGCTGAAAACCAGATTCAGAGGGTGGCCTGATCTCATGATTCGGTTGGACATCTGGCATTTTATGCGCAGGATTGCCATGGGGTGTACAACTGATGCCCATCAGCTGTATCCCATCTTCATGTCACGGCTGTCAGCGTGCATTTTTGAGTGGGATGCGGCTGATGTTTCTATGCTTCGCAAAGCAAAGAGAGAGCTGTTGATATCCCAGGGTTGGCCTGCGCTGACAGATGAAGATGTCAACAAGCATCTTACCAGGAATGAGCTGGCACTCCATTGCCGGAGGAGGACCTGTGGAGAGGAGACTACCATCCTTCTCCTTGAGCGGCTGCTTACAGAGCTCCTGAGCAGCAAGGGCAAAGACTCCCTGGGTGTTCCTCTCCTGGACCGAGAAAGGATGGAGCACATCTGGAATGTCCAGAAGAAGCATGTGAAATGCATTCAAGATCCCGCTGGTGTTGTGCTATATACAGAGACAGGGAGCCTAAACAAGGGAGGCGTGCTTCTGAAGACCTACAGATGTGCCAGAGGCTCCACTTCTCTCGAGTCCTTTCATTTACACCTGAACCGTTTCATCCCAGGTATTGTCTTTGTCACACACACTGTGCATGTGTAAAGAAAGAGCATTAAGTGTTTTTGTGTGTTCCTTTAACACCTCCTAAACACTGTTGTGTCTATTTACAGGGACCAGTGCAAACAGTCTGAACTTTCAGATTTATCTGCTGGAGGGTCTACACCGGTGGAACCAGGACCGGGAGGCTGCTTCCCTGTCATCGGAGCCATCAGCTTTGCGCAGCTACACAGGAGAACTTGTTCACTGTGTAAACGGCAATTATGAAAAGCTGTTTGGCAGGAAAGTGGTCCCCACGTTTTGTCCCCCTGCATGTTACACCGGTGAGAATTATTTTATATATTTTTTATTTTATCAACTTGCAATTTCTGTGTAACCTCCGTCTATATGTCAGATTTAACCCTATAGAGTCGATTGTATCATAATTGATATGCAAGTTTCTAAAGGACTCTAAATGATCAACATGATCAAAAATTTTTAGGAAACCTGGCCTCTGTCGTCTGATTGATTATAGTCTTTTAGTATAATTGTAAAAGTGTCCACCTTCAGCTCGTGCTTCACGTTTCTTTTCATTGTGAAACCTTTACTGATTTTATAAAGTAATTGTAAGAATAACTTTTATATTGTTACTAGTATTTAATGACTAGTTACTAGACTGAAGCAGCCTGGGTTCACTTGATTAGAAAATCATGTTACATGTAAATATCAAAATGATCATCAGACTTTTCTCTCAATCATCATTGTATTGCATTTCATTTCATGTTTTGCCCACATAATTAAACGTGTTGGGCCTCTAAATAAAACTGTTTTGTTTTTTTTTCTCCTTGACGATGAGCTCTATATTCTCACACTATATGAGCTACTACAAAAGCCTAATGTATCAAATATGATACACAACATTCTATTTAATTTCCGTTTGTTTATTGTTTTTATTTCAGGTGAGCTCATTGGAGTGCAGTATCTGTTCCAGCAGACTGGTCAGGCACTGCAGGACATGAATCCTGACTCTGAGCTGACAGCAGAGCTCATTGAGGACCTCAGTGTGGAGGAGCGAGATGAAGATGAGGGCTTCTGTGACATCAGCGAGGATCACACAATAGCAGATCCGGAGGCTGTTCTGTCACCACCCTCTTCCACACTGACACTGGGTTCTTCCACCCTGGTCACCAGCAGTGCCACACCTGTACTGGGCTCCACATCCCCTTCACTGATCCCTGACCCCAAACTTGTCCTCACACAGTCTCCTTCATCACCTGGACCCTCAGGGACTGCTGTCACACCTGTTCCCTCTGAAACATCTGTTTCAACTCTCCCCTCAGAGCCAGAGGATGCTGGTCAGGATGTTGATGAAGAAGAGACGGTAAATAATACTCTTTTGTATGTCTTTCAAATTAACTAGAATAATTATGATGAATTAACATCCAGTGCTTTAAATCCAGACTTTCCACATATTTTACATTTAAAAGTACAGCCTAAATTCATTTGTAAGCTGCAAATACACATCAAGTCAAGTCATCTTTATTTATTTGGTGCTTTGTAAAATGTCAAGAATGGCGCTCTCTGCTTTGTACTATACAGTGCTTTACGGTGATAAACAGGAAAATAACACAATCAGTTATGGAATTATGCATTAGACAGATGTGATGTAATAATTGTATTGCATGTTTGTGTTTTTTAATAGGCTGTTGACTACCAAAATATCCCGGGTTATCAACATGTGGACCAGCTGGCAGAATATCTGGTGGATCTCCGGGACCACACAGCCCTCAGCCTGACCAACCAGGAAGCCAACACCATAATTGCTCTTTGGCAGAACCTGGATGACCGGGACAAGGAACGGGTGGTGTATGACAGTCGATGCCGAAAGAGACTGCTGAGTGGACGCTTCAAGGTCCCGAAGAAGCCCACTCACCCTGGTGTAGAGAGCACCACCAGATGTGTGCTGGGTGCAAGCAGCGCACCTGCTCAGTGGCCTGACTGTTGCCGTCTGGTGGAGACCATCTTCATCAGACTTTGCACTGTCCACCCAAGCCCCAAAAGAAAAGGCAAGGGAGCCCTGTCAAGATGGTCTCTGATCCTGCAAGACTATCGCAGGATAAGGCAGCTTGTACTGGGCAACAGCTTGGTGATGGGAGGAACATCCATGCAGCTGGTGGAGGTTAACCAGAACACCCTGATTCAGTGGTATAACAAAAGACAGAAAAAGCAGGAGCTGTCTGTGCTGCTTCAGGGCATTCAGTTGCCTCAGCCCCTCCCTGAAGCTCATGAGCCTCTCCAGGTAGCCAGACGTCTACGGACTGAGCCAGAACAACCAGGGGAGCAGCACCAGTACAAGCTACCAGAGAGTACAGCTGGTCAGGCAAAGCAGAGGCAGACCTCTGTTGGGCGACCCCCTCTCAGACCCAAGGCACCAGCGCAGAGTCAGACGTTGCTGACACCATCAGCACCTGGAGCATCACTGCAGATGGTACCAAATATACTTATACCATCAGCACCAGGTTTCCAGGGTGTGCCCATGTTCCAGGCTGTGCCAATGTTCCAGGGTGTGCCAATGTTCCAGGGAGTGCAAATGATCCAGGGCATCCCAATGGCCCAGGGGATGCAAATGGTACAGCCACTGTTACAGCCAACAGCTGTACAGGGCACCCGCTTACCCGCTTCACCAGCTGCCAATCCAGACGCCATGCCCAAGAGACCCTACAGGAGAACCGTAGAGGCCAACACTTGCAAAAAATGTGGGCAATTTAAAACAAGTGCTACAGGACATAGCCAGTACAGGGGCAGGGTGTACTGCCCACAGACTGAGACTGTTTCAAAAGAGGTGTGGTTGGAGGAAATGCGGAGAACCATTTCCAAATAATGTATATATTTTCATGTATATAGCATCATGTATATAGTGTAAACAGTTGTTTAAATAGTTAATACTTGTTGAATATTATTTAATTGTTTTTTTTAACGTTATTTAACATTTTAACTTTTTATTTCTTGTTTTTGAAAACCTATTTAACTCTTCATTTTATTTATTTATTTTTAAAACATGTTACCAGTATTTAACATTTTAATATTCATTACTGTTCTGTTGGCATGATTGGAAAATAAAAACAAATTGGCAAGTGATTTCTTTTTGACTTTGACTTTCATATAACACTAGTTCATCAGAACACTGCAACAATATAACATTTGTATATAAAAAATATAATTTATACATTTTGTTATTCTTGTGATTGACATTTTCAGCATATTAGTTACTATTTAATGGGTTGCATCTTTGTTCATTGCAAATAACAGATTTGCAAGTGTCTTGTTTGAATGTAACCTAAAAAAATACTTAATCAGATCAATAATAATACAACAACTACTAAATAATAACACTGTTCCATTGGCAATTATATATTTTTATGAAAGAATATCAAAGAAACACAACAAACAAATTACATATGTATATTTTATTAACACTGGAACAGTATGCATTCAAAAAGAATTTGCTTATTTACTTTTACTTTCATATAACACAATATTTCATCAGTACACTGCACCAATATAACATTTGTATTTAAAAAGATAATTTGTCCATTTTGTTATTCTTGTGACAGACATTCTTCATATTAGTTACTATTTAATGGGTTGCATCTTTGTTCGTTGCATAATAATGCAAATAACATTTTTTTTTTAATGAAAGAATATCAAAAAACAACAAACAAATTACATATGTATATTTTATAAACACTGGAACAGTATGCATTAAAAAATTTAGCTTATTTACTTTTACTTTATTATAACAATATTTTATCAGTACACTGCAACAATATAACATTTGTATATAAAAAATATAATTTGTACATTTTGTTATTCTTGTGAAACATTTTACAGCATATAAGTTACTAATTAATGATTTGCATCTTTGTTCATTGCATAATAATGCAAATAACATTATTTTTCATGATAGAATATCAAAAAACACAACAAACAAATTAAATATGTATATTTTATTAAAACGGGAACAGTATGCATTCAAAAATAATGATTATTTATTCAAATAATAAATATTACAAAAAGTTGTCTTTAGCTGGATTCGAACCCCGGTCTTGGTGCACACCTGCAATAGAAAACAGTGTGATATAAATGCGTGATTTTCACACACGAAGAAACCGGAAAATGTATCATAAGATCTATGCTAATGAAGGCATATCTTTGAACATCAAATTTCAGCCTTTCTTTTCTTCGTTTTTTCTTTCTCTTCTTCCCCCTCTCTTTTTCTTCCTTCCCCTTTTCTTCCCTTCTTCCCCACCTTTGTTGGACTATTGTTCCCCAGCTTGAACGCAGCGCCTTAGACCGCTCGGCCACGCTACCTTGTGAGAATGCCTTCCGTGGGCCATTTTCGCCAATTTTTTTTTAGAAAAGATTCTTTCGAGAAGATCGGAGAAACCTTTTTTTCCGACCCGAAAAAACAGACAGGGTTTTTCGGGTCGAGATTTTGAGTTTCTCCAATCTTCTCGAAACTCTGGATTCTGATAGAGGGTGATGGGACTTAGACCTGAGTGCAAAAATGGAGGCTCTAGACCCTTCCTGACCAGAGCTATGGACATCCCACGTAGCATTTATTCAATGGTAAGAAATAATGGGTTCGTGGACGGTGGAATTATGGGATGGGACTTGGTGCTACGGACTCTTGGGGGCCCCCTGAGTGGAGTAAAATAGTTTTATCAAGAAAAAAACTTTTCAAAAAATGACTATCACAGAAACTGTCAGATCCCACGTAGCATTTGTTCCATTGTAAAAAATAGTGGTTTTGCGGTCAGTGGAATTATGGGATGGGACTTGGTGCTACGGACTCAGGGGAGGCCCCTGAGTGCAGTAAAATGGTTTTCATCATGACAGCAACTTTAATTCAAATGTCTATCAGAGAAACTGTCCCAATCCCCATTCAATCGATGGCAGGTGGGATTGTGTCCGATTGCAGCTTACTGAATGAAGAGCGGGTTAGCATTTTACAAAAATAGTGGGTTATTGGACAAAAAGTGTCTTCGTGGACACGTGGTTTTTAATCCAGAGTTTCGAGAAGATCGGAGAAACCTTTTTTTCCGACCCGAAAAAACCCCTGTCGTTTTTTTCGGGTCGAGATTTTGAGTTTCTCCAATCTTCTCGAAACTCTGGATTCTGATAAAGGGTGATGGGACTTGGACCTGAGTGCAAAAATGGAGGCTCTAGACCCTTCCTGACCAGAGCTATGGACATCCCACGTAGCATTTATTCAATAGTAAAAAATAATGGGTTCGTGGACGGTGGAATTATGGGATGGGACTTGGTGCTACGGACTCTGGGGGGCCCCCTGAGTGCAGTAAAATAGTTTTTATCAAGAAAAAAACTTTTCAAAAGATGACTATCACAGAAACTGTCAGATCCCACGTAGCATTTGTTCCATTGTAAAAAATAGTGGTTTCGCGGTCAGTGGAATTATGGGATGGGACTTGGTGCTACGGACTCAGGGGAGGCCCCTGAGTGCAGTAAAATGGTTTTCATCACGACAGCAACTTTAATTCAAATGTCTATCAGAGAAACTGTCCCAATCCCCATTCAATCGATGGCAGGTGGGATTGTGTCCGATTGCAGCTTATTGAATGAAGGGCGGGTTAGCATTTTACAAAAATAGTGGGTTATTGGACAAATAGTGGTTTCTTGGGATGATCCCACGTAGCATTTATTCCATTGTACCAAATATAGGCTTCGCGGACAGTTGCTCTACCCGGCTTAGTTCTTAGCACTTTTTGACCGGGCACAACTCGGGAACCAAGCCGACTTTGGGCTCCATACTCTGGGGTCCTGGGGGGCCCACGGGTTCCTTTACACACCCAGAGTTTGGAGCTCCAAGTCGGGTTGGTTCCCGAGATACACCCGGTCAAAGCTGGAGAGGAAGTGGCCGTATCTCGGAACCGGAAGGACCTAGGAGCTGGGGACGGTGGGGTCTGAAGGGGACCCATGGGCCCTCCCCACAACCGGTGTTTGGAGCCCAAACTCGGCTTGGTTCCTGAGGTAAACCCGGTCAAAGCTGGACAGGAAGTGGCCGTATCTTGGAATCGGAAGGATCTAGAAGCTGGGGACGGTGGGGTCTGAAGGGACCTAATGGGCCCTCCACACACCCTGAGTTTGGAGCTCCGACTCGGCTCCACCCCCAAGATACACCCACTTCTACATAAGGGTCTTTTGGACACAACGGTCAATATCTCGGAAATGAAGAGTCCCAGCGGATCGTCCTTTGGGGTGGTGAGGGGCCCCTAGGGGCCCTCTCAGACCCCAGAGTCCCGAGCCTCTGTGACCCTTCCTTCTGAAGTGCATCCTTTCCTGTTGGGCCCCGTATCTCGGACCGTGGGGGAGCTAGAAGCACGGGCTAGGGCGCGTTGGAGAGGGCCCCTGGGGACCTTACTCTGACCCGAGTTTGGTGCCTCTAGGTGGCTTGGTCGCCGAGTTATAGCCGTTCAAAGTTCGGGCCTACGGAGGGTTGGATTGTGTCCGATTGCAGCTTATTGCATGAAGGCCGGGGTTAGTACTTTTCAAATATAGGGGGTTATTGGACAAATAGTGGCTTCTTGGACAGTGGAATTATGGGATGGCACTGGGTGCTATGGACTCTGGGTGGCCTGCTGAGTGCAGTCAAATAGTTACCATCATGACAGGAACTTTAATTCAAATGTCTATCAAAGAAACTGTCTGAATATCCCCATTCAATCGATGGCAGGTGGGATTGTGTCCGATTGCAGCTTATTGCATGAAGGCCGGGGTTAGTACTTTTCAAAAATAGTGGGTTATTGGACAAATAGTGGCTTTGTGGACAGTGGAATTATGGGATGGCACTGGGTGCTATGGACTCTGAGTGGCCTGCTGAGTGCAGTCAAATAGTTACCATCATGACAGGAACTTTAATTCAAATGTCTATCAAAGAAACTGTCTGAATATCCCCATTCAATCGATGGCAGGTGGGATTGTGTCCGATTGCAGCTTATTGCATGAAGGCCGGGGTTAGTACTTTTCAAAAATAGTGGGTTATTGGACAAATAGTGGCTTTGTGGACAGTGGAATTATGGGATGGCACTGGGTGCTATGGACTCTGGGTGGCCTGCTGAGTGCAGTCAAATAGTGTTGTGGTTTTCAATCTTTCTGAAAAATAACTTCGCAGAGATCTTTGATGCCAGAAATAATTAGACTTTATTTTCAACGCCGTCCGGTTCCATAGAACGGCGCTCTAACGCTCTCTGGCCCTCTGGCCTTCCAGTGCGCTCCCGAGTATCTTTTGGTTCAGAGTTATATACATACATCTTCTTCCAAAGAAGGTAACACACCCTATAGATAGTTTTGGGTAAAGGTCTTTTACCATGTGACTTCTCAGAATAGAATTTTCTGCAGCAAACAACATTCCATTCAAAGTCTTTAACATACACAGAGGAAATCCAAAGTCACAGACAGAAGAAATAATTGTGTCCAAATATATAGCAAAATTACTTGCTTTCTAAATAATAAAATCTTCTACATTCCCTCCTCTGAGGCTTATCTAAGCCTCACTTTCACTAGTTTTTTTCCAGAGTGTAGTTTCAAAATCCAGCTCCCTCAGTTATGCTACCTAGTGACTCAACTGAGTCACCCATTCTCCTTTTCAATTACTGGATTAAGCCACCACACTCCGGAGGAGCACTCGAGCCAAACATCTTCTTCCATACATTTTATTTCTTTTAGTTGTTCTTTCTTTTTTGTTTAATGGAAAAAGTAAAAGAATCGAGGTCTCCTAGTCAGACAAACTGAAACATTGTTATAAGTGTGTGTATACCTTTGTTCTTTCATTGCATGTTATTGTCACAGTTATGTAGAGTATATCAAACATAAAAGTCTCTTATACTATTGAAAGTTTTCTTGCGGTGTAGATATCCCCTAGGGTCTGGCTCATCAATCATCTTCTTCGTCCTCAATTCCTCATTTAATGGGATCAACATCCAGGGTTTGTAAATATCAATTTGGTTGCCCTCTCAAATTAGTTTTCATTATCTTTTTTCCGCATTTTCATTCGTTTAACCGTGGTTTTCCAACTAGTGATCTTAATATACAAAGTATACAACAGAATAATAACCGAATTTCAATATTGCATCTCCAAAAACATCTCTAATTGAGAAAATCATAATTTTCCAGACTTTTCCTTAACTTCTGCTCTTAAGGTTTTTTAACATGATCGTAATCGCTAAATTTTCCTCCCTGCACAATATTATTTAGTAAAAGTGCAACACTGATCACCAAACATAAGTCAGTTTACTTTTTTCACATAATTGTTTTTCTCCTAATGCAGACAAAGCATTATAATAAATCTTCTGCTTATTATAGTAGTTTAATTAATTTATTATGCATTTTTTTTCTACTTGATCCATATGGCTATTAATTCAAAATATGGCTGGGTAAACATAACTATCATTTCTATCGCTTTTTATGAAAGAATATCAATTCTTAAATTCAAATAATCCATCTTTTAGTCAGTCAATTTTAGTGAACAGAACACTTTACACCTATCTAATAAATTGCAATACATTTCGCTTACTGTCTATTTTATTACCAAATTTAAACAATAAATTCCATTTTGACCTTTTTAATCTCGCGTATTGCTTCTCATTCTCATTGTAGCTCCTCAGTTCAAGACTAAACTGAATACATTTTCTTCGTTTCTACTAATTTCTAAATAAACTATCATGAATAAACTAATTATGTCTCATGTAATCACTCTAACTAAGAAAGCTTCAGAGCAATGTTACATTTATCTCATAAAAGTCATTCAATAAACTCATTAGACAATTAGAAAAATAACTCTAGGAAATAACTTTTTGCACTCTTACATATTCCTTATATGTACATTTCTTTTTCTTTATATCTAACAATCTAAAAGTTTTTCTATCAACCTTTTAAACCATTAGCATTATATCTTAATTATTATTAAAACTTATTTCTGTTCGTATGCAACTTATTTTTAATCTTTAATACTTCTGTTTAGTTGACATATAATCTGACCTTATTTCTGATAGACTTCCAATGTAAGGATTACTTCTGTTAGAGATTTAATTTCTGTTCCTGTCCCTCCTCTGTTGATTTCATTGCTTTTACCCATCTATATCATGTCCACATAATCCATTACCAAGTGTTTTAATAGTTCTTCTGGTATACTGACATATGGCCTATTTTTGTCGCTGTTCTTTTCTTAACTTTGTTTTTGCACAAATTTCACAAAACTTTGCAAAAATGCATTTAATTTTAACTTCATTTTAATTTAATTTCCTTATTCTTAATTAATTTTTGCCTTAATTTGAATTTCCTTACGTTTCCCCCCTTTGCGCACTGGTTTAATACCATGGCGCATCTGGATTGAGAATATTCAAAATTATTGTTGGTTCAATAATCTGTCCTTCATGTGAAATGCCAAATATTTATTTTTGACCCCCCTCTGGTGCCGTTTAGATTGTTCACAAGGGCTTGTTTGTTACTGAATTTTTCAATAACTTCTTGTATGTCTATAAACTTTTTACTACTAAGCACTACTTGATATAATTTTAGCTAATCAATTGCATATTGAATCAAAATGTATTCTTATCAATTAAAATTAAAATTTAATATTTGTTAATACTTGCTTTAATTTCAACTGTAGCCTTAAATTAATTAAGTATACCCTTGTATTGACAAGTTACATCTGAGTACCCCTTAAAATTTATTTTAAAGTTATTTTTAGTTCTAATTTTTTCCTTCATGAATTGTCTTAATTCCCATTATGCTATATTAATTGTTAACATTATTTTAGTTTCTTTTCTTAATTAGTCATTATCATTGTTTTCTATGTTGCGTAATATATTTTTCTCCTCAATAATTTTTTGTTTTAATGGGGTTATTATTAAGTTGCTACTGAATCTATTCAAGGGCTGAACATCCAATCATAGGAAAGTTGGTTGATGTTGACTATTGTTTGAGCTTGTACTCATCTCTGTTGATTCTCTTCTTTGCACAGTTCCTCTCATTACTGTGTTTCTGGTCAAGTTTGTCTTTTCTTCCATTCATGATTTGATCATTCTGTTAACCTTGTCATCAATCATTACATCTTTCACCAGGGTGTCTCCAGTGAGTCGTTCGTTGCAATGGACTCTTTCTCTCATTGTCAGCATGTCCTTGATCCCTCACTTCAGTTGTGGGGGGTTGCTGAAGTCAGTTGGTGTATTTTAAGTTGAGAGACATGAACTCAAATGTCACTCTGTTGATCACTTCCTCTGAAATTACAAAGCACAGTTACTGGTTCTTTTTGTTAGACTTGTTCCAGAATCCTTCCTGGAATCGAGCTGCTGCTATCTGTAAATTAAAGCTTAATTATTTTTGTTAGTGAAAACAACATGTGATTTCAATCATCTGCTCATCTGTCCCATTGCCCTTCTCGATGTTACCTGTAGAAAGGTCATGTGGGCTGAGTGGTGTCCTTTCTGCCTTCATTAACAGCAGGACTTTAATCCATATATTCTCATTTGTTGTTCATAAATTTGACTTTTGATCATTATTTGCAACTTTTTGCATTTTTCTCACAATAAATTTCCAATGTACTCTTATAATTAGTCAATTCAACTCAGTTATCTCTTTGTCTTGAGTTCCACTATCAGCACATTATTTATTAGGCATCTTGGACAATACTCAACCCACTTTGACAAAAGTTACAAGACAATATTTCATACTTTTGACAAAGATCAGCTCCATCATGATATGCTAAAAAGAAAGGCAGACGTGTTATGCTGAAAAGAAAGTCAGATATGTTATGCGCTGCGCAAATGTGGCACTGTTTTTTCTCTTTTTATTTTTCTCTTTTCATTCTTTGTTTTTTCATATTGTTACTTCAGTTCCTACCAGGAAATTTAACCAAATGCATCCATGGTCATTATTTTACTGGGCAAAATTTGCCCTGTGGGCCCACATGTTAAATTTTAAATACAGCTTTATTGGCAAAATAATTGATTTGCCTTAGTGTTTCTTCAAACACCATTTCTCACTCATTCACACTCAGTGTCTCTCTCTCACACACACTGGCCAGCAAACACTCTTACAGGTTGTGCTCTAAATGTGGCATCCTATAATTTTAGCCATAAGGTCTGATCAGGTCAACACAACTATGTCATACACTACTGAGAAGTGTCAATGATCATAAGGTTTAGTTTAACACCGTTGTTATAATCCTTTTTTTTTCTTTTTACAAAATCTAATAGACTAAGTATTTTAGAATAATAAGCCTGCCATTGTAATTTTTCAAATACATTTTGTCATTTGTTTTTCTGATTTTTCCTATTGTTTTTTGTTTTTTGCTCATGAGCTGCTTTATGAAATTGGAGATCTCTGCATAATCTTTGATCCATGGCCAACAACATTTCCATCTCATTATCCCAGTTCTGACAGCATTTTTTGCGATTTCATAAGCTTGGACTTTTGGAGTAATTTTTTCTCCAATCTATATCTCTAAAAACTTAGCAAAACAAAATGGAGTGACCAGTATCATTGTTTTGTAAACAATAATAATAATTCTTTGACATTTTGCGTCTATCTTTTTCTTTGCTACAGAATAATTTTTCATGCTTTTAGCCCTATAATTGTTTAATGTAATAGCCCTCACTATACCAAATCCAGCCTCAGTTTGAACTAGTGAGTTGAGCACCAACTTTCAGTGTATTTTCTTTTTTATATGGCTGGACTTGAACCTACTGGAAAAGCAGAGAGGGTTAGTTTAGCAGAGAATATAAAGAATTGCTTATGAGATCAGTGAATAATCAGAATGAATAAAGTTAATCTAATAATTAACTAAATTTGAAGCAGTCTCTAGAGTGATAATCGGAGTTGCCACACCTGTGTTGCCCGTAAGGGAAGGGTTTCGGTCAGTTCTTCTGTTTTTAGATTATCAGTCTGTTAAAGCTTCTTGGCTGTCGCTCTGCATGTGTCGTCAGCCTAGCTGTCACTCAAGGCTTGGTGTAAACAGGAATATAGGCTCTGTTGTTTCTCTGCCCCTTCTCAGTTTGGGCTTTGATAGATTTTGCCACAGCTTTGCATCTCAGGATTTTCCTCTTGTCCTCAGGAAAAAGTCTCCCGTGAAATAGTGAAAGTTTCACCTTTTCCAGCATTAAATCAGTCTTTCTCCATACTGAGTTTTCCAGAGAGTGGTCATCTTCAGAAGGGGAGCTGAACGCCCCTCACCCTCTCTTCTTCTTCTCTCTGCAGTCGTCTTTGACCTTTCACCTCTTCCATTCGACACTGAAGCCATCTGAAACTTGAACACTCAGAGAGCTGCATAGATCAAATTAATCTTTATAAATATTTGTTCCTGAGCTATTAGCTCTTTATCTAAATTCCATTCTTTAACCATCTTTTTCCTAGATCTTTTATATTATATAATAATCACTGGTTGACAACAGCAGTTCTCCCATTCTGTTTTTAGTAAAGCAAGTTCTTCGTTGCAGGAAAAAGCAAGCTATTTCTTTATTGCAATATGAGCAATAATCTAACTTTTGATTTTCTGAGTATAATACAATTAAATAATTTTCCCTATCATAAAATCAGCCTTCAATCTTTCTCCTATATTTGCATGCTGTGCTCAAAATAATCTAACATGGTGAATAAACTTTTCCTCACCCATTCCCAACAATTCCCATTTACCACAATTCTAAGATTGCTGTAAATTATTTATGACTGTTGAAACTTGGTCACTCAATCTTGTTCACTTTTAGCACACTGCACAAGTTATTTTTTCTTAGCACAAACTTAATTATCTACAATGGAATCATTTTTCTCACTTTGTCTTCAGGGATAATGAGATACAAATTTTAGACGTCTTCAGATATAAGATATAATATATTAAGCACGTGCATTCTTATTTATTTATCCATTAATATATATCTGTTGTGAATCAGAAGTCGGAGTCAGATCCATTTGCAACAACGTTTATTAAAGTCGCTCAACAGAAGACAGGACAGCTTTAACCAGTGTAGTGGGGCGTGCAGAAACGTGAAGTAAGCCAGGCAGGGGATCGAGAGGCGGGCAGCAAACCAACGAAGTCCAGGGACAGGCAGAGGGTCAATAGGCAGGCTGCTGACAGACACGAAGATCTATGATTGCAAGGGGTAGAGTCAGGTAAGCTTTCAGGGAAGGGCTCGGACATGCAACACAACTGTGAAACAATACTTCGCACAGAGTGAGCCGTGGGCATGGTTGATATAGGTAACAGACAGGCAATCATTAGACACAGGTGGCAGGTAATCATTAGACACAGGTGACAGGCAATCAGTGCGAGTGATGCATAATGGGATTTGTAGTACTGGAGATATTAGTATTCAGGCGAGGGCGTTCGTTGCCGGTTACTATTAGAGACAGCGGGACTGGAAGCCGTGACAGAGCCCCCCCCCTGCGAGCGACTCCCGGCGCGAGGATGCTGGCGTCGACGGGGTCTACCACGCGGTCGGGGAGCAGGCTTGTTTGGGTGGTTAAGATGGAACTCATGAGTGAGTGAGGGGTCCAGAATATCATTGGCGTTGACCCATGACCGTTCCTCTGGACCGAAGCCTTCCCAGTCGACTAGATACTGGAGATAACCGCCCCGACGTCTGGAATCTAGCAGTTGGTGGACACGGTAGGCTTCTTCACCCTCCACCAGGATGGACTGCGGAGGAAGGTCTGTGGACTCCCTTTCTTCCTCCTCGGTGGGGGGCGTGGCCGGTTTGAGCAGCGAGGCATGGAATGTGGGAGAGATGCGAAGATGATTAGGTAGAGCGAGACGAAAGGACACCGGAGTGATCTGGCGGATGATTTTAAAAGGACCCACAAACCTTGGACTGAGTTTTTTACATGGGAGTTTGAGACGAAGGTCCCGAGACGAAAGCCATACCCATTGGCCCGGTTGGTACTCTGGGTTAGGACGGCGGTGGCGGTCGGCCTGCTTCTTGTTGCGGTTTAGGGCTCGTTGGAGGTGGTGGTGAGCCAGGTTCCAGGTTTCCTCACTGTGTTTTAACCAGTCATCCACAGAAGGGACATTTGTGGGCTCACCGGACCAAGGAAACAGAGGTGGCTGAAAACCGAGAACACACTGGAAGGGAGTCATACCAATGGAGTGCTTGCGGATAGAGTTTTGGGCATACTCTGCCCACATTAGATATCGACTCCAATCCTTTTGGTGCAGGTGACAGTAGGACCGGAGGAACCGGGTAATCTCCTGATTGAGGCGTTCGACTTGGCCGTTGGCTTGGGGATGATACCCGGATGTGAGGCTCACGTTGACCTGAAGCATCTGAAAGAATGCCGCCCAGACACGAGAGGTGAACTGAGGGCCCCTGTCCGACACTATGTCCTCAGGCAACCCGTAAAATCTGAAGACCAGATTACAGAGGTGTTCTGCTGTCTGTAACGCCGTGGGTAGTTTGTGGAGTGGGATGAGGCGGCAGGCTTTAGAAAAGTGGTCTATCACTGTGAGAATGGTGGTGTGACCATTAGAGGGGGGTAAGTCAGTGATGAAATCTATAGCTATATGTGACCAGGGACGTTGCGGGATCGGTAGAGGATGGAGAAGACCGGCGGGCAGTAGTCGAGATGATTTCTGTGTGTTGCAGTTCTGACACTGCTGCACGAACTTGATGGTATCATGGACCAACGTGGACCACCAGTAGCGATTCTGAAGGAGTTGAATGGTTGCTGTGATGCCCGGATGTCCTGAGCTGGGGAGTGAATGCACATGTTCCAGGACCTTTTCCCGGAGGGCTTCGGGGACATTGACTTTATTGTGAGGACACTCTGGAGGAACTTCCACATTGGCATTGGCCTGGTCAAGCTCTGTTTCAATATCCCACAGGATGGGGCCGAGGACGAGGTCAGGGTTCAGGACTGTTTCCGGAGACTGTGAGGTCACATTAGAGTCGAACTGTCGGGAGAGGGAATCAGCCTTAGTGTTCTTGGAGCCGGGTCGGTAAGTAACCGTGAATTGAAACCGAGAGAAGAATAGAGACCACCTGGCTTGACGGGGATTCAATCTCTTTGCCGTCCGGAGGTACTCTAAGTTCCTGTGGTCCGTGAGCACAGTGAAAGAATGGGAAGCTCCCTCAAGCCAGTGCCGCCACTCTTCAAATGCAGCTTTCATTGCCAGTAATTCCCGATCTCCTACATCGTAATTCCGTTCCGCCGAGGTGAGTTTCTTGGAGTAGTAGGCGCACGGATACAACTTGGGTGGAGAACCCTGTCGTTGTGAGAGGATGGCGCCCAATCCCGTGTTAGAGGCATCCACTTCCACTATGAAAGGCAGCTCGGGGTTAGGATGGTGCAGGATGGGCGCTGTGGCGAACCGTTGTTTTAGGTGATTAAAGGCGAGAATGGCACTCTCATTCCAGGGAATCCGTGACACGTTCTTAAGTACGAGAGAGGTGAGAGGTCCAGCCACTCTGCTGAAATCCTTAATGAAGCGGCGGTAGAAGTTTGCAAACCCCAGGAAGCGTTGCAGTTCCTTCACAGAGACGGGTTGAGGCCAATCCAGCACCGCCTTGACTTTACTCTTGTCCATTGCCACACCTTCTGGACTGATGACATAGCCCAAGAATGTTACGAAGGTCTGGTGGAAATCACATTTCTCCATTTTTGCATAGAGTTGGTGTTGAATGAGCCTCTGGAGAACTGCCCGGACGTGTTGGATGTGGTCTTTCAGGTTGTCAGAATATATCAGAATATCGTCAATGTAGACAATGACGAACCGGTGGAGCATGTCTCGAAACACATCATTAATGAAGGACTGGAAAATGGCTGGGCTGTTTGAGAGACCGAAAGGCATGACCAGATACTCATAGTGCCCAGTGCAAGTGGAAAAGGCGGTCTTCCACTCATCCCCCTCGCGGATGCGGATCAGATTGTAAGCGCACCGTAAGTCCAGTTTAGTGAAGAACTTGGCCTTGCGAAGGAGTTCCAGGGCTGATGGTACTAGAGGCAACGGGTAGCGAAACTTGACGGTGCAGTCGTTGAGGGCTCTATAATCAATACAAGGTCGGAGACCGCCGTCTTTCTTCTGCACAAAGAAAAACCCGGCCGACAGGGGAGACGTGGATGGTCGAATAAACCCTTTAGCGAGTTCTGCTTCGATGTATTCTTGCAAGGCCTCGGTCTCGGGCTGAGAGAGCGGGAAAACTCGACCCCTGGAGGGTGTGGAGCCAGGCAAAAGGTCGATGGCACAATCGGATGCCCGATGAGGGGGCAACTTGGATGCTTTGGTCTTGCTAAAGGCTTCCGTCAGATCATGATACATGGGAGGCAGACAGCTCAACTCGGTGCTCTCTCGAGGTTCGTTACTGCTCTGAACGGGGGAAGGAGTGACAGAGGTTAAACAGGTAGTGAGACAATTCTTACCCCAGCAGACGATTTGACCAGTAGCCCATTGGATGTGTGGGTCGTGTTTGCGGAGCCAGGGTAATCCCAAGATGACAGGTGTGCCCGGTGCATGAAGTACAAAAAATTGGATGGTTTCCCAGTGAAGGACTCCTGTTCGCATGTGAAGCTCTTGTGTGACGTGGGAAATTCGCCAGAGCCTAGTGGCCGCCCGTCGATAGCTTCGACTGAAAGGAGAGAGGAACAGGGAATTAGAGCAATCCTGTGATGCAAGGCATACTCTCGGGACATGAAATTCCCAGCGGCTCCGGAATCAATAAGAGCTGGTGTGGGAAGCACTCGGCCATTGATGCGGAATGCGATGGGTACAGAGACACAGGACTGGGGGTTAAGGGAATCAACAGACAGACTCACCAGTTTGACGTCCTTAGGAGTGGGTCGTAATGGGCATTCAAGACGAAAGTGCCCCGTCCCGCCACAGTAGAGACACAAGTTCTGTGCTTTACGTCGCTCCTTCTCCCCCTGGGTCAACCGAGAAGTGTTTACCTGCATAGGTTCACTGATGTCAGCTGGAGGGGAACCCGAGGCTCGTGGAGTATAGAGGTAGCGCGCAGGACATGTGGAGCGACTGCTTGGACAACGTGAACGGATCAAATTGTCTATTTGAATGGACAGATGAGCGAACTGGTCGAAATTTCTTCCCTCGTCGCGGCAGGCCAGTTCCGCTTGCAATTCATGGGTTAAGCCACGCCTATAGATCACCTTCAGCGCGTTGTCAGTCCAATTGGTCTGAGCGGCAAGGGTGCGAAACTCGAGAGCATATTCTGCAGCGGTGGAGCGCCCTTGTGTGAGTTCCAGAAGACGATCTTCCGCTCCCTTACCCTCCTTGGAATGTTCAAAAACAGTTTGGAAGCGCTGAAGAAAATCATCAAACGTAGGGAAAGCTGAGCCGTCCGTTCGCCAAACCGCCGTGAACCAATCCAGCGCGCGACCAGTTAGCAGGGAGCACACAAAGGCGATTTTACTGGCATCGGTGGAGTGAAGCGCGGGTTGATGAGAGAGATATATGGAACACTGGAGAACAAAACCTTTACATTTACTTGGATCTCCATCGTACTTCTCTGGAAGCGCGAGGCGGGGACTCGCGCTCGCGGAAGATTGCACTACTGGCGCCGGTGCAGGAGCGGGAGGTGTCGGATCAGGGACTGGAGTTTGAAGATTTCGAACCGCTTGTATCAATTCCTCGGTTAAAGAAGTCAATCGGTTAAGCTGATGATGGTGAGTAGCGAGCTGGGAGCCTTGAGCAGAGACAGCGGCAGATAGTGCAGTCACCGTTGCTGGATCTACTTCAGGCGAAGTATTCTGTTGTGAATCAGAAGTCGGAGTCAGATCCATTTGCAACAACGTTTATTAAAGTCGCTCAACAGAAGACAGGACAGCTTTAACCAGTGTAGTGGGGCGTGCAGAAACGTGAAGTAAGCCAGGCAGGGGATCGAGAGGCGGGCAGCAAACCAACGAAGTCCAGGGACAGGCAGAGGGTCAATAGGCAGGCTGCTGACAGACACGAAGATCTAGGATTGCAAGGGGTAGAGTCAGGTAAGCTTTCAGGGAAGGGCTCGGACATGCAACACAACTGTGAAACAATACTTCGCACAGAGTGAGCCGTGGGCATGGTTGATATAGGTAACAGACAGGCAATCATTAGACACAGGTGGCAGGTAATCATTAGACACAGGTGACAGGCAATCAGTGCGAGTGATGCATAATGGGATTTGTAGTACTGGAGATATTAGTATTCAGGCGAGGGCGTTCGTTGCCGGTTACTATTAGAGACAGCGGGACTGGAAGCCGTGACAATATCAGTCCATTTATTAATATATATTTTATACTTTAACTTATTTATACTACAATAATCTGCGAGACTAATATCTTGAAACAATTGTTTTCTTTTACTATTTCCTTTACTTTTAATACTCATTTATAAAGTACTTGTCTCTCAAGCTCATTCACACATTCCTTGTCCCCTATTTTTAACCACAGGCACAGTCAAGCAGACACACAGGACAGGCTCCTACATACAAATAGAGCTAAATTTTACTCACAGTGTTTCTCACTGTTTTTACAAACAATACTTCACTGAATAACTTTAAACTATCACAGACCTCTGCGATTCAATTTAGCTTACCCGAGCAGTCCATTGTCATTCCTATAACAATGCGGTAACCATAAGCTAAACTTATCTGTGCGCATGCTATCCTATTATCCTTAATAAGAAACACAGATAAAACTGATAACCTTACCAGTATACTCATTATCCTTAACGAGCAGAAAATGATTAACCTTAATCATTAACATTTACCATTATCCTTAACAGTAAATATAAAAAAACAACTGATTAACCTTAACCAGTACACTTGTCATCCTCAAGGCCCTCTTGACAAGAACAAACAATAACTGTTATCCTTTAACAGTAAACATAAATTCTTACGTACATACGACAAAACCTTTAGCGGCACATCAGCATCCTACCAATATTCATACAATCTGCATCAGATTATATAAATACTGGCAAACACTAACGGGAGCTCCGCCGCGCTATAACACATTACTTGACATCATCAACAACAATAGACACTTATTTCTAGAATCAAAGATCCTCTTTTCAATTTTTTAGTTCTTTAAGCTTGGAGAAGCATTTTAAAGGGTCTTACCACTCTGGCTCACTGGTGACAACACATACTTTTTCAAAAGCAAAAATTTGCTCACCTCAAATTACAGTGGCCACTGTTGTCTGTGTCGGTCACCAGTGTTGCCTTTCGTGGTTCCTTCAGCCTCAACCCAAGTCCTGCCGGGGTCGCCAAATGTTGTGGTTTTCAATCTTTCTGAAAGATAACTTCGCAGAGATCTTTGATGCCAGAAATAATTAGACTTTATTTTCGAACGCCGTCCCGTTCCATAGAACGGCGCTCTAACGCTCTCTGGCCCTCTGGCCTTCCAGTGCGCTCCCGAGTATCTTTTGGTTCAGAGTTATATACATACATCTTCTTCCAAAGAAGGTAACACACCCTATAGATAGTTTTGGGTAAAGGTCTTTTACCATGTGACTTCTCAGAATAGAATTTTCTGCAGCAAACAACATTCCATTCAAAGTCTTTCACATACACAGAGGAAATCCAAAGTCACAGACAGAAGAAATAATTGTGTCCAAATATAAAGCAAAATTACTTGCTTTCTAAATAATAAAATCTTCTACAATAGTTACCATCATGACAGGAACTTTAATTCAAATGTCTATCAAAGAAACTGTCTGAATATCCCCATTCAATCGATGGCAGGTGGGATTGTGTCCAATTGCAGCTTATTGCATGAAGGCCGGGGTTAGTACTTTTCAAATATAGTGGGTTATTGGACAAATAGTGGCTTCTTGGACAGTGGAATTACGGGATGGCACTGGGTGCTATGGGGGGATGGTCCCGGGACTTTTGGTAAATATAGTGGGTTATTGGACAAATAGTGGGTTCGTGGGATGGGGGCGTGGCCCTGGAGTGGGGGGAGGGGGGGGGGGATGGGTGGTCCCGGGACTTTTGGTAAATATAGTGGGTTATTGGACAAATAGTGGGTTCGTGGGATGGGGGGTTCGTGGGATTGCATGAAGGCCGGGGTTAGTACTTTTCAAATATAGTGGGTTATTGGACAAATAGTGGCTTCTTGGACAGTGGAATTACGGGATGGCACTGGGTGCTATGGGGGGATGGTCCCGGGACTTTTGGTAAATATAGTGGGTTATTGGACAAATAGTGGGTTCGTGGGATGGGGGCGTGGCCCTGGAGTGGGGGGAGGGGGGGGGATGGGTGGTCCCGGGACTTTTGGTAAATATAGTGGGTTATTGGACAAATAGTGGGTTCGTGGGACGGGGGGGGGGGGCGGGGGGGGGTCTGGTCACTCTAGTGGCCAATCGGACAAATAGTGGGTTAGTGGGACGGGGCACGTGTGGCGCCCCACCAAGGACGAAGGCAGAACTGCTTAGGGTGGCCTCGGGCTTCGGGGCACTCCCGTCGGGCCCCTGAGGGGTTCGGGGCACCCCGACCCCGCCCGCGTGGGTCGGGCGCCCGGGGAGGGTCGGCCCGCGGCGTCGGCCGACCCCCCAAAAATTTCGGGGGGTCGGCGCGCTCGTCCGCCAACCCACGTCCGAGCCCCATCGGCCCAAGGACTGAATGGACGCTTTTTATTTTTATGGACTAGCTAGAGGTAGCTGTCAGTTCACCAAAAACTCTCAGTCCTGCCGATCGACTGTCCTGCACAGAGCAGGATTGGGCACCCCTGTGTGCTATACATTATTATTATATTTAAATTAATTTTGTTTTTTGAAATTCATTTTTGTTTTTTTACACTCTTGGAGGCCCCCCTCCCTGCAAGTTATTGTTGTCTCTGATTCAAGAGGGTGCATATTTTCAGCTGCTTTTGCACCTTTTCAGAGGACACTTTAGGTGTCTGGCCCTCATTAATGAGAATGCCTTCCGTGGGCCATTTTCGCCAATTTTTTCTTTTAGTGTCTCACTTCTCCATAGTTAAATCAGTTGAAATTCTTCATGCTTTGAAGGAGTTCCTCGACAGGTGGAAAGGCCTACTAAGTAGAGGGGGGATGCAGTTACACTCTTGGAGGCCCCCCTCCCTGCAGATTGCAATTCCATCTCTAATCAAACACAACTGAATTACCTAATCAAAGCATTTGGGCCATACTCCAAAATGGCAGCCAGATGTGTCACAGTTAAACTCAAAATCAAGAGGTAGCAGTCAGTTCACCAAAAACTCTCAGTCCTGCCGATCGACTGTCCTGCTATACATTATTATTATATTATTAAAATTCATTTTGGAAGTGTCATTATAATAATTGCAAGTAATTGTTGTCTCTGATTCAAGAGGGTGCATATTTTCAGCTGCTTTTGCACCTTTTCAGAGCACACTTTAGGTGTCTGGCCCTCATTAAAACCTCTGCTGGCAGCGGTGGGATTCGAACCCACGCCCCCGAAGAGACTGGAGCCTGGGGCCTAAATCCAGCGCCTTAGACCCCTCGGCAACGCTACCCCGGCTTGGCTACTCCAAAATGGCAGCCAGATGTGTCTCAGTTAAACTCAAAATCAAGAGGTAGTGTTGGAGAATTCTGTTACCCCTCCTCTATCTGATGCTCAAGTCTGAATGCTGTAATGCTGAGCAAAAGTAGGCCATAGGGCAATGTAGAGTTGGAAAAGTACCTAAAAACCCATGTAATGCATAGATGACGTTGGTGCAAGGTACAGGAAAGTACTAAAAAACATATATGATGTAATTTTTTTAAAAACTATACATGTGATACTCCGCCACCAATAGAAATAAGGCCTCGGAGCATGTGATCTTAATGGTGGCGTGATACCAAGGAGGAGCAATGTGTAAGAGATAACGGTACAAACACTAATTGGACACTGGCGATAAGAAAGATGTATAAAATCTATGTTTCAACCACTGTAAGATCAGATGATTCAGCTGACCATCTCACTTTGTTGAATTCCTCAATAAAGTTCTTCTTCTGAGACCTGGAACTTCGACTCTGAAAACTTTCTGAAGACTAACTCCTACTAGACTCTGAAAAACTACTGATCAGGACCAGAGACCAGCAATTAGCCACGACATAATTGGCGAGCCAGCCAGGAGCAGGCTTGGGGTCAGGAGATCATCGTGGTGTTGACGCTGACGGTGGCATTCACAAAACAAAGGCCGGCCAAAAATCAGGTAAGCAGTTTTTGCTTATATTTTGTTTTGTGAATTGCCTCTGAGAAGCTGACACGCTTGATGATTGCTCTGCAATTATAAAACCCCACTGCAAAAGAACCTAAAAAACAACTGAGAGATAAAAGATAAGAAGGGAGTCTGATTTCCAGGTCCAAAGAAGCTGCTGTATGTGTGTTTGTCTCAAAAAGCAAGAAGTGCATAGCGTGGAGATTGCGCTCATGAAGTAAGAGTACACTGTCTAGTAAAAGAAGTGTTTAAAAGGCGCCAGGCAGTGTAGGAAGTACACTGACCGCCTGTTTGTTTGTCTGTCTGTCTTTTGTGAAAGAGAATAGGGGGTATTAAAATGTGCACAAAGTAAGGAAGGTAAAGTATAGATAAAGAACAAAAACATTTAAAATCCTTATAATAATTATTAGCTAAAGTTTTTTACATAAAAAGGTAAGAAAAGTTAAAAGAATTGAGTTAAAGAATGTAAAAGTATACACCAGAAGACTAAAATATAGAGAGAAGGGAGTTTTTGGCTCTCCCGGGCATTCTGCCAAGAGGTGCATTAACTAGTCATTAATCAGTGATAGTGCTGGGAAGCAGAGGACAGTGGAACCAATTAGTGAGAAATAGCAGCAGAAGCAGAAAAAAGTCCAGAATAAAGAATAAATAGAAAAAAGAAGTATAAAAATGTATTAGAAATTAATGGATAAAATAAAACTAACAAGTAAAAATCAAGTGAAAAACTGTGCTTACCAAAAAAACAAAGAACACTCCAAAGAATTGGTTTTGTCCACTATTTGGCCATTCGCCAGACTGCAAATACTGTGATCCAGATAGAGAAACCCAGCGTCTGTTGAAAGAGAATTAAGACTGAACATTGGGGCTTTCTACATACTTTTGATATTGAAGAAGGGATAGAAGTGTGTGAATAAAATTTTAAGCGCATGAATAGACGGATTGCAAATAAAGCAAAAAGATAAAGAGACGATAAACAGTCAGAAAAAGGTTTAAAGGAAAAAGTTTGAAGTCAAGGGAAAAACAAATGTGGGAGGGACTCAGTGAATACGGGAAAGAAAGGCATAGGAGAGCATTAGCTCACACCCTATGATATGACTGGTAAACAGCTCCCCCTGATGGAGGGCACTGTGAAGATCAAAGGCAACGTAACCCTCACAGATACGCAGGATGAGGAAGAAGAAAGAGAGGAGGAGGAAAGAGAAGACCACAGGAATACAGGTTATGACCACAAAATATTGGCAGATGCTGACATGTTTGAAGCATCATCTCCACTAAACAAGGGGCCATCAAGGCATGATGGAAGTCAAGGTAGCAGCTTGAATAGGAAACACCTTACTGAACGCAAGAACCCCACCCTGTCTAATCCATACCATTATGCAGCGAAAGCCCTGCAGAGTCTTGGGGAAAAACTGAACCAGGAAGTAGACACCAATCAGCTGTTCGAACAAGAATGTGATGAGCTGGAACAAGATATAAGGACAACAGAAGAACAAATCAATCACAGCTTTAAACGCTTACAGGAATCCCTGAAGAATGTCACGGGCTCAGAACAACACGTACCTCAAGAACACCAGAGACATCAGAACCGCCGAAAGCACAAGTCACGCTCACTCAGCCCAGCCAGACCTCGCAGGGAAGTCAAGAGTGTGACAGGGACCCTACTCCTTGAGGATATCTCGCCAGTTGCCCCACCAGCCACCCCATACAACCTAAGGGAACGGCACTAAAGAAACCAAGCATGTATAGGGGAGAAGAAGACTGGCATATGGAAAATCATAAGTTTTGCCCTATGATAAGTACATGCAAACAAGAGGAGGACCCACTGAAGGAAGAAACTGTGCAGTGCCCCATCCTAATTAAAGGTCAACAGGGACAGTATGTGCCGTGGGCGGGGCAGGATCTGGAAAGACTGATAGCCCACCTACCTGATTTACATGAAGGAGGTGGCAAGTGGATCAGATCGCTGGAAGAAGAGACAATGGGCAAGATTTTGGCCCTTGGAGATGTTAAGGCCCTGCTGGCTAAATGCGTGGGAGGAGCTAGGACTAATGAGATCTTACAGGACGCAGGACTACATCAGGCGATTGATTCACCTAGAATGGACGCCAGACCACTGGACCAATGCACACCAGCGATATGGCAAGTGCTGAGAAAATATTATCAGACCCAAATGGACCCAAAATCACTGAAAGGAGAGCCAATAGGAGACGGAGAAAACCCAATCACCTATGTCCAGAAACAAGCAAGGAAGTGGAAGCAAGAATTGGAGAGAGACCCCGAACATCACCCAGTAATAACAGCACTGTTCAGAACTGCCATTGTGGAAGCCATGCCTGCACCAGTGAAAGCCAAGTTAGAAGATGTGGTGGGACTGACCTCAAAGTCACCTAAATAATTTAGTGACCATGTGGCTCATGCAGTAGAACAACACAGAAAAAATGAGCAGAAGCTGAAAAACCAAGAAAGAGATCTTCAAAGAAAACTAACCCAGTTGCAGCTGGATGAATCAATCAACAAAAAGAAGAAAGTGCAAGCTGCGGTGAAGGAGACAGATGACCCGACTGCCATGATGGCGGCTGTCAACATACCAAGTCAAGCTCCCCAGACTGTCCAGCAAGCACCAAACAACATGAATCAGAATGTGCCCGTCAACACAGGAAACCCACAGCAACTGGCTGCACCAATTGTAATATACCTTCCTGAACATCAAGACAATAGAAATGGAACAATCCCAGGAAGAGGAAGAGGAAGAGGGAGACAATTTTACAACCAGCAAAGAAACCCTGACCAACCAAGCACCTGTTGGGGATGTAATCAGCCTGGACACACCAAGAGATTCTGCCCAGTTAACCCATGGCCCCAAGATGGGCCCCAGCTAAGACAGCCAGGGCAACAAGGAAATCAAAACCAGCAGTATCAGGTATCTGGCCCCGTCAACCCATGGCGTGGCCCGGACCAAGGATACTAGGGATGCCCAGAGAATCCGACGGGGAGGAGTCAGCTTCCAATGCTGTCATCAAATGCTGACCAAGAACCTATGCTGCGGGTTAAGATAGAGGACAAGATAACACCTATTATGCTTGATACAGGAGCAACATATACCTGCTTGAGCCCAATATGTAAAGACAGTAGGATTCTCGGGACTAACGCAGCTAATTCCAATGACAACTCCTGTCAGCATAAAAGTCAAAGAGTCTGAAATTAAAATTCCTGTGCTAGTATCAGACCAAACACCAGTCAATCTGTTGGGAAGAGATGCAATATGCAAGCTAAATTTACAGATATGGTGCACTCCCCAAGGGATATATATATATAGATAGTGCAGGTATAAA
Source organism: Siphateles boraxobius (assembly GCF_051911475.1). NCBI lineage: Eukaryota > Metazoa > Chordata > Actinopteri > Cypriniformes > Leuciscidae > Siphateles > Siphateles boraxobius. The sequence goes on along the minus strand of NW_027508722.1, from coordinate 4,401,015 downwards.
ACAGATGATAGTAATGAGTGAAATGGATCAACAGGAACCACAAGCTAATGCATTTTGGATTGGGAATTTAGATGAGGGACTAAGACAAACACTGGATAGATAGGAAAAGTATATAAAAGAACAATTCCTGAAACCAACCTCACCAGAAACTGAATATCACTCCTACAATGATATATGACCCCCTTGGGGATCCAGAACAGGAAAAAGAGTGGTTAGAGAAAACTGAGGGCCAGAAAGTGCATTTAAGATCACACCATATAATTATAGGACCAACAGGGGCAGCACTACAAATTGAAGACAGTGACTTCACCAGAACATGGTTTAGGGTTGATAATTCAGTCCCACATGTGACGTTGTGCGTCATTGAAGGATGTCGGGCAAAAGATCTAGGTCCAATGATGTTAAAAGCTAAGGAAAAACGGTGGGAAGCCACTGAGAACCCCTTTATTTTACAAACACCAGATAAAACACACCTAAAGATTCTATGTGTAACTAATATGATAGGTACCCCAAAACTGGTTGTAGAAACAGAACAACAACATGACTCAATCTCTAAAATGAAGGAATTAATGATAGAAATGGAAGAAAGGGTGCCCCTACAGTTATGGTCTAAGCATGACACAGATGTAGGACTAGTCAAGTCAGCAAACCCTGTGAGAATTGCTATTAAACCAGGAGTCCAGCTGCCTAGGAAACAGCAATACCCACTGAAACGCGAAGCAATAGAAGGCATAAGAAAAACAATTGAAGGGTTAATAGAGGCAGGAGTACTAATTGAGACCGCTAGCTATTGCAACACTCCAATTTTACCAGTAGAAAAAGCCAATAAATCTAAGTGGAGACTAGTGCATGACCTAAGGGCAGTGAATGAAGTAGTGGAAGACTGGCCAGCTGAGGTGCCAAACCCACATACGCTTTTGACAAATGTTCCACCTGCTGCTAACTATTTCACTGTGATTGATCTGTGCTCTGCATTTTTCAGCATTCCTCTAGCAGAAGAAAGCAGAAACCTTTTTTCCTTCACTTACCAAGGTAAACAATACACATACACGAGAATGCCCCAAGGATTTAAACACTCACCTCATGTGTTTAACCAAGTTTTAAAACTTGATCTAGAAGACTTAAGACTGGATAGTACATTAATACAGTATGTGGATGATTTGTTGATCTGTTCAACAACGCTGGAACAGTGCCATCAGGACTCCATTAAAGTATTAACCAAATTAGCAGAAGGTGGCCATAAAGCCTCAAAAGAGAAATTGCAATACTGCTTGCCTCAAGTAGAGTATCTGGGTCGATTAATTGCACATCAAACAAAGGCAATATCACCCAGCCAATTGGAAGGAATTAGTAAAGCACCCCAACCGCAAACTGTGGGTCAAATGATGACATTTTTGGGAATGACTGGTTTTAGTGCTGATTGGATAGAAGATTATGCGATCAAAACAGCTCCATTGCGGACCATTATGAGACAGGCTGGTCACCAAAATCTTAGAGCACCATTGAAATGGGATCCTGATGCACTGATAGCATTCAGCTCACTCAAAAAAGAATTACAAACAGCCCCATTATTAACGATTCCAAATTATGACAGAACTTTCCATTTGTATGTAGCAGACAGAAAAGAGGGCTTTGCTTCTGCTGTCCTGATGTAGGAGACATGCAGTGGGCGGAAGAAGCAACCCATTGCCCACTATAGCACCAAATTGGACAGTGTAGCCCAAGGCTACCCACCATGTAATCAACAAGGTCTAGCTGCAGTATACTTTGCTTTTGAGAAAGCCTCTGCTGTTACTATGGGCTATCCAGTCATCATCTATACCCATCATAAGATTGCTGAGTTATTGGAACAGGGACGTTTTGTTTTGACGCAGGCCAGATGTTTGGCGTACTCCACATTGTTGACTTATCCTGATATAACAATCAAAAGATGTACCACAACAAACCCAGCTAACTTTGTCCCAGTAGAGGGGGAAGGAACACCTCATGAATGTGTTGCTGCCTCTCTAGCATTCACTCGTCTGAGACCAGATTTGGAATCAACACCAATTGTTGATGCAGAGGTGGACTACTTTGTAGATGGCTCATGATTTAGAGATCACTCGGGTAATCATGCTGGTTTTGCTGTTGTACAACGAGATGGGGACAATTTTACTCCTGTGCTGACACAACGTTGTGAACAGCCTTGTTAAGCACAGTTGGCCGAACTAAAAGCCCTTACGGCAGCATGTCTGCTGGCCAAAAATAAAGCAGCCAACATTTATACGGATTCTGCATACGCCCATGGGGTATGCCATCTTTTCGGTGCAGTATGGAAACAAAGAGGATTCAAAAAGAGTGATGGAACCCCAATCCAACATGGGGACCAAATTACTGCATTGATTAATGCTATGATGTTTCCAGCCAAATTGGCCATCGTCAAATGCCAGGCTCACAAGAAAGGAAATGATTTTGTTATCAAAGGCAATAACGCCGCAGATAGCCAAGCAAAATTGGCTTCTGGGTGTCAATCTGCTGTAATGGCACCATCCGTTTTGATCCAGCCCCTCCCTACTATAGAAAGTATTGCCCAAATGCAGTCCAGAGCTACACCACCTGAAATACACTTATGGCAACAAAGGGGGGCGACTAGAGATGCTAATAATATCTGGAGGTCTCATGAAGGTTTTATGATAGCTCCCACCCCACTGCTTAATATTCTTATACCTGACGCCCACAGTTTTGACCACTGTGGAAGGGGGGAGATTATGAGAAAGATAAAAAGACAAGGATTCTGGTCCCCATACTTACAAACAAGGGTAGATGAATTTCTGAGACAATGTGAAATTTGCGCACAGAACAATGTAAGAAAAGGAACAACAACTCCAATAGGCTCTATTCCAGTTCCAGAAGGACCCTTTAAGCATCTAGTAATGTGGACATGATAAAAGCAGTAAGAGGAAAAAGGTACATGTTGGTCATTATAGACAGATTCAGTAGATGGGTGGAAGCAGAACCATCAGCAGAGCAAGGAGCACAGACAGTGATACAATTTCTGACGAAAAAGGTCATACCAAGATTTGGTATCCCATCCCAGATCAGTTCAGACAATGGGTCTGCTTTTATTCAAAGAACGGTAAAGGCAGTAATACAACAGTTGAGGATCAAGCAGAGACTGGGGTGTGTCTACCATCCTGAGTCACAGGGACTTGTGGAACGGGTCAATGGGACTATTAAGGCCAAAATCAACAAAATTTGTGCGGACACTAAACTTAATTGGGTAGATGCGTTGCCACTCGCACTGATGAGCTATCGAATGCAAACCAACAGGATCACTAATCTGACCCCCCATGAAATGTTGACTGGGAGACCAATGCCTGTGCCTCATTTGAGAGGACCTTATGACGGGCCACCGTTAGAACAGTTACAATTGGAATTAAGGACATATATGAGACAATTGACTGCTATACATGAAGCTATTCATTCACAGGAACAAAACAGGGGACCCAGAGAAGAGGAAGAAGTTCCCTGTCTGGTGGTACCTGGAGACCAGGTATACCTAAGAGTCTTTAGGAGAAGGTGGAATGAGCCACGACGAGAAGGACCTTATACTGTAGTAAGAGCAACCCCCACAGCAGTACAGGTAGAGGGCAGCACAACCTGGTATCATTTGAATCATTGCACCCGAGTCCAAAGGCTGAGACCTAGAAGGCAAGAGGAGGAAATAGATAGTCAGGAAGGGAGTCAAGAGGAGATAGCTCAAGATGCCCCAGAAGAGCAGGGAACTGAAAGTGAAGATATTAACATTGATGAACCTCATTCTAGGGAGACTGAACACGCTGAGCCAAGGGATGAAATGCCGGAGCGGAATGATGGACAGCCTTCAGAGGACCTGGAGCCTGAAGGTGAGAGAGCTCCTAGTATTGGTCTTTCTGGTGATACACCTCATTGTTTTCTCGGACGCGGACGTGAGAGGACGCTGGCGCTGTTTGTTCGCCGCTTCTCTGTCTGCTATTCCTTCTTGTGTTTCTGTTTTGTTTATGTTCACTGTAACCCTTCCTCTGGACAGCCTCACAGCTGGTTCCCGAAGCCGCTTGGGCACCTCGACCGGACTGTCGCCTCGTCGGTTAGCCGCTTGCTGGCTGCCCGCGTTCATCAACGCGTGCCTGCTAATTCTAATTCTAGCTGCAATAGCGGCTAACCCGATTGCCTACCTCTTTCTCACAGGCAACCTCCACCAATTGCTTTCATCTCCTCCTGTCATGCCATGGATCATTTTGGCACTTACATCAGTCATCCATTTCTGTCTTTCTAGTCCATCACTAACTGCTACCACGGAGCTCTCAGTCCCTCCGCTCGGCATCATGTTCAAATATTCAACTCTGCAACTGGTCGAACTGATCAACTACTCAATTCCATCCTGCATCCCAGTCATCAAACAGCTCGGACTTCTACGCCTACCCCGTTACATCCACAGAAGTTTTCGCCGCAAGTTTGTTTACTTCCAACACGGACAATCCATTCCATCCATCTGGTCACCTGCACGCTCTGTCGCACCTCTGCCACGTCATGGGAACGCTTCCCCCGCTGGATCACATAGAGCTGAGCGCACCGACTGGCTGCACAGAAAACCCGAACTGGACTACAGTGCTATTCATACTTCACATATACCTATTCTCCATTCACTTGTAAATCCACTCACTGTCCCTTCTCAACTGCATTACCCCCTCACTCGCACTGCTAATCGGGACAACCTCAGATCTTTCCAGCCTGCCCCCATCTCACCACCCTCTCACCATGCCAACTTTGCCCTCCTCAACACCCGATCCCTTAACAATAAAGCCCCTGCCCTCCATGAATTAATCCTTGACAACACGCTGGATTTCCTTCTGCTCACCGAAACTTGGCAACAACCCAATGACTTCTTCTCCCTCAACCTTGCATCCCCCACTGGCTACAATTACATCTGCAAACCCCGCCCCTCCCGCCGTGGAGGTGGCCTCGCCGTTATTTATAATCAGAACTTCCGGATCACTGAACTCACCCTCCCTTCAGTATCATCATTTGAATATCTCGTCTTCAAAGCTCTTTCCTCCATGACAGTTATCCTCATTTACCGGCCACCTAAACCAAATCCCTCCTTCCTCTCTGATTTAACTGAACTCCTCACACTAGCTTCATCTCTCTCTCCACGTCTGCTACTACTCGGTGACCTAAACATCCACATAGACTCCTCCACCTGCAAGCTGTCATCAGAATTCACAATTTTATTGGACAACTTTACTCTCACCCAACATGTCACATTCCCCACCCATGAAAAAGGACACATCCTCGATCTGGTCTATTCCACTAACCAACCAGTACTCAACCTCCATCCATGCCTCTTTCCACTCTCTGATCACAAACTGATACGGTTCACCATTCCGTCTCCAACCCCCCGCCCCCGCCTCCTCAGAGAAATCACCTTCCGCAACCTTAAATCAATTGATCCCCATCATCTCTCTGACCTGCTCTCCACCACTCTCCACATGGACTCAACCCTCACCTCACCTGATGATCTCACAAACCACCTCAACTCCGTTTTGTGTACCTCCCTTAACACTCTGGCCCCCCTCAAAACAAAAACTGTCACTTTTAAAAACTCGTCACCCTGGTACACACCTGCACTCCGGAAAATGAAACAAACTGGACGCCAACTTGAACGCCTGACAAAAAAATCATCTCTCACAGTCCACCATGAAGCCTATAAACTCCACCTCATTGCCTACAAAGATGCCCTCATTGCCGCCAAATCTGCCTACCTCTCCACCATCCTCACCAACCCCTGTCTAAACCCCAGAACCCTCTTCTCCACATTGAACAACCTCATCAAGCCTCGGACCAACACCTTCCTTACCTCTACTCCGGATCTCTGCAACTCATTCCTTCACTTTTTCGCTGATAAAATCAATATCATTTATCAATCTCTATCCCCTGCATCCGACCTTCCAGTATCTACTCCAGCACCTATCACGGGCCCTTTTCCCCCCATCCCTCCTGACCTCTCTCCCCCTTCTCCACACTGCCTCCTCTCCCAGTTTAATTTGGTCACCACTCTTGAAATCTCTAAACTCATCAGCTCTTCCAAACCGACTACCTGCTCACTTGACTCCCTCCCTACTCCACTCCTGAAGTCCTGCCTCCCCGTCCTTTGCCCCTACCTCACTAACCTCTTCAATTCCTCATTGTCCCTTGGAACTGTTCCCTCTGCTTTCAAAACTGCCGCTGTCACCCCTATCCTCAAAAAACCTGGTCTGGATCCCTCTTCCCTCAACAACTACCACCCAATTTCCACCCTCCCCTTTCTGTCTAAAACCCTGGAACGTATAGTCGCTTTACAATTACAAACCCATCTTCATGCCAATAACCAATTTGAACCTCTCCAGTCTGGTTTTCGCCCCCTCCACAGCACAGAAACTGCTCTCCTCAAAGTCCTTAATGACCTCCTCACCTCCGCTGACACTGGTTCCCTCAACATCCTTATTCTTCTCGACCTGAGTGCAGCCTTCGATACTGTGAGCCATAACATCCTGCTCACCAGACTCAAAGACCTTGGTATCGAAGGTATTGCACTCAGCTGGCTCCATTCCTACCTTTCCAACAGATCCCACTTCATCTCTCTTCATAATCACACCTCTGCAACAGCCACAGTCACCCAAGGCGTTCCCCAAGGATCCGTACTCGGCCCCCTCCTCTTCATCATTTACATCCCCCCCCTTGGTCAGATACTTCGTCACTTCAAACTGAATTTCCACTGTTATGCCGATGACACTCAGATCTACCTCAGCACCAAATCCTCCCACAATCCTCCCCTCTCCCATATCAACTCCTGTCTGTCAGCTATTAAAACCTGGATGCAACATAACTTCCTCAAACTCAATAGCAATAAAACAGAATTCCTCCTCATAGGCTCCAAATCCACTCTCAGCAAAACCAATAACATCACTCTCACCATTGACGACACCATTGTCTCCCCATCCCCCCAGGCCCGCAACCTCGGCGTGGTTTTTGATTCAACCCTCTCCCTTGAACCTCACATCTGTCATGTCATTAAAACCTCCTTCTTTCACCTCCGCAACGTCGCCAAAATCAGATCCTCACTCACACCCTCTGCTGCTGAAAGACTCATTCACGCCTTCATCTCCTCACGACTGGACTATTGCAACTCACTACTCCTTGGTATTAGCTCAAACTACATAAAAAGACTCCAACTGGTCCAGAATGCAGCCGCCCGACTCATCACCCGCTCCAAATCCTGGCACCACATCACTCCAGTCCTAAAACAACTTCACTGGCTCCCTATTTCCCACCGGATCACATACAAAATCCTGGTCCTTACCTACAAAGCCATCCACCACCTGGCCCCCTCATACCTCACTGACCTCCTCTCCCCCTATCAACCCTCACGGTCCCTCAGATCCACCTCAGCCGGTCTCCTCTGCATCCACAAGTCCAAGCTCCGCAGTTTTGGGGACAGAGCCTTTTCCAGGGCAGCTCCCAGGCTCTGGAACTCCCTCCCCCATGAGATCCGCACCTCTGAGTCCCTCACCATCTTCCAGTCCCGCCTCAAGACCCATCTCTTCACCTCTGCCTATCCGTAGCCCCACGCCCCTCCCATCCCTATATGTGCCTGTTTTTTTTTTTTGTTTTTTGTTTTTTTTTCTTGCTTATTCACCTGCCCTGTAAAGCGACTTTGAGTTCGAGAAAAGCGCTATACAAATTCAATTTATTATTATTATTATTATTATGCAGCAGCTTCCCCAGACACAATGCCTCCAGGCGAACAATCCCCTGGAGAAGGACCCTCTGCTGATGAACCATACAACTTTGTCACACTCAACCTCCAAGACATCGGCATCCCAGGAATCGACCTCCCAGAAAATGACTTCCCAGACATTGACCTCCCAGAAATTAATCCCCCAGACACTGAATTACCAGACCTCTCAAGCTTTGAGTGGGATAAGTCACCCTAACCTGACTCAACCAACACAAGGTAACAAAGCACGCAGACATAATGTAAAAAGATCCCTGCAGAAAGCTATGACTATTCATGAAGATTATACCCAAACTGAAGTTGATTTGGAAGTAGAACTACAAAAAGAAAAACTGTTGGATGATGCCTATCATAATGAATGGTATAAATGGGCAGTGTATACTGTAGGACAGGTAAAACAAGGCACATGTGTATTATGCTCACCGTCACCTTTGAAGAAGTTAAGAATAGTACCAAACCAATATGACTACATGCAGTGTGCCAGATTTAATTCACAATATTGTAACAGAACTGGACATGTAATTCCATACTGTCCAGCTGAGTGCCTGGCCATGTTAGGGAACCACTATTATCAAAGATTTTATAACCAGGAGGGTTGGGGAAGTGCATGCAAGGAGCTTGACGTAAGAATAGATAAAGCCAATTAGGAGACCCCACAAAATTACATTCTGGATAAAACATTGGAGTATGAATGTTTTAACAAAACTATGGGCTATCGAAATGTAGGAACCTTTCAAGGTAAATGTGCTATAATTTGGCACCTGGATTATGAGATGTACAACGAGACAAACGTATATAAATCCTCTAGCTCAATATATGCCACAGCAACAATAAATAAAAACATGTCTGTAACAGGTGCTCATGAAAACTGCGAGAATGCTACCTTATCCTTTCCCCTAAATTGGACCACTTGAAAATCAAACTGAAGCAGTAGCTGATTTCTTTTGGCTATGTGGGGGTAAACGACTAAGAGCCACCCTAGTTGATTGGAAAGGACTCTGTGCCAGGGTGAGGCTAGCTCAAGGAATAGGAATTGTAAACTGGGATCTCAATGAGGAAGAAACGATAGAAAAGTTGAGTAGACATAAGCACAGAGCTAAGAGAGCTTATACCCCAGATCCCAATGTTAAAATTGATGCAATTGGACAGCCTAGAGGAATACCACATGAATTTAAGGCTAGGGATGAAATAAAGTCAGGGTTTGAATCATTTCTTCTATGGGTACCTGTTAATAAGAATACCGAATGTATAAATTACATATACTACAATCAGCAAAGATTTATTAATTATACGGATGATGCACTTGAGGCGCTAGGCCAACAATTAAAAGCCACCAGCAAAATGACATGGCAAAATAGGCAAGCCCTGAATTGGTTATTGGCAGATAAAGGAGGAGTATGTGTAATGTTTGGGACTGACTGCTGCACCTTTATTCCTAATAATACAGCCCCCGATGGAACTTTCACTAGGGCTATGAAGAAACTGAAGGCGCTAAGACAAGAGGGTGCTGAAAATGCGGGAAGGGACAGAAATATTGGATACTGGTTTGATTCTTTGTTTGGAGCCTGGAAAGAGTGGCTGATTAAGGTGGGGATAATAATAGTTGTGGTTGTTGTTGTTGCTCTTCTGCTGTTCTGTTGCGTTATACCTTTTCTCAGATCCATGTTGGCCACTGCAGCTGCTCAGTCAATGACCCGAGCCAAGCAGATGATCAATGTGTCGGTTAACCGAGACAGAGTTGACATTGGATGCAACTCAGGAGTCTATCCTATTGGACCAGGCCTGGATGAGTTAGATGAGTTCTAATGAAAAAAGGTAAAAGGACTGGGGGTACCTGTTAATTTTGTTATAAGGTTTTTGACTTTGTTTTTTGACAAGAGAGGGTGTTAGAAAACTCTGTCTTTCTTTTTGGGGGTAAAAATAGGAAGCTTGTTAGAACATGCATGGGTAGAGTAGGGAGTTAGTAAGATGGGCAGTTATGCATTTATTTTAAGGGCCCCCGTCCTGTATATCCTATACTTATAATCATGTTAAGATATGTTTTTATATAATCACACTGCTGTCACAAATTTTAATGCAAGACTGAAGGGAAATAGAAGGTTTAAAACAGAACATTACCCGTGATATGAGGTGATGTAATTGTATGCAAAAGAAATGAGAGTGTTTTTGTTATTTTTAGATCACTTTATCCACCTTTTTACATATATGGGCATATTACAGTAACAAAACGTAGAAGCCTTGACATTGTGTGCATTTAGACTACTGGAACTGTTGTATATAAGATGTAAAAGAGGAATTATTTGCAAGCGCGGTCATCTACTGTTGTTTCAACAAAGGGCAGACTCAACTGGTGGTTTAAAAACCCGCTGTCTGCTCCAACACCAGATAGCGCCCTAGGCACTGCCAGGGCACCTCTGGCAACGGTGTAGCAACCCAGATAGCGCCACGGGCCACCAGGAAGTGCCTGCATGGTTCCTCTGGCATCGTGGGACAATTGTAACTTCGAGACTATACACTGTATGATGAATACACTGAATGTTTGAAGATGCTTTGTCCATATAGAGAATGATGGTTTGACAGGAAGGCGAGATCTTTTACTCCACTCCAGACAAATGGGGGTGGAGATGTTTGGTCTCACTCTTCCTCCAGGGTGTACCTCTGTGATAACAGGTCTATTGGTAGAATGACTGGATGGTCTAAATTGATCATATTGGTAGGATATGAAAGAGACCTGCTCATGGAGATACATCCTGGGAAAATTGAAGGTGGGACTAGAGTTAGTCCCAAAGGGGGGATGTGTTGGAGAATTCTGTTACCCCTCCTTTATCTGATGCTCAAGTCTGAATGCTGTAATGCTGAGCAACAGTAGGCCATAGATAGGGTGACCAGACGTCCCGTTTTTCCCGGGACAGTCCCGTATTTCAACTCTAATTTTAGTGTCCCGACTTATTATGAAAAAATCATGTTTTGTCCCGTATTTCATCGTTAATATATATTTTAGGTTTTTTATTTTATTTTATTTTTTCCTGAGTGATAGCACGAGTACTCTTCGAAATAGCCTAATAATAAAACTAGCAAATCACCTCATATATTTTCCTCATAGAGAAAACATTTTTCCATCCAATAAGAGAAGGCAGAAGGACAATTCCATCCAATCACAATTCACTCAATCAACTTGCATTTAGTGAAGGCGGAATCCGACGTCACAGTTAAGTGTATACGAGACGAGAGCAAACGGATAAGCTTGACTCAGGTGCAAAGATGTCAAAGAAGCGTACATGTACATTTAATGAGGATCTTCAAAAAGAGTTTAAATTTCTGAAAAGAGAGTCACTATCAGAGGCAAGTAAATTAAGATGCGACATTTGCGGGGCTCGCTTTTCCATTGCTCACGGAGGCCGAGCCGACATTACGCAGCATATGCACACAAAAAAGCACATGGACGCTGCTAAAAGTAAGTGTGCTACTCCAAGTGTCAGCAAATTTTTTGTGAAGCAAAGTTGCGAATCTGATAAAGTGCATGCAAGTGAAGGACTTTTTGCATACCATTCTGTTATTCATGGCCATAGTTTTCGGTCAGCTGACTGCACTGCAAAATTGATCAAGAAATTGTATGATCCGAAATTTTCTTCTGCTTGCACTAAATCTGAGGCTATAATATGCAACGTTCTTGGTCCTTTGTCAGAGGAAGAAGTTCAGCATAGTTTGGACAAGTGCTCCTGTGTCACATTAACTGTGGATGCATCCAACCACAAAGACATTAAATTGTTTCCTGTGCTTGTGCGATACTTCAAGCCACTAGAGGGTGTAAAGGTCAAGATAATTGAATTTTCATCTCTGCCAGGTGAGACATCTGATTTGCAAACTGCCTACATTTCCCATGTCATTGAAAAATATGGCCTTGATCAGAAAATAGTTGCACTTTGTGCTGATAACACTAACACAAACTTTGGTGGTGTTAAAAGAGCTGGTAAAGGCAATATCTGGAGAAAGCTGCAAATGCAGCTAGGAAGGGATATTCTGGGCATTGGCTGTAATGCACACATCATCCACAATACCCTGCAAACAGCAGTGGATTGCTTACCAATTGATTTGGAGTGTTTTGCTGTGAAGGTATACAAATACTTTCATATCTATACAGTGCGCGTAAGGGAGCTCAAGGAGTTTTGTGACTTTGTACAGCTGGACTATCAAAAATTACTGCAGCATGGTAGCATACGTTTCCTCTCTCTTGGTCCAGCTCTTGAACGAATTCTGCACCTTTTTGATGGTCTACGTGCATACTTTCTTTCTCAAGAAAAGTGGCCAAAGTTTCTAAAAGACACATTCAGCAGCCCTTGCACAAAACTTTGGCTTGGATTTGCACTTAAGCAAACTGCAGCTTTCCATCGTGCACTGGCGACAGTAGAGCAAGAACATATATCTGCCACAGAAGTGGCTTTGCACATTTATGATCTGAGAAATGTCTTGCAGGCCAGGCTGGAGGAATCATTCATTCCCTCTGACATCAAAACACAGTTAGACACCCTTGTTGAAGCTGGTGACATAAAAGCTGATGATTTTTATTGTGCAGTGAGAAGCTTTTACTCAGCATCAGTGGATTACCTTGACAATTGGAGATGCTCACTGGAGAATACAAGAGAACTAGAGTGGGTCCTACTGAGAAGTGTTCCAGAATGGAGAGACATTCAGAGCAGCCTCAGCAAGTTCTACTCAAGAATACCTGCTCTCACATCAGTTGACGAAACCATGCTCTTTGATGAGTGGGCCTGTGCTAAAAACATTGTCACTTGTCACATCACTGAGTGGAACAAAAACAAGGTGGCTGTGTCTGATAGATGGACAGACGTGTTTAGTGAGATGGGGAGCAAGTCACTCAACTTTGGAGTCTTATCTTTGGTTGTGGAGTTTGTTTTATGCCTGCCTGGTACATCTGCACCGGTGGAGCGTGTGTTCTCGTTAATGAATGCATCATGGACGGATGAAAAATCTCGACTGAGTGTAACAACAATGAAGGCAATGCTTTTCGTACGAATTAATTTCGGACTGGACTGCTCCGCATTTTATGATAAACTCTTAAAAGACAAGCGCACACTGGCAAAAATTGGTTCCAGTGAAAAATACAAAACAGCAACAGTGAATGATGCTGTTGAACCATCTTGTTCCCACTGATCTGCAATTTTATGTAAGTCTACATTTATTTTTTTACATAGCTAACAATATTATTAAGTGTAAATACTTGTATGTGTGCAGTAGGTGTTGTGGGTCTGTGGGTTCTGTGTCTGTCCCGTATTCCACTCTGAGAAATCTGGTCACCCTAGCCATAAGGCAATGTAGAGTTGGAAAAGTACCTTTAATGCATAGATGACGTTGGTGCAAGGTACAGGAAAGTACTAAAAAATGTGCAATGTGTAAGAGATAACGGTACAAACACTAATTGGACACTGGCGATAAGAAAGATGTATAAAATCTATGTTTCAACCACTGTAAGATCAGATGATTCAGCTGACCATCTCACTTTGTTGAATTGCTCAATAAAGTTCTTCTTCTGAGACCTGGAACTTCGACTCTGAAAACTGTTTGAAGACTAACTCCTACTAGACTCTGAAAAACTACTGATCAGGACCAGAGACAGGCAATTAGCAACGACAGTAGCTGTCAGTTCACCAAAAACTCTCAGTCCTGCCGATCGACTGTCCTGCACGGAGCAGGATTGGGCACCCCTGTGTGCTATACATTATTATTATATTTAAATTCATTTTGGAAGTGTCATTATAATAATTGCAAGTTATTGTTGTCTCTGATTTTAGAGGGTGCATATTTTCAGCTGCTTTTGCACCTTTTCAGAACACACTTTAGGTGTCTGGCCCTCATTAAAATCTCTGCTGGCAGCAGTGGGTTTTGAGCCCACGCCCCCAAAGAGACTGGAGCCTAAATCCAGCGCCTTAGACCCCACGGCCATGCTACCCTGGCTTGCTTACTCTAGTGGGCCATTTTCTGCCCATTAAATTTCAGATATAGAGAAATTGTTGGGTGTGGACCTTCATCGTCCGGCTCTGAAGCCCACCGACTTCGGCCAAGGAAAGCAAAAACGGCTGAGTTTTGAAGAGACTGGGAGCAAGCAGTGTCACTTCTCCAGTCTTTTCACAATTGCCTTCTAAAATGAACACTTGGCAGCGGTGGGATTTGAACTCATGTCCCCGAAGAGACTGGAGCCTTAATCCAGCGCCTTAGAGCACTCGGCCACGCTACCTTGTGAGAATGCCTTCTGTGGGCCATTTTCGCCAATTTTTTCTTTTAGTGTCTCACTTCTCCATAGTTAAATCAGTTGAAATTCTTCATGCCTTGAAGGAGCTCCTCGACTGGTGGAAATGCCTACTAAGTAGAGGGGGGACGCAGTTACACTCTTGGAGGCCCCCCTCCCTGCAGATTGCAATTCCATCTCTAATCAAACACAACTGAATTACCTAATCAAAGCCTAATCGAATTACCTAATCAAAGCTCGGCCACGCTACCTTGTGAGAATGCCTTCCGTTGGCCATTTTCGCCAATTTTTTCTTTTTGTGTCTCACTTCTCCATAGTTAAATTATTTGAAATCCTTCATGCCTTGAAGGAGCTCCTCGACAGGTGGAAATGCCTACTAAGTAGAGGGGGGACGCAGTTACACTCTTGGAGGCCCCCCTCCCTGCAGATTGCAATTCCATCTCTAATCAAACACAACTGAATTACCTAATCAAAGCCTAATCGAATTACCTAATCAAAGCTCGGCCACGCTACCTTGTGAGAATGCCTTCCGTGGGCCATTTTCGCCATTTTTTTCTTTTTGTGTCTCACTTCTCCATAGTTAAATCAGTTGAAATTCTTCATGCCTTGAAGGAGCTCCTCGACAGGTGGAAATGCCTACTAAGTAGAGGGGGGACGCAGTTACACTCTTGGAGGCCCCCCTCCCTGCAGATTGCAATTCCATCTCTAATCAAACACAATTGAATTACCTGATCAAAGCCTTTGGGCCATACTCCAAAATGGCAGCCAGATGTGTCACAGTTAAACTCAAAATCAAGAGGTAGCTGTCAGTTCACCAAAAACTCTCAATGAGTCAAATTTGCAAACTCAATTGACAAGGGGTGCCCAGTCCTGCCGATGGACTGTCCTGCACAAAGCAGGATTGGGGACCCCTGTGTGCTATACATTATTATTATATTTAAATTCATTTTGGAAGTGTCATTATAATAATTGCAAGTTATTGTTGTCTCTGATTCAAGAGGGTGCATATTTTCAGCTGCTTTCGCACCTTTTCAGAGGACACTTTAGGTGTCTGGCCCTCATTAAAACCTCTGCTGGCAGCGGTGGGATTCGAACCCACGCCCCCAAAGAGACTGGAGCCTAAATCCAGCGCCTTAGACCACTCGGCCACGCTACCCCGACTTGGCTACTCTAGTGGGCCATTTTCTGGCCATTAAATTTCAGAAATAGAGAAATTGTTGGGTGTGGACCTTCATCATCAGGCTCTGAAGCCCACCGAGTTAGGCCAAGGAAAGCAAAAACGGCTGAGTTTTGAAGAGACTGGGAGCAAGCAGTGTCACTTCTCCAGTCTTTTCACAATTGCATTCTAAAATGCAGACTTCGCAGCGGTGGGATTTGAACACACGCCCCCAAAGAGACTGGAGCCTTAATCCAGCGCCTTAGACCGCTCGGCCACGCTACCTTGTGAGAACGCTTTCCGTGGGCCATTTTCGCCAATTTTTTCTTTTAGTGTCTCACTTCTCCATAGTTAAATCTGTTGAAATTCTTCATGCCTTGAAGGAGCTCCTCGAAAGGTGGAAAGGCCTACTAAGTAGAGGGGGGATGCAGTTACGCTCTTGGAGGCATCCCTCCCTGTTGATTGCAATTCCATCTCTAATCAAACACAACTGAATTACCTAATCAAAGCATTTGGGCCATACTCCAAAATGGCAGCCAGATGTGTTGCAGTTAAACTCAAAATCAAGAGGTAGCTGTCAGTTCACCAAAAACTCTCAGTCCTGCCGATCGACTGTCCTGCACAGAGCAGGATTGGGCACCCCTGTGTGCTATACATTATTATTATATTTAAATTCATTTAGGAAGTGTCATTATAATAATTGCAAGTTATTGTTGTCTCTGATTTTAGAGGGTGCATATTTTCAGCTGCTTTTGCACCTTTTCAGAACACACTTTAGGTGTCTGGCCCTCATTAAAACCTCTGCTGGCAGCAGTGGGATTTGAACCCACGCCCCCGAAGAGACTGGAGCCTAAATCCAGCGCCGTAGACCCCTCGGCCATGCTACCCCGGCTTGGTTACTGTAGTGGGCCATTTTCTGCCCATTAAATTTCAGAAATAGAGAAATTGTTGGGTGTGGACCATCATCGTCAGGCTCTGAAGCCCGCCGAGTTCGGCCAAGGAAAGCAAAAACGGCTGAGTTTTGAAGAGACTGGGAGCAAGCAGTGTCACTTCTCCAGTCTTTTCACAATTGCCTTCTAAAATTGACACTTGGCAGCGGTGAGATTTGAACTCATGTCCCCGAAGAGACTGGAGCCTTAATTCAGCGCCTTAGAGCGCTCGGCCACGCTACCTTGTGAGAATGCCTTCTGTGGGCCATTTTCGCCAATTTTTTCTTTTAGTGTCTCACTTCTCCATAGTTAAATCAGTTCAAATTCTTCATGCTTTGAAGGAGCTCCTCGACAGGTGGAAAGGCCTACTAAGTAGAGGGGGGATGCAGTTACACTCTTGGAGGCCCCCCTCCCTGCAGATTGCAATTCCAACTCTAATCAAACACAACTGAATTACCTAATCAAAGCATTTGGGTCAAGCGACTGGAGCCTGGGGCCTAAATCCAGTGCCTTAGACCCCTCGGCAACGCTACCCCGGCTTGGCTACTCCAAAATGGCAGCCAGATGTGTCGCAGTTAAACTCAAAATCAAGAGGTAGCTGTCAGTTCACCAAAAACTCTCAGTCCTGCCGATCGACTGTCCTGCACAGAGCAGGATTGGACACCCCTGTGTGCAATACATTATTATTATATTTAAAATTCATTTTTGAAGTGTCATTATAATAATTGCAAGTTATTGTTGTCTCTGATTTTAGAGGGTGCATATTTTCAGCTGCTTTTGCACCTCTTCAGAGAACACTTTAGGTGTCTGGCCCTAATTAAAACCTCTGCTGGCAGCGGTGGGATTTGAACCCACGCCCCCGAAGAGACTGGAGCCTAAATCCAGCGCCTTAGAGCACTCGGCCACGCTACCTTGTAAGAATGCCTTCCGTGGGCCATTTTCGCCAATTTTTTCTTTTAGTGTCTCACTTCTCCATAGTTAAATCTGTTGAAATTCTTCATGCCTTGAAGGAGCTCCTCGAAAGGTGGAAAGGCCTACTAAGTAGAGGGGGGATGCAGTTACACTCTTGGAGGCATCCCTCCCTGCTGATTGCAATTCCATCTCTAATCAAACACAACTGAATTACCTAATCAAAGCATTTGGGCCATACTCCAAAATGGCAGCCAGATGTGTCGCAGTTAAACTCAAAATCAAGAGGTAGCTGTCAGTTCACCAAAAACTCTCAGTCCAGCCGATCGACTGTCCTGCACGGAGCAGGATTGGGCACCCCTGTGTGCTATACATTATTATTATATTTAAATTCATTTAGGAAGTGTCATTATAATAATTGCAAGTTATTGTTGTCTCTGATTTTAGAGGGTGCATATTTTCAGCTGCTTTTGCACCTTTTCAGAACACACTTTAGGTGTCTGGCCCTCATTAAAATCTCTGCTGGCAGCAGTGGGTTTTGAGCCCACGCCCCCAAAGAGACTGGAGCCTAAATCCAGCGCCTTAGACCCCACGGCCATGCTACCCTGGCTTGCTTACTCTAGTGGGCCATTTTCTGCCCATTAAATTTCAGATATAGAGAAATTGTTGGGTGTGGACCTTCATCGTCCGGCTCTGAAGCCCGCCGACTTCGGCCAAGGAAAGCAAAAACGGCTGAGTTTTGAAGAGACTGGGAGCAAGCAGTGTCACTTCTCCAGTCTTTTCACAGGTGCCTTCTAAAATGCAGACTTGGCAGCGGTGGGATTTTAACCCAAGCCCCCGAAGAGACTGGAGCCTTAATCCAACGCCTTAGACCGCCCGGCCACGCTACCTTGTAAGAATGCTTTCCGTGGGCCATTTTCGCCAATTTTTTCTTTTAGTGTCTCACTTCTCCATAGTTAAATCAGTTGAAATTCTTCATACCTTGAAGGAGCTCCTCGACAGGTGGAAAGGCCTACTAAGTAGAGGGGGGACGCAGTTACACTCTTGGAGGTCCCCCTCCCTGAAGATTGCAATACCATTCTTTAATCAAACACAACTGAATTACCTAATCAAAGCCTTTGGGCCATACTCCAAAATGGCAGCCAGATGTGTCGCAGTTCAACTCAAAATCAAGAGGTAGCTGTCAGTTCACCAAAAATTCTCAATGAGTCAAATTTGCAAACTCCATTATTAAAGACCAGGGGTGCCCAGTCCTGCCGATCGACTGTACTGCACAGAGTAGGATTGGGCACCCCTGTGTGCTATACATTATTATTATATTTAAATTCATTTTGGAAGTGTCATTATAATAATTGCAAGTTATTGTTGTCTTCGATTCGAGATGGTGCAAATTTTCAGCTGATTAAAACCTCTGCTGGCAGCGGTGGGATTCAAACCCACACCCCGAGTAGACTGGAGCCTGGAGCCTAAATCCATCGCCTTAGACCCCTCGGCCACGCTACCCCGGCTTGGCTACTCTAGTGGGCCATTTTCTGGCCATCAAATTTCAGAAATAGAGAAATTGTTGGGTGTGGACCTTCATCGTCAGGCTCTGAAGCCCGCCGAGTTCGGCCAAGGAAAGCAAAAACGGCTGAGTTTTGAAGAGACTGGGAGCAAGCAGTGTGACTTCTCCAGTCTTT
Organism: Siphateles boraxobius; assembly: GCF_051911475.1. NCBI lineage: Eukaryota > Metazoa > Chordata > Actinopteri > Cypriniformes > Leuciscidae > Siphateles > Siphateles boraxobius. Next base: position 4,382,285 of record NW_027508722.1, on the reverse strand, counting down.
TCACAATTGCCTTCCAAAATGCATACTTGGCAGCGGTGGGATTTGAACCCATGCCCCCGAAAAGACTGGAGCCTAAATCCAGCGCCTTAGACCGCTCGATCACACTACCTTGTAAGAATGCCTTCTGTGGGCCATTTTCGCCAATTTGTTCTTTTAGTGTCTCACTTCTCCATAGTTAAATCAGTTGAAATTCTTCATACCTTGAAGGAGCTCCTCGACAGGTGGAAAGGCCTACTAAGTAGAGGGGGGACGCAGTTACACTCTTGGAGGCCCCCCTCCCTGCAGATTGCAATACCATTCTTTAATCAAACACAACTGAATTACCTAATCAAAGCCTTTGGGCCATACTCCAAAATGGCAGCCAGATGTGTCGCAGTTCAACTCAAAATCAAGAGGTAGCTGTCGGTTCACCAAAAATTCTCAATGAGTCAAATTTGCTAACTCCATTATTAAAGACCAGGGGTGCCCAGTCCTGCCGATCGACTGTACTGCACAGAGGAGGATTGGGCACCCCTGTGTGCTATACATTATTATTATATTTAAATTCATTTTGGAAGTGTCATTATAATAATTGCAAGTTATTGTTGTCTCTGATTGAAGAGGATGCATATTTGCAGCTGCTTTTGCACCTTTTCAGAGCACACTTTAGGTGTCTGGCCCTCATTAAAACCTCTGCTGGCAGCAGTGGGAATTGAACCCACGGCCCCGAAAAGACTGGAGCCTAAATCCAGCGCCTTAGACCTCTCGGTCACGCTACCCCTGCTTGGCCACTCTAGTGGACCATTTTCTGCCCAATAAATTTCAGAAATAGAGAAATTGTTGGATGTGGACCTTCATCGTCCACACCCAACATAGGCTCTGAAGCCCGCCGAGTTCGGCCAAGGAAAGCAAAAACGGCTGAGTTTTGAAGAGACTGGGAGCAAGCAGTGTCACTTCTCCAGTCTTTTCACAGGTGCCTTCTAAAATGCAGACTTGGCAGCGGTGGGATTTGAACCCAAGCCCCCGAAGAGACTGGAGCCTTAATCCAACGCCTTAGACCGCCCGGCCACGCTACCTTGTAAGAATGCTTTCCGTGGGCCATTTTCGCCAATTTTTTCTTTTAGTGTCTCACTTCTCCATAGTTAAATCAGTTGAAATTCTTCATACCTTGAAGGAGCTCCTCGACAGGTGGAAAGGCCTACTAAGTAGAGGGGGGACGCAGTTACACTCTTGGAGGCCCCCCTCCCTGCAGATTGCAATTCCATCTCTAATCAAACACAACTGAATTACCTAATCAAAGCCTAATCGAATTACCTAATCAAAGCTCGGCCACGCTACCTTGTGAGAATGCCTTCCCTGGGCCATTTTCGCCAATTTTTACTTTTTGTGTCTCACTTCTCCATAGTTAAATAATTTGAAGTTCTTCATGCCTTGAAGGAGCTCCTCGACAGGTGGAAATGCCTACTAAGTAGAGGGGGGACGCAGTTACACTCTTGGAGGCCCCCCTCCCTGAAGATTGCAATTCCATCTCTAATCAAACACAACTGAATTACCTAATCAAAGCATTTGGGCCATACTCCAAAATGGCAGCCAGATGTGTCGCAGTTAAACTCAAAATCAAGAGGTAGCTGTCAGTTCACCAAAAACTCTCAGTCCTGCCGATCGACTGTCCTGCTATACATTATTATTATATTTAAATTCATTTTGGAAGTGTCATTATAATAATTGCAAGTTATTGTTGTCTCTGATTCAAGAGGGTGTATATTTTCAGCTGCTTTTGCACCTTTTCAGAGCACACTTTAGGTGTCTGGCCCTCATTAAAACCTCTGCTGGCAGCAGTGGGATTCGGACCCACGCCCCCGAAGAGACTGGAGCCTGGAGCCTAAATCCAGCGCCTTAGACCCCTCGGCAACGCTACCCCGGCTTGGCTACTCCAAAATGGCAGCCAGATGTGTCGCAGTTAAACTCAAAATCAAAAGGTAGCTGTCAGTTCACCAACAACTCTCAGTCCTGCTGATCCACTGTCCTGCACAGAGCAGGATTGGGCACCCCTGTGTGCTATACATTATTATTATATTTAAATTTATTTTGGAAGTGTCATTATAATAATTGCAAGTTATTGTTGTCTCTGATTGAAGAGGATGCATATTTTCAGCTGCTTTTTCACCTTTTCAGAGCACACTTTAGGTGTCTGGCCCTCATTAAAACCTCTGCTGGCAGCAGTGGGAATTGAACCCACGCCCCCGAAAAGACTGGAGCCTAAATCCAGCGCCTTAGACCTCTCGGTCACGCTACCCCGGCTTGGCCACTCTAGTGGGCCATTTTCTGCCCATTAAATTTCAGAAATAGAGAAATTGTTGGGTGTGGACCTTCATCGTCCACACCCAACATACGCTCTGAAGCCCGCCGAGTTCGGCCAAGGAAAGCAAAAACGGCTGAGTTTTGAAGAGACTGGGAGCAAGCAGTGTCACTTCTCCAGTCTTTTCACAGGTGCCTTCTAAAATGCAGACTTGGCAGCGGTGGGATTTGAACCCACGCCCCCGAAGAGACTGGAGCCTTAATCCAGCGCCTTAGACCGCTCGGCCACGCTACCTTGTAAGAATGCTTTCCGTGGGCCACTTTCGCCAATTTTTTCTTTTAGTGTCTCACTTCTCCATAGTTAAATCAGTTGAAATTCTTCATGCCTTGAAGGAGCTCCTCGACAGGTGGAAATGCCTACTAAGTAGAGGGGGGACGCAGTTACACTCTTGGAGGCCCCCCTCCCTGCAGATTGCAATTCCATCTCTAATCAAACACAACTGAATTACCTAATCAAAGCCTAATCGAATTACCTAATCAAAGCTCGGCCACGCTACCTTGTGAGAATGCCTTCCGTGGGCCATTTTCGCCAATTTTTTCTTTTTGTGTCTCACTTCTCCATAGTTAAATCAGTTGAAGTTCTTCATGCCTTGAAGGAGCTCCTCGACAGGTGGAAATGCCAACTAAGTAGAGGGGGGACGCAGTTACACTCTTGGAGGCCCCCCTCCCTGAAGATTGCAATTCCATCTCTAATCAAACACAACTGAATTACCTAATCAAAGCCTAATCGAATTACCTAATCAAAGTTCGGCCACGCTACCTTGTGAGAATGCCTTCCGTGGGCCATTTTCGCCAATTTTTTCTTTTTGTGTCTCACTTCTCCATAGTTAAATCAGTTGAAATTCTTCATGCCTTGAAGGAGCTCCTCGACAGGTGGAAATGCCTACTAAGTAGAGGGGGGACGCAGTTACACTCTTGGATGCCCCCCTCCCTGCAGATTGCAATTCCATCTCTAATCAAACACAACTGAATTACCTGATCAAAGCCTTTGGGCCATACTCCAAAATGGCAGCCAGATGTGTCGCAGTTAAACTCAAAATCAAGAGGTAGCTGTCAGTTCACCATAAACTCTCAATGAGTCAAATTTGCAAACTCAATTGACAAGGGGTGCCCAGTCCTGCCGATGGACTGTCCTGCACAAAGCAGGATTGGGGACCCCTGTGTGCTATACATTATTATTATATTTAAATTCATTTTGGAAGTGTCATATTATAATGACACTTCCAAAATGAATTTAAATATAATAACAACTGAATTGCAAGTTATTGTTGTCTCTGATTCAAGAGGGTGCATATTTTCAGCTGCTTTCGCACCTTTTCAGAGGACACTTTAGGTGTCTGGCCCTCATTAAAACCTCTGCTGGCAGTGGTGGGATTCGAACCCACGCCCCCAAAGAGACTGGAGCCTAAATCCAGCGCCTTAGACCACTCGGCCACGCTACCTCGGTTTGGCTACTCTAGTGGGCCATTTTCTGGCCATTAAATTTCAGAAATAGAGAAATTGTTGGGTGTGGACCTTCATCGTCAGGCTCTGAAGACCGCCGAGTTCGGCCAAGGAAAGCAAAAACGGCTGAGTTTTGAAGAGACTGGGAGCAAGCAGTGTCACTTCTCCAGTCTTTTCACAATTGCCTTCTAAAATGCATACTTGGCAGCGGTGGGATTTGAACCCATGCCCCCGAAAAGACTGGAGCCTAAAACCAGCGCCTTAGACCGCTCGATCACACTACCTTGTAAGAAAGGTATTCCAATTCCATCTCTAATCAAACACAACTGAATTACCTAATCAAAGCCTAATCGAATTACCTAATCAAAGCTCGGCCACGCTACCTTGTGAGAATGCCTTCCCTGGGCCATTTTCGCCAATTTTTTCTTTTTGTGTCTCACTTCTCTATAGTTAAATCAGTTGAAGTTCTTCATGCCTTGAAGGAGCTCCTCGACAGGTGGAAATGCCTACTAAGTAGAGGGGGGACGCAGTTACACTCTTGGAGGCCCCCCTCCCTGAAGATTGCAATTCCATCTCTAATCAAACACAGCTGAATTACCTAATCAAAGCATTTGGGCCATACTCCAAAATGGCAGCCAGATGTGTCGCAGTTCAACTCAAAATCAAGAGGTAGCTGTCAGTTCACCAAAAATTCTCAATGAGTCAAATTTGCAAACTCCATTATTAAAGACCAGGGGTGCCCAGTCCTGCCGATCGACTGTACTGCACAGAGTAGGATTGGGCACCCCTGTGTGCTGTACATTATTATTATATTTAAATTCATTTTGGAAGTGTCATTATAATAATTGCAAGTTATTGTTGCCTTCGATTCGAGATGGTGCAAATTTTCAGCTGATTAAAACCTCTGCTGGCAGCGGTGGGATTCAAACCCACGCCCCGAGTAGACTTGAGCCTAAGGCCTAAATCCAGCACCTTAGACCCCTCGGCCACGCTACCCCGGCTTGGCTACTCTAGTGGGCCATTTTCTGGCCATTAAATTTCAGAAATAGAGAAATTGTTGGGTGTGGACCTTCATCGTCAGGCTCTGAAGCCCGCCGAGTTCGGCCAAGGAAAGGAAAAACGGCTGAGTTTTGAAGAGACTGGGAGCAAGCAGTGTCACTTCTCCAGTCTTTTCACAGGTGCCTTCTAAAATGCAGACTTGGCAGCGGTGGGATTTGAACCCACGCCCCCGAAGAGACTGGAGCCTTAATCCAGCACCTTAGACCGCTCGGCCACGCTACCTTGTAAGAATGCTTTCCGTTGGCCATTTTCGGCAATTTTTTCTTTTAGTGTCTCACTTCTCCATAGTTAAATCAGTTGAAATTCTTCATGCCTTGAAGGAGCTCCTCGACAGGTGGAAATGCCTACTAAGTAGAGGGGGGACGCAGTTACACTCTTGGAGGCCCCCCTCCCTGCAGATTGCAATTCCATCTCTAATCAAACACAACTGAATTACCTAATCAAAGCCTAATCGAATTACCTAATCTAAGCTCGGCCACGCTACCTTGTGAGAATGCCTTCCCTGGGCCATTTTCGCCAATTTTTTCTTTTTGTGTCTCACTTCTCCATAGTTAAATCAGTTGAAGTTCTTCATGCCTTGAAGGAGCTCCTCGACAGGTGGAAATGCCTACTAAGTAGAGGGGGGACGCAGTTACACTCTTGGAGGCCCCCCTCCCTGAAGATTGCAATTCCATCTCTAATCAAACACAACTGAATTACCTAATCAAAGCATTTGGGCCATACTCCAAAATGGCAGCCAGATGTGTCGCAGTTAAACTCAAAATTAAGAGGTAGCTGTCAGTTCACCAAAAACTCTCAGTCCTGCCGATCGACTGTCCTGCTATACATTATTATTATATTTAAATTCATTTTGGAAGTGTCGTTATAATAATTGCAAGTTATTGTTGTCTCTGATACAAGAGGGTGTATATTTTCAGCTGCTTTTGCACCTTTTCAGAGCACACTTTAGGTGTCTGGCCCTCATTAAAACCTCTGCTGGCAGCAGTGGGATTCGGACCCACTACCCCGAAGAGACTGGAGACTGGAGCCTGGAGCCTAAATCCAGCGCCTTAGACCCCTCGGCAACGCTACCCCGGCTTGGCTACTCCAAAATGGCAGCCAGATGTGTCGCAGTTAAACTCAAAATCAAGAGGTAGCTGTCAGTTCACCAACAACTCTCAGTCCTGCTGATCCACTGTCCTGCACAGAGCAGGATTTGGCACCCCTGTGTGCTATACATTATTATTATATTTAAATTCATTTTGGAAGTGTCATTATAATAATTGCAAGTTATTGTTGTCTCTGATTGAAGAGGATGCAAATTTTCAGCTGCTTTTTCACCTTTTCAGAGCACACTTTAGGTGTCTGGCCCTCATTAAAACCTCTGCTGGCAGCAGTGGGAATTGAACCCATGCCCCCGAAAAGACTGGGGCCTAAATCCAGCGCCTTAGACCTCTCGGTCAAGCTACCCCGGCTTGGCCACTCTAGTGGGCCATTTTCTGGCCATTAAATTTCAGAAATAGAGAAATTGTTGGGTGTGGACCTTCATCGTCTCTGCATAGGCTCTGAAGCCCGCCGCGTTCGGCCAAGGAAAGGAAAAACGGCTGAGTTTTGAAGAGACTGGGAGCAAGCAGTGTCACTTCTCCAGTCTTTTCACAGGTGCTTTCTAAAATGCAGATTTGGCAGCGGTGGGATTTGAACCCACGCCCCCAAAGAGACTGGAGCCTTAATCCAGCGCCTTAGACCGCTCGGCCTGCTTTCCGTGGGCCATTTGCGGCAATTTTTTCTTTTAGTGTCTCACTTCTCCATAGTTAAATCAGTTGAAATTCTTCATGCCTTGAAGGAGCTCCTCGACAGGTGGAAAGGCCTACTAAGTAGAGGGGGGACGCAGTTACAATATTGGAGGCCCCCCTCCCTGAAGATTGCAATACCATCTTTAATCAAACACAACTGAATTACCTAATCAAAGCCTTTGGGCCATACTCCAAAATGGCAGCCAGATGTGTCGCAGTTAAACTCAAAATCAAGAGGTAGCTGTCAGTTCACCAAAAACTCTCAATGAGTCAAATTTGCAAACTCCATTGACAAGGGGTGCCCAGTCCTGCCGATCGACTGTCCTGCACAAAGCAGGATTGGGGACCCCTGTGTGCTATACATTATTATTAGGGGCCAAGCCCCAAAGGGGCTGAGCCACCTATTGTATCTGTTAGTTAGGGGCCAAGCCCCGAAGGGGCTGAGCCACCTATTGTATCTGTTAGTTAGGGGCCAAGCCCGAAGGGCAAGGCACCTATTGTATCTGTTAGTTTTCTTATTATTTATTATTATTAGGGGCCAAGCCCGAAGGGCAAGGCACCTATTGTATCTGTTAGTTTTCTTCTTCTTCTTCTTCTTCTTATTATTATTATTATTATTATTATTATTATTATTATTATTATTATTCCGCAAATGGGAGTCTATGGCAGCCCTATGAACCGTAAGTAGGAAAATGATGAAATTTGGCATGGTTATAGAGATGATCATGAAGAGTAATTGGGCCAAATTTTGAGTCTCTAGAACCAACTCTATAGCGCCACCACCAGTTCAAAAATGCAACATTGAAATGGTTATAACTTTTGAACGATTTGATCTAGAGACATGAAACTTAGTCCACCTGATTCCACTCATCATGCTGATCACAACCAATACTGTACATTAAGACCCCGCCCATTACAGTAGTGGCCATTTTGAAAAGTAGAGTATTCAGTTTTTTCGCTACTCCTCCTTCAAATTTTGTCCAATTTTCTCCAAACATGTGCTCAAATGATCTTCGGACTGAGACGCATAAATGTACTGTTCCCGATTTTTTTGTTTTACTGGGAAAAAAAAGTTATGATGTCGCAAACTTAATGAGGTCCACCCAAAATTGGCTAAGAGGCTGTATCTCGGCCAAAATTTGATCAATCGAAACGAAAATTGGTACATTTCATCGGAAGCATGTTCTGAGGTTTCATGCCAAAGTTGGGAATAGTGCCACCTATGGGTCATGAGATATGAAAAATAGCTATTTTGGCCAATAACTTTTGAACAGTTTGTCAGAAAATCATAAATGTGGTATCTATGGATTTCTTGTGTCATTTTTTTTTTTTTTTTTTTTTTTTTTTTTTTTTTTAATGAATGGCAAATATTGATTTAAGTCATGTTTTCTAAAGCTATTGAAATTAGGTTAATTTTGTACATTATGTTCTGAAATGCTACTGATTTATTTATTTTTATGGCAAAGCTTTGTTAAATGTTGTTTCATGTTGTTTTTTTCTTCAATTTTATTAAAGCAAATGTGTCAATTCTTGGAATATGTGACCTTTATTGCATGGGCTTATCTTACATTTGGAAAGTTGCGTGCATTCTTCTAGCCATTCTTAACTAGGCACTAAGTTTAGTTTCACAAACCATACTGGGAAAAGCAAGTAGTGTAACCATAAGTGTCATTGTAAATAACTAAAGAAACGGTTAGTATTCTTTTCTATATAGATTTAAATATGCAACAATAGTGCTTTAAAATCACTTCTTAAAAGGCCCACTCTAATTTGCTTACTTTATCCAATGTGCTCAAAGGTATTTAAACTAAAAATAACTTATTTTTAATTCACATTTTTATCACCTCTCACAATATTGTTTCTAGGCAGCATTAAAAAAACATAATTGTACAAGACATTATCAAAGGTGACTGTCAAAGTAATGTACTTATAGCAAAAATATAGGTTACAGTTGCATATGGCAGTTAACCCATGTAATTCGAAATTCTTTTCCCTGAGATAACATGTATGAATTTATAAGGATATTAAACAATCTTTATCAATTACGTCAAATTGTGTTGTTTTTGTTCGTTTGTTCTGCGTTTAGTCATTCTTTTCCTATCAGTTTCACCAAAGACGAACTACTGGACATTAGGAAACACACACCAGAGACCTTTTCTACAGTTTTTGATTATTCGGACGTTTTGCTGGACATTCTCGTCGGAGGTGCAGCGTTGTTGTTCAAACGCGCGTTCAGACGCAAACGCGGGAAGCGAGCCGGCGCGCTGGTTAAACTCCGCGAGCGCGGCCTGCGCACTGCACTCCCCAGTATTCATCTCGCGAATCTCCGATCCCTTCCTAACAAAACGGATGAACTTCTTCTCCTCACCCACACTAACAAGGATTTTTTAAACTCTGCTGCTTTGTGCTTCACTGAAACCTGGCTGAGTAAAGCCATACCGGACAACGCAATACATCTGCCGGGCTTCCAGCTGTTCCGAGCGGATCGCATGGCGGAGCTAACGGGGAAAACGAGAGGTGGTGGATTGTGTTTCTACATTAACGAAAGTTGGTGTTCAGATGTAACAACACTGAAGAAGATGTGCTCTCCTAATTTAGAGGCACATTTCATAAACTGTAAACCCTTCTACTCGCCTCGGGAATTTTCCTCTTTCATTCTCGTGAATGTTTACATCCCTCCAGACGCGTGCGTGAGCGCGGCGCTACAACAGCTGGCTGAACAAATATCTGAAACGGAACAAAGGTACCCAGACTCTCTTTTAATCATTCTTGGGGATTTTAACAAAGCAAATCTTTCCCGTGAACTACCAAAATACAGACAGCACGTTACATGTCCCACCAGAGACAGTAATATACTGGACCACTGTTACACCACAATAAGAAATGCGTATCACTCCGTCCCACGGGCAGCTTTGGGGCTCTCTGATCACTGTTTGGTTCATCTCATACCGACCTACAGGCAGAAACTGAAATCAGCTAAACCTGGAATACGGACTGTAAAAAGATGGACTAATGAAGCAGAGCAGAATCTACAGGCCTGCTTTGATTGCACTGATTGGACTGTTTTTGAAGCTGCTACCAATGATCTGGATGAGCTCACAGATACTGTAACATCATATATAAGTTTCTGTGAGGATACATGCATTCCTACCAGGACATTCTTATCATTCACTAATGATAAACCATGGTTTACTGGGAAACTCAAACACCTTCGTCATGCCAAAGAGGATGCTTACAGAAGTGGGGATAAAATCTTGTATAACCAGGCCAGAAACAGATTGACAAAGGAGATCAGAGTTGCTAAAAGGAACTACTCTGATAAACTGAAAAACCAGTTTTCATCCAACGACCCATCATCAGTCTGGAATGGCCTGAGGAACATCACCAACTACAAGTCACCATCCCCTCGATCTGTGGACAATCAACACCTGGCTGACGATTTAAATTCATTTTACTGCCGGTTTGAAAAGCCCTCATTAACACCACACACCCGGTCTGATCTGCACTTCACACTTTCACCATCACCTCCTGCACTCCAATTATCACTCCCCCCTCCTGCCATCCAACCTGAGCTTAAGGTCTGTGTGGAGGACGTGAGCCGAGTCTTCAAAAAACAGAAGACTAGGAAAGCCTCAGGCCCAGACGGCATCTCATCTGCTTGTTTAAAAGCCTGCGCTGACCAACTGGCCCCGGTCTTCACGCAGATCTTCAACAGATCATTGGAGCAGTGTGAAGTTCCCTGCTGCTTCAAACGCTCCACTATCATTCCTGTCCCCAAAAAAACCAAAATCACTGGACTTAATGACTACAGACCTGTCGCTCTCACGTCTGTGGTCATGAAGTCGTTTGAAAGACTGGTGCTGGCCCACCTGAAGGACCTCACTGGACCCTTGCTGGATCCCTTTCAGTTTGCTTACAGAGCAAATAGGTCTGTGGATGATGCAGTCAACATGGGACTGCATTATATCCTGCAACATCTCGACAGACAAGGGACTTATGCAAGGATCCTCTTTGTGGACTTCAGTTCGGCCTTCAATACCATCATGCCTGATCTTCTCACAGCCAAACTGACCCAGCTCTCCATACCATCCTCGATCTGTCAGTGGATCACCAGCTTCCTGACGGACCGGCAGCAGCGAGTGAGACTGGGGAAACACACATCCAAGACACTCACAATCAGCACCGGAGCCCCCCAAGGGTGCATTCTCTCCCCACTGCTCTTCTCCCTGTACACTAATGACTGCACTTCTAAAGACCCCACTGTCAAGCTCCTGAAATTTGCAGACGACACCACTGTCATCGGTCTCATCCAAAACGGTGACGAGTCTGCTTACAGCCTGGAGGTTGAACAGCTGGCTGCCTGGTGCAGTTATAACAACCTTGAGCTGAAAACGCTCAAAACAGTGGAGATGATCGTGGACTTCAGGAGGAACAGCCCAGCACTCCCCCCACTCACCATCATGAACAGCACTGTGGAAGCGGTGGAGTCATTCAGGTTCCTGGGCACTATCATCTCTCAGGACCTGAAGTGGGACAATCACATTGACTCCACTGTGAAAAAGGCCCAGCAGAGACTGTACTTCCTTCGCCAGCTGAGGAAGTTCAACCTGCCACAGGATCTGCTGATTCAGTTCTACTCAGCCGTCATTGAGTCTGTCTTGTGCGCTTCCATCACTGTCTGGTTTGGTTCAGCTACCAAATCAGACATCAGGAGACTACAACGGACAGTCCGGACTGCGGAGAGGATTATTGGTGCCCCCCTGCCAAACCTCCAGGACCTGTACTCGTCCAGAGTGAGGAAGAGAGCAGGTAAAATCATCACAGACTCCACTCACCCTGGACACCACCTGTTTGAACTGTTACCGTCAAGACGGAGACTCAGATCACTGGCCACAAGAACATCTCGGCACAGGAACAGTTTCTTCCCACAGGCCATTTCCCTCCTGAACAGTTAACACTCCTCCCAAGGCATATGCCTGTAAGTGCAATACTCCCACTGTTTAGTGCAATATCCTACAACTCAGGTGATACTTATATGTAGATTTATTTATTTATAATATTCAAAACACTGTAAATAGGTTCATAATCTGTAAATCTGAAAATGTCTATTCTGACTAAACCCAACTGTGATAGTTTTATTCTCATATATTTATATTTTTATTTTTTATTCTTATAATTTGTAGTATTATGTTTCATGTTTCATGTTGTATTTGTATTTGTATAGTCCACTGGAAGCCTCAGTACCAAAACAAATTCCTTGTGTGTGCAAGCACACTTGGCAATAAAGCTCTTTCTGATTCTGATTCTGATTCTGAAAAAAATATATCAAAGTCCATACAAAAAACTTGATTATTCGTCAGGTCACAATTGTGACCATTAGCAGAACAAAGAGAGGCTAGGTATATGGTGTTAATGGATTTATAAACTGACAAACTTCTACAGTTTAAAGACCAGGTTCAATAATTGTTTTAAGCTTTAGTTAATAGTGTTGTATTACATTAAAGGCACACTATGCAAAATTTCCATTTGTGAAACAGTGACCCCAGGAGTCGCTGTGGAGTACTTGTATTTTTTCTGAGCATTAACTTCCACAGATTAATTGTTCACCACGAGACAAGTTATATGTGCTAACAAAGTTAATAGGGTCAATTTGGATTTCATGTCAACTTTAAAACAGAGTTGGCATCATCTCTTCACAGAAGTTAGCATCATCTGAAATCCTCATACAAGGCTGGATCCAAATTGGAGATGACATAATATCTAATATGCCCATGACAATTTAGAAACTGAAAATAGAACATAAAAATATGTATTAGATCTAATAGAACAAAATGACAAAATTATAAAATGCATTGCGTGAATTCTTGTTTAAAGAGATGTGTTTAATCTACAATTAAACTAGGAATGTTTGTCAGAATAGTGAACATTATCAGGAAACCTGTTCCAGACTTTAGGACCCACATGCAAAAACAAAACATTCTCTCCTTTAGTGCAGTTCAATATCCTAAGTAGTACCAAAAGTCCAGAATTGTAAGATTCCTACAAGAATCTGTTAATATTAATAAATAGAGATGAGGAACATCAGTACAAAATCAGTTAAATACACTAAATCTAAACCATTTAGAACCTTTAGATGATGACAAAACTTCGTAATCAATACAGAACTTAAGTAATAATTGTAAAAATGAAAATATGTTGTAATATAATATTTTATTAATCTATACACTGCATCTTGGACTAACTTTATTTATTAAAGGTGCAGGACAACCACCTAACAGTGAATCACAATAATATAAACTAAACTCATTAAACATAACATGCTGTCCATTTAAATACTAAATCTTCATTTTGAGTTGATTCTCATTTGAACTATGGAACTTCTACATCTATGGAAACACATGTCTTCCCAGGGGCTCAATGAGATGAGTGACAGGCATATGACCCAGAGAGTGTGGGTTCAAGTCCTTTGTCTTACAACTTTATAAAGTTGTGTCATTTCAATTCCTTTATCATACTGAAAAGCATTGTACTATTCTTTCTTCCTATTAAATATAACGTGGGTTTCATTTATATGCAAAGTCTTTATTTTGAGTTCATTCTCTTTTTAACTACTGAACCTTAGCAGCTGGATGAACTCATTTCTTCTGTGAGGTAAGAAGTTAATAAGTAAGAATACTTTGGTTATTAAAGTTTCTTTTAAAGTTTTAAAAGCAAAGTATTTTTAAGTACTTTTTGAACCCATGGAACCATTGAAGGCTTGGCCCCGTATGGCTGCTTGCAGCTTTAATTTTTCTTATTATTATTATTCCGCAAATGGGAGTCTATGGCAGCCCTATGAACCGTAAGTAGGAAAATGATTAAATTTGGCACACTTGTAGTGATGCTAATGAATAGTAATTGGACCAATTTTTGACCCTCTAGAACCAACTCTATAGCGCCACCACCAGTTCTAAAATTCAACATTGAAATGGTTATAACTTTTGAACCCTTTGATCTAGAGACATGAAACTTAGTCTACCTGATTCCACTCATCATGCTGATCACAACTAATCCCTTATATTAAGACCCCGCCCATTACAGTAGTGGCCATTTTGAAATGTACAGTATTCAGTTTTTTCGCTACTCTTCCTTCAAATTTTGTCCAATTTTCTCCAAACATGTGCTCAAATGATCTTCGGACTGAGCCGCATAAAAGTACTGTTCCCGATTTTTTTGTTTCACTGGGAAAAAAAGTTATGATGTCACAAACTTAACGAGGTCCATCTAAAATTGGCTAAGAGGCTGTATCTCGGCCAAAGATTGATCAATTGAAACGAAAATTGGTACACTTCATTTGAAGCATGTTCTGAGGTTTCATGCCAAAGTTGGGAATAGTGCCACCTATGGGTCATGAGATATGAAAATTTGCTATTTTGGCCAATAACTTTTGAACAGTTTGTCAGAAAATCATAATTGTGGTATCTATGGATTCCTTGCATCCTGCCGAATCCGTGGATATCGATTGCCATGATGGGATGTACCATGTGTCCGCCATTTTGAATTTTGTAATAATTTGCTATAACTTTTTAACTGTTTGATATATCTTCACAAAATTTAATGCGGATCATCAACACCATGTCCTGAAGGTACATGAGAAGTTTAAACACAGCGCCACCTAGTGTTCCAGAGATATTATTTTTTTTAGAAAAAATCCTATAAGTTTTAAAATATTGTTCAGATTTTGATTTCTTTATGTCATTATGTTCCTTGGGTTAAGCCGATTCAGACGATATCTCATTTGTCATTTTCCAACAATGTGACTGTCCGCCATATTGAAGCAAACAGTAAACAGTTTTTTCGCTACTCCTCCTCAAATCTTGCTCAATTTTGCCCAAAGTTTGCTCAGATGATCTTTGGACGAAGCCGCATAGAAATGACTGAACAGATTTTTGATATTCGCTACCGTTCCCGAGTTATTTGTCTGCAAAGTTGACCTAGCCTGTGTTTGTTGCCTTATGCTAGTTAGCTTAGCATAATAATGGGTTAGCATGCTAACCAGAAGCCATTCTTTCTAATGCGTCTCTTCAGCTATCAGGATAAACATAAGCTACATTAGCATTGAGTTGCTAAACCACATGTCACGAATCCCGAACCATTGCGGTCGTGGGTTCGAATCCTGTGTGACACGTGCCCAGACCGCATGAGGTACTGTGGCAGGAAAAGATGCAGAAGTTGTGCCTAAGAATGGTCTCATCTGAAGCTGTCACATACAACATGCAGTGCTTTTATGTACAATTCAGAGTTCTATGCTCTTCATTTTCTTCAAAATTCTTAATTTTAACTTGATTCTCTCTTGAAACTATTGAATTTTGTAGATACGTGTCTGCCAAGTGGCACAACAAGATGAGTGACAGACACCTGACCCATATATAGTGGGTTCGAGTCCTATGAGGGACAACTTTAAAATTGTGTATAAACTTGTCATTTATATTCCTTTATTATGCGGGTACGAGCTGTACTAAACTTTCTTACTCTTGTATTAGAAATAATCTTGTTTTTTTACTTCATTCTGTGTTCATTCTCATCAGACCTTCTGTTAATTTTGATTTCATCCTATCTGTACTTCTGAACCTATCTGTTCTTCAGGTACATTCTATTTCTGCTGTATTTGCTCTTCTGGCTCCGTATTGCGCTACAGCCCCTTCAGCGGCTTGGCCCCGTATTGCTGCTTGCAGCTAAATTTATATTTAAATTCATTTTGGAAGTTTCATTATAATAATTGCAAGTTATTGTTGTCTCTGATTCAAGAGGGTGCATATTTTCAGCTGCTTTCGCACCTTTTCAGAGAACACTTTAAGTGTCTGGCCCTCATTAAAACCTCTGCTGGCAGCGGTGGGATTCGAACCCACGCCCCCGAAAAGACTGGAGCCTAAATCCCGCGCCTTAGACCCCTCGTCCACGCTACCCCGGCTTGGTTTCTCTAGTGGGCCATTTTCTGGCCATTAAATTTCAGAAATAGAGAAATTGTTGTGTGTGGACCTTCATCGTCAGGCTCTGAAGCCCGCCGAGTTCGGCCAAGGAAAGCAAAAACGGCTGAGTTTTGAAGAGACTGGGAGCAAGCAGTGTCACTTCTCCAGTCTTTTCACAAGTGCCTTCTAAAATGCAGACTTGGCAGCAGTGGGATTTGAACCCACCCCCCAAAGAGACTGGAGCCTTAATCCAGCGCCTTAGACCGCTCGGCCACGCTACCTTGTGAGCATACCTTCCGTGGGCCATTTTCGCCAATTTTTTATTTTAGTGTCCCACTTCTCCATAGTTAAATCAGTTGAAATTCTTCATGCCTTGAAGGAGCTCCTCGACAGGTGGAAAGGCCTACTAAGTAGAGGGGGGACGCAGTTACACTCTTGGAGGCCCCCTTCCCTGCAGATTGCAATTCCATCTCTAATCAAACACAACTGAATTACCTAATCAAAGCCTTTGGGCCATACTCCAAAATGGCAGCCAGATGTGTCGCAGTTAAACTCAAAATCAAGAGGTAGCTGTCAGTTCACCAAAAACTCTCAGTCCTGCCGATCGACTGTCCTGCACAGAGCAGGATTGGGCACCCCTGTGTGCTATACATTATTATTATATTTAAATTAATTTTGTTTTTTGAAATTCATTTTTGTTTTTTTACACTCTTGGAGGCCCCCCTCCCTGCAAGTTATTGTTGTCTCTGATTCAAGAGGGTGCATATTTTCAGCTGCTTTTGCACCTTTTCAGAGGACACTTTAGGTGTCTGGCCCTCATTAATGAGAATGCCTTCCGTGGGCCATTTTCGCCATTTTTTTCTTTTAGTGTCTCACTTCTCCATAGTTAAATCAGTTGAAATTCTTCATGCTTTGAAGGAGTTCCTCGACAGGTGGAAAGGCCTACTAAGTAGAGGGGGGATGCAGTTACACTCTTGGAGGCCCCCCTCCCTGCAGATTGCAATTCCATCTCTAATCAAACACAACTGAATTACCTAATCAAAGCATTTGGGCCATACTCCAAAATGGCAGCCAGATGTGTCGCAGTTAAACTCAAAATCAAGAGGTAGCAGTCAGTTCACCAAAAACTCTCAGTCCTGCCGATCGACTGTCCTGCTCTACATTATTATTATAATATTAAAATTCATTTTGGAAGTGTCATTATAATAATTGCATGTTATTGTTGTCTCTGATTCAAGAGGGTGCATATTTTCAGCTGCTTTTGCACCTTTTCAGAGCACACTTTAGGTGTCTGGCCCTCATTAAAACCTCTGCTGGCAGCGGTGGGATTCGAACCCAGCCCCCGAAGAGACTGGTGCCTGGGGCCTAAATCCAGCGCCTTAGACCCCTCGGCAACGCTATCCCGGCTTGGCTACTCCAAAATGGCAGCCAGATGTGTCTCAGTTAAACTCAAAATAAAGAGGTAGTGTTGGAGAATTCTGTTACCCCTCCTCTATCTGATGCTCAAGTCTGAATGCTGTAATGCTGAGCAAAAGTAGGCCATAGGGCAATGTAGAGTTGGAAAAGTACCTAAAAACCCATGTAATGCATAGATGACGTTGGTGCAAGGTACAGGAAAGTACTAAAAAACATATATGATGTAATTTTTTAAAAAACTATACATGTGATACTCCCCCACCAATAGAAATAAGGCCTCGGAGCATGTGATCTTAATGGTGGCGTGATACCAAGGAGGAGCAATGTGTAAGAGATAACGGTACAAACACTAATTGGACACTGGCGATAAGAAAGATGTATAAAATCTATGTTTCAACCACTGTAAGATCAGATGATTCAGCTGACCATCTCACTTTGTTGAATTGCTCAATAAAGTTCTTCTTCTGAGACCTGGAACTTCGACTCTGAAAACTTTCTGAAGACTAACTCCTACTAGACTCTGAAAAACTACTGATCAGGACCAGAGACCAGCAATTAGCCACGACATAATTGGCGAGCCAGCCAGGAGCAGGCTTGGGGTCAGGAGATCATCGTGGTGTTGACGCTGACGGTGGCATTCACAAAACAAAGGCCGGCCAAAAATCAGGTAAGCAGTTTTTGCATATATTTTGTTTTGTGAATTGCCTCTGAGAAGCTGACAAGCTTGATGATTGCTCTGCAATTATAAAACCCCACTGCAAAATAACCTAAAAAACAACTGAGAGGTAAAAGATAAGAAGGGAGTCTGATTTCCAGGTCCAAAGAAGCTGCTGTATGTGTGTTTGTCTCAAAAAGCAAGAAGTGCATAGCGTGGAGATTGCGCTCATGAAGTAAGAGTACACTGTCTAGTAAAAGAAGTGTTTAAAAGGCGCCAGGCAGTGTAGGAAGTACACTGACCACCTGTTTGTTTGTCTGTCTGTCTTTTGTGAAAGAGAATAGGGGGTATTAAAATGTGCACAAAGTAAGGAAGGTAAAGTATAGATAAAGAACAAAAACATTTAAAATCCTTATAATAATTATTAGCTAAAGTTTTTTACATAAAAAGGTAAGAAAAGTTAAAAGAATTGAGTTAAAGAATGTAAAAGTATACACCAGAAGACTAAAATATAGAGAGAAGGGAGTTTTTGGCTATCCCGGGCATTCTGACAAGAGGTGCATTAACTAGTCATTAATCAGTGATAGTGCTGGGAAGCAGAGGACAGTGGAACCAATTAGTGAGAAATAGCAGCAGAAGCAGAAAAAAGTCCAGAATAAAGAATAAATAGAAAAAAGAAGTATACAAATGTATTAGAAATTAATGGATAAAATAAAACTAACAAGTAAAAATCAAGTGAAAAACTGTGCTTACCAAAAAAACAAAGAACACTCCAAAGAATTGGTTTTGTCCACTATTTGGCCATTCGCCAGACTGCAAATACTGTGATCCAGATAGAGAAACCCAGCGTCTGTTGAAAGAGAATTAAGACTGAACATTGGGGCTTTCTACATACTTTTGATATTGAAGAAGGGATAGAAGTGTGTGAATAAAATTTTAAGCGCATGAATAGACGGATTGCAAATAAAGCAAAAAGATAAAGAGACGATAAACAGTCAGAAAAAGGTTTAAAGGAAAAAGTTTGAAGTCAAGGGAAAAACAAATGTGGGAGGGACTCAGTGAATACGGGAAAGAAAGGCATAGGAGAGCATTAGCTCACACCCTATGATATGACTGGTAAACAGCTCCCCCTGATGGAGGGCACTGTGAAGATCAAAGGCAACGTAACCCTCACAGATACGCAGGATGAGGAAGAAGAAAGAGAGGAGGAGGAAAGAGAAGACCACAGGAATACAGGTTATGACCACAAAATATTGGCAGATGCTGACATGTTTGAAGCATCATCTCCACTAAACAAGGGGCCATCAAGCCATGATGGAAGTCAAGGTAGCAGCTTGAATAGGAAACACCTTACTGAACGCAAGAACCCCACCCTGTCTAATCCATACCATTATGCAGCGAAAGCCCTGCAGAGTCTTGGGGAAAAACTGAACCAGGAAGTAGACACCAATCAGCTGTTCGAACAAGAATGTGATGAGCTGGAACAAGATATAAGGACAACAGAAGAACAAATCAATCACAGCTTTAAACGCTTACAGGAATCCCTGAAGAATGTCACGGGCTCAGAACAACACGAACCTCAAGAACACCAGAGACATCAGAACCGCCGAAAGCACAAGTCACGCTCACTCAGCCCAGCCAGACCTCGCAGGGAAGTCAAGAGTGTGACAGGGACCCTACTCCTTGAGGATATCTCGCCAGCTGCCCCACCAGCCACCCCATACAACCTAAGGGAACGGCACTAAAGAAACCAAGCATGTATAGGGGAGAAGAAGACTGGCATATGGAAAATCATAAGTTTTGCCCTATGATAAGTACATGCAAACAAGAGGAGGACCCACTGAAGGAAGAAACTGTGCAGTGCCCCATCCTAATTAAAGGTCAACAGGGACAGTATGTGCCGTGGGCGGGGCAGGATCTGGAAGGACTGATACACCTACCTGATTTACATGAAGGAGCTGGCAAGTGGATCAGATCGCTGGAAGAAGAGACAATGGGCAAGATTTTGGCCCTTGGAGATGTTAAGGCCCTGCTGGCTAAATGCGTGGGAGGAGCTAGGACTAATGAGATCTTACAGGACGCAGGACTACATCAGGCGATTGATTCACCTAGAATGGACGCCAGACCACTGGACCAATGCACACCAGCGATATGGCAAGTGCTGAGAAAATATTATCAGACCCAAATGGACCCAAAATCACTGAAAGGAGAGCCAATAGGAGACGGAGAAAACCCAATCACCTATGTCCAGAAACAAGCAAGGAAGTGGAAGCAAGAATTGGAGAGAGACCCCGAACATGACCCAGTAATAACAGCACTGTTCAGAACTGCCATTGTGGAAGCCATGCCTGCACCAGTGAAAGCCAAGTTAGAAGATGTGGTGGGACTGACCTCAAAGTCACCTAAATAATTTAGTGACCATGTGGCTCATGCAGTAGAACAACACAGAAAAAATGAGCAGAAGCTGAAAAACCAAGAAAGAGATCTTCAAAGAAAACTAACCCAGTTGCAGCTGGATGAATCAATCAACAAAAAGAAGAAAGTGCAAGCTGCGGTGAAGGAGACAGACGACCCGACTGCCATGATGGCGGCTGTCAACATACCAAGTCAAGCTCCCCAGACTGTCCAGCAAGCACCAAACAACATGAATCAGAATGTGCCCGTCAACACAGGAAAACCACAGCAACTGGCTGCACCAATTGTAATATACCTTCCTGAACATCAAGACAATAGAAATGGAACAATCCCAGGAAGAGGAAGAGGAAGAGGGAGACAATTTTACAACCAGCAAAGAAACCCTGACCAACCAAGCACCTGTTGGGGATGTAATCAGCCTGGACACACCAAGAGATTCTGCCCAATTAACCCATGGCCCCAAGATGGGCCCCAGCTAAGACAGCCAGGGCGACAAGGAAATCAAAACCAGCAGTATCAGGTATCTGGCCCCGTCAACCCATGGCGTGGCCCGGACCAAGGATACTAGGGATGCCCAGAGAATCCTACGGGGAGGAGTCAGCTTCCAATGCTGTCATCAAATGCTGACCAAGAACCTATGCTGCGGGTTAAGATAGAGGACAAGATAACACCTATTATGCTTGATACAGGAGCAACATATACCTGCTTGAGCCCAACTTATGCCTCACACCTCCCCAGGTCTGGAAAATATGTAAAGACAGTAGGATTCTCGGGACTAACGCAGCTAATTCCAATGACAACTCCTGTCAGCATAAAAGTCAAAGACTCTGAAATTAAAATTCCTGTGCTAGTATCAGACCAAACACCAGTCAATCTGTTGGGAAGAGATGCAATATGCAAGCTAAATTTACAGATATGGTGCACTCCCCAAGGGATATATATATAGATAGTGCAGGTATAAAACAGATGATAGTAATGAGTGAAATGGATCAACAGGAACCACAAGCTAATGCATTTTGGATTGGGAATTTAGATGAGGGACTAAGACAAACACTGGATAGATAGGAAAAGTATATAAAAGAACAATTCCTGAAACCAACCTCACCAGAAACTGAATATCACTCCTACAATGATATATGACCCCCTTAGGGATCCAGAACAGGAAAAAGAGTGGTTAGAGAAAACTGAGGGCCAGAAAGTGCATTTAAGATCACACCATATAATTATAGGACCAACAGGGGCAGCACTACAAATTGAAGACAGTGACTTCACCAGAACATGGTTTAGGGTTGATAATTCAGTCCCACATGTGACGTTGTGCGTCATTGAAGGATGTCGGGCAAAAGATCTAGGTCCAATGATGTTAAAAGCTAAGGAAAAACGGTGGGAAGCCACTGAGAACCCCTTTATTTTACAAACACCAGATAAAACACACCTAAAGATTCTATGTGTAACTAATATGATAGGTACCCCAAAACTGGTTGTAGAAACAGAACAACAACATGACTCAATCTCTAAAATGAAGGAATTAATGATAGAAATGGAAGAAAGGGTGCCCCTACAGTTATGGTCTAAGCATGACACAGATGTAGGACTAGTCAAGTCAGCAAACCCTGTGAGAATTGCTATTAAACCAGGAGTCCAGCTGCCTAGGAAACAGCAATACCCACTGAAACGCGAAGCAATAGAAGGCATAAGAAAAACAATTGAAGGGTTAATAGAGGCAGGAGTACTAATTGAGACCGCTAGCTATTGCAACACTCCAATTTTACCAGTAGAAAAAGCCAATAAATCTAAGTGGAGACTAGTGCATGACCTAAGGGCAGTGAATGAAGTAGTGGAAGACTGGCCAGCTGAGGTGCCAAACCCACATACGCTTTTGACAAATGTTCCACCTGCTGCTAACTATTTCACTGTGATTGATCTGTGCTCTGCATTTTTCAGCATTCCTCTAGCAGAAGAAAGCAGAAACCTTTTTTCCTTCACTTACCAAGGTAAACAATACACATACACGAGAATGCCCCAAGGATTTAAACACTCACCTCATGTGTTTAACCAAGTTTTAAAACTTGATCTAGAAGACTTAAGACTGGATAGTACATTAATACAGTATGTGGATGATTTGTTGATCTGTTCAACAACGCTGGAACAGTGCCATCAGGACTCCATTAAAGTATTAACCAAATTAGCAGAAGGTGGCCATAAAGCCTCAAAAGAGAAATTGCAATACTGCTTGCCTCAAGTAGAGTATCTGGGTCGATTAATTGCACATCAAACAAAGGCAATATCACCCAGCCAATTGGAAGGAATTAGTAAAGCACCCCAACCGCAAACTGTGGGTCAAATGATGACATTTTTGGGAATGACTGGTTTTAGTGCTGATTGGATAGAAGATTATGCGATCAAAACAGCTCCATTGCGGACCATTATGAGACAGGCTGGTCACCAAAATCTTAGAGCACCATTGAAATGGGATCCTGATGCACTGATAGCATTCAGCTCACTCAAAAAAGAATTACAAACAGCCCCATTATTAACGATTCCAAATTATGACAGAACTTTCCATTTGTATGTAGCAGACAGAAAAGAGGGCTTTGCTTCTGCTGTCCTGATGTAGGAGACATGCAGTGGGCGGAAGAAGCAACCCATTGCCCACTATAGCACCAAATTGGACAGTGTAGCCCAAGGCTACCCACCATGTAATCAACAAGGTCTAGCTGCAGTTTACTTTGCTTTTGAGAAAGCCTCTGCTGTTACTATGGGCTATCCAGTCATCATCTATACCCATCATAAGATTGCTGAGTTATTGGAACAGGGACGTTTTGTTTTGACGCAGGCCAGATGTTTGGCGTACTCCACATTGTTGACTTATCCTGATATAACAATCAAAAGATGTACCACAACAAACCCAGCTAACTTTGTCCCAGTAGAGGGGGAAGGAACACCTCATGAATGTGTTGCTGCCTCTCTAGCATTCACTCGTCTGAGACCAGATTTGGAATCAACACCAATTGTTGATGCAGAGGTGGACTACTTTGTAGATGGCTCATGATTTAGAGATCACTCGGGTAATCATGCTGGTTTTGCTGTTGTACAACGAGATGGGGACAATTTTACTCCTGTGCTGACACAACGTTGTGAACAGCCTTGTTAAGCACAGTTGGCCGAACTAAAAGCCCTTACGGCAGCATGTCTGCTGGCCAAAAATAAAGCAGCCAACATTTATACGGATTCTGCATACGCCCATGGGGTATGCCATCTTTTCGGTGCAGTATGGAAACAAAGAGGATTCAAAAAGAGTGATGGAACCCCAATCCAACATGGGGACCAAATTACTGCATTGATTAATGCTATGATGTTTCCAGCCAAATTGGCCATCGTCAAATGCCAGGCTCACAAGAAAGGAAATGATTTTGTTATCAAAGGCAATAACGCCGCAGATAGCCAAGCAAAATTGGCTTCTGGGTGTCAATCTGCTGTAATGGCACCATCCGTTTTGATCCAGCCCCTCCCTACTATAGAAAGTATTGCCCAAATGCAGTCCAGAGCTACACCACCTGAAATACACTTATGGCAACAAAGGGGGGCGACTAGAGATGCTAATAATATCTGGAGGTCTCATGAAGGTTTTATGATAGCTCCCACCCCACTGCTTAATATTCTTATACCTGACGCCCACAGTTTTGACCACTGTGGAAGGGGGGAGATTATGAGAAAGATAAAAAGACAAGGATTCTGGTCCCCATACTTACAAACAAGGGTAGATGAATTTCTGAGACAATGTGAAATTTGCGCACAGAACAATGTAAGAAAAGGAACAACAACTCCAATAGGCTCTATTCCAGTTCCAGAAGGACCCTTTAAGCATCTAGTAATGTGGACATGATAAAAGCAGTAAGAGGAAAAAGGTACATGTTGGTCATTATAGACAGATTCAGTAGATGGGTGGAAGCAGAACCATCAGCAGAGCAAGGAGCACAGACAGTGATACAATTTCTGACGAAAAAGGTCATACCAAGATTTGGTATCCCATCCCAGATCAGTTCAGACAATGGGTCTGCTTTTATTCAAAGAACGGTAAAGGCAGTAATACAACAGTTGAGGATCAAGCAGAGACTGGGGTGTGTCTACCATCCTGAGTCACAGGGACTTGTGGAACGGGTCAATGGGACTATTAAGGCCAAAATCAACAAAATTTGTGCGGACACTAAACTTAATTGGGTAGATGCGTTGCCACTCGCACTGATGAGCTATCGAATGCAAACCAACAGGATCACTAATCTGACCCCCCATGAAATGTTGACTGGGAGACCAATGCCTGTGCCTCATTTGAGAGGACCTTATGACGGGCCACCGTTAGAACAGTTACAATTGGAATTAAGGACATATATGAGACAATTGACTGCTATACATGAAGCTATTCATTCACAGGAACAAAAGAGGGGACCCAGAGAAGAGGAAGAAGTTCCCTGTCTGGTGGTACCTGGAGACCAGGTATACCTAAGAGTCTTTAGGAGAAGGTGGAATGAGCCACGACGAGAAGGACCTTATACTGTAGTAAGAGCAACCCCCACAGCAGTACAGGTAGAGGGCAGCACAACCTGGTATCATTTGAATCATTGCACCCGAGTCCAAAGGCTGAGACCTAGAAGGCAAGAGGAGGAAATAGATAGTCAGGAAGGGAGTCAAGAGGAGATAGCTCAAGATGCCCCAGAAGAGCAGGGAACTGAAAGTGAAGATATTAACATTGATGAACCTCATTCTAGGGAGACTGAACACGCTGAGCCAAGGGATGAAATGCCGGAGCGGAATGATGGACAGCCTTCAGAGGACCTGGAGCCTGAAGGTGAGAGAGCTCCTAGTATTGGTCTTTCTGGTGATACACCTCATTGTTTTCTCGGACGCGGACGTGAGAGGACGCTGGCGCTGTTTGTTCGCCGCTTCTCTGTCTGCTATTCCTTCTTGTGTTTCTGTTTTGTTTATGTTCACTGTAACCCTTCCTCTGGACAGCCTCACAGCTGGTTCCCGAAGCCGCTTGGGCACCTCGACCGGACTGTCGCCTCGTCGGTTAGCCGCTTGCTGGCTGCCCGCGTTCATCAACGCGTGCCTGCTAATTCTAATTCTAGCTGCAATAGCGGCTAACCCGATTGCCTACCTCTTTCTCACAGGCAACCTCCACCAATTGCTTTCATCTCCTCCTGTCATGCCATGGATCATTTTGGCACTTACATCAGTCATCCATTTCTGTCTTTCTAGTCCATCACTAACTGCTACCACGGAGCTCTCAGTCCCTCCGCTCGGCATCATGTTCAAATATTCAACTCTGCAACTGGTCGAACTGATCAACTACTCAATTCCATCCTGCATCCCAGTCATCAAACAGCTCGGACTTCTACGCCTACCCCGTTACATCCACAGAAGTTTTCGCCGCAAGTTTGTTTACTTCCAACACGGACAATCCATTCCATCCATCTGGTCACCTGCACGCTCTGTCGCACCTCTGCCACGTCATCGGAACGCTTCCCCCGCTGGATCACATAGAGCTGAGCGCACCGACTGGCTGCACAGAAAACCCGAACTGGACTACAGTGCTATTCATACTTCACATATACCTATTCTCCATTCACTTGTAAATCCACTCACTGTCCCTTCTCAACTGCATTACCCCCTCACTCGCACTGCTAATCGGGACAACCTCAGATCTTTCCAGCCTGCCCCCATCTCACCACCCTCTCACCATGCCAACTTTGCCCTCCTCAACACCCGATCCCTTAACAATAAAGCCCCTGCCCTCCATGAATTAATCCTTGACAACACGCTGGATTTCCTTCTGCTCACCGAAACTTGGCAACAACCCAATGACTTCTTCTCCCTCAACCTTGCATCCCCCACTGGCTACAATTACATCTGCAAACCCCGCCCCTCCCGCCGTGGAGGTGGCCTCGCCGTTATTTATAATCAGAACTTCCGGATCACTGAACTCACCCTCCCTTCAGTATCATCATTTGAATATCTCGTCTTCAAAGCTCTTTCCTCCATGACAGTTATCCTCATTTACCGGCCACCTAAACCAAATCCCTCCTTCCTCTCTGATTTAACTGAACTCCTCACACTAGCTTCATCTCTCTCTCCACGTCTGCTACTACTCGGTGACCTAAACATCCACATAGACTCCTCCACCTGCAAGCTGTCATCAGAATTCACAATTTTATTGGACAACTTTACTCTCACCCAACATGTCACATTCCCCACCCATGAAAAAGGACACATCCTCGATCTGGTCTATTCCACTAACCAACCAGTACTCAACCTCCATCCATGCCTCTTTCCACTCTCTGATCACAAACTGATACGGTTCACCATTCCGTCTCCAACCCCCCGCCCCCGCCTCCTCAGAGAAATCACCTTCCGCAACCTTAAATCAATTGATCCCCATCATCTCTCTGACCTGCTCTCCACCACTCTCCACATGGACTCAACCCTCACCTCACCTGATGATCTCACAAACCACCTCAACTCCGTTTTGTGTACCTCCCTTAACACTCTGGCCCCCCTCAAAACAAAAACTGTCACTTTTAAAAACTCGTCACCCTGGTACACACCTGCACTCCGGAAAATGAAACAAACTGGACGCCAACTTGAACGCCTGACAAAAAAATCATCTCTCACAGTCCACCATGAAGCCTATAAACTCCACCTCATTGCCTACAAAGATGCCCTCATTGCCGCCAAATCTGCCTACCTCTCCACCATCCTCACCAACCCCTGTCTAAACCCCAGAACCCTCTTCTCCACATTGAACAACCTCATCAAGCCTCGGACCAACACCTTCCTTACCTCTACTCCGGATCTCTGCAACTCATTCCTTCACTTTTTCGCTGATAAAATCAATATCATTTATCAATCTCTATCCCCTGCATCCGACCTTCCAGTATCTACTCCAGCACCTATCACGGGCCCTTTTCCCCCCATCCCTCCTGACCTCTCTCCCCCTTCTCCACACTGCCTCCTCTCCCAGTTTAATTTGGTCACCACTCTTGAAATCTCTAAACTCATCAGCTCTTCCAAACCGACTACCTGCTCACTTGACTCCCTCCCTACTCCACTCCTGAAGTCCTGCCTCCCCGTCCTTTGCCCCTACCTCACTAACCTCTTCAATTCCTCATTGTCCCTTGGAACTGTTCCCTCTGCTTTCAAAACTGCCGCTGTCACCCCTATCCTCAAAAAACCTGGTCTGGATCCCTCTTCCCTCAACAACTACCACCCAATTTCCACCCTCCCCTTTCTGTCTAAAACCCTGGAACGTATAGTCGCTTTACAATTACAAACCCATCTTCATGCCAATAACCAATTTGAACCTCTCCAGTCTGGTTTTCGCCCCCTCCACAGCACAGAAACTGCTCTCCTCAAAGTCCTTAATGACCTCCTCACCTCCGCTGACACTGGTTCCCTCAACATCCTTATTCTTCTCGACCTGAGTGCAGCCTTCGATACTGTGAGCCATAACATCCTGCTCACCAGACTCAAAGACCTTGGTATCGAAGGTATTGCACTCAGCTGGCTCCATTCCTACCTTTCCAACAGATCCCACTTCATCTCTCTTCATAATCACACCTCTGCAACAGCCACAGTCACCCAAGGCGTTCCCCAAGGATCCGTACTCGGCCCCCTCCTCTTCATCATTTACATCCCCCCCCTTGGTCAGATACTTCGTCACTTCAAACTGAATTTCCACTGTTATGCCGATGACACTCAGATCTACCTCAGCACCAAATCCTCCCACAATCCTCCCCTCTCCCATATCAACTCCTGTCTGTCAGCTATTAAAACCTGGATGCAACATAACTTCCTCAAACTCAATAGCAATAAAACAGAATTCCTCCTCATAGGCTCCAAATCCACTCTCAGCAAAACCAATAACATCACTCTCACCATTGACGACACCATTGTCTCCCCATCCCCCCAGGCCCGCAACCTCGGCGTGGTTTTTGATTCAACCCTCTCCCTTGAACCTCACATCTGTCATGTCATTAAAACCTCCTTCTTTCACCTCCGCAACGTCGCCAAAATCAGATCCTCACTCACACCCTCTGCTGCTGAAAGACTCATTCACGCCTTCATCTCCTCACGACTGGACTATTGCAACTCACTACTCCTTGGTATTAGCTCAAACTACATAAAAAGACTCCAACTGGTCCAGAATGCAGCCGCCCGACTCATCACCCGCTCCAAATCCTGGCACCACATCACTCCAGTCCTAAAACAACTTCACTGGCTCCCTATTTCCCACCGGATCACATACAAAATCCTGGTCCTTACCTACAAAGCCATCCACCACCTGGCCCCCTCATACCTCACTGACCTCCTCTCCCCCTATCAACCCTCACGGTCCCTCAGATCCACCTCAGCCGGTCTCCTCTGCATCCACAAGTCCAAGCTCCGCAGTTTTGGGGACAGAGCCTTTTCCAGGGCAGCTCCCAGGCTCTGGAACTCCCTCCCCCATGAGATCCGCACCTCTGAGTCCCTCACCATCTTCCAGTCCCGCCTCAAGACCCATCTCTTCACCTCTGCCTATCCGTAGCCCCACGCCCCTCCCATCCCTATATGTGCCTGTTTTTTTTTTTTTTTTTTTTTTTTTTTTTTCTTGCTTATTCACCTGCCCTGTAAAGCGACTTTGAGTTCGAGAAAAGCGCTATACAAATTCAATTTATTATTGTTATTATTATTATGCAGCAGCTTCCCCAGACACAATGCCTCCAGGCGAACAATCCCCTGGAGAAGGACCCTCTGCTGATGAACCATACAACTTTGTCACACTCAACCTCCAAGACATCGGCATCCCAGGAATCGACCTCCCAGAAAATGACTTCCCAGACATTGACCTCCCAGAAATTAATCCCCCAGACACTGAATTACCAGACCTCTCAAGCTTTGAGTGGGATAAGTCACCCTAACCTGACTCAACCAACACAAGGTAACAAAGCACGCAGACATAATGTAAAAAGATCCCTGCAGAAAGCTATGACTATTCATGAAGATTATACCCAAACTGAAGTTGATTTGGAAGTAGAACTACAAAAAGAAAAACTGTTGGATGATGCCTATCATAATGAATGGTATAAATGGGCAGTGTATACTGTAGGACAGGTAAAACAAGGCACATGTGTATTATGCTCACCGTCACCTTTGAAGAAGTTAAGAATAGTACCAAACCAATATGACTACATGCAGTGTGCCAGATTTAATTCACAATATTGTAACAGAACTGGACATGTAATTCCATACTGTCCAGCTGAGTGCCTGGCCATGTTAGGGAACCACTATTATCAAAGATTTTATAACCAGGAGGGTTGGGGAAGTGCATGCAAGGAGCTTGACGTAAGAATAGATAAAGCCAATTAGGAGACCCCACAAAATTACATTCTGGATAAAACATTGGAGTATGAATGTTTTAACAAAACTATGGGCTATCGAAATGTAGGAACCTTTCAAGGTAAATGTGCTATAATTTGGCACCTGGATTATGAGATGTACAACGAGACAAACGTATATAAATCCTCTAGCTCAATATATGCCACAGCAACAATAAATAAAAACATGTCTGTAACAGGTGCTCATGAAAACTGCGAGAATGCTACCTTATCCTTTCCCCTGATTGGACCACTTGAAAATCAAACTGAAGCAGTAGCTGATTTCTTTTGGCTATGTGGGGGTAAACGACTAAGAGCCACCCTAGTTGATTGGAAAGGACTCTGTGCCAGGGTGAGGCTAGCTCAAGGAATAGGAATTGTAAACTGGGATCTCAATGAGGAAGAAACGATAGAAAAGTTGAGTAGACATAAGCACAGAGCTAAGAGAGCTTATACCCCAGATCCCAATGTTAAAATTGATGCAATTGGACAGCCTAGAGGAATACCACATGAATTTAAGGCTAGGGATGAAATAAAGTCAGGGTTTGAATCATTTCTTCTATGGGTACCTGTTAATAAGAATACTGAATGTATAAATTACATATACTACAATCAGCAAAGATTTATTAATTATACGGATGATGCACTTGAGGCGCTAGGCCAACAATTAAAAGCCACCAGCAAAATGACATGGCAAAATAGGCAAGCCCTGAATTGGTTATTGGCAGATAAAGGAGGAGTATGTGTAATGTTTGGGACTGACTGCTGCACCTTTATTCCTAATAATACAGCCCCCGATGGAACTTTCACTAGGGCTATGAAGAAACTGAAGGCGCTAAGACAAGAGGGTGCTGAAAATGCGGGAAGGGACAGAAATATTGGATACTGGTTTGATTCTTTGTTTGGAGCCTGGAAAGAGTGGCTGATTAAGGTGGGGATAATAATAGTTGTGGTTGTTGTTGTTGCTCTTCTGCTGTTCTGTTGCGTTATACCTTTTCTCAGATCCATGTTGGCCACTGCAGCTGCTCAGTCAATGACCCGAGCCAAGCAGATGATCAATGTGTCGGTTAACCGAGACAGAGTTGACATTGGATGCAACTCAGGAGTCTATCCTATTGGACCAGGCCTGGATGAGTTAGATGAGTTCTAATGAAAAAAGGTAAAAGGACTGGGGGTACCTGTTAATTTTGTTATAAGGTTTTTGACTTTGTTTTTTGACAAGAGAGGGTGTTAGAAAACTCTGTCTTTCTTTTTGGGGGTAAAAATAGGAAGCTTGTTAGAACATGCATGGGTAGAGTAGGGAGTTAGTAAGATGGGCAGTTATGCATTTATTTTAAGGGCCCCCGTCCTGTATATCCTATACTTATAATCATGTTAAGATATGTTTTTATATAATCACACTGCTGTCACAAATTTTAATGCAAGACTGAAGGGAAATAGAAGGTTTAAAACAGAACATTACCCGTGATATGAGGTGATGTAATTGTATGCAAAAGAAATGAGAGTGTTTTTGTTATTTTTAGATCACTTTATCCACCTTTTTACATATATGGGCATATTACAGTAACAAAACGTAGAAGCCTTGACATTGTGTGCATTTAGACTACTGGAACTGTTGTATATAAGATGTAAAAGAGGAATTATTTGCAAGCGCGGTCATCTACTGTTGTTTCAACAAAGGGCAGACTCAACTGGTGGTTTAAAAACCCGCTGTCTGCTCCAACACCAGATAGCGCCCTAGGCACTGCCAGGGCACCTCTGGCAACGGTGTAGCAACCCAGATAGCGCCACGGGCCACCAGGAAGTGCCTGCATGGTTCCTCTGGCATCGTGGGACAATTGTAACTTCGAGACTATACACTGTATGATGAATACACTGAATGTTTGAAGCTGCTTTGTCCATATAGAGAATGATGGTTTGACAGGAAGGCGAGATCTTTTACTCCACTCCAGACAAATGGGGGTGGAGATGTTTGGTCTCACTCTTCCTCCAGGGTGTACCTCTGTGATAACAGGTCTATTGGTAGAATGACTGGATGGTCTAAATTGATCATATTGGTAGGATATGAAAGAGACCTGCTCATGGAGATACATCCTGGGAAAATTGAAGGTGGGACTAGAGTTAGTCCCAAAGGGGGGATGTGTTGGAGAATTCTGTTACCCCTCCTTTATCTGATGCTCAAGTCTGAATGCTGTAATGCTGAGCAACAGTAGGCCATAGATAGGGTGACCAGACGTCCCGTTTTTCCCGGGACAGTCCCGTATTTCAACTCTAATTTTAGTGTCCCGACTTATTATGAAAAAATCATGTTTTGTCCCGTATTTCATCGTTAATATATATTTTAGGTTTTTTATTTTATTTTATTTTTTCCTGAGTGATAGCACGAGTACTCTTCGAAATAGCCTAATAATAAAACTAGCAAATCACCTCATATATTTTCCTCATAGAGAAAACATTTTTCCATCCAATAAGAGAAGGCAGAAGGACAATTCCATCCAATCACAATTCACTCAATCAACTTGCATTTAGTGAAGGCGGAATCCGACGTCACAGTTAAGTGTATACGAGACGAGAGCAAACGGATAAGCTTGACTCAGGTGCAAAGATGTCAAAGAAGCGTACATGTACATTTAATGAGGATCTTCAAAAAGAGTTTAAATTTCTGAAAAGAGAGTCACTATCAGAGGCAAGTAAATTAAGATGCGACATTTGCGGGGCTCGCTTTTCCATTGCTCACGGAGGCCGAGCCGACATTACGCAGCATATGCACACAAAAAAGCACATGGACGCTGCTAAAAGTAAGTGTGCTACTCCAAGTGTCAGCGAATTTTTTGTGAAGCAAAGTTGCGAATCTGATAAAGTGCATGCAAGTGAAGGACTTTTTGCATACCATTCTGTTATTCATGGCCATAGTTTTCGGTCAGCTGACTGCACTGCAAAATTGATCAAGAAATTGTATGATCCGAAATTTTCTTCTGCTCGCACTAAATCTGAGGCTATAATATGCAACGTTCTTGGTCCTTTGTCAGAGGAAGAAGTTCAGCATAGTTTGGACAAGTGCTCCTGTGTCACATTAACTGTGGATGCATCCAACCACAAAGACATTAAATTGTTTCCTGTGCTTGTGCGATACTTCAAGCCACTAGAGGGTGTAAAGGTCAAGATAATTGAATTTTCATCTCTGCCAGGTGAGACATCTGATTTGCAAACTGCCTACATTTCCCATGTCATTGAAAAACATGGCCTTGATCAGAAAATAGTTGCACTTTGTGCTGATAACACTAACACAAACTTTGGTGGTGTTAAAAGAGCTGGTAAAGGCAATATCTGGAGAAAGCTGCAAATGCAGCTAGGAAGGGATATTCTGGGCATTGGCTGTAATGCACACATCATCCACAATACCCTGCAAACAGCAGTGGATTGCTTACCAATTGATTTGGAGTGTTTTGCTGTGAAGGTATACAAATACTTTCATATCTATACAGTGCGCGTAAGGGAGCTCAAGGAGTTTTGTGACTTTGTACAGCTGGACTATCAAAAATTACTGCAGCATGGTAGCACACGTTTCCTCTCTCTTGGTCCAGCTCTTGAACGAATTCTGCACCTTTTTGATGGTCTACGTGCATACTTTCTTTCTCAAGAAAAGTGGCCAAAGTTTCTAAAAGACACATTCAGCAGCCCTTGCACAAAACTTTGGCTTGGATTTGCACTTAAGCAAACTGCAGCTTTCCATCGTGCACTGGCGACAGTAGAGCAAGAAAATATATCTGCCACAGAAGTGGCTTTGCACATTTATGATCTGAGAAATGTCTTGCAGGCCAGGCTGGAGGAATCATTCATTCCCTCTGACATCAAAACACAGTTAGACACCCTTGTTGAAGCTGGTGACATAAAAGCTGATGATTTTTTTTGTGCAGTGAGAAGCTTTTACTCAGCATCAGTGGATTACCTTGACAATTGGAGATGCTCACTGGAGAATACAAGAGAACTAGAGTGGGTCCTACTGAGAAGTGTTCCAGAATGGAGAGACATTCAGAGCAGCCACAGCAAGTTCTACTCAAGAATACCTGCTCTCACATCAGTTGACGAAACCATGCTCTTTGATGAGTGGGCCTGTGCTAAAAACATTGTCACTTGTCACATCACTGAGTGGAACAAAAACAAGGTGGCTGTGTCTGATAGATGGACAGACGTGTTTAGTGAGATGGGGAGCAAGTCACTCAACTTTGGAGTCTTATCTTTGGCTCTGGAGTTTGTTTTATGCCTGCCTGGTACATCTGCACCTGTGGAGCGTGTGTTCTCGTTAATGAATGCATCATGGACGGATGAAAAATCTCGACTGAGTGTAACAACAATGAAGGCAATGCTTTTCGTACGAATTAATTTCGGACTGGACTGCTCCGCATTTTATGATAAACTCTTAAAAGACAAGCGCACGCTGGCAAAAATTGGTTCCAGTGAAAAATACAAAACAGCAACAGTGAATGATGCTGTTGAACCATCTTGTTCCCTCTGATCTGCAATTTTATGTAAGTCTACATTTATTTTTTTACATAGCTAACAATATTATTAGGTGTAAATACTTGTATGTGTGCAGTAGGTGTTGTGGGTCTGTGGGTTCTGTGTCTGTCCCGTATTCCACTCTGAGAAATCTGGTCACCCTAGCCATAGGGCAATGTAGAGTTGGAAAAGTACCTTTAATGCATAGATGACGTTGGTGCAAGGTACAGGAAAGTACTAAAAAACATATATGATGTAATATTTAAAAAAAAACTATACATGTGATACTCCGCCACCAATAGAAATAAGGCCTCGGAGCATGTGATCTTAATGGTGGCGTGATACCAAGGAGGAGCAATGTGTAAGAGATAACGGTACAAACACTAATTGGACACTGGTGATAAGAAAGATGTATAAAATCTATGTTTCAACCACTGTAAGATCAGATGATTCAGCTGACCATCTCACTTTGTTGAATTGCTCAATAAAGTTCTTCTTCTGAGACCTGGAACTTCGACTCTGAAAACTTTTTGAAGACTAACTCCTACTAGACTCTGAAAAACTACTGATCAGGACCAGAGACAGGCAATTAGCCACAACAGTAGCTGTCAGTTCACCAAAAACTCTCAGTCCTGCCGATCGACTGTCCTGCACAGAGCAGGATTGGGCACCCCTGTGTGCTATACATTATTATTATATTTAAATTCATTTTGGAAGTGTCATTATAATAATTGCAAGTTATTGTTGTCTCTGAATCAAGAGGATGCATATTTTCAGCTGCTATTGCACCTTTTCAGAGCACACTTTAGGTGTCTGGCCCTCATTAAAACCTCTGCTGGCAGCAGTGGGATTCAACCCACGCCCCCGAAGAGACTGGAGCCTAAATCCAGCGCCTTAGACGCCTCAGCCACGCTTGTTTGGCCACTCTAGTGGGCCATTCAATTTCAGAAATAGAGAAATTGTTGGGTGTGGACCTTCATCGTCAGGCTCTGAAGCCCGCCGATTTCGGCCAAGGAAAGCAAAATCTTGAGTTTTGAAGAGACTGGGAGCAAGCAGTGTCACTTCTCCAGTCTTTTCACAGGTGCCTTCTAAAATGCAGACTTGGCAGCGGTGGGATTTGAACCCACGCCCCCGAAGAGACTAGAGCCTTAATCCAGCGCCTTAGACCCCTCGGCCACGCTACCTTGTGAGAATGCCTTCCGTGGGCCATTTTCGCCAATTTTTTCTTTTAGTGTCTCACTTCTCCATAGTTAAATCAGTTGAAATTCTTCATGCCTTGAAGGAGCTCCTCGAAAGGTGGAAAGGCCTACTAAGTAGAGGGGGGACGCAGTTACACTCTTGGAGTCCCCCCTCCCTGCAGATTGCAATTCCATCTCTAATCAAACACAACTGAATTACCTAATCAAAGCCTAATCGAATTACCTAATCAAAGCTCGGCCACGCTACCTTGTGAGAATGCCTTCCGTGGGCCATTTTCGCCAATTTTTTTCTTTTAGTGTCTCACTTCTCCATAGTTAAATCAGTTGAAAATCTTCATGCCTTGAAGGAGCTCCTCGAAAGGTGGATAGGCCTACTAAGTAGAGGGGGGATGCAGTTACACTCTTGGAGGCATCCCTCCCTGCTGATTGCAATTCCATCTCTAATCAAACACAACTGAATTACCTAATCAAAGCATTTGGGCCATACTCCAAAATGGCAGCCAGATGTGTCGCAGTTAAACTCAAAATCAAGAGGTAGCTGTCAGTTCACCAAAAACTCTCAATCCTGCCGATCGACTGTCCTGCACAGAGCAGGATTGGACACCCCTGTGTGCTATACATTATTATTATATTTAAAATTCATTTTTGAAGTGTCATTATAATAATTGCAAGTTATTGTTGTCTCTGATTTTAGAGGGTGCATATTTTCAGCTGCTTTTGCACCTTTTCAGAGCACACTTTAGGTATCTGGCCCTCATTAAAACCTCTGCTGGCAGCGGTGGATTTCGAACCCACGCCCCTGAAGAGACTGGAGCCTAAATCCAGCGCCTTAGACCCCTCGGCCACGCTACCCCGGCTTGGCTACTCTAGTGGGCCATTTTCTGGCCATTAAATTTCAGAAATAGAGAAATTGTTGGGTGTGGACCTTCATCGTCAGGCTCTGAAGCCCACCAAGTTAGGCCAAGGAAAGCAAAAACAGCTGAGTTTTGAAGAGACTGGGAGCAAGCAGTGTCACCTCTCCAGTCTTTTCACAATTGCCTTCAAAAATGCAGACTTGGCAGCGGTGGGATTTGAACCCACGGCCCCGAAGAGACTGGAGCCTTAATCCAGCGCCTTAGACTGCTCGGCAAGGCTACCTTTGAATGCCTTTCGTGGGCCATTTTCGCCAATTTTTTCTTTTAGTGTCTCACTTCTCCATAGGTAAATCAGTTGAAATTCTTCATGCTTTGAAGGAGCTCCTCGACAGGTGGAAAGGCCTACTAAGTAGAGGGGGGATGCAGTTACACTCTTGGAGGCCCCCCTCCCTGCAGATTGCAATTCCATCTCTAATCAAACACAACTGAATTACCTAATCAAAGCATTTGGGCCATACTCCAAAATGGCAGCCAGATGTGTCGCAGTTAAACTCAAAATCAAGAGGTAGCTTTCAGTTCACCAAAAACTCTCAGTCCTGCCGATCGACTGTCCTGCTATACATTATTATTATATTTAAATTCATTTTGGAAGTGTCATTATAATAATTGCAAGTTATTGTTGTCTCTGATTCAAGAGGGTGCATATTTTCAGCTGCTTTTGCACCTTTTCAGAGCACACTTTAGGTGTCTGGCCCTCATTAAAACCTCTGCTGGCAGCAGTTGGATTCGGACCCACGCCCCCGAAGAGACTGGAGCCTGGAGGAGCCTAAATCCAGCGCCTTAGACCCCTCGGCAACGCTACCCCGGCTTGGCTACTCCAAAATGGCAGCCAGATGTGTCGCAGTTAAACTTAAAATCAAGAGGTAGCTGTCAGTTCACCAACAACTCTCAGTCCTGCTGATCCACTGTCCTGCACAGAGCAGGATTGGGCACCCCTGTGTGCTATACAATATTATTATATTTAAATTCATTTTGGAAGTGTCATTATAATAATTGCAAGTTCTTGTTGTCTCTGATTGAAGAGGATGCATATTTTCAGCTGCTTTTGCACCTTTTCAATCACACTTTAGGTGTCTGGCCCTCATTAAAACCTCTGCTGGTAGCAGTGGGAACTGAACCCACGCCCCCGAAAAGACTGGAGACTAAATCCAGCGCCTTAGACCCCTCGGTCACGCTACCCCGGCTTGGCCACTCTAGTGGGCCATTTTCTGGCCATTAAATTTCAGAAATAGAGAAATTTTTGGGTGTGGACCTTCATCGTCAGCCTCTGAAGCCCGCCGAGTTCGGCCAAGGAAAGCAAAAAGGCTGAGTTTTGAAGAGACTGGGAGCAAGCAGTGTCACTTCTCCAGTCTTTTCACAGGTGCCTTCTAAAATGCAGACTTGGCAGTGGTGGGATTTGAACCCACGCCCCAGAAGAGCCTGGAGACTTAATCCAGCGCCTTAGAGCGCTCGGCCACGCTACCTTGTGAGAATGCCCTCCCTGCATGGCTCTGAAGCCCACCGAGTTCGGCCAAGGAAAGCAAAAACGGCTGAGTTTTGAAGAGACTGGGAGCAAGCAGTGTCACTTCTCCAGTCTTTTCACAATTGCCTTCTAAAATGAACACTTGGCAGCGGTGGGATTTGAACTCATGTCCCCGAAGAGACTGGAGCCTTAATCCAGCGCATTAGAGCGCTCGGCCACGCTACCTTGTGAGAATGCCTTCTGTGGGCCATTTTCGCCAATTTTTTCTTTTAGTGTCTCACTTTTCCATTGTTAAATCAGTTGAAATTCTTCATGCTTTGAAGGAGCTCCTCGACAGGTGGAAAGGCCTACTAAGTAGAGGGGGGATGCAGTTACACTCTTGGAGGCCCCCCTTTCTGCAGATTGCAATTCCATCTCTAATCAAACACAACTGAATTACCTAATCAAAGCATTTGGGCCAAGAGACTGGAGCCTGGGGCCTAAATCCAGTGCTTTAGACCACTCGACCACGCTACCCCGGCTTGGTTACTCTAGTGGGCCATTTTCTGCCCATTAAATTTCAGAAATAGAGAAATTGTTGGGTGTGGATCTTCATCGTAAGGCTCTGAAGCCCGCCGAGTTAGGCCAAGGAAAGCAAAAACGGCTGAGTTTTGAAGAGACTGGGAGCAAGCAGTGTCACTTCTCCAGTCTTTTCACAATTGCCCTCTAAAACGCAGACTTGGCAGCGGTGGGATTTGAACCCATGCCCCCGAAGAGACTGGAGCCTTAAGACCGCTCGGCCACGCTACCTTGTGAAAATGCCTTCCGTGGGCCATTTTCCCCAATTTTTTCTTTTAGTGTCTCACTTCTCCATAGTTAAATCAGTTGAAATTCTTCATGCCTTGAAGGAGCTCCTCGAAAGGTGGAAAGGCCTACTAAGTAGAGGGGGGATGCAGTTACACTCTTGGAGGCATCCCTCCCTGCTGATTGCAATTCCATCTCTAATCAAACACAACTGAATTACCTAATCAAAGCATTTGGGCCATACTCCAAAATGGCAGCCAGATGTGTCGCAGACTTGAACCCACACCCCCGAAGAGACTGGAGCCTTAATC
The DNA here is from genome assembly GCF_051911475.1 of Siphateles boraxobius. Lineage (NCBI taxonomy): Eukaryota > Metazoa > Chordata > Actinopteri > Cypriniformes > Leuciscidae > Siphateles > Siphateles boraxobius. The sequence continues at coordinate 4,343,661 of NW_027508722.1, read as the reverse complement.
CAGCGCCTTAGAGCGCTCGGCCACGCTACCTTGTGAGAATGCCTTCTGTGGGCCATTTTCGCCAATTTTTTCTTTTAGTGTCTCACTTCTCCATAGCTAAATCAGTTGAAATTCTTCATGCTTTGAAGGAGCTCCTCAACAGGTGGAAAGGCCTACTAAGTAGAGGGGGGATGCAGTTACACTCTTGGAGGCCCCCCTCCCTGCAGATTGCAATTCCATCTCTAATCAAACACAACTGAATTACCTAATCAAAGCATTTGGGCCAAGAGACTGGAGCCTGGGGCCTAAATCCAGTGCCTTAGACCCCTCGGCAACGCTACCCCGGCTTGGCTACTCCAAAATGGCAGCCAGATGTGTCGCAGTTAAACTCAAAATCAAGAGGTAGCTGTCAGTTCACCAAAAACTCTCAGTCCTGCCGATCGACTGTCCTGCACAGAGCAGGATTGGACACCCCTGTGTGCTATACATTATTATTATATTTAAAATTCATTTTTGAAGTGTCATTATAATAATTGCAAGTTATTGTGGTCTCTGATTTTAGAGGGTGCATATTTTCAGCTGCTTTTGCACCTTTTCAGAGCACACTTTAGGTGTCTGGACCTCATTATAACCTCTGCTGGCAGCGGTGGGATTGGAACCCACGCCCCCGAAGAGACTGGAGCCTAAATCCAGCACCTTAGACCCCTCGGCCATGCTACCCCGGCTTGGTTACTCTAGTGGGCCATTTTCTGCCCATTAAATTTCAGAAATAGAGAAATTGTTGGGTGTGGACCTTCATCGTCAGGCTCTGAAGCCCGCCGAGTTCGGCCAAGGAAAGCAAAAACGGCTGAGTTTTGAAGAGACTGGGAGCAAGCAGTGTCACTTCTCCAGTCTTTTCACAATTGCCTTCTAAAATGAACACTTGGCAGCGGTGGGATTTGAACTCACATCCCCGAAGAGACTGGAGCCTTAATCCAGCGCCTTAGAGCGCTCGGCCACGCTACCTTGTGAGAATGCCTTCTGTGGGCCATTTTCGCCAATTTTTTCTTTTAGTGTCTCACTTCTCCATAGTTAAATCAGTTGAAATTCTTCATGCTTTGAAGGAGCTCCTCGACAGGTGGAAAGGCCTACTAAGTAGAGGGGGGATGCAGTTACACTCTTGGAGGCCCCCCTCCCTGCAGATTGCAATTCCATCTCTAATCAAACACAACTGAATTACCTAATCAAAGCATTTGGGCCATACTCCAAAATGGCAGCCAGATGTGTCGCAGTTAAACTCTAAATCAAGAGGTAGCAGCAGTTCACCAAAAACTCTCAGTCCTGCCGATCGACTGTCCTGCTATACATTATTATTATATTTAAATTCATTTTGGAAGTGTCATTATAATAATTGCAAGTTATTGTTGTCTCTGATTCAAGAGGGTGCATATTTTCAGCTGCTTTTGCACCTTTTCAGAGCACACTTTAGGTGTCTGGCCCTCATTAAAACCTCTGCTGGCAGCAGTGGGATTCGGACCCACGCCCCCGAAGAGACTGGAGCCTGGAGCCTAAATACAGCGCCTTAGACCCCTCGGCAACGCTACCCCGGCTTGGCTACTCCAAAATGGCAGCCAGATGTGTCGCAGTTAAACTCAAAATCAAGAGGTAGCTGTCAGTTCACCAAAAACTCTCAGTCCTGCCGATCGACTGTCCTGCACAGAGCAGGATTGGGCACCCCTGTGTGCTAAACATTATTATTATATTTAAATTCACTTTGTTTTTTGAAATTCATTTTTGTTTTTTTACACTCTTGGAGGCCCCCCTCCCTGCAAGTTATTGTTGTCTCTGATTCAAGAGGGTGCATATTTTCAGCTGCTTTTGCACCTTTTCAGAGGACACTTTAGGTGTCTGGCCCTCATTAATGAGACTGCCTTCCGTGGGCCATTTTCGCCAATTTTTTCTTTTAGTGTCTCGCTTCTCCATAGTTAAATCAGTTGAAATTCTTCATGCTTTGAAGGAGCTCCTCGACAGGTGGAAAGGCCTACTAAGTAGAGGGGGGATGCAGTTACACTCTTGGAGGCCCCCCTCCCTGCAGATTGCAATTCCATCTCTAATCAAACACAACTGAATTACCTAATCAAAGCATTTGGGCCATACTACAAAATGGCAGCCAGATGTGTCGCAGTTAAACTCAAAATCAAGAGGTAGCTGTCAGATCACCAAAAACTCTCAGTCCTGCCGATCCACTGTCCTGCACAGAGCAGGATTGGGCACCCCTGTGTGCTATACATTATTATTATATTTAAATTCATTTTGGAAGTGTCATTATAATAATTGCAAGTTATTGTTGTCTCTGATTCAAGAGGATGCATATGTTCAGCTGCTTTTGCACGTTTTCAGAGCACACTTTAGGTGTCTGGCCCTCATTAAAACCTCTGCTGGAAGCAGTGGGATTCAAACCCACGCCCCCGAAGAGACTGGAGCCTAAATCCAGCTCCTTAGACCCCTCGGCCACGCTACCCCGGCTTGGCCACTCTAGTGGGCCATTTTCTGGCCATTAAATTTCAGAAATAGAGAAATTGTTGGGTGTGGACCTTCATCGTCAGGCTCTGAAGCCCGCAGAGTTCGGCCAAGGAAAGCAAAAACGGCTGAGTTTTGAAGAGACTGGGAGCAAGCAGTGTCACTTCTCCAGTCTTTTCACAATTGCCTTCTAAAATTTAGACTTGGCAGGGGTGGGATTTGAACCCACGCCCCCGAATAGACTGGAGCCTGAACGCCAGCTGCCGAAGGATAGTCCGTCAAAATGGGGATAATGTTGAACGCCACAGCCAATCACATCGACGCGCTATAACATTGGCAGCCAATTAGAGAGCGCCATTCTTGACATTATAACATTTGCAGTCAATCAGAGAGCGCCATTCTCTAATTTTTCCTTAACATTTTCGACATTTAACCAATCAGAGTACAAGGAAATGTCTATGGCACATTTACACTTAGCTCCGCTAGTAGGAGGAGTCAGGAAGCTAGCCAAGTGTCAATCAAGTTGCCGAACTGAGCCGAAGGTGTACGAAGTAATGACATATCCTGAGGGCCGTGTCAGAGGTCAAAAAGTTCAGACGTCGAGCATCACTGTCACGGAGGTCAGGCAGCATCTTTTTAACGGAGGACTGCGAATCTTATTTTTCGGTAACTTTAACAGTATTTTTGGACAATGTCATTTTATATTTGTATATAATTGTATATATTATAATTGTAAATATCGTGTGTGCTTTTTTTTTTTTTTTTTAAGAAATACTATTTATTGATAGTAGTTTTTTTCAAAACGATATAACCTAACCGTTAGCCCCTCAAAAAAAAAATAACTGGCAAAAGATCCCATAAAGCCATGTCAGATACCGACTGGATTGCAAGGCTAAAAAAGCTTGCCAGCACAGGAGTTTGGCCATCAAATGAGGGTAACAGGCCAGTACCTCGACAGAAAAAGTGGCATGACCTGTAACAAATGGTGAGTGTGCTTTTGTCACCTTTGCATGATGTAATAATTCTTATCCTAATCATTTAATTCAATGTCATCATTATTTATAGATATGTATGTAGACAATGTTGCAGGTATTTGAGATTTATGTTTATTTATGTAAACAAAACATTTTTTTCCACTGGGAGATTCAGAGATTTGAGGCAGTGGGGGTGGGGATGTTGAGTGAATGGATGTTTTGAAGGTGTGAAATGTTCCTCTCTTGTTCTTTTAAAGGAGGATACAAACTTTACTCAGTCTTTATCTCTAATTTTACAGTTTGTATCTCCCCTTCAAAAAACATGAATAAAAATAAATGACACACTTCCTTGAAAATTACAATAAATTAATTTGCCATTCATCCTGATAAGTTAGAAATGCATGTATTCTATATTATATGTGTGATAATATTTACAGATTGAAAGAAGTCCGATGCAGTCTCGTGGTCAGACAACCTTGCTCGGAGCGGTCCCAAAGTGCGTGTGTGGTTTTCACACTCAAAAAGTTAACAATGTAAAGATGTAACTTGTATTTATTAATTTTTTTATAATTTACTAAACAAATTCTTCTCGTTCAACAGATTATTGTAGCCTATGTATTTTTGTGGTTGTTTTAAGCAGGCCACAGCCTCTAGTGGACAAGCACCAAGGGTTGATGAACAACAGTCTGCCGCTACTGGACCAGCACAGGAGGTCATAGCGCAGAGTCAGCATCAGCTCCCACCCCAGCCTACTTCTAAAACAATACCAAGTTTGTCAAAGGTAATAACATTTTTATCAAATAATTGCAATTTTAATATACGTTTTTGTATAAAGGTTTAAGTTCAGTGGAAATGGCTGGTATGTTTTTACACCTACCTGCCAGCTGTCACACCATGTACAGGGGCGGCTGTAGTCTGCTTATTGGTCAGTTTCACTGTATCAGGTGGGTTTAGATCAAGTAAAATGGTGAAAGAACAATATAACCTACTTGATCTCCCTTTCTTCTCTGGGCTATGCTCTTGTATTCTCCTCTTTCTCTCTAATTGGGCATTGCCATTATGGGTTAAAGGACACTCACGTCCTTCAAGGCATCTCTCTTGATCTTTTGGCTATTGAACTGGCTATTGAAGCTACGTTTTTCATTCTGTATTTCTCAGGTAACATTCTACTTATGCACAATTAATTATACACGTATTATTAATTAAGTTATCATGAATCTGCTTTGTAGCCATTTCAAGTGTAACCTTCATTACTGTAAATAAACACTTTATCTTACAGACTATGTGCAAACTAGTTTTGATTTTAAGTCATCTTTAAAAGTTACTTGTCGAATTACTATATACTCACATTCTAGTGTAAGGGGTGTACAGTTAAAGACCCAGAACCAGATATGAGGAATGAAGACCCAGAGTCAGAATTATAACAAATTAAAGAAAATATTTACTGAAGATAATTTGCAGTTTCATCAGCAGAAGTCAGCTTCAATACTCGCAAAGGAGTTCGTAGGCCGCCCCCTTACAGTTACAAAGATCACAGCAGTTATACGATTTCCAAGGTGTAAGCTACGTCATTGCTTACAGGATGAATGATTCTCATTGGCTATGAAATAGATAAACACAGTAATTTTCCACACATATACAGATAGACTGAAGCATATCTCCATCGATTATGCAGCTGAAGTTAGGCACGTCATGACCTTCCAGGTCGCAGATTTGGGTTGCTGGGCGCCAGCATGTCCAGAACAACAACTCAGTCAATCTCCAATAATGCCAGTGGTTCCTTAACCTGTAACCAAGAAGACTAACACACACACCGACACACAGCTTTTCCAAGGTTGGATTTGGCCAGGCTCTCACTATAAACAGGAGAGTCCTCTCAAAACATCAAGATAATGCATTCTTTCTCTCAAGGATAGCTAAACTTTAGTCTAACTGGAAAGAAAGGCTTTAACAAAGAAATGGCCCCTTAAACTATTGGCTTCAATGACCCCTATATGTTTTAACACATTGAAGACCTTTCTCAAACACAAAACAAGTCCCTATTTCATTTCTGGAAGCTGGGTTAAACAAGCAAGCACTGCATTCAGATATCAAATACAAACATTAAAGAATACATGAAAAGAACATGTCAGTAATCACAATGGTAACTTATATAAATAAAGTAAAATCTCCAGAGAAGTCATTCAACTCATTTGATATTTAGAAGGAAAAATATTGATTAATACCTTAATTGTAATCAATCATTACATATACATTGAAGCAGTAGTGGATTCCAATCCACCCCCTTCAGTTCCCCGTTTTAGACCAATGTGGAGTCCTAAACACCACATCTGGTCTATCCATAAAGAGGCTGCTTCAAAATGTTAGGTTTCTGACCCATGCTCCTCTGTCAGGTTGATTTTTATAAAACAATATTGATCTCCAGAACCTTTGGACATAGCTGTCTTTACATGTCTTACACAGCTATTATTCATCTTGGCTAATTTGGTTTCATCATCAAATTAACTGATACAATACAAGTATATATTTATTCTCTGGAAGCCGGCTAAATAAGCAAGCACTGTTGCTGTATTCCTAGCATGGGCTAGACCCGCAGTCACTACTCCCCTTTATAGACCCAAAAGGTTCAAAACACTGGTTGAAAACACAAAGGTGGTCAAACTGAAAATAAACAACATTAAAAAAAAATTAGACCCATAATAATCCACTTTAAGTCTCTCCATGAATTCATCCTTCAGTTTACAGTCACCATCTTAATTATATAACATCTTATACTTTTTTTTACTCTTTTCAAAAATAGAAATAAAATTAAACAAATTCAAATCATCATTTCAATCATTATTTTACCCCTAAAATATATAATTGTTCCCCATTCTGCTAAATAAAACTTTTGTTCATTCCTTATCTTTATATCACGTTAATCCCTGTTAATCATACTCAATGCCTTTATTATTATTTTATTTTTTTTATCTGAAACTCATTTTTCATACCATTTCAACTTGATTTGACTTAACAGGTGTTAATAAATAGTTCCATAAATTCTATCAGAAATTTTATTTTCATAACATACATTTATCTACTATATTTCTTCTCCTATTTCCATATTTCCCTACATGCCAGTTCCTTCTGCATCACTTTCCTCTTCAATTGAGTCTCTCACCACTGTCAGCCTAGTGACACTTAAAGTTCCCTCGTTAACTACTTCTCACAGTATTGCTCTATCAAATGGTTAGTCTGTCGATCCAAAAAATATAATCAGTATTGTCTCAGTCCCACTTATCTTTACAGTTTTACAGAAACCAAAATATCAAGTTACTCAGATCTCAACCCCTAAGACAGCCATATACTGTAGCTGATTTCACTTTTAACCTTTATTTAACTAAATTGTAGTTTTCTTAGACATCTAATGTCATACATCCATTTAATGGATTGAGAAATAAAACTTTAGAAGTTATATTCACTCCTCCTTTGTTTGCTCACCGGCCTTTCATAAAAAATGAGGGAGCTCACTTCTGGATAATTTGGATAGTGACTTAGCCAATGTGTCACTTTGTCTCTTTGCCGTCAAATCTATTATTTTTACTTTTACCATTATGATCCCACCTAGTTGTCTATTTAAATTTAGACCCTCAGTTGAATTTAGACAAGAGCTTTTACCCCATAATGGACGGCAATCTTCAACTTCACAATTCCAATTTATATAAAATACTAATCCAGAGAGTAATTCAAATCAACATCAAACATGACAAAAGTATTCATAATTACCAGTAGCAGACAGAGCTGGAAAACCAATTCAATTAAAGCTTGTCCCATGTTCTGTATTGTCTTTTCATCTTCTTTAAAGTTTGTCGTTTCACTTAAACCATCTGTAATGATAAAACACTCATTCCAGAGGTTAATGACACTATATCCACAAAATCAGGAAATAATAGTACCCCAAACTAACACATACAAGACATAAAGTGCAGTCACCATCACACGCACTCATAATAGACACACGTAACTGCTCCTTATCAATGTTCGTTGTTTTGTTTTTTTACTTTAAAAATATTTAAGTTTTAAATTAGATTTCAAACTTCACATTTTCCTCTAGTTTTTTTTACCTACTTTTACATAGTCTTTTAACCATTTCAAAGCATGTATTGTTCATTACTCATTATTTTGTTCTTTAGCAGGCCGATAACAAAAAGACAGACACAGTTACCATCCCTTCCTCCACTCAAGCAGTCTCTCTCACTATAAACAAATAATCTTTTCAACAGCCTCCTAAGACTGTAATTTAGACAAAATGTAATATTAAAGTCATTACATTAACCTTTTACCATTCAGCTTTATTATCCAGACTTTTCTCAAATCTACAAAGCTGTCTTCATCTTTAGCCACCACCATGTCCAACGACCTTCACAAGTTAAAACTATGTTATAGACATATTAGCTCAAAATTAACTCTTCTATACATTTTTCTTGCCCATTTGGCAACCAACATCATGTCCCTCATATAATTAAGTTTTGTTACTGTCTCCGCAGCAAATAATGGCAATCACCTCATGGAATCAGCTGGCTCCTGAAAGCCCACTCCCGTTAGCTATTTATCTTTAATTTTCTTCTCTTCAGGGTGTCGTCCCCTGGCATAGTTGCAGACACTTGTCACAATGAAAAACAAGCCATACAATCAATGCGGTTTCTGGTGAGTGGTATAGAGGAACTCACATTTCTGGGTCAGACTGCCGTAACATTAATTTTAACCTCACAGCGCATCTCACCTCTCAATGCTCTGCTGACCCCGGTGGCCTCCAGTAATCAGCGCTCAACTCTCATACCTTTCTCACAAATAACACCTCCATCCGGAGGTGCCCAATGTTCGTGACCCCCTGCGTTAGGCTGATCATAGGCCAGGAAGATCATCCCGTCATTGAGTAGCCACGCGTACACACGTACACACTGGTGACCGCTCTTTCCCAATACAATCAGTTTTCTTCAACAGAACTCAGCTGTTTTCTGGAGCTTAGGAAAGGCACGCTCAAGAGTCACCAGAGCCATTCCGATTGCCTAATAGTGTTAACACAGGGAGACAGGTTAATAACAACAGTATTTAATCACTTAAATCCATTAACTATCTTAAAAGCAGCAACTTAGCTACTTAGACTATACTCAGTGAATTTAGATCACAACCGTACATTCAGTGTACTTCATCTGTAGCCGGAGCCATCGGTCCTGAATGGTGGAGACTAAATGAGACAAATTTGTTACTGGTCCTAAAATACGCTAATCAAAATGTCACCTCTATCGTTTAAGGTCTGTATTATTATTTTAAAGACTTCTTTAAAGTCATTCAGTTTTACTTTTAACATTTCTAACATTTAAATACAAATTGCCCTCTGAATGGTAATGATTTCTCTTAACATCTCTGTGTCTATGGTTTTCAACTGAAACACTGTGCTTTACTATAAATCAGCGGTCCCCAACCTTTTTTTGCGCCACGGACCGGTTTAATGTCAGACAATATTTTCACGGACCGGCCTTTAAGGTGCTCCTAAAAACGCGTAGAAAACGCTAGGCGCGAGGTTGCACTCCGGAGGCGTCTGTCGTTGCTAAGCAACCATCAGCTGCGCTCTCCGTTACAGCAAGAAAATTTCAGCAATGGATTTCCACCACCGAAAAACCCTTGCTGTAACTCTGTTACAAGATTTATTAACTAAGAAGAGTAAAAAAAAAAACGCTGCAGTGTTTGGGTGCAAGACCGTGCAACCGATACTACAAAAACGCAAAAACCATGGGGAATTTCACCAGCTGATTTAGGAGCTCCGCCTGGACAATGGGAGGTTCAAAGCCTATTTCAGAGTGGACAAGGACCAGTTTAATTATATTTTAAGAAAAGTTGGCCCAAGCATCAGTAAACGGAGCTTCTGCCGTGAAACTAACTTATCTCTCCTGCGCAACGGCTCTGTATTTGTCTGAGGTTAGACTATAACTGAAGTGGTCATAAAACACCAGAAATACATACACATTTATATATAGAATATAGAACAATTCTGTATAAACAATGATGGATTTAACAAGGAATCAGTTGTGAGCATTAATATTTTTAGTAAAAATATTTTTTACTAACCAGTGCAGCAGTTTACAGTGTGGAAGATGATTGGTTGGTTCTTGTCACGTGACCTACAGTGCGCTTGCGGCATTCTGAAAAGTTGAGATGTTTTTATCTCGATGCGGCGAGGACGCGCTTGGAAAAAACCGGCGCGTCGCTTCCATTATGAGCGCGCATATCACGCGCCTACATTTGAAATAACAAACTTGAGCGCGCAAAAGACACGATATGTGAACAGGTAAATGTGTGAACAAATAAAACGGAAATAATGTAAGTTATTTATTCTTTCTGTGCGGCCCGGTACCAAATGACCCACGGACCGGTACCGGTCCGCGGCCCGGGGGTTGGGGACCCCTGCTATAAATAGCTTATTATCACTTATGACACAGGCTCAGATAACAGCTTTTAGCTGACATTGAATGAGAGAGACTCTGAGGCATTCAAGACTGGTACACTGCCCTCTCATAAACTTCTAACATCAAACTTTATCTACCATATTTTAACTCTAGCCCAGCGTAAGGCCTCTTTGCCAGAAATTACATACGTTTTCAAATAAACATAATTTTATAGTTGTCTTTTGCCCATACATCAGGGAATTTAGACATAACAAATTTCCACTCAGATTGAGTCTGTCGCACTGGCACTTTCAGCTATAGCACACACCAGATTCAGATAAGCAAACTGTTTCAGCCAAATAACAAGCATATCTTTTGAAAGTAAAACTTCAGATTCTAGTTCTTTCCTGGTCAACACTTTTCAAGCCGTTTGTTTAATCAAATGCCTTTCTACACATTTTACATTTTAGCAACCGTACTACTGTACTCGATTTTAGTTGTTAATTTCTCAATTACCATAGTTTAATATCTGACTTAAAAAAAAAAATTTTTTTTTTTTTTTTTTTAGGATTTTATCAATCTCCAGTTAGGATTCACACTAACTTTTACGAGGCTATCACGCTCTGCTTATGATACATTTTGATAAACATACATCTTTTGCAGTTATCATTTTAAATCATCCTTTTAGTTACTTTTACAATTTGCAACTCATTTTTTTAGTCATTATCTGTAATTTTACATTAACCTGTATTCATCAGTTCACTTATAAAAATTACTATTATAGATCTTTTCTTCAAAAGGATTCACTTTAAGACTTCAATCTTTTGACCTTGTTTTTATCTCTTACTCTTTCTCAGACGAAAACTTTAATATCGTTATATAAACACTGATCTACTTTCAAACCCACATTATTACCAGAAATGTGTCACTATCTCATTTTCAAACACCTTCTCAGTGGGCATTTACAGTTACATGTTAGATGGTCCTGTTGACCACAATTAAAACACTCTCTGTCGGCTCCAACTTACTGCAAACTCTGAAGCAGTGTGTCCCAAACAGGAATGCAAACCGAGCTGATAAGCAGTTCTCTGTATTCTTTTACAGTCCACCAGTGGCGGGTTCAATCACAATAGCCGAATCATAATCTTCATCATTATCATTGGCAGCACATTAATTTTGATAAGCTGCACTGAAAATCACTCAACATTCTCTAAGTTTTTTTTTTTTTTCAAAGTTTCTGTTTAACTTTAGTCACACTTGTCCAAGGAAATGATCTCCGACACATAATTTAATATACTTCCTTTTTGTAATCATCGTAGGCAATACAAGGCTAAACATTTAAATTTTTCAGTTTCTTTGTTTGTTTGTAGCCAGTCAAGTTGTTGTTTAAATTTCCAAACAGAAGCAAAACTTATCAATACAACCATTTACTTAATAACTTCTGCAAATTTCTCTGAAGTGAGGGCTTCAGAGCACAGCTGCTTACAGTGTTCGCTCTTTTCTGTCTCACTATTAGTTTCAGGACTGTTCAGGTTACTGATCAAGTTACTCAGTTTGTCTGCCATATCTTAATAACAGTTCAAACTCATCTGAAGTCATTGCAGAAATGGAGGCGGCGATCTTTGAACAACAGCGGGGCCCCCACAGAGCACGCTTCGCTTGCGCTGTCTGCTGCCGTTACCCTTAACGACGCTCTCAGCGACTTCTTATCCTCTCAGCAGTAGGCCTACAACTTACTCCTTCACTCGCCTCAGCGGAGTGAAGGCTACTTACTCCTTCACTCGCCTCATCGGAGTGAAGGCTCTCCCGCTCTCCTTCAAAATCTCTTCCGGTCAGACAGCCCTAACAATTAATAAAAGGTTACTACCTTGTGTGTTGATTTGCCAGAGATGTCACCACGTAATGATTGCCCGCATCCTCCACCAAACTGTAAGGGGTATACAGTTAAAGACCCAAAACCAGATATGAGGAATGAAGACCCAGATTCAGAATTATAAAAAATTAAAGAAAATATTTACTGAAGATAGTTTGCAGTTTCATCAGCAGAAGTCAGCTTCAATACTCGCACAGGAGTTCGTAGGCCGTCCCCTTACAGTTACAAAGATCACAGCAGTTATACGATTTCCAAGGTCTAAGCTACGTCATTGCTTACAGGATGAATGATTCTCATTGGCTATGAAATAGATAAACACTGAAATTTTCCACACATATACAGATAGACTGAAGCATATCTCCATCGATTATGCAGCTGAAGTTAGGCACGTCATGACCTTCCAGGTCGCAGATTTGGGTTGCTGGGCGCCAGCATGTCCAGAACAACAACTCAGTCAATCTCCAATAATGCCAGTGATTCCTTAACCTGTAACCAAGAAGACTAACACACACACCGACACACAGCTTTTCCAAGGTTGGATTTGGCCAGGCTCTCACTATAAACAGGAGAGTCCTCTCAAAACATCAAGATAATGCATTCTTTCTCTCAAGGATAGCTAAACTTTAGTCTAACTGGAAAGAAAGGCTTTAACAAAGAAATGGCCCCTTAAACTATTGGCTTCAATGACCCCTATATGTTTTAACACATTGAAGACCTTTCTCAAACACAAAACAAGTCCCTATTTCATTTCTGGAAGCTGGGTTAAATAAGCAAGCACTGCATTCAGATATCAAATACAGACATTAAAGAATACATGGAAAGAACATTTCAGTAATCACAACGGTAACTTACATAAATAAAGTAAAATCTCCAGAGAAGTCATTCAACTCATTTGATATTTAGAAGGAAAAATATTGATTAATACCTTAATTATAATCAATCATTACATATACATTGAAGCAGCAGTGGATTCCAATCCACCCCCTTCACTAGCAATGCCTTCCCACACATTTTTCTATTCTAACTGTGCGTATTTCAATCTGTATAAGTAGTAGAGTGTGGTAATACACAGGCAAAAAAACAAGTTAAAGAAGTAAAGCAGGTCCTTTAGTTATACAGTGAATTCTAGGATCAATAGATATTTTCTCTTTTTTTTTTTTTTTTTTTTTGCCAATGTGCTGTTCAATTTGTCTTTTCATTGAAATTGTTTTGCCCTTTTTTAGTTTACCAAGCCAAGATTTGGTGGGTCCCACATTGCTGCTGCAAAGTCAAATCTGAGTGTGGCTAGGAGATCACCTCAGGTTGTTGACCAACCCAGCGCAGCAGTGTCCAGTGCCCCTACACCAAGCACCACTGTCTCTGTAAGTACTGGCATAATCCACATTGCATTCTAAGACACATTCCACATCTGTGCACTTTTTAGAAACGTATTTTGTATGCAGGAAATCTTATCATAATGAATTAAGAGCAATACTATACAGTACTATATAATGTTTGAATGAAATAGATTACACTACAGTTCAAAGGTTGGTGGGGTCAGTTTTTGTTTATAAAGAAATTGATACTTTAATGAAGCAAAGATGCATTACAGTAAATACATTTGAAATCAGATTCAAATAAGCGGCGATCCTAAATTGCAATATTATTTCCCACTATTACTGTTTTTGACTGTATTTTAATCATATTTCAAAAACAAAAATAATCTTACTGAACATAGACCTTTAAACAGTATTGTATTCCATCTAGGATTAGTTAAAATTATTGGACAGTTATGACTGTTTCTTTTTCTTGTTATATATGCAACATATATTATATTTCATGGCATGTTGTCTTGGTAAGTAATTTAAAAATTTATTGGTCTAAAATAATTGAATTTGCCCCAGCCACGGCCTACTGCATCTGTGACATCTAGGATAATACCAAGTTTGTCAATGGTAATAACATTTTTATTAATACATGTATTATTAATTCAGTCATCATGCATCTACTTTCAAGTATAACCTTAATTACTGTTAATAAACACTTTATCTTACAAGCTATGTGCAAACTAGTTTTGAATCAATGTCATTTTTAAAAGGTACCTGTTGAATTACAATAATACTCACATTCTAGCAATGCCTTCCCACTCATTTTTCTATTCTAACTGTGCTTACTTCAATCTATATAAGTAGCAGAGGGTGGTAATACATGAAAAAAATTAACAAGAAATGTACAGTAAGAAAGCAGTTCATTTAGTTATATGAAATATTGAAACTACAGATATTTTCTCATTTAACAAAAATGTAATTATATTTTTTGCCACTGTGTTGTTACAGCTTATTTAGTCATTTAGTTGAAATTGTTTTGTCCTATTTTAGTCTACCAAGCCAAGATTTGGTGGGTCCCACATTTCTGCCGCAAAGCCAAATCTCAGTGTGGCTAGGAGACCACCTCAGGTTGTTGACCAACCCAGCGCAGCAGTGTCCAGTGCCCCTACACCAAGCACCACTGTCTCTGTAAGTACTGGCATAATCCACATTGCATTCTAAGACACATTCCACATCTGTGCACTTTTTAGAAACGTATTTTGTATGCAGGAAATCTTATCATAATGAATTAAGAGCAATACTATACAGTACTATATAATGTTTGAATGAAATAGATTAAACTACTGTTCACAAGTTGGTGGGGTCAGTTTTTGTTTATAAAGAAATTGATACTTTAATGAAGCAATGTGCATTACAGTTTTTTTCAGTCGCTAACAAGCGTTTGTCCAACCAGTTGTCACATTTTCAAAACTCTAAACACAATTAATACAGCATCGGTCTTTTGTGGCCATACCATTCACACATTTCATGTCGTTTTCCCACAATATGCAGTCAGTGAACACATTTCCACAATCCTTACATTTTCTTAACAGACAAGATATACCTCCCAACAAAATTATGGATTGTTTTTGTAGTATTTACAAATGTTAACACACACCATCCCAAAATAGCAGAAACAATATTCCAAACCTTAGATACAGTATAAAAACCTCTGCTTCTACAATGATATCAGTTCAAAAACAATATATCTCAGCTGATAATAAACAAACAATTGAATAATTGACACACAGCTGATTTATGTTGCGTAAATTGGGCCAACCATAGCTGATTCCAATCTGGCTTAGACTCAGTGGCAGGGGTTATTTTTTTCTATTACATTGACACTTATACAGTAAAAGAGGACTTTGAGGAGTGATGTTTTTGGAAACAGAAAAAGACAAACACTGTAATGTCTGGACGAGGAAGAGTAAGAGCGAGGGAACCAGGGAGAAGAGCAGGCCCAGTGAGAGATGCAGTGAGAGGTGCAGGAGCAGTGAGAGATGCAGTGAGAGATGCAGTGAGAGATGCAGTGAGATGTGCAGTGAGAGGTGCAGGAGCAGTGAGAGATGCAGTGAGAGATGCAGTGAGAGATGCAGTGAGAGGTGCAGGAGCAGTGAGAGATGCAGTGAGAGATGCAGTGAGAGGTGCAGGAGCAGTCAGAGATGCAGTGAGAGGTGCAGGAGCAGTGAGAGATAAAGTGAGAGGTGCAGTGAGAGGTGCAGTGAGAGATGCAGTGAGAAATGCAGTGAGAAATGCAGTGAGAGGTGCAGGAGCAGTGAGAGATAAAGTGAGAGGTGCAGTGAGAGGTGCAGTGAGAGATGCAGTGAGAGGTGCAGGAGCAGTGAGAGATAAAGTGAGAGGTGCAGTGAGAGGTGCAGTGAGAGATGCAGTGAGAGGTGCAGGAGCAGTGAGAGATAAAGTGAGAGGTGCAGTGAGAGATGCAGTGAGAAATGCAGTGAGAGGTGCAGTGAGAGGTGCAGTGAGAGATGCAGTGAGAGATGCAGTGAGAGATGCAGAGAGAGATGCAGTGAGGGATGCAGTTAGAGGTGCAGTGAGAGATGCAGTGAGAGGAGCAGTGAGAGGTGCAGTGAGAGATGCAGTGAGAGATGCAGGGCCGAGGAGAAGAGCAGGCGCAGGGAGAGGTACAGTGAGAGATGCAGTGAGAGGTGCAGTGAGAGATGCAGTGAGAGATGCAGTGAGAAATGCAGTGAGAGGTGCAGGAGCAGTGAGAGATAAAGTGAGAGGTGCAGTGAGAGGTGCAGTGAGAGATGCAGTGAGAGGTGCAGGAGCAGTGAGAGATAAAGTGAGAGGTGCAGTGAGAGGTGCAGTGAGAGATGCAGTGAGAGGTGCAGGAGCAGTGAGAGATAAAGTGAGAGGTGCAGTGAGAGATGCAGTGAGAAATGCAGTGAGAAATGCAGTGAGAGGTGCAGTGAGAGGTGCAGTGAGAGATGCAGTGAGAGATGCAGTGAGAGATGCAGAGAGAGATGCAGTGAGGGATGCAGTTAGAGGTGCAGTGAGAGATGCAGTGAGAGGTGCAGTGAGAGGTGCAGTGAGAGATGCAGTGAGAGATGCAGTGAGAGATGCAGGGCCGAGGAGAAGAGCAGGCGCAGGGAGAGGTACAGTGAGAGATGCAGTGAGAGGTGCAGTGAGAGATGCAGTGAGAGATGCAGTGAGAGATGCAGGGCTGAGGAGAAGAGCAGGCGCAGGGAGAGGGCAAGGTAGAGGTGTAAAAATGCGTGGTGGTGGCATTCCAAGGGCTGCAAGAACAGTAGTCAGTGATGAAATTCGTGCCACTATCATTGACCATGTAATCAACCACGGTCTTTCACTAAGAGAGGCTGGTAAACAGTAAAGGGAAAAAAACTGATTAGCTTTTTATTCGAATGCTTTTGAATGTGAACATTACTGTACATGTGGACATACAGTTCCTAACCAAGAAATTTAGTGTAAAAACGGTGGATTGCATGGTTTGCATGTAAATACCTGTAAAACTGAAACACAGAATTCTATGAAGTTTTTGTAATGTCAACATAGCCAGTATTTTTAAACCTGGTGTACTTTGATTGACTGCATGTACCTTGTGAAGTGAAAACAAGTGTTATTCATTGACAGAATAATTTCATTCTGAGTCAGATTTCCAGTGTTTTGGTAAAGTTAGTGTGTGCAGAAAAAGAGGTGTTCTATTTTGAAATGAAGAGTTAGTATATATTTAACTAAATGTGTTTTTGAGAAGAAAATTATCCATTTGGCCAAATGTGTTTTGTAGGTGTGAGTCTGTGTTAAGAGTTTAGAAAAAGTATCTGAGGTATAGATAAGCGCTGTAAATACTTTTGAAAACAGATTCAAATAAGCGACGATCCTAAATTGCAATATTATTTCCCACTATTACTGTTTTTGACTGTATTTTAATCATATTTCAAAAACAAAAATAATCTTACTGAACATAGACCTTTAAACAGTATTGTATTCCATCTAGGATTAGTTAAAATTATTGGACAGTTATGACTGTTTCTTTCTCTTGTTATATATGCAACATATATTATATTTCATTGCATGTTGTCTCGGTAAGTAATTTCAAATTTTATTGGTCTAAAATAATTGAATTTGCCCCAGCCACGGCCTACTGCATCTGTGACATCTAGGATAATACCAAGTTTGTCAATGGTAATTACATTTTGAAAATCATGTTCTATGTAAATATCAAAAAAAATATTGCGTGTTTGTGTTTTTTAATAGGCTGTTGACTACCACAATGTCCCGGGTTATCAACATGTGGACCAGCTGGCAGAATATCTGGTGGATCTCCGGGACCACACAGCCCTCAGCCTGACCAACCAGGAAGCCAACACCATTATTGCTCTTTGGCAGAACCTGGATGATCGGGACAAGGAACGGGTGGTGTATGACAGTCGATGCCGAAAGAGACTGCTGAGTGGACGCTTCAAGGTCCCGAAGAAGCCCACTCACCCTGGTGTAGAGAGCATCACCAGATGTGTGCTGGGTGCAAGCAGCGCACCTGCTCAGTGGCCTGACTGTTGCCGTCTGGTGGAGACCATCTTCATCAGACTTTGCACTATCCACCCAAGCCCAAAAAGAAAAGGCAAGGGACCCCTATCGAGATGGTCTCTGATCCTGCAAGACTATCGCAGGATAAGGCAGCTTGTACTGGGCAACAGCTTGGTGATGGGAGTGTAGCGACAATGAGAATGAACCAAACACAATTGAAGCTTTTAGGTGACTGTTCATACATAATCCCACAAAGAGTCTTCACATTCCAGAATCAAATCACCAGACCCAGAGCCATAGGCTCCAGAGAATCTGCAACCGAAAGGACCTTTTATTGTTTAACTAAAGGAAGAACGTTGCCAATGTTTTATAATTTGGCAAAACAGATCTGTTCAGAAATGGTGAAACAAGAGGCCCTAACAATAGGTCACCGGACCCCTGCGACTAACAGACTACGTCTTTCTTAAGGACCAAGGTCCCATGACAGAGATGTAAAACAGACTTCCCCCTTCTTGAAGACCTTTGAATGACCTCATTGTTGAGACCTCTTAAAAACCACAGAGACAAGAGACTTTTCATATAAAAATGCATAGAATCATCACAAAACAATTCTTGACGAACTTATAATCAAACATCGTTCAACTACACAATTCTATATGTTGTCTATGACCCCTGTATGTGTCTATAGCGGGAATGCATTAACGTCACTTTTCCCGCCGGAACACGCCCCCTCAGCCGGACTGAGTGGCAGAAGAGCTGCTGCGTGACTGGATTTAATAGGGGAAACTGGGAGAACGCGAGTAAAAAAAACGATTATCAGTTTAAACTAAAGATTGGACTCAATATAGTGTTCCTTACAACTTACTAAAGATCCAGTGATCCATGGATATTAACAAGCAGCCAGGAATCGTGTTTCCTGACATTTATATGTGCCTGATTTCGACACCAGGGAAATACATACAGCAAATTTGCCTGTGAATGCTTTATATAAATACAAAATAGGCAGGTCTAAATCCAGGTGATCACTTTTCAATGTTATATATATATCATCATATCGTCTAGAGACTTAAAACTTGTATAGTTTTTTGTCAGTGTTTATTTAAAAATGTCAAATTATACAGAATATACAGTGGTAAATATTTGATTGATGAGTTGTCACTGCAATATATAACAATACAATATATAGAGAATTATTTTACCACTAAATTCAGCATATTGACACAAAAATGATAACTGCAAATCCACCTTTCGCTGCCTGGAGTCCAGTTGTTTCTATGAATTGCAGCGATCTATTTGCTTCTCTGTTCTGTAGCTTTAGGTAGTCTGTAAAAATATTCCTCATATTTCTTGTCAAATCTAGTTGTAGGCTACAGTCAGTCTCAAAGGTCTTTCCCGTTTTAGACGCGTTTTGTGTGTTTTTCCGCAGCATTCACACTGAAAACCAATGCTGCCGCTCAGTCTTTTTGCCACTTGTGGGCGTAACTGCAGTCACTCCGGCCAACGGTGACGTCACGTGCATTCCCTCTATTATGCTTAATTACATATAAGTCATCTAATTGTTGTAACTATTACCTGTGTGAATTAAAGTGTATCGTGTTTCCTATCATTACGCTCATATATTATTAATTCAGAAGGTGGCTTGATTGAAATCTGTGTAACAATGTTTATTAGCAAAACGTCAACTCAAAATAAGTAAAGCATGTCCTGATCAATTAAACTCAAACCAGACGCTACGTGTTTTACAGAAAATGTTTTTTTTTTTTCAAAATGTATGTTTTTTTAACGTCCGTTATTGAGCACAAAAATGAATAGTGGTCCTTTGATTCAGTTTGAAATTTATAATAATAAAAAACAAAATCTGAAAATCTGAATTTAAATATGAAACGGGGACTCTAAATTCGATCTAACTTCTCACTAAGAAATTCTTCAACGCTGTCTGTGTTCCACTTGAAACTGAATCCTCTGTTCGAGCTGATGAGTAAGCAGACCACAGATAACACATGATTCACGATGAGAGAAAGGGGGGGGGGGGGGGATAGAAAAGACCTTATCTTATTGTCCGAATTCCAAATTCCTCCAGGAGGCGGGACAAAACACTTGAGTTTAAAACCTCAAACCCGAACAGAGTTAAATGGAAGAAGACTTTAGTAGAATAATGCGCTAGAAGATTAGAACAGAAGTCGGGCGGGCTCTCTCTCTCGAAGAAGGTCTCGGCAGAACAACAAGTCCGGTGGAGCAGACGATGGTTATAGTAACCATGTAGACGCGTAGAGACAAAGAACCCAAATTAAGATCAGAAGAACGGGTTCAACAGTTTCATTCAAGCCATCATCATCTACTCTCATCTAAATTTTCTTTCCTAAGTTTTTCTTTATTTTCTCGTTAAAAGTCTCGGTTCTAAGTTAAGTTTTGCTGCAAAGTTTCGTTTTAACATTTCAACTGCAAAACCAGCTTCCAACTTCAAAGACTTTCATTCATCCGCGCCAACACACCACGTGACTGGCTGTCCAAGATCTATCCAGGCACACGAGGAGACCAGCCAACGAAATAGCTCGGGAAACCCCCTTTTACGAGGAAAGGGAATCCCAAGAGAAAAAAAGGAACGCAAACAAGCAAGTAATGCCTCCAGACTCTTAAACTGAACTGGTGTATTTTGATACAGATTTAGTAACCTAAGAAACAAAAGGGTGGAATTAATTATTGATGGTTCGTTCAGGTTGTGTCTTATAAGTGCATATAGAAACTTGGGATCTCACCATCTGACTCCTAAAACCCATTCTTCCTCACTCTCTTTCTTTCTTCAACTTGTATGAATGCGTGTGCATGTGTTTGCGTTAGTTTTATTACCATGACTATTATTACTATTAGTTTTATGTGTTAGTCTTATAATCAATAAAGTATTTTTTGTATTTGAAAAGAGAAGCATTACTTGTGTTGTGTGCTTACAGATTTATTGTCTTGAACTGCGATCTAAAGCTACCTATGCTTTTACCCTTGATTATTTCTTAATTTAGCTGTTAGCTGGGAATTAGTCTTTCTTGGCCAGGAAGATATTATATTTCCTAGAATTAATAATTGTTTATGCTTTCCGTTCATTGGATGAACTGATAAAATGATCATACTATTGATTCTGCTACAGTAAATTCTGAAAATAATTAAATTATTAATTATTGATCATAATCCGTTATGAATAATGATTAGTTATATTTATACGGGCGTATAAACGCTACAGGAGGAACATCGATGCAGCTGGTGGAGGTTAACCAGAACACCCTGATTCAGTGGTACAACAAAAGACAGAAAAAGCAGGAGCTGTCTGTGCTGCTTCAGGACATTCAGTTGCCTCAGCCCCTCCCTGAAGCTCATGAGCCTCTCCAGGTTGCCAAACGTCTACGGACTGAGCCAGAACAACCAGGGGAGCAGCACCAGTACAAGCTACCAGAGAGCACAGCTGGTCAGGCAAAGCAGAGGCAGACTTCTGTTGGGCGACCCCCTCTCAGACCCAAGGCACCAGCGCAGAGTCAGACGTTGCTGACACCATCTGCACCTGGAGCATCACTGCAGATGGTACCAAATATACTTATACCATCAGCACCAGGTTTCCAGGGTGTGCCAATGTTTCAGGGTGTGTCAATGATCCAGGGAGTGCAAATGATCCAGGGCATCCCAAGGGTCCAGGGCATCCCAATGGTCCAGGGGATGCAAATGATACAGCCACTGTTACAGCCAACAGCTGTACAGGGAACCCGCTTACCCGCTTCACCAACTGCCAATCCAGACGCCATGCCCAAGAGACCCTACAGGAGAACTGTTATGGCCAACACTTGCAAAAAATGTGGGCAATTTAAAACAAGTGCAACAGGACATAGCCAGTACAGGGGCAGGGTGTACTGCCCACAGACTGAGACTGTTTCAAAAGAGGTGTGGTTAGAGGAAATGCGGAGAACCATTTCCAAATAATGTATATATTTTCATGTATATAGCATCATGTATATAGTGTAAACAGTTGTTTAAATAGTTAATACTTGTGTTGAATATTATTTAATTTAGTTTTTTAACGTTATTTAAAATTTTATTTCTTGTTTTTGAAAACCTATTTCACTTTTCATTTTATTTATTTATTTTTAAAACATGTTACCGGTATTTAACATTTTAATATTCATTACTGTTCTGTTGGCATGATTGGAAAATAAAAACAAATTGGCAAGTGATTTCTTTTTGACTTTGACTTTCATATAACACTAGTTCATCAGAACACTGCAACAATATAACATTTGTATATAAAAAGATAATTTGTACATTTTGTTATTCTTGTGATTGACATTTTCAGCATATTAGTTACTATTTAATGGGTTGCATCTTTGTTCATTACAAATAACAGATTTGCAAGTGTCTTGTTTGAATGTAACCTAAAAAAATACTTAATCAGATCAATAATAATACAACAACTACTAAATAATAACACTGTTCCATTGGCAATTATATATTTTTAAGAGAGAATATTTAAAAAAAAACACAACAAACAAATTACATATGTATATTTTATTAACACTGGAACAGTATGCATTCAAAAAGAATTTGCTTATTTACTTTTACTTTCATATAACACAATATTTCATCAGTACACTGCACCAATATAACATTATATTTAAAAAGATAATTTGTACATTTTGTTATTTTTATGACAGACATTCTTCATATTAGTTACTATTTAATGGGTTGCATCTTTGTTCGTTGCATAATAATGCAAATAACATTTTTTTTTCAGGAAAGAATATCAAAAAACAACAAACAAATTACATATGTATATTTTATAAACACTGGAACAGTATGCATTAAAAAATTAGCTTATTTACTTTTACTTTATTATAACAATATCTTATCAGTAGCCTACACTGCAACAATATAACATTTGTATATAAAAATATAATTTGTACATTTTGTTATTCTTGTGAAACATTTTACAGCATATTAGTTACTATTTGATAATTTGCATCTTTAACTGTTCACTGCATAATAATGAAATAACATTATTTTACATGATAGAATGTCAAAAACACAACAAACAAATTAAATATGTATATTTTATTAACACCGGAACAATATGCATTCAAAAATAATGATTATTTATTCAAATAATAAATATTACAAAAAGTTGTCTTTAGCTGGATTCGAACCACGGTCTTGGTGAACAGCTGCAAGTGTAATATACAGTAAATGCGTGATTTACTGCGTCACACACGAAGAAACCGGAAAATGTATCATAAGACCACTGATCTATATAGAATGACTGGATAGCTCATGACGTCATAAACAGTGAAGTCACCGCGCCGCCATATTGGTATTCCCTAGTGAGCTCACGCGTTCTATTTATGATTTGACTGAAAAAACATTGCCTGACGAGAGACAATTTTTAAATATAAAGTATCCCTGTACATTCTCACAACGCAAACATCCTAAGCATTTAAATGGGTATTTGTTTAAAGTCGGAATTTTTTCCAGTTTATTAAAAAACGGCAATTTCTTTGCAAAAGTAATAAAAAGCTGTATGAGAACACACTAGTCGGCCTTCACTGAAGAGCTATCTTCACTGTTAAGAAAAACAGTTTGATACTATTAATTATATAGTGAATGCTAAAGACCTAGCCTATATTTTTGTGAATATTGTTTAGTGGCCACAAATTAATAATACCTCAGCACGTTATACTAATTTGTTCCCTCGTTTTACTATATTGTCGCCATGTTGTCATTCGTTAAATCAAAACGAGGGAGGGAATTAGTTCAACGTGTCCACGATTTATTAAAACGAGGGAACAAAGTCGTCGTAACAACGAATTATTTAGATCAGTGGACAGGGCGCATAAGAACGAGCAGAGAAAGAGAGCCCCGGCCGCGCGCGCGTGCGCACTCTCTCACCCCCTGCAACGAGGTCGGAAGACCGATTGTGTTTTATAGATTAATAGTTTGTTCATATAAAGTGTGTGCCTAGCAAGTACATGTTCAGGACATGCATAACACAAATTGTATGGGTTAATGTAATGATAAACGGACTCTGCACAAAGCTCTTTTGAAGCTGTTAAATGGTGTCGCTATTGGACACTTAATTGTGATTATTGCTGCTCTGATGTTTCTTATAGGCTACTGTTGACTGTTTTATCGTTGCTTGTTAAAGAAGCAGCAGCATTACCGTTAACTTACTCTTGCCTCGGAGAAAACAACACGAGCATAGCGACAATTTTGCATATAAATAACTACTTATAGGGCTTGAATTACAACCTGTGGCAGTTTTTCGACGTCCTTTTGTAAACGTCGATTTACACTTGTATGCTGCTCAGCGGTTCATCTTAAAAGTGCCGTCGGGCCTACCAATCTCTGTATAAGGGGCGTTGGAGCCCTCTGCTGGTAGGGAATCGTAAGATGGCCCCTCGAACACTTCCGGTGGCTTCACTGCCTGATGGCAGTTTAGAACATAGATATCATATAGAGACTAGATGCCCTATTGGCCGCTGTGGCGCAAGAAATGCGGCCGCCATATTAAGCAGGTCATACTCCTATTTGCGTTGCATAGCAGCAGTAGATTTCAGAGCACTGTGCAGTATATTCCTGCTCAAATCGGCGGACCATCACTCGGGGATTACTTTACACAAGTAAGATTTAACATTTAACATTACCGTACTATTAGTTGAATTTTGTGAACAAAATATTCAATGTGTCCTGTATCGTAGCTACGTGTATGACCTTTGCAGCAAAAAAACCCGCGTGAAAATCTGTTCGGTATTCAGTGAGATATGATTAATTAAATGCGCTGGCAGCTCATTGCACCTGCCAAACAGATTACACTGAGCGGAGCGGGTGACCGGTTTAAGATGGCGGCCCCACGGCTCGTCCGCACCAATAGGCAGTAGCGGTCGATAGGGCGTCTATCTATATGATGTCTATGGTTTAGAAGAGTAGCCTAGCATCTGCCTGCCGACACGGAGGCTGCATTTTCAGGACCCCACTTCTAGGACCGCATTTCTAGGACCCTAGGTTTTTAGTGACAGCGCCACCTATCGAATTAGAGGACCAGCGAAGATGAATGACATTCAGAGTGTGAGTATCAAATTCGAATAAATTTTTATTTGTTTAACTTTAAAAACAATTTTGATGCATTTCATTGGAAAGTTAACGTTGCCAACGTGCTGGTGATTTGCTAAACAGTCTTGAATGCATAGCCATCATATATTAGCCTCTAATGCTGGAAAATGAATTGTTAGCACGTTCATTTAACGGAACTGTTGCATGATAAGCCTGTGTTGACTTATTTACAGCACAATAAACTGTAGCATGTTTGTTCTGAACGCTTGTTTATTACTCATTGTTTTTCCATTTTAATTCAGTTAAAATAATCTTAATGTTTTCACTGTCACCTGCTCACAGTCAGCCTGTTTAACGTTACCCACAATACATGTTATGTGTACGTCTCTTCATTTTGACATGGTTTTATAAAGTTGGTTGAGACATATGACATTTTAATAGTCAGACATATCCGAGAGGCCATTATAATAATTGAAATCCCATGTGTTAGATTGTGTCATTTACTGTATACTGTACTCTATATGAAGTGCTATCAAGGACACAGCTCAGGGTAGGCAATAGTATGACAAAAGATAAATAAATAAATTGGTTAAGCACTAGGCTTAGGCCAAATTTATGTCTATTTATTTATATGAAATTAACTTAAAAATGTTTTTCAAGAAACGACATGAGTGTTTCTAGAACCTTTGTTCCGAGAACATCAAAATCATTTTTTTTTTCAAATCTTTGAACAGTATGCAATAATTGTATTATGAAAATTAATTGGTATGGAGATTGATATCATTATTTTTATCATTATCATTACTCTGTGGTAACTAAGATCTTTTAAATATGAAATTTAAAATTAGAGAGTAGAACATGGTCAACTAAATGTTCCTTATTTAAATCACTTCTCTTTCTCTCTCTTAGGAGTCAGTGATGATGTTGTCCATGTGTTTGTCCATCCATTGAAGTTCTGTCTATGTGGTTCAGGTCATGATCAAATTTGTTTTTTTTGTGTGTGTTCAAGTTCAGTGGTTATATATTATTTTGTAAAATATTTTGTGTGTTCAATTTCAGTTTTTATATATTATTTTGTAAAATATTTTGTGTGTTCAATTTCAGTTATATATTATTTTGTAAAATATTTTGTGTGTTCAAGTTCAGGTGTTTTATATTATTTTGTAAAATACAAAATCTTAAATCAGAGTCATCCTTGTCTTCCCTATGTACTTGAAAATGTGGTCCATAGTGACTGAAAAGACTATAAAATGATTCCTTGTTTATTTTACTTGAGTTATTATATGCTACTTAGACCCAATAATTTCTCAACATTCCTAGGAACCTGGTTTAATTGCAATAAAGAAAGTAGTATTTGGGTGTAATAAAACTTGAAAGAAAAAAAACACTCTAATGTAGTTAAAACTGGATGGAAATATTGCATTGGTGGCACTTTTTTCGGTCCTCCAAAACTAGGGTCGTGGAAATGCGTTCCTGGGACTGCGGTTCTCCGACTCGGTAGGTGGCGCTGTCACAAAAAACTAGGGTCTTAGAAATGCGGTCCTAGAAGTGGGGTCTTGAAAATGCAGCCTCCGGGACTGCAGACAGATAGGCCGTCATGAGCTATCCAGTCATTATATAGATCAGTGCATAAGACCTATCCTGTGAATGAAGGCATATCTTTGAACATCAAATTTCAGCCTTTCTTTTCTTCATTTTTTTCTCTTCTTCCCCTTCTCTTTTTCTTACTTCCCCCTTTTCTTCCCTTCTTCCCCACCTTTGTTGGACTATTGTTCCCCAGCTTCACAAAATAAAATAGTTGACAAAACGTTTAAATATTTTCTTAATTTGAAGACAATTATATTATAAGTATTTCGATTTTAGAAATAAAATGTATAAAATATGATTTAAAAAATGATCCTTAAAATTTTAAACTCCAAATCTACTCACTTCAAAAAGGACACTCAATTAAAGGGACATCAAAGCAATTTCAAGCAAACTGAAACATATGGAGCACCAAATATATAATAATCATTAATAGATATGAATTGTAGAATGTCTCTACTATGTATGAGTAAAACGTGACTAAGAAAATTGCCTTTGAAAGATTCTAACCAATGTTAATGTTCAATACAGAGGTGATATATATCTAACGCAAGCTTGCTAGTGGAGGTTGAAAAATATTATAGCAAGTCGAATTTACATACAATCAAACTCATTACTTACGTCTGTGGGGATTACCATAAACAAGAACAATCATAAACAAAAAAAATTGTATTCTGCATAAACAATGTGACTTTTATTCTGAAAGGCGTTAAATGGCTGCGGTGGTAGTGTGTGCACATGGATAATACAGCGGTATCGCTAGATTTACCTGGAGGATTTCCGAAGTTTTAAAGTATTTAGCAGCATCCAACTGTGGTTTGAAACACTTTCTAACTTCCAACGGGGATTCTCTGAAGGTAAAGCGCTTTTAAAAGACAGAGCGACAGGATCTAATGTCACAGTGCTCGCGACTGAAGGTCATGATTACAAGAGCTTTATGAACACATTCTTCACACTGTCATTGATGTAGATGTAATGCTTGAGAGTAAATGTGCGTTGTAAATGGTTTTGCAGCATGTCTGTGTTTGGAGGACTGTTTAGTCGCGCGGGGACTTTCTGCGCGAGACACTTCAGCACAGGTGTGTGTGTGGATTCTCAATTCATTATTATATCTGATTAATTGTGCATATTGTCCTTTTGCTTCCTTGTTTAATATGAGTAAATGTTGCATGTCCTGTATCACAAAGGTTCTTGTGCTAGAATACGAATGCACGCCATTCCTAAACTGAAAGAGGTGGATCGATGGACGGAGAAGAGAAGCATGTTTGGAGTTTATGACAACATTGGGATATTGGGTGAGTGACTTATTTACGCATGTACAGTTAACCCTTAATTTATTGCTATTTTTAAATGGTGTTCGTCTTTGTATTTCTATAAGAAATGTGTTGTAGTCCTTAATAAAGTTCAGTCATTTATAAAACCCTTTATAAAAAAAGGGTTTTATAAATCCTCATCCAGTATTCATGAACTACTGTAAAAATGTGGTGTAGGAACACCAGAACTCACTTTCACCATTTCGCCAATGTAGTTGACCTCAAATTGATTAGATGAAAAATTTGTAATACAATATATATTTTTTAAATAATACTCTTTTTTATTTTATGCATGCACAAAAATAACATAACATGCACAGCAAAAAAATATACAGATTATTTATTCACAATTATTTTATATTTATCTTCTTAATAAGAGTGTAAAATGCCGCACAAGAAGTTCTGTAAACTAGGAATGATGCAAATAAATCATTGCATTCTGAACTGATTAAATTTGACTCATAAACATGAATGGCTCTTCCAAGTTCTCTAATGTGTCTCATTTTGCTATCGAGGTTTAAATCTGAGACGCGCTTAAAATACTTGTCTTTTTTAACTCGGTTGTGAAAAGTATTGAACCCAAAACTGGTCAACCAGGATGGAAATCATAACACACGGACAATAAGGTTCATTAATGTATTAATTAACAGGAACGAACAATGAGCAATACATTTGTTACAGCATTTATTAATCTTTGTTAATGTAATTTAATAAAAATCAGCTGTTCATTGTTTGTTCATGTTAGTTCACAGTGCATTAACTAATATTAACAAATACAACCTTTCATTTTAGTAACGTATTAGTAAATGTTGAAATATTAACTAAGATTAATAAATGCTGTAGAAGTATTGTTCATTCTTAGTTCTTGTTAACTAAGGTAGCTAACTAATGTTACCTAATGAACCATATTGTAAAGTGTTGCCAAATCATTTTAAAAGATCCATGTCAGGACCCCTTTAATCTTATTTTTTCGTTATACTTTTGGGCCAGCACTTGTATGTGGAACTGCTGTATTGTTCTCACAGAGTCGTGTAACGCTGTGCTGACTGTGTTTGCCTGCAGGGGATTTTAAAGCCCACCCAAAAGACCTGATCAAAGGGCCCGTGTGGCTCCGAGGTTTCAGTGGGATAGAGCTTCAGCGGCTCATCAGAAAGAAGCGGATGGTAGGAGACCGGATGATGACGGAGGACAAGCACATCCTGGACAAGAGGATCAGCTTTCTGTACCGCCGCTTCAACAGATACGGCAAACACAGATAGACTGAAATGGCGTTTGTGTCTTCATTTGTATCCATGTGAAGTTCAGTTGTGTCAAAAGCTGCAGCTCTGTTTATTAAACTGTAAAAAAAACATCTTTGTCACAACGTCTTTATCATTACAAAAGATCAATGTCAAGGTTTGAGATCAAATGTATGCAAGCTTGTTTCTTCCACGAAATAAAAAAAAGGGTCAACTCACAGTTCTGACATTTAGTTTTATATCTCACAATTTGGACTTTGACTCGATTCCAATTTTGTATCTCACAAAAAGTTTTGATTGTGAGATATAAACAATATATCTATCTTTTTTTATTCCTCAGAATTGTAGTTTAATGTGGAACTGAGCGTCAAAAAAAAAAATCAGAGTTAGGAGATTAAAAGGTTGCAATTACTTTTTATATTTGTAAATTCATACCTCACACTTCTGACTTTTTTTCCCTTGCATAATCTCACAATTTATGACTTGCAATTCCAAGTTTTGAGTATCACAATTCAGAGGAAAAACTCTGAATTCCACTCAGAATTGCTAGGAAAAAAGTTGCAATTATATTTCTTTTAATCCTGTGGCGGAAACAAGCTTACATAAAAATGCTCTACACTAATTTACTTATAAAAAAATAAAGCATTTCTCATTCAGCCAGTCTGATTTCCTGTAAGTGTGGTGGTGCAGAGGGTGTTTCTGCTCTGGGATTAGTGCGAGAGGGAACTAGGACTGGGGAATCCGGTGAACGGACCCTCTGTAATGACCGGCTGCTCCGACTCCATCTGTGGGGAAACGCAACACGCATCTTAATATTGTCACTATAATGGCGCAAGCGTCACCATCATTACTGATCATAGTTGAGGTCGTGGTTCTGCAACATTTGTTCAAGTAACTCCTCAAATCACGTGTCTTGAGGAAGGTGTGATGTTTTTAAAGAGTTATTGGAGATGTACGTCCCCTTTCTAAAGTGACGCATTCTCTAGAGTGTAATATTACCTGCATACACTACCATTCAAGTGTTTGTGATCAGTATGATGTTTTTTTTTTGGTCCCACTTTATATTAAGTGGCTTTAAGTATTATGTACTTATATTGAAAAATAAGTATAATGTACTTATTGTGTTCATGTTGTATTGTAAAACACTTTTGCTGCTATTGAGGTGTGATACGGGTAAGGTTAGGGTCAGGTGTGGTGGTATGGGTCGGTTTAAGGTGTCAGGGAAGGGTCAACTGTGTAATTACATAAATTAATTACAGCTGTAACTACATGCTGGTATTTTCAAAATATAAGTACAATGTAAATACGTGCATGTACACAATAAGTCCATTGTATCATATTATTAATTTCAATGTTAGTACATAGTAGTTAAAGCCACTTAATATAAAGTGGGACCTTTTTTTAATTAATACTCAGCAAGGATGCAATAAATTGATCAAAAGTGACAGTAAAGTTACAAAAACATTATATTTCATATAAATGTTTTTTTGAACTTCATATATTTATTAAAGAATGGTTAAACATTACATTAATCATGGTTTCCAGTAAAAAATGTGAAGCACAACTAACAACTTTTCAAATTTAATAATAAGAATTAGACTGATTTCTGAAGGATCATGTGACACTGAAGACTGGAGTAATGATGCTGAAAATTCATTTCGCATCACAGAAATGAGTGTTATACCTGTGCGTCTCTCTCTCTGTCCTTGGGAACCCGATGCCTCTTTTTCTTGGGTCCCCCTGCGGACTGAAGAGCAAACGCTGGAGAAGAGCCGTCTTCATCACCACCGAGAGCGGGATCTAAAGCCTTTCCTTCATCCTGTTTGAACACATCAAGCGTTTAGTGTGTCATCAGCTTCAGTGTTAGAACAAATAAAGTTGAATAACTTTCAAATAAATCCGATTTAAAAGCCGAATCGGAATTGGGTGTGAACACAGCTTTATGTTAAAGAAGTTTTTGTTCCTCACCTCTAGTGGGATGGTGAGCTGTGCCGTCCTGTAATCATCTCCATACGAGTCCAGAGTCTTCATGAGAAACCTGAGCACACATGAGCAGATGTTACGCTGTGTTATGATGACTATGTTATATTGTAATATTATGACACTACCAAGGGACAGGGTTCTCTTTACAGCATTCGTTAGGAGAGAACCTAACCTGAAATATAAAAGGGGTCCTATTATGCCTTTTTACGAAGTCTTAATTTAGTTTTTGGGGTGTGCAAGACTACATTTTCATGCTTGATTGTTCAAAATCACATTATATTCCACATTATTACAGCACCTCTCTCCCCAGTCTGGTTTGAACATTGATTTTGATGAAGCCCCTCCTTCCAAAATATGAAATGTGCTGTGATTAGTCAGCTGGCCCAGTGTATTGTGATTGACAGCACATGTTCGGGAAATGTCCCGCCCCTCCATGACTGCGAGCTCTTCTCTAGTGTAAATTTTAACTATGGCATAAATTTCAGCTCACTTCAGACAATGTTAAAGAACAAGAGGACAGTGCAAAACGGATTTCATGCACATACTTTGCAAACTCTGTGCAGATTTCACAAGACTTCTCATAGTGGTATGTTTGTTTTTTGTCATTTTCTTATAGGCCTACATTATAGATATGATGTTATCCACAATTTAATTGTGAAATTTGTCAACAAAAATAAAGTTTGTCAGCCTTAGGAAGGTCAAACTAATAAGTTTTGGAAAAGAAGTGGAAAAAACAGTCTCTCTTTGTCATAGCAGCAGCTCAGTCAGGCCTCGTCCACTTTCTGCTTGTTCTGTGGGCAGGGATTATTTAAATGAGGAACATTGTGACTTCATAAGATCAGGAAAAAACGTATTGCTCAAACAGCAACATTACACACTACCGTTGAAAAAGTGGAAAAGCATATTAGGACCCCTTTAAATAAATAATACAAATACATTTGCGGATATAATCAGCACTAGCCATTGTTGGGCTGAATTTATGTTGGACTCATGGACATTTATGTTAGTGATAAATGCCTTTTAATTCTTGCCACTTGATTTTTTATGTTGGGTATTATTTTATTTGTGAATAATTTTCATGAAGAAATGTTTGAATAAAATGTTTTTAAAAAATGGCAGAAATTACAGAATCATTAGATTAATTGACCAATTGAAAAAAAATATATCATTAGTAGCAACCATAGTTATTCCACTTATGCTTTTAGTAATATGCACTGGTGTTTTTTTATTTACAGAAATGCGCAAAATTGATGTCCAGTCTAGGAAAATTGACATCTTCATCCTTTATTCAAATATTACGATTTTGTAAGCATATTGTAGTCGATTGTTTAATTTGTGATAACGCAATGAAATATGCCAAATTGTGCAACATTATTTTTGGCCAGCCAGGCTGTCATACAAAGAAATTATGAACATGCAAAAATAAGAGACCAC
Source organism: Siphateles boraxobius (assembly GCF_051911475.1). Classification (NCBI taxonomy): domain Eukaryota; kingdom Metazoa; phylum Chordata; class Actinopteri; order Cypriniformes; family Leuciscidae; genus Siphateles; species Siphateles boraxobius. Next base: position 4,311,430 of record NW_027508722.1, on the reverse strand, counting down.
AAACCAAATATTTAAAACTGATTATGATAATAATGATTCATATTTTGATGTTTTAATCGAACATGTAGGGTCATTAAAAACAAATATCCCCTCCGGACTCACTTTTATATTCATGGCAAACTCAGGAGTGATAACATTTAAAATGACCATCACTAGTGTTTCGTTCTAAAACAAAGTGCATGTACCTTCTTTCTTTCCTCAGTCTGCGTGTCAGTCTTTGGACCTGGTGAAGCCGTCCCAAAATCTTCTCGTTTACCTGAGATAGAGAACGGTTTCATGGGACTTTTAGTCAAGAAGCCTTAAAATTAAATGGACAGATCAGCCAAAAATTAGAAATCTATAACCATTTACACACATTCTCATCGTTCCAAATCTGTGACACATTATTGAATTTTGTCCATGGAACAACAAAAGGTGAATTTCTGAAGAATATTCTGACCACTGTTTTCCAATTTTCCACTCAAAATTGACCTTTTGATGTTCCCCATAAAAAAAGAAAGTTATATAGTAATGGAACAACTTTTTTGGAGGAAAATGTACCACAACACCAGGGGCTTTTTAATCTTTTAAATGCCACGGACCCCCAAATATGATCATCCTCGTGTGAGGAACCCCATCCGGAAATACAACAGACGTATATCTATTATACACACCCCATTTAGACATTGATTCTACTGTTACTTGTATTATTTATTCAAATGCAATCTATTTTTTGTTTACATATATTAAAATAAATAAATAAACACTTTGATTAATCTATTCAATAGATTAATAGCTAATTACTATTTTATTTCCTTAAGCAAAATATTAATATAAATATTAAATAAGTAATTCAAAAATGTAAAAAAAATAAAAGACCATTTGAATACTAAATATATTTTTACTATATTCTGCATGTGTGCGTTTGTGTGTATATATATATATATATATATACATACATACACACAAACACAGTATAGTATAGTATAGTATATACAGTACACTTGCTATAGTAATGTACTGTTAAATTTATTATTTATTTAATTTACTATTTTTGTTTATTTATATTAAAATAAATACATTATTGATAAATCTATAAAGATTATTGATAAATCTAAATTAATCTATAGATAAATAACTTTTGAAAAAAATAATTCACATTTTTATTCATTAATTTTAACCTAATTGATTTATTAACAGTTTTTCTCTAGTCTTGTACCCGGACCCCAGTGTGAACCCCCCTGCTCTACTGTTTAGGTCAAATGCAAAAGCGGTTCACCTGTTCAATCTCTTTGCACTTCTTGCTGAGAGCTTGATACTTGCTTTTGTCCTGCTCTCTCCTCTCGTCGTCCCCATCCTGTGCGGGGCCGGCAGGGGCCCCATCATCCTCCAGGAGCTCACTGCCGCTGGGGCCCAGCTCCACTCCCCCCGTCTCCAGCTCCGCTTCCAGAATGTGACCCCCAAACAGTGGAGGTAAAGCCAGACCTGAGAAATCCTCCATCATCTGAAGCACATGAACAAACACAACAATGATTTATTTGTCTTACATACACAAGAAGTGTTGTTCAACAGATGCATAGTCCATTCATCATAGGTGCACTTTCTCACACAATATTCAGTTTGTACAGTTACATTACAGATAATGTTGGAAATAATATTACTGACCAACTATAAACTAAGCATGCTTTTCTATGACATTCTCACATGGGTCGTTTCTGTTCAGCAGTATGATATGCTTATTAATAGGCTAATGTAATTTACATTATTAAAAACTGTTCGTTTTTAGCAGTTTTACTGATTGGGTTAGATTCAGCTCTGTACTCACCTTTAGTTAGTGATGCTATAAAGAGCCGCACATGATGTCCGTTTATTGTAAATACTAAAGATATCTTTTAGTTCCGTCTACATATAATTTAATCGATGCATCCAACCAAAGCATGTATTAGCCTATGTTATATAATAAAATAAAACGGGAAAAAAAATCATTTTTAGCTACATTACAGCTCTCAAAACAACGCGATCTAACATGAGACGCGTGTTAAACACGTAATTGACCGTTGAGCCAATCCACATGCGTCACCAACATTTTTTTATTAAACTACATTTCCCATAATGCCTGAAGCACAAGACTACAGAAGCAAACATGGCGGGCAGTAAGTACATTTTGCATGTTAGCCTCTTGAAACATGTTTTATTGTAGTTCAGTTCAATCGTATTGTACAATAACAGAATCAATAGGTAGTTGAGGAGAGGTATATAAAATATGCGTGTAGTAAAAACAATTAGTGTATAATGTGCGAATACGAGAATGACCTTGGTCTCATACTAGCTGTGGTTTTCTTTGCTGTGTTTTAAAAATGAATTTATGATTTATATCGATATGAGAACTTATATTTGCTGTGCACCTGTATGACTCCTTTAGAAACATAACAAAATGTTTTTTGTTTTGTTTTCGATACCACGGTATTCTCAAAATATATTGTCATATTCAGCACTTACTGTCTGTTGTATTTACACTACGGGCCAAAAGTTTGGAATAATAAATGATTATTTTTACAGGTCTAACAATATTTTTAAATGTTTTTGAAAGAAGTCTCTCCAAGGCTGCATTTATTTGCTAGAAAAATACAGTGAAATAATAATACTGTACAAATATTATTATAATTTAACAGCTGTGCTGCTTCATATTTTGGTGGAAACCGTGATACATTTTATTTTTCGCGATTTTTTGAGGAATAGGAAGTTCAAAGTACAGCAGTTATCTAAAAAAATAATATTTTGTGACTTTAATGTCTTTACTTTTGATCTATTTAATGGGTCCTTGACTCCTTGCTGAATAAAATAACTAATTGCCTTTAAAAAACATAAACTTTTGAATGGTGGTGTATCACAGTTTCTAACAGTTGTTAAACATTGTATTGCACTGCACAATATTATTGTTTTTGACCAGACCAGAATAAACCTCTTTCAAAAAACTTAAAAAAGCATAATTATTCCAAGTGTTTAACCTGTCATTTATATTAAGTACCACAGTATTATCATATAATGTCATTAATGTGCCATGTCAAGTCAAGCACTGTAATCAAATGACATTAAACAATCCAACCAAATAAGCACGCCGCCTCGCCCGGTTGTGTCTGCTATGGCAGATCTGTGCATTTACTCTTTCTTTCTTTAGTTGGCAGGTTTTTGAAGAATGCTTGGAATAAAGAGCCTGTGATTACAGTTTCCTGTGGACTCGGACTGCTGGGTAAGTGTGAGATTAATGTACATGATCTCATTATCAGTGTTCATCTTCCTGCTTTATGAATCTAACATATATTTTGTTTTTCAGCTTGTATTCTGCCGGTTGTGAGCCCTTTAACAAAGTACACAGGAATGATGAACAAAGCTGTTCCGTTCAATTATCCAGGTATGTTATTCTTACACAGTGTCTAAATAGTTCAGGTCAGTTCTATGTGGGTGTTTTTTCAATTAGAGGAACCTTTTGATATATTTCAGATATTGTAAACAACATAGTAATGTTGTTATTTGGTTATTATCAAAGAAATGAGAATCACTTTAGGAATCCCCATTTATTTAGCAATAGCATTTGTTGTATGTTAAATATATATCGTAGATGATTTTCAGCCATCTGTGTTAAAAAACGCTAAAGCTCAACATGCATATGCAATTAGCTAGTTTCACATGTCATCATCTGCCTGTTAGTTTGATGTTTTTAATCATGTTTGACTCTCTTCAGTCCCGGTTCGAGATGATGGAAACATGCCAGACGTCCCAGCGCACCCTTGTGACCCACAGGGGCAAAGCCTGGACTGGCTAAAAAAAATGTGAAAAGTCCTTCAGAATCCTGTACAATCCTGAATCCAAACCCTTCATTACTTCTGTCTCACTAGATGAATTGCCCTCAATAAAAGCTCTTTATTTAATTATCTCGTTGTTTTTTATTGATTTTTTAGCCTTTACAAAATAGACTTGTCATATCTGGTATAATGCTACAGGTTTGAAATGATTATTAGCTTTTTAGGATCATTGTTAGTATATAGAGATTGACACCTAAAACAACAGAGATTAACTTTGTTTATTGAAGTACATTTAAAAAGAAATAGTCTATAGAGTTATCATGATGTTAAAACATTCAAGAGTCCAAAATATATGACTGATCCATAGAGACTGAATCCTTAGGCAAAAACATCTAGGGAAAGTAGTCATGTGTCTGTCAGGTGGCTTCATAACACAAGCATAAAATAATAATCAAAATAGTACAGCAAAGCAGTCAGACTGACTTGTACAGTAAAGTCCTGCTTTAAATGCCAGGATATTTAATAAAAGTACAATGTCAGCAGGGATCAAACCTGCTCAAACACAATTACATCAGTTCGGAAATTAAAATTACAAACTAATACAGGCTAACATGCAGTGGAGTCCAAAAGTCTGAGCAGTGTCTGGGATAACGCATTACAAGTAACTTGAGTTACGTAATCAGTACTTTTACAATAAAATAGGAGTTACTTTTTCAAATAACTAACTCAAGTAATCGACATTTCCTTGAGCATGAGGCTTCAGTTCACCTTTGGTGTGAAATGTTTTAAATGGCCCTTACATTTGCCAAAAACAAACAAGCAAACCCAGCCCAGGTGTGAAAACTAATGCAAAAGTACCTTTACTTTTACTTTACTGTAACACATTACTTTTAAAAGTAACTTTCTTCAACACTGAGTCTGAGATGCTTTTCATTTCAACTCAGAAATATGTCCTAGGATTCCAATGAATGAGAAATGAACATGGCATTCCAGATTGTGCACTATTTGTAGATCTCTAATCAAGCGTAAACGAGTGTCATTGATCATGTGACTCAGACGGTCAGATCTTCCATTGAAGCTCAAGGTGCTCTTTGGATTGTCTCAAATCATGCAGAGACGCATCAAATATTAAAACTATGATCATTTTTCAATTAATCTTACTGAAATAGTTATGCTGATTCATTAAGAAAACATTTGTATTAAATATTTCAATATTCTCAGACTTTTGGACCTCACTGTATTACAGTAGACAGTTATATTTATATATATAAGGTTGGAGATTAACCTTCTTTTGCATGATTAAATTTAAGATATCCTTATAATAGAAAAAGTTAATAGAAGAAGGGATCAGAACAAACTGACCCTGGAGTGGAGAAAAAAACAAAACAATGTTTATGAACAAAGTTAGCATCAGTTATATTGGTTTCAGTGTAAAATCTTTTAAGACAACAGACCTTAGTCAGGTACGATGCCATATTGAATTTAACGCGGATGAAAACGAGGCTGTGAGGGATAGACATACAGTCTTTACAATGGCCCAATGCTATAAACGTCCTAGATCACGTAATTTCCACAACTCGCATTTAAAGTTGTGGAGTTTTTGTCTTCAGTAAGACGTTTTATCAGCTGAACAATGTATGTTGTTAAACAACAGTACAATCCATTCAACACACTGTAATTTTGCAGCCTCGCTTTCATTCCTGTCAAAAATGTAATATGCCGCTACCCTGACCAAGATCTCTTCAGAAACAATTTACTTAAAACACAAATTCACAAGTAACTGAATCATATATTTTTAGGTTCAGTTTAAACCAATGGACATATACATCTCCTCTGTCCCAAAATGATGGCAAAAACATGGGGAAGAAAGAGTTTGGTAACACTTTATTTTAAGGTGACGTAGTTACACATGTACTTACGATAGTAACAGTAAATTATGCATAATCACCAGTAACTAACCCTAAACCAAACACTAACCATAATTCTATAGTAAGTACTTAAAGTTAATTAATATTACTCAGTACTTATACAAGTAATTACAATGTCACTAAGTCACCTTAAAAAGTGTAACAGACAGTGTTTCATGTCTTTTACTTTTAAATTCAACAACCTACAGCTACAGCACTTCACCTCAGTCACATCCTCCAACACGTCTACACTTTCCAGACCTTTCTTTCACATCTTCAGATCTTCTCTCTGCGCACAGCCTTCAAATCCCTCACCCAGAATCTGCTGCAACTCATGACTACAAGCTTTGGTTTGGGAGATTTGGGGTTTAAAAAAATAGAGAGGGCGGGGGGCGGGACATCTTCACAGCACACTTTCACAAACACAACGCTCTTCCAAAAACCTTTCAAAGCACTTCTGTAATTACCTTCCATTTTCCATTCAATTTTTTCCTTCCTTTTGACACCAACAGCCTGCCTACCTACTTCTCCTAGGAAGTTCCAGGATTTACTGAAAATTTCAAAAGTTTAAAAAATGTTTTTTTTAAGAAAGTATCTTATATCAGGTGTGTATCAGTATTGTACAGAAAAGAGTAAAAATTCTATTTGTAAAAAAAAAAAATCTTCAGTGCTCAACAGAAAAACAAATACAGCATATGTGGAATGACATGGCAGTGAGTAAACAATGACAGAATTTACATTTAGATGAACTACTCCTTTATATATATTAAGGGTTGCACAGACTAGTCGACTGTGATGCTCTGCCATGACACTTTAAAGGAATAGTTGACTTAAAAATGAAAATTCTGTCATTTACTCAAGTTCTGTATGAATGTCTTTCGTCTGCTGAACACAAAGGAAGATATGTTGAAGAATGTGGGTAACCAGACAGTTGATGAATCACATTGACTTCCATAGTATTTTTTTCCTACTATGAAAGTCAATGCGGTCAATCAATTGTCTGGTTACTGACATTCTTCAAAATATATTTTTAAGAAAGAAGAAATTATGTATGAAGAAATTCATACAGAACTTGAGTAAATAACAGAATTTTAATTTTTAAGTCAACTATTCCTTTAAGCTTGATCATGGCCTATAGGCAACAGTATAAGAAATCTTTGAAGTCTACTTTCACGCTCACTTTCTAACAGTTAAAATGACTAAAAATAAATGCATACTCTGAGAGCGCTCCACAAGATATGTTTGATAAAGCATCTAGATTCTCAAAATTGATCGAGTGAATGCACGTTTTAAACAGCTTATTGTACACATAAGTTAATCGCTGTTCTAAACTAATGTGCTGCTGCATTGTAACGCACACATATAAAAAGACATGTAGGAGCAATACCCTTGCTTTTAAAACAATGTCGTCCATAATATGAATTCAAATGTTATAGGTCAGATTTCCCCCTCTCTATTCCATGCGCACTCATACGAAATACATAAAAACCCCTCGAAATATTTAATTATCTGATAATGTAATACATATGTACTGAATGTACTTAATGCTAATTTATCATTTATCTGCGCTTATATATGTTTCTGTTGGGAAAAATGTAAATCAAAATTTGTATATAAAATGTTCAAAGCATTAGTGCATTCGGCATTAAGCATTAGTGTCCTTATTCCAGTCAGCATCTGTGGTTGTCAATCAAAGGCTCTACTATATTACTGGGGCGGAGCGATCATTGGTCACCGTCTTCCTGAGTCGGATATGGGCGAAGGGATTGATCCTGTAAAGAGGTAAAGTTTAAATCAACTAACGCATCAGACATGGAGCATCTTAACATGCTCTTCTAAACAGAGGTTTACCTGTACCTGGTGGGTGATGGGGGCGGAGAGGTGAAATCACTGGACATCTGAGGAACATGAAAACTGTGTCAGTGGAATATATGACAATATACTCTAAATCCTAGCATGATTTAATAAGACAGAGAAAAAAAGAGAACATCTATATCTACAATAACAAAATTGATAATAATCTTAAATAGGAATACTCTTAAAGTCCCCCTGGGAGGAAAATCAAGCTTTTAATGTTGTTTATATGTCTATGTGGTGTTTTTAATATGCATTACGACAAACCATGTGTAAATTCATGTCAACAGCATTGCTCTTGCAGTATTTTCTCCTAAAAATTGCAGTGAACCAAAGACAGTCTCAAAAACACGGTTTGAAAATCGCTGGTGTTCCTGACGTCACAGAAACTAATCAGATCAACGAGTGAATCTCTGAGCTGGTGTGAGTGAGTGGAGGCGGGGCTAATATGAATATTCATAGAACCGCATATACTAAATGAGACAAGGGTGTAGAGTTACATTCAAGCTATTTTAAGGCATGAAGAATTTTTTTTAAGGAAAAAACTTTTAAATATGTCATTTTGGTGATCAAAGATTAGTTTTAAGGGATTAAATGACATACGTCGTGACCGACTAATAGGAATCTCGCTAGAGAGGCCAATCTACTTCGAGTGAGACTAAACAAGCCAATGCACATTGGCGTGCAATCATTTGCATCAGCTGCAATTGCACATCAGCTTTTTGCTTCGGAACCAATCACTTCGAATGCTGTCTACAGAGTGTGAGTCTACGAGCCTTTCTGGACCTCTCCATCCTCGTGCGGGTGTTACAGCACAGCAGCGCGAGCGGTCTTTCTCTCTCTCTTCTCTGTCTTTTTTGTTTTACTGGTTTTGAGCAAAAACAAAAAGCTGTTTTTACAGCTGGTAAGGTGCGCCATTCAGAGCACTCAAAAGCTGTTTTTACAGCTGGTAAGACCTGCCAGCGAGAGAGAGACAGCACACAGACAGGTGCACATTGCTGTCTATGTCTGCATTGACTGTTCCCCTGCGTGCTTCAGCACCTGTGAGAGCAGTCCCTAAAATAGCTTACACAGATAGATTGCGTCTTTTTCAAGATGACTTTATATCTGTGTTTTTCTGGAGTGGTCGTTACCTGGGGTCATGGGATGGTCACGTTCGCTGCCTCGTGTACCCATTTTGGGAAGATGACCATCTCGGAGCTGCGGTCAAGACTCTCGTTCCTGCAAAGGGGCGGAGTCCCCGTGCATCTGCCTCCAGCCAACCCTCCCCAGAGGGTTGCTTCGGGCAGTGACGCGGGAGACTGGAGGATTACGGTGAGCGCGCTTCCATCAGGGAAGTTGAGTTAACAATGGAACGTGCTGGACCATCCTCGATGTGTGTACCAGTCGTTTCCATTGGTGCTCGCCAGGACTATCAGATGTCCATCGCTGCATCGGAGGCTGGGTCAGACTTCTTTGCGGACGACGACTCGACGCAGCTGCATCCTTCGGATGTGCCAGATGAAGGCCATGCTTTCCTTGGCCACCAACAGGACCGTGTTTGAGTGGAACACTCCACCGTGTGCTGAGCCCTCGAGGCTGAACGATTGGTATCTCGGGGTGGCGCCCCACCGCCCGCAGCCCCTCAGTCTGCTCCGTCGCCGGAGGCGTCCTCCTTCATCTGCTCCTGCTCCGGCGGCACAGCAGCAGCCTCCACCTAAACCGCACCGTGGAGCCAGTCGCAGGCAGGCCACCCTGCCTGTCCAGGCCCCCGCCAAGAGGGGCGGCAAAGCCAGGGGTAAGCGGCCCTAGGACTGCTCTCCAGGAGATGGTGACCACACCGCTCCCTCACCCGGAAGAGGGCCGGGTGGAAAATCTTCTATTTCCTTTTGTTTGTTTTCTGCCGCTGGCCTCAAAACCAGCGGTACCCAAATTTTCAATAAAAAAGCAGTTTCTTTCATCTCTGGGTCCGAAGAGGGCTCTGCATTTATACGTGGACAAAACTCAAAGTCTCAGGACCTCAGACCAGTTCTTTGTCTGTTACGGAGGCCGGCAGAAAAAAAGGCTGTCTCCAAGCAGAGGATGGCCCACTGGATAGTGGATTCTATCACCGGCTTACAAAGCACAAGGCGTGCCCTGCCCGCTTAGGTTGCATGCTCACTCCACGAGAGGCGTTGCATCCTCTTTGGCACGTGGCTCCTCGGTAACAGATATATGTAGAGCTGCGGGCTGGGCGACACCTGACACGTTCGCTAGATATTATAACCTACGTGTAGGGCTGGTCTCCTCCTGTGTTCTCACCCTAAATAGGTAGAAGCACAGAGAGGTCCGGCTCTGTCGGCTTGCTGCACCTTACTGTGCACCTTTATTACTCCAGAGTGAAAAACCTGTTGAGTCCTCCAACACCCTCGGCCCGGACATGGCGGAGCATCCGGAGCCAGGCCTTTATCCGTTGAATACTCGAGAACCTGGTCTAGGCTGGGGAAATATCCATATTAACATTTAAAGTTATGCTAAATAACTTTTTTGTTCAAAATTAATTTACAAATTTAAATGATGAGTCAAGACATCATCAATCCTTCTTCCAAAACGTGTTTTTTTCATACCCCGATTCACTATGGTAAGCCTGTTATAAGTGTTTATTTTTATGAGCTGACGAATAGTTTTCACGCCTGTGTGTCTCATCATATCTGTAAATAAAGAAAAGATGCTCCGGTGACGTGTGTCTGGTGAGGAAGTGGCAGAGGTTAGCTGTCACAACGAGTGAGAAAGTTTGACATGTAATAGCTAAATCTCCAACCTCCGGGGAACAGAGGAGAGTCTGCGAGAAGGACCTGGCTGCAGTCAGAGCCCGTAATAAATTAAGAGTCAACATGGGCTTGGCTTTACAGAGATGGTGCATATTTAAAATATAATGCCTGACTTCTGACCTATAATGCTGCCTGAATCACAATCATACACTGTTCGTTCATTGGCCAGAGGAGAACTGCTCCCCGACTGAGCCTGGTTTCTCCCAAGGTTTTTTTCACCATTCTGCACCTGATGGAGTTTTGGTTCCTTGCCACTGTCACCTTTTTCCACCTTTGTTGCCATTGGCTTGGCTTGCTTAGTTGGGGACATTAAATTTAACATTATTCAACAATAATATTGATTTGCCTGCATTGACACAAGAACACATATTGACAATGACATTGACATTGACATTGACATATACAAGAACTGAGCTGGACGATGACATCACAGTTTACTATATATATATATATATATATATATATATATATAAATGAAATAAATTAATAACTTTTTTTTAAACAAAAATGAAACATCACTGAACTTAATTAAGATGGATTGTGATGCGATTTTCTTCTGGAAACAAACTTTTTTGCATTATTATTAATAGAGTGTCTCTGTAAAGCTGCTTTGAAACAATCTGTATTGTAAAAAGCGCTATATAAATAAATGTGAGTTGATTTGACTTGAGCATACCATTTCAGAAAGCTGGTAATATAAAAAAGTGTATGGTTATATCTATTACTAATAATTTTTTAACCTATTTGCATGCAGTGTCTTGCCTTATCTAGTAATACAGTCAGAAGAGACAATCATGATGATGGTGTGTTTTCTGACCCTGTCCTTCAGGCGCAGTCGTGGGCTCATCCTGCTGGTTTCGGGGTTCATCATGCTGTAGGGTCGCGGTCTGAAGGTGCTGACCCGCTGAGATAAGACACTCCTCTCGTCCTCTGAATCAGGAGAGACCTGCTGACCAGCGGGAGGAAGCCTGTCCAGCTGCCCCATGCTGGTGCTGTTCACCTTCGACAGGGGAGGAGGGCTGGAGGAAGAGAGACCAAGAGAAAACAGATAATGCGAATGGGAATGCATAAAATTTTATTTAAATCGGCTGATTATTTTAACATGTATGGGGTTTTGTTTTCCATACAGACCTGACATCTTGTCCAGCAGTGTTTGGATAAGTCTGTGTGTAGGAGACGGGAAACCAGCCTTTTCTATGAAGGAGAGTTTAGATCATTAGCATACATAACATGAGCATCTGAATATCTTGAGACTTTTGAGCTGGATATGTTTAGGCATAAACCTATACAGTAGCTCTCATAAGCTTGTTTTTAACTCTTTCCTGCCATTGAATAGCTTGGGTTTCCCCATGCTGCCTTGCGCGCAGCACGATTTTATTCACGCTGCTAGGCAGTCTGGATTCCATGGACCAGATTTTCGCCTCAGCGAGGGGACCAATCACAGAACGGGGAGGGTGCAGCAAGACGAAGACGACATCTATGCGACACACCGAAGCACTTTGTTTATACCTATGGATCCAACATGGCAGCAGACGCGAAGTTACCTTTCGATGCAGCACAAACGGCAATAGTCGCTGAACGCCATCGTGTACACATAAATCTCTGACCCATCGTCTTCTTCCTCATCTAATTTCTGTCGCTCTACATATGTTATCTGGTATAACTGAAACGATTGGCTATGAGCTAAGTACAGGCGCAATTGATAGACATTCATGGCACCCAATAAATGGCTCTGGGCATTCGTAAACTACGGCTCAAATAAGAGAAAATGAAAATGTGGTTCTCAGACACACGTCTCAATGACGAGGTCTGACGTTAGCCAGGCTAGCCATTGAAGGCAATTTCCGCCATTTATGAGATAACGCTTTCCTGCCGTTTTTACTGTTATACAGTAGGGGACGCTATTACACATCTTCTGAAAGAGTACTGAATCTCCAGATCAAAAAGCATGTAAAGAAGAAGCAGAAACAAGCAATAGCATATGTAAGCAGATGTAAAATCACACGGTCATCAACATTAAACAGCATATAAATCAAAACTGCCTAATGTTACTGAATGAAATGTCGACCCAGGACGAGCTATAGGACTGTGAAGCTTTAGGGGTGTTGATGGACTCGATCTACTCCATCTGTGTTTCTACCATCGTTCTGAATCTAATCTGGATGTAGTCTTTGACAAAAACAAGATTTTCTCAGCTTTTTGTTAAAAATGCTGCTTTTTTATAAACTTACCCACATTCAAGTGTTGATAAAAAAGAATGCATGAAGCTAGAATAAAACAGTTTTTTTGTTTAAAAGCAGAGGCTCTGTTCTTTCTTTGATTATATCGCATGCTCAGATATTTATAAACAAAATATTATGGGGGCCATGAAAATTTTGTGAAAATGATCAAAAATGCTGGCGGTGGCTGGCAATTTTTAAATAAAATAAAAAACGTTTGCGGGGAAGAGTTAAATACCTGTTTGTACTAAATGAAAAGGAAAGACTAAAAATTATTGAAATGATGTTCAATTCACACCAACTAAAATGAAATGCACTCAAGTTATTCTTGGTTTATACCAAGTCATCATTATAAAGCGACCATGCAAGCCATGTTTTAAGAACAGGCCATATTGCCGATAGAATGACAAACATAAATAGTTATTTAGTCCTGCACCATAAATAAGCACACATAGCTAATGTTTTATTGCTCTTGTTTTATTAACTGATGACTGATGGTCAGATACCGTCCAGTTCGCTCGTTCTGGCCATAGTGCCAGCCATCTCTGGGTTCACTGATCAGCAGGGAAAGACTGTCTCCGGGCAGGAAGGACAGCAGACATGAAGCTCCTCCCTTCTCTCCCTCTGAGGAGTCTGTTGAGTGAGGGAACAGAGCCTCCACACGGGACGGCCCACAGAGAGGCAGCACACGGGGAAGAGTGGAGCCTGGAGAACCACAATCATTGGAAGAGGACGTTTAATACAATTGTGAGATTGTGATATAAAGGATTGTTCTAAATTAAACTAGATTAAAAGGTTCATCAAGACAAACTTTTTGGCTTGAGAAGGCAGTTTATAAAGTAGTTTTAAAAGCTTTGAAGTTTTTAAGTCTCAGATTCCTGGAAATTCTGGGTGGTAGCCAGGGTATTGCAATGCAGTTAGGAGGATGTTCTGGCTGGTTTCCAGGGGGTTGCTAGGCAAATGGTAGGGTGTTCTGGGTGTACTAGGGTGTTCTGAATGGTTGCTAAGTGGGTGCTTGGGTGTTATTGGGCACCTGTTAGGATGTTCTGGATGGTTGTTAGGGTGTTGCTAGGTGGATGCTAGGGTGTTCTGGGTGAATGCTAAGTGGGTGCTTGGACATTACTGGGCAGCTGTTAGGATGTTCTGAGTGTTCTGGGTGGTTGTTAGGTGGCTGCTGGACAGTTTCTAGGGTGTTCTGTATGGTTGCTAGGGTGTTGCTGGGCAGTTACTAGAGTGTACTGAATGGTTGTTAGGGTGCTTTTTAAAAATAAACTGCTTAAATGAAACAAATCAGAATTAAGAACAGAAAGACATTATTATGAAGCTGTAAACTATAATAATATCAGGGAAACTGTCAAAAAAAGTCCATAATATTTTACCTAAAAATACAATTATATTTTACAAAATCAAGAAAATCAAGCCTACTTTTTTTACACCTTCTTTTTGGATTTTGACATTTTAATGACAATTAAATTATTTTTCCTGTAATGCAATAAAATCATTTTTATATTACTTAAATTGAAAAGTACATCTGTAAAAAATCATTATGGCACTTGCTGTAGTTATTTATCATTTTTAAATAATTAAAAATATCTTAATTATTTATATTACTGTTCATGTTATAGTAACCAGGGAGGGTTACTTTTTTCAGGGAGGTAATATTTGAATGCTCCTCAAACAGATCTCATTCCCTAAAGTAAAATATAGCTCCTTGTTTTTATCTTTTGCTTTTTCGGCTGAAATATGACCCGAACATGGCTCAAAAATGGCAAAAACTAAATCAGACGCACCCATGAATCCCGTCCGAGCGTCGCTCGTCTGTCTCCTCGGCAGTGGCAGTGTGGATGTGGCGTAGAGCTCTGGACCCTTCAGCACATTAAGAGCAGTGGGAGAGCTGGAAACTGCGTGATGGGCTGTGGACAGGACAGGTGTGAGTGCACGGGACATAGGGGCGCTGTGAGGGAGCGGAGGGCTGTGGGGGGCTGTTAGGGGTGGAGTCAGGCCCTGCAGGGAACCATGGGAAGGTGTGGAGGTGTGGCTAACCGAGAGAGAAGACTGTAACCCGGCCACGCTCACTGCTGGCTGGGAGTGGGTAAGGCTAGTGGACGAACTGCAGTGTGCATTTCCATTCTGCTGAGACGTGTTGCTGGGTGAAAGGCCAATGAGAGACTGGGAGAGAATGTCAGACTGGGACGAGCGCTGCTGTTGCTGAGAACGGCTGCTGCTGTCACCGTTCAACAGAGGTGGGACTTCCTGAATAGAGAGCCTCTGAGAAAGGAGAGAGACGTATAATTAGTGAAGCATCATTAGTACTATATCTTGATTAATTACAGGGGGATTCAGTGGATTGATTATTTGTGTAAAATAAGACACAGTGGCTCAATCTTAAGTTTATCAAGCAACGAGAATACTTTTTGTGCGCAAAAACAAACAAAAATAACGACTTTATTTCAACTATTCATTTCCTTCTCTGTGGGCCTCGAGTCAGTTCACTAGTGTAACAGCGTAGTGTTTCTGTGTTGTACGTCACACGCATTAACCCACATGACCAGCGTCGGCCAATATTGAGCCTACGTGTGACGTACAACACAGAAGCGCTGCACTGTTACATTAGTGAACTGACTCGAGGACCACAGAGAAGGAAATGAATAGTTGAAATAAAGTTGTTTGCGCACAAACAGTGTTCTCATCGCTTGATAAATTTAAGATTGAGCCACTGTAGTCACTTGGACTATTTTAACGATGTCTTTAATAACTTTTCGGGACTGGTGAGTTTCAATCCCCTAGAAGCCTATGAGTGATCCAGCTCTCAGATTTCATCAAAAATATCTTAATTTGTGGTCTTACCACTTACCAAGGTCTTACGAGGTTGAAACAACATGAGGGTAAGGAAATACTGACAGAATTTTTATTTTTGGGTGAACTTTTCCTTTAATATTTCATTTTTTTGTATATAAAAATAGAGAGAATATCAGAAAAATCGAGAAACGTCCATGTTATTTCACCTCAAATCAAAAGGTGATTTTTTTTTTTTACATTAAGTAAATTAATCCTGTTTTTAAGACCATTACGTTTTTTTAAGCATTGTGACATTTTTTATGACAATAAGCCCCTGTAATGCAGGAGTATATGTCCCTCACTTGTTCTCCAGATTGAGAGATTCCCAGTTTAGCGTTCCTCAGGACCTCCGCGAGTCCAGCTCCTCCAGAGCTCTGGGGGGCAGTGTGGCGCAACAGGTTCAGGGCTCGCTCTGGTAGTCTGGTTGGCTGGGCACAAGACTGTTGCCATGATGCCAGCTTCTGAGACAACAGCTCTCTCACCTATCAAACAACATTTCTGTCAAATGCTATAAACACAGCGAATGTTCAAAACTACACTCTTGTTTCTTGTTTTAAATTTAAGATAAAAACACATTTGAAATAATTATGACTAGTCCTCTACAGCATGAGTTAGTTGGTTAAAGCTTCACTGTTCGCTCAGTGTTCTGTAGTGTTACCTTGCAGTGGTAGTTGACAAGGATCTTGGTTACTGAACATTGCCGGTCCACCAGAAAACAATAGCGCCGCCTTTCTTCTGTCAGAGCAGAGCGGTAACCAACGGCAACTAAAGAGTCCAACTCTCCCTGCCGGCGACTCATCAGCTCCACATACTGTCAGAGAGAGACTTTAATTAATTCATCTTTACATAGAATATGACAAATGTACACCAAGACTGGCATCCAAGGCAAACAACTAAAGTTCAGAATCCTTAAAGCAGGGGTTCGCAAACTTTTTCGTCAGCTGAACCCTTTAGACATAAAATATATACTTGAAATCTTCCTGAGATAGAATATTTCAATAATTCAACAACACATTTGCATGTTCACAGTTCTCTCCACATTAAATTTACACTGGTGTGTAGGAGCCCATTCAAATATAATAATAATAATAATGATTTTGATTATTATTTAACTAATTATAAAAACTATAATTAAAATATATTACTGTTGTAAACTAAAAACTAAAAAATGAATAACTGATAATTATACTACTATTAATTTTATTTTACACTACAAGTTATAACACTAATATTTATGTCTAAAATTCTTAAAGCTTTTATTTTTTTAGAGAAATACTGCTGAAATGCTATGAACTGTCCACAAAAACATTGGAAGTTATGCAAATATGAAAATAAAGTGAACCTAGTGCATGCTATGTTGTGTTCCCAAATGCATGTTAAATGATGGAAGCACATGCCGAGATTGAGTTTGCTTGATGTACTGTGAACGTCTCAGGTTACTATTGTAACCATAGTTCCCTGAGAACAGGGAACGAGACGATGCGTCCATCGACGCCATGGGAACGCCCCCAGCGTGACTGCGTCTGAAGCATCTATGTCAACTAGTCCAATGGAAAGAATGAGCGTCTCGGGCGGGTGACGTCATGACCAGGATATGATAAAAGCACATCCGATGCAAACCGGCATTAGCTTCGAAAATTGCCGAAGCAAGCCGATCACAGGGATGCAGGAAGTATGGCAGGGTGACGCATCGTCTCGTTCCCTGTTCTCAGGGAACTATGGTTACAATAGTAACCTGAGACGTTCCCTTACGAAGGGAACTCAACGATGCGTCCATCGACGCCATGGGAACGAGAATACCCAAAGCGCCAGAATTCCAAGTACCTGAGTGTCAGTCTGTTGTAACTAAGCACTAAGCACCTGAGAACCTGGGGCAGCATCCAGGTCCAAGCTGTAAAACCTCATGAATGTGAGCGGTGAGGACCAGCCCGCCGCATCACAAACGTCTTGGAGAGAACTCCAGATAATACGCTTAGAAGCCATACTCCTAGTGGAATGAGCCCTGACCACCAAATGGTTGGCCAGAAGACTCACAAGCAAGAAGAATAGTCTCGACTATCTATATGCTCAATAGGTTGGATTTTCTCGACAGTGCTCGCACTGGCACAAGAGGTTCAGCTTTTCCTGGTCCGAAAAATGGGGGAGGACAGAAACCTGCAGCACAATAGGCCTCGGAATAATGGTAGGCACCTTTGGAACATATCCATGTTTCGGGTAAGATTGCCTTGGCCATCCCGGTGCACTCAAGGCAGGTGGGGACCGAAAGGGCCTGAAGGTCTGACTCTTATAGGGACGAAATAGCTAGCAGAAAATAGTCTTAAAAGAAAGGAACTTCTCTGAGACCAAATCTAAGGGCTCGAAGGGAGCCCCAGATAGGCCTTCTAGAACTATTGCAAGGTCCCAAGCCAGCACCTTAGTGCAAGTTGCATGCCTCAGCCTCAAAGTGCCACGAAGGAAACGAGTGATCAGGGGGTCTCGACCCAAAAATGTACTACCCACCAGGGCGTGGAAAGCCGCAATGGCCGCCACACATATTATACCTTAAGCGTGGAAGGACATAGACCTGATACAAAGCGTCCTTGCAGAAACTCGAATACTGTGTTTACTGAACAGTTAACCGGATCCCACTGACGCTGGTAACACCAAGAAGTGAAAAACTCTCGAAATAGTGAATATAGTTTCCTCGTAGCGGGAGCTCTGGAGCTTAGAATGGTCTAAACAACCTCGGTTGAGAGACCACTCTCTATGAGTTGGGCCCCCTCAGAGGCCAAACCCACAGTTCCCAAATCCCCTGCCGGGGGTGCAATATTGCATCCCCTGCCTGAGACAGAAGGTCTCTCCTGATCGGGACCTCCAAGGGAGGTCCGTCGAGGAGAAAAATTAGGTCCGCAAACCAAATTCAGCTCGGCCAGGGTGGTGCTACTAAATAGGCTTATTCCATCCTGGCGGATTCACTCCAGAACTCCTGGGAGCAGAGCAAAGGAGGGAAATGCGTACAGACGTAGCCTCGGCCACGTCTGCACCATAGCATCCAGCCCCGAGGGGACTGGTTGAGTGAGGGATAACCAGAGTGGACAGTGCGTCGTATGCTGAGACGAGAACAAATCCACTTCTGCCTGGCCGTAAAACTCCCATATTTGCTCCACCGCCTCGGGGTGGAGTCCCCTGGCCTCAGCCCCTGCCTCGACAGGGTGTCTGCTCCAATATTCTGGCCCCCCCTGGAATATACACTGCCCTCAGACAGCGTAATTTCTTGAGGGACCAAAATAAGAGGCCACCAACGTGTTGTCTGTGGGTCAAGAACCAGAGTTTCCTCCAAGGCGCGGGGATACTGCCGCGTGATCTTGATCGTAAGGAGTGGGTTTCCCCTCAGGGAGAACCCTCTGGTCCTGAGCCACCTCTGTAAAGGTCTCACGTACAGCAGGTCAAAGGGTATCACATTGGACGCTGCTGCCCTGAGGCCTAACAGTCACTGTTCCAGAACAACACATGATGGCCCCTCAGGTCTGGGAGGAGATATCTCAACGCATTGAAGACGACCATCATCTCTAGGCAATTCATGTGCCAAGAGAGATGATGACTCCTCCACAAGCCCTGAGCTGAGCGGCCTTCCAATACCGCTCCCCAGCCGGTGAGGGAAGCATCTGTCGAGATCACAACTCGATGGCAAAGAGCTCCCAACACCGGACCCTGGGTTAAGAACCAGTGTTTCCTCCATATAACCAAGGTGCGGAGACACCGCCGCGTGATCTTGATCATACGAAGTGGGTTTCCCCTCGGGGAGAACCCTCTGGTCCTGAGCCACCACTGTAAAGGTCTCATGTACAGCAGGCCAAAAGTTATCCCGTTGGACGCTGCTGTCACAAGACCCAACAGTCTCTCTAACTGTTTTACAGTGCGTGACTGGCCTAGCCTCAGCTCTTTTGTGGCTGTTAGGATAGCAGCTACACGAACGGGCGACAGAGTGGCCCGCATCGTCACTGAATCCCATACCACACCAAGGAAAGTGGTTCTCTGTACTGGAGAAAGCACACTCTTCTTGGCATTGAGCCTCAACCCCAACATCTGCATAGGAGCGAGAACGACACCTCGGTGCCGAACCGCTAACTGTTCTGATTCCGCTAGAATCAGCCAGTCATCTATGCAATTCAGAATGCATATGCACTGCAGCCTGCGGGGCCAGCGCTGCGTCTACACGCTTCGTGAATGTGCGGGGTGATAGAGCTAGACCGAAAGGAAGTGCCTGATACTGGTGTTCTTTGCCCCAAAGAAACCCTCAGGAACCTCCTGTGCTGAGGGAGGATGGAGATATGGAAGTATGCGTCTTTTAGATCTATCGTGACAAACCAGTCCTCGGATCTGATTTGAGTCACGATCTGTTTGAGTGTCAGCATTTTGGACTTGAGTTCCAGCACCAAACACTCCAACAGACGAAGATCTAGTATGTGACGCAGCTCTCCATCCTTTTTTGGAACAATGAGATAACGACTGTAAAGACCCGACGCAATGTCGGGTGAGTACACCTGCTCTATAGCTTTCTTTGCTAACAGGGCCTTTACCTCTTGCTCCATTACCAGAGCCTGCTCGGAATGCACTAACGTGAGCAACACCCCGTTGTAGCCTGGAGGACGAGAACCAAATCTGCCTCTTACTACTAACTGCAGGACCCATAGAGATATATTTGGCAGTAGCTTCCGCGCTGCCAGAAAATCTACCAAGGGAACCAGCCCCTCGAGGCTGGCCTCTGGTGTAATAAAGACAGCCAGTTCGGGGACCTGAAGCATACTGGCAGGAACCACCCGAACTGACTGTTTTCGAACCCCCCTCAGAGGGCGCATTCCGACGCAATGTCGAGTTGACGCTGCGCCAGAAGCTCGCTGGAGACCGCTGCGCCCCGAAGCACCAAGGGTGGCGGGGTTGGCAGAACGGTCCCCTGAGGGCACCGAGATGGAAAGGGCACCGTATAATGAGGTGTACACCATTCCACCCCGGTTGGGGCTGCCCTCACCGGTCTGACGCCGGTGGCGCCAGACCTTTTCTTTTGAGCCGCAGCCTTCTCAGCGTGAAGAACGGTCCTCGGATCCGGCTTCTGCTTTGAAGGCTTTGGCTGCTGTGTTGTGTATGAGAAACTAGACGGCTGGAGCTGCTCACGCCCAGCAGCCCCAGGGGGTTGGACATAGCGAGGGAGAGATTATCTTGTATCTTTCTCTATGATTCCCATCAAATTGAGCCAGAGGTGTCTCTCAGTGACCACAAGGGCTGCCATCCCTGAGAGATAAATCTGTGGCCCGACGGAGTTCTCAAACCCCATCGGGCCAAACTCCCTCACTTCTGTCCAAATACCGCAGCAGGTCAGCCTGATATGCTTGTAGCACTGCTATGGTGTGCAAGCAGGCCCATGCTAGACCCACTGCCATATATGCTTTTCCCACTAGATTAAAAAAAATAGTTTTCTTTAATGGTTTAGTGAGAGAAACCGACGCCTTCAGGTACGATACTGAACTGGGAGACAGATAGCTCGCAAGCGTCTGTTCTACCCGGGGTATTGCCCCATAGCCATACCCTCTTAACCCCCAAATATCTGAATATACATGAATGTGGGGGCTAAAAGACAAGAGGAGTAAGGCTTTTTCCATGATCTAGACAGCTCGCTGTGCAGATCGGGAAAAATGGAAGGCCCCGTGATGGAGGTGGAAAAATAGAGGGAAGGAAACTCGTTTAATTTATTTTATTTTTAGGACGAGTGCCCCCTTATTTCTGCTGGCCATAAATATTTAATTTATCTACAGCCTTAGTAAACACTTCCACCAGCTTATTATTTTTTATATATATTTTTTATATATATTCACTTTATTTTATATATAATATATAAACTATCATATATATATATATAGGCTATATATATTTCTCATACGCTGGGGAAAGAGATGGCAAATTCACTTCCCCCATGATTGTGTCACTTTCAATGCCCAGCACATCTACCTCCTCGGAGGTAGAGCACTGAAGCATTGATTTCTCTCTCTCCCCGGGCGGAAGAGACCGCAGCGCGGGCTTCCGAGACCGGCGAGAGAGCACTGGATCCCTCGTGGAAAGGGAGGAGATAAGATCCGCGGACCCGTCTCCAACCCCGTAAAGAGATCCTATTCGCGATCCACAGGAATGCATTCTCCGCGCTGCCACGGCAGACGCGGGACCTGTCACCCTGAGAATTGCGAGCCCGGCCACTTTCCTCGAAAAGTGACAGGCGGGAGCGGAGCATGCGAAGCGAAAGCTTCTCACAATGTTGGCAATCAGCCCCCTCGGAGGCTGATACCGCATGCTCTACTCCCAAACACATCACACAAAGCTCGTGTGTGTCCCTACTCGTTAAATAGCGCGAGCAGGGAGAACACAGAGTTGTGCAATTGTTTAGTTTCCATAAATATATATATCAGACAGACAACAGTAAATATAACAGACAGTTTGACACAGATCGCTTGCTGAGGCAACAGAAGCTGATGCCGGTTTGCACCGGATGTGCTTTTATCATATCCTTGTCATGACGTCACCCGCCCGAGACGCTCATTCTTTCAATTGGACTAGTTGACATAGATGCTTCAGACGCAGTCACGCTGGGGGCGTTCCCATGGCGTCGATGGACGCATCGTTGAGTTCCCTTCGTAAGGGAACTGAGATTCTCTCAGATGCTGAAAACACTGGATCACACGCTGCTCACGTGAACACAGTGCTGCGCTTCGCTTTTAAACATGCAGTGCAGATCAGCCGATACAGTTATTCATAGCAGTTTGCAGGTGGGACATGTCCCCACCATCAATATTGTCCCCTCCACTTTTTTGAAACATCAGTAGACTAACAGAATATAGAGGCGTTGGAATGTATGGTTTCTGAAATCATAATCGTGCACATTCTTCAGACGAGCACTTCAATCTATCACTTAACACCGTTGCGGAGACTCTCTATTCGCCATGGGGAAATCACAAAACAAAATGCACACAAATGTGTCACTGCTCTGCTCTTTATTTATAATCATTGAAGAACATCTTTGATTTTAATGAGAAAACAAACTATACGAGGGTGGACTAGAACTAACAAAGTCTACCACCAGACCATAAGGGCACACAAGAAGTTAAAGCAAATTTATGTATTTATTAATTGACGTGAAGAATTTTGGGACTAACAACATATTTGTATTTTAGTCGATTTTATTTTTAAGAATGAAACTATCACGTTAAACTTGACTTATGTGGATAAATTAAACTCAATGTACCATTGAAATTGAACATTAATTATTGTACATGATAGCACTGATATATATATAGCATTGTATGTACCCCAACTCCCCCCCCCCTTCCCACACACACACACACACACACACACACACACACAAACACACACACACACACACACACACACACACACACACACACACACACACACACACACACACACACACACTCCTGTCCCATCCACCTTTTAAAACAAAGTTATGCCACAAATTAATTAAATCACAGCCTTTGATTATCGTACAGGGATTCATTATATCACACACATTTATTTATTTTCATGTTAAAATCAAAATAGCTTTCATTAACCCCTGTTTGGGGGTTGAATTTTCCTTTCCTTTCCTCATCTTTCAAACTGTGGTCCTGTTTTACTTCATCATTTCCCCTCTCTCGTTCCTTTGTTTTTTCTCTGTCCCATTTTTTTTTTTTTTCTGGCCCCAAATCAGCTGTTCCGGATATCTGCTTAATCTTAAACTAAATGACTTGTTCTTCTTTCTGATCCAAAATCACGCTGAGAGTAATGCTTCTGATAGCATAGCCTTGGCCTACACAAACAAAGATAGACTCACTCCTGTAAAAACACGTGCTGGAGGATACACATGCTCAAATAAACAAACATTTGTTCACACACGGATAAAAAGTCTTCCACTCACAAATCAGCTTTAATATGTAGGACACAAATGGCCCTCACTGAGCTCAATTGGTCATTATGAGTCACACAAACTACAAATGACTGCACTGGCAGTACATGCCATTCTACACTAAGACTTCAGTAATGAACACAGCAAGTCAAAGAACTGGCAAGCAACACAATTACTCAGTTCTTTAGCAGGCGCTTTCATCAAAAGTGACTTACTGTTCATTTATTGCAGTGCCAATCCCTCTGAAGTGAATGTGTCTTAAGAGCTTTGCTGGAAGGTGATTGTGACCAAGTGGGATCAAATTAAGTTGAAATTAAAATATTATTAATATAAAAAAATATATATAAAAAAAAAACATTTTGCATGACAAATCAAATATCAGGGTGTTACAAACAAGTTGTAGGAATATGCATTTTGTTGTCGTGTGACAAGAAAACCATAAAACAGGAACTTACACCCTAAAAGTATGTAGGCCTACTGAAGAAAAAGTAAATACTTTTGGGTGTATAGCACAAGAGGCAAACTTTGGGACAACCTACCACATCATAATTACGCTCTGTACGCATAGTTATGTCTGTCACCATAAACCGGACGGTCAATCACTCTGTCACAGTTATAATCCCTACATATACACACTCTACATTTAATTTAATTCAATTTATACTAAAACAATTCTTCCCACAGTATTGGAGAGAAAAGTAGCACGTTGATCGGACAGTTGTGGGTCTTTCATGCAGAGAACTATGATAATGTTATTTAATGTCCCCCTGTAGTCAATCATTTTATCCCATAAAACTCATCTTTGATCACCAAAATTACATATTTAAAAGTTTTTCATTGAAAAAAAATTCATCATGCCTTAAAATAGCTTGAATGTAACTCAACACCCTTGCCACATTTAGTATACACGGTTCTATGAATATGCAAATGAGCCCCGTCTCCACTCACTCACTCAGCTCAGAGATTCACTCGTTGACGATCACAAGTTGATCTGATTGGTTACAAGGTAGTTTATGACGTCAGAAACACCAGCGATTTAAAACCGTTTTTTTGAGACTGTCTTTGGTTCACTGCAGTTTTAAAGAGAAAATACTCGGCAATGGTGTTGACTTATGATTTTGCACATGGTTTGTCTTATGGCATATTAAAAACACCACATAAACATATGAACAACATTAAAAGCTTGATTTTCATCACAGGGGAACTTTAACTTATGATGCATTTAATAGTAGCCAAATGTATCTGTTTTGCCATTGTGCTGTATCTTATTAAAGTTCACAATGTTGTTGCAGATGTAACACTGATAACATGAAATAAATATTTTTTAATCAGGTTAGATATTGATTATGAATAAATAAAACCACTTTCAGGAGTTCTCTATTTTATCGTTGGTCTCACACACATCCACCATTTTTGTAGTTCTAATGTGAATAAATGTAAATCAGTGAGGTCTTTTTTTGAATAGTATAGCAAATACTTACATAAAATGCAAAAAAGTATTAGTTGTCACTCTATATCTCCCAATAATATGTCTTAGTAAGATGATAATGCTTAGTTTTAGGATCAAAGCTCTGCAGTTTTAAACATCTAATTCAATGCAATACAATGATGATTGAGAGATGGATGCCTGATGGATCATATTTGATGCTCACATTTTAACATGATTTTTCTAAAAATATATATAATCAAGTAAACCTAAGCTGCTTCAGTCCAGTAAGTGTTCACCTTGAAATATTACTAACAATATAAAAGGTATTCATACATTTACTTTTTAAAAATCAGTAAAGATTTCACAGTAAAAAGAAACGTGAACCATTAGCTGAAGGTGGAGGTTTTACATTTAATACTAAAAGGCTTTTAACATATAAACTATCAATCAAGACGACAGAAGGCATGTAGTAGATCGTGTGCATCAGCTTTTTCAGCAGTTTTGATAACATTGATGACTTAGAGGCCTTTTTTGAAAATTGCAAATCATAAATGATACCTTTCATCATCATCATTCATTGGACCTAATTTGTCCTTATTGGTTTCTGACTCATTAATACACTCTTGCTACAACCATTACTCCAACAAACACAGTCCAGCTAATAAACATACAATGAGTTGGTTTCAGTTCAATTATTTTTAGCTTGGGCTCAATGCATACTGATTAAAGTATACTGCAAGTTACTTACTTACTTATTGATTAGTATCCATACTGCACGATTGTCATATGTCGTGCCATACATGTAAAAGCAGTGAATTATATGCAAGGTACCTGCATCTCTCTGTCTCCATACTTGTTGGGATGGCGACTAGCTTGACTCTTCCTCCGCAGTTTCTTGAGCTGTGATTGGCAGCGCTCAATGGACTCCACCTTTGACTTCCTCTCACTCTGGTACTTCTTCAGTGTTGACTGGAAAAAGTTTTCATACAGTATATTATTTTTCTGGTTGCAGAGAAGGCACAGCAGTGACAGTTCAGGAAGAGTTAATTTCCATATAAATATTTTCTATCCCACATCAAAAGCAGCAAAAGCATTTGCAATACAACATGAACACAGTATGTACTTTTTACTTCACTCTTTCTATGTAAGTACATACAGTATTAGATAAAGACACCTAATATAAAGTGTGTCTGACAAACCCTGTGTTGATTTTCTGAGTCATTTTAGTATGTTGTTTAGTTCAATAGTCATTTACACTCACGGTGAGATATTTGATGTCTAACTCCAGTTTCTGCTCCAGTTGAGACAGCAGCTCTGAATGAAACAGCTTCAGCTGCAGACAGACACAAAATGTAGCATTCATTCAAATACAGTGATTATGGAAGCACACTGGTCTTAGATTAACAGAGTGTCTACAAAGACTATGGATATAGAAAGACGGTTAACTTCTATTACTTATGAATGGGAGAAACTGCAACGTGCAATATGGAGGAATACTCAATTTTTCCATCACAAATCAAATCGGAAAGGCATTTATTTTCAATAAAAATGAAGAAAATATTAGAAAAGGGGAAATAAAGTGTCTAACGTGTTTAATAATGAAGTGGTTAGGTTAGGGGTAGGGGTACGTGTAGGACGGGCTTTATTGTCCAAATAAGGCGGAATCCATTTAATAATTTTAATAAATATAATCCTTTACGCTCTGTTATTATTGCATACTGTTATATTTACCCACTAATACTATATCACTAGCCTGACAAGCTAGACCCACATCAAGATGTTGGGTCTGGGAACACACCATTGGCAGGGCTCAATCCGAGGGGCGGGATAAACGGTTGTCTTTCAAATTCCCTCTGCACGCAATAGGATAGCTCTACAACCAATCAGAGCAACGAAGAAGGTGAGGTAGTCAGAGCGACGGACTTCAGTGCCATTCTTTGTTCTTTTCTCAAAGAAAAGCTTAACTCCAAGTCCTCCAGAGTCGCGGCCAAACCCCCGATTCGAAAGACCACTGTTCGCCGGCAGCATCGGTCATCTTTGTTTTCAAGTAGCAGGGAATTCACGCGGAACCGTCACATCGCTGCCATCATTATGTTAAGCCTGCCCACCGACTCTATACACGATGTGATTGGCCTGACTAGAGTTTGTTTTTTCCAGCTCGAAAGCCAACGGAGAGTTGCTAGAACACACTGGCTGCAAAATAAAATTTGCTGCCGCTAGGGTGCGTCTAGATTTCTA
Organism: Siphateles boraxobius; assembly: GCF_051911475.1. NCBI lineage: Eukaryota > Metazoa > Chordata > Actinopteri > Cypriniformes > Leuciscidae > Siphateles > Siphateles boraxobius. The sequence continues at coordinate 4,284,450 of NW_027508722.1, read as the reverse complement.
GGCTACTATATCACTATATACTATGCAGTATAAATGGCATCTAACTACTATTTACACTTATTGCATAGAAAATACTGCTATTCTTACATAGTATAAATAGAATCTATTGCTATTTACATTTGGTGATTTGAACTTAGCCGCTGCCAAGATTATTCACTGAAGCCTCTAAAAATTGCACTAAAATGGAGACATCTACAGTAGGTTTTAGAAATGTGTTCCTATTGGCACTTTAAAATTTTCTTTTATTTCTCAAATTTGTTTTGTATTAGGCTACTATCATTCCTTTTCACACTTTGATGTTTTGTCTCACGCTCTTAAAACTAAAGTTTCCTTATTAAAGGTTCCATGAAGAACCTTTAGCATCTATGGAATTATTAAAATGTTCCCACAAAGTTATGTTTCTTCCCACAAAGAAAAACATGGTTCTTTAAGGAACTGTTCACTGAAAGTTTCTTTAGGGCAGTGTTTCTCAACTGGTAGGTCGTGGAGAACGTTTTAGGAGTATGTAGTCACGACAACAAGAAAATGTAATTAAAAATGTTTTTCTGATGCGTGAGACTTTTCTTTTGAAAGACATGCATAAAAGCGGTTGAACCTTCTGCAAAGACTTTGCTCTTCTCTCATACAGAACTCACTTTTCCATTCCACTGCTCTACTTTTCCTTTGTTTCTGTGGTGGACAAGCACATTCCAGGGCCCAGTTTATGACCGGGCCCCTCTCTTACTGCAACAGTGGAGAAAGGTTTGCAACACTTTGATTGGATCTTGGTGGACTAACATAAACAAATGTCCAACACCATTAGATAAGGATGCTAGCACAACTGACAGACACCTTATGAACGGGAAGGACAAGACTTCTCATTGGTCCACAGGCAGTTTCTGCCCTAATCCCTAAGGTTTAAGCCAAACGCCATAAAAAGTCTTTAGGACTTTTTGGAAGCAAGAGCAGTGGCTGCAACAAAAGGAGGCCACAATGATCCACCCAAATCCATTCATAACTATGTTTGGGAACAATAAAACTGGTGAAAACTACACACATCCATTTCATACTTATTCAGAGAAACTATTCTCGGTGAAAGCTATTTGTAATGCAACATCTTACACAAATTCAGCTGTTAATATACAAATGAATGCATGCATGACAGTTCAATCTTTTCCCATCTTGTTTGGACTCTATATGTTTAGAATATTGCCAGAAGTATTCTGGTGGTGGTTATGGAAAGTGAGAAATGCATCGGTAAAAGAAACTTTAAAGGGTTCTAACCGTGTGCTTTATGCAAATGAGTTACATAGGGAAAATAAAGGTGTTTCACTGTGTCAGCAGCCAATCACACTAAAATGGCAAAGCGCCAAATTGCAATCTCTTCATTGGAAAGGGATAAAGGCATCCTTTCAACAGACACTCCTAGTTCTGTAGTCAATAATTTTATCCCATAAAACTCATCTTTGATCACCAAAATTACATATTTAAACGTTTTTCTTTGAAAAAATAATTCTTCATGCCTTAAAATAGCTTGAATGTAACTCTACAACCTTGCCTCATTTAGTATACGTGGTTTTATGAATATGCAAATTAGCCCCGTTTCCACTCACTTACACCAGAGATTCACTCGTTCAGAGATCAGAGATTCACTCGTTGACAATCACACGTTGATTTGATTGGTTACAAGGTAGTTTGTGACGTCAGAAACACCAGCAATTTCAAGCTGCGATTTTGAGACTGTCTTTGTTTCACTGCAGTTTTAAGGAGAAAATACTCAGCAATGGTGTTGACTTATGAATTTGCACATGGTTTGTCTTAAGGCATATTAAAAACTCCAGCCCACATAGACATATAAACAACATTAAAAGCTTGATTTTCACCACAGGGGGACTTTAAATTAGAGAAGTGCCAAATTGCCTTCTCTTCATTGGAAAGGGATAAAGGTATCCTTTCAGCCTCCAGTCTGTGAGGAAAGAGACAGTAACAAACACATTCAGAACGACTACAGCACATTCCAAGTCTCCATGCCAGAGAGACAAAGCAGATTGACCAAGTCTCTGGCCCAAAGAGGCAGAAGACCACAAGATATTTGCAACAAGGTTAAGCTCAGGAGAGCAAACCTTCACTTCAAGGTACGTTCCTCTGTGTGTTCCAGATTAAGGGCCTTCTGCACCTACTTCAGGGCCACATCTCCATTTTCCAGAGTTTAGGACCCTTTGGTGCTCCAGGAGATCAGCTTTCCACAGAGCTTCGTGTTCAAGACTGTTTAAACGTATTCTGACTCCTTTCCCACTGCGTCACCGGCATCGAACTGCTCACTCAATCATGAGGAACGTAAATATCACTTTACCAAACCTCTTTCCAGAGAACTTGGCATTGTTGTATATTATCAGTATATGATTTTCTAACTTACATTAGAGGTAATATGGCTGATGATAGTTAACAACAAATAATATTTAGTTTATTTGTTTGATGGATAGGCAAGGCAAGGCAAGTTTATTTATATAGCACATTTCATACACAATGGTAATTCAAAGTGCTTTACATAGAAGAAATTAAAATAATCAAAAGAAATCAGAATAATAAAAACAGTTTAGAATAAAAGATAAAATACAGAAATAATCAAATGAAATCAGAGTAATTAAAACATAATAAACATAATAAACATAAATACAGTGCAAACAGTCGGACGAACAGTGGCACAGTGCTCATTCAGTAAATGCACAGCTAAACAGAAGTGTTTTGAGTCTGGATTTGAATGTGACTACTGTAGGAGCACATCTGATCTCTTCTGGAAGCTGGTTCCAGCTGCGGCTGGGATAATAAGGTTCTTCACCATATTAGTTTCAGAGAAGATCAACAACAGTTTATCTTTCCATAAGATAATAACACTCTTCCATAGCCTCATTTAACTTAATCACCTGTATTTTATGCATCTTATGCACTTTATTTCTTTATCAATCATGGTATTCATTTAGTAGTAGGGCTGGGCAAAAAAAATCGATTCTTCGATTAATCGTTTTTAAAAATGTGGTCGATTCAAAATCGATGCTCAACGGCCACGAATCGAATTTTTCCATATGCAGGGCTCGAATTTTGGTGCGGGTATTGCACACAATTGTATTGATTCCCGCAGGTCTCCCATTTATAATGTGGGAAATTCACGCAAACATTTATTCACTTGTAGATTGTATGAGTAAAGTTAATTCACACAGATTATAAAATCAAATCAGTCATTTTAAAACTTTCTCTGAGACGCAATTTCACAAACAGCGGTGCTGCGTCTTCTCTTTCTGCACAATGCAAGCGCCAATCGGGCCAGCATTGCATAACTAACGTTTATCATTTTCACGTCTTTTTAACTTTTACCATTTTAAACATGCAAGCGATTTTAAACTATCCAGTGCTCGCGCGCTCTTAGAGATGTTTTTTCACTGAGTGCACATAGGCTAAAGCCTAAATCCGCCTCACAAACAGCTCGCCAGTAACAAAAGTTATTTTTCGAGGATTATATTGCTTAACGGACACGCAAAATTATGTCAAAACTTGGTGAGTAACCTCGTAAAGACAGTCGGTTATGTCTTAAATAAGCATAAAACGCGTGTGACAGACAGTTTAATGAAACAGTAATGGATCTGTGCACTAGTTCCTTGAACGCAGCCATACGTGTCTGTCATTTTTTATTTTTTGTCAAAACAACATAGGCTACTATAGCTTTAATTGTAAGAAATCAGGATTAATAGCCTATGTATTTAACTTAGTCAGGACTAAAAGACTATCCAGTGTTATTTTACATTGGATTACTTTATTCAGTTTCTGTAGTATTTCTGACCTACCCAAAAACTTTTTTTCTGTCTCTTTATTTGTATCTTTATTATATTGTATTTATTTGTGCTACTTTTTTCAATTTAATTCAAAGATTGAAATCAAGCTTCCCTGTGTTGCATAAACTCTTAGGGCCCTATCTTGCACCCGGCGCAAATGACTTTGCACACTGACTTTGTACACATTTTCCCTCCACAGACACACGTCGGTTAACTAAGAAATACACTTGCGGTCCCCGTGGCGGTTCAGCGCAAAGAGGAGGCGTGTTCCGGCGCAAACTTTTCCTCATGCTATTTTGCTGTTCTATAAAACAATTGCGCCACTGACCAGAAAAAACCTAGTCTAAAGTCAGTGGCGCGTTGCGCGTACATTCAGATGCTATTTTAAGCACACATGCTTGGCCATAATACAGAGTGTGAACAACGCGCATACACTGTAGATGATTCTCTCATCTACACAGATGCATTTAACTTTTTGCAAATGATACATTATTATAAGGAAAAATTTAAAAACACGAGGGAAATCATTGTAGTGTCCATGACGATGGGGAAAATAGGCATAAAGCTTACACATTTACCCAAATTATTATATGCATGTTTAACCGAAGCTAATTTGGGTGGGTTTGTCCCATCCCCAATGTCACTTCTCTTTATTTTACGGCCCTGACGAGAACATTGATCTCCTCGGCTGAGAACCGATTCTGAAGCGCGCCTGGTAAATGCGCCGTTATAATAGTATTGCGCCATGGAACAAGCGCACCTCGGTCATCATGCTCTTAAAGGGAATGTGAAATAAAGCTCTTATTGGTTTGTTTCCCGTTACGGCCAAACCACACATATGAATAATGAAGCTACTTCAGACCACCCCCTTTTAGATTTGCGCCAGGCGCAAGAGGCATTTATCCCGCTGGGAAAATAGCAACAGCGCCGAGAAGAGATCCGCCCACAAAGTTACTTGCGCTTTGCGCTTTGACACTTGCGTTTCAGATCGTTAAAATAGGGCCCTTAGTCTTAACAACAAAATTACCCCATTGTAAAAACAAACATTTAGGTGAGATAAATGTAATAAAAAATTGTTTTTATCTATCTATCTTAAACATAAAATAACCTGATCCTGTTTGATCAAGGCATGTGACTGGTCTGACTTGTCCAATTTTCAGCATCAATTTTGCATCTTGCATCAAAATCCTGTCTATTCATTGTATGCAATTGAAATATAGAGTTGGGTGCTGTTTTAATGCACCCAGGTGTACCTAAAATAAAAAGAGTTTAATATACAGGTTTGTGGCTCTTAATTTCTTTTTATTAATTAACCACTTGTAAACTTATGTTCTCTGTTCTTTTTTTATATAGGATTTGTATTACATCTATATTAATAGAGTCAAATCGAGAATCGAAATAAAAAATCGAATCGAATTGATAGATTGCGAATCGAAATCGAATCGAATTTGAACATCTGAATCGATACCCAGCCCTATTTAGTAGTTGTGTTAGTTATTCTTGTTGATCTTTTTGTTAATAAAATATGCTTTATTACACCTGTCTTGTGCTGATTATACAGAAGAGGCTGTGCAAGTTAACGATATCTCACCAATCTTTCAGATGAGTCGTCTGACCAACTCCCTCCAGAAATTAAAAGCATACAATGTCGTTGTTACGTTGTCAATTAATAAGGGTACGTTTAGATGACAATGATGTACAAAAAATGGAAACGTTTTTCCTTCGCATTTTTTTGCGTGCAGACGACAACTTTGTCAAAATAATCCCCATTCACACAGATCCACGAAAACGATTAAAAACTCTGTATTGTGCTGCCAGGCCAGCAGTTGGCAATATCACTTTGTAAAGCACTACGCGCCTAGACTGAGCACATAACATGCATGTGCATGGCATCAGTGTTTTTTCATAAATTAAATTTTTTGTAGTTTACATGGTCAAAAAAAAGAATAGTATAGTTTTCAAAAACTTTGAAACCATTTTATACATTTTTTTTATTTTCAAACCCCCAAAAAGCCATTGTCATTTAAATGAATGGTTTCCACCACGTTTTGCTTCTACTTACCACATCCTCTAGTTGGACCTGGATCTGACGATGAACCTCTGCCATCTGGAATAATGTGTCACCTGAAACAGTCGGAAATAATGAGAAGACGTGTCAAAGACTTTGTGCACAGAAAAACTAAAAGCACGAGATTTATATCAAATGTATTATCAAACATACTATCATACACAACCTGATAATGACATCTAATATTCATCTCACTCACATCAACCTGACTCCATTAAGGTCACATTTGCTCATTTTAAGGCTAGATTTTAAAGGGATAGTTAACCCAAAAATAAAATCTGTCATTTACTCACCCTCAAGTTGTTCTAAACCTGTATGAGTTTCATTGCTTTGTGGAACTTGAAAGAAGAAATTTGAAGAATGTGGGCAACCAAACTGTTTCTGGTACCCATTTACTTCCATAATATTCTTTTTTCATACTATGGAAAACAATGGGTGAGTAAATAAATAATGAAAAAATGTTCATGTTTGGGTGAACGATAGTTGAATTGAGTTCACTTCATAACTTTGCAACTTTGAAACAATCAATTAACTAAATGTAATCAACATTAAACTAAACTGAGCTGAATAATGACACTATTGTCTTTTTAGGGCTGTTTCACATCTGAAACATAGTTTTCATAGTTGAAAAACGTTGCTAAATTCATTGTTAATTACTGTGAAGCTGATTTGAAACAATCTGTATTGTACAAAGCGCTATATTAATTAAATGTGACTTGACTTAGACCTATTCAGTGAACAGATGCTGTAAATGCACAATTATGCAGGTAAGCCTGTTTCTCCTTTGACGGCCATTCAAATGTACATCTTTTACAGAGATTTTATCATACTATAGCAGATGTATGATTTTTCTTTTCAGAACTGAGTAAAGATGGCAGGGGAAAGCTCTTGGAAAGCTAACAGACTGCTTTCTCCAGCTATACTGGACCAGCTTGGACTTGACCTGTCAAAACATCTTCATATGTTGGAATGATCTTGAAATTCCATAAACTATAGGATCATAAAAAAAATTAAAGTTCTTTATTGGCATCAGTGGTTCCATGAAGAACCTTTAACATCTACAGAACTTTTCCATTCCACAAAAGGTTCTTCACAGTGGAAAGACGTTATTTAGCTTATTAAAATATTCTTCAAATTAAAAAAATGGTTCTTTTAAGAACTGTTGACTCAAAGATTCTTTGGCATCGCCCCTTTTGAAACCTTTATTTTTAAGAAAATATTTGTCAGAACAGAATTGAAGAGAGCATTTTTTTCCTAGAGGATGTGATACTCGTGGCAATGTCTGTCCATTCTTAAGTTTCATTGAAGGTGAAAATTTGTGGCGTGTTTTGTTGTTAGTTCCAGTGGGCCGAGTTGTGTGGATGTTGGCCTTCTTTATCCCTTACTGAGCAACTGTGTGTGCGAAACTTGGCATCTCTCCTTCGCTGCCTTTCTCCCTCCCTCTCATCCACCCCCGCTGTGTTCAGCAGTACAATGAGATCATGTGGTGTTGTTAATCTTTCAACAAAAGCCCCTTCTCTCTCTCTTGCCCCTCTCTCGCTTTCTCTTAGTTTCTTCATCTCCATTTTATTGTACAGGCTTGCCTCTTCATTTTCTTCCGCTGCTGTCATTTGTTTCCACGCTTTCGTTTCCTGTAAACTGTGATGTACCGTGAACTTAAAACAATGTAGTTATATTTACTTACATATTCACAATCAGTTCTTTACTCTGCCGGACATGTCCCTCCAGAAACAGATCTGAATAGCCCTGATCTAAAAAGGGTTAATAAAGTTAACTAAAAACTATAACTATATATATATAAAAAAATGTTACTTGAAATAAAATAAAATATAAAAATATATAATAAAAAGTATACAGACATCAGGTGAATTTAGAGAAAAACTAAAACTACTAAAACTGACAAAAACACAACAAAATTATCAAAACTAACTGAAATTAAAATGTTTTAAAATATTAAAATGAAATCTAATTCAAAATATTAATAAAAAGTATAAAATATCTCGATGATACTAAAATAACCCTGGATCTAAATCATGGGGACTGGCGTAATTTAGAATCAATTACTCTATGTATTTTTAGGCAATTATTAATGATGTAGTGATGCAAGAAGAACTGACTTTGTTATTATAAAATTAGATTTAGGTCATATAATATAATAATCCTATAACGTAATATATTTCAACACTATTTGGTCTTTTATTGAAACAACAGTTTCTGATAACAAACTCTGCTCTGCACCTGCCTGGAAGTTTCTAGTGATCCTGAAGACTTGGGCTGTGTCCGAAATCGCCCCTTATATCCTTAAAAAGGGCACTATTTCGTCTCGTAACAGTCACTAAAAGCTCGCTCTCTCTCTGTTACTTATCTTTCTCAAAAACACATAAAATAACAGTTCAGATTCTAACATAAACTCTTGACATCCAGTCACACACAAAACATGCTGTGAGCTGAAAATCCACTGCCTAATCTCTTGACATTATTAAGTGGAAATACTTTAATTGTAAATGTACTGTAAATATACTGCTCTTGCATTTCCTTACCCAGTTCTTTTGAGCCCTGGCTGTCACTGGCCAGCTCTCCTAGTTTGACCAGAGCGTCGAAGTATCCTTTAGCTGCGACTGTGACGCCTGTAGAGCAGACAGAGAGACAGAGACAGAGAGTCAGGGATTTCAGGGACTTCAACCTACAAAAAAGTGAACTATTTAAGTGTCTGACCCGTCAGAGCCTTTTCATAGTGTTTCCCCATCGTGACAAAATTCTTCAGACTGGGGTTAAACTGGTCCAGAATGCCCTGAACATAGAATCAGCAATAACTGAAATTAGGACACAACTGTAAACATTTTGATCTGTAATTAATTATATTAATGAAACAGAAGGATGCAAGAAACGGATAAATACCCAATTTGGCTGCACTCGCCTAAAAAATGTGCTTCATCTAACATCTAAATTAATAGATTTTTTTTAAAAGAAAATTATTTAACATTACTGAATCAAACTAAATATAATAGGTTACACCAACAAAACAATGTTTAAGGGATTAAATTACAACTAATTTAATTGAACAAAATGTTGTACAGTGTCATAATAGGATACAGTAATACATGAAGAGGGATATTGGAAAACCATCTGTTCGAAGAAAATGTTTTGTTCAAAGCTATTAATTTAAAATGTTCATATAAAAATACAATTCATACAGACAGACAAAGACTGTAATATGCATTTAGAATTAATGTTTTGTGCCATTTAAAGGTAAACATGTCTACCCAGCTAAAAAAAAATATGTTCTAAGAATATTTTAGAAATGTTCTCAGAACATTCAAAACATCAATAATAATAAAATAAATAGTAATAAAATGTTTTTTCTTGTTTTCATAAAGTTTTCTCTATTGTATTATTTGGCTAATATTATGTGAATGCTATTTTTGCATGTTCTCTGAACCATCTGAAATAAAGTAGTAAGTGGTAATGTTTAAAAAACCTTAGACTAATATACAACTAAAAAAAGTGTTCCATGAATGATGTTTAAATAACATTTATGTGCTAATGTTTTGATCATGTTATTAAAGACTATAACTGTGTGAACGTTTTATTTATGTAACTGGAAGAACGTTTGTTCATAATTTTGAGAGAACCTTTGGCATTATATATATATATATATATGTTTTTTTTACACATAAAACAAAAAACAAATAAAAGATTAAATTTCTATGAACTTGGCACGTGTTTAACACTAGATTTTGTATAGATATCTTTATCGTCTTCAATAGTCTTTTCATTGTCTCCTTTAGTCTTACCTTGTAGACATTTTCTGTCATCTTGTTGACCTCGTCTGAGCGTGACATTGTGCTTCTCTCTTCAGCTTCAGTCCACCTTTCTTTTACACGTAAATCACAGCACAACTGGCTACAAGGAGAGAAGGAGAGCAAGAAAGTGAGATCATTCATTTGCTTTTTTATTTGAAGAGATCTGCTTTAAATTCGGGATGGTACGAGCTCATCAAACGGCAACATCATAATGATTTCAACCACAACTATTCATCAATAACAAATTCTAATGGAAAACTAAGCAGTTAGTAGTAAGTAGTAATTCTAGTAGTAACTAGAATATTTAGATGTTCTAAGACACTGTAATTATTGTGAAGTTGAGGAATGCTTTGCTCTGGATTTTGGAACATTGCTGAAGGGATTTGCTTCTATTCAATCACAGGAGCATTATAGAGGTCAGGCATTGTATGATTGTGTGTTTAGTCCAGGCTCGCAGTCACTGGCCCAGTTTGGACTCGGTCAAGATCCTCCACACCTGTCTTGACAAACCGCTTTGGCATGGATGTGCACATAGATATTGTCGTTCAAAAACAGGATACCAGTGTCACAATCTTGGAAGAAAAGATTTGTCTAAAATATCACTGCATCCTATAGTATGTCACAAAAAGACCCAACCCATATAAAAGTCCCAGATATTTAAACCAAACCATCAAAAGAAAGGAATTTTTATGCAGGAATCTGACTGTCATGTTTAAAGGACAAGTTCGGTATTTTACACTTAAAGCCCTGTTTTAAGATCGTTTCTGATGAAATAGAACGGTTAAGATGAAAATTTGGACAAATGCTGCTGTCCCAAGAATTTTCGGTTTCTGTGGTAGCAACCCCCCCCCCACCTCCTCAATGGTTTCATTGGGGCACTGGAACAATCATTCATAAAACGCATTACAAAGTGTTTACAAAGTTTAGTTTACAAAGACGTGAAACTCACCGAGTGGTCTGGGGTATTCACTGATGCTCACACAAAAATCGCTGCAAAAGATGCTTTCCAGCAGGTTTTATCGTAGTTTTTGTCCAACTCCATTGACAAAAACAGGACAAAAACTACGAGTTTCACGTCTTTGTAAACTAAAGTGTAATGCGTTTTATGAATGATTGTTGCAGTGCCCCTATGAAACCATTGTGTATGTGGGGGGGTGCTAACACAGAAACCCAGGGACAGCAGCATTTGTCCAAATTTCAATCTTAACCTTTCTATTTCATCAGAAACGATCTTAAAACAGACTCTAAGTGTAAAAAAACGAACTTGTTCTTTAAGCAAAAATGCATTAGCCTATGCGTGCAGAAGCATAAAAGGGCCATATTGCTTTTATCAAGTCAAATCTAATTTTATTTATAGCACTTTTCACAATACAGAATGTTTCAAAGCAGCTTTACAGAAAATCATGAAGTTATTGGTTATATCTTAATATCTTCTTATGGTTGTATTTAACAGATTAGAGCTGTGCAATATTATAGTTTACATTTTGAGACGATACAAGCAATCAATCCGTTGAGATTTGCTATATATAGCAGCATGTATCGCTCTACGCATGTATACTGATAAAGTTGGACATAATTATGTATTTAACTTTATACAAAGAGCTGTGCGATAATATAGTTTAGTTCAGTTGAGATTTTCTGTAGGCTATATATGGCTTCATGTAAGTGTACTGTTTGTTTGCAGGTAAAATAGGATGTCCTTTATATACATCTTTTAAAATATAAAGTTTTTAAAAACCATCACTAGGGCCTACATATTAACCCTTTGACTGTCAACTACCGGGCGCTTGGTGCTCTCTTTTTTATTGTCTTTGTTTTTTCCTGTCCTGATTCGCGTGATTTTTTTTCCCAAACCACTTCAGCGGAAATCCCGCCCTGCAGCCGATTTCATTGGTTTAGGTTACAGTGACGGGTAGGTTTAGGGATCAGTGTTTGGTGTAGGCAATCAGTACAGTGATTGACATGACCAATGAAAACTTTTAAATCGGCTGCAGGGCGGGATTTCCACTGAAGTGGTTTGGGAAAAAAAATCACGCTCCTGATTCAAGGTTCCATATTTGGCGACTGTTTTGTGATAGAAGTGATATTGTGAAAGAAAATTATTAATTTGTCACAGTAAAACACATAAAGAATCAATGGAATAGATGTGTAACCCGCAGGCTTGTGCACAATTCAGAATTGAATTGAGAATGACTCCTAATTTGCAATTCAATTCTTGAATTTGAATTGAATTTGAATTGATGTCAAAAACAGGATCTAGACTTACAATTCGAATTTGAATTAAAGGAAGCAGAATTGCAATTCAAAACAAATTCTAAGAAATTCATATAGATATTTTAAGCGAAGTGTTTAACAATGAAGCTTTACAGTATATGTCAGATATGATTGCAGTACATATTCTGTAAATGATATTAGTTTGAACTACTTGTACAGATTACATTAACAGGAACTATTTTCCCCCAGCAATGAATGTTAAAAGCTCTAGTCACAGAACAAATAATTAAGTTTGATTTATTGTAATTGTAATTTTGTGGAACATGATAGAACATGACTCAGAACATGATAGAACATGACTCCCAGAATTACTTTAGTAAATCTTTAGAAGCAAAAAAAACAATTTTAGGTGGACATTTGTTTATATATATATATATATATATATATATATATATATATATATATATATATATATATATATATATATATATATATATATATATATATATACAAATTAGAACAAAATGTATGCAGGGTTGAGGAGTGAGTTAACTGTAATGAAATTATGTTATTGAATTACAAAATGAATGTAATTGTATTTAGTTGTAGCCTATTACTGAGGTAAAATGTGTAATTTAATTAGTTACTAATCAAATTAAAAGGAAATTGATTTACATTGATAAAGTAATCCAAATAAAATAATCAAAACCACATTTATAATGGGTAACTTATAACAGTAAGCAATTACATTTCCAAAGTAACCTTCCTAACGCTGAATGTATGTGAGATTCAACATATTCTTTCTGTTGTGTGACTAGGGTGAGCACCCGTCACGCTTTGTGTTGTACCGCAAAGATTTTCACCCCTTGTCCCCCACGTCACATATTGACAAAATGTCCCGCATTTTTATCAGTCTGTTTGTTTTTAATTATCATATTAAGAAAATGTACATGCGTTCTTTTGCCTTTTTAAGAAAGCATTTTATTTATTCTTTTTGCACCGTAGTTTTTCAACTATATTTAACAGCGCTTCGTCAGAAAACAGGCGTTTAAAAACAGGCGTTTTTAAAATCATATCCAATGGTTGAAAAGAAAGTAGGAAACACGGTCACTAGTAGGTTGTCAATCAAAATGTTGAGCGGTGATTCGTTCATGTGTTCCCTGTCAGAAAACAAATGGATAATTCGGTAAATTAACATTTTAATTTAACAGAATTTATCAACTTATTGCCTGCTGTAGTTGTTTTAATTCACATCCTTTCTAAAAATATGAAAGTGTTTGGTGTAATATATTCTTAATATATAAGGCTGTCAATAAACTAATTTCATGTTGTTTTATATTTTATTTGTTCATTATTTATTTTGTTGGATTTTAGTTGGACTGTTGAACTGTTTCAAAAATAGTGATCTGCATGATACATGCTGCCTTGCTCAGTGATGTTGAATTTAAATGGCAAGTAAAATAAAGACATGTTATGTTACATTGTGATGTAATTGTGTTGTCTGGAGGGGACTAAATAACAAAGTATTTTTATCAGCTGAAATGCAGAATACAAATGTTTATATTAAGTTAAATGGACATTATATAACAGTTTGAGGTTATGTTTTAGTGTTGGTAACATGTCCCACATTGTGCAACACAAACTTAGTAATCGTCCCACATTTGGTTTGTTTGATGGTGGTCACCCTATGTGTGACTGTGTGGAATTTCTTTGAATTGCCATGAATTTAATTCCACTTCCTGTCATTCCAATTCAAATTCAAATTCAACTTCCTGTGGGGCGGAGGCAATTCAATTCAAATTCCAATTCATGAATTGAATGGAGGCCAATTCTGAAATTCTGAATTTTGCACAAGCCTGGTAACCCGGTGGCTATTTGTGGTATTATGCCTAAACAAACCTACATTTTTGTGATATCAACTTCAAATTTGGAACACAACTTGATTAGACGTATGTCTTTGATTTTCAGAGTAAAAATGATTTAGTGAAATATGTATTTTCCATCAAATAAAAAATGTTTATTACAGTACCTTTTTTTTTTACAGTAAACTTAAACTTCTATAACTTTTTACACTTTCATTTTTTGAAGTGTATGTCTGCAATAATCTGCCGAGTGTCTTCTTGAAAGGGAGACTAACCTGAGGTCTGTATCCCAAAGCATGAATCACATCCATTTAAGTTTGGATAGTGCATTTTCACATTTTTGCTCAAAAAGGGGGTTACAGTAAAGGGGTTTAAAGTCATTAAAGGCACACATTTTCATTAAAACATTATTTTATTAATCAAATTAATCAAATTGCATTTTTCTGCAAGAAGATCTAATCTCTGATATACAGAACATGCCCCCAAAAATGATTTTCTGTCCGTAAACAAAAGTAGTCCGGTTGTAATAATATGTCTACCTGAATAACTATGTTAGATGGCACCACATGACGCATGTTTTAGGTTATTTGACATTTCATGGAACTGTTACCGTGTAAGTATTTTTTATTTTGTGAATTTCAAAATAAAGACCACCCCTGTTAGTGAACCTCAAGAGATTTCATAGTCTGAGTCTGGCCAGAGCCACCCTAATACACTGTTATTGCAAGTCTTAAGATCATGAAATTGAGTCTGACATGCCATAGTGCCTTGGAGGACAGCAATTCTTCCCAGGTCCAAGTGCAAGAGTCACGCTGCTGAACAAACACTGCGCTTTCCCTTTCTGGAAAGATCCTGAATAAAAGATTCCAGTCAGGATTACCCATCATATAAAGCTTCAGCTCTGAAGGCCAGTGTTTACACCAGGTCAGCGCTCTCATGCGTGTTATTAGAGAAAGATTAGGAGGAAGAATTTGACCTAAATGATGAAGTGAGACAAAAAATAACATTCTCATCATATGACACTTCCATTTCCCGTCTTCTCTTTCTTGTTTTTCTTTGATTCACACTAGCTCTGTTTCCATCCAAAGTTGCGAATTTAACTTTTGCGCGAAATTGGAATATCACATAAAACATTTGCCAATATAGCACCATTTCCATTCCATGTGTTCAAGAGAACAAAATCGTCACTTCCTGGGAAATTTACGCAAAATATCTGATGTAATAAAAATGGGAGTTTGCTGCAGTCGGGGAAGCCAACATGTCTCTTTTTTACTACATCAAAAATTCCCATAAAAATAGCTGGAAGGAAACAAAGCTAATGAGAGCATATAATTGACTAATAGTTCAGTGATTCACCCACAATTCACAGCATCCATGTTTTACTTTTATGCCAGCTACAGACTGTGTGATTTCAGCAATCCTATAAGATCATTACAAATCACACTGTACAACGTGGATCTAATAAACTTGGGTACGACATGTATGTAGACTGTACGATGATGACACTTATCATGACTATCGTAGGCTACGACGCAGGTTAGTATAGAAGAATAAATCGTCATCAGCATGTGCTAGTGGTGAACAAATAGAGCAAGATGAATCAACCTTTGGCAATTGTGGTTTTTATGTGTGCTGAAAGAAATAGGAGAATATGGACGCGATCATGTCTAGGGAAAAGAGTCACACTTGGCATGCCAATCTTGTAAATGGAGGTTGAGGTAAGAAGTTTTAAGTTTTAGCGCCATGTCACATTGATCAATACGCCATTTCTTGTTGCATTTTGATTGGCTAGTCAGTAGACGTGGGTCGTAGCAGCAAACACACTGTGAGAGGATCATGCTAAAGATCTGACACTGTCAGAAAATGATCGCAGGCTATCTTTGAGCCGTCTTTGAACCTCTCTCACTGTATGATGTAGGACCATCGTTTACGAGCCACGACTACAGAAATCACTACGATTGGTCAATCTTTCGTCTGGGACAGCCCAAAATTGTACAGTGTGTACTGGCCATTGGGGTACAACAGCTAGTACAACACTCTTAAAGGGACAACTTTGTGCCGTATATTTACCCAAAAAAGTACTTTAGAGTAGTACTATGTACCCGTAAGGCATTACTATGAACCTTTTAGGGTAAATAAGATACAAAGATGTCACTTTGAGGGTAGCCTACTGCCCCAGTGATAAACTGCTAAAGAGTAAAGGGCTCGTCCCTTTTTGAGCAGATCCCTTTTTAAGAGTCAATCAGTTTTAGTTTACATTACAGCCATGAACCATGATTTGCTATTTGAAATTCAGTTAAAAGCAAGTGGTTTTGGGGGAGGGACATTCTTGCATTTGAATGGACAAAATAATGTGTAGGCTAAGCATCCCTGAGTGCAATATAAGTCGTCCGTATTTCTATCCATTTTTCTTTAAGAGATAGACTGTACATTTTAAGTGAATTCATATGCTCAAAGTTAATTTTCTCAGTGTTTAGGAGGACATAAGCAGATAACTTCAAAACTAACACACATAGATTTCGGAAAATTAATCTTTAGGACTAACACCACACAAAAACAGATTGAATTTCTACTTAATCAAACTTTAGTCTTCACTGAAGATATAATTGTGTCACTGCATATTTCTGTATCGTGCCACATTCTATAATATCATAAATATATAGCATTAATTTTCATAACGAACATTTTTATGTAGCCTACATAAAAATTGTTGTCTAATGTTTTCACATATTTCATATGAGTAGCCTACTTCTCTCATTGTTGACACCTGTTCCCTAATAGGGCTGGTGATTAAAGTGATGTAATTGCGATATTATATTGAGATTAAATATATGAGGTAAAAATGACAAGTAGAATCTGCTAATTTAACACAGAGTGAAAGGCTGTAAGGAAAACATGTATGAGCTGATATGAAAGTGACATTTTAGTAGAGCATTGCCGCTTCTTGATGCAATAATTCACAGGGCCAGAAAAATTATTCAAATATAAAAGAAAAAAAGCAATGCAACTATCAGCTCGTTGCCATTTACAATGCTAATCACGTTGACTAAACATTCGCATTTTTAATATTTGTTCAAATGGCACTTGTTGCACTGAGAGTCATTTAGCAGATTGTTCGTTTAATTCATTGAAAGAACTACAGTTAGTGGCTATTCAGAGGTTTTGTATCATAGCGTATAACGTTAGTAATCTTCCTACCTTTTCAGTGTTCATCGTTTCCTCACCGCTTTGTCTGGTGTTTTTTTCTTCTTGGTCGCTGCACTTTTCCTTCTATGACTTTCCCTTCAGTGGTGGGGGTAGTTTAGTTAGTTTGACCCAGTAAATCCCTCGTCCACCCCTCACCCCTCACCCTGTCTCTCCCAAACTCCTCACTGAATCCAGGTCAGAACACATTCAGTGCTCATTGTTCTTCAGATCACATGCACTTATGCTCACATCAAACTTTAATCTTCATTCCGCCTAAAATGTCCATTTGCTGTCGGTATGTAGATCTCGAGCGGCTCGTTCGTCGCTGTCTCTGTCCCGGACAATGTCTGTCTTCTTACTCTCTGTCTGTCTCTCTCACTGAGACTGAATGTCAATGAGGTAACGGGACTGAGCTGTGAATAGAGACTCTGCTCATTACAGGACCAACACACACACACACACACACACACACACACACAGAGAGAGAGAAATCCCACTCTCATTCATAACCTAACCCTTGCTGTCCACGAACAATTTTAATTCCATGAATAAAATATTAAAAGTGGAATGTGCAAAAAACAGGTTAAATTTGGTTAATATTAGGCCTACATGGGGCAGAACGTAGGCTTCAAGAAGGTTTCAAAGAAACCTCATAATTCTTAGCCTAAATGTAATTAGCATTCAGCGTACTTTAAACTTATCAACAGAATTTTGGTTTATCAAAGCGTTGCTAAGCCAATAAACCAATTAAATAGTCTGACAGCCTATTTTGACTATTTGATCAAGGCAATATCTTAACTATACACAGACAACAGGTCATTCTGAGGGAACGATATATAAAAAAAAATTGTCACAAGTTATTCCCCAGATGGCAACATAGTGTTGGCCCAGATCCGGCCCATATCTGGTATGAGTGGACTACACATGTACCAGATGTGGCCCGGATCTGCCGACACCATTGCTGTTTGGTCAGCCGCTAATAAACTGCATTGTGAATGACTGATTGTTATGCATAGGCTATTACCGTTTTTCTAAATTGCTAAAACACTAAATCCCATTCTCTGAACCAAATTCTCAATAGCCTTAACCAATCTGTCGAATAAATCACTCTTTCTGTAAGGCCTTAAACAAGCTTAGGCATGCAGTTAAACACCATTTGCAAAACTCAGGCACTCTTTTTGCTAAACTCTAAACACATTCTCACTCAATAAAACACATTTCGCTCTGTGATGCACTTGTTTCAAAACGCTAAACACAGGCAGGCAAAAGTTCAAGTCATCGTTTACACACAACGACTCAAAATTGTTCACACTTATTTCTAATGATGTGATCAAACCCACTGTACAACATAACTTGGCCAGCTCAGAGTACACGGATGCACTGAATGATGATACCAACTATAGATGAAACAATCTGAGAAGAGGACGAAGAGTATGAGTAAGAGGAATAGGATGAAGACGAGAAAGAGCAAGGTGTGGACAGTGTTGTCAAGGCTGGAGGGTTTTTTGATGACATTGCCTGTGATGTGGACAGAGTCCTCTGGCTGGACCAACATGAAGACGTGACGGTGAGACAGAATGAATCTCTTGTTGACCTTGATTTTGCAGTTGCACAATTATTTTGAGTGTACAATAACATGCTTTTCATGTAGGTATTTCTTTTAACTGTAATTTTTGGCTTTTGCAGTTGGGTTTCTGTATTTTTTTACAGTATGCAAGTGCTGAATATACAGACATTCAATACTATATTCAGTACAACAATACTACTCTATACTTGCAGTACATGCAATATACAATTATTCACCTTACTACTGTTAGTTGTGATCTATCCATCTATCCATCCATCCATCCATCCATCCATCCATCCATCCATCCATCCATCTTAACCCTTCTTATTTAAAACCATCCTAGCCTGTTTGTCTTGTTTTCAAAAATTTTGGTATGGACCATTTTGAGAGGCTACTCCTACAAAAAGTCGTCAAATGACGTTTATTTAATCGTTGACCAGATGGATATTTTGGTATCTCAGATGATGTGGCCCATAATGACTTATTGGCTTATTTCTTGTTAATAGAATGTCCAGACTTCACAAAAAAATTGCAAATGAATAACACAACAATTTGAGGAAACATTAAAAATATCATAAATGTATGATGCTGGCAGGTTACGTGTATGATCAGCCATTTATATCAGTGTGAATAAAGAAAGCTGTAATACTTGTCCACTAGAGGGCCACTAGACACAGGATAATAAATATGTCTACTTTTCTCATACAACTTTGTATAGATCCTATGGTTTGACATCAGTGTAAATGGTTCAATAGCTTTACATGTAACAAATGCATATATTTCATTTTAAAACCAAGATACACTTACCGTACCTCCTGAGGGTTTTTTTTGTAAAAGAAAATTCAGTGACCTCCAAAATGCTTATAGATCCCTAAATATTACCTTAATTATTTATAAATATCTTAATAATATTAAATAGCCTACATATTTATCAGTTGCCAGACACAACATTTGTCTGGATCCTGATGATGGCTGTATGTTGCTATATCTTTATGTTATAGCTACTTGTTTTGTTAATGTTGTTGTTTTTGTTGAAATGGTGTTAATAGTATTTAAAATTAGTATTTAAAAAAAAACGTTTTTTGGAGGTGACAGAAAATAAATTCTCTGTTACCCTCTTGCGTTTGGAAACAAACTTTCAGACAAATTTTTTTTAATTCGATTAGCTTGGAAGTTGGCCAAGTTGGAAGTTGACTTGAAATAGCTATGACAGAAACCGTAGATGCTGACTGTTTTACCTATGCTGTGATGCAAGAAGTGTGTAAAAAAAGAAGAAGTGTGTTAAAGTGATCAGATGACATGCGTTTATGATCAAAAAACTCTGACGATGGAGATGGAGTTCTGAAGAAATGTTTTTATTTAAATATAAGGAATTATGATCATATGATGCTTAAAGGGGCTCTAAGCGATGTCACACGTTTTCTAGGCCAACATTTTTTTTGTCACATATACAGCATATTTTCCTCACTATCCGCTATGATACAGAATATCCGCAGCACAGTTTACTTGTAACTGATTTCGCAGATAATTTGTTTCATACTAAAAAATTATTTTTCATCCATTTTGTTCGGTTAGTTCTGCTGGTTGACGTCGCTGTACAGAAAGAATGTTGTGACAGTTGGTCAGTGTGGTATTTGTCCCGCCCCTCCTCCACTGTGATTGGTAGGCTGGGTATAAAGTGACAATGATGAGCGCTGCCTTTTACCCATTGAACTTTAAGCAACAGTTGATGGAACGGCAACGGCAGCCGGAAGTAAACGGTTAACTGCCGAACGCAAAAATCACTAAGCAACAGTGAAGAGTATGGCGTAGGGGATAATTTAATTATTTGACAAAATACAAATAAAGAAAGTGATTTTAAAAAGGAGGAGATGGTTGCTATGGGCATTTAATGATATACATAAACAATTACAATCCCACACACCATAAAACCTAACATTAACTTTCTTAATCTTCCACGTAGTAGCGACTACGGCAAATCAGCTGTTCTCCCGTAGTAGACGGTTACAGTAGAACGTCGTGAAGTAGCAGTTAAAGTCGCGCATGCGCAATAGAACGCCATAATGCAATTGCCGTTCTACCAGAGGCTGTTGTTGCTTGAAGTCCCTAATCTTCAAATCTCGGCAACCTGTAAAAATCGGCGAACGCTCAGCGCCTCGTTACGCTCATGGCGTTCTAAAAATACGCAAGCCGTGTGAAAAAACGCTTTGGTGGACAAGGATATAATTAGCCAGAACTATGCAGTAGGCACTAACTTTGGTGAATACACTAGCAGCTAGCGATCGATCTCTATTGTAAATGATCAAGCAAACTCACAGTAGGGCGACAGTTTGTGTGAATGATTGTTTTCACCATAGACTGAAAAAAAAGATGGACGACGCCCCTTCGCTCTCTTCCATTGGCGAGAAGTGAAGCCGCCATTGTCCCGATATGGCGCTGACATATCTGCGCAGTTGCGATTTCGGGACCAGACATGCGCAGGAGTGAGCAGGAAGTAAAGCCGCGAAATCAACTTCCCGCTCGCGATTTTTTTTTTTGCAGGGTGGTAGGGGAAGACTCATTAATATTCATTGGGGAACTCATCCCTGATTGGCTCGCCGTGACACATCTCTAATGAGATGTGATAGAGAAAACAGACATCGTCTCCTTCTTGACAACAGACACTTTCAGGAAGGTAAAGGCATACCTGTCAACATTTGGTTATCCAAATCCGGGAGATTTGTGCGGAGACCGCTCACAAACTTCGCGAACTTCTGTATCTTTGCGGGGACACCGTCTTGACCTGCCATGTCAATCTGAGTGACGTGTGACAGCGAACCAATTGCGGATGAGTTCCCCAATGAATATTAATGATTCTTCCCCTACCACACTGCAACAAAAAAAAATCGCGTCCCGCTCTGGTCCCGCCCTCACTCTCGCTGAATCAATCGTAAGCACGCGCTTCTGCTGCAGAACAAACCATTATGTCGGTGTGAAATAATTAATTATAGAAATGTAGATATTAAATTTAAAGCTCCAATCTCCTCTGTCCTCCAAAAATCCCGAAAAAAAGTCCGTTGTTGCTTCAGTGACTACTTTGCTCAGAGAACCTGTCAATCACAGCTGTCAATCATGTACGCCACTGCGCCGTTTTTATAGCATCAAATAATTAACTAAAAACAAACTTATTTAAAAACAAACACTTGAAATTACATCAGAGTGATGAAAACTACAGTAAATGACAGAAACTATCTTTGGAAAAAAGATATGTGAAGTGTAATTTAATTGTTTAGTTGATCTCACGTCACATTGAATAACATGGGGAGGCGGGGTTTATGAGCTATACTAGGACCGGTCACCGGGGGGCGATCGAGACGTTTTGGCTTCACTTTTTCAGGGCTTGTCCGGCACGCTTGGTTATCACCCACTGTTTGTAATGAATTTGAATGTTCATTTATAGGCTAATGACAACTTTGACTAAATTACGACGGAGCCGTTGTTTATGCTCACTGTGAAACGCGAAGCTAGGTCTTCGCAGAGAATGTCTAGACGGGCTCTGGTCTTCGTTTTGTTTGACAATACTTCGAACGTCAAAAAGAAGTGACGTCACCCGACATCGCTTAGAGCACCTTTAACTGAAGCAAAACTTTGACTTTTGCTATTGTTGTTATTGAATCCATGCCGTGCAGGTCAGTGATAAGTGTGAATGTAAGTGATCAAATGTAACTGTAACAAAGTTCAAGTTCAGGGAAGAAGGAGGACGTTATAGGAACACGGTATCTGTCTTCCTAAGAAGGTAAATATCTAAATACATAAACTAAACACTAACTTGTGTTGAAATTAATTCTACTTTAAAAAACAAACAAACAAACAAAAAACTCTAATATTGATCTTCTCTGTTCTTTGTTGTGCATGACTCTTCCCATCAGGTTTGAGTCACGGGGGCAAAGTGTAAGAAAGGTCACTAAGAAATGAACACGGTATGTAACCTACATTTTTATTCCATAATCTGAATGTTGCTTCTAAATACATGGGCATTAATTGTATTCATGTATGTTAAAGTGCAGAAGAATCATGATTTTCTGATAAATATTTTTCTGTGCATGACTCTCCATCTGCATGCCACTGTTTGAGCCACAAAGGTAAATGTGAAAGGAGAGTCATGTGACCGCAATGAAACAAAAGGTACTGGACTCTTTAGTTTTGACATTTCTGGGGTTCTCAGAAGCAGAAGTCATCAGAATTGATTACAACTTCTGAAGTGGTGAACAAAATACAACAAATATTTATTTTGTGTTCCCATTTGCTTCAATAAAAAAGAAAAAATAGCATTTTTATGACTTTCCAAAAGGAGGAAAACAATATTGAAACATTGATTACGCTGATCAGACGAGAGAAAGATGTCAAATTTGCCATCAGTCCTTCACCATTCAGTTGTAATAGTAACACTTTCGCAGCAAAGCTGACTAGTTTTCTGTAGTTTAATAAGCTAGGAGAACACAAAGTATATAGTCTTATGTACTACTACATTTTAGTGCATTACTACAGTCGTTTTGTAGTATTTGAATTATCTGTCCAACTAATTGTTAGTTGCACACTTAATTTAAAGACTATATAGATAGATAGACAAAGACTTTATTTCTATGTTGAAAAATATCTTTACAAATAAACAAATAACATGCAAAATTATGAACTCATGGTGAAATATCACTAAATCATTATTTTAAAAGTCACTGTTTGAGCCGCCACAATGGTAAATGTAAGTTATCATGTGACAATATTAACATACGTTCAGTCACCAACATTTTTAATACAACTGTAAGGGGTATACAGTTAAAGACCCAGAACCAGATATGAAGAATGAAGACCCAGAGTCAGAATTATAAAAAATTAAAGAAAATATTTACTGAAGATAGTTTGCAGTTTCATCAGCAGAAGTCAGCTTCAATACTCGCACAGGAGTTCGTAGGCCGCCCCCTTACAGTTACAAAGATCACAGCAGTTATACGATTTCCAAGGTCTAAGCTACGTCATTGCTTACAGGATGAATGATTCTCATTGGTTATGAAATAGATAAACACAGTAATTTTCCACACATATACAGATAGACTGAAGCATATCTCCATCGATTATGCAGCTGAAGTTAGGCACGTCATGACCTTCCAGGTCGCAGATTTGGGTTGCTGGGCGCCAGCATGTCCAGAACAACAACTCAGTCAATCTCCAATAATGCCAGTGGTTCCTTAACCTGTAACCAAGAAGACTAACACACACACCGACACACAGCTTTTCCAAGGTTGGATTTGGCCAGGCTCTCACTATAAACAGGAGAGTCCTCTCAAAACATCAAGATAATGCATTCTTTCTCTCAAGGATAGCTAAACTTTAGTCTAACTGGAAAGAAAGGCTTTAACAAAGAAATGGCCCCTTAAACTATTGGCTTCAAATGACCCCTATATGTTTAAACACATTGAAGACCTTTCTCAAACACAAAACAAGTCCCTATTTCATTTCTGGAAGCTGGGTTAAACAAGCAAGCACTGCATTCAGATATCAAATACAGACATTAAAGAATACATGAAAAGAACATTTCAGTAATCACACTGGTAACTTATATAAATAAAGTAAAATCTCCAGAGAAGTCATTCAACTCATTTGATATTTAGAAGGAAAAATATTGATTAATACCTTAATTATAATCAATCATTACATATACATTGAAGCAGCAGTGGATTCCAATCCACCCCCTTCACAATAAAATCAGAATGTGTTTCATTTGAATATGAGAAAATCACTTTATTTCTGATACTGGTATTCTATGTTTCTTTCCATGCTTCACTCTCTTCATAATACATGCCACTGTCTGAGCCATCAAAATTAAATGGCAAAAAGAGTCATGTGACAACGTTACATTTCCCCCAAAAATCATAAGTCACATGCACTTTTCAACAATATAGACCTCAGTCTTGTCCAAACAAGGTTAATATAATGCCATTTAGTGGAACAACTGTGCAAGAACATCTTACATTTTTATATTAAATTTATTTCATTTTTATGAGCAAATATAGATTTATTTTGTGTGATATATTAAAATCACTCAAAATAGATTGTTTTGTAATAATGAAGTGAATGTAGGGGTTCAAGGTTTCACAGGTTCAGTGTGTGTTTGGTCCAGTAGTTGTCAGTCAGTGTCTGTGTATTTAAATGTGTTTCAGTATAAATCAATTTGGGGCCTTTTCTTCTGTTTCACCTCACTGACGCACAGAGATAAAGCGATGCAGGCGCTCCACCTCGCCAGGCCTGGCCTAGTAACCAAAAAAGTAGCAGTTTTGTCTGGACAATATACCAGACTGTCACCCGCTTTTAGTACACATTAAATCGTTAAAAACCGGATCTCTCTCTCGGATCTCGGTGTATGATTGTGATTCAGACAGCATTTATAGGTCAGCCCTCTCTCTCTCTCTCTCTCTCTCTCTCTCTCTCTCTCTCTCTCTCTCTCTCTCTCTCTCTCTCTCTCTCTCTCTCTCTCTCTCTCTCTCTCTCTCTCTCTCTCTTCCTCTTCCATGTACCGGACGTCATCTTTCTCAGAACTGAGCTCCTGAATGTCTGCGCTGCTGTCGCTCTAGTTGGCGTCCTGCCTGAGATTAAATATTTTTCCTAAACAACTCATTTTGTCTCACCTACAACGGAAAAGCTGAAAAGACTGCTTTAAATGAACAGTAAATTATAATGCTTGATGTCTTTTGAGAAAGTCGTCAGATCAGGGGCAATATATCTCAGTAACAACTAAATTTGGAGTCAAATTTCAATTACTAAAAATACTTGTTTTCTACTTGAATATGTATTTACATGTAATTTATTCTTGTGGTCTCATTACTCCAGTCTTTTGTGTCACATTTATGATGTGAACATTTATGATTATTCTCAATGTTAAAAACAGTTGTGCTGCTTTATATTTTTGTGGAAGCCATGATATCGTTCAAAAAATTGGGTTAATTAAGATAAATAAATGAGAAATTAAGACTTTTATTTAGGAAGGACACATTAAATCAATCAATAGTGAGAGTAAAGATATTTATAATGTTACAAAATATTTAAAATAAATGCTGTTCTTTTAAACCTATTCATCAAAGAATCCTGGAAAAAAAGGAATCATGGTTTCCACAAAAATATGAAGCATCAGCACAACTGTTTCAACTGTTTTCACACAAGTCAAGTCAACTCACATCTATTTATATAGCGCTTTTTACAATACAGATTGTTTCAAAGCAGCTTTACAGAGATAACAGGAAATTATTGCAAAAAAGTTTGTTTCCAGAAGAAAATAGCATCACAATCCAGCTTAAGTTCAGTGATGTTTCATTTTGTTATATATATATATTTTGTTATATATATATATATAGCCGCTCTGGAGAAAACAGTGATGTCATCGTCCAGCTCAGTTCAGTTCTCATATAATAGTGTCAATGCAGACAGATCAATATTACTAAGGAAGCCAATCCAATGGCAACAAAGGAGTAAAAAGGCGATCAGGAACCAAAAATCAGGGGCAGGATGGAGAAGAAGAAAAAAACCTTGGGAGAAACCAGGCTCAGTTGGGGAGCAGTTCTCCTCTGGCCAATGAACGAACGGTGTATGATTGTGATTCAGACAGCATTTATAGGTCAGCCCTCTCTTTCTCTTTCTCTCTCTCTCTCTCTCTCTCTCTCTCTCTCTCTCTCTCTCTCTCTCTCTCTCTCTCTCTCTCTCTCTCTCTCTCTCTCACACACGCACACGCACATACAGGAGTCAGTCAGCTGGAGTCTGTGTGAATGTGTGTCAGTGGTGTGTGTGATTATTGTAACCTACATGTGAGGTGACTGCTGGATGTTTGTGTCTGTTTGGTTGGTCGTTGTTAAAGAAATAATGCATGTTTAGAGCGCATCTTCTGTCATGATACACAGACACGAGAGGTGAGTTAAGGTAACGCTATGATGCATTCAGTGGTCAATAAAATCCGAAATAAAGTGTTACCATAGAAATGTATACTTTCATTCAGCAAGGTTGCATTAAAGTGATCCATAGGGACAATAACGACTTTTACATTTTTACAAAAAAAAATCTATTTCAAACTTTCTATTTATCAAAGAATTCTCAGAAAAAAACTTTGATAATAATCAGAAATGTGAAAATCAGCAAATGTGAAAATCAGATTAATCAGATAATAATCAGAAATGTGCAAATCATCATATTAGAATGCTTTCTGAAGAATCATGTGACTGAAGACTGGATTAATGATGCTAAAAATTCAGCTTCGAATCCAAGGAATAAATTACAATTTTAAAATATATATAACAGAAAACAGTTATTTTAATTGTAAAAATATTTCACTATTTTACTGTACTTTTTATGAAGTAAAATGCAGCCTTGGTGAGCATAAGAGACTTCTTTAAAAAAAATCACATCAAATGCAAACTTCTGAATAGTAGTGCATGTTTTTTACTATATTTTATACAGGCTGCACATTGTAGAACAAACTGAGATCTTTTATACACTGCACAAATGTTACATTGCCTGTGTTTGTTATCGTCAAAAGATCCTTAAATTATTAAATTAAATGTTAATTTACCAAATTACTTGAACAACACAAATCCGTTTAGTACTTTAAAATACACTGACAACCACCAGAATAATACAATTACTCAAATCAAATGTCACAATGTTCTGTCCCAAGAAAGTTCTGGTTATAAGGTTAGGTTTAGGGTTAGGACCTAGTTATTACCCAGTTATTGTAATAACTATAATAAGTACATAGTATGTACATGGGGAACAGGACTGTAAAATAAAGGACTGTTTTCTGCAAGTAACTCTTGGACAGGTGAGCTGACCTTTGACCTCTGGCTGTGTGCCGAGCAGATTTCCTTATTCCTGGAAACTGTGGAGCTGACACACATTCAGCAACAAGTGAACTGACCTGACTGTAGAACAATGTGATAATGATTTCTTATGTCATGTTTTCATATAATTCGAATTTACATTTTGTCTACTGTTTCTGAGAGTTTTCAGTTGCTAATTTTAGGTTACACTTTATTTTGATAGTCCACTTTAGACATTCTACTAACTTTAAGTAACTTTTGCGTATAAGGTCGACATGAAACAGAAGTAGCGATAGTCTTTTCTTCCCTATTGTGCCATATATCCAAGTGAAACGGCTTCTCAAACAAGAATAATGTAGGGCGGGACTTGATTTTTTTCTGTGGGGAAGTGATTGGATGGTTGTGGATTGCTATTGGTGGATATCATGTGAGTGACAGGTTGCCCCACCCTCGTCATCAGAGAAGAGAAGAGATGTCACTGCAGAAGGGAGGGGAAGTTATTTTGATAAAAAATTACAAGGGCAGATTCATTTTTTTTTAAATGTTATGTGTGCACAGAACAATTATTTATAATAAATACAATACTTACAATTTCCATTCTGTTTTTTATGGTTTTATATAATTGATGAAGTTATTTCCCACATTGCTTTGCTAGTTTCACATCACTTGTTTTCCTTTCTTCTCAGACAATTAAACAAAACTGGTCCTAATTCTTTTCTTTCTTTCTTTTTTTCTCTCAGTCTTTCTGCTTTGTGCATGTGCATAGCCTATTCCCCCTGACCTCAATAAGTGTCCATCTGTCTCTGTGGCTGCTGTGCTGGATTTCTGCTCAGACTTTAATCAGGCTGGTTATCTTGTTAAGACCTATGACAGCTTGTGGCTCAACGTGGCCTTCTAATGTCACAGTCTGAGGAGTTTCCTGCGCGTGCACATGCAAATGAACAAAGAGAAGTCTCTAAATGACCAATACTATCAAAACCTTGCTGAAAAACCTGTCGTTCATAATCTATACCTTCCTTCTGTCATCTGATTAATATTTATAGCCGACTTCTTTAGCAAGTTAAAAGCCTTTTAGTATAATTGTAAAAACGTCCCTATTCAGGTCATGGTTTACGTGTCTTTTTGCTGTGAAATCTTTACTGATTTGTATCTGTAAATGTAAGAATAACTTGTATATTGTTATTAATATTTCAAGAGAAAAACTTACTGAATCAACTTTATTTGATTATCCACACTACATACATCATTTAAAGAAGAAAATGTGAAAAAAAGAAAAATCATGTTAAAATGTGAGTGTCAAATATGATCCATCAAGCTTTTGAGGAACGTTTATTTGTTCATCTCTCAATCATTGTATTGCATTGTGTTTTGAAAATACAGAGATTTGATCATAAAACTATGCATTTAAATATCATCTTACTAAGACTTTCTATATTGGAAGATATAGACTACAGTGACAACTGATATTTATACGATTTTATGTAGGTGGTCTATACTGTTATAAAAAGTACATTACTTTCATTTTTCTTTTTGGTCCATCTCAAATTGCATATTTTTTCTTTTGAATAAAATAGTTTTTCCTCGTCGAGTACGTGCTCCATATTCTCACTATAACATACTATATGAACCATAAAAACCTGATGTATCAAATCAAGATTTTTTTTTAACTTATGTCAAATTTGCAATTAAACTCTTCACTGAAATGGTCATGATAATAATGTCATTTGTTATGGGAAATGCTGGTGTATCATGTAAAAAAAACTTCTAAGACAACAAAACCTGTCAAATCTAAAGGTCTTGGTAACGGTCATGACTGCTAACTGCAGGTTCTTGAGGCCTTTAGCACAGGACAACATTGATTGTATTTGCTGTTGAGCAACAGGGGTGACAGAATAAAGGAGACTGTTAAGTGGAGGTGGAAGAAAAGAGGAGGAGAGAAGCGGAGGGGAGGCGGGTGTTAAAGAGACTCTTCTGGATTAAGTCCCTTACAAGCTGTTTGGTGACTGAGTTTGACTAGTACAGGACATACTAGTGACAGGACGAGAGATCTGCAGGAGTCCACACATCCAGACTAATGAGCTGACAGCATCCGTACCGTTACTGTGAGTGTCCGTTTGTGGATCGCTTATGGATATCATGAATCTAGATAGCTCAGGTAAAGAGATGGAGATTATCTGATGTTTTACTGTATGACATTGATGGACGTGTTCCAGTTCTCCGTGTGTCTGTTTATATTATACTCTGGTTATATTTCACGAGTAGTGTCTGTGTAGTGCTATAAGGCTGGCATTATATATGGCATTATTTATCACATGCATTTCTTTGAGAACTTCAATCTGCCTTTTTCTTTGCAGATTTGATTGTTTAGCTGCTTACTTTCAGAGGGTTCATGAGTCATTTTTTTTGTGTTAAAACTCTTTGTTTTAGTTTTATAAATGGCATTTTATAATGTTAGGTTACTAAATGACTAAAACGGTCACTGTTTTGCTCAGCCAGTTGTTCCGGATGAAGATCCAGATGGTTCTTTACTAGACTAGAGGTGGTTGTTTAATACTTCATGGATTCAGCAGACGGCACATTCAATTTGAATTGTGTGTCTCAGATTTAAAGTTCTGCCTACATCCGAATCTGACAATCAGGCTAATCAAGTGGATTTAGCCTGGAAGATAAACCGAGATGAAGTGAGGATTGAGAGAGACTTGGGGAAACGGCTTCACGCTGTTCTCAACTCCTGCCATCTGTTTTGCTTTCTAAGCTCATGACACGCATGATCTTACCACACACACGTTCACGCAAGCACACAACCTGTGTGAGAGGGGTCTAAATTTCAATGTACATTTACATTTACATTGTCATTTAATTAGTAAGATGTCCTTAATGTAAATGGGTGGGTAAAGTCGTGTGAACTGTTATTATTTGTATTGTCTAATTTTGAGGTCAAATGCACTTTGTTTTCTTTCTGGTTTCATCAAGGTTGTCTGTCTGATAGCAGAATCCAACACAAACCCATTGGCACATACTGACCTGACAGACTCCAGTCTCAGGAAAAACCCCTGCTGCTCTAGTCAAACCATAGGCAAAATCCACTAAAGCTTTAAGCGAGTTGTCTGGTATCTGGAAAGATGTGCATCCTGGTTAGCAGTGAAAATGTTATGATGGTCTCTGCTGATTGGACAAAATGCACTGTAGACAGTGGGGATGGACAGTCCAGGATCAGTCAGTCCAGTACAGAATATATACGTCATTCAGGGTTAAAAATTCAGAACTGAAGAATTGATTCCCTTTTAAATTTTCAAGAAGGAATTGATTTGATTTGAATTGCATGAGGAATTGCAATGACAGTAAGAGGAAATTTACTCAGTTGCAATTCAAAGACTTGCAAGACTAATTATAATATAATTTAAATACAACAGTTTAAACATTGATTAGTAATATAATGTAATGTTTCTAGAATTTCCCATATGTTTTGTTTATGATAACATATTTAGGGCCAGATTTACTAACAGCTTGCTCTAGCGCAAACCCTCTTTCGGCGTTAAAAAACTACTGTCAGTATTTACTAAAGACACGCTGTGAAAAATTAGCGCTGAAAAGGCTGGACAGGGTTATGTTTGCGGCTGACATTATTGCACAAGCATTTGTAGGAGTTTCCATTTTAGACGCAAAATGTATGGAAGGAGAGTATTTTTGAAACACGCAAGGTGATTTACTAAGGTTTGCGCTAATCAATTTACTGGTATTTGCGACATTAATTAAGAATAGCCTGTCTTAAACCAGACGCTAATTTGAGCGGCTCTTGGTAGATTGTGTTGGTCATTATGGAAATGATCCAGCTGGATTAAAAAAAAAGGCTCTCTCAGTTTGATTTTAAATTGTGATTTTAAATTGCATATACTGTATGCACTGAACATTGCGATAAATTCATTAGTGAAGCTCAAGCTCCCTTCAAGCGGTGTTCTTCTTTAAGTTCTGGACAGTACGAAACTCAGTCCAGCCTCCTTCCTGCCAGCGATCAGCCCAAGCACTTAATTAATCCAATTAATGGCAAAGTTCAGTGGAAGAGACAGTATACGGAGACTCTCAAACAGACATGATCACATGCTAATCCTCTGTAGACCCTTGATGACGACTCTTTTCTTGAGTTATCTTCATTAGGAGGGATTCTGACGTACACACATCCACTTGTGGGCGGATTTGTTGGTCCTGTATTAATTCAGTAGCTTCAAACAACTTAAACTGATCATTCCAAACATCCCAAACGAAATGTTCTTCAGTGGTTATTTGCAGGACTCAAATGGAGCAACCTTGAAACCTTCTTTGGTGATTATAAAAGCTCTTGATTTTACATTACATGTTCTTCTAATCAGTCTATACATTTCTGGGGTTCTTTGAAGCTTCAGTATGGGAATTTTAGAAGAACTAGAGAATAAAAAGTTATTTGAGGATCTTATAATGGTTTTCTTGTGGCATCAGGCTGTCAAACCTCATCAGTTATAGCTGGTGCCTTTATTTTTATGAAGAAAATAGTAGTTGGGCTAGACGGTATGATGCATATACTGAGCCATGGTAGAAAATTGTTGCTGTGCCATTTATAACGTTGTTCCTTGTGGTTAAAAAACTTGTAAATTGTGCAAATTACAATTGCAGTTATGTCATAGGTCATAAGGGTCATAACCCTTATTTGTATTAAATTGTACTGCACTTGTAGTGTCCTTCAAATCTTAAAAGTATATTTAAAAAAAACCTGTACTTGCAGATAATAATAATGAAATAAAAGGCAACTTAAGTATGCTTAAAGAGAGTACACTTTCATGTTTCTTAACACACTTAAGTACAATTTAAAAAAATGCACTTTGTAATACCGTAATACCAAATTAAAGTTTTTCTAATATTTTAATAATCTTCTGTCATGCTTTAAAGTACACTTGTTTTGATGTGTTGACTAACATACTAAAGCGCGTGTGAAGTACTGTAGTGTATTTGAAAATTCACTAAATGCAGATTGCAAATCTGTAATAACAAAAATATTTAAACACATACAAGTGAAATATAAGACATACAAGTTTCAATAAAAATTAAAATAAAGTGATTTTTTAGTTTCCCATAAATTCTTGTCAGTAGATTCGACAGAACACTTTAATGATGTTATAATACATTTTCATTTAATTACAGTTAACAGGAAATTAGTGTCCAAAAACACATTAAGTTTACACTTAAGTATATTCTTTTAAAGTATATTATTTCAGTAATAAATAGCCCTTTTGAAACTATGCTAAAGTGTACTTCTTTTTTACAAAGGAATGGCTGTAAAATGTATGGGACTATATATTTATATATATATATATATATATATATATATATATATATATATATATATATAGACTCCTTCATATTGTAACTACAGAATGAATTAGGTCCTTCTCAAAAAATTAGCATATTGTGATAAAGTTCATTATTTTCCATAATGTAATGATAAAAATTAAACTTTCATATATTTTAGATTGATTGCCCACCAACTGAAATATTTCAGGTCTTTTATTGTTTTAATACTGATGATTTTGGCATACAGCTCATGAAAACCCAAAATTCCTATCTAAAAAAATTAGCATATTTCATCTGACCAATAAAAGAAGTGTTTTTAATACAAAAAAAAGTCAACCTTCAAATAATTATGTTCAGTTATGCACTCAATAATTGGTCGGGAATCCTTTAGCAGAAATGACTGCTTCAATGCGGCGTGGCATGGAGGCAATCAGCCTGTGGCACTGCTGAGGTGTTATGGAGGCCCAGGATGCTTTGATAGCGGCCTTAAGCTCATCCAGAGTGTTGGGTCTTGCGTCTCTCAAATTTCTCTTCACAATATCCCACAGATTCTCTATGGGGTTCAGGTCAGGAGAGTTGGCAGGCCAATTGAGCACAGTAATACCATGGTCAGTAAACCATTTACCAGTGGTTTTGGCACTGTGAGCCGGTGCCAGGTCGTGCTGAAAAATGAAATCTTCATCTCCATAAAGCTTTTCAGCAGATGGAAGCATGAAGTGCTCCAAAATCTCCTGATAGCTAGCTGCATTGACCCTGCCCGTGATAAAACACAGTGGACCAGCACCAGCAGCTGACATGGCACCCCACACCATCACTGACTGTGGGTACTTGACACTGGACTTCAGGCATTTTGGCATTTCCTTCTCCCCAGTCTTCCTCCAGACTCTGGCACCTTGATTTCCGAATGACATGCAAAATTTGCTTTCATCCGAAAAAAGTACTTTGGACCACTGAGCAACAGTCCAGTGCTGCTTCTCTGTAGCCCAGGTCAGGCGCTTCTGCCGCTGTTTCTGGTTCAAAAGTGGCTTGACCTGGGGAATGCGGCACCTGTAGCCCATTTCCTGCACACGGCTGTGCACGGTGGCTCCGGATGTTTCTACTCCAGACTCAGTCCACTGCTTCCGCAGGTCCCCCAAGGTCTGGAATCGGTCCTTCTCCACAATCTTCCTCAGGGTCCGGTCACCTCTTCTCGTTGTGGAGCGTTTTTTGCCACACTTTTTCCTTCCCACAGACTTCCCACTGAGGTGCCTTGATACAGCACTCTGGGAACAGCCTATTTGTTCAGAAATTTCTTTCTGTGTCTTACCCTCTTGCTTGAGGGTGTCAATGATGGTCTTCTGGACAGCAGTCAGGTCGGCAGTCTTACCAATGATTGCGGTTTTGAGTAATGAAACAGGCTGGGAGTTTTTAAAAGCCTCAGGAATCTTTTGCAGGTGTTTAGAGTTAATTAGCTGATTCAGATGATTAGGTTAATATCTCGTTTTGAGACCCTTTTCATGATATGCTAATTTTTTGAGATAGGATTTTTGGGTTTTCATGAGCTGTATGACAAAATCATCAGTATAAAAACAATAAAAGACCTGAAATATTTCAGTTGGTGTGCAATGAATCTGAAATATATGAAAGTTTAATTTTTATCATTACATTATGGAAAATAATGAACTTTATCACAATAAGCTAATTTTTTTAGAAGGACCTGTATATATATATATATATATATATATATATATACACTCCTTCATATTGTACCTACAGAATGAATTACATCAACAGTTGAGAAATGGGTTATTCTTCAAGTACATACTTGTTAAATGTATTGAACTGCAGACAAAGTCCTACATTTTTCTTTTTTAAAGGATGGCTGATCATTTCCGTAGAACAGAAAAGAAGAGTTTAGATTTCAAGGTTTGAAGAAAAAAGATCCTGTCTTCCGATAACTAGAATCATCAGGAATGACAAGAGTTTTCTTTGTTTACTTTTTCCAGGCTTTAGATGAGCTTCTCTGAAGAGACAAGAGAAGGATCATCGGACGGATTACTAGTAAATACACATGGTCTCTGAACGGTTGATGACCTTGGAGAGGAGGAGGCTTGAAAAAACAAAGTAAGCTGCAAAAGACAGTTTTACAGGATTTAGAAGACGAGGGCAGATCCGGTTCAGGATAAAGACTTTATTTTCATTGTACTGCTGCACAAAACAACAAAATTTTGTTGCTATCTCAAACATTTCATTCAACAAATATGCATCCAACAAGCTCCACAATAGGACTCAGAATGGGTGAACGTATTTCCCTGTTCTTCTCCTATGCCATCTGTCTTTCCGTATGCGCTGGGACAGGAATGCCAGGTTCGGACTACAACCCTCATCCTCGTTTCATTTGTACCCCCATTCCCGCTGACACTGATCCCGGGTGTTTCCCCACGACAGGCGGACCTGGTGGCCCCAGTCCCGGACACCAGAGTGGACCTAACGGGCACAGCAACAGCTGGTGGGGAATGTCCGAGGAGGCAAAAGCGACAATCCTGCACCTGCGGGAGAGTTTGTTGCAGCAGAAAGAAACCATCCTGGACCAGAGGGAGACTATCCGAGAGCTCACCGCCAAACTGAACCTTTGTGAGGGTTTCAACCGCGACACAGGCAGCCATGACGACCACGCGCACCACAAACCTACACACCTGGCTCACCACGCCCACCACGCCTACCCCACAGCAACCGACACAGCACACCTTGGGTGGGCGCCGCCCGATGGTCACCACGGCAGTCATGGAATGGAGCTGGGTCACTATGGGGACGGGGTTGGGGGACACCATCGCGGGAAAGCCTCGCTGAGCGAGAAGCATGTCACAGGGGAGATTCCTTCACCCTCTTCTACACCGGAGCAGATGAGCAGGATGCTTCGGTCCCTAAAGGAGCGGCTTGGGAACCTGCAGGTAGAGTCACATTTATTTACACAGCACTTTATCAATACAGATTGTTTCAAAGCAGCCTCACAGTAATAAACAGCAAAAATAGCATAAAATTAACAAATTATGAAACAAATTCAATCTCAGCTGTAAAGCAACTCTACTGAAGAGCAGACTGAAGTGTCATTATTCAGCTTTATTTAGTTCAATGTTTTACCTTAGTGTAGATGTTGGAAAGGGTATCAGCAATAAAGCAGCTCTACAGCAGACAATAATTCAGCTCAATTTAGCTTTTATCATGTAAGAGCAGTCAAATAATATTTTTTGTATATTAATTATGAATATACTGTATAATAATTTATTAATATTTATACTACAGGGAGATTATAAAAGCTTTGGAGATTATAAAAGCTCTTGATGTTACATTACAGGTTCTTCAGATCAGGGTTTCTGGGGTTCTTTGAAGCTTCAGTATGGTAATTTTTTTAGATCATCAGGCAAAATTCTTGATTACATTATGAGAAATGATCCCCGACTGAGCCTGGTTTCTACCAAGGTTTTTTAATCCATGTACACAATTATTGAATGGACCTGAATCAACACTGAACTGACCTCAGCTGAACCAAGACACTATTTTATTTTTTCTTTCCCACAATGATTTCCTTCAATGATGTCCTAAACTAATGTCTAAATAGGTATCCAAATGTATAACTTTTAAACATAAAAGCAAGAATTTTGATCAAATCCAGATCAAACAGCGCTGACGTGGAAACCAGGACAACCTTAAAAGCTTCCATCCAACTCGGAAAAGGCAAAGCAAATTACAGACTCTATCTCAACATTTATTGCCAAATACATGTTTTAAACAAATAATTTTTTTTTTAAAAAGTACCAAGTAGTCACACAGTGAGAAAAAAATTCTGTATAGAAAAAAAAGATGCATCGATAATCGTTTTATCATCGCATCACAGCCCTCTGAATCGTAATCGAATCGAATCGTGAGGTGCCTAGAGCTTCCCACCCCTATTTCCTTCCCTCCGCTCCACCGTTGTCCTCACTCCCATCGAGTCTGCCCCGGTCTGACGAGCCCCTGTCTCCATCATGGTTCTGCAAGCCTGAGTTCTGCCTCGGCCCTCCAGTCCATCGGGGACACCCTGGGTCTTCCTCTTCTGGCTCCACCTCAGTTGGCCAAGCTCCTGGCTCCTCTCTCCATCGATTCGGCCGTGGACCTTTTTCTTGCCACTGCTCTTGGTCGCTCCCTGGCTCCTCCATCATTTCCTCCATGGCTCCTTTAGTGTTTTTGTCCCCCCCCCCCCCCCTCCTACCCATAAGGTGTAGTTTCTGTTTATGACGCGCCGTTCGGTAGGGGGAAGTAATGTTAGGCTTGTGTTTACTTTTTTTTGTTTTCTGTGTGTTCTTTTGTTCCCACTTTGCATTTGTTGTCATGGTTACTTATTAGTTGGTTTTTATTCCCCACCTCTGTCTTGTTTTGCTCCACAGTTACCCTGTGTATGTATAGCCCTCTTTGTTCTTTGTCTGTTCTCCTTGGTAATATTGTGGTCTGCTTCATCTTCTTTGTTTCCTTGTTTCTCCTGCCTGTTTTTGATTTATTGTTATTAAAAGATCGTGCCTCTACTAATCCTTGCTTTAACCCTTGTTGACACAGATATCTACTGGCCATTATTATCATTACATGATTTTGATGGTAAAATTAAGAAATGTACATGTAAATAAGATCCAAATAACCTACATCTTAAAAGAAGGATATTACTTTATTGTTACTACTTTATATTAGCGTAATATTTCATTAAAAAAAAAATGCTACACTTTCAATAGTCTCGCGTAGCCAGACCTTCAGACTGAAGAAGGTCTGGACTCCATCGCAACCATCGCAACTTGGCCAAGGACCGTCCAATAGGATATTTGATTGAAATGTATCGCAACCAATCACAGTTCGTTTGTTCCTTGTCATGTTTACGAGCCTGAACATGTAAAGTGGATGTCCCTATACAGACCGCCATGCACCTAATAAATTATTCATTCAAGAACATTGTGTTAAATTAACTCTTAAATTAAACAGCAAAACTTACTGTTCCCAGTCAAAAATAACAGCAAACGACCAATGTGTGATCATTTTCCAATTGCCTGTCAAAGTGAAATGAAACTTATGGGAAACTGATTTGTCTCGCTTTTAAACATTGCTGTGGGAGCATGTTTCAGTGGGTTAATGACGGTCATTCTGTCAATTTAAATATTATATTTGGTGAGGTGTTTTTAGCAGTTACCAACATCAGCTGCATATAGTACAGAACTGTGCAGACCTTTGCTTAGACCGCTGTGATTGTGTTTACAGACAAGAAACACTTCCACCAGCTACGCGAGTTCACTGAAAGATCTCCTGCAGAGGAAGATCAGCGCTCTAGAACAACAGATGCAACACCATTCTTCATCACTAACCAGTGCCAGTCACAGTGACCACGAGGATGATGATGATGGGGGTCACCATGTCGACGATCACGACCACAGCCATCATGAGGACAGCCATGACAACAGAGACCATGACAGCCACGACGATCATGATGATCCTCACGATGAGAGCCACCACAGTGATCACCATGATGATGATCATCATGACAACGATCACCGTGATGACAACAGCCATGACAATGGACACCAAGACAACGGTCACCATGACAATGAGGTTTCTGAACATGGCTTTGGTCACAGAGAAGCACAAGTTGGAGTGCACAGCAAACTGGACGCAGTTCTGAGTCAACTGCAGCACAGGCTTACTGACACTGGTAAGAGCGCAGTAAAAGAACGCTAGTTACTTCTGATCTTTGAGCATTTAGATGACTTTGCTGGTGAATACAGCTAAATGGCCAGTTCTGGTCCTTAGCTGTTCTAGATTGTTCATCAGCTGGATGATAGACCTGAAAAACCATCCTGAGCAAGATGATTAGGATTGGTAGACCAATGCTAATCAGCGTGCGAAAAAAAATCAGAGGGGGAATATTAAAATTTCATTATTGAAATTTTTATGTAGATATTTAGACAATTTAGAAGAAGTGTAATTCGTTTAAAATGAACGTTACAAATATAAAAAAAAATAGTTGCTGAATTTTTTTTACAATTAAATTATTGACTTTAAATTTATTTATACAGTTTACAGGCCCCATGAGGTAATAAGATAAAATGTCCAACATTTTCAACACATTTAAATATGTCCTGACAAATTTGTTTTATTTTCATTCCACCTTAATCCATTGGCCGGTTGCATAAACTGGTTAGACAAGCCTTAAAAGTGTCACCTAATTGTTTCTTCAAGACTGGTTGTAACTTTTTAAAATTAGCTACATAAAAAGTTATCTTAAGATAATTTGAATCTGAAAAGTAAGACTTGACTAACCACTACTTTTTCAAACCGATGATACAAATGGGATTACAAGAGAATCCTCAAAGATTTAAATAAGATCCTACTGGATAAACTGAAATTCCAATCTTTTAAGTTGTAGTTCTACTAGACTGCCTGCAACTTTGAAAATAAAATCTGTAAAACAACATCAAATTAAAATCTGTTTAGGTCTAAGCGACTGTCCGGTCTATGGGTCTGAAAGCTTAGGCGAATGAAGGTACCTCACGAAACTGATTTCGGACAGACTTCTCAGGCAGCATAACGATTAAATGATCTACAGCAAAATAGAGAACGCTTTGGTGAGAACTAAGTGAATATTTAATTACTACAACAGTAGTTTCTCACTAGAAGTTACAACAAAAGTGCAAAAACACACGTTTACACACTAACTGATCACCAACTACAACTTTCAGCAAATTGACAAATCAATCACACTCTGCCTCAATGCAAAACTTGACACAGATGATCAATTCCACAGGTTCTAGAAAGAACAGCAAATCCACTGAAGCTTTCCAGGTCGGCTTCCCCATGCGAACCAACTACATGTACGGTCGTGTGAAGCGCACTCTTCTGCACGAGATCTTCTCCTTCACGCTGTGTTTGTGGATGAAGGCTGGAATCGGGCCTGGACTCGGTACGCCCTTCTCCTACTCTGTTCCAGGCCAGGCCAACGAGCTGGTGCTCATTGAGTGGGGCAACAACCCGATGGAGCTGCTCGTCGATGACAGAGTGAGTTAAAGAGAGCGAGACAATAATGAGATGAAGGAGATCTGAGGGAATGTGCACATAATTCCGTCAGTCCCTTATGCTCACCAATGCTGCATTTATTTGATCAAAAATACAGTAAAACAGTAATATTGTCAAATATTGTTACCATTGAAAAAGCTGTTTTCTATTTGAATATATTGTAAAATGCAATTTATTTATGTTTATTTAGCTGCATTTTAGTTCCAAATATGTTTAGTATGATGACCAAACAAACAAATTTAAATAAAATATGTTAGGGTTTTAAAATTCCTGCAGGTCTCCTGTGATTTCCATTAACTGTCCAGTTAGACGGCCCAGTTAAATATTCTATAATATCTAGGTATTAAATAAGAATCAGAAAATCCTGTAGGAATTTCAGTTTATCCAGTAGGATCGTATTTGAATCTTAGAGGATTCTCTTGCAATCCCATTTTATCATTGGGTCTTAATTATTAAATAAAATTCCAAAGGGACCCCAATTCATATTTCTTAAGGATTTTTAAAATAAGACAAATAAAGGACATTTGGTGAAATCAGTAGCGGCCTTTGCTGTGTTTCACTTTGAATCGGGCATCACAACAGTAGGGGCCTCGGCTTGCACTCAAAAAAGAGCCCCGCCTTCACAGAGATTAATGGGGGCTAGGGGCAAAAATTCCACCGAAATGAATAATAATGCCCCCAAAATTCAAGATACATGGGGCAAAAATGTCCTTGTATGAGTTATTGTTTTTAATATTTATAACATATATGGTGATTTTCCTTTTAGACTTAGAACATTGTCTATTTTAAACTGGCGTCTGAGTTGCAAAGGCCACTTCTGGGTAAAATAGAAGAACACAACAGAAAATAAAGTGTTTATTGATAGAATTATGTGTTTAATAGAGGACATTATCTTGCCTCGGGTTCACAGGCTGTTGCTTTACCCCTCTCGCTGAGCGATGGTAAATGGCACCATGTGTGTGTGACGTGGTCGACACGAGACGGCCTGTGGGAGGCCTATCAGGATGGAGTGAAGAGAGGGTCAGGAGAAAACCTCTCCCCCTGGCATCCCATCAAACCTGGCGGGGTCTTCATACTGGGACAGGAACAGGTAACATGATACAAGCACAACATACAATCAGCTAAACTCATATTATCCTTTGACTTGAGCCATTAGACAAACACCAAGAACACATTAGCAACTGCATAGCAACACCCTGGCAACCATTCACAACCCCCTAGCATTGTGGAAAAATAATTAATACTTAATTAAACTCCTGTGAGAAAGAGGATTTGAAAGAGCACTTGAAGTGTGCTTAAAATCTTCTTATATTTTTAAAAACCTGAGCTTGCAGATAATATTAATTAAATAAAAGTGCACTTAAAGAGAGTACACTTTTAGGACTATGCTTCATATAGCACACTAAAAAGTGCACTTTGTAATAATGTCAAATTAATAGTTTGGTTACACTTCATTTTACAGTGTCGTTGTTACAGGGTAATTATTTAATAATAATAGTACCTACATTTAATATTAATTTGAATATATGTTTTATATTATAATATATTTTAATATTGATTTATAATATTAATTAACTACATGTACTTAATAATTTGGGTTAGGGTTTGGTGTTGGGTTAGTTGCTTTGGTAACACTTTATTTTAGTGTCTTTGTTACATATGTTACATGTGCTTAGTATAGTAATTACAGTAAATTATGCATAATTACATGCAACTAACCCTCAACCAAACCCTAATCCTAACCCTATAGTAAGTACATGTAGTTCATTATTATTATTACTCAGTACTTAAATCTATAATTATAGTGTAACAATGACACCTTAAAATAAAGTGTAACCGTTGTTATTATGTATGCTTATTTTTCTGTTATTACTATTATTACTAATAAGTACATGTATTATAGTATATATATATACACACACGACAGTTTCATTAAAATATATTTTAGTTTACCGTAAATGCGTGTCGCTTCTTTCAGCAGTACACTTTAACCATATATTAGAAGTAATTATGACATTACATATAAAGATGTACTTAAGTCCTACTTAAGTGGGTCAAAAATGCACTCTGAAGTTAAGCTAATTGCATTTAATATAAATTTACATTTACATAATACATTTTTTTTATTAAGTTGCTATTAAAATGCAGTTAAGTGTCCGAAAATATCACATTCAGTTCATACTTAATTTTCTGTCAAGTGTATTATTACTCATTTTAAAAGTATGCTAAAGTGTACTCTTTTTTCACAAGGAAAGTCATATATGAGGCTTCATGCTAATGAATGAGCCAACGAAGTTGTATTCATGAAGTTGACTTTACAAATAAAGAGCTAAGAAGTCCAAGTAAAATGAAGCATCTGTTTAGTGTTGCTAATATAATATCACCAAATCTTCCATCCATGTTTTCCCAGGACACACTGGGTGGCCGTTTTGACGCGACGCAGGCGTTTGTTGGAGAAATCTCAGACGTGCAGATGTGGTCTCATGTTCTCACGCCACATGACGTCTACAGCCTGGCTTCATGTGGTGGTCATATGACCGGTGACATCATCGCCTGGTCAGAGTCAGTAGTGGAGCTGCATGGCGGGGTCACCAAATACCCCTTTGACCCCTGTCATTAAAGAGTATCACCGGGCAAAAGGACAATCCATTTACAAATCTCAGAGTGCAAATTGTTTTAAAATAAGCTTGTTTTGAAGCATTCTGATGATTTGTCACCTGGTTGCAATGCAAAATTCGTCCATTACCTCTTCAGAAACATTGCCTTCTTTTTACATAAGAAAATCGGATGATCCAAAGACCTCCAGGATTTCAACAGGGACCCTTTTTTGTATTTATAATGTTTTCTTACTGAACTTTTGTATTCTATAAATGGCACTTCAGTGTCATTCAATGTTTGATGCAAGTCTGTGACATATTGTCATAACTTGGATAGAAATCTAAAGAGGACACTAAAATTGTAGATGTTTGTGCAAAAAATAGAAAAGCGGCTCAACCTGAGCAGTTGAAAGATTCATTTTCTTGTACTGTAAGAAGAATCTAAAGATACAGCGATACCAAAGAGAAGAGTTACACACCTCTGCAGAGACAGCATTTGACCAGGCTATGTGCACTGTTGTTGTGTTTGTAAATTGTTTTTGTGGTTCTACTGTAATTGTCCAGATGTTACTGTACTTTACCGTACTGTACTTGTTCAGACGTTTGGTGTTTTGAGCTTCACATATAATTGTAGTAGTTTGTTTTAGTTTATTTATTAATCTACTGTAAATGTGCTATTGATTTAAAAGAATATACTTTTCCACTGTAATGTTTGTGCATCTGAATTTATTATGCATTTACTGTTTGATTAGGCCTTACTTGTTTTCATTTGTTTAGAGATTTGGAAGCTGAAATGCAATAAAAGGGACTGATTTTTGGGGATTTTTCTTTAATAGCAATTTAATGGCTACTGACTAATATAATTCTAAAATGTGCAAAGTATTTTAAATGAAGTTGATTTTCGTTGCATTTCCAAACTGAATTCTTTAGGCTATTCTTAGTCCTGCAGTATTGATCAGCACATGCCTCTCTGTGTAATTGCAGACATGTCTTACGTTGCACTGTAAAAAAAATTTGATCAATAAGTTATGACAACATGTGTTTTTGCATTGCATTGCAACTCATCAAAATAAGTCATACAAGATTCAAAAAATTTCTAAGTCAGTTTAATGTAATTTAAGTTGAAATGACTTAAACATCCAAGTTGATTATATACTTAAAAATTGAAGACAGCTACTTTTTTTCAGTCTGGTATTCATTGTTATTATTAGAAACTAGGCTAATTAAGCACATGAAGTGTTCGATAAGGCCCGGCAGAAAATACTTTTGTATTATAATGTAGTGTATAGATTCACAACAAGCTATCATCACTCACAGCATCTATACCAAAAAAATTGAGGACCAAATTGGATCCCATTTTGCCTTCAGAACTGCTTTAATTCTTCATGGCACAGATTCAACAAGCTTCTGGAATCATTCCTCAGAGACTTCGGTCCATATTGTCATGAGAGCTTCACACAGTTGCTGCAGATTTGTCGGCTGCTCATCCATGATGTGAATCTCCAGTTCCAGCAAATCCTAAAGATGCTCTATTGCATTGAGATCTGGAGACTGTGGAGGCTGTTTGAGCTTAGTGAACTCATCGTCATGTTCAAGAAACCAGTTTGAGCTGATTTGAGCTTTGTGACCTGCATTATCCTGCTGGAAGAAGCCATCAGAAGATGGACGTGGTCAGCAACAATACTCAGGTGTGCTGTGGCGTTTAAACTGTGCTCAATTGGTGCCAAGAAAATACCCTCTACACCATTTACTCCACCAGCAGCCTGAACCGTTGATTATAGGCAGGATGGATCCATACT
The DNA here is from genome assembly GCF_051911475.1 of Siphateles boraxobius. Lineage (NCBI taxonomy): Eukaryota > Metazoa > Chordata > Actinopteri > Cypriniformes > Leuciscidae > Siphateles > Siphateles boraxobius. Next base: position 4,240,327 of record NW_027508722.1, on the reverse strand, counting down.
TTCATGTTGTTTACACCAAATTCTGACCCTTCTGTCTGAACATATAAAATGAGGTTAGCAATAGATTTCTTATAACCATTTTGTCTTTAAGTGAACTAGACTTGATGGGGTGAAAAAATAATCGCTGGTGCAGCACATATGTCTTCTTAATAATACATTTGTTTGAGGTGCATAGCAATGACTGTTTATTTTTTATAAAATTTTATTAAATATTATTTTTTATTTTATTTAGCCTTTCCACGGACCACCTGCAGTACCCTCACGGACCACTAGTGGTCCGCGGACCACAGTTTGGCAATTGCTGCTCTAAATGATCAACATTAGAAATGGTGGTTAAAAAACCCCAAACTAAACTATTGCACACAATTTACTACATGCCTTCTGTCGTCTGATGATTGATAGTTTAGACTCATTAGCAAGTTAAAAGCCTTTAAGTAGATTTGTAAAACCACAGGTTCATGTGTCTTTTTGCTGTGAAATCTTTACTGATTTTTATAAAGTAAATGGAAGAATAACTTAGAGCAACTTAGGTTTACTTGATTATCCACACATATTTTTCTTTGCAAAATCATATAAAATGTGAGCATCTAATATGATCCATCAGGCTTTTGAGGAATGTTTATTTGTTCATCTCTTAAATATCATCTTACTAAAGACATATTATTGGCAGATATAGAATGACAACCACTGATATTAATATGTATTTTATGCAATTAGTCTGCTATAAAGATCTCAAAGCTATCAAAATTTCATTTTTACTTTAAAGGTACTTTGCTAAGGTGCTCTAAGCGATGTTGGGTGACGACACTTCTTGTTGACGTTCGAAGTATTGTCAAACAAAACGGAGGCTAGCTCGACCCTCCCTCCTCCTCATCTGCGCACTAACCCCCCAAACCCCGCCCCCAAACCCCGCCCCCATATCCTTCTTGTCGGTTATTGGCTTGAACAGTTTGTTATGTTTCGTGGTGCGGGTTAGCCCAGTTTGTTTTTGTTGCTGTTTTTGGAGCCTGCGGTGTCTGCAGAGAACGCGTTTTTTTTCCAGTGTGTTCAGGGGACAGGCAGCTAGCGGATAGTGAGGAGACGTTTGCTGTTTGTTACAAAAAATATTTTGGCCTAAAAAACGTCTGACATCGCTTAGAGCACCTTTAATGCATTTTTTTGGTAAATAACATGTTCATGCAAATACTTGTTGCCAGCCCTTATATTGCAACAGCCTCATGTCAATTCATAATTATTCACACACACACACACACACACACACACACACACACACACACACACACACACACACACACACACACACACACACACACACACACACACACACACACACACACACACACACACACACACACACACACACACAATGTGAATGTCTTTTTTTTTTATTATTTGTGTTTATTAGAGTTGATTGGCACCAGTGTACCATAACTGAGTTTTCATTTTGCTACATGAATTTCTCAACAATCTGTACCATTCCTTTGCCAATCAGAAACAGGGAGGTGGGAAAAAAAAAGAAGAAAGAGGAGGAAACGCTTTCATTTGTCCTATCGTATTCACAGACTAGCTGAAAGGTTTTGGCACCTTTGCACTTCTCATCAAGAATGCACATATTGAGTCTCCAAAACGTATTCAAGTCATCAGAGTCATTCTACAGTCTTCATTAGACCACGTCATGCCCAAACTATTCGTTTAAACACATAGCTTATATCAAGGAATGTACTGTTGCAGTCAGCAGTTTAATTTCATTTAACACTTGGAGTCTCTTGAGATCTCTCGCAGTCATATACGTATGGCCTGTGGGTTAACATACAATACAATGTGAAGCAGGTTCACCTCAAATGATTTGATGTGGATGCTGTATACTGGCATCCTTCACGTGTGCAGCAAGGCTTAAACCAGTTAAGAACTGCAGTATAATTACATACTCATAGAGGGCACTAGAGAGTAAATCAGGCTGTCGTTTAGTCGAAACTGTGCTGAACTCTATTAAAGTGCCATAAAAATGGATTCTAACGCCAAACTATTAAATATGTCTTAAAGTCAAAGACATCGATTACTATAGCCAAGCTTTATATTAATCGGGAAAAAAAACAAATCACAAAAGTCAAGCAAAATGCACTGCTAAACAATTCTCAGTATTAACCATTTCATAATTAGTATATTTAAATAGCGTGGTTATTATTATTTTAGACTCATGACGCTATTAGTGTTCCGTATAAATCGGCTTTAAAAATATTTATAGAACATTCCTTATCACTTTGTTTTGACCAAGTACACGTTTTAATAGTTACTAGATGCTTTTTGAACTGCAATGCCAATTTGCAGACTTGCACGCTCGCGTGAGGTTTAGAAATACAGAACGCTAATAGTCGCCCTAGAAGTACCCAAAAGCACAGGCATCAGATTCACCCTTTACAAAAGATGCTTCAATTCAGTACAACATGCAACCCCCGATTCCTTATTTCTCAAAAAAGTAAGGATTGGAAAAACAATAAATAAAAATGCTAGCAATGTGTGTAGTAAACAAAGATAACAACATGTATTTACAAACAGAAAAAGGCAAAATATAAAGTACATTGGAAAAAGCTGCCATGGACTCCTTCAAACTGAACAGCACTGAGTAAGGAGTAACTAGTGTTTCACACAAATAACAATACAAGTACGTCTGGCACATAGTTTAGGATCAGGAATTATATTAAACCATTTTTTCCATGACTTGTTTGTGGGGGATTAAGCAGCAGACACAGCAGTCTTTCTCTGCTTTGGCAAACACACACTCAGAAAGGCCAATCGAGACGGTTTGCTTGTAACGGCACAGAGCGAATCTCACCAAACCTGTCAAGATCATGTCAAATTTCATCCCAAATTCGAAAGAAATTAGGGTAACACTTTACAATAAGGTTTCATTTGTTATAAGTTAACACGAACTAACAATGAACAATAACTCTACCGCATTTATTAATCTTAGTTAATATTTATATTTAAATAAATGCTGTAAAAATACATTGTTAGTTCATTTTACTGCACTAACTAATGCTAACAAAAGGGATAGTTCACCCAAAAATGTAAAAAAAATATCGTTAATTACTCTCCCTTATGTCGTTCCAAACCCGTAAGACTTTCGTTCATCTTCGAAACGCAAATGAAGAACTTTTTGATGAAATCTGAGAGATTTCTGTTCTTCCATTGACAACTACACAACTGAAACTTTGACGATTCAGAAAGTTCATGAAGAGATCGTAAAACTAATCCAGATGAATTGAGCGGTTTAATCCAAATTTTCTGAAGAGAGTCGATGGCTTTATATGATGAACAGATTTAACTGAGTCTTTAATTCGCATATAAACATTGACCAGAGAACACAAGCTCAACCGTACACAATTGACGCACGAGAATGAACCTCATTGGTTCTTGCACGTCAAGCGAACATGCTTGAGTTGTGAGTTAATGAATTTTTATATGTGAATAAAAGCCTAAATTAAATCAGTTCATCATATAAAGCGATCGAGTCTCTTCAGAAAATTTGGACTAGTTTTACAATCTCTTGATGAACTTTTTGAAGCATCAAAGTGGTAGTTGCGTATCTCTCATATTTCATCAAAAAGCTCTTCATTTGTGTTCTGAAGATGAACGAAAGTCTTACGGGTTTGGAACAACATGAGGGATGAAACTGATGACAGAATTTATTTATTTTTGAACTGGTGAACTAACCCTTAACAATATAACCCTGTAACAAATGTGACCCAATTGTAAGTTACCAAAATTCGATTTAATTCCGCCAAACATCTGGATGCAATGCATTTGGAGGGAAATGTGCTTATTTAAGGGCAAATAATAAATTAAATTAAAAAACAAAATCTTGAAAATTAGTTAATTTCTTTTTGCAAAATAATTTTTTCTTCTTAGTGTACACTATAATCTGGACATATTTTCACGAGATTCCCCCAAAAAGAGTTTTGCAGCACCAGTGGTTGAGTTATCAGTTTAACCCAGTTAGTTTAGTTGAAACACTAGTAAGAACATTCAGAAACAGGGCTGTGGGGACTTTTAAGGCTCTTTCTCAAAGGGGGAGGAGCTTATTTAAGGACTCGCATACAATGAGATGTGTTTCTACAGATGCTTTGATGGGTCAATGAAGTTCAATATAGCTGTCATCAACTGTCCACAGGAAATGACATCACCGCCAGGTTTATCACGTTGCCTATACCATTATTATTCTACATATACCAATATTAGTCTAAAAATAACTGATTGGATATGCTTAACTCAGTCTTGATATGTAGTGTGAACAGCAATGACCTTCATTTACATCTTCATTTACAACATGTAAATAAACTCAACTGAGTAAGAGATAGTGTCAGTTTAGATAAAATAACTAAGACAGGTAGCAAACAGACCCAGTAAATAAATAAGTAAATAAACAAAAGCCTTCAGTGTGAACGAAACTTCCTGCTCATTTCTGCTAAAGGCTCGGTTGAATCTGTCCCTGATGATGGTGGTGATGAAGAATACATCAGGCTGGTTGGTCATCTACCCTGTATGTGTAAGAACTTCACAGTAAAATGCTGGAAATATTAGGAATGGTGGTCAGAAGCCACCGAACATGAGAGCGCAGGAAGTGAACGTGAACGCTGTCAGTGATGAGGTGAGGATGGAGAATTATGCAGATTTATGTCTGAATGTTATGTTTGTCGGTGAAGGTCTATGGAATGTCAGCGTAATATAGTGTGGGACTACAAACAAGAGTGATAGTGAATAACACTGTGTAGTGTACAAGTGTAGTAGAAGTTATAAATTAAGAGATGGGTAATTGTGCAGTCCAGGCCACCTAAATCCAAACCAAAGATGATGACGTTCAGGTTTACCCAACGACATCCACCTCTCCATAAAACCAGCATTATGGATTCTTCTGAAGAGAGGACAAGAGCTACCTTAATGAAGTATCATTGGTTTCTCTGAGAATGGAAGGAGTGTTTGGAAGGATGGAGGAGAAATGGAGGATTTCTAGGGTTGCTCCTCCTTCTTCTTTAGGGAAATGCGTTTCTTCCTGGCTGCAAGCATCTCGTAGAAGGGGTCGACGCTCACAGCAGATCTGCACCGAAAACAGAAGATCGGGTCATGTCCCATGCTCTTATTTGCAGAGTTGGCATAGATCTCCTATTTAACCCTATAATGCTTACTGTATCATTTTATATGAATTTCAAAGGCTTCTAAATCATTTACATTTTACATTTATTCATTTAGCTGACGCTTTTATCCAAGCGACTTACAATTGCTATATATGTCAGAGGTCTTTTTTTGTCTGAGACCCCCTTTTTCCCAAGAAAATATTTTAGGGCTCCTCCTCACATTTAATGATATTGTCGCTCTCGTTAGCTTGCAGCAAGGATGACAAAATGTTTTGTTTTTAAACAAACAGTATGTTTATGACTATAACCAGATATGTTTATGCACAAATAATAGCGTATAATATTGAAAATACTATAACAAAAACATCAGTAGGCCATTTGTAATTTTAAAACGTAAGCCTATGAGTAGCCTATTAATTGGCCCTATTTGAAATGCAATAACAAAAATATCAGTATTCACAACGGTGTGTAGAAGAAAAATTATTAATATAGGCTATTACAAAATGACTGGTGTCCATTTTTTGGTCAGCCAGGGGATCGTGAATAATCAGGGATCGTTTGGCGCTCTAGCGATTAATAAACATGCGTTTATTAACAGAATAATGTGTCTTGCGGAAGAACATTGTAGCCGGGACTACTTCTCTCTGTTTATGTCTATGACGAGTCACGCAGATACTGGGCTACGACCCGAAACAGTGTAAAATAGTCCCCATATAAACACTTATTATAGGTGCATCATAGTGACTCAGGATAAGACAAAAACACGGTTTGGAAAATGGATTCATGATGTACACGCTAATTATATAAATTTAGTAAATTTTGAACACAAAAAAAGTTACGGACTGCTGCTGTAATGCTCACTGTTGAACAGTTTTCAAAATATGACGCGACCCCCCAAAGAGCTCGCTGAGGACCCCTTGTGGGCCGAGACCCCCTGTTGGGAACCGGTGTTCTAAATGATCAACAAAAACAAAACGAAAAACCTGTTGCACACAATCTACTGCATGTCTTCTGTCATCTGATTGATAGTTTACACTTAATAAAAATCAGTAAAGATTTCACAGCACAAAGTAAATGTAAGAATAGCTTTTATATTGTTAGTAAAGCCCAATTTATACTTCTGCGTCGAACTTACGCCATAGCTACGTCGTAGGCTGTGCGTAGTGCGCGTACCCTTCGGCGTACCCTGACGTACACCTCTCCAAAAATGTAACAACGCGTCAATTCTATGTGGACCCAAGCGCTGTGATTGGTCTGCTCAAACCGCTACCTCGGGTTTCACATGCTCCCTCTGCGTGCGTCAACGTGGACAACGACGCAGAAGTATAAATTAAAACCAAAGCGTAGTCTGCGGCGTAGAGGCTCCGGCATAGGTCCGACGCAGAAGTATAAATCAGCCTTTATATTTCAAGATGAACACTAAACAAGGTTTACTTGATTGTCCATATATCCTTTTTTTATTAAAATCATATTAAATTGCGAGTATCAAATATGATCCACCAGGATTTTGAGGAAGGTTTATTTGTTCATTGCATTATATTTTTTAAAACTACAGAGATTTGCTCATAAAACTAAGTATTTAAAAATCGTCTTACCACCAAGACATATTATTGGGAGATAGAGTGAAATAGGAGATATGATTTTATATAAGTATCTGCTATAAAGATCTCATTGATTTACAGTACAAGCTATCATAATTTCCTCTTACCATAAAAATATCTGCATCTGCAACACATTTCACATTGTTGGGCCTCTGAATAAAACTGAGCTGTTTTTCCTCCTCTAGTATGAGCTCCATATTCTCACTAAATCATACTATATGAGCCACAACAATTTTTTTTTAGATTTGGTCTAAAGGTTCAATAAACTGCTCCATTGAAAAAAGAAAAAAAAAAGAGGATTTTTCTGACTATTGTTTCATGTAAGACAGACTAAACATGTTGGGGAGGGACATATTGGAAGGCTTAGGAGCGCAAAATTTACATTTCAAATATTTGTATCTGTTATTTTTGTGCCCTGAGGTGATTACTAGCATATAGACTGCTATTCCCATCAGGAAATGCAAATATACTTCAGATAAGAACGCAAATATTTGTCAGAGGCTGATAAAAACTGCCATCAGTGTGAATATTTTTACAGCATTTGAGTCCTTTGTTAGGTCGCTCTTGGTGTAAATAGTTCTTTCGAATGCCTTGTCCTCGGAGACCTTCAGAAACCCCTCGAGCACCTTCATTCAGCGGTTTACTCACTTGATGCTGTGTATCCATTCGTCCTTTTCCTCTGGGGTGGGAGCTGAGATCCGGTACACCATGTGGTTTCCCTCCACCACACGTCCATCAGCCTCGGTCTTACACGCTTTAATCAGCTGCCCGCGGTTATTAGGGATGTACAGCTCAAAACAGTTCTGCACATAAAAAAACAACACCATGAACAAACAGCACACAAACCCTTTTTGATATACTGCCCAGCCCTAACGGTAAATAAAATAATCTAGAGTTGATATGAAAATGAAAATGGAAATTGCTCCATTTGATTAGCATTTGGCTTACTGGCTTTCTGGGATCTTCGACCTCTCGAATGCTCAGGTTCTCCAATGGTATGATGCCTCTGGGCTCCTTGTCCTAAAGACACACAAACACACAGTAAATCAGTCAGAACTTCCCATCAGGGGTCAATTCAGTCCCGTAGAGTATACACTACCATTCAAAACCAATCTATAATTGACTGTTGTCCAATTCATTATCCTGCTTAATAAATGGCTATCAAATATATACATTTACTATTATTATTATTATGTACTTATTACACAGCTCTTTGTAATAATTTTGTATAAGATGAAATATTGCTATTTCTGATTGACTTACTGTTGTGTACTCAAAGTAATAGAGACAGTTATCTGTCAGAATGAACCACCGCCTCTTCCATGTTTTCACACGACCTCCTGAGAATGATAATTACACTGGATTAGAGATGTAAGACAGGCTTTTTCTTCAGTGTCAGTGCAAATGAAACTGCACAGACACAGCAAGAAATCTCAACACACATTATATTATTAGTAGAGCGAAAACCTTGAAAAATCCATCGAAATTCCTACTAAACTAAAAAGTGCAAAAATCTTAAACAAGATGCCAGTGTATTAGGAGTGGTTGCCTGAGTACAATGGAGTTTTGGGACACCTGACCATTACACCAACAGGGACTATAATGACACTGCATTCTAAATTCTAAAAGGAGTTGTTCCTCCCTTTGCAGTTATAGCAGTTTCCACTCTTCTGGGAAGAGTGTTTCTTACTGCTTTTCCACCAAAGCATTTTGAGAGCCGGTTCGGAGCCGGTACCTGCGCACGAACCAGTTCTTTGTGTTTCGACATCCAAAGAACCGGTTCTCGGCCAGGAAAACTATTTCCAAAGCGGCACCAACTCTTTGCTGGACTAGAACCGTTCTTTTACCACGTCATGCTTACATCGGGGGCTGTGGGCGGGTTTAGATGTGTTCTAAACATCTTTTCTGACCATAATATTGGATCGCAAAGCCAGGAGAAACATTTGCAGAAACACGATGTAGTCCGCCATTGTAATTGTTATGCTTGAAGTTGGCGCAAGCGTTTCGAGTTTTTTTTTATTGAAAACATTATGTAAGCAAAGAAGAAAACAGTCAATATAGAACAAATAAATGGAAAGAAAAAAAAGACACAAGACAGGGGTACATAACTAATCAGAAAAGATTACATATCAAAGGAAAAGATTAAAAGACTTACATATTTCAATTGTTTTTAAAGCCTTCTTGGTTCATGAGTTAGAGATAATCCCAAAGTGATGTTGTACTTACAAGCGTTTCTAGCTAAGACGTATGGCGACGTACACAGTGACTTAACGACATTATTCGCTGGGCGCTCTAGTCAGTGGAAAAACAAACAGGTTCTGAGAGGGTTCGCAAGTTGAACCAACTCCGAACCAACTTTGAACCAGCACCAGTTCCGAACCAGTTTTTTTTTGGTGGAAAAGGGGTAACTGTGGGAATTTATTGCCCATTCATCCAGTAGAGCATGTGTGAGGTCAGGCACTGATGTTTGACGAGAAGGCCTGGCTTACAATCTCCGTTCCAGTTCATCCCAAAGGTGTTCGATTGGTTGAGGTCAGGACTCTGTGTGGGCCAGTCAAGTTCCTCCACACCAAACTCATCCAACCATGTCTTTATGAACCTTGCTTTTGTGCAGTGGGGAACTGTCATGCTGGAATAGAAAAGTGGCTTCCCTGAACTCTTCCCATAAAGTTGGAAGCATAGCATTGTCTTAAATGCGTTGGTATACTGAAGCATTATGTTTTCCCTTCACTGGAAGTGAGTGGTGTAGCCCAAACTGAAAAACAGCCTCATACCATTATCCCTCCTCCACCAAACATTACAGTTGACATATTTCTTTGTAATTGGCTCTGATTTTGTAGCGAACCAGAAGAGCCGACTCCCGTTCGGGGAGAGCCGAATCTTCATCCGCAGGCAGCGGTGCGACTTTTTTTGGATGGGCACACCATGCGGCCAATCACATGGGCGGACAGACTAGGATTATACCATGTGAAAGAAGGAAGGGGGACACACGCTCAGAAGATAGCGAGTGTAGTGGTATAGACCAGGTACATAGAGCGACAGAGCTTACTTTAGCTAGACAATAACTTTATTCTAGAGCTGCTGTAAAGCCAAAACAATCTCTGTCACTTTCATTTCCTATTATCACTGAAAAGCTGCTTTGAAATAATCTGTATTGTTAAAAACGCTATATAAATGAAGGTGACTTGACTTGACAGAAAGAGGCGGGGGAGCCGGATTTAAATGCAAGCGCGTTGGGAGAAAGTGAAGAAATGATCGAAAGCCGAAAAACAAAGCAGCATCTGGCTGCATTAAAATTATATTGGAGACTTCTCAAAAACAGGACTAATAATCACGGGAAAAAATAATAAAAATAAGGCTTTTATGAAAACACTGAATAAAACATTTCTTACCAACACACAAATCATTCACAATAGCTAAATTAGCTAAAATAGAAGGCTCCGGTAGATACTAAATGAATAGCCATTTGGGAGCCGGAAGAGCCGTAAGGGAGCCGAGCCAAGTGAGCCGAATCTTTGAAAAGAGCCGGACTTCCCATCACTAGTTGACCGTGGAATATCTAGCAGGGATGACATTTCATGAACTGACTAATTGCAAAGGTGGCATCCTATCACAGTACCACGCTTGAATTCACTGAGCTCTTTAGAACGACATTTTTCCACACATTATTGTAAATGGAGACTGTGTGGCTGGGTGCTTAATTTTACACACCTGTGGCAATGGGTCTGATTGAAGCACCTGAATTCAATAATTAAGAAGTGTGTCCCAATACATTTGTCCATATAGTGTTTGTGAGAGGTAGGTCACTTTTCAGGTCTATGAGGGTGTTTGCCCCTTATTTTATGGTCTGGTCATTAGTGATAGAACAAGCTAAGCATTTCGAAACGTCGAATCAGCTAAACCAATTGCTTTGCAAAATAATTCAGTTTTGAATCTCCCACATGCTGATGACTCCTGCTGGTCAGAACTGTGTAAATGCAACGTTAACACAACCCAAACATGCATGCACTTTTTACAAACCAACTGCAAATGTTCTATTGAAAACAATACCAAGAAATATATAATATGTTATTTTATGAATTTATAGGGCTTGTTTGTTTGTTTAATGGAGAGCTTGGTTAGTCAATAAGAAACTACAACTCTTTCTCTTTGTTATTATTAACTATGCCATTGAAAATTTCTACGAAATTATAAGACTGACTGATCAGAGATGAGGTAAAAACTATATAGGCACTGGTTCATGGTTCTCAGAGATCGACCCTAGTGGCGAACCATTGTAAGTTCGTACAATTCCTTGTTACTGAAATCACATCACTTTGCCAGTTTAATAAATGCTCTGAATCACTGGTTTGATGATTCGCAATGTTTCGAAGCTTCATGAAGCAGTACCCATCACTACTGGCGCCAGTTGCATAAACTTAGCTACTATGTTAAGACTGTTTCTTAAGGCGAGACACGGCAGGCAAAAACATTGTTTTTTTTTCACTGGTCAATTTTGAGATTGAGCTATTTGTCTTCAATAACATGTCTTCTTTCAGACTTCAAAAAAGTCCAAAATACACATTTAGGTCTTTATTTTACTGCACTTTGTCTGTTTGCATGTGTAGATTTCGCTTAAATTCATCAAAAGTTGGCGTTCTAAATCATCCCGCTGCTCCGCGATCGCTGTCTGCTCCCTGTCATCACACACACCTTTAGTGTTGTGCACTGCTGTCAGATCCAAATATGGTCATTTGCTGCTTATCAGCAACCAATCATGAAAGTAAATTGGGCGATTTAACTCGAAATGCGCAATCTCATTGGCTGATGCCAATATCTGACAACGTGATTCGTTCAGAATCGTCACGTGACGCGCTCTGACATTATATACATACATCACATATATACTATACTTTACACTATATATACAAAACAATTACATTACACAACACATTTCAGTTTTTGTATAATATACTATATAATACTAAACAAATCTGTAATTGTGGTATCCTAAAGTGGTTGTGAGTCCCTCATGCAGATCATATTCATCTGTGTGATGGACTGTTGATGTGTGGTTTTGATGTGTTGATGAAGCAATAATGAGTTTTGGATGTTAAACAGTGTGATACATTGATTTTACTTGGACCTAAAGCATATTTTGTCTGTTATTCATGGCTTTCAATAGAAATTAGTGGAATTTTGCAATAAAAATCTTTAAAGGCCGTTTTCTCAAAATGAGTTTTTTACTCACACTCCTAGTGACGATTTCCCATTTCTGTAGCACCTACATACACCAAACTTTACAGTCCTATTCCTAACTATATTTTGAGGGTTTGACCAGAGGGATTTTTTGATATATCATTCTTTGCCTGATTTATATGACATTTTATGCCTAAAAATAGGGCGGAAATCAATTTAAGACTATTGGCAATATTTTCTGATTTACAGGGTAACAAAAGGAGATATTCATAATCCCCTCTGGTAATGTCTTTTCAATGAATACATCAACAAAATGCAAAAATAATTTTGAACCGCTTGTTTTTTTTTTTCAATGATCAGATTTGTCTCTTCAAAATATATGCAAACTAGCACATATTTAATTAGTTATAGCCTGATTAGCATATTTAAACATAAAATTACAGAAAAGTTGCAATTCATTTTTTTTCTCGTATTCATGTGAGTAATCAACAGGTAAAGCTTCAAGTTGATATTTTTACCCTATTCACCTGTAGTGTCTCGCCTTAAGAAATAATTTGGCCAACTACAAATTAATCAAGAGGCAATCAGTTTTACTTTTCAGATACAAATTAGACCGATCTACCCTTTTATGTAACTGACTTTAAAGAGTTAGCACCAGTCTTAAAGAAAAAAAATGAGATGACTAACTTTTAAGACTAGTCTAAGCAGTTTATGCAACCGGCCCCTGATCACGCACCCCTCTCTGCAACAACACACATGATTTGAGGAATCAGTCATGTCTGAAGCACAAACACTACAATAATAATATTGCTTTGCAAACACCACTAATAAGATCATTCTGTCCTAATCTAAGTGGTTCTAGTAAGGCTGTACGTACCTCCTGACGGGTGAACAGCCCCGGCAGCGGCAGAGAAATCACAGGTCAAGCAGAGCAGGAGCCAGAAGAGATCGGAAAAGGGGAACGGGGGGACGGATCACAGGAAACAGAAAGACAGAGGAGAGGGAGACACACAGGGAGAGGGAAAAAGATTCAAAAGCTTTTAGTGCTTGAGAGATCACAGAGCTCGCCATGCAGATTTGCAGAAAGAAAGTAAATCTTCGAAATTAGAAGTGATGTTTCGCTTGGGTTTTTTTAAGGAGAAAAAAAGTGCAAAGCGCTGCAATGAAATAGAATATCATGCAATGGCAATGACAGAGACCCTTCCAACTACAGAAACTCTCCTGGCGCACATAAGGAAGGACTCACCCAGCTTGAGGAGCCAGCCTTCTCTGTCAGGGTTGAAGAAAGTGTGCGTCAGGTCATTCCCATCATCCTCTGGGATCTTAAAAGGCTCGTTCTTAATGCTGTCATACAGATTCTGAAGAGAACACTCACATTGTTTATAAAAGCATTCAAAAAAGCCTTGAAACACTCAAGGGTCGTTTACACTGACAGCAATTTGGAGCAACATAGAGACCGGAAGTAGAGCACTACGAAATGGTTGATTAAAAATATAGCAATTTTTTTAAATATAAAAGCAGGTCTAATTTATTGAGCTTGTGAAACCTACATAATTTAACAATTTATTAAAAGATTTAAAAAAAAACATAACATTCTTAGGGCCCTATGAAAACCATTTTATTTCCACCCCCAAATTTATTTCCATCCCCTGTTTTCCGTTTCAACTTTTTATTTTTTTTATGGATTGATTAAATTTTAATAAATCAAAAAGCATGTCTAACTGTGCGTTCACACCGCCGCCGGCGAGAGCGTCAAAGTGGCCGGAAGTCATTCATTTTCAATGAGAGCCGGCGGCGAGCTCCGGCGAGAGCGGCGCGGCGCGTCTTGGACGGTGAGAGTGGCGAGGAGAGTTGAAGTCAGGTCAACTTTATGGTAATAAACAATGACGCGGTTCGGCGGCAACCGGCGGCAACCAATCGGAATATAGAAGTGCTCCGTTTGAGAGGAGTCCAGAGAACGCAGTCCTGTAAACTTTGGTTCCGACCACATTAGTTCCCAAGCAAAATAGAGGAGGTTGATCATTTGAATTTGATAAGGCGGCGCGCTACACTATTTATAGGCAATATTTTCGCGCTAGAACGCTTTTTTTTCAGCAGGAATGTAAATTATAATAGCACTTAACCATGAACACAAAAGCCACACCACACAAATGGCTTTTAATTTGTTTATTTCATTAGCAAACATGTCACTATAATTGTTAAGTTTTTTCCATCAATCAATTTTCTGCAAAAATAACGATCGACATGATTGATGCTTTGTGGCCCCTTTAAATACAGTTGTAAAAATGACCACGCGTTCGATCTACGTCAGAGCATCAGAGCGTCCACGAATCTTTCCACGGCGTCGCTGGCAGGGCGGCGAGAGCGAATTTTGCCGCTCTCGCCGGCGGCGGTGTGAACGTACAGTAAACAATTGAATAAATACAAATTTATTCTTGTAAATTTATTAATAAATGTAATTTATTTAAACAAATTACAATAATGTGCCCAATTTTTCAGAAAATCTGTGTTGCCTATTTAAAATTAGCTGGATTTATGAAAAATGTATCAAAAACAGTGGTAATCAATTGAAAGCATAAAGCATTAATAATCTTTTGAAAAGTAATCAATAGAAAATGAGCCATTTCTTTTATTTTTTCGACAAATAAAATGCTGCACAAAAGAGGCTCACTGTTAAAATTGTGTGATATTCCATACAATAAAGTTAATAATACTATTATTATTATTATTACTTTGAACAGTACATTCACACAGTGTCACACAGAGACCCATAGAACATGCAGACTTCAATAGCAGTCTTCTTGCAATTTAATATTCACACACTGGTCCATATCAAGATTTGAATAACTGTACCGCCTTACTTATGCAATTCGTCAAAAAGCCAATAATATTTGTAATATAAAATACTAGGCTCATTTGACAACTACAGAAAGCAAGCTAGAGAAGAGAAATGCAGAAAAGACTTGATTTATTAATCTAATTTGTCAAATGCCGTGACATTTTGTGTTACTTCTATTAAATTCTATTTATATGACTAGATGCCAAAAAAACACACAGTTTGCCTTTAAAAATCAATAATGTTGATGTATTTATGTTATAGCATTTTTATTACAATATACTAATCAGCCAAGACAGGGCTTGACGCTTACTTTTTTCCCCAAAGGAGCACATTTGCTCCTAAGTTGAAAATTTAGGAGCGCGGTTAGAAAAGAAAAAAATTATATATATATATATATATATAAATAAAACACACTGTAACAAATATCACCATACTAGTGTTATTTTAGTATCAGATACTAGAGATACTATATAGTTTGTTAATATTTTTAATTCAATTTAATTCTGCTTTTTTTTTTAAATTTAGTTAAGTTTTAGAAATTCTGCTGTTAGTAATTTTTTTAAGTTTTTGTTTTTTATAAAATGTCTGTATAGTTTTTATAAATTTTTATCTCAGTTTTAGTTTGGTAAATCAGGTTAGGCCTCATAAAACTAAACTTTTTTTATATTTTATTTTATGTCAGTTAACATTTATTGATTTCAAGTAAAGAGATTTTTTAATCGTTTTTGTAAACTATATAACACTGATACAAGTAAAATCTATATATTTAATAATATGCCTCAAATAATGTTCTTAGTCTTTCCTTCCTGTGACAGGGCATAACAGACAAAAGCTAAAATAGTTTACTTTAAATTAAATTAAATTACATACAGTTTGTGTAACCAATAACTGGGTGGAAATTGGACACACCGCAAGACTTATTTATAAACGAGCCCAAAATAGACCGGGACTCTTATTTTGAAATGTCTATGCTTTATAATTGCAGGATGCTCATTCAAATTCAGATGAGGGAGATAAAATATGCATTCTTAAAACCGTATATATACAACATGTTGCTACCGGTGCGATTACATGCATCCTCGTAATGCGATTATAATGGGATTTTGGCAATATTGAGATTAAACCTCATGGTGCACCAATAATGTGATTATTTCTTATAATCAAAGTTCTTTATCACAGTAAGATGTTTACATGACATGAGCAGAACTCTGCACTCTAATTACAAGCGATTTTTTAATAAGTATTCGCTAATAAGTATGATTATACCACACTCAGATAGGCATTCAGTATGCATGTTACTGGCCATTGTTTTAATCTACTCACATTAAATTCAAAATACATTTGTATGGACGTTCTGGATATTATTCGGCACGGTAATGAACATCGCAATAGCCTACCGGGTTTGCCTTCGCTGCCGTCACGTTCTTCACACCGTCTGGATGAAGATGCGGAGCAGAGACTGTGCAGCGAGTTATGTTTACAGAGTTTAGTGATTTGAAGACAAAACTTCAGAATAATGTCACGGAGTTCATGCATGAAGTTGTGTGAACAACACACGGCATCCGTGTACGTCCGCTCACATGCACACTTTGATCAGTGGGAATAATGTGATTTAAGGTGTTTATTGCGATTAAAATCGGTGTACGCCACCTAGTTTATTGTGAATATGGTTACTACGATTATGAGCTTAATCGCATTAGTTTGAACAGCATTAGTTAATAAGCATTCGCTTGGCATAAATGTGCGCTATTCATTGATTGTGAACTGATCTGAAGCGCTTTTGCGCGAAACACAACAACGCCACGTTCAGGAATTGAAACGTGAAGCGCTCAAATTTATTTAAAGGGTTAGTTCACCCAAAAATGAAAATTCTGTCAGGATTTACTCTCCCTCATGTTGTTCAACCCCGTAAGACCTTCGTTCATCTTCAGAACGCAAATTAAGATATTTTTGATTAAATCTGAGAGCTGGATCACTCCTCCATAGGCTTCTAAGGGATTGACACTTGTTCCCTGAAAAGTTATTAAAGACATCGTTAAAATAGTCCAAGTGACTACAGTGGCTCAATCTTAAGTTTATCTAACGACGAGAATTCTTTTTGTGCGCAAAAAAAAACAAAAATAACGACTTTATTTCAACTATTCATTTCCTTCTCTGTGGGGCTCGAGTCAGTTCACTAGTGTAACAGCGCAGAGCTTCTGTGTTGTACGTCACACGTAGGCTCACTATTGGCCGATGAGTGAACTGACTCGAGGAGCTTAAGATTGAGCCACTGTAGTCACTTGGACTATTTTAACGATGTCTTTAATAACTTTTTGGGGAAAAAGTTTCAATCCCTGAAGAAGCCTATGGAGGAGTGATCCAGCTCTCAGATTTAATCAAAAATATCTTAATTCGTGTTCTGAAGATGAACGAAGGTCTTACGGGGTTGAACAACATTATCAAGAGTAAATACTGACAGAATTTACATTTTTGGGTGAACTATCCCTTTAATGATAAATAATTTATTTAAATCATAGCCTTCTGAAGTTTAATAATCACATTAGGCAGTGTTGCGATTTATGTGTTTTCATCTCCAAAATGTAAGATGCCTTAAATGTTTGCTTGTTATACCATTTAAGGTATTGAGGACTTTTTATGATCTTACATTTAGGAAAACTGATCCGCAGGGATTTTTATATCCGCACACGTGCTCCAAACTACGTTTTACAGTTCGCACACATCTATTATTAGTCGCCAATGCGAGTGAAACTGCCGCACTGTCGATCCCTGACATGTTGACACTCACTCTGAGCAGATCCTCTGGTAAATCTCCCCCGTCATTGATGCCTCTGTTCATGCTGATGAATCGCTCCACTGTGGGCTTGTCCCGCACATTGGGGTTGTGCAGACTAGTGTTCAACATGATGATGGAAAACGACAGCACGTAACAGGTGTCTGCGGGGACAACACAGAGTTTAAGGACTGAGAGATGGAACGGTGTTCTTGATTCTCAGCATGTGGATGTTTTTCACTGCAAGACGAAGATGCTTGTTTCGAAGATTCTCTCTGACCAATCAGTGATCTGCAGTGTTTACGTCACATTTCAGTATCGGTTCGGCTCGCTTGGAACTCCAGCTCCATAGCCAGACACACTTACTCAATTATGACTATTCGGAGAATCTTAGAATCACATTTATGAAAAAACACAAATATGTTGTGATCAAAAGTATGTGAAACAGCTAGTGTACATGTTGATGAAAGCCTCATGGGCTGTGTGTACGTGTGTGTGTGTGTGTGTGTGTGACCTGTGCTCTGGAAGACTCCAGGATTGCAGTGACAGTATCTCTGTGCAAAGGCCTCCATCATCCTGTCGATTTTCTGAGCCTCGCCTGGCAAGCGGAAACTCCACAGAAACTGCCTGCATTGAGCAGAAATAGACAGACGCACCATGAAAACAAGCACAGCACAATAACATACGAATACTTGAAACTGTTTTGCATACAAGAAGCCCCAATACAAAATGAACAAGATGCCAGTCAGGGTTATTTTCGTTAACTAAAAATGTTCATTAAAATAAAGCTGAAATAAAAATCAAATGTAAATATTAGTTAAATTATTATTAGAAACGTTGTCTTGGCAATAAACTGAAATACGTTTAAGTGTAGTCAAGTACTAAAATTATCAACTGGAAATAAATAAAACTAACTGAAATGAGAATAAATTAAACCTAAAAAGCTGAAACAAATGGAAAAAAATAAATGACAAAGGCACATAATGAAACTACTGAAAAATAAAATTAACATGAACAATAAAAATAAAAGCTAATTCAAAGTAATAATAAAACAAACAAAACAAACATAACACTGAGGAAAGTCACAAAGTTTAAAGTAGCTGATTTACCGAAGTGCTTGTACCAAGTTCAGATCTGTGAATTCGTGAAGATCAACAAAAGCCTGCAATACTTTAATATTGAAGTCATCTCTGAAAGAGAGAGAGAAATGTATTAACAACATTAACAAAATCTCTGTTTAAATCACTGATCTATTATATGTTATTATAAATCTGTAGTTTAAATATGCTTGTTGCTTTAGGTGTTGAGACCGTTTGCAAAGTTAAACGGTTAGTTCACCCAAAAATGAAAATGACTCCATGATTTACTCACCCTCAAGTCATCATAGGTGTATATGACTCTGAGTAAATCATGGAGTAATTTTCATTTTTGCGTAAAATAGGGCTGCACGATTTGGGGAAAATGTCATATTGTGATTATTGGGGTCAATATTGCGATTACGATTTAATAAACAAATGGTTTCATGAGTCAACTTGCTTTGTTCTAAAGAAAAAAACACACAGATTGGTGATAAATCTGAAATGTTTATTTCAAACTAGCAACAACAACTTAATGATTGATAACACCTATAATGATCAATAAGCCACTGATGTCTGGATAAAAATGACCCCCCTCCCCATTTTAAACATTAATTATAGTCGTCCAGCATTACAGTGATTCTGTCATTACAATTGAAAGCTATCAATTTTTTTAAACACTAAACAAATATAACAGCTTTTAATTTAAGTGACCTTCAAACAATCCTCACATAAACCCATAATAAATGTCATATTTACCTGTGCCCTTCCTGTCTAACAGGCAGGACATACACAGAAATTAAATAAAGTTATCAAACAGTCTGTGCTGCATAAATTATACATAGACTAATCCTTATTAAAGCTACAAAAGTTCTTTAGTCAAGAGCATTGAGTAATTTTCTCGGTTCCCTTTGTTCTTTGATTAACTTTAACGACAGAGATAATTAGTAGCTACTGTGTACTGTCCCTTTAAGAGCAGCCTCTGCTGACAGAGACGGCAGTGTTTCCCCTACAATGTATTCAGCAGCGGTTTTCAGCGCAAAATCTTTCCATGATCAGCAATATCACGACATTCACTTCATTCACTTACACACCTAAAAACACTGTCATGGCGACCGGCGGCGCTGCATGCGGTGGCTCTGAATCCCCTTGTTAACAAGGAGGAAAGAGCCACATATGGAAATATTTTCGATTAGACTAATGTCACGTTGCCATAAGGGGCCGTTCACATAGCACGTTTTTTGCGCGTGCAAATTCATTATTTCAAATGCGGCCGGCACGCTCGTTTTTTCAAGCGCGCCTCTGTTCATGGTTGCATAGCGACGACAGACGCCACGGGAGAGCAAGCGCTTGTGGAAAGGAGAAAGCGGTACGAACTGCGCTCTCCATGAAGACGAGGAAGTATCACCTACTGCTCATAGTCCTGATAGTTCACGTTAAATCATATTTAATTTTTCAGATAAGTCTACTAAACTTGTTGGTGTCCTTCAGAAATCATTCTAATATGATGATACGTGATGCTCTTTTTTTTTAATATTCTTTGATTAATAAAAAGTTAAAAAGAACATCATGTAATAATATTGCACTATATTAGGCTACTGTTTTTTCTGTATTTTTGATTAAATAAATGCAGGCTAGATGAGCATAAGACTTCTTGCAAAAACAAAAAATACCCCCACAATATCATTCAATTACCAAAGAGCCTTAGAGATCTTCTATAAAAAGCCCAGAAAAATTAAGTGCTCACAGATTGGGTGTGGTCTTTCCCATTAAGATAACATTTTCAATAAATTGTAAATAATCTTTTTCTGGGTTGTGCCGTTTCATTTTTCCCCTAAACAATTTCTAACAAGCTGAAAATGAACACAAAAGAAAACATGAACAATCCTGTCTAAAATTATAAAATGAAGGTTTCTGTTTGTGACTGCAGTTCAAGGTACGTGCTGCAATAATCATGCGTTGAATCAGTTGATGGTATGTCATATTTGTTTTTCTCAAAATGTCCATTTCTATCCACAAAACTTGCCAGAAGTCATGGTTTAAGGGGTTATTTTTAAAAAAAATCTTCCAGGGTGCATGCCCCCGGACCCCACCACGCGTGGCTTGGTAACAACCTCGGGCACATAACAGCACCGCTGCTGGAAAAATTTCTAGGGGAAACACTGGACGGAATCTCACACGCGCCTCATTCTCTCACGAGTCGCAACTCTTTACGTTCATCATAAGACTGCTCTTATGTTAGAAGATAACCGACAAAACGACATTTTGGCATAATTGTGTGTTATTGTTCGTTCAAGCCCGAAAGAGAACTGTATTCTGGCGTGCTGTCGTGTGCACGCATGATATCAGGACATTCACAGGCGGCGCGCTATTTTTTGTCTTGTCGCGCATGAATGGTTCAAAAGCATTTGCACGAATAAGAGCGGGATCATGTAACACTAGCCAAAGGATGACAAAAATAACAGATGCTGCGTTAAAGGTGCTCTAAGCGATATCGGGTGACATCACTTCTTGTTGACGTTTAAAGTATTGTCAAACAAAACGAAGGCTAGCTCGACCCTCCCTCCTCCTCCTCCTCATCCGCGCACTAACCCCCCAAACCCCGCCCCCAAACCCTTCTTATCGGTTATTGGCTGGAACAGTTTGTTATGTTTCGTGGTGCGGGTTAGCCCAGTTTGTTTTTGTTGCTGTTTGTGGAGCCTGCGGTGTCTGCAGAGAACGCGTTTTTTTACAGTGTGTTCAGGCGACATGAAGCTAGCGGATAGTGAGGAGACGTTTGTTGTATGTGACAAAAAATTTTTTGGCCTAAAAAACGCGTGACATCGCTTTGAGCACCTTTAATAGCCGTAATTTGTTTATTTCATATAAAATCGCAGCATTTTGCATCATATAATCGCATTGGCTTGAAATCGCGATTGCGATACGATTAATCGTGCAGCACTAGCGTGAACTATCCTTTTAAACCCTCTCAGAAAAGTTTTTTTAAATTAATCTCAAATGCACCTCTGCTTTGAAATTGATTTGAAACAAAAATTTAATTTTGCACGCCTATGTTATTGTACTTTTTCTTACAGTCACAAATAAAAAAATAACTGATATAATGCAGTTGAAGTGCAAAGTACCTTTCACCCAAATAGTCTCCTATTGCAGTTTTATTGAGTCCTTCTCCTTTATACAGAAACTGAGCAATGTCCTCTGAAGTGTGTCTGAGAAGCTCATTCTCCACTAGGAATACAATGCCCTGTGAAAGAGGAAAATATGTAGAAAACTTGTTTAGAAGTTCACAAATTGTCCAGCCACGTAATGTCCTTTAAATATTTCAGCAACATATGTATGTCAGAAAAACCATTCAGTATGTGTTTTCACAAAACGTTAATTCTTCTTTTAAATATACATTTAAACAAAATTAATATTTGTATTCAGCAAGGACGTATAAAATTGATCAAAAGTGACCTAAAGACTTCCTATTTCTAATTCAAATAAATGCTGTTCTTTTAAACGTTCTATTAATCAAAGCAGTTTCCACAAAAATATGCAGCGCCACAAATTTTTCAACATTGATAATAATGAGAAATGTTTCTTGAGCAGCAAATCAGCATACTAGAATGATCATGTGATGCTGAAAACTGGAGTAATAAGCTGTGAAATCACAGGAAAAAACTGCATTCATAATATTTTACTGTACCTCTGATCAGATACATAAATGCAGTCTTTTATAAGCATAAGAGACTTCTTTCAAAGAATTTTAATGACCATATAAAAAAATGTGACTGATAATAATGCTGGAAAACAGTGGCAACATGAAACACGGTGCATTTCTCTTTTTTTCTTCTTTCTGTTATCTTGAACTGAAAAATCATTATCATTTTGCAAAATTATTCTAACAAAATAAACATCATGCTTTTAAAAATCGATGCCTTCTTAAAGCACTTTTTTATTTTATTAAAACTTAGTTTATTTAAAATTAAAAAAATAACTTCACTTTTAGGATAGCTTACCTTTTTCGGGTCCATGTTGAATTTTTTCCTGCCCATGGCCACATGTCGACTCTTCTGTAATGTTTTACTATAAAATAAAAGACAGGAGATCAATATTGTTTTCAGGTTTGAAATAAAACACCTCACTTTGAGTGTTCAATGAACCTACTGAACACACTGCATGAAGAGAGTTCACGTTCAAGTCAATGACTGCACTGTTCACACGGAGATAACGTGTGTGTGTGTGTGCGCATTTATTGAGTGTTATCTATCAGAGAAGGCAAATTGGAGAAAAAAAAAAATACACCAACCATTTTCAAATGAATTCCCAACAATATAGCAGGTATAAACCAGAGACTAAACCTGCATCTTTTTCCTGCAACACTGGATCCATTAATACTAACACTTTCTCTTCTATTCTATTATATATCTATCTATAAAATACATATATTAAACTGGGAAGGGTCATAGCACTTGCATATTGACGTCCTATTGTTAGTTGAACTGCTTCTATTGTTCTCATTTGTAAGTGACTCTGGA
This sequence comes from Siphateles boraxobius, assembly GCF_051911475.1. Classification (NCBI taxonomy): domain Eukaryota; kingdom Metazoa; phylum Chordata; class Actinopteri; order Cypriniformes; family Leuciscidae; genus Siphateles; species Siphateles boraxobius. Next base: position 4,217,211 of record NW_027508722.1, on the reverse strand, counting down.
TAAAAGCGTCTGCTAAATGAATAAATGTAAATGGAGACTAACTAACCTGCCCTCTGTGCTGGTCTCCAGCCCCTCCACCTCTATAATGGCTTCTCTCAGCTCCTCTTTCAGTCTCTGGATCTCGAGAATCAGCGCTCCTTTCCTGCGCCGGATCTCCTCCAGCTCGGAGCGCTCCTCTGGGCTCAGGTCTGCTGGGACTGTGGAGAGAGAGAAAGAAAGGAGGGTCACAGGCACTTGGATAGGAAAGGAACTGAAAGGATTATTCACTCCACCCAAGCCTCTTTAACACGAACCCTCCGTCTCTCTCATCTTCCTGCTGACTAATATCATTCACTTTATGATGCGAGACGGAAACGTGATCGGGATTCGGGACACTGCACATGCGCACAAACGCATACAATTCACGTTCAGATTCTCTGTGGACTAACAGACGACTCTTGCGACACCGGTGGGTGTTTGGACGCTTTAGAGAGAGCAAGCCAGGACAAAACTGAGGCAAACCCACAGAAGCTCAGAACGCAACGCCAGCAGGCAGAGACACATACTCTGTGTCCTGAGGAACACATTCACACAATCTTGTGAAACCCTCAAATTAATCACTTAAAAACACACCATTAGCTTCTGCTTCACAACAGGGTCTAAATGCTTTTATTTTAATACATTTTTCCATAACAAACTGACTTTATCAGCATGACAATTTGATGCTAGATTTGAACATGAATTTATTTTGTAAATCTAAAAAAATCAACCTCATCAAAACTTTTACCCAACTCAACCCCATTTCAAGTATTTTACTTAAAAATAGTTTTACGATTTTTTTTTTCTAAAACAGCGGTAAGGAAAATTCTAAAAGGCTAACAATTAAAAAGCAAGGCCCTATATCAGTTTTTCATATGCTATTTGTACCTATACTTTTTTAATTTGCAAATCCTAAATTTGTACACAGATACATAGAAAAAATCATAAAACAAAGAAAGTTATTTAAATAATATGAATCTGAGAAGGTCTCACTATTTGGGGTGTGTCTCTTATTGCAATGACAGCAGGACTGGATCTACATGAACTAAAGCTGATGATCATGATCTAAAGAGCATCTTGAGCTACAACAGAAGAGCATCTGACTGTGTGCAAAGAGTCACATGACCGTGACCGTCTCCATACCGACACAATGACTCTGATCTTCAACCAGAAGGAACTGGATTAAATATTTTGAATGTTCAGATTCCAATCTGACTTCTGCCCCCATAATCATACACTGTTCATTTGTTGGCCCGAGCAGAACTGGTCCCCGACTGAGCCGGGTTTCTCCCAAGATTTATTTTTTCTGCTCCATTCTGTCACTGTTGCCTTTGGCTTGGTTGGTTGGGGACATTTAATATTCATCAATATTATTGATCTGCCGGCACTGACACCATTATATGAGAACTGAACTCAGCTGGACAATGACATCACTGTTTTTTGTCCAGAGCGACTATAGATAAATTAAGTAAATTAAGAACTAGTAATGATTTCTACAATGGAAATTAATCAACACTGAACTATGACTTTCCTCTAAAGATGCTGTAGAGCCACAACAATCTTAGTTGCATTATTTTCTGTTATGTCTGTAAAGCTGCTTTGAAACAATCTGTATTGAAAAAAGCGCTATATAAATATAGATGACTTGTCTTGACATCCATTTACTTACTAAAACGAATAGGCCTATCCTCTCCGGACATCACTTTTGGCCACTACTGTACATCTGGTTAGTTACAATAATTTATGGCTTCATCATAACGTTTCTTTGTTGTTTAAATCCTAGGTTTTCAATGTGGTCTCAGACTTTTATGTCTAACTGTACATAGGCCTCCAGTCCATCTTCCAATGAAGAATTAAATGTGCAACAGACAGACTGATAATGACAGATTACAAGCATTCCCTCTGTGTGCCTATATTAAGTTTATAATTGACTAAAAATTAAGTTATGACAAATCTGTTTGTGTTTAAGAATGACTACTTGAAACCAGCAGACAGAAACACTGTTAAAAATCCAATAACGCCACCCAAAAGATGTATGATGATGAACAGCTGATGATCTATGATATCATGTCTGTACGACATTTATGAAATACACAGTGTTGACATGAATTTTATCAGCCTCTGATAAAAGCAAAGATACACGATACAGATGTAAACAACTGAAGGAGGCCGAACATGAATGAATCCAGAACAATGACTGGAGACGGGCAGATTAATGATGTACTAAAGCTGCAGAGATGCCAGATTTGACAACAAAATAATGACATTTGGTTTAAACCCTTTAAAACATCCTTCTACGTGAAGTCTTTCCCAAGCTCATATAAAACAGTACGGTATGCGGCACTAAACACAACGCTAAACCAGCTTTACTTACTGTAGTCCAGGTCATCCATTTTGGGGGCTTTGCTTTTAGGCATATATGTGTCGGAATCGAATGTCATTCAATAACCGAGAGATAAGGATATATAAAAATATACCCCACAAACGAAAATGAAATAAATAAATAACTAGGCGGAGGACCGATCGGGCTCAGACAAAGGAGGAGTTGAGAGCGGAAGTTGCGCCCGTGTCAATTCACGACCCTAAAATGCGGCCATCTTGGTGAGGGCAGGTTCTGTTATGTTCGTGAACAAAAAATGTGTTTCTAAAAGTATAGACTTATAATTAAATACTAGTTGTCAAGTTCGTAATAGTAGGCGATACTTTTATTTTTAATACATTATGATGTTGCAACCAACCGAGGAAACAGTAGGCTCGGTGTATACGCCAACCGTAAATTGACAATAAATTTAAATTTAAACACGAATTTATTACAAATCAATTACCACCATCAGCTCATTCTTCTACTCCAGTCTCCATCCAATTTCCAGTATTTTTATTCAAAGAGGTACAAAATGGAAAACAGCTCCACAAAATAGAATAGCCTAATTATTATTTTTTGTCTAGTCTACTTATTTCATACAATAAGGCATACAAAAAAAAGTAGATGCTCTCATGTAACAACCAATGTGTGCTAAAATAGTAGTTCTAATTAAGAAGAAAAGATTTAGGCCCTAATAAAAACTCAATAAAAGGTTCCCTTTCAAGGCGGTAACTCAACATTACGTCAGCTGTGACATATATGGGAACTCCTCCCTTCTCCACTTTCGCTGAAATCTTATGGGCTAACGCCAGCTGGGGCCAGCTGGCCAATTGATGCAAAGCATGCAAATACTGACAGGTACGCGGGCAGTATAAATTGCATGGGCGCGACAATTACCTCAGAATCTCTTTCTTCACACTTAAATCGTTGTGCTACAACTCAACCTACGGAATTCTATTGGTCATCGTAGAAGGTGCAATAAGAAGATTCTTACCTTTCTTCTCAGCATCCGATGGCTTCTACTTGCCGGATCTGTTCTGGCCCTTTCCCTTTTCTGAGCCGCCCGACACCCATCAGTTTTGTGTCGCCTGCTTGGGCGCTTCCTCAGGTTTGCTTTCGAAGGCACGGCTTATCAGTACTCAGTGCTCTCGTTCGGACTGGCCCTAGCCCCTCGCACCTTTTCGAAGTGTGTAGACGTGGCGCTTTCTCCCCTCAGATCTAGCGGAAAGCGCATCCTGAATTATCTGGACGACTAGCTGATTTTAGCCAACTCGATAGATGTGCTAATCGGTCACGTGGAGACGCTGCTTCGCCATCTGGATAAGCTGGGACTGCGTGTGAACACGCAGAAAAGCGTGTTTATACCGAGTCAGACTATATTTACATTTACATTTATTCAGCTGACGCTTTTATCCAAAGCGACTTACAATCGCTATATGTCAGAGGTCGCACGCCTCCGGAGTAACTAGGGGCTAAGTGTCTTGCTCAGGGACACATTGGTGTATCACAGTGGATTCGAACCCGGGTCTCTCACACCAAAGGCATGTGTCTTAACCACTGCGCCATCCCCACCCCATATATATGGAGATAATCTCATCGAATCTGCGCCGTTTCAGATTGGGCAGGTCTGTTTAACTGAGGGAATTTTAGAGGCTTCTGGGACTGATGGCGGTGAGATCTTCAGTGTGCCATCTGGGCCTGCTGCATATGCGGCCGCTGCAGTTTTGGCTGAAAACTCGAGTTCCGCCGAGGGTGTGGTCTTCAGGCCACAAGAGTATTACGGTCACTCACAGTTGTGTCTGCACTCTGAGACCGTAGAGAAACCCGGATATGTTCAGCCCGGGAGTTCCCTTGGGAATAGTGACGCAGCGCAGCATGGTCTCGACATACGCGTCAACATCAGGCTGGGGAGCAGTGTGCCTGGGCGTACCTGCCTCAGGCCTGTGGTCGGAGTCACAGAGAGAGTAGCACATAAACCGTCTGGAATTGGAAGCAGTGTCCTTAGCCTTGAAGGCTTTTCGGTCAAAATTGGAGTGGCAACATGTACTGATTCGAACCGACAACACGTCTGTGGTCACGTACAATAAATCGCCTGGGCGGCGTGCGCTCCAGAGCTCTGTTCAAAAAGGCAGCGAGTCTCCTGTTGTGGCCGGACCGACACTTTCTCTCCATAAGAGCGGCGCACATCCCCGGTATCGGTAGAACAGATGTCTCATTGGTCTAGTTCCGCCTATCAGATTCGAATACTCTTAGCGGCGCGGCTATTGGATAGAACTGTTTTGCTACGTGTGAGTGTGGTTTGACCCCGGTTCAGGGCTTATCTTCACTGCTCTCACGGCGGGATTTATTACAGTTCCCATATACATCACAGCTGACGTAATGTTGAGTTACCGCCTTGAAAGGGAATGTTTCCGGTTACTATCGTAACTTCCGTTCCCTGAAAGGCGGGAGCAAGACATTAGGCTTGTTTGAGATGCGCCTTGCCTCGCCTGAAATGTAGTCGAGAGTAGGCGGCTGCAGTGAGAGGAGTGAAAAAAACGCAGACAAGCCGGACAGTTCTCGCTTCTCACAGTGGATTTGACACCTGCGAGATCAATGATGGATATCGCGGGATTCACGCTTGTGCACAGTGTTGCTAATAAATTGGATGTAATTTAAGTTCTGTTGCTTTTATATGAAAATAAATATAATGAACAAGACACCCAAAGTAGGCCTACTTGTTATTTAATTCCATTCAAAATAAGTGTTTATCAATCATTTTTTCTTTAATACGGACATACAGGTAGGCTATGTGTTTTTATATATATATATATATATATATATATAAAATGACATTGCATAACCAATAGAGATCGCACTGTCCGAGATTTTGGGAATATTCACACATAAAATATACACATAAAACATGATATCCGAGTTTTAAAATCAAACATTTTAAAAGAGAACAATGCATCACGGTTGTTTAAACCAATCAACATTAAGCTGTGTCGTCAGCAAGTCGTTTCCCATCATGCTTTGATCAGCGCAGCCGGTGGAGAGCAACTGCGCGCGACTGCAGAATCCAACACGTGCGCCTTGCGCTCGCGAGAGTTTTTAGACACACGTCAGCATGACATCAGAGCAAGGCGGACCGCACTCGGACACATTTCTAACCATCACCGGTGATCGGTTCTGCGCATCTCAAACAAGCCTATTACGTTAGCCGCCGTGGTCGCTGTTTGATCAGCTGTACTAGCGTTCAGTCGTGATTCTGACGTAATTGTCACGCCCATGTAATTTATACTGCCCGCGTACCTGTCAGTATTTGCATGCTTCGTGTCAATTGGCCAGCTGTCCCCAGCTGGCGTTAGCCCATAAGATTTCAGCGAAAGTGGAGAAGGGAGGAGTTCCCATACACGTCACAGCTGACGTAATGTCTCTTTACCTCCTTTCAGGGAACCAAGGTTACGATAATAACCGGCGACGTTTTCTATTACAAGTGTGATCAGATGTTTTGCAATGGTAGTTCAGAAAATAGGATCAAGTGGCGTTCTTTTATTTTTCTTACAAATTAGCATACAATAATAATTAATTAATTATAATAAAATATATATAAATAATAAAATAACATATATAGCCAGCTGTTTTTGTTTGAGTGTTTTTGTCCAACATTTTAATAATGCATGTTATCTGAGAAGGAAGGCTAGATTTAAACTTTCTTGCTTTTTACAACTTTGGGAGTGTTTATGGGCCATTATCAATATTGGCTTGTTCACTTGGGTTTTCTAGTCTATATAAAGCTTCTTTTGGAGAAAATGTAATATAAGAGCTATATCAAGAGATGATTTATTAGAAATGGAAATTCATGTCACGGTTCCTGATATGGTACATTTATTTAGGCTCACTTTTCCTTTATAATAATACATATTTTCATACATGCCCATCAAAATTTCACATACTCTGAGGTTTACCAGTTTGAGAACCTCTGTACTAAAATATACCAGATAAGTTGATTACATGATGGCTTTCTATGATTTAAGTTTTAATAATGCGACAGATCATATTAGTTAAACAAATATAAAATATTTCACAGAAATAACCAACACAATTTACATAATTCTTAGAGAACAAAGATTTATTTTTATCCTAAACTAGAGTCTTGTAAAAAAAGAAAAAAAGGATTGTCAAGGCCTTATTTTAAGACATTTGTCATGTCTTAAAATCATAAATATTCTCCAATTCTTTAAAAAAACATGACCTTAGACTTAAAAAATGCTATTAAAAATGCTACATATCAAGTATAACATTTAAATAACAAAAATGCAGTAATTGACAAGTCACGCTGTAACTGTAAGGGAGTGCCAGATATTACAGCAGATTATGAAGCTTGTTTTGTCGTGATGTAACAGTACTATGAACTAAATGACAACTAAAAGGAAAGATAGCTGTTGGAACAATACAGTAGCTGGGATTTGAAAATGTAAAAACAAAAGTATAGCCTAATGGAAATGTGTGTGGTCAAACATTTGTGTATTTTTCAGCCTTGTGTGGCATTGATTCACTTTAATACATTAGAATAATGCTTGCTTTTATTGAGGACATTTGGTATTACAGGGATCTCCTGACTGGAAAAGTCCATAAACACTAACCAAAGGGAACATTGACAGGGCACCTAACATAGAGCCCAGCTGCACCACAGCTCCACACCACACGAGGGCGCTGTGCCCTTCATCTCGCAGGATCACTCCGATAATCACCTTCACATAGGACAGAGTGAGGACAAATATGACCCAGGTTATGACCTAAAGATCAAGGGAGAAAGAGAAAATAGAGATTATGTGATGCTGTTGCCCTCACATTACATTTGTGCTGAAATATGTAGTACTGTGCACTGTAGTGTATATGATGAATTTCTAACACATGTTGTAAGAGTTCTAACATACAATCTAACATACAAACTCCTTTAAAACAAGGTAAATGCCAGTGCCAGTAAATTTAATTTACAGTCACATTAACAGGTCTAAATGAATGCTTGCAAAATATGGAACAACTACCACCAATGGAAAGCATGTGTGTGAGAACCTTACAATGAGTGCTGCTCCGAGGTCATGATCGATCAGCAGAGGGCAAGGGCTTAGTGCTGCCATGGCCATTATATACGCTCCAAACCCTGTGCCTGTCACTGTCAGAGCCGCCATCAGCACCAGAGACCTTGGACATAGTTACGTAGTTGGATGAATTTGTATAATAAAAGCATGTCAGCCAGTCAAACATTTCTTGGAAATTTGAATTTGAAAAAAGTTGAATTTTAGGGCTGCACGATTATTTGCATATTAACATGAAATCGCTTATTGTGATTATTATTTTTATGCGCAGCTTATCAATGACGTACAGATCTGTGATCAGTAGTATATGCTGCTCCATCTGAAAGCACTGCGAGTTTGAGTCGCTAACAACATGCATTTGAAAAAGCAACACGGGTCAAACATCTTTCCAAACATGAGAAGCATTTATGAACCTCTTGTCCAACAAAAGGCAACATTTAATAAATCAAAGCGTTTCAATATTCTGGTTATTCAGCTTCAGCGATAGTATGATGCCCATTGGGATTTCCTGAATTGATGCAAGTTATCTACTTCAGCGGGGCCGTATTTGGGGCTGCGTTCTAATTCACTTTTAGACACGCATTTGCAAACTTCCCTAGCACTTCCCCTCGGGGGAATCCCCGCCGCCATTTGGAAGTGCGCTCCACATCGTGAAGTGGGCGAGGGAAGTTTATATGCAGACAGTCTACTACTCCGATGTACACTTCAAGGAGCTCTAGATACCACAATTTAACTTGATTGGGATGTCATAGCAGATTGCACTTTACTGAAGTGTTTGATATATTCATTATTTTGAGAATTAATCGCATAAAATTACATCATATATTAATTATGTTAAGATTTAATACATTTTAATACGCATAATACTTTTGATATACTATCGATTTTCTTTTCGTTTGTGTAATTTTATTTTTCTCCAACAGCTTATACACCTATATAATTTTAGATATTTTCTCCAACAGTTTTTATGCATATAGAATGGTGCATAAAACAAATTCATAAGTAAAAAAGGGGTTTAAATAATAAATCAGCTTCATAGTGAATTCCAAGTGATCAAGGGCTTAGTGCGTCTCATTTAAACGTTATGCACGAGTTCCGGCAGTAGTGGGCACTTGTGCTACGTAAGCAATGATGCACATCCGAGTCCACGAGACGGAGGGAAGATTTATACTTCTGCGTCGGACCTACGTTACATTTTTGGAGAGGTGCACGTCAGGGTATGCCGTAGGCTACAAGTGCTACACACAGCCTACAGCCTACGGTGCATCTGACCAATCACAGCCCTTGTGGTCTACGTCGCCTCGATGCGTAGTTACAATTTTTTGGAGGTGCACGTCGAGCTACGGCGGAGGGGTTCGCGGCGACGCAGAGGGGTCTGCGGGGGTACGCCGTCGATTCGACGCAGAAGCATAAAACAGGCTTGAGTTAGACGCAAAAGTAAAAATTGGGCTTTAGCAAATGTAAGGGCATATTGGGAGTGGAACGCAGACTTGGAGTGTCTGTACGAGAGGGCCCTTTTTGAAAGTTTTTGAAAATGATACAGTTTTAGCACAAAATATGCCCTTTTGAATTTTTTTATATATATAAATATATATATATATATATATATATATATATACACACACCCTACAAAAATGCAAATTTGTAAAAACGGTGACGTCATGCGCATGCATATTACTTGTTCAGTCCATAGGCAAATAGTTTTTCTTTACAAAGTGACATCGCCAACTACTGGCCTGGCAGCATAACAGCATTTTTAGTCGTTTTTGCAGACCTGTGTATTGTCGTGTTAACATACCCTTAGTGCTTTACCATAGAGCAATTTTTAGGGCTGGCCGAATTGATGATATATAACAATGATGCAAGTGATCCTCCAGACTTTAGATCTATTCTATACTGTGTTAATGTTGTCTAGCATATAAATCAGGACATCACTGACTCATCAGCGTTCAAAATATGGTTTTATATTTTCTAGTAAACAATTCACAGCATCAGTGAAGATTCAATCAGTTGTCTTAAGTGAAAACTTGCCAGTTATCAAAGAGACTGAGGTGAGTTTAACATTTTCCAAATTTAATTTAAGTCATTTAAGTGACTTTGTTAAGAAATATAGGGTATGGCTTCAATTTTAATTATTAGCATCTCTAATTTCAGACAGATTTACTATAGCGTGATGGTGTTACTTACTGTGATAAATAATCTTATTATGGAAAAGATCAGGCTACACTGCATTATTGCATGCATCTCCTAGGAGTCAAACTCATGATCTTGGTGTTGCTCACACCATGCTCTACTGTTTGAGCTACAGGAAGAGAATATTGACGTGTAATCAAAGTTTTAGTTTATAAATATTTTTCTCACCTGATTGGTACAAACAAGGCAATGAAGCATGCCACTGGATTCGCAACTGAGGACAAAGTGGCTGCAAGATGATAGGCTTGATTTCCATATGGCAAACATGAGTATGACTGAACTGAGGGCAGGACTGCATTGGTCAATGCATTGACCCAGGCCAGAACTACAAAAATGAATACCAGCTCTGTTCTGCTGTAGGTTCCTTTTCCAAATGAGCTGTAGCGCTTTATCACTGGTCCTTCTGGGAAATCCAGCATGGGTGTCTGTTCTGGAGTTTCACTGTTCGAGGTTTGACTTATATCAATCTTCTCCACCCGCTGAGAATCATCAATATAACCTTTGCTCTTGTGTTCCCGTTCCACAGCCGGGTGGAGATTGAGTAACAGGAATGCACCCAGGCACACCATCATCATCGCACTTAGGAAAAGGAAGAAAACCTGAGCGGAGAAGTTGGCCGGCTGGTAGTGTGCCTGTAGTTCTCCATCGAAGCCCCAGGATGAGTTCCCCATGCTAAAATTTGCATTAGTACTTGCATTTTTACAGTGGACTACCCCTACACCTTGGATAAGAGCCACCAGCGCTGGGACCAGACCACTCAGACCTTCTCCAATGAAGTAGGTGGTGAGGTACTGAGGCTGTAGACGCATCATGAAGGGTAAAAAGGTGACGGATGAGGTGCAGTCCACAACAGACAGTAGGAAGCTAAGGGACAGTAAGGCAGCACTATGTTCACCACCTCCAAAAGTAAGCGTGCGCTCCCAGAGGAAAGCCAGGAGTACAGTGGCCACCACACCAACCATCACAATCGTGTAGATAACGGGCCGCTCGTCCAGCACGCCCGGTCTGAAGCGGTGCATGAGCGTGATGAAGAGAGGGCCAATGTTGGCCATCTGGATAATTATTGTGAGATAGGAGGGAAGGTACCAACCCTCAGGAATGGCAGGGACAATCAGAGGTAGCTCCACCCACATCCCATTAATGGCCACCCATGATCCAATGCCAAAAAGGCACGCCAAAACATGTGTGAACAGTGACATGATGAAGGCACTGATGTCCCAAAGGCAACTGGTTTTTAAAGGTTATCTGAAAGATGGGAGTACAGGTAAAGTGATTAGTTTTGCAATAGCCACTCCTGTTCTATGACTTTCAAGCAGTGTTTTGATGTCAGAAGTCAAAAATAAATGACAACAACTTATGCTTCACTAGGAATAACGGTCAATTTTATAATGGTTACTGAAATACCTCCAGAGGACGCAGCCTTTACTTTAAAACGAGACACAGTAAGCGATTCGGAAGACCTTGATTGGCTGGTTCAGGTGTTTAACATTAATGACACATACAGCAGCAGGAATATTAGACTGCTGTCCCTTTAAGACTCCAATATACTGACACATGCTTTTTCTTTCTCAACTGTTTACGTTCACTTAAGATATAACCAACTGTGTTGGATGGCTTTTAAAGGCTAAGTATGTTAAAAAATAGCCTACATTTTTATAATATGCAACAGTGGGGTCCCTTCACAGTCTCTTAATTTTTTACTAAGAGGTCTTGGGCTATAAAACAATTGATGATCTCTGGTATAGATGGAAAAAAAAAGAATTCTACTTGTGCACAGTAGGTCAGCACTCGGCCAATACTAAAAATAAAACAATACCAGTCTTTCTACAGTATATAAAGTTCAAAGTACTGACATTAGAACTGCTGTCTGACAGAGAGGTGTCTGCATTGCAACAATCAGCATGTGGTCTATGGAGAGTGTGTGTGGCGGCATATGGTATGCGGCTGTGTGTGTGAACAGTCTTATGCAAATATTCCTCTTGGTGGGATAATTAATTAATTAGGGCTGGATCTAAACTGCTGGAAAGTGAGCAAGATTAGACATCCCTGTGTTCATTGTGATGTTTGCCTTAGCATGCACCACTAATTACACTGAAAATATAATATTTGTAAAAAATCTTTTTACTCTAGCAAGTCCCAATTATTTGAGCAGTTCTCTGATATTTCGGTCTTGTTATTATTTGAAATCACGGTAGCACTTTACAATAAGGTTCATTGGTTAACATTAGTTAATGTATTAACTAACATGTACTAACCATGAGCAATTTGTTAACGTTAGTTAATAAAAAATACAGCTGTTCATTGTTAGTTCATGCTAGTTCACAGTGCATTAACTAATGTTAACAAGATTTTAAATAAAGTATTAAAGCAGTTCATTGTTAGTTTATGTTAATTAATGTAGGCCTAGTTAACTAATGAACCTTATTGCAAAGGGTTACCGAAATCACAGTTTGCGTCAGAGATGTCACATGACCTTTCCCATTCAAACTTAGTCCAAAGTCGAACAGCAACACAGATTACTTATAAACTCACTCACTACACATAATACTACACCAACAGTTGAATCACTTCTATATAAGTTATTCACTGTGAACACCTTTCTTGTTTTATGACATAACCGGTTCCTTCTACCTGATTGTATAATCAATTCACCACATTCACAATAACCAGTTGTGTTCATACCAGTGTCTGTGAACTCTCCAATGCCCTTGAATCTTTTTCTGGTTCATTGGTTCACAAAAAAACACACTTATGTTTACACACAAAGATACACGCATACATCCCACCTGATTCTCCTGAGGTTTCAGTAAATTCTGTCAGCGTGAGTTTGATCTATGTTTTTCTTGCTCCTGGGCTCTCTCTTACTCACCTGATGGGAATGATACCGCGCATGAGCGAGCTGTGTGAAGCAGGGGTCCTTTATCCCAGTGGGCTAACATTCAAGTCCATGTGCTCAACTGGCCGACGGAGAAAAGGGAAGGCAAGTGTGTGTGTGATGATGCAACTAATCCCTCCCCCCCCCTCTCTCTCTCTCTCTCTCTCTCTCTCTCTCTCTCTCTCTCTCTCTCTCATAACAACCTTGACGTTGATCGGAAACAGGAAGTGTATCTTATTACATGACAGAGGCTGAACTGACATTAACGATTCTTTAACCCTTGCTGTAAACTCACTCTATCAACAATTAAAAGTATTTTTATGTACTAAATACGGGTTAATACCCATACATGAGCAGCTCACAATTTTTTATTATAACATTTATTATAGCAACAGTTTTGGGAGGAACACATTTATAATTTGAGTCCCTCGGCATGACAAAGCCACACTTGAGAAAAAGTAGTGCACTTAATTGCATTTGTAATGTAAATTGAATTGTAATGTGCACTTGTAGTGTAGGCTACTTTAAAATTTAAAACACTTTCATTGCTGTTTCTTAAAACACTGACAAAAACAAAAGAAGTGCAATTTAACTACATATTTTAAAATCAATAATCTTTTGTCATGATTTAAAGTACAAATGTATACTTTAAATCATGACAAAAGATTATTGATTTTAAAATATGTAGTTAAATTGCACTTCTTTTGTTTTTGTCATACTAAATCACTTGTAAAGTACCTGATTAATTAACTGTAGTGCTTTATTTGATGTTACATTTAAAGTTGATAATTCCAGCTTCATCATTACAAATGAGTAATTACAAATATGTTTAATTGCATGATATAAAGGATTATTACATTAAAGTAGATTTTTGTCACAGTTTGAATGGTTGAAGCGAGGATTCAATTGCAGATAAATAAAGACTTTTATTAATAAAAATAAAGCAAAATACAAACAAAACTACCCCGTGGGGGAAACAAGACAGACATCAAAAATTACCAACTGGACTTTGGCAGGAACAAGAAACACGATTGTACTAAAGACAATGAAACAGCACAGGACTAAAAGGAGAATAAATAGGGAGAGCAAACAAAGCAGGACAGGTGGGCAAATCAATCAATAATCAGGCAACAAGATGTGAGGAGAGCACATACATGACAAGCCATGTGTTCACACCAAACATGACTAAAACACAAGCACATGGACAGTAAAATATATCACAAGCCATGTGCTTACACAAAACGAGACATGAACATGCAGCCTCTGTCACAAAACCAAGAAATAGACTAGACAGAAGTGACAGAACCCTGACAATTTTAGTTTACAATAAATGCTTGTCAGTACATTTAATCCATATTTCAGAGACAACAGAATTATGAAATTACATATAAAGCAAAAAAGCACTTTTAAGTTCAGCTAATTGCCTTTAATAAAAATTTAAACAATAGGCCTACATGTTTATTTAAATTGCAATCTCCATAATAAATACCGTTTTCAAAAGTATGCTGAAGTGTAACACTTCTTTCTCAAGGGAACACGGTCACTGCCTGCACCATTAACTCGTTTTTTATTTGACATTTAATTTTTCATTAGTTCTCAGTGAAAGGCAAACTGCAACATCTCAAAATTGTTATAAATGTGTGTAAATATATGATACTTTTTCTCATTCTTGTTGAAATGCAGCTGCATTAAAATATTTGTATAACAAAAGCCATTCCATTAAATGCTGATGTTTATTTATTCAGATATATCATTACGTTGTATCATTACAGATCTAAATATGTTTGGTCAGATACTTTACAGGATATATCCTAGGATCATAAAACTTTAAAGAGTGTCAGAGTACTGACTTGAATACGGACACATTTGGGATAACAGTGGTGAAAAATCAATGTAGTTTTGCAAAATGATTCTAACAAAATAAACATCATGCTTTTAAAAATCGATGCCTTGAAGCACTTCTAAAATAAATAAATAAATAACTCATCTCTGGTGGCTAAATGAATTAAATGCATTAAAATTTAATTTCAGAGGATCAATTTCAAAATCTTGTCACTCAGTCTGTCAACTTATACACACAATAACTGTACACATAATAGCTCTTTATATGTCTTTTAAACAATATATTTCATTATTTTTTATAGTTATGTTGATTGCTGTGGGTTGCGGTTTAAACTGGGTCTTTGTCATCCTGTTACTCAAGTCAAGTGCCAAGTGAGGCTTTAAATACAGTTCACTTATTGTATAAAGCTTAATGAGATCCTGAAAGCCTTTATTGTCACACAGTGGGAACCTACACACATGTGAAGCACAATATTATTTAGAAGCTCTGAGAAACTCCTGGCATTTGGAAACAAAAATACCAAAGGGAAAAGAAAAGGCTTGGCTGTCATACTAAATTTTATGAACAAATAAAGTTACAGTATAAACTGCACTGATCACTGACTGGTGCTCTGTTACTCTTGAGGATAACTCATAAATGTTATATTATTTATTTGGAGGACAGCATTTAACTGAGCATTTTAACATTTTACGAATTAATTACATAGCAAAAATGACTGAAAAGAAAACTCATCTCTTTCTATAGAAAGCTAACTATCATTTTGCACATTGCACTAGTCTGGTATGGTAGCACTACTTTTAATATAATTTCCTCGCTTTGCTTCTGCCTTATTTTCATATTTGTAACTTTATTCTTGTATTATTACAATTTGTTGAATAAAAGTGAATGAATACACGTAAATAAAGATCACATCAGCAAAAAGTACAATAGTGGCTAGAGGGGTGTCTGAAGGGAAATTTGTTTTTAATGGTCCTACAACTTAAATTTAAACATCAAAATATAAGCGAAATATTTTATATTTTTAAATATTTTGAGGGAGGAACAAAACACTAAACTTGGTTAAGGTATCGCTCTGACAACATTATTTGGCAAAAAAGGCAAATATAGCTACAGGTTTTAAAATGTTTTATAGAAAAACAAAAAGCTCACAGGAAAAAGCATAAATTGACTACAACATAATCAGTTATTAACATTTTGTTGGTTCTCTCATGTTTCGCATGTTCATACTTTCTTTGTATAACCAGGACAAAAATAATGCCGCACAATTCGTCATGTTTCGCGTTATCCCAAATAAAACACAATATGCTTACAAAATCTTTAGCACATTTTTAACAATATTAAAGAGAGCATGAAGATGTCAATTGTCCTAGACCGGACATCACTTTTAGCCACTATACTGTACATTTCAAGAAATAAATAATTCTTGATTTTTCTCAATACTTGAGAAAATGTTCCTCACCTGTTATTTTTAATTGCTGTATTCTTCAATCTATAAGACAGTGAGAGTCAACGCTCTGGATGAAGGGAAGAGCTGAATCGCTGCTATCAGATAGACGAGAGTAAGACGAGAGTAAAGCAGGAGGGAGTGTGTCAGACGCTTCATTTCAAGAGGCAGGACTGAGCCTGTGATTTCACAATGACAAAGGGAAAGTTTGCTTGAAGAAATAGTTCACTCAATATGAAAATCCTGTCATTTACTCACCTTTATGTCATTCCAAACCCATATGACTTTCTGAAAAAAACATCTTTCATGCAAACCTTTTTAATACAATAGCAGTTCATCAGTAAACATGTATTGGACCAAAAACCAGTCTATTTGGCTCATATCCCCTGAAGGCATCTGTAGCTCTATAATGTCAAACCCTGCATCGTGTTAATTGGTCATTTTTAAATTTAAACACCATAACAAATATGATCTGAGAACTTGGAACTTAGTATAAGTCATATGATATTTGAATGGTGTATTTGGAGCCTGATGGAAGTGGTCATTGTTTATGAAAGGCTGTTAGATTAAAGGTTCTCGAAAAACATTTTTCATCATTTCAAATTTACCATGAAATCAAAATTGACCACTTTTTATTGAATATTGCAGTATTTATTGTAAATGATTTTTCCGTGCACATCTTTATTTTTTTCAATCCATAATCTTGAATCAAAATAAGTTCCCCTCCCTCTTGCAGTGACATGTCTTCTCTTCTCTGATGACGAGGACGGGGCAACCTGAGATCCACCAATGGTGAACCACAACCATACAATTAATTCCCAATGGACAAAAGCAAGCCCCGCCCACATTTGTTCTTGTTTGAGAAGGCAATAAAATTTCACAATAGGGAAGAAAATGCTATCGCAACTTCTGTTTCATGACAACTTTTACTTTTTTCCCTAAAATTGTATGCACTGTATGTTGATTTCTTTGAATTATTTCCGTTGATACATGGAAAGTTCCTTTACACTGATGTGTTCTGGCAGTGAACTTTTTATTTCTATCTTCACCTCTGCCAAGAGTCCAGCTCCATGGTCACTTGTTCAGATTTGGCTTTTCTAAGGCCTCACAGCGAGAGTTGTCAACATTTTTAATACCCTTGAATAGAAATCAGTGTGTTAGCACACAAGGAATGTTGAGGCTAGAGAAGATGCGTTCAGAAGAAACAATTCCCAAAAACCTAAAACAGCCTTGTGTCAGACACAGCAGAATTAGTGCATAACTTTGGTGCGTAAATATTACAATGTCATTAAATGTATTAAAATGGTTCACTTTAAATCATGTAATGAACTAGACAGGAACAATAGCAATCTGTCAAACAGACAGCAGCTCTTAAAGGATTTGTTCACTTTTAAAAAAAACTTTTGCTAATAATTTACTCACCCCCATGTCATCCATGATGTCCATGTCTTTCTTTCTTCAGTCGAAAAGAAATTAAGGTTTTTGATGAAAACATTCCAGGATTTTTCTCCATATAATGGACTTCAATAGGAACCGAACGGTTCAAGGTCCAAATGACAGTTTCAGTGCAGCTTCAAATGGCTTTAAACGAGACCAGGCGACGAATAAGGGTCTAATCTAGCGAAACGATCGGTCATTTCAAAAATAACTAAAAAAGTTTAAGTTTTATAAGCACAAATGCTCGCCTTGCTCTGTTCTGTGATATGCGTTCGTTTCAACGTAATTGCGTATTACGTGACGTCACAAACGCGCATCACAGAACAGAGGATTCAGAAAAGATAAAGGAAACTTGCAACCCTAGTTTTCTACCCAGCTAACAAAACTATGTTCTGTTTTGCTAATGTTCCCATTAAGATATATGTATGTATTTTTCTGAATGTTCTCTGAAGATTTAAAATGTCTGTTTTTTTTAAATGTTTTGAAAACATTCTATTTTATCATTTTGCAAACATTGGAATGTCGAAGAATGTTCAGAGAACATTCAAAAGTAACCAAAAGTAAACATTTAAAAAGCATTAGATCAAGACATTTCAAGAAGAAAAAAAAAAGTTGAATGTGATGTTAAATAATGTTGTAACATTTTGAGAACACTATTAAATGCCAGATAACTTTTAAAAAATGTTGTGTTAATGTTACTTAAAGAGTGTTTTTTTCATAACTTTGAGAAAACCTTGCCAGAACGTTCCCTGTGAGGTGGGTAAACACATCAGAATATGTGTATCTTCATGTCATTTCTTCATTTTACCTTTAATTTTACTTAATTTTCTTTTCTTTTTTTGTATTTAGAGATAAATGTATCAATAACCTTCCTTAAATGGATAGTTCACCGCAAAATAAAATTCTGTCATCATTAACTTGCCCTCAAGCTGATCCAAACCTGTATGAGTTTCTTTCTTCTGCAGAACACAAAAGTAGATATTTTGAAGGATGTCGGTAACCAGTTGATGGACAAAAAAAAAAAACTATGGAAGTTAATGGGGTCCATCAACTGTTTGGTTACCGACATTCATCAAAATGTCTACTTTTGTGTTCAGCAGAAGAAAGAAATTCATACAGGATTGAAACAACTTGAGAGTGAATAAAACATTTTTAAGTGAACTATTCCTTTAAATGTATAATAACACTGTTACAAGGACATGTTAAAATAAAGTGTGACAAACATTTCTTCGAGTGCTGCATTTTGCAAAAATGTACAAAGCAGTTTATAGACATTTTATACACAACATTCTATAAAACATTTTATTTGAACAGATTTGTAATCACAAGAAATGTCATAATTAGTGTCACTCCACAACTAGGCCCTAAAAGTAATGCAGTCCTGAACACAAATTCTACAGTAACCTTATTTTAAAAGATCAGAAACGTACAGAAAATAAAATGCTACCATTATTTACAGGCTCAGAGATTTACAGTAATAGCAGGTGCATAGCAGAAGAGGATCTCTTTCTAGTGTTCAAGAAATGGATTATATAAACCAGCTTTTATAAGCTGAACATGAATAATCAAGGAAATGAAATGGATTTTGAGTGTCAAATGGATTGAGATATCATTTCACCTGCCAAGAAATAACTCAAATGCTGTAATCCTGAACTCTCAAAACCCATTTTAACTCACCGAAATTAAGAGAACCGAACTGCATATGTACAAAATTAAAAAACACATATTTGATATGTAATTTGAATCAAATGCTACATCCATAACACTTGGTACAATGGTATAAGAATTCAACCCATGACATTCACAAATAGGTTTAAGGCAAATAATGAATACAGCAGACTTTGCCCTGAGCAGGACACAATAGAAAAGCAGGTCATATCAATGTAGCTTTGTTTGGCTCAAATAAAAGTAAAAAATAAGCCGGCACTGATAAAGGAGCATTTGCGGTAGGGTTTTATGTCATGTAATCTCATTGAGACCTACACTTTCATATCCTCAAAGGAAGTTATTACAACAGGTGGCATGATTGTACAAAACCAAAAAAGACATTTTTATGGGAGAATAAAACAAATACTCTGTAGGTGTATATATACTGGAAATACACTAATATACATTTCACAGACACTGGGACGTGAAATATGTGGTAAACACAATCAAAAGCTAAAGGGCATTCCTAAAGAGACTCAAAGCTCATTATAGAAACAATCAAGTATTTAAAGACCTCATTAAATGACTTAACGAGTGCAGTTTTCTTCCATGAGTTGCATTCAAGTCATGTTGGAATGATTGTATTTACACCACCAAGTCATAATTATCAGTAGGAAACTCTGGATTTTCTGGTGACATGTTAAGGCTTGAATACACTACATGACTTTTAAAATCTGAGCAGATTTCAAAACACTTAGGCATCATATATGTGCCAACTTTGTAAATGGTTACACTTTAAACTAGGGTCGGTTTACACCTGGTATTAAGATGCGTTTTGGTCGATCGGATCACAAGTGGATGCGCTGAATACAGGAGTAAACGGGGTCTAAAATGTTTTGAGCTTGTCCACTTTCGACCACTTCCACTGGTAGTCGAAAACGCATTCGACTGGATTGCTTTCGTAGTGTATAGCCTTTTCGAATAGCCACAAAAAAGACGTCTATTCTCCGCTTAACGCGAAACCATTGTGGGAAGCACGCTAGTCAGACGGGATTTAAACTGTAAGCTGAAGATCCAAGTTTGGTTTGAAGACGAGAAACATACCAAGCACAATAATCACCGTACTCTTGCGGCTGTCAGAGCAGAAACCAAAGCTGATGCTCTGTGTTTTCCGTTGTCTCCGGTCGCGTTCATATGTAAATTGCACAAGCTTAGGCTACTTTGTCCATCGAAAGATCTGAAAAAACCCATACATTTACAGTACCCATCCATAGACCCTCCCCTGAAGAAATCAGGACAGAAGTGGTTGAAAGTGGACGAAAGAGACGCATTAAAACACCAGGTGTAAACAGGTATGTGTCTCCCTCATCTACTTGAGATCCGATCGACCAAACGCATCTTAATCCCAGGTGTAAACAGAGCCTAGGTATCATAGCCTACACTAAATAACTGAGGATCACTCCCAGACTTTTACGCAGAAACTTTCATGCGTTCTAAAACCAGCTCAAAATATGTGTGATATCCTCCGAATGGATGAAATCAAAGAATAAAATCTGAATCTGTGCCCATCATACACAACGTGATTTTCTGCTTTTCAAAAATCTGGATAAAAGTACTTGTAGTACAGCCTTTAATTAAAGAATCAAGGCAGTTTTATTCATTTATTTTTAAATATAATAAGAATATTGACTGTACAAATTTAGTTTAAACACATTTTGAGTAGCATTAATGAGGACTGTCCCAGAAGGACTTGCAGCAATAGTTTCTATTAAACCAGGAGCTTCAGGTGGGACATATTGATGGGCTCATCACGTTTTAAAAATAAAAAATCCAATAGCCTCATTCACCACCGTGAACTATTATTTACTTGCTGTTGCTTATGGTGTCAGGTGATATTAGAGGGGCATATGAGTATATTTCATGTGGTCTTTAAATTCATGCTTGAGACCCTTAAGTATTCTAGCACTTGAAACCTGAGGATATAATAGCCACAGTTACACAGAACAATAACATCGACCCCAAAGCAGTGCTTATCATAAAGCCTAAACCATAAGACAACAGACATCTGTTTGTTTTTGGTTTGTATTTTGCATCAGTAACTGTGGGGTATCTTTAATTGGAACTAATAAAAAGGCAGTGTTTTACTCTTGAGGATGCAGGGAAAGATTAAGCATCTGCCCCAATAGCAAGCAACTACAGAAAATAAAGACCTCAGCGCATGTATGTTGTGTAAAGCACTACACAAGCTATTGCTCTCAGAGACTATGGACATCGTGCTGTTCAAAACACATGCAAAACATTCTAGCAGTCTCTCATTACACTCAAAGCAGGGAGTTCATTTTGTAAAAACAAAGTCTGTGAAGGTAACAAATCAAGGCATGTTATGATAGGAAACGGATGGTGTAACACACCTCAGAGCACTAGTCCAGAGGAGCTCATGTGATGAGCAAACTGTTTTAATGTGTTCACTGATCTGAGGCATGCTGGGGTGCTTTTCTGTCCATCCTGGGGTTCAGAACAGTGAGGAGCGCCCGCCTGTCTGTCTGTGATGGATCTCATGGGATGGGACAAGATGTGGTCATGTTGGCGGTCTTTCTGCCTCTTCTATGGAAAACAAATCACAAAATTATTCATTATGTACTAATTAAAGGACAAAATAAATAGGCAGGTCGCATAAGTTTGAAAGGTGAAAATAACATTTAGACAGGATTCACACTGAAAGGAAATCCAATGGACCCTATTCACAGACTGTTAACATGTAATAAAGTTTTACATATATCCATTTCTTCACTTGTAACGCTATACTTTGTGTTATATATTTCCTTGGTAGTAAATACCAAAAACGAATTAACACTGATGTGTGAGTGTTTCTAATACAATGGCTGAGGGAGTGAACTCTGACTGCTGTTATCGATCTCTATATTATATTATCTCTATACTACTATATTTATTCCCTCTTTTGTAAAGTTGTGGAAACACTATCAAGGTTTATTTTTCCTTTTGCTTCTACTTCCACTTCTGATAACCTCGGAAATGTGAACAGGGTCCATTCTTAATGAGCAATGACTTGTTTTCCATATTAAAATGATTTCTGAAGGATCATGTGACACTGAAGACTTAGGTAATGAAGTAATAATGCTGAAAATTCAGCTTTGATCACAGGAATAAATTACATTTTAAAATATATTCGCAGAAAACTCTTTTAAATTGCAATAATATTTCACAATATTACTGTTTTTACTAAATTTTTGAACAAATAAAAGCAGCCTTGGTGAGCAGAAGAGAATTCTTTCAAAAACATTGAAACATCTTACTGACCACCAGTGTTGGGTGTGATTAATTACTAAGTAATCTGATTACTTTACCCGTGACAAAGTAAAGTAAAGGATTACTCTTAATTTTCCTGTTATTTAATTACAGTTACTTCTGATGTAATTTTATTAAATACTGTGTAGAATAAAGAACTATATATATATACATATATATATATACATATAAAATGGATTTAACATCAAAATTTTATGATAAAATGTATGTTTTTAATGCAACCTTCTCAATTTACACACTTTGGTGAGTTAAAAAATAATTTATGCAACTGTATATTGTTTATTTGAAATAATTAAAAGTGCAGTTTCATGTCTATCATTGTTTAAGAGTAACTTAAACGCATTTTAAGAGTAAGTTACCGGACACTACTGACCACTATTGAATGGTAGTGTATTATTTCAACTCTTTTGAACTGTATTTTCTTATGTAGAACTGCCAGATTTCTAAAAGCATAATCCAAAACAAGCCGTAGTATTTTGCATTTAGCTATTTAATGCATACTGTATGGCAAATACACACTGCGACAGAGCTGAGATTAAACCCGACTTTAACCTGAATGTGAAGGTGAGTCAATGTCGGCACAGAAATGGTCGCTCCCCAGTGCAGCAATAGAGCTCCTGGGTCGAATACACCTCTCACCAGAGAAACTTCTGCGTAGCAATGCCTATGTCAGGACAAAAACAGAGTGACTTCAGAAAAATAAATCCTACCAATGGCATTGGGAGCTCTACAATGTTTTAGTATTATTGCGAAGAATGCATTCAGTTAGTGGTGTTCTGGTGTACCTTGCGTGTCAGTGGGCTACTGGGAGCTGAAGCGCTGCTGTATAAACTCAGGCTGGAGTTGGATCTACTGACAGTCAGGCCTTTAGCATTCCCTCTGCGACCCGATGCCTCGAACGCGTCTGGAGAGAGATACTTCTCCTTGATCTTCAGGTTTGTACGTCCCTTTACTGCGTGAGAAGAACCGGAGAAATGATGTGTGTCAGTATTTCTTTCAGAAGCTGATAGTGATGCAGATTTATTTCAGAGATCTGGCTATACAGTGCTTAGCATAAGTGAACACACCCATGTAAAGTTGACTAAAAAGACGAATAAAAAAATCATCTGTTGGAAATTGATCTTAATGCCTAAATTAAAAAAAATTAGGAAATATCCAACCTTTAAGGACACCAATTTTCTTTGTGAATGAATAATGTATCGTAAATAAATAAATGTTCTTCCTTAAAATACAGGTTGGATAAGTCAGGACACCCCTATGTTAAATTCCCATAGAGACAGGCAGATTTTTATTTTTAAAGACCAGTTATTTCATGGATACAGGATACTTTGCATCCTGATAAAGTTCTCTTGGCCTTTGGATATAAAATATCCCACTTCATCACAAACCCTTCACCATACCTAGAGATTGGCATGGTGTTATTTCAGTCAGCCTAATAGCTGGTATGATTTGCATTGAGAGATGATCTCATGGAAAGTGCCCATGCCAATCTCTAGGTATGATGAAGGGAATGTGATGATGTGGGATTTTTTCATTCCAAAGGCCAAGAGAACTTTATCAGGATGCATAGTATCCTGGATCCATGAAATAACTGGCCATTAAAAAAATCTTCTTGATTCTATGGGAATTTAACATAGGGGTGTCCTGACTTATGCACCCTGTATTTTAAGGAAGAACATTTATTTATTTACGATACATTATTCATTCACAAAAAAATTGGTTTGCTTAAAGGTGGGATTTTTCCTCATTTTTTTAATTAAGGCATTAAGATAAATTTCAAAAAGATGATTTTTTTATTCCTCTTTTTAGTCAACTTTAGCATGGATGTGTTCACTTATGATAAGCACGGTGTGTTTATGAATTACTCATTTGTGGTGATTGATATGGGTTCTTCAATAGGCAGTGCCAAGGATTTTAACTTTAAAATACATAATAAATCCACTAACATTCAAAAGTTTGGTGTCAATAAGATTTAGTTTTTTGAAAGAAAACAATACTTCTGTAGCAAGAATCTATTCTATTTATCAGTAGTGTCAGTAAAGACTTTTAGACAATTACAAAAATAAAATAAAATCTATTTCAAATAAATGCTGTTTATTGAACTTTCTATTCATTAAAGAATTATGAAAATGCGTCATGGTTTCAATGTTTTCAACATTCGTAATAATCAGAAATGTTTATTGAGCAGCAAATCATCATATTAGAATGATTTCTGAAGGATCATGTGACTGAAGACTGGAGTAATGATGCTTCAAAGGAATAAATTACATTTTAAAATATATTCAACTAGAAAACAGTTATTTTAAATAGTGATAATATTTCACAATATTACTGTTTTACTGTTCTTTTGATCAACTAAATGCAGCCTCGGTGAGCAGAAGAGACTTCATTTACCAACCCCAAATGTTTGAATGGTACTGTATGTGCTTTAGTTTGTTTTATAGTAGCAACTTCTTGTTTTTCTTCACTAATATTATTAAAAAAGTAAACACTTTGAAGAAAGTAGTGATGGAAATGTCCGTGCCCCTACAAAAGCATGGGAAAAAGTAATTATACAGTACACAATGAATATGATATTAATAGCGAACAATTACTTATTACATAATTTGAAATCAAAGAAAATAGCAAGAGTTTCCAGGATGCTTGGGTCTCATTGGCTGATCATCGCACAACATTCATGAGTTAGAGGTGCACAGGTTTGTAATTAGCCAAAGCAACCAAACGGGAGATGCTATCAGCCAATGCTGTAAAGAATATTGTCTTGGCCATGTATTGGTTGTGGAATTACAAATTTAAGAATCTGTTAAGGATCTTACATCATTGCATAACATCACATGAAAAACTAAGGGGAAGTACAAGTTAAGCAAAGATTTTAGCAAGAGGTTCCTGTCAGTCCTGTTCTCTGATTACTGAAACTCTCACCCTTTGTCTCTAATGGCTCTTGGAGCCACTTTCCAATTCTTTGAATAGTTTTGCTGATTGGATTAGGATTGGTAACACTCGAGAGCCTAGGGCGGGTTCCTAAACCTGGATACTTCATTTGCTTGCTTTGTTTAAGGTCGTCACCCAGATGCTTTGTCTCCATTTCTAAACACTGCCTCCTAAAATCTATCTGAAACTACAATATACACTGCCTTAGTTAGACTTGATGACTGCAGCTATACCAACAGCTCGTTTTCAATAAAGAATGCTGCTGAAGATAGTTTCCTACATTGTCCTCTACTGATTTGATCTATGATACGCAGATTTTGAATTAATGCACGTTATTCACCTCTACAGGGGTCATTCTTCACCAGAAACTCATCTAATGCCGTCCATCCACCACCAACTCGAACCATCAGACTGCTTCGGAGAATACGAACCATCCGCAACTGCTGGGAGTCTCCAAACTAGTGAAAATCACAATTTTGAATGAAAATCATATATCAAGCATGTAGCTGTGAATACGTAGTTGTGCTGCCCCATTTACACCAGGTATCTGTGAAGATCACAGAAGACCCTTATGAGACACGTTACCTGATTACTTGTGATCAGATCATTCAACACTTTGGGCCCTATTTTAACGATCTAAGCGCATGGTATAAAGCGCAGGGCGCAAGTGCACTGAGAGCGTGTCTGAATCCACTTATGCTAGTTTAACGACATGAAAAATGGTCGGTGCACCCGGCGCATGGTCTAAAAGGCTTGTCCCTATTCTCTTAATGAGTAATGGGTGTCTTTTGGGCGTAACTTGAAACAAACCAATCAGAGTCTCATCTCACATTCCCAGTTGTGCTCGCGCCATGGCGGATTCGCTGTTTACATGGCGGAATTTGTAAGCGGAAAAACTGAACACTACTCTAGCGAGGAAACGGATCAGCTTGTGTGCGAGGTTAAAGCGCAAGCAGACCATCTATGTGACAAAGTGTACGCGCGTTGTGGAACCGCCTATAGGCACACATTACTAATGCACTCTTTAAATAACAAAAAAATACTGCGCCATTGACTTTAGACCAGGTTTAAGTTGGTCAATGGCTCAGTCTATTTCAGTTGCCTCAACAGCAATAGCAAACAGTGTGCCTGAACACTCATCGTTTTCAGACCAGCAGCACATGGGCGGACAAATGGGCACCAATGCATTTACGATTTAAACAACTTAACGCAGGACATGAAAATGAAAACTGCACGGGCTGAAACTATTAAAAAACACATGTGTCGCGCATGGCGCCGCATTGTGCCAAGTGTATGGTAGGGCCTTAGGTGTTTTTATTGCCAGTTATAACCAGCCATATCTGTACCTAGAATAGATTTCCACTCACCCTATAGCGGTTTGCGCTAATTTGCTCGACTTGAAATCTCTTTGGACAGTTGCACTGAGAGACCTGACGACTCACCTGCAAAATTGTGTTTTTGTTAGTCATATTACAGAAAAACTCAATGTAGATGATAAGAATGCACTGGGGAAAAAAATATTATCATACATTTACTTGAGATTATAAGTCTTGTTTGATCATTAAAATGTGAACTGAGTTTACGCTTAAAACAAGAAAAAATGTCTGTCAGTGTTGTAAGAAAAATAAACGTAAAGGGATAGTTCACCCAAAAATTACCCTCATGTCATTCCAAACCTGTAAGACTTTTGTTCATATTCGAAACACCCTCCATAGTCAGTCAAAGCAACTACCACTGTGACGCTTCATAAAGTTCATTAATAGATAGTAAAACTAATCCATATGAATCAAGCGGTTTAGTCCAAATTTTTTGAAGAGACTCGATCACTTTATATGATGAAGTGACTGAATTTATTATTTTTTTCCACATATAAACATTAATCAATGCACACAGATCTGGTAAACGGAAGCTCGAGCATGTTCGCTTGACGTGCGAGAACCAATGAGGTTCTTCCTTATTTGTTACGCAACACCAGGTTCATTCTCGTGTGTTACACGGCACGCTTGAGCTTCTGCTAAGGGTTTGTTCTTACACGTCAAGCAGGTTCGGTTGAGCTTCCGTTTTTGTTCTCTGATCAATGTTTATATGTAAATAAAAGCCTAAATTAAACCTGTTTATCATATAAAGCGATTGAGTCTCTGCTAAAGCGCTCAATTCATATGGATTAGTTTTACTATGTCTTTATGAACTTTTTGAAGCGTCTAAGTGGTAGTTGTGTAGCTGTCAATGGAGGGACAGAAATCTCTCAGATTTAATTTAAAAGATCTTCATTTGTGTTTTGAAGATAAACAAAAGTCTTATTGGGTTGGAATGACATAAGGGTGACTGATATTTTTTTTACCTTTTTGGGTGAACTAAACCTTTAATTCAATTGGAAAAAAAAAACGGACCCCACTGACAGATATTTTTTTATTTTTTTAAGCATAAACTAACTTAATTTAGATTTTTTTTTAAAAAACAATAAATTACTTAATTTATTAAGTCTTAAGTAATTTTCCATCTTAAGTAAATGTATCTTGATTTAAGAAATTTTAGATAAGTAAGATAATAACATTTTGCAGTGTGTATATAAAAGATGAAACAGAACTACATACCTCCTCATTGATTTGGTCTACATCTATTGCTTTTCTATAAGGGTCTCGGCTTGGGTGGAGGGCACTCACAAATTCATAGTAGTCAATGAATCCATCACCGTTTACATCAAATATGTTAGCAACAGCCGTCATTTCCAGGGAGTTGGTGGGAAATTCTGTCCATATGCAAAGGCAAATATTGTGAAGTTACATGCATAAAAATCACCTCGATGCAAAAAATGAGCAACCAAGAGTGTTAAAACTGCGCTTACTAGATGCCAGAACATTGTCGATTAACTCCTTGTGAGTTATTCGGCCATCCTGATCTCGATCAATGCTACGAAAAACATCCAAAATCCGGGATTTGAGTTGACTTATCCACTGCATGTATCTTTTCCGCCAGATGTTGAAGTCAAAATTAGCAAACTCTTCCAACTGCATGTGCCAAAGAGAAGGTTCTTAGACCAACCGCAAATATTCAAACACAAACATATTCTTTTATCAAAGCTACAGCACTGTCATGATCACCTCTTTTAGTCTCTGTAGATGTTCCTCTAGTCTGCTCTGCCTGCCGTGTGCCAGGAGCCAGAGCTTCTGCCAATGACTCACCAGCTGACACATAATGGGTGTTTGAGGGTCCAGTTTATCCAGTGGTAGAGGCACTGATAGCTGAGGCTTTGCCATGCCTCTTCTTTCTATTCATGCAATGCAATCCACAGAGATTACATTTGAATGCATACACACAATAATCACAGTAATGAATCGCACTGATTCTCTACTCACTTGTTGGTGGCTTGCGACTGGGGGAAACCTGCTGCTTGGGAACCAGCTTGTGTTTACAGGATTTCGTGGCATTTTCAACTTCTGGTACCTTCCCTTTCATCTCATCCATAAAATTCTGCAAAAGCATAACATTTAAAAAAAAAATTCTTCACAATTTTTAATTGTTGCTCTATGTACGTCAGTTTTATTTTAGTATCATTGAGATACTATTGTAGTTTTTATTAATAGTTTGAATTAGTTTTTATTTTTCCCCTTTTTATTAAAAATGTTCCTTACATTTTAGTATTCTTGTTGTGAGTTTTTTGTGATTTTTATTATTATCATTTTGAAATATATCTATATAGTTTTTTATTAAGCTTTATTTCTGTTTTAGTTATTTTAGTACATCAAGTTAATATAATAAACAAAATGAGTTTTTTTATTATTATTTTATTATATTATTTTAATTCAGGTAACAACGAATGTGTTTTTGATCGTTTTAGTTTTATTTAACTTTAACACATTTTTAAGACAAAAAGCAAGTACTTGTTTTTAAAAAATAAAAGCTTAGATCAAAAGTTAACATCATATAATACCAGTAATACATAATTCATAATCAAGAAATATAAGCACAATTATCTAAGATTATAAAAACAACCATAAATCTAATCATTAAAGGTGAATTAAAGTGCAAAGAAGGTGAAATATGGAAAGAGGACCTGACTTTGATTTTGCTTAATTTTATAAAGGTTATTAAAGTATATGCACATGTATGATATTTTATAAAACGTGTATTAAAATGAACTTTTTCCTTCTGTCAGTAATGATTGTAGTGAAGACATACAGTAGTGTCCAAAAGGGATGTCTGGACTAGAAAAAATGGACCTTTAAAATTGGTAGTGTCACACCGCATGGATTTATTTGTGTTTGAAGCTCCTTGTCAGTTGGCATGGTTATTCATTTGATTTCATCATTATGTTCAGGCATGTGTCTCGTTATTTCCCCTATTTAACTTCCGTTCAGTTTGTGTCACGGTGTCTGGTTTGTTCCCTGGGTTTTCTAGAGTTTCTTTCCCTGATCGTCACATTTCCTCATGAACTACATTTCCCATCATCCTGTTCTGTCACTCATCACTGATCATTACACACAGCTGTTCCCACTCACATTGTTTGCACTGGTCTATTTATACCCTGTCTGTTTCTGTGTTAGAGGTCGAGTCCTTGTTTGATGTCTATGTGCACCTCAGAGTTCTTGTCTAGTTTGTTTCTTGTTTTTGGACTGTGTTATATGGATTTTGACCTTTTGCCTGGCTGATGTATGATTTTGGATTACCCTAATAAACTGCACTTGGATCCTACCTTTTGTGTGCATCTCGTGACAGTTTGTGAGTGTCTTTTCAATGCGTACATTGGGTTAAGTTTGTTGTTCTTTTCCTGATCTAGTTCCTGTTCCCGAGATTCTGTTTTGTGAAGATTTGAGTTTATTTCTAAATAAAGACTGCTGCACTTAAGGTGATGATACACAGGGCAACTTTTTGAGCAATGTTGACGGGCAATGTTGCCGTCAATGGGCAACCAGATGAGACACAGGGCCCACAACCGATCTAAATTATCCAGATAGAAATATATTGCCCATTTTCAATGGGAAAGTGCCCAAGCAACAATCGTTCGGCAAGATTGCCCAGCAACATTGCTCAAAAAGTTGCCCTGTGTATCATCACCTTTAGATCCTGTTTTACCCCTGCAACCAATGCTGACAGAAGAACTGAACTAAACCTGGATCTAGCAGCAGTGTAGATTCTCCTCCTCTCCCAGGGGGATCTGTCCTTGAGGTCCACACAAAGAAGTATTTGGAATTGGTTTCTTTCGTCCATAATGATGACACCAGCCTCTGTGTGTGTTTCCGGGCAGTTCTCCCGAAGACAGGCCACGCGTGAGCTTCCAGGACTATGTGGAGTTGGTGCTTGTCCACAATGGGTCCCCGATTACCATTGTGGAAAGTGAGGAGAAAACCAGCATGCCAGCCACAGCTACCTTTCCAGTGAGGAAAATTCTTTATTCCAGCAAGAGCAATTCCTGAGTCTGTTCCGTTGAAAGAAATTCCTGAGTCTGTTCAGGTGAGAGAAATTCACCTGTCCAGAGCCCCTTCCAGCCCCAGAGTCTGCTCCTAAGAATACAGCGCTGACCATTATGGCCATGGCCATTTTGTGTGTGTGGACTGCACACACGTGGGTTCCAGCCCCTGACTGCAGTCCAGTGACGTCACCAGCCCCACTCCAAACCCAGTGCCCAGCCAGAACACATAGTTCGGAAGAAAGCAGTTTAAGCCCACCGCAGACGTCGAGCCCTTCTCTGCCGCAAGCTGCAGGCCCACTGGTTGGCAAGCCCAACATCGCTGCGGAGCCTGATATGTACGAGTCTGACCAGGTGCTTGTATTGGCTGTTCGTCACTTGTTTTCATTCACCCCTTCAAGTGGAGTAATGTAGAGAATAGTGAATGAGAGTATAGGGGGTGATTTTGAACACAGCCCTCGAGTTTTGCCAGTTCATGGTTCAGTGTTGGATTTGGATTACATGGTTTTAATTCCCGTCTATGAAGTGTTCTAATAATCTTTATTAAAGTCTGTTTGTTTTGCTATTTTGTCTTCGGGTGCTTTTAATACAGCCACCAACTGTTACAGTTGTATTCAATGTATCCTTTTTTGTGAGCTTTTTGTTTTTCTATGCAGTTTTTTTTCCCAAATATATTTTTTTAAGTAAATATTTTTTTATTACATTTAAAATAACCAAGTTCAGTGTTTTGTTCTTCCCTCATATTTAAATTTTTAAAAACTCAAATATATTTTTAAATATTTTCCACCCATTTTAATGGTTCTGTCAGACTTGTAGTAACATAATAAAAAAGATAAAAAATTCCCGCTGAGCAAATTCCCACTTTTGGCCACTACTGCATGTACAATATGTATCTGCTTTTTTAAAAGGGTTAGTTCACCCAAAAAAGAAAACGCTGTCATCATTTACTCACCCTCATGTTCTCCCAAACTGTATGACCTTATTTCTTCAGTGAAACATAAAAGAAAGTTCTTTCTCAACAGAAGAAAGAAGTCATACATTTTTGTACTGACTTGAGGGTGAGTTAATGTGGACAGCATTGTCATTTTTGGGTGTTTAATATGAATAGTTTATTGTGTATTAGTACCGCATGCTGAGTGATGAGCTCTGCGGTGATCTCTAAGTCTTCAGGCAATGGCTCCTGTTCCTTTAGACTGAGAGACTCTTCAGTGGAAGAGATCCAGTCCAGTAACCGCTGTACCTCCTCTCTCTCTGCCTCTAGAGCTGACAGTGTGGTCTGGATCCTCTCGGCCTGCTGCTTCGCCCACATCTGGACCTGATGCATGAAATCACACATATAGCACACTTGTACTTCTACACTGAGAACAGTCAAAATAAACAACACAACAGTGACCGCCAAAATCTCTTCATGCACAGTAAAAATTCTAAGCCTGCACTCTCAGAAAAGTCCAATATATTTCTTATAGTCTCGCTGTCTATAGTTTTATAGTACCACCAGTAAGTAGTAAAACTGACTTGATTATATCATTTACAGCATATCCTTCCACTTACAGGGTGACAAAGACTCGCTTCAGGGTTATAATTAGTGTAATTCTTTAGCAGGAGTTCAGCAATTATGTGAATTTTCAAAACCTAATTTGAAATCACTTTTACAGAACCATATTTCATCTCTTAGCAGCAACCTCAGAGCTCATGGTAGGTCTGCCTTGAAAGTTTACACTGTATGTTATTGGTAAAAGTCCATTGATCTATAGAATTAGATTTTCTATTGCACTCTAATTGTCAACAGATTGCAACTGTTAATATCTAGTAGGCCTGCTCATCCTCTAACTTGACTCACCTCCTCATAGCGAGTCTTTGTGATACTCATCCATGACTTGATGGTGATGACAGAGTCAGGGTGACAGGAGGACAGAATCTCCTCACCCAGTTTACGAATGTTCTCTAGCTCCATCTGCTGACCGCTCAAGGAACTCATTGACTCCTGCAGATCACAGACACAATCATGCAACTCATATGATAACATTGGCAGCAGCTATTTGCACTAAATGTAAATAGTTGTTAGATGCTATTTATACTAAGTGCAAAGAGTGGCAGATTCTATTTGCTCCTTAGTGTATTGTAGTATATTATAAAAAAGTATACAATAATAAAAACATATTCAGTGTATATGGTTATATTTATTAAAATCATAAATGCATGCTGCCGTTTTAGGACATCCTTACCCAATAAACACTTTATTCCCACTAATAAATACCCGTAAGACACTTCATTTCCACTTTTCAAATATTTTCATAATTTTTATTGAAAATAAACGTCTGTCTAAGCTGATGTGAAATAAACAGGGGGAAGAATGAGCTCAGAAAAAGGCGGATTCAAACTCGGTTGGTCCCATCAAAAGCCAGCACCACCCGCCTTACTCTCCATGCCACTGCTCCTGTTATCAGCAGGATTTCTTTTGTTTCTTGTAATTATTTGTAATTTCGTCTGGCTTAACCAACAATTGTGGATGGAGTTAGTTTAAAGAGCCTCTGCCAACAAGGCGGGCTATAGACACTGTATACATTTCTGGAGTAATAAGTGGGTCCATGTCCACCATACCTGATGACATGTACGAAATGCCAGAAGAGCGTCCTCTTCCTCAGGCAGCACTCCGTACTTCAGAACCCTCTCAACATCTGAAAGATGATCCAGGAACGAATGAACCATCACATCAAACTCTTCCGCCTGAGAACAACAGAGGTACAAAGTGTGCAAAGTGTTGGGATTATCAATATGCCTGAATGTACACTACTGTTCAAAAGTTTAAAGAAATTGCTTTTTTCAGCAAAGATGCATTAAACTGATCAAAAGTGACAGTAGACACTTATAGCCTAATGTTACAAAAGATTTCTATTTCAAATAAATGCTGTTCTTTTGAACTTCCTATTCATCAAAGAATCCTGAAAAATAAAATGTCACGTTTTCCACAAAAATCTGAAGCAGCACAACTGTTTTTAACATTGATGATAATAATAATAAATGTTTTTTGAGCAGCAAATCAGCATATTAGAATGATTTCTGAAGGATCATGTGACACTGGAGTAATGATGCTGAAAATTCAGCTTTGATCTCAGGAATAAATTACATTTTAAAATATATTCAAATAGAAAACAGTTATTTTAAATTGTAATATTATTTCACAATATTACAGTTTGTACTGTATTTTTGATCAATTAAATCTTGGTTCAGTATAAGAGACATTAAAGACATTAAGAGAGATAAAAAAAACCGTACAGACATTTACTGTAAATGATAATGTACCTAACAAATAATTTTAGAAATTCAACTTTTTTTTTAGTTAGTTGTGAAGGCAAAATTTCTCATTTTCTTTTTAAGTTGAAGTTTTTTATCCATTTTATTTCAGTCAGCGTTTATTTTATTTCAGTGTTTTTTTGTTGTTGTATTTTTTATTTTAGTTAATGATGCCAACACTACAGTACCTTGAATGTTATGTAAGTGCTCTGAATAAAAGTATCAGCCAAATGCACAGTGTAAATATAACTTCTGTGATCAAAGGTTCCATGATTATCATCAACACAGTGGAGTGTGACGGTACCTGCTGAAGGGCCGCCTCTAGTCGAGCCTGTCTGGACACCGAGAGCTGGCACACGGCCTCCCAGCGGCCCTCCAGCTCCTCCATCTGCTCCTGCAACCAGTGGGCATCAGCCATGCTGCTCCGCGTCAGATCTCTGACCGAACGCTTCAGCGTCCGGATACAGCTGGCACGCTTCCCGAGCTCACGCTGGAACACCTACAGTCACAGAGAAGGTGTAGGGGTCACCGAGCAGCTTAGATCTTAAGTCTGTACACTCTTAGAAGCAAAGGTTTAGTGGGGTTCTATATAGAACCACAGGGTTCTTGACTCAATTTGAAAGGATCCTTTTATGTTAAAAAGCTTCTATATAAAGACAAATGTCTTAAATGATTGCATGACACTTTCATGTTAAATTGGTTATTTAGATTTTAGATTTTTCTAATGATAAATTTTGTCTATAACATTTATGAATTAAAATAAAGTGAATTAATTAAAACTAAATCCATAAATGATCCCATGATGGGAAAAGGTTCTATATAAAGTGCCTCACAGAAGGTTTCTATATAGAAACTTTTCTTCGAAGAGTGTATGCAATTTAAACCCTAACCCTCAAAATAATGAACTGGTTTGAGTAAGGTAAACTTAAATTAACAAATTATTTCAATCAAATTAACTTGTATGAATATTTAGAACTTTTTTTTTTCTTTTGAGTTCAAAAAGTGACACATTTTTTATGTAACCGGAATTGTTTCATTGTTTTGATTTAGACAGACTTAAAATTAACTGAAACTGGGCAGGAATTTCTATTTCCCAGCATGCTTTGCCATGCCACTCAAAAGGAAGTGTAAACGCTAAACTTAAGTGTTGTTTTGTGCAAAATTAATGGGTAAAACACTTTATAATAACTGCATGCTATTAATCATTAGTTAAGCATCAATAAACAGTTAATTCATCATTTATAAAGCATTAATAGACATAATCAGTTTATAAATACAGCTATAAATGCTTTAATCTTGGTTTATAAGCATATCTATAATGTGTTTAATAATTGTATTTTCATACTTTATTATTGATCAATATATAATTTCTAAACGAAGTACTGCATTATTTACAAACCAGATATTTAGGAGTTGTCAGTGGTTCATAAGATCACAGAAAGTGTAAGTAAATGATTAATAAACTATTCAAATGTACATTCATACATCTTAAATATTTTATGTTCTGTATCACTGTATTGTGTTTGTTTCCTTTTTCTGTTTAGAACTGAGCCTTTAAATATCCTTTGTAAATGATTTAACAAGGCATAACTAGTCCTCACTTTAGATGAGCTCACAAAAATAGTTCACTGACCACTACTAAATGCTTTATAACTACCTGAATTAACCATGAATTACAGTAGAAATACATGTTAATAGTACCCAGTACTAAATGTCTGAATAATAAGATGTATGAATGTACATTTAAATAGTTTATTATCATTTACTTACACTTTCTAAGTAGTCTCATGAACAACTGACTCCTAAATAACTGGTTTGTAAATAATGCAATAAATAATTTAGAAATGAGAAATTGATAATTAATAAAGTATGAAAATACAATTATTAAACACATTATAGATATGCTTATAAATCAAGAATAAAGCATGTACAGCTGTATTTATAAACAGCTTATTGATGTATATTAATGCCTTATAAATTCTGAATTAACTATTTACTAATGCTTAACTAATGATTAATAGCGTGCAGTTATTATAAAGTGTTAACATTTTTTTTTGAGGGTTACCAAAATATTGATGAGTGGAGCTTGAGCCCGGCTTGAGAACAGAAATATGTTAAATGTTCTATATTGCCGTACTCATTTAGAAATTGCTATGCTATGCTAAATGTCATGATCAGTGCCTGTGTTCCCCTGTGTTGTGTGAGGACTTTTGTGTTATTTCCTGTCTTGTGCAATGTTTTGTAGTTCTTTGTTGTTTTTCGTGTTGATTAGTCTAACCCAGGGGTAGGCAAGTTCGGTCCTAGAGAGCCGCTTTCCAGCAGAATTTATTTCCAACCCTAATCAAACACACCTGAACAAGCTAATCAATGTCTTCAGGATTACTACAGCTAATAGGCAGGTGAGGTTTTTCTCAGTGTTGGAGCCAAACTCTGCAGGACAGCGGCTCTCTAGGACCGAACTTGCCTACCCCTGGTCTAACCAGATTAGTCTAGGTGAACGCACATGAACGCCACCACAAGCTCGTAAATATAAGTGGGAAACTCTGGATTTTCTTTAAGTCAGTGAGAAACATGACGTAATACCAGAATGGCACTTATATTGTCAGGCTTTTCTATTTACAGCGAAGTAAGCTAATTGCCTGCACAAAATATGATGCCATTATAATATAACAATGTAATATGTAATGATAAAGTTTGCAGTAGCTTCATAAATGAATTAAAAACATAAAAAAAACAAAGTACACCTGGTGCACATTTCTTTGTTCTTCATTTTCTAGAACTAGAGTTTAAGAACCTTGCTGTATTTTTGTGACTTGACCCCCGTGTGTTCCCATGACAATTTACCATGCACACTTGTTACCTTGTTAGCCTGTGTATAAATTGCTCTTGTGTTTCTGTAGTGGTTTGTCAGTTGTTGTTTGCTGTAACATGCTCCTGTTCTGACTTTCTTAGTTTACCATGGATTTCTTGTTTGTATTGTTAATAAAGTGCTTGCATGTGGATTCTCTCTCTGCTTCATCCCTGCCTCAGCGTTACACTAATGCTATCAAAGCATTGTTACCAACTAGCAAGTTAGCATTTACTGAATTAGCTAGTTAAAGCTAGCCAAGTTTCCACTACGAAAAAATATTTAATTATTAATAAATTGTATGATTACAAAATAAAAATCTGCCAGTTCTGCTACTTAAACTTGGAATTTCTTACTTAAAATTTTTGATGTAAATTATTACATTTTGGGGGTTTGCCCTATAGTGTAATATATGCTGAGATGTACCTTGTGCTTGTCAATCAGATTGTTGACCAGGTCTTTTTCACCACAGACAGGCACATCTTCAGCCAGCTGTGGCTCTGCCCGGTACAGCCAGTCATTCAGAGCCTGGAGAGCGTCAGTGAATCTCCCAGAAAACAGCAGAGCCTCTTCCAGCTTGTGTTGCCTTGGGGGGAAAAGCTCAATTTAGAGCTCAGAGAATATACTCAAACCACTACAGATCAGATGATACAGCTCACATCAGACTCACCTCTCACTGGATTTCCCGCTGATGGTGTCCCATGAATCTCTGAGCTCGGACACCATGTTCTCCAGGTACTGTGTGTCTTCAGGGCCCTGCGCTTTCTCCTGGAGTGAGCGGCCACTCTTCAGACAAGCCTCATACATGGGCCGCTTCGAGCGGAGAAGTTTCTGGAACTCCTGAAGATATACAGATGCACTTCATAAATGATCCATTCTGAAGAATTTATTTATTTTGGGGTGAAATTTCCAGTGTGGTTTATACATATTATACTATAGATTATTTACTTTCCCTGTCCAGTTTTTTTTTTACATTTTTACATTTTATGGGGCACCAAATGTAACAATGTAAAAGTAATTTATAATGGTTTTTGAGGATATTTTTTCTGCTTGCCAGCCGTGCCGGTAGTTCCAATTTTGGAAACATTTTATTTTGATAATCCACGTTCTAACTATAAGCAGTGTTGGAGTAACACATTACATGTGACGCGAGTCACGTAATCAGATTACTTGTTTCAAGTAACAAGCAAAGTAAAGCATTACTTTTAAATTTACATCACAATATTGGAGTAAGTTATGCAAGTTGCACTGGCATATCTTAAAATTTGTCACTGCCATTGTTTTGTCTCAAGATGCACACCAGTAATGGTGCTTTTTTTAAAGCATGTTTATAAAAGCTACTTAAATGTTCTAATTGAACTAAAGCCTAATCCTGGCTTAATCTAAGCCCTGTCTGTGAAACATGTCTTTGCTGCTGACTTTTGATGATCCAATTAGTCCATACTAATAAAAAATGACTTCAGACAAACATCACATTTGTGTTTCTGTGTGTGTGTGTGTGTGTGTGTGTGTGCGTGCGTGCGTGCGTGTGTGTGTGTGTGTGTGAATTTGTCTTCTCTTAACCCTGATGCTTATCCATTTCACTTTTGGTATGAAAGGGCCTTTATATTAGCACAAAATCTAGCCTTTTTTGTTATTAAAAAACAAACTAGCAAGCTCAGCCCAGGTTCAGTAACTTTCCCTAACACTGACTATAAGTAAGTTTGCAACTATGTCAACTATCAGTATTAGTTGACTGTCTGCTTAATATCTGCCAACAGTTTATTTTGATGCTCCCCTAACAGTCTACAGATACTCTAATGAGAGTTAGTCAACATGCAGTTGCAAAGTTACTTATAGTTAGTCTAAAGTGGACTATTGAAATAAAGTTACTATTGAGTTAAAGTAACCTCAATTTTTGCTTGCTATTATTAACATTTTCACTGGCCCCACCACAAAAGAATGAGATATTTTTAACAATGCATTTTTGGGTGGATTTGCTAGGAATATTCATATTTTTAATTAAATGTTAAGATTTCCTTCCAAATGTTTTGGTTCATTAAATATTTCTGCTTTATAAAAAGAAAATTTGCTGGAAATTATACATACGGTGGCCGAGAGAGCTCAACACGCTGCAACTGAAGAAAACACATGCAAATAGAAAAACACCCGCAAATTAAGAAATCACAACACACCCTTACACAGAAACGCACTGCAAAACTTCACAACACAACCATATACAAAAACGCGCTGCAAATAGCACAGACCACAATGGAAATGGGACCCCAATAAGTGACCAACCCGGCTGGGGTGAGCTTATAGCTCGTGAGCATCCCTATGCCCTACTCCCTTATAAGGGCAGAGCCCTTGAAGTGGGGACTTTGGAGGGAGCAGGGCACTTGTCCTTTCTCCCAAGGTTTTTTTTCTCCATTCTGTCACTGATGGGGTTTTGGTTCCTTGCCACTGTCGCCTTTTTCGCCTTTCTTCGCCTTTGTCGCCATTGGCTTTTGGCTTGCTTAGTTGGGGACATTTAATTTTATATTTAACAATAATATTACAACATTATTTTTTTGTTATCTCTGTAAAGCTGCTTTGAAACAAATCTACATTGTAAAAAGCACTATATAAATAAAGGTGACTTGACTTGACTTGTGTGCCATTATTTAGCCGTTTGGATTGCACTTGGGGAAGGGAGCATGAAAGACAATGTAATTTCCTCATTATTTTCACCTGGGATGTTCCGCTGAATAGCTGTTCTTACGACAGAAATTTATTTTTATTGCTGTTAGCGTAACTGTTGCAATTAAATATACATTTTATACAAAAAAAGTTTTTAAAATATGCATTATATATGTGTCTCAACTTTAAAACTTGCCTAAGTTATCATCTTTGGACCCTGCATTACGTAACATTTCTTATGAAACTTATTTCAAACATAATATGACAAAATGTGTACAATGTAACTGATGTATAGATTAATATTTTACCCACAAGGCCTTTTTCTCTATTTTATTTTTATTTTTTTCAACTCATTGTTAACTCTTCTTTTCTCATTTGTATTCTGATGAAATTGAACATATTAATACATTTTGTATATTGTACACAAAGTTATGTGTCATAAACATGTAATCTCTGTATGTTTTGCAAAAAAAGAAAAGAAAAGTAGACTTTGAGCTATGTGTTGTGAGTATTTGGAGCACACATGTGTTGTGAAACTGATGAAGATGTTTTCTTAATTTGCGTATGTTTTTCAATTTGCATGCGTTTTCTTCAGTTGCAGCGCGTTGAGCTCTTTTGGCCACCGTTTATACAGCTATAATATAGCTCCTTGAATTCATAAACTCTTTTGCAATTGTATGCAATTGCAACACTGTAAAGTTTTTTTTTTTTCACATTTGCAATGCAAAACATTATATTTAGTTACTTACTGATACTTCCAAGACTACCAAGAATGAACAAATAAAATTAAAATAAACCAAGCTTTGCATGGCAAATTTTTATTTATTTTTTAAATTAAAACAAGACCAATGAATGTAAATTTTTCTGTGGCAGTGCAGCACTAGCCCAAAAGGCCAAACTGTCAACTGACCCGAAACGCTCTGACATTGGCTACAAACCCTCTTTGTTGAGACCTGAAATGTGAAGTACCTTTTGTTCAGTAAGCTGTTGTTTGATCTCTTCCTGTGACACAGCGATCTCTTTGTGGGTATCCAGTGTCTGTTCAACCTCCGTCATCCAGTCCACCAGTAAGTGCCATGATTCATTGAACTGTGGAAGTAGAAAGCACAAAAGCTTAGTAGTACTTGCCAAATGATTTCCTGGATACTTTGAACTAACTCTTTATGTCTGTGTCGAAGTCCCTATGAGAAGTGACAACCCGATCTCACGATCTAAATTCGTACGAATTTTACAAGGTGGCTAATTCATATGACCTCACTCATACGAATTCGTAAAATTTTTGCTAAATAGTACATATTTTACGAGTTGCCCAATTCGTATGAATTCGTACGAATAACCTACCCCTGACACCGCCCCTAAACCTACCCATTACGTGGGTTTAGACAAATCGTACGAATTTGTACGAGTGAGGTCGCATGAATTAGCAAACCTTTAATAACTCATACGAATTCGTACGAATTGGTCGTGAGATAGTGTTGGAAGTCAATACCTGTTTAGCATGTCTTTTGACGTCCTCAAGCGTTTTTCCCCTCTCTGTAGTGTGTTGGAGGAGTTTCTTGAATCTGTCCTGAACGGTCATGATCAGGTTCTGCACAACATCGCAGTCTTCCTTTCTGCTGAGCTCAGACAGACGTGTGGCGGCGTTCTCCACGCTCGTCTTCCTCTCTCCATAAGACTGCACCTCACCTATCAGCATCTACACACAAGATGACAGAATCACACAAACACGTACACTACCACAGACATACACAAATCCATGTGCATATACACATACCCTGTGCTCCTGAAGCTGTGAGGAGATGGTGTCCAGGATGAAGCTGGGCGCAGGTAGATTGTTAATGGTCTCCTCAAACTTGGCCATTTTGGTCAGCAGGTCTTGGACATTACTGTTAAACTCCTTTGCAAGACCAAGTCCCTCTGTTAACTTTGCCTAAAAAAATAAATATTTTAGTTTTTTTTAAATAAAAATACGGAAATGACAAATAATACATTGACATATTTAATTAAAAAAAACACAGAAAAATGACATTAAGAGCCGGGGGTGAAAACTTTTGAACAGGATGAAGGCGTCCAAATTGATTTAGTTAAAATATAAAAAGAAATTAATTTAGTACTGTCCTTCGGAAGCAACAGAATATACTTACATATTGCATGGAAGACAATTTTAGTAGTAGTTACCTTCATCTTCAAATTCAAAATGTTTTCAACCCCCGGCTCTCAATGCATCATGTTTCCTTCTTGCATCAGTGCATTCTTGAACCTTATTTAATAGTTGTGTTTGAGTCCCTCAATTGTCCTCAGTGTGAAAAGATGGATCCCAAAATTGTACACTTATTTACTGCTGGAAAGGGTTCAAAATATGCAAAAGATGCTGGAAAAAGACTTGGTATTATATGAAACTCTCGTTCCCTGAAGGAGGGGATGTAGACGTTATGTACACCAATGCACATTGATGT
Source organism: Siphateles boraxobius (assembly GCF_051911475.1). Taxonomy (NCBI): domain Eukaryota; kingdom Metazoa; phylum Chordata; class Actinopteri; order Cypriniformes; family Leuciscidae; genus Siphateles; species Siphateles boraxobius. The sequence continues at coordinate 4,175,387 of NW_027508722.1, read as the reverse complement.
GCCGAGATTTGCATCGCGCTCTCCGCCCGGCAGCACGGGTATAAATACGGAAGCACTTGCAATGCACATTGCAATGCACATGGTGACTTGGCAGCTCAAGAGAAAGACACAGACTCACATGCAGGGGAAGCCATACCGTGGAAGAATACACATATGGGATTACCGTAGGGATCACAACATATGGGCAACTAGCCTAGCACAGGTGTCAACCACTGGGCATACTTACGAGTGTAGGTATGGAGGCGGACGTCTCCGCCACGTCTGACTGCCGAGGGTGGTGAAGGAAGTCCAACTGGGTTCACCAGCTGGGGAACTCACCTTAGGAGCAAGATAAGCACACGTATCCGGTCCTAAGGAGGGGACGATGGCATCCACTATACAGTGGGCCAACCTGTGCTTAGAGACAGCCTTTCCCTTCTGCTTGCCTCCATAACAGACAAAGAGCTGGTCTGAGGTCTTGAAGCTCTGCGTTCTTTCCGCACATCAGGCGTAAAACGAAGACAGAACAGAGCAAAGAAAGAGCTGGGTCTTCCTCCTCCAGGTGCAGCAGCGCTTGCAGGTTCACCACCTGTTCCCTAAAAGGAGTGGTGGGAACCTTCGGGGACATATCCGGGCTGAAGTCTCAGGATAACGAGAGTTAGGCCAAATTCCAGGCACGATTAATTGGCTGAAAATACTTGCAGGTCACCTACCCTCTTGATGAAAGCCAGCGCCATCTTCACTGACAGAATTTTCAGCTCAGTTGACTGCAGTGGTTCGAAGGGGGATCTCTGTAATGCTGTTATCACCAATGAGAGATCCCAATAGGGTACAGGGTGAGGGCCAGGAGTATTTAGCCTTCTCGCACCCCTAAGGAATCTGATGATTAGGTCATGCTTCCCCACGGTTTTACCATCTACTGCATCGTGATGTGCGGAAATAGTGCCAACATACAGTTTCAGGGTGGAGGGAGACAGCCTTCGCTCCAACCCTTCCAGCAGGAAGGAAAGCACTGCTCTGATCGGGCATTTCCGGGGGTTTTCCCGGTGAGGAGAACACTACTCAACAAATAGGTTCCACTTCCAAGCATAAGCACACCTCGTGTGTGTGGTGTCTACCACCGCCTGGGGTAGATCACCTAAGTCCTCCACGTCCCGTTTAGAGACCAGACGTGGGTGTGGATTCCAGAGGTCTGGACGTGGGAGCCATATGGTGCCTCTTCTCTGAGAAGGTCCTTTCTCAGAGGAATGTGCCAGGAAGGGGCTATCGCAAGGTGCATGGGTTCTGGGAATCAGGTCCGGTTGGGCCAAATGGGCACGACTAGCAAGACCTGCTCCTTGTCCTCCCTGACTTTAAACAGTTCCTGTGCAAGTTGGCGCACTGGGGGAAACGCATAAATACGTAGGCCCTGAGGCCAGCTGTGTGCCAGCGCATCTGTGCCGAGGGTCCCCTCGGTCAGGGAGTAAAATAACTGGCAGTGAGACTAGTCCGAAACGGCAAACAGGTCTACCTGTGCAGTCCCGAAGCGCCTCCAGATCAGCTGGACCACCTGCGGATGGAGTCTCAACTCTCCCGGTAGCACAGGCTGTCGTTATCTCTCAGCGAGATCCAAATTCGTAAGTTCATATCTGACGTAACGTAATTTTTGGGGCCTGGAGCATTTCTCTGAAGAACATTGGGCAGTTTAACTGCTCAGGACAAATGAGGGACAACCATCACAAAACTGTCGTGCATCATCCAGGTAAAGCCTCACAATATTAAATATCAAGGGTATGTAAACTTTTGAACGGGTCATTTTTATAAATGCAGCTATTTTTTTTGTCTTGTGGACTATATGTAAACATCTTTTATGTAAAATATCTTATTCAGGACAATACTAAATAAAAAAATAAATGCATTTTGTATGATCCCTCTTATTTTGTTAAAATAATTACCATTTTGCAGATTCTGCAAGATGTATGTAAACTTTTGAGCACAACTGTATATAATTAGGCAGAGTATACTGTCATCACCTTTCTTTCTTGCATTTTAGCATAGACAGTGCTCCATTTCTGCTCCAGTATGCATAAGCTATGCTCCGTGCTGGAGCCCCGGGCCACCTCACTGCCCTCCAGCATCCTGTGGATGGCGTTGCGAACGTTTGTGTAGGCGTGCATTTTAGAATCCATTTCATTACACGACTCCTGTAAAACAAGAAAGAAACTAGTCAGGCATCATTGTAGAATAATGTTTTATAAACACAGTTTGCAGGGTTGAGACTGCAAAATCAGCAAGCAAAATTGAAGTCATTCTTACCAAATGAGTGTTTAGTCTCTCGCTCGCAGAGTCTGGCATACCCCACACTGTCTTACTGGATGACAGCCTCAGGTCTGTGTGTTCCAGCCACTGCAGGAGATCTTGGATCTCCATGGTTACATCTTGAACCTGAAATCCAGTTATAATTGTTGAGTTCTGCATGAGCTTGAACTTATACATTAAGTGTACGTATGTATGTATAAATGTATATGTATAACCCTTAGCTGTATATATATAGTTAAGGGTTATGTAAATTGAGAAAAGTGGAATGTAAACATATGGGGGCTCTATCATGCACCGAGCGCAATTGACTTTGTAAACCGACGCATGTATCATTCCTATCTTGCACTTTTCGCACAGCGGACTTTTCCCTCCACAGGCGCACGTCGGTAAATTAGGGAATTAACTTGCGTTCCCGGGGGCGGTTCAGCGAAAAGAGGAGACGTGTTCCAGCACAAACGTTCCCTGGTGCTATTTTGCATTTTCAGAAAACAATTCCGCCACAGACCATAAATACCTAGTCTAAAGTCAGTGGCACGTTATTCAAATGCAATTTTAAGGGCGCATGCTTGGCCATAATGTAGCGTGTGCACAACACGCATACACTTTGCTTCTCTCATTTACACAGACGCAGCAGTTCCCATCTTTGCAAACCATACTTAATTACAAGGAAAAATATTACCACACGAGGGAAATCATTGTGGTGCCCATGAAGATGTGAAAAAATAGGCATAAGTCTAGCTTACACATTTACCCAAATTATTATACAACTGTTTAACCGAAGCTAATTTGGGTGGGTTTCTCCTATCCCCATACAATGTCACTTCTATGTCTTTTACGGCCCTGATGAGAACGTATCTCCTCGGCTGTAAACCACTCGTGCGCCTTGCAAATCCGCCATTATAATAGCAATCTGTCATGGAACGCTTATAAAGGGAATGTGAGATGACGCTCTGATTGGTTCATTGCACGTTACGCCCAAACCACAATTATGAGTAATGTAGCTACTTCAGACCAATCCATTTTAGATTTGCGTCGGGCGCAAGAGCCATTTATCCCGCCGGTTTAATAGCAACAGCGAGATCCGCCCACAAAGTTACTTGCGTTTTGCGTTTGATACTTGCGTTTCAGATCGTTAAAATAGGGCCCATGAGGACAATGGGACTGAGATTTATTAAATTAAAGACATTGTTTTAAATAATTCTGTAATCAAGTTTATTTGCTGGTGTTTGTGGTCACCTGACTGAGGTTATTTTCCAGCTCTAGCTGTCTGCGCTCGGTCTCGCAGCGCACAAATTCCCAGCGTTCACTCAGCTGTTCAAGACGAGTCTGCAGGACATGTGAACTGTCTCCCGCCCCAGACTCCATCAGGTTTCTGCCGGCCTGGTTCAGAGAGTCTACCGTGCGCACATGAGACATCACATCATTCCGCAGAACCTAGATGTACACAACAACCATTACAGTAAGTCATTCAAAGATTGATACTATAAGTACGTTCGGAACTACATATACAAAAAAAAAGTATGCAGTATTTTTCATGTAGTAGCCACTATTGTAATGACATATTACTGGGGACAATTATTAATATTTCTACTTTGTTACTGTACCTTTTTCAAGAATGAAACTTAAGTATTTCTTATTAGAATTTTTATCAAAACAGATCATTTATTCCGGGAAACATTTACTTCACTTCAATGCATAGCCTACTACTTTTTATTAAATTCAATTTAATAAGAAAAACACTCACTGTTTTTGTTATTTTAAACTGAAGAAATCAGGACCTGATCCTAGATGCAGTAGTTTTATTAGATTCGTTAGATAGCTAGATTAATTATAAAATCACTCAATTGAGCCATTGAATCGGTTCACAAATCACTCTGGACGATTCATTCCCAAATTGAACTGATCCGATTGCTGCTGTTTTGGAGTCAACAACTCAATGATTTAATTACTGATAAATTGCACATAACAGTAGCTAATTACTACAATCATACTAATAAATATTGGCTACACTGGAAAAAAAGAACCCCTGTGTATGTAGGCAACAAGGGAGGGGGAGTAATTTTGATTCAAGTTTATGAGCACACATGAAATAATAAAAATAATGATGTGCACTGGAAAATCATTTATAAAAAAAATACTGCAGTATTCCATAAAAAATAAGAACTGTCAATTTTGATATCATGGTGACATTAAGCTCATTGTATGATATGCTTAAATGTATAACCACATTTGTGTATCACTAGCTAGTTTCCATCCAACTATTTTTGTGTGCATTTTGGGATATCTTATAAAAGAAACGCCAAGATGCGAATAAATTCTAATATGCACATAAAATGTATGTGCTCAACTCAACTTATGCACTTTTTATCCGATAAGAAAACATGTGAATTAACTACGATGGAAACACATTTCCCCAATAAATTCCTCAATACGCATCAAAGACATGACTGCAATCGGACGGCATAACTGGACCAACCAGTTTAGATCTTAGACTTAGATCTTTTTGAACAGAAAGCAAGTTAACATGACCGTGTTTATTGTGGTTCGTCTGCACGCTGTGAGGAATGGTTTATTATATATATGAACATTATTATACATAGTGGCTTCTCCTACTGCATCAACTTCCATTTTTCTTAGTGATATTTATCGCCAATTATGTAGTTTATCAGGAAGTGACCATTTTGTGACCATTTTGTTCTCTTGGACTCGCTGGATGTTTTATGTGATATTCCAATTTTGCGCACAAGTTATATTCACAACTTTCGATTGAAACATATCTACTGTCTGTATGTGGTGGGCTACTTTAGGCAAAATACTGCAAACCTAATGTATTTTCCCTGCTGCCTTTACTTTAATTGTACTAGAGATTTCAAATGATAAAAAACCACAATAATAGCATAGAGTTCTTCTTAAAATATTTTGAAAACACATTTTTATCCCATATTTGGTTAGTTTTTATTGTACTTTGTATACATTTTATTTGTTGCACATTGTCACCACACATTTACACAGGCTTTTTTTAAAATACTTTATGGTATATTTTGTTGCTGTTTTCACTTGATTGCTCACACGCACTTGAATTATCAGCAACTTGAGTTTAAAGTTTAATGTGATAGTGTACAGCAGTTCGTGTCAATAAAATGAAACATTTTTTTGCATATTTGCAGATCATGCTTATTTAATGTGCGCATCTACTGATATTTCTTATTGATGATGGCTGGCTAGTTGACGATAATGATCAATAACAATCATAATAATGATCATAATAATGTGAAACTGAGCTATACCCTATTCAAGCTCTGTGACTAAGCAGTGATTACAAATACAATTTTCATTCTACAATGCTGTGCGATATACTGTTTCACACAGTATTTTTTAAAAGTAGTACCCACGTGGTAGATACTATGCAGCCTGGGTTTGGTGTGAGAGACCTAACCCTAACCACCGTGAGACACCAATGTGTCCCTGAGCAAGACTCTTAACCCCTAGTTGCTCCAGAGGCGTGCGACCTCTGACATATATAGCAATTGTAAGTCGCTTGGATAAAAGCGCCAGCTAAATGAATAAATGTAAATGTAAATCTTCAACAATAAAACATGCCTCAGACACTTAGAGCTTGTGTTTGTACCTTGTGTTTGGCTAGCTCTATCTCACAGGTCTGCAGGTCAATGCTGATTGGCTGAGAGGCCTGCAGGAGGTCAGCCGTGTGGGAGAGCCAGGAGTGCAACTCATCAAGAGTGTTCTGGAACTGACCCAAGCCCAGCAGTGCACACTCCAACTGATGCTGCTCAAAAACACATTGTTCCGTTGAAGTATTGTTATGATGAAAAAATAATTTTATTCACTTAGCTAAGATCTTACCTGTCTGCTAACAGTCACTGACTCCAAATTGTCCCACCGCTGACGGAAGTCGCACAGTGGAGAGATGGACCCAGGCCTCTCAGTACCCGGGGAAAGACGACACACAAAGCGATGGTTTAGACTCTCTATCTCAATCTTCTTCTGATAGAGCTCCCGCTTAAATTCCTGAAAAGGGAGGTGATGACATCATCACAAAAGCTCTAATGAAATTGATCATTAATTTCATTCACACAGTTTTCAGTTTCTGAGGGTAGGTTGTTTGTTTGGTCTCACCTTTAGGTCACATAGCTGCTCTTTAACTGATCCCAGGTCAGATCCCACTGAGAACTCCTCAGTGGATTTTAACTCCACAGACTTCAGCCACTCAAAGAGTCCCTTAAAAAGAAGATCTTATTTTTAAACCTGTTTTTAAAAACCCTTTTGTAAAGTTTTCTTTAGCCACCCTAAAATAGATGTGAATATTTTTAAATGCACATTTTGTCAGGTTCTTTCACTGTCAAAAAGAAAATTCAAGAAAGAAAAACAAGAAAATGTACTGAAATAAACTGACTTTAATCTAAATTCTCTATTGCTAGTCTCTCTCAGAAGGGCATCCAATTGGCAGGAAATTGGCCAGTCTGTAAGAGACTCATTGCTATAACCACGTGGAGGCATGAATACTGAAATACTACAACTGTAGTCCGAGACCTACCACCAATCAAGGAGAAAAGATTGAAATAGGGATAAACAGACAATCCTTTGTGATTGTTTAAATGTGGTCAACATGCATTATGAATGTCTTGCAAAGAATTTAGACTGGTTTCTTTTGGCTAACTCACCTGCATGCTGTCCTGATAATGGAGAGCCATTCGTAAACATTCTTCTAACTTACTGTTGCACCCTGTCCAAATCTTACTGAGATTGTTCCATGTGCCGTAAAGCTGCGGAGAAAGACTGCTGGGTAGTGAAATTTGAATAATTAACTGTATGATGTACAGCTATTCTATAGGATTTAGTATCATTTCAGTTTCAAATACAAACCTCATCCAAGCATTTGGTGACCTCTGGTTTGTCTGTGTCACCACAGGCTGACATGAGTTCCATTCCCACAATTCCTAGTGTGTCCAGGTCACCTTGTAGAGAATCAATGTCTTCCCTGAGAGTCTGAGAAGGCAGGATATGAAAATATGGATGGTATGAGACAAAGAGTTTCTTCAAAACTCAGGAGACAATGAGGGAACATCCTTAAAGACCCTTTTGGAAGCTAGTCCCCAGCATAATATGTACTTGCAAGCATTAATACACTGGTCAACCAGCTTTTCTGTTTTACCAGCTGGACCAGCTGGACCAGCACCAAACCAGCAAAGCCCAAGCTGTTTAAGCTGGGAAACATTGACTACAGTGTCACTTTGGTACCCTACCTGCATGGTCTCCAGGCTCTGTCGGATGGTTTCTGAATCTGTTCGACTGGAATTGAGGTCCAGAACAGCTTGTTGTGCATCATTCAGTCCAGCTGTCATGTCACTCACATCATTCCAGAACCTGACTGCCAGATCAAGGATTTTGAGGAGCAACTTTTCTTTCTCTTGAGCTTGTCTTTGAGCCTCCTCCCAGTGGCTTGTTAGACTGCAAACCCGCTCTTGAATAGCTGGAATTGGAAGGAGATTTACCAAGATTATCATAGTAAGACCGTGCATTTGAAACAATATGCTTATGAGATGCTTTATAATGTGTATCATTTAATGCTTTATGTACAAGGAGATGAGGTACCTGCGCAAATGGAACTGTCCCCAACAGCCCCTGTGTTGGTCAGGAGCTCCTGAGCCTGTGTCCTCACACTGCTGAGGTCCAGATCCAATTTGGAGAGCTCAAACAGTGTGTGCTTGTTGTCTTGTAGCTGCTCCTGAATCCGTGGGGTAAGGCCTTGAAGAGCAATTGAGGCCTGCAGATGACTACACAGACGCTCCAGTCTCTCTCCAATCAGAGTCATCCTGTCATTCAGCTGACAAGGGCATACAGAGTGTATGGAGGAAAACAGGTAATATTTGTTTAAGGTGGCGTTCATGTAGCTCAAACAGTTGGGCACAGCACTAGCAATATAATGGGTATGATTCTCAGGGTAAGAAAGCACTGATAAAATGTATACCTTGAATGCAATCTAAGTCACTCTGGATAATAGTGTCAGCCAAAATGCATAAATGTAGCTAACATAAACGTCTACATGTACAGGTATGTCACCTGTGTATAGCGGGGTAGAGACTCCTCCAGAACTCCAGCAGCTTCTCGAACCCTGTCTCTGATGGACAGATGCTGTTCTTCAGTGTCTCTGGCTTTCTGGCAGAACTCCTGTCCCTGAGCTGTATTCAGGTCAGAGAGACGCTGGGCTAGCATGATCAGTCGTGCTATCAGTGGCTTATGCTCTGCTATGGACTCTCTGATGCCCTGTTTGGAAGTAATGGAGCACCATGACTAAATGTTTGTCTTTGTATTGCTTTATCTGAAACTACTTAATGAATGACTATTTATGAATAATTATTTATGAAGTCGAATAAAATTACAAAGTTATATCATTTTCAAATGAACTGTGTGATTTATTAAATACAAACAATTTTAAATACAAACTATTAAAATCTTTAGAGAATACTGCATACTGCACAAAAAATATACATTTTCTGAAATAGTCCAATAGTCCAATGTGTTGTACTTGTAGCACATGTAAGCACAAACATGGGCATCTATTGTTAATGCCTTGCTCTGAAGATGCAGGTTGTTTAGTACCTGCAATAGGTCCTGTTGTTCTCGGAAACCCTCGTAGCTGATGGTGTTCAGGGTAAACTGGCCAATAAGGGCTTTGGTTTCTTGTAACCATGGTAACACCTCAGCATAGCCTTCTGAGAATTGACACAAGAGCGACTGAGCATGCTCCAGTTGAAGCACAACGTGGGAATTAGTGGCAGTGGTAACCTGACACTGCTCCTGTAAGGTGCCTAGGGATGACTTTGGAGACAAAAAAGAGAAGATAGATGTTAAGACAGAGTAGTATTTTGTTGGTCCTTGAGTAGGTCTTTGTGTTGAAATATTTCAAAAGTGAATGGACATTATCTTACCTGGAGTCTCGGTGTCTCCCCTTCCTCAGTGTATGTCTGCAGGAGTTCCAAAATCTTCACCATTTTCTCAATGTTAAACTTATGCTGCAGAATCTCTACAGCAAGTATCTGCAGAACAACATACATTATATGATTGATTTTGAAGAACTTTAACAACAGTAACAACAGTATAAATATACACAGAAAAATCTTTGTAAATGTGCAAAAACTCACTTTCTGCTCATTGAGATTGGATGCAATGATGTCTGGGTTTAGATGAATGACTCTGAGCTCCTCTAGTGCCAGTGAGGTGTCTTGAAACCAACCCAACTCTTTCTCAACAGCCTGTTCCAACTAAGAAAACCAGGTTCATTTATCCATAAAGTATCCAAAAGTAAAGTAAAGTTCAGCATCCTGAATTTATATGCCTTGCTCAGGGAGCCACTTCCTAAAACACTTTAAACCACTACACACAATGCTGCACTGCACTGGTCACAGCGGTCCACCAGAACAGTATCGTGTGTATGGGATTAGATTTTGACATGGCCAAATAAAGGACAAAGCACTGCCTCTTACCTTCTGCCTCTCAGCAGAACACAAGACTTCGTCTCCAGTCTGACTCTGAGCAGCAGGAACCAGCAGCTCTCTCTCAATACGACCCAGCCACAGGTGGAGGTCTTCCTGACTGGAGGTACATCGACTACACGCCTCTAGAGCCTGCTCTAGCCTCTGCAGGACATCAGCACTACCCAGACTCATCACTGAGTACCTGATACGCAGACTGTCTACCCGCTCCTGCACCAGTTGGGTTTCCTCCTCTTTAAAAAAGCATGTAAAGGACCAAAACATGTTTAAAAAAATGTTATTGTGGGTATTGTACGAAGTTCAGTTTAATCAATTAAATAAAAGTAGAAATGGAGGAAACACCACCTGAAATAATTTCCATGAGCTCATGAGCACATTGTTGAAGTTTCCCCAGGTCGACACTCTTAGATTTGATTTCTTCCATGACAGACTAAATGGTGATAGAGAAATGTTATTTCTTTCCACATTGATGCAATACAAACATTTATTAATGAAATTTTGCAATGTTTTGCTAACCTTGGCCTGTCCTGTGGCTTCTTGCAGATGGAGCATCCCTCTCTCGGCAGAGCGGAGCTCGGCTAAGTCCTGATCCACAGATATGAGCCATTGCTGAAGTCTGTCCGTCCTCTCCTGGAATAGCTGAGCCCTTGGCAGAATGACCTCCAGAATCCTGTGTCTGTCAAAAAACTTGTATTCCTTCATTGCTTTCTATTTGTGGCAGTATTATTTAATTAGTTCACACCATCTCTGATTAGATGTATGTATGTAAAGAGTATGCATATTTGGTGTGCTGTCTGAGAGGAGGGCTCCAAGTTCGGAATTTGGCCCGAACCCAGAGTTCTCCCCCCATATCCCTGAATGGGATAGGAACAATAGAGAGTGAGGAGTTGGGGTGGTGGAGGGATGCTCGAAAAGTGTCGTGGGACAGAGGTATCTTAAAGTATCCTTCCAGAACTTTGTTGATAAAACATAATTTTGTAAGTGTAAATTGTTATTGAGAATATATATAATGGTAAATCGATAACTCTGATGTAATCAGTTTCAAGCAATATATGAGAATACCAGTTATTATCTCTGCTACCAGGGATTTTAAGGGTTTCAGATTTACCCACCCAAAGCATCATGTTAAAGATGTTCTGGTGGGTTGTTTTATATGTCAGTCAGGCAGACCCATCTAATTGGGTAGTTCCGGACCAAAGTAAGCTGCAGTGTGGACCAGACTGACCTGCTGTTTGCACCTTCAAGTAGAGCCTGCCACTTGAGTTTGAGCTCTGAGATCTGCACTTTGGTCATTTCACTGTCATTTCCCTGAAGCCCTTCTGCCAGGTGTGGACCCTCCTGCATCATGGTCTCTATACTGGGTCTTCTGTCCTCTAGGAGTCGCTGTAAGAGCTGCAGGACAAGAAGTGTTTTTGGACAAATCATATGTTTCCTTCAAAGCCAAGGGCTTTCAAGCATGTGGTTCTCAATCCTGGTCTCAGAGTACCTTAGGACTGGACATTGTACACCCTTTGGCAATTTTGGACATTTCCATTTTTTGACTTTTTAAGTGGCTTACATTAATGTGTTGATCTTTGTAGAATGCCAACCATCTATTGAAGAAACTTGCAGAATTAACTTCCTAACACAATGTTGTAGAACATTATCGTCTCAAAATCATTATTTTGTCTTTGAAGACGCTTTGCATGAGGAAGCAAACAGACATTGTGTTTACAGAGGTATTGCTACTCGTGAAAATCTGCAAGTTTTATAATGCACTTGTTGTCTCTTTGTGGCACTAAAGCCAAATGCTTGTATCATGTATCAGAGGAGCATTGTGGACTTTCGGGTATGTTTCACCTCACTCACTAAACTAACAAAGATGGCTATTTCAAATTACGAGGTGAATTACTTGTTTTCCCCTCCCTTTCCTATAATATACACAAAGGCAGTTAGAGGCACATGAACGTAGGCTTCTCAACTCAAGGATGTGGAATTTCATGACAAGACTTTTAAAATAGGTTAATCTATTTTTACTATTCATTTGTATATATATTTATGTATTTATTGTTTGCTTGTTTATTTATGTATATAGCAGTAACTGATTTTTGAACATACCTTCTGTTCTTGCAGTTGGGCTTTCACTACCTTGAACTCTGAGGATGGTGGTTTTTGATTGGCTGTCAACTCCTCAATATCACAGACCCAAGTCATCAGTGTTTCCAGATTTTGCTGGAATGTCAACTCATCGTTCAGAGCCAAAGCACTTCTACCATCCTTAACATAAGACAAACAATATGTTAAAAATGTAACAAAAATTCATAAAGAAATTACAATTTAAGAAAAGATCATTGAATTGTACCTTCCATTGATTTACACTTGATTCCTGGTCTGAGCTTGACTGACCATCACTCTGCAGCTGTGAATCACAACAATTTATTTGATTGGAAAATGAACAACTGGTGAACACAGTTGATACATTGACTCCAAAATCAGTTAAATGAAAATGGTAAATGATGGTTAAAAAAAGAAAAGAAAAACTCGATGAAGAACCTTAGTTTGATTTTTTTTAAATCATTATTATAAATTGAATAACCTCTGCAAGTTCCTCAGCAGCTCCAGTAAGGACTCTAACAGTTCTGGTGACAATAGGGTCACCTCCTTTCCCCCCAGGAGGATACTCTGTCACCTCCACAATCTCTGTCACTATAGTCTCTGTCACCTCTGTGACTTCGGTAACCTCTCGAGTGTTCAGAGGCTTCCAGGACCAGGGACTTCCAGAATCCCTTCTCTGCAGGCTGGCTCTTCTGTCCATGGATCCATATTGACTAATGGGGGATCTTCTGTACTCTGGAACGTTAGACCTTCTGGGCAAAGACCCATTTCGTGGTGTTTTAACTGGGGATGGGGTGCTTCTCCAAGCATTGTCCAGAGTGCTGGTAGTGGTGACAGTAGGGGCTGGGGAACTCCTCTGCTTGTCTGGTGTTGGAGTTTGTCGAAGAACATCTTCCACATCCTCTTTCCTTTTCTCTTCTCTAGGAGGCTCTGGGAGCGGCCATTCTCTCTGTTGCTGGTAGCACTCTTTCAAGACGCTCTCATCTGACTTAACATGTTTGGACTTTTGTCCCAAACAGCTAGGTCTGCTAATGAGGTTACCCATGATTCTTCAACCCAAAGGTTAATCGGGTCCCTTTGCCATACATACAGCCGTCGCCTAAACTACCTACAACACAAGGAAGGTCAAAGTGAGAAGATTCTCTTCTTAAACAGTAAAAACACTTCTACCCCTTCAAGGAAATGGTACTAGTTTCCAGTTTCCTAATGCAGGTTCATCCAGGTCTGACAAAGACCACTGAGTTAAAATCTCAATTAGATTCCTTGCAGTCCTACAAAGGAGTCTTTTACCACTTTCACGCCAACAAACACCACCATCATTATTTATACGGCAGAAATGGTAACACTTGACTGAGGCTCTGTCCTGATCAAGAGGGGACAGATTAATGCTGGAGAACTACAACATGAACACAGAATTGCTAGTACTAGCCATACAAATGCAAGTGACAAGCCTGTTTATGAGGGCAGTCTCCTCCAGGATACCCACGGTTCCTCCTGGCAGACACAGCCACTGTTCTCTGCCAAGACTGTCCCCGGGATGGCCCTGGGAAACTATTTAGCTCCTGATCAAATATGACAGGCATGGAAATGCTGCTTCATTTCATTGCCACAAAAGAATGAACAGTGTTTTTTTAGTGCACGTGTTCATGGTTTACTGGGAGACACAGACCACAAGCCTGAGTAGCAGGACAGGGATGAACACGTAGACACAACCAGTCTACTCTGCACAGACATTTTTGCAGAGACATTATATGTCACTATCGACACTATTTGATTGAGTAAATATTAAAACTAAAGGAGACTATATGATTACTATGCTCTCTTTCTCAGGAAAAAAGTGAACAAACATTAAAACTAAATGATTCAAAACTTGTTCTATGTTTTACACATAACAAATTCATATTTTTTTTTACTTTTGGCCCTCTAACTACAAGTTACTTGTGGAGGAACAGTGTTTTGGTCATTGCTTGAGTTGTGTTTTCGGCTCTGCTATTCTGTGCAGATGAATCTGATGGCCTGAGGTGGACCACTGTGGACATGGTTACAAAAATCGCCTTGTCAGAATAAATGCCACTAACAACATCTAAACTCCTACAATAATGAAAGAAGGATATGTGGAAAATATGTCTTATGAGCATGTAAGTAACTTAAATGCCATTGTTGTTTTGATTTGTTGAAATTAATTGGTTTAAAACAATGTTACAGTTTGGCATCGCTGACATTAGACATAATTATTGCTATTAATATCAGGCAATGGTGGAAACTATAACTTGACAAGGCTATTTATTGGCAAAGTAGTAACTGGTTTAGAGATTGGAATTGTTACAAACATAAACATTGTTTTTTTTTATCTAGTCAATGCACAGCAAATGTGATAGTATGCAAACTGTGTTGATTCATGATTTATTATGGCACTGTCGCTTTCGTTTTTGCTTACAAATCATTTTCAGTCTTAGGTTGCAATGTTGTGGCTTCAAGCTACTGCACTGCATATAGCATTAGTTTGACCCTCTTTCCTTTATTTACGGACATTTTTTTTATGATGTACTTGCTCATTTAAATTTTGATAATTTAAAACAAATACAGAATGCAATGACATTTTGACCTCTTGGACATTCCAGGCACAATATGCCGGACAGTTTTGTTTGTGTAGGTAATACAGAGCTCTACTGAGTGCAGATAAGAGTGTATGTTAATTGGCAAAGGTGATCTGGGTCAGTCCAGGTCAGTGTGGTTCACTGCATGCTAATGACGGGTGTTCAGGGAACTGGCTCCAGACACCAGACAGACTCAGTGTTTCTAGATCACTGGAGCAGAAGACTTAGTATCAGCCCACATTCTAGCAGGGTGGATTAACTTGTATAATGTGTGAATTCACATTGCTAACACGTGACAGGAAATACTGTAATGATGAGTCTGATGCTCTGGACATAGAATAAAAAATTATTGAGCTTTTATTTTCCTTTACTTCTCCCCCTACCTTGAACATAAGGTGTGAGTAACTGAGTTTATGTTAATTTGGATGGGGGGAGAGATTTAATTTGAGACAATCTGTAATTTTTCGATTCAATGAATGTACAGTTATGTTTTGTCTTGTTAAACACCAATAAAAATATTGGGAGTAAAAATTGATTGAGCGAAACAATTAAGATATTACTATTAACTAAAAAGAAACTCTGATTAACGAATTAGTAATTGATAGCGCTCAGTTGAATGCAGTAGTTCACTGTTAGCTAATCAGTAACCACTATTTTGTTTCAAGTTTCAAGTTTGTATTTATTTATATAGCACATTTAAAAACAGCAAACAGGGCTGACCAAAGTGCTGAACAATACACAAGATAAAGAACAAAGACAAACCACACATTCATGACAGAAGCTCACAATGAATTAAAAGCTAAAGAAAAAAAAATTGGTTTTAAGAGAGGATTTAAAAACAGTTACAGATTGAGCAGCTCTGATGTAAACCGGAAGACTGTTCCACAGCCTAGGGCCAGCAACAGCAAAGGCTCTGTCCCCTCTATTCTTTAACCGAGATCTGGGGACAGACAGAAGTCTCTGATCACCAGACCTCAGGTTTCGTGTGGGGTTGTGTGGACAGAGTAGCTCAGACAAATAGCTCGGTGCCAGATTATTTACGGATTTAAAGACAAATAAAAGAATTTTAAACTCGATTCTAAAATGCACAGGTAGCCAATGCAGAGATTTTAAGATAGGTGAAACATGATAAAATTTGCGTTTTCTTTTGAGGAACTTTGCAGCAGCGTTCTGTACTAATTGGAGACGCGCAATAGACTTTTTGGGTACGCCAAAGTAGAGAGAGTTGCAATAGTCCAACCGCGATGTAATGAGCGCATGGATTGCAATCTCTAGTGTTTTCTCAAAAAGGGAGGATTTAATTTTAGAGAGAAGACGTAACTGAAAAAAGCAAGAACTAATCACCGCATTGTCATTTTGTCATATCTTCAAAAGGACTACTCATAACAACTATATACAGGTTCATAATTAACATGAATAATGCTTAATGTATAATTAATTCGGTAACCCTTAGGGTCCAATTCTCAAGTTGCTTATTATCATGCAAATTACAAGGATATTGGCTGTTTATTATTTATTTTATTTATTCATCATTTAGCTGACGCTTTTATCCAAAGCGACTTATAATAAGCGACTAATAAGCAGTAATTAGGAGTTTATTGAGGCAAAAGTCATAGTTAGTAGTTAGTTAATAGTGAGAATTGGACCCATATCTAAAGTGTGACCATTAATTATAATGTGAAGATCATAGTAACCCAATAGTAATGACTAGCGTTCCTTCTAACATCCTTCTAAAGGAATTACGAATTATTTGGAACAGTTTTCTATAGTGAAAGCATGATAACTACCTAATAATGAGTGAAGTCATTGCAAGCATTAAATGTTTTTAGAAGGTTTTAGGGTAAGACTTGAGTCATTACTAGAGGGTTACAATGATCTTCACTTTAGAATACTGATCCAGTAATTAGTAGCTCCTTTAGAAGGATTTAGTAACACTTGAGTCATTACTATCCATAACCTTACAAAAACCTGAAAAAAACTTACAATGACTTCAGTCAATTCTAGAGATATTTTTCACTTTAGAATACTGATCCAAATAAAAGTTTTTCCTTCTGGAGGATCTGGTAATACTTGAGGTGTAACTAGTAGGTTACCATTATTTTCACATTAAAATAATTGTATATTATGCGTTATTCCCACTAATCCCGAACCTGTATAGTAGTTCTCTGGAAGGTATAAAAAAATCTTTACTGATTAGTTAATAGATAACTATCTCATTCAACTGAGCACTGTTACTTACTATTTCGTTAATCAGAGTTTCCTATTAGTTAATAGTAGTTGTGAGAATGTTTATACTGCATTACTCATTTGTTCCTGTCTAGTTATTAATTAATGACGGAACAGTATTCCAAAGTGTTGCCCAAAAGTGTCTCTTCATTGATGAGCACATAAATCCATAAAATCTATTTGCAGTTCATATGAGCAATATCACCATTGACAAATGATCTTATTCAAATTAACTTTAATTAAATTAACTCATTCCATCCATCTCATGCCTAGCCTTGGTGGTTTACACAAGGAGGATGGGAGGGAAAGTAGAAATAGTCATTTGAATATAAAGATTTACAAGCATTATGTTATGGTGTCTAACACCTGTAACACATGTTTCAATGGAGTTGGAGGTGACTCAACATTCTACACCTCAACACTGAACATATCAATAGAGGTGATGCAATATTTACATTTAATGAGGCAATTCCCTGTTTGCTCAAAAGGCCAGAAAGGTTTTTGTAATGATGCTGTTTGACCATGGAAGTCTTGCTGGTTAAACTTTGTTATAGCATCACACTAACATCACAGAGTGAATGAAAGTAATTTTCTAAAGCTTGTGATAAATGATACCAATTGATTCTCCTTTGCATGTTTATCAAGGCTTATCTGAACGAACCTTCCACTTAACCTAACTCTGATGTAGTCTGATTTCAGACCACCCCGTGTAACCTCTTGATATTGATTTATGAGGCCTTAATGTGACTGGCCTCCCAGCGAGCTAGATTAACCCCTGTGATGGACAGCTTTGTGTATCAACAATCCATAAGGCAAGATTAATTAAGTCCCAGCTCAAACTGAAAGATTCTTCTGTCATATTCTAACTAATTATATGCTAAATAAATAAAGGGGGCAGAAATGCTCCACTTTACCTATTAAACCAATGGGTGTGGGTGCTCTCAGAGAGCACCCTGACAATACCCTTTCCTAATCTGACCTCAATATGGCAGACAGACGGTGTATACGGGTGTCCTTCTGCTGGTGGATTAACTCGTATCCAAAGCAGTGAGAGTGTTGGCTCCCTCGAATTGGATTTATGTGTTTCCTAATAATCATAAATTAGTACTTTGCCTAGTTGAGTTTGTGCGGTAATCATTGTAGTGGTCTCTCTAATTAACGAGAAGAGTAGTGTGGTAACTCACTAGAAAGATAAGTGTTTGATGATAATTCATAAATACAAAGTCAATGCATAAATGCAAAATATGTATAAACTGTTTTTAGTCCAATTGATTGGTTGCATTTTATTTTACAGTACATGTACTTACAGTGTACTTACCTAAGAAAGTACTTGTTAATATAAATAATAATATATATAAACTACATGGGTTAAGGTTAGGTTCAGGGTTAGTCCATAGTTATTACCCAGTTATTGTAATTACTATAGTAAGTACATAGTATGTACATGGGGAACAGTGTAAAATAAACTGTAAAATAAAATGCTACCAATTGATTTTATACTTTAACCAACATGTTGATATAGAATCTAAAAGTTAATAATACAAAAGGGATGAATAACAAATTATATTTTTATTTAACTTTAGTAGAGGGTTTTGGTAATTGCCAATGAATATTTCATATGAATGTACTCATAAAAAAAAGATACTTACAGTACAGTAGCAGCAGTCACAAACAGCAGCAAATGAACTAATTACACCCAAATCCTTGCAAGCTGTTTCTATCCATACCACATTTGTGCCAAAATCCCCTTCAGTGCATAGCATCACTGTCTCCCTGCATCCAAAAGCAGCTGGCGGTTTCAGTGAGAAAGTTTGAATGAGCCCACCATGAGCTGAAAGCGGTGGCGGTTGTGGCGGTTGGGTCTCAGTGGTGCATACTTACCCCTGTTCATAGAGTAGGACAAACGGCTAACCGAACAATTCCACAAGTTCCTCCGTCATTATTCAAACAGGAGAACAAAAAACCTGTCTTCTCTCAGCATCCTTTGAGAGGCCTTCCTTTCCAGCGGGAGCGACGTATAAACATGCGAAACCTACACATTCACTTGCTCAAACAGGACCTCACTTACTCACAAATCCCGGTTTAAACACACACACACACACTTTATGCAAGATGACCCATGCTTTTCCGTCGCCCACAGCCACAAGCAAACAATGTCCCTCTTTCCCTCCGGCTGCCCCCTCCCGTCAGCGGTATTCTCTCTCTTTCTTGCCTTTGTTGTGCACACTCCGATAGAGGAATTCCTTGGTGAAGCAAATGATGGGACATTCAGCGGTTAAAAAAAGTTCCTTAAATCCTGTGTTTCCAGGTCCAGAATACTACATATTTCCCATCTGGTGATTTTGGTAGAGTTAAAGCAGGTCCGTAAGTCGGCAGCCTGTTGTGTGAACTCTAGTGCCAGACATTTAGAAAGAGGAGCAGCCCCTTCACCTCCCTCTTTCCCTCCCAGCACTAGCCCCTCCCCCAGCTCCTCTTTTGGCTCACAAACTCAGCTTCTAATGAAAACGAGGTGGATAAAAAAGCTTTCTAAAGACCCCCAGGCTGCTCCCGAACATTCACATGTTAAGTGACAGCTGCCTCCAGCCCCTCGCTCTCGTTCATCCCTCCCTCTCCGCGGCAAGCGCAGGGCAAACTGAGGCGGGCTACAAAAGGAGCCAACCATCCCGCACACAAAACCCCCATGACTATTCAAAGCCCCCACCACAGCTACAAAGACGACTAATTACTGTAAGACATCTCTGATTACTTTTCAAGTCACTTTCAGTCCTGAAATTGCCAAACAAACAGAGAACAGCAGAGAAAGCGTGGAGGACTTGTCAGAGTTTCATGGGAGTTACGTGATGATGAATGTCCACTTTCTGCTCCATTGCTGCTTGAGAATAGAAGCTCCTATCACCACTGTGTCTAGGTGTCAAATCTCAAATAATCCTTCTGATTGGTTCCCATGGGGGAAGAGAGGGAGAGTGAGGAGAGGTGTGTATAGCAGGTGCAATGAGGACAGGGGAGGGGGAAGAGACTCAGGTGTATAACAAACACAGTTCTCTCATTCTTTTGCCACACAATAAGACTCTACCCAACACCTGCGCTGTTACTTGGCCTTATCCTTCATCTCACACAAAAAAGACTCAATTGCTCAATAGAACAGGAAACTAACATATGGAAGAGAAAATTGAAGTCCTTGTGAGACCACCATAAATTTACATACTGTGCCCTCAAAACCTATTTGGACACTTTCACACTTCAAAATCCATGATGTCATTGATGTAGCATTTTTATCAAATACAAGTGCAGCTTTCATGGAATTCTTTTAGACACACACACACACACACACACACACACACACACACACACACACACACACACACACACACACACACACACACACACACACACACACACACACACACACGCATGTTATGTGGGGACTTTCCTTAGACATATTGATTTTTATACTGTCCAAACTGTATATTATATCCCCGTACATTAACCTTACCCCTAAACCTACCGATCACAAAAAAATTTCTGCATTTTTACATTTTCAAAAAAACATTAGTTAGTGTTTTATAAGCTGTTTTCCACATGGGAACCAAAAATGTCCCCACAAGAAAAGCATTTTGGATATTGACATCTTTGAGGGGAAATTTTTCCACATAATGTAGGATTTACCAGGCCAGGACCAGTAAAATGTCTTCACAAGTTCGTTCTCATAATATTTCACTATGTAAGTGAGGACACTTGGCCCTCACAATTATAGCCACACACACACGCACGCACGCACACACACACAAACTTACAATGTGTTTCTACACCATTGATAATAATATAGGTAATGCTAGACAGTGAAAGGACTTGGATTGCTAATCTAGTAATTATAGCTAGGTTTTATAGCACAGAGCAGCGTTCCTCCTGTAGGGCCCGTTTACACCTGGTAATAAGATGCGTTTTGGTCGACTGGATCACATGGTAGACGGCTGAGACACTTACCCGTTTACACCTGGTGTTTTAATCCATCTCTTTTGTCCACTTTCAACCATTTCTGTCCTAATTTCTTTGAGGGGAGGGTCGGGTAAATTTATGGGCTATTCAGATCTTCCGATCTAAAGGACAAAATAAGCTCGAACAATTTAAATATGAACACGACCAGAGAAAACAGAAAAACATGCTTTCATTTCTGCTCTGACAGCTGCAAGATCACGCCGAATACTGTGAGTGTGTGTTAGAAATCAGGAATGGTGAGAAAACGCTGTGCTTGGTAAATTTTTCATCTTCAAACCAAACTTGGGTCTTCAGTCGACAAAGTTTAATTCCCTTGCTAGCGCTCTTCCCATAATGTCTCCGTATTAGGTCAGTAGGCGGAAAGCAGGCGGATTTTTGCGGCTGTTCGAACACAATCCGGTCAAATGTGTTTTCGACTGCCTCTGAATGTGGTCGAAAGTGGACAAGCTCAAAACATTTTAGACCCCATTAACACCTGTATTTAGCGTCCTCCACTCGTGATCCGATCGACCAAAACACATCTCAATACCAGGTGTAAACAGGGCCTAGGTGTAAATGGGTTATTGTCTTGCTCCATTTCCTGACTCCAGGCAGTGTAAATGATCACAGAATACAGTGTAAGAATGTGGGTCTTTGAGAATGCTTGACCTTGAGCATAAAGAGCTGGGGCGACGGTACGGTGTGGGTCATCAGAGTGGACCCCACCCACGTAGCAGGAGAACCACTCCCACCAGACTGAAGCGGGAGGCAGTGTCCACAGAACAGGGAAGTGGAATGGGGAAGAGTGGGAAATAAAGATGAAAGCTCGCAGAAGAGCGGCAGAGTGCACACATCCACTTTATGAAGATGAATGAGTCCCTCTAATTCAGAGGGGACCAGCAGAAGAGGGGATGACACGGCCACTACACTAACCACAGCACTTAAATTATTAACCCTAGCCCATCCCCCTATTGAGACAGCCAGGAAAATAAATTAGACAAAAGGAGGAGACGAGGAAAAAAGAGGAGCAACAATGCCTGTCACCCTGACTGTCCTGGGAAAGGAAATTCAGTGGTGTGATCCCATGAGGTCAAGATGTTTAACCTGACCAGGCTCTTAAACAGAGACAGGGCATCAATGTCTGTCCTGAGTTATGGTCCTTAAACAGAACATTCTGAACTTCTTTTTGTGATGTATGTGAATTCACATGGCAAGAATTTTAATTCTAGATACAATTTGGGTAGTAAATTGTTGGGTAGCAATGTGCATTCCTGCCCTGAAATCTTTTTCATCAATACAATACTTATATTATATTCTATGCGTAACATTAGACATGCATGAGATCATTATTATAATAATGTACAAAAGATTTCTATTACAAATAATTGCCGTTCTTTTGAACTTTCTATTCATCATCAAAGAATCCTGGATAATCATGGTTTGCACAAAAATGTAAACATCTCAACATTGCTAATAATGAGAAATATTTCTTGAGCAGCAAATCAGCATATTAGAATGATTTCTGAAGGATCATGTGACACTGAAGTACTCCAATAATGATTCTAAAAATTCAAATGAACTATGCTATGAAATAAAGTAAGAATAAAGTACTAAAGTATAAAGTAAGCATGAAGGTTCACTCGGCATATGCATATCGTACGAAAACATTCAAATGCGATTATACAAATTCATACGAATTAGCCACAATTTCGCCAAAACTTAAAATAGTTACGAATTGCCATGCGATTGTGTTGATACATCTATCCATAAATGTATTATTGATCTATGTTAACAGATAATTCCAATGTAGTAATTCTGAGAAAGAACCAAAGAGAGAGTGACGTAAGCGCCGTCTCAACACTTGGCACTGCTGATTATAAACCCAATCTGACAGAGACACCTGATCCAGGCTCCCTGATCACTCAAAGGAAAAATCGAATTTTCCTCTCATTGACCATATCGTTTACCCAGTGTGTGAATCATATGATAATGTTGGTCAGGGAGTTGACTGTATTTATGCTATTCACTCCTATGGCAATGTCAGTCTTACAATCTACAAACGAATGTATTCTGCAGTTCACATGCTATGATGTATATAGCATATTGTGCACAATGGACTGTAAAGACTATTTAAAGTCTCTGATATGAGTAATAATTCACTTCAGATCTATTGTCTGCCTGGCAGACTGCTGCACATGTGAAATGAATGAGGCTTGTATGTTCAGAGAGTAGCAGATGAATCAGCGTAATGCCAAATGGTTTGCAGATGTGCCCAAATTTGATCACAGGTCCCCTGTGTGTAAATACCCAGAGAGCCTTAAAGTGGATTAATCCAACAGACATGTTCTCCTCCCCCACCGTTCCTGCTTTCAAATCAAATAACACACAATGGGTCCTCCAGTATATAATTAGCACCTCAGCGGACATATCACACCCTGTTTTTGAGGCCGTCCGTAAGCCTGATGATCAATGGAAAACTACACAAGGATCTCCTTTGGGCAGCAAAATCAAAGTGTCATTCCACAAACACAGTGATGTGTCACCAGAACGTTCACTTCCAAATACAACTGATGATGACTGTCTCAATGTGAAGAGCTTCCTTGCTGGGATATTGAAAATTAAACCATCACAGGGGATTAAAAACAAGGGGTGACAAAAGAAGGTGACAGAAAGAATGTTTGACATGTTTTTAAAGAGTTCAGTAATGGTACCCTTTTGAAAAGGTAGTAAGCTTCGAGCTACAAACAAAGTTGTTACTGTCACAATACGTTTGTAGTATAAAATGCACGAAGACAAGAAAATCACAGGAATAGTCTTTAATTCCAACTCACTTACAGGAATGCACAGGGAAACAGAATCACCATTCTGGGTACCATTACTTAACTGAATCACAGCCATATTATCATAGGCAACAAAGGACAAAGGAATAGACAGGAACTCAGGATATCAATTGGCAGGAACTAATGAGATAATGAACAAGAAAACAGGTGAATGGAACGACTAATCAAATAAACTGCAAACTAGGTCAAACAGGCAATTAATGAAGACAGAACCAAAACACAAAGAAAAATAGCCAAAACAGAACATAACTGTAACAGTAGCTCCCACTCCCGGAAGGTGTGTCCTCACGCCGTAAAGAGTCCATCTAAGGAGGGAGGGCGGGGGCTCTGGAGGAGGATGCAGAGCTGGCAGAGGATAGGGAGACAGGGATGATGACAGGAGACAAGTCCAGGGTGGTGAAGATGGTGGGAGGAGCCAGAGTAGAGACAGGAGCAGAAGGAGTCCGGTGTAAATCCAGAGTCCAACCAGGACGATTCCCCACAGCGGAGTCGAGGGAGGGAGGAGCCATGGTGTAGGAGTCCTTGTCGGGGCCATTGGGACTACGGATGGAGAAGGAGCCCAGAGCGCAGACAGAGAGCCGATGGATTGGCACAAGAGTGCAGGGTTCGGAGTCCACGACAGAACCGGAGAACCCCCTGAGGTAGAACCAGAGGGCTAAGGTGGAGCCGGAGGGACTAAAGGCTGAGGTGGAGCCGGAGGGAGGGCGGAGCCATACGGGTGGAGAAACGGCGCTCAGTGGATAGCTCACAAGTCCATGGCATAAGAGAGGTGACATCCAAACAAGTTGGAGCCGGAGGGTCGAGGGTGGAAGGTGGATGGTCCAGGTGGAGCCGATGTAGGGAGGAGCCAAGGCGGAGGAGTCTAGATGGTGGACCGAGTAAACGGAGCTCATTTTACAACAATAGTCTATTTACTTAACCATGAATTGCAAATTTCAATCAACCTGCTTTTTAAAAATTCTTTATGCAAGTAAAAGAGTGCTCTGCCTTCGGAAGCTAGATGAGCCAGTGTGTTTCTCAGAAGTGTGTTTCACCGTGCTCCATCACGGCTCTGTTTGCAGGTTATATGTGTGTGTAGGCTCATTTGAGATGAAGAGTTCACAGGCCCAGGATAAAGAGAGACAAAGACACACAAAGACTTTAGCATTCTCAGGAAGCAATGAATGAGTGAATGAGGCCCGGGCAAGAATCAAACCAAAGGGGATACATTTTTTGTAGTGATGCACCTTCTTTTTTCTTTTTCTTTTTTAACAAAACACCAAAGTTACATTTTCAATTTAGCTGAAAACTAAAACCAAAAATAAAGTTTTTGTAATTAAATTTGAGTGACTGGGTATCTGAACTTATTATGCTCTTCAGTCTGTCGTGGACTCGGGGGATAAATTAAAACTTTCATTGTAAAGTTCTTCGGTAAACAAGCTGCCTCTTGAATTTTCAACTGAACAAATTTTACATATTGCTATTCTAATTTTTGATCACTCATTCACAAAGCTGACATGTTTACCTGATGTAGCTTAATATGTAGCCAAATGCGTGGCCCTTTATAAATATGAATATAAATATTTGGTTGCTGAAATTTTGGTGCATCACTATTAAATTTTCACATTTTTTAATTTAATTTTTTATTTATTTTAATTATATTTTATTTATTTGTTTGTATTACCCTGATTAATAATTGCAGTGAAATTGCAGTGTAATTATGTGTTGTTTTATTTATAGAAGTGTAACAATCAAAGAAAAAAGATTCATTAACACTTTTGATAGTCTACTTCAGACATCCTACTAACTACTGTATAAGTAACTTTGCAATTATGTACACTTATTTTACCAACCTGATCCCGAACCTAACAGTCTACTAATACTCTAATGAGAGATACTTGATATGCAGTTGCAAAGTTACTTACTGTATGGTTAGTAGAATGTTCTAAAGCGGACTATCAAAATAAAGTGTAACCAACGATTCTTCACATTTATAGATCTCAGAATTGCTAAGACAAGTATCATTATTACTATTATTCATAATCGTACCGACAGCTAAAACTTAAGGTAACTCCTTAGGTAGCATTTGTGATCCAGACATGAATGATTCCTTAAATCATGTGTTTTATTAAGGAGAGATGAGCTGTTACTTTAATAAAAGATCAGACGGACCATTTTCACCAGCAAACTAAAACAGGTAACATCCCAACAACATACTTACAATAATCCCATAATTCACACTGAAGGAGGAACCTGAGCCATATCTAAAGATTAGAAGCAACTGCATAACATCATGCTAAAACCCAATCAGAACACCTTAGCAACTGCATAGCAACACCCTGGCAACCAGCATCATGGCAGCAAGGTTTGAAGGGGCAAGAAGAGAATAGTTAAAACATCTAGATTCTTGTGTTCCTCTGTAGACATTAAGTATAAAAATAGACTACAGGAATGGCAGCGGACGGCTCAATTACTGTTGATGTAAGTGAGACAGTGAAGAGATAAAACAGAGAGACGAGTGTTACAACTTTTCTATTGTGGAAAGATAAGAGAACTCCCACTGTAAGATCCTGCGTTTTTCTCCGGTTCGTCACTGTCTCATCTGAGTCTAATGTGCTTTCAGAGTGCTCGCTCATGTGTGCAAGGGGCCCCAACACAAACCTGCGCCCCACTCTCCTCAACCAGCCTTAACACAAAAGAGCTCTCCTCTGAGGAGCTGCACCTCTCTCTCTCTCTCTCTCTCTCTCTCTCTCTCTCTCTCTCTCTCTCTCTCTCTCTCTCTCTCTCTCTCTCTCTCTCTCTCTCTCTCTCTCTCTCTCTCTCTCTCTCCTCACCCACAGGGATCTGGGATTTATGGCTATAGCTCAAGCATATTCTTTGAGCATATTTGATAGGGATTCTTACCCGGGCACCATGGGGACAGTGTGTTACAAGCATCAGATTACCGCCTTTGATCAGCTTTATTCTTATCACAGAGATTTTTTGATCAAAAAAGGGCCATTGCCCACTCAATTACCACTGAACAAAGAGGTCTGCCATATTCCGGATGTCCTCAGGAACAACGTTCATGTTTTTTTTATTTTTTTTATTTTATTTTTGTGGTCATGTTACAGTATACCGTATAGGGAAGCTTGTTCCTTGAAAAATAATTTAAAAAAAAGTTAATTGCTACTTTTTATTTCAGCATTCAGACTTCTTTGTCACAATTGTTAGTTTATATCTTGCAGTTCTGACTCTTTTCTTTGAATTGTGAGATATAAACAAGCAATTGCGACAAAAAAGTAGAGAAAT
The DNA here is from genome assembly GCF_051911475.1 of Siphateles boraxobius. NCBI lineage: Eukaryota > Metazoa > Chordata > Actinopteri > Cypriniformes > Leuciscidae > Siphateles > Siphateles boraxobius. The sequence continues at coordinate 4,148,597 of NW_027508722.1, read as the reverse complement.
GAGGGGAAACATTTTTTATTCGGTGGCAGAAACAAGCTTTCGTATGTGATAAGAAAATTTCATATAAATGAAAAATAAAAATAAAATCATTGGTTCTTATATATCCACATTCTTACACATTCTTTTTTTAGTTATATGTTTAGTGTTAGTTATAAGGATTTGTAGTTTTAAATCTAAAAACATAGGTAGAATGGCATAAATGTCTCTCCACTTCAATGAACTGAACTGAGCTTCACTGAACTTTACTGAACATACCGTACAGTATGATGTCATGAGAAATGAGATGCTATACTTCATAAGACAAAAGGGTGAACACCTTGGGTGGAGACCATTAAAACTGGTCTCAATAGTAGCACAAAAGAAACTTGAGATTATTCAATATTCAAATAAAAATCTGTAGAATAACGAGGAACAGAAGGGAACGAAATTATGGTCATGAAATGTGGGTAAATGGTGGACATAAACAGACATTTTTAGAATTTCATTTTTTTTTAAAAAGTCATACATTTTATTTTTGGTTTTGCACTCAAAATACAAGTGAATGAGTAACAGTGATCATGTGACTCAAGCACAAGATTTTATTTTTGAACACTTAAATCCCGCTGGAGATTTTGATCATCAGGTTTATTATCAGGAATGCAAACCGTTCCACTTGAATGTTTCATGTTTTCTATTAAATTAGAAAATAATTCAAAATAGAAGCAATTTCAGAAGTGTTCTCAGATGTTCTTGATAGGGATGCACCGATACCGATACCAGTATCGGTATCGGGCCCGATACCAAGCTCATGTACTTGTACTCGTACTCGTAAAAATACCCCGATACCAAAGACCGATACCTCACGTATATCCTTAGCTTATATTTCTTAATTCTTATGAGCACTCTTCCTGCAGTTATAGTGTTGCTAGATTTAATAGTACACTCTAATATTTCACTTTACACTTTCGGCTGTGATTACATTGTTACTCAGTGTTATGTTAAACATTTGTTCTGTGATTTCTTTGGCACTATATGACAAATTTGATTGTCTTGTTGTCTGTGATTTCTTTAGAACTTTGACAACTTTGTGACAGGCAGGTAAAAATTACATTCATTATGTCCTTGGTTTTGCCCTTTGGAGGTTATTGGTCACTGTGAAATTTGGGCTTTGAAAATTTGTGATAAGCACAATAAGAATGATTTATTTTTTTAAGTTTATTTAAGTTGTTGAAAATAAAGATGCTGATTTGTTCATTAGTCTCATTGTGTTGTTCTTAGAAAATTGCCACATAAAACGAGAAAACCCACCAGTACAACAGGCATCGGTATCGGTATCGGCGAGTACCAGGAAAAAAATATCGGTACTCGTACTCGACCCTTAAAAAGTGGTATCGGTGCATCCCTAGTTCTTGACCTCAGTGTATGTGAGAAACTCACAGCAGGATCCTCCAATGGAGGCAGTCTCATCTCCATGGCCTTGAGCCAGTGTCGCAAGGCCCTGATCTGCCCTCTGAACTCACTCTGCCACTGACTCCACTCCTCTGAATCCATCCTATGAGAGAAAATACGAGAACACATTTACACTTCACTTATACAGTGTTGGTCGATGATTGTTCAGAGTGAGCAGAGTTTCAATATAATTTTAATTTTAAGCTTATTTCTAAATATAAGCGTTTTAAACATCATGCGTTTCGCATGTTTTGGTCACTACATCATTCACAGACTTACATTTGTGGTACTTCAGAGTACCCATAATTCTTAAATGTACATGTTAACCATAAAGAAGGAGTGGATGAGTCCACATGTTTGACTGGTAGTGTACTTTTTTTTTGTGTGTGGATATTTTTCTGTCTACCGTTGTCTGTTTTGTTGACTGTCTATTAGTGTCTGTACTTAATCAGTTCCTCTTATTACTACATACACAAAATAAAACAACATTTTGACAAGAGGCTTGTTACTGTGTCATAATTAGAATACAAAAGAATATATAAATAAAGGTACACTATGTAACAGTTTTTTGTTAAAAATTAACCAAATTTAAAGGGGACCTATTATGCCATACTAAGATGTAATATAAGTCTCAGGTGTCCCTCAGAATGTGTCTGAAGTTTCAGCTCAAAATAGCCCACAGATCATTTATTATACCATGTTGTAAATGCCCATTTTTGAGTGGAAGGGAAAACATGGCTTGTTGTCAAGAGTCACTCAAAATGTTGGTTTTGCCAAACTGGTATACACCCATGGGATGGGCACCGGCAATGCCTGTTTGGGTATGCAGCATTTATTGGATGATATCGGAAACCCCTGTGTAGCTGCAATGGGGCTATCTTTGCAGGAAAGAGTGCAGAGAGCCAGACATTCAACTGGTAGTAGCAAAGAAGTGACTGCCAATATTTCCTTGGTGAATGAAAATTCTCACAAACGCAAGAGGAATCATACTCCTGATGATTCCACCAGGCCCTCCATGTCCTGACATGCCTCAGAATAAACAGGAGAGGGCCACTGTAGTCCAAGAGCAAAGGATGACACACAGTTACACATTTTGGCAGCATTACATGAGTGAGCTGGTAAGCTTGAAACAAGTAGTTTTCCAGTCTGCACTCCCTGCTGCACCCTCCGAGGTTTCAGAAGGTAGCCCGCATTCTGACATTCTTTCTCACATTTTAAATGTGGGCCTTGAAACTCAGGAAGAAGCTAAAGCTCCAGCCACCACACAAGGTGTATGGATGAGCATTTCCAATACACAGCCTTCTGCATCTATACCTGTGGCTGAGGATTATTCCCAGATTCTAAGGAAAGCCTGGAATAATCCATAAGCAGCACTCCGGTTTAATGCAAGTTGTAGGCGGTTTATTAAATAAAATTACACCCCTGAGAGCATTATAGGGAACATGCCTTCAGTTGAGAGAGAGAGATCGCAGTCTTAACCACTTTGGGGTCTGATAGGGTTAAGGACAAACCTCATTATCCTGGTAAAAAGTGTCAGAAGACAGATCGGTTAATGTGCCAAGGGGCAGCTGTCACGTTACGCTAAACAGAACCCATAATCAGACAGAAACTTTCACAAAACACGGTTTATTTAGAACCGGAAAACAAAGACCCACGATGGGGCAAACAAATAGTAACTATGACAATAACTACACTTGACAATTCTGGAACTGGAAAATTCACAGACAGATCACAGTACTCCCAGAACCGAATGTTAACAAGACGAACCAGCACTGAGGAACAAACACCGAAAGCTTACATAGAACACAATCACAAAGGTAACGGTGACACTGATGAACATCAATACTAACGAGGGAACAAGGGGCGTGGTAAGGACACGTGATCACAATCACAGGTGACACTGATACAACATTAACTAACAACGAGACGAGGTAAAACAAGACAATGCAAACACATAACCCAAAACAACCGGCCATGTGTTTGCACACAAAATAAGAGACAAATACATGACAGCAGCCCAATTAGGAAATGCTTTGGCAATAGTTTTGGTTGCTTTGAGGAAAGTTGTCAATACAGAGCAGCGCGATGTTATGAATTTGATTGACACAGCACTCATCACGCACTCACAGCTTACCAGGGATATTGGAGCATCAATGTCTTCAGCAATTTTAGCCTGAAGACAGATCTGGTTAGCTCAGTCATCTTTGCATGAGACTATTTGGAAGGAACTGACTGACAGCGAAGATCGACCTATTTGCGACTACCGAGACAACCCATTACGATCTATGTTGTTCCCTGAACATCCTTTGGGGATAGATGTACTATATCAAGAATGGCCGGAAGAGTTATTGTACACTTTTCCTCCTCTACCTTTGATTCCCCTGGTGCTCAGGAGGGTAGCATTGGGCCGTCACATAGTTTTACTTGTGGCCCTAAAGTGACCATATAAACATTGGTTTCCAGCCTCTGCACGTTTGGTCCAAGAAAGTCGATCTCTCTTAAGTGGAGGGCCAAATCTGGCACCGAGACCAGAGACTGTGGGTATGGCCTTTGCTCAACAACTCTCTAAAGACTTAGATGAAGCTGCATTAAGGACAATAAATAGTTCTACTGCACCCTCTAGGTGGAGTAATTACTCTAGCAAATGGCGAATTAATTGCAACACCAGTTTGGTTTTTTGTTTTCTTCAATCATTGTTGGATTCGGGGATATCAGTTAATACCATAAAGGTCTACATTGCAGCGATCTCCCACTTTCACGCATTAGTGGGTGGTGTAAGTATTGGCAAACACTCTTTGGTGTCTCAATTCCTTAAAGGGTGCTCAGCCAAATGTTCAGCCAAAAGAGTTAGTGAATTGCACTCTTTATCAGTCAGTGAAGAGGGCTCGAGATGGGAGACGGAAAAAACAGGGGTTTTCTCTTGCCAAACTCATCATTCCTTCACAAGGTACAGGGTTGGATAATTCTTCTCTATGTCCTATTAGAGCATTGCACACATACATTGAGCGCACTTGTCCATTGTGGCAGTCACAGACGCCAACTATTCATATGCTTTGACAAGAAATGTGCAGGCAACCCTGTGTCTAAGCAACAATTATCTCATTGGATAGTGAATACTATGTCACAAGCTTAATCCAACCAGAATCTACCTATCCCTGGTGATCTGGTTGCTCACTCTACCAGGAGCATGGCTACTTCTTGGGCGACGCTCAAGGTGGTTGCACTCTCAGACATCTGTGCTGCAGCCTCATGGAGTACTCCAAGATTTTATAGGATTAATTAAACAAATCCGAATTATTTGGGGTCGGCTTTTTTATCTGAAGCTAAATTGCCAGGAGAGGGAAAATATACTAGTCCATCGTGACCCTGCTGGTATAAGTCATCCAGGATAAGACCGTGGGGATGGTCTAAGTGAGGTCAAAATAGATCGTAAGTTATGTCTATAACTATGGATTTATGAAACCAAACGATAACCGTCACCATCCCTTGTCACTCAGGATGAGCGTTCCAGGCAAGAGGAAGTGGTTGGTACATCCAGATGTTATATAGACAACCCCTGAGTCAGTCACCTGACATTGTTTATATTAGGTCTTGAGGATAGGCGGAAGCATGGCATTATTCAGGATAAGACCTTGGTGATGGTCATCGTTCGGTCTCATAGTTCCATAGTTATGGGCATAACTTACATTCTCTATCATCATGAAAGTGTTTTATTTGCATGCATTTTAAAGCAATATCAGTTTAAACTTCTGATATATGGTTTTCTGAGCACACAAACCCTAAGCCCGCACACAGACAGCGTGTCCGGTTAGTTTTTAAACAAATTTCTCTTTCACGTCTTATTGCACTTAAACTGTCAAATACACACAAGGTTATGTCAAAAACACACAAAGTACACAAACACAGTCTGTGGTGTCTGTGAACGGAAACAGCAAGTAAAGAAATCGCATGTGTATATTAGATCTGTGTATTAAAGCGATAGCAGTTTACAGCAGTACCTTCTGCTATATGCTGTTAATATGAATCAAACAACAATAGAAAAACAAAATCACTCACTGCTCTTGATTGAATAACTTTAATAAGAATACATGTCTTACTTGAATGCTGCTGTTAAATGCTCTGGCGAGGAGATAAACATGGCGGACTGTGAACAGCTCGCTCAGGGGAGGAGCAAAGCTAATAGGGCAGATTCCGTGCCAGTCATGGGCGGGGCCTATTAAAATGTGATGTCACAATAGAGCACATTCCTGAACGGCTTATTTTGAAACACTAGCTATGTTGGTGGCTAGCTAGGGTGATTCTGTACACACACAGCAGACACATAAATGTTCAAAAACAATATAAAAGTGATTTTTTATTATAGGTCCCCTTTAAATACATCATCAATCCTTCTTTCAAAACGTGTTTTTTTTCTAGACCAGTTGGGATGGTTTTTGCAGGAAATTGTGCACATACATCACTCGCCTGTGTCACGTTATATCCGTAAATAGAGAAAAGTTGCTCATGTGTCGTAACAAATCGGGTCCTCCCTTAAAAATCGGGTCTCTATCAACAATCACTTAATATTTGTAAAGTTTAAAATAGGTATAGCTTACTATATGGGGCATAAAACAAATTGAATGTAATGTCTTTCTGATAAACTGTTCATTAATATTATTATTAGTAATAATATACTATTAAGTGGATAATTGAACATCATTACATTATAAATATTTGGACATTAAACAATTAACATGTAGTTACATAAAAAAATATTTTGAATACATGCCCTGCATGGAAAAAAAAAGAAAGAAAAAAGTCCAAGCCCAAAATGGCTAAACACCAAGCTTTTAATTGTCTTACCCAGAAATTGGTCAGGAAATTAGCATTATTTAAGCAAATCCACTACTTAAATAGCCATTCCTGTCTCAGAAAAAAAAAAAACATCAAATGTAGAATAACGTTTTTGTCAGAACATGGGAAGTTGTGTGTGGAATGTTGAAACAGGAGTTGCATGGTGATGATCCAAAGCGTTGTCTTCGAAAATCTGCTGAGAAATAATAATATGCATCTCTACCACAGTGAAGCATGGAGGAAGAGACTGTGTCATTGTGTGAGGAGCCTTTTTAGCTGCTGATATTGGTGAGATACTTAACTGTGAAAAGTCAGTTAATGCTTTGGAGTACAGGAGAATATTGCAGAATGGCTTGCTTGCCACAAATGACACGTTATTACCTAAAGAGGAATGATCAGATGTTATTTTTCAACAAGACAATGCTACTGCACAAATGGCAAAGACAACCAAAAAGTGGCTAAAGAACAAGTCCATCAGGCTCATGTGTTGGCCTGGTCAGAGTCATGACTTGAACCCTATAGAGAATATTTAGATGAACTGGGAGACATTTTTCAACGACTCATAAACTGTTTGAAGCCATCAACATTGAGTGAAAAAACACTGACACTTCTTCCTGTAAAAAGCTGTCTGCAAATTTACCCACACGGCTTAAACATTTAAAGAAAACAAAGGGGAATGCTATTCTGTGCCAAGTTACTTTATCTACTGCATTTGTGCAATTCTTGCTAATTTCCTGACCCGTGATTTGAGAAAAGACCATTAAAAGACCACTAAATATTTTGCAATTTTTGGCCAAGCCCATTTTTTATTTTTGCCCAGGAGTGTAGGGTAAGTGCAAATGTGTGTATAAACTAAGCTATCAGGCTAATCGGGTATTCTATGCTAATACATAAGCTATCTCATTAAGGCATAGTTCAAACAGCATTTATCATAACATGATTTTGTAGAAATTGTAATCAGGCACGAAAAAGAGTGCAAAAAAGTAATTTGAGCCAATGGGATCGCTTGGGGTCTTAACAGAGACCCGATTTCAAGGGAGGACCTGATTTGTCACCGCACCTGCTACTTTGACGCGTGTAGGTGAGGCAGTGGCAGAGGTTAGTTTTTCCACCAAGCGAGAAAGGTTCACATGAAGCAGCTAAATCTCCAACATCTGGGGAATCACCCCTTTAAAAAAAAATAGGTGGAGGAAGTTAAGCCAATAAGCGCAGTTATTTGTTCAGGCGCTCTGTCAGAACTATTAAAGGGATAGTTCACCCAAAAATGAAAATTCTGTCATTTAATCACCCTCAGGTTGTTCCAAACCTGCATGATTTTCTTTCTTCTGTTGAACACAAAATACGTTATTATGAAGAATTTTAGTAACCAGACAATTGACGGTAGCAATTGACTTCCATAGTAGAAATAAAGAAATAAAAGTCAATGGCTACCGTCAACTGTCTGGTTACCAACATTCTTCAAAATATCTGAAAATATAATTTTCATTTTTGGGTGAACTATCCCTTTAAATTGTTTAATAAGTGGGGAGTCAATATCAAGACAAGGTTTAATATATAAGATACTTAAATGTGCTCAGAATTCAGAAATTGGGTATAGTCCTGAGAATCCTATTTGTACCTGCACATGTGGGAGTACAAGCCACGGTAATGAAATAGTCAACAAACTGGCCAAAAAGGCAATTAAATACATGAATGTTGAAGTACAGATTCCACTGAGTAAAGCAGAGATAAAAGGAAAATAAAGAATTAAAGAACACGTGAATACAATTGGCAAGAAATGTTGGACAGGGAAATAAAGAACAGACGCCTACAATATCCCATACAATATCCAAAAGTTGTCAAAGGGAGAATATGCTTTAATAGTAGGAAAGACAATATAATTATTACTCGACTTTGAATAGAACATTCTGGTTTAAATCATTCATTGTTCACAATAGGGAAAAATCAGACAGGATTCTGTAGTGAAGCAGAGATTATTGCACATGTACTACAACATTGTGGAGTATTTAGCAAGGAAAAGGGGGTGTTGTTTAAGAAATTGAGTGATACAGGTATAATCAATTTCACTATCAAATCTTGATGCCTTCAAGAATAGAGAGAGAAATACTTAGTTAACTTAAAATAAGAGGATTGAAAAAATCACATATTGCATGCAAGTAATTTTATGGTCCCACAGAAGTGTCTTTAACTACTAAGTATTAACATTTAAATTAATAATTTGACAGAATGTAGTTCTTGTGTACATACGTGTTTTTACATTGTACTTGTGTGTATATATATGTATATATATATATATATATTTTTTTATCCATAATCTAATCTAATCTAATCTAATATAATATAGACATGACCTACAGTCATAATGCTCTACATTTGTGGAATTTATTTGAAAAATATATGGGATTTATTATTAAATGAAAATATAAACTTGAAAATGAACATTGCGTTTAGTTTACCCATATTGTCTGTCCTTCAGTGCAGCTGATTCCTGAAACAGATGGACACCAAACACACGCTTATTCCATGCACATATTTATTATATTTTCATCACGAGCATTATTCTACCTCTCTGTTGATCTGAAAACATACCGTAGAGCTGTCAGCATGTGGAGAAAGGCACGGCACGGACACAGTTAATGCAGGGAGACCAGAGAGGCTGTCGGTAGCATAATGGCAGAAAGGCAGTCCATCCATAAATGTGTCCCCCTCTGGGTTCTGTCTTTCAGCCTACAGATTTAACATAATGCCATCTGAGCCTGTCATTCAACTTCCCTACCAGCAGAGGACACCATGCACGAAATACTGGCTCTTTCTCTAATCACTATCATCATCTGCATTATATTTCCTGCTTGTATGTTTAAGTAGTATAGTGATTATTCATCTTTGTTCTTCAATTGCTTGCTTTGTAAAAGTACTTTGATACATGATTACTTATAGATTACTTATTTACCAGTTATTTGCTGGAATGTCATGATGAATTATGACAATTAATGAAAACAAACTCTACAAGACGGGAACTGATCTTTCCAAAATAAATTTATTTACACTTAAGTATTGTGTTATTTTTAAAAACTAGTTTTATTATTACCAGTATCTCTTAAGGAAATAGTTCATCCACCATTTTGTATTTCATACATCTTTTACTCAAATATAATCTTCCATATATTGGTAATAATTCAAAATTCTATTCTTCATCTTTTTATAACACTTTATAGCAAGTTAGTGAAACATGCAAACATATTTTACATATACAACATCAAAAAGAGGAAAGAAAGAAAGAAATATAAAGAAAAAAAGTCAAGTACTTTCAAAAGTCACAACAGTATAATAATATAAAAACAAGCAAAGAAAATGCATGGGAGGCAACAAGTGACCAAACAATTTTTGTCACAGGAAATGTAAAAAACAAAAACAAATGAGCCTAAATACATTGTCAATCATGCAATCTGTATTTATCCGTATTATGTAAATGTGTAATCTTCTGGAGAAGTGCAACACAAGGGTATGTGTAGTGTATTTAAAGATTTAAGTCAAGTGTTTTATTTAAAAACATATTTTGGGGCTAGAAACATTGTAGGCAGTAGAACTTAGAGATTCTACATAAAATGTCCACATTAATGGATCCAATTATTTTGTGTAAATTCCAAAGTCCAGCTCCCAGTGATATCCAAGGCAAACTTCAAGGTAGCCCTAGTCTCTAGTGTCTTCATGCAAATGGCAGATGCAATGGAAGAAGGAACCCCTCAGTAAGGATCTAAAAACATTAAAAATATACTATGAAGCAACAAAATGAAAAAAAAAAAAAAACGCAACAAAATGGGTGAATGAAGGGAAACTAAAATATACTTGGTACAATGCAAAAACAAACCCTCATAGAGAGGTAATGAATGTGAATGTATAATAAACTACCTGAATGTCTAAGGATGTGGGCTGCTGATGAGCATCATTTATCTTGTGATCCAAGACCAAATGTGTGGCATCATCAAGTCCATATCTAGTAACTGATGATCTCTGTGGGGGGAAAAACATGACAAAACACAAAGTATAAATGACCCAAGCACAACTATTATATGGCTGAATGATGTCAATAAATCCGCAGGAAAAGCAAACACATGACATTCAGTTCATTAAAGCAGCTGCTCAAGATAGCAGAAACATCATCTATCTGTTTAAAAAAGCACAGTGACAGAACAGAGTAAGAAAGGCTTTGAGACAATAAAATTAGTTTAGAAAAATAAAATCAGCGTGGTCATTACGAGACGGCTGTAATAAATGCAAATTTAGTTCAACTTACAAAACATTTCATCCAGATCTGTCCAGATGTTATGAGTGAGGAATGGATCAGACACCAGAGACATCTGAAATCTTCATTGGATAACACATCAGTGGAGGACTGACAGTGAATCTGGGCCTTGAGGACTCATTAACTGTCAGTCAGGAGTAATGAGTACTTTTGCTAAAGACTTTGGAGAGGGACTGGATCCAGTAAATAAAAAATGGACTTTCATAACAGAAAGCTCCAGTTTTAGGGGACATAAATATTGGCTTGTTGCACAAAGTGATTGCTCCTCCTTTAGTGTTTATGCATAGGTATAGTGTTTTGTTTTTACATTCCATGAAACAAGCTGCAACCTTTATTTGCTCTATTATATCTCTTTTAAATCTATACAAATATGCAAAAATAACCACACTCTTTGTTAATCTAATTTCCTTTTTGTAAAACTTGGTATATTTTCTTGTACATTATCCATAAACCAAAGTATTAAAATAATTTTCTAAATTAATAAGTAGAAATATAGACTCAATAGAAGCAATATTAAATACAGTCTAATCTGAGTTGGATTTTTAAAAAAACCTCCAAAATGCTGAAAGTAACTTGTAGTATGTTGACATCTCCTGAATTTAGATGCTGTATTTAAGTATAAAATAAGAAAATAAAAATACCACTTTCAAAATACATAACATAGCTGTATAAACTGAAATATACCTAAATTAAATAACTTGAACTATGAATAAAGCTAACCAGGTAATTAATACATAAAATGGAAACTTAACCATTGCCAGAAAAAATGATACTGGTAGTTTTTGGAATGCATTTTCCTATACCAAACACATGCAAAGCGGAAAAAAGTCATTCTTTTTTGTCTAATTAATTTCTGTGTATTATGTAACTGTAGTGTATAGAGTCAGCATTGATATAAAAGCTGCAGGACCATGTGGGGTCCAGCTTTAAAATCTGCGGTTGTAACTGGAGGAAGTATATGATGATGATGAGAAGTTCAAGCTGAATCCAGAGCCAGTAGCATCAATGCTGCCTCTTCTTGAACCTGACCTAGAGCCTGTTCTGGACCCAGTCCGAGATCCAGAGGCAGATGCAGCACCACTGACATTGTAGGGACTGTAGAGACCTTTACTGGAAGTTGATGAAGCTTCCAGAAGCCTAAGGCCAGATCCCTCTTCAACCATGCTTCTGTCCATGGCATCTTTGTAGGAGATCTTCAGTTTGGTTTTGGGACATGTAAGATATTTTGTGTAACCACTCACATCTCTGAGCTTTTGGGCTGTACGACCATCAATAGAACCTTTCCTGATTGCCTCCTCTAAGGAGATACGTGCCTCAGCCTCTGGCTCAATAAGGCCACCGGTAAGATACTGCACCTCCAGGAAACGCTGTCCTGCCTCATAATAAAGCCAGCCTTTCTTGAGAGCCTGAGCAGCAGACATTTTGACTTTAGTGCGAGGATCGTCAAATCCATGGAAAGCTTTCTGGGCTAAGTTGAGTCTGTCGACCATTATCTTATCTATAAGACCCTTCTCTGTCGCTTCGGCAACTGGGAATTTATCTCCAGTAGATGGGTCTATTATGCCACCAGTACAAGCTTGTGCCTCCAACAGTCTCTGGCCAGTTATAGAATCCACTAAGTTCCTACGCATGGCTTCAGTGACTGAAACTTTTTCTAGGCTATCTGTATCAAGTATTCCAGCCACAGGACCTGTCTCCTCGGATGGATCATTCCATACAGTTGCAGGAGCTTTGATGGTAGGTATGGGGCTCATTGGATAAGAGGAGGTGGATCCAAAGGAAGACGATCGGGAACGGAAACCACTCATGTTTCCAGATAACATATCAGCAAATTCAGTGATAGAAAGGGTGCCAGAGCGGTACTGGTCGATTGCACTCTGGTCAATAAGGCCTCTTGCAATAGCGTCATCAATGTCATACTGTCGACCTGATCTTCGGTCAATGAGTATAGACTTTTCAACCCCTTCTGATGATGTAATTGTGATTTCTTCCCATTCACACTCTTGCTCTGAAAGTTCAAGGTAAGTCTGATGGTCAATTAGCCCTTTGCGGTAGGCTTCATACACAGACATCTCTTTCCCAGAATCGGGATCTACAATGACAACTCTGCGTTTGCGAACAGAGGATTTGGTAGAAGACTGTTTCTCGCGTTTCTTTTCTTTAAGAAGCAAGAGCACAAGACCTGTGTCTGGGTCTACAATACATCTTTCCATCAGCTGCAGGTAGGTCAGATTCTCTTCTGTGTTCGGGTCAAAGAAGCCCTTGGTGTCATCCGTTGGGTCACTGAGGATCTCGTTCATTTCCTCATCGAAAAACCCTCGGTTGTAGGCAACTTCGACCGGCAAGCGGTGACTCTGCTCTGGGTCAATAATTCCTCCAGTAGCAATCTGGGCCTCAAGAAGACGAATTCCATGGTCTCTCAAAATCAGGCCCTTTTTCATTGCCTGGAACAGTGAGATCATTTTGCCTGTATAAGGATCTCTATAGCCAGTCACAGCCCTCTCAGCAGACAGGAGCTTGTCTTTAAACTCTGGGCCGACAATTCCCATTTTAACGGATTCATTTACTGTTAACTTGAGGTTCTTGATAGGGTCAATGATATAACCTGTGGCTGCTTGTGCTTCCAGCAACTCAAAAGCAGTACCTGGCCTGATCATGTTCTTTTTCATGGCTTGGTAGATAGATAGACGGTCTTTAGTAGACTCCACATGCACGCCAGCAATACAGCTCGATCCCTCAAGATATTTCCGCAATCTATTGCTCACCTCCTCCACTGTTAGTAGCCCCTCATTAAGTTGGCTGACTGTTTGTTCATCAATGATTTTTGAGCGATATAACTCCTCTATTGTTATTTCTTTTCTGAGACCTTTGAAGAGCAGCCTTCTGTCTGCTAGAGACAACAGATATAGCCCATCTTTGTCAACCTTGCATCTTTTCAAAAGCTGAGCATATGAAAGCTTTTCATCAGTTAAGGGATCAACATATCCCTTAACCTCATCGTACAGCTTTTCATTTGTCTCTTTGTTAATATATCCACGTTGTGTGGCAATCTCTGTTGGCAGGTGGAAGTTATATTCTGGATCAATGATACCACCTGTTGCTGTTTGAGCTTCAAGTAGCCTTAAGGCATAGTCCTCGGACACAAGGTCTTTTTTCATTGCTTGGAAGAGGGAGACAACCTTTCCACTATATGGATCCTTATAGCCAGTGACTGCTCTCTCTGCAGACAAGAGCTTATCATGAATTTCTGGGCCCACTACACCTTTGCGCACTGCTTCATCTACAGTGAGCATTTCATTCCTGACAGGGTCAATGATGAATCCAGTGGCTGCTTGAGCCTCCAAGAGACCAATTGCAATGTCTGGCTTCATCATCTCTCTCTTCATTGCTTGATAAATGCTGATTTTGGAATTTGAATCAGTCACCACACCAGAAACACTGCCAGTTCCATACAAGTACTGCTTAACACTTTGCATCTCCATGACATCACGCATAGTCTTTTTCTCTTTCTTCAACAGGTTGTAGGTCTCAAGGTCAATGATGCGGGCATTGTAGAGATCTTCAATAGTAATTTGACGTCTTCTTGTGCTGCCCGTCTGGATGTTACCCCCTTTAATAATTTCTCTCTGCTCCAGAATTTCAATTATAATGATTATCATCCGTTCCTTAGTTATGTTGCCAGAACGATATTCTTCCAGAAGCTGAGACCTTTGCTCCTCAGGTAGTAGATTTGAATTCATGATATCCCAGAGAGACATAGAGCCCTGACCTTCAATGGGTAGATCAACCTGGGTAGTAGTTAGATCACTCTGCGTTTGTTCTTCACTGTAAAGGTATGTCTTCTCCACAACTGTTGGGGCCTGTGGTTTGGAGAGCTTTAGTAGATGTAAGCCTGTGTCAGGATCTGCCATACACTTGTCTTTTAACTGTTTGTATGATATGTTCTCATCAGATGCAGGGTCAGAGAAGTACTTGCTTTCAGCAATGCTGCTGGCCAGCTGTTTGGTAACATAGCCACGTTGAATAGCAATTTCAATAGGAATACGATGACTGTTTACTGGATCAATAACTCCACCTGCGGCCAACTGTGCCTCCAAGAGTGGCATGGCATGTTCTTTGAGGATAAGGTCTTTCTCCATGGCTTGATACAGGGAGATCTTATTGCCAGTGAATGGGTCTTTATATCCAGTGACACTTTTTTCAGCAGAGAGAAGTTTCTCATGAAGCTCCGGACCAACAAGGCCTGCTTTAACTGCATTATCCACAGTAAGACATTCATTTCTTGATGGATCCACAATGAATCCTGTGGCAGCTTGAGCTTCAAGCAAAGCGATACCTGTGTTTTGTCTGAGGAATTTCTTTTTCATTGCTTGGTAGATGCTGACTTTCTCTTTTGTAGGCTCAAGGTAAACTCCAGCAATGCTCTCAGAGCCTTGGAGATACTTGTTGACTGAAGTGTTTTTGCTTACCTCTTTTGGAGTCTTTTTACCTTGTTCCAGCAAATCATAGGTAGACTTGTCAATGATTTTGGAGTCAAATAATGACTTGGCAGGAACTGGTGCCCTTAGTCCCTTAAAGTAGCCCTCTTCTTGTTTCTTGGTATCTTTCTCTGTGACAATTACAATTAAAATCTTTGTAATCTTCTCAATTGTCATTTTCCCAGATCTGTATTGCCTTATTAAGTCAAGTCTTTGCTCCTCAGTGAGATAATCTGAGTTAATGAGCTCCCATATGGTAACTTTTCTCCCTTTAAAATGTCCACTCTGAACTTCAACAGTTTCCTGAGTCATTGAGTCTTTGGTCTGGTCATCAGTATATTTCCACTCCTCCTTTGCATTGATGGCTTGCTCAGACAAAGGAAGAAGCTGAAGGCCAGTCTTTTTGTCAGTGACACATCTTTTATAAAGCTCCAGATAAGTGACATATTCCTGAGTGTTTGGGTCAAAGTATCCTTTAACGTCATCAGTTGGGCTGGTCAAAATCTTGTGGGTTGCATCATCAAAACTGCCTTTCGTGCAGGCAATGTCATGCGGAATACGGTGACTTTGAACAGGATCGACGATGCCTCCAGTTGCCAGTTGTGCGTCAAGTAGCCGGAATCCCTGGTCCTTCATGATCAGATCTTTCTTCATAGCCTCAAACAGAGAAATGGTTTTTCCAGTGTAAGGATCTTTGTAGCCTGTGACAGCTCTCTCTGCAGACAGTAGTTTTTCATGAAGCTCTGGACCGACAACACCTGCTTTTACAGCCTCATCTACTGTAAGTTTTTGGTTTTTAATAGGATCTATGACATATCCTGTAGCAGCTTGTGCTTCCAAGAGATTAAGAGCAGGCCCAGGTCTCATCATGTCCCTTTTCATGGCATCATATAAGGACATTGTTTGTTTGGTTGAGTGAATAATTACTCCTGCAATGCAGTTAGAGCCTTTCAAGGCATTGCGCACATGCTCCATATCAGACACATCTTTTACCAGCAATTGTCCTTTCTGCAACTTGTTATAGAGGTCTTTGTCAATAACTTTGGATTCAAGAAGTTTTGTAGCAGTTACAGGTGCTCTCAGGCCTTCGAAGGCAAGCTCATTCTTTTTCTCTTTTTCCTCTGCCACAGTTAGAACAATTTTGATGATCTTTTCAACTGTAATTTTTCCAGTTTTGTATTGACGGATAAGATCTTTTTTCTGGTCCTCGGTGAAGTACTCTGAGTTTATAATCTCCCAGATGGTCACAGTCTTTCCTTTAAACCTTCCAAATGGCACAGACACAGTTGTCTTGTCAAAGACATCCCTTGTTTCCTCATCTGTGAATATTCTCGCATTTAGAGCAGCCTCTTCAGAGATGGGCAAAAGAAGCAGTCCTGTTTCTGGATCAGTGACACACCTTTCTATTAGCTGGTGGTAGGTCAGATTTTCTTGAGTGTTTGGATCATAGAATCCCTTGACATCATCTGTTGGATTTTGTAGAATTTCATTGGTGGCTGCATCAAACTGACCCTGCTTATAGGCCACTTCAGTTGGCACACGATGACTGTTGACTGGATCAATAATGCCACCTGTTGCTATCTGAGCCTCAAGCAATCTAATGGCATGATCCTCCCCAATGAGACCCTTCTTCATAGCTTCAAAGAGGGAGATCTTTTCCTCTGTGTATGGATCCTTGTAACCAGTGACAGCTCTCTCTGCAGACAGCATCTTGTTGTGAAGTTCAGGTCCAATTAGACCCTCTTTAACTGCCTCATTGACAGAGAGTTTCTTGTTTTTAATTGGGTCAATTATGTATCCAGAGGCGGCCTGTGCCTCCAGCAGGACAAGCCCTGTCCCAGGAGCAATCTTCTTCTCCTTGATGGCTTGATAGATGGGCATTTTTTGATTTGGGTGAACAAGCAGGCCACCAATGCAGTTCTTGCCCTTAAGAACGGTTATAAGTTTTTCTGTCTTGCTGAGTTCTTGGCTTGTGGTGTCACCACTTTGGAGCTTATCATAATCCATTTTGCTTAAAAGTCCTATGTCAAAAAGTCTACTTGCAGGTACTTTCTCACGAATGCCATCGAAATATAATGCAGAGAAACCATTTGGGCCATCAGCTTCATCAGAAATACTTTGACCATTGAGGACTTTTTTGTATTCGGTCTGGATGTGAATCTCCTGGGTGAGTTTCTGAGCAACCTCAAGCTGCTGAAGTTTCTCGCGCAGTTGCTGGTTTTCCTCAGCAAGCATTCTTTCTTGTTCAAGCTTTTTCCTCTCAAGTTCTTGCATCTCTTTCTGCTTGTTGAGCATCTCTTTTTCAGCTGCTTTCTGTTTCATCAGAGCAGAATCCATAGTGGCTTTAAGTTTCATCTTTTCGTCCTCCATTTGTTTTCTTTGACGTTCCTGTTCATCTTTCAGGGCTTTTGACTTTTTAACCTCTTCTTCAAATTGGCTCTCTAACCTCTTCTTTTCATCCTCAATTTGTTTTTCCTTCTTCAAAAGCATCTCCTTTTCTGACATAAATGTCTGCTGAAGAATAGTTTTCTCCTGTTTAATTTGTTCTTGCTGAGCATTCGCCATCTGTAAAATAAGAAACAATGAACAACGTTAAAACAACGCTGAAAAACATTCGGACAAATAATTTTCAATGATGTAAATGTCAATTTTAAGATTAATGAGAAAGCATTATGGATTATAATTAAATAAAGGAAAATATTTGTAAAAAAAAGCAATGTTAGTTTTCAGAAAGAGGGTTAACAATGACATAAGCTGCAATTTATGCCATCTTTCACACAATACCTCTTTGGACTTTTTCTGTAACTCTTCAGCCTCTTTTTTCAATTTTGCCTTCTCATTCTCAAGATCAGCAATGGCTTTGCGCAAGTCATCTGCTTCCTTGTTACTGCTCAATCTCTGTATTTCCAATTGTTCAACAACAGTATATTTCTCTTTGGTGGAAAGCTCGGTCTCATGAAGTCGGGCACTAATCTCATCTGCCTGCTTCTTGAATTTCTTGGCTTCCTTCTCAGCTCTAGTCTGTGCATCACTGAGCTGTGAAACCTGAAGTCTAAGTTTCTCTGCCTCAGCTGTTATCTCCAATTGTCTCCTGCGTTCAGCCTCCAATGATTTTTGGAAGCCCTCAGTTTCCTCCTCAAGCCGTTGCTGCATCATTTGTTTGTCTTCAAGCAGCTTTTGGGCTTGCTCTTGAGCAAGGTCTTTCTGTCTCTGTAGCATTTCTGCCTCTGCTCTAAGTTTAGACGCCTCCTGAATGGCTTGCATCTTTTCTTTAAGCATCTTTTCAGCAAGTGCTCTTTGCTCTGCAAGGTCAGTCTCTGCAATATGTCTCATGCGAGCAGCCTCCTGGGCCTCAATGCTGAGCCTGGCAGCCTCCTCAGCAAGCTTTTTCATGTTCTCGGCCTCCTCAGCCAAGAATGTTTGAGTATTATCTTTGTCCTTCTGGATGAGACGCTGATTCTCCTCTTCAATTCTGAGCTTAAGTTTGATTAGCTCTTCCATTTGAATCTTGACTTTGAACAGTTCCTCCTCTACCTGGGCTTTCTGTTTCACAGCATCACCAACCTCGTCCTTCAGGCGATGAAGCTCATCATCCAGGAGAGTCTTCTGTTTGTCTGTCTCATCCAACCGCAGTTTCACTTTAGTGAGCTCTTGCTCAACCTGAGATTTCTGCTTAAGTGTATGCTCTGCATGTTTCTTGTGCCTAGCCATCTCTTCATCAGCTAGCTGTTTTTGTTTCAGCGCTGCTGTCTCAGCCTGGGCTCGCTTTTCTGCCTCTAGCTCTGCCTCTTTTCTAAGCCTCTCGGCCTCTTCTTGGGCTTTGGCCTGATTGTTTGCCTCAACCTCGGCAGCCTGACGCTGACGCTCTGCATCTTCAGCTTGATGGCGGAGGAGGGCAGCCTCTTTCTCTGCCTTTTGTTTGGCCTTTTCTGCTTCTTGGGCAAGCTTTTTGGCTTTCTCAAACTCCTCCTTGAGCCTTTTATGTACCATGCTGTCCTCTTTCTGTTGAACAAGAACACTTTGAACTTGCTGTTCAGCTGTAATTGCTTTCTCAGCAGCCTCGTTGGCAGCATGTATTTGCCTCTCAGCTTCTTTATCAGCATCTTCTCTCTGCTTTCTGGCCTCATCTGCTTTCTTTTTGAGACGCTCCACTTCTTCTTGGGCAACTTGGCGCTGTCGAGCTGCCTCCTGTTCTGCAGCAGTAATCTTTTTCAGTTTTTCTTCAGCCTCCCTTCTTCTGTTTTCTTCTTCAAGGGCAAGCTTACGTAGCTTCTCGGCTTCCTCCTCAGCTCTCAGTTTGCTTTGGTGCGTTTCCTCAGCAATATTCTTCAGCTTATTCAGTTCAAGCTCCAAATCAAGCTTGCCAGATGAAGCCTTCTCAAAATTAAGTTTCAATATACGAATCTCCTCTTCAACTATTCTTTTCTGTTTAAGAGTGTCATCCACAATTGATTTCTGTCTTTCTAATTCCATTTCAGAGGATTTCTTGAGCTGGTCGATCTTCTGCTCAATGTCTTGCTTGTGCTGGCTTGCCTGATCTTCAAGAGCCTTTCTCTGATAAGCCTCAACCTCAGCATTCCTTCTCAAGCGTTCATTTTCAGCCTCCTTTTCTTTAAGAGCTATCTCTGCTTCAGTCTTCAAGCGAGTGGCCTCATTAATGGCAGTAAGTTTTTCTTTGAGAATTCTCTCTGCTTCTGCTCTCTGCCTTGCAGCTTCCTCCTCAGCCACTTGCCTCTGCCTCTTTGCCTCTTCAGCAATGGCACGGAGCTTGGCTGCTTCATCTGCAAGATCCCTCAGTTTAGCAGCTTCAGCTTCCAAGAGTTGTTTACTCTTTTCAGTGGTAGACATGCTATCCTTTTCAGCCTTAGATTTCAGCAGCAAAAGTATGTCCATTTCACTTCTAACTTTGGAAAGCTCATCTTCAAGCTGCTTCCGCTGCTGCTCTGCAGCACTGACCTCATTCTTAAGACGGTACAGTTCATCATCAAGCAGAGATCTCTGTTGCTCGGCATGATCAAAATCAGCTTTCAAGCGGATCAGCTCATGCTCTGCTGAAAGCTTCTGTTGTGCTGTGCTCTCTGCCATCTTCCTCTGCCGCTCAAGTTCTTGCTCAGCCATGTCTTTCTGTTTCAGGGCAGACTCTTCAGCTTTGGCCCGTTTTTTGGCCTCGCGCTCAGCATCATCTTTCTGTTTTTCGGCCTCTTCCTGTGCAAGACTCTTTTTGTGGGCCTCTTCCTCTGCCTGGAGCCTTAGACGAAGGGCTTCATTGGCTTTTTGTCTCCATTTTTCAAGCTCGCACTCAGCCTCTTCCCTTGCCTTGTCTGCCTCTTCCTGTTGCTTTTTGAGGCGTTCTGCCTCCTCCTGCAGTTGAATGACAGTTCCGTGCTTTTCTCGGAGTGACTCCTCGAGTTTGGATGTCTTCTCGACAAAGGACATTCGCTTGCTCTGCAGCTCAGCAGTGGCACTTTTCTGAGCTACCTCTTGAGCGACCTTGATTTGTCGTTCTTTCTCAATCTCAGCCTGCTTCATGTGTCTCTCTGCCTCCTCAGCCTGCATCTTGAACTTCTCAAGGTCATCCAGGGCTTTCTGCTTCTGCCTGGCAGCCTCTTTCTCTGCTTCAGACTTCAGCTTTAACTCTTCCTCTGCCATCCGCTTCTTTTGGGTCTCCTCATTAACCTGCTTACGAAGTTTCTCAGCCTCCTCCTGAGCAACTTTGCGAAGTCTCTCTGCCTCTGCAGCCTTGTCTCTAAGCTGCCTCACCTCGTCCTCTGCAGTGGACTTCTGCTTTACTGTAGTTTCCAACTGAAGTCTTATGATGTGGATCTCTTGCTCTATTTTGGACCGGCTTTGCAGAGCCTCCTCCACTTGTTGACTCTTTGATTTGATCTGTTGTTCAGAGAGGTTTTTGAGCTCATGCAGCTCCAGCTGGATGTTCTGCTTTTGCCTTTCAGCATCCACAGCAACAATCTCTCGTTTGCTAACCTCCTCTTGCATCATGAGCTTGAGCTCCTGTGCCTCTTTCTCCGCTTTAGCAATGGCCTTGGCATGAGCTTCAGCTAGCTGCTTCTGTTTCTCTAACTCTGCCTGCATTTCAGCCATTTTTTTCCTCTCTTCAGCTTTAAGTTTCTCAGCAGCTTTCTGTATTAGTGGAAGTAAATGGTAAAGAAAATTATGATCAGGATCAAGCATGACAGGGTGTTAAAAGATTTAGTTTACCAAAAAATGAAAATGCTGTCATCATTTATTAGCTCTGTCATTCCAAACCTGTGTGACTTTCTATTATATTATTACTTTCCTCCATGGAACAATTTAACATTCTTAATTTTTTTAAATAATATCTTGGCCACTCTTTTCAACAATGAAAATCGGGCTCCAAAATGACGAAAAAGCACCATGACAGTATCATAAAAGTGGCACACTTGACTTATATTCTGCATTATATTCTAAGTCTTCTGAAGCTATTATATACGTATATCTTCAGAAAACTTGGAAAACAGCATAGAAGTTGTATGGACGACTGTCATCATGCTTCGTCACTTTTGAAATTTGAAAGCTTCAATTCCCATTCCTTGTAATTGGCAAATGGCAAAAAAAAAAAAAAACTATCATTATCGAGAAGTCAAATTTTTGTTCCATGGAAGCAAGAAAGACGTGGTTTGCAATAACATGAGGGTGAGCAAATAATGACAGAATATTTCATTATTTCAGTGAACTAATTCTTTTAGTGTTAAGGTTTTTGTTTAGCTCAAAGGAAGACAGGTTTAGATGCAAACATGACAAATGGGGTTAAAATAAATTAATAGTCAAATATGATATAATTAATGTATGGAGACACAAGACATTGCTTTAAAACAATACACTCTCATGACATGCTATGGTAGCACTCTGAAAACTATTTACTGCATTCCAATTAAACAAAGTGATTCAAGAAAAAACTGTCTAATAGTATATAATTAATACGCTGTTGTTATAAACTAGATGACTGGATGAAAACTGAGCACACAATTAATACAGCTTTAAGAGTGTTAACAAAAAAGCCTGACTTTCTAAAGATATATCATCATTAAGGTATCTTGATTTGGTGACCAGACCAAATGGTGAGATGAACAGAACAACTAAATACCAAAAGTGCAAGCAAGTACTCCACCATTAGCAATGGAAAATAAGTTATAGATGTTAAAAGCAATGATTCAGGCAGAAGATAAAGAGCAGAGGTTAGTAAGAAAAAAAAACATTTCTAATTACTTTGAAAAATAAAAAAAGGGCAGTAGGAATCTGATTCTCAAATAAAGTTACTTACACTGACTCTATGAGAACAGCAATAGCTAAGAGAAAATACAGTAGTCAACATTTGAAGTGGATCGAAAAAGTTCATCAAAGTTGTCCTAAGACAAGAACGGGTATTGTTAAAAATATATGTATAACTTTGATGAAAGGTTTTGATCCACTTCAAATGTTGACTACTGTAGCTATGAGAATCAGAAAACTACAATGAACAAAAGTAAAATAATATTTAGAGAGAAAGGGTAAATCATATAAGCTTGATGGCGAAGAAATTCAGAATATTCATGAAGAAGGATATTGGAATATGGGTATGAAATTACTAGAGCGTAGTGAAAAGTTTTACCTCTTTAGAGCCCAAAATAGTTCAAGCAATCATCAAGACAAAGCACTGGCAAGCGGTTAGGAAAAGCAAAGAAACCAAAGGTTAGGGTTTGAAAGACATTCAGTGGTGAGAAAAGAGAAAAGCATATAGGAAAAGTCAGCCTCATACAACTTGCTTTCCCTGGTGTGTATCAGACACAATAAACATATTCTGCTCTGTTAAAATATGTTAAAAAAATACCTAAACAGCTGCTGGTAATTGTTGGAGCTTTACATTTAAAATAAAAATCTATCTGCAAATTAATTATAAGCTTTTCTAACTTTTTGTAAAAGAAATCTGTATAGATAATGTCCTTGAAAGGTAATGTGATTCTTAATGCTTTTTTTATTTATCTAGACATAATTTGGACAGGACACATTTATTCTACCTGTAACTTACTTCTGTTTGTCACATACAGCCTTTGTTTCCAAAATGACAGAATAAATGTCGAGTCACCCATACATTAAGTATATCTAGATGATTTTTAATGAGTGGTTGGTTGAGTTAATATTAGTGTTGAGTTAGTCTGGTGTGAATAGGGTCCCTTGGTGTCACGCACCTCCTCGTCCTCCAAGCGCCGCTGCGAGTCTGTGATGAACTTGATGTACTGACTGGTCAGCGTCATCAGTTCACTATAGCGAGTTCTCAGAGTTACATACTATGATGAAAAAGATAAAGCATTTTGATCATTCAGATGATATCAGTAGGTAGGCTGTACTATTTTACAAGAAAACATAATTGCACATTTAAAATGATAAACACCATAGTAATCTATGCAAACATGAGTAATCAAATAATGCAAATGTACGAATTAGAATGAACTGATCAACGAGCGTTTCCAACCTCTTGAATTATGTTATCAGAGGCTGACTCCATCTTGGTTTTCTTCAAAGGAGAAGTCAGAGGTTCTACCTGAGCTTTGTAGGCAACCAGTTGTAGTTCATAATCCTGAAAAAAAAAGATTGTAGTACTCCAACAACAAAAACAAAAATCTATAATTTTCAGCATCATTACTACAGTCTTCAGTGTCACATGATCCTTCAGAAATCATTTTAATATGCTGATTTGCATAACATTTCCTTTTGTGTGTTGAAAACAGTTGCTGCTTCATATTTTTGTGGAAACAGTGATACAGTATAATGGAATGATTTCTGAAGGATGCTGATGAGGAGTGATGATGCTGAAATTTCAGCTTTGATCACAGGAATAAATTACATTTTAAAATAGATTCAAATAGAAAACGGTAATGATATTTCACAATAACATTGTTTTTCCTGTATTCAAATAAATGCAGCCTTTGTAAGCACAAGATGCTTCTTCTTGTTCATACATATGTCTCTATAAACCTCTCTTACCTTGATTGTATCAATGTAAGCTTTGGCATATTTCTGACACTCATCAACTTTCTCTTTGTTTTTCTCAATCTCTTCAAGCAGTTTCTGTGAGGGGAAAAAGTCAGCATATTATACTTTAACCTTTTAAACAGGCTAACAAAAAGCTATTAGAGAAATGTATTTATTGCAATGTGTATCAGAGAACTAATGCACAGAAATTAATATTCCAGCAGCTTCTCTTCTGAGATTTTTTCACAAATTATTGATCTTGTTCCATATTTCACACTACTCAGATTTTGTTCAAATTTCAAGATGCCACACAGTACATTTGTAAACACTGCATCATTTGCATATTTATGAGGTTAATATCACTGAGGTAAATGCAAAAGAGCATGTGACCTATTTTCAGTACCTGCTTGTCCATCTGAGGAAATGTTGAGACTTAGGCTAACTCTCTGAAACATACTACAAAAATAATACTCTGTTCGGCACCTCAATAAATGCATTTGATGTCACTGGCCATTGCTATTTTTAGTTACACTTAGACATTGAAACTAAACACAGCAGATGTTTATGATGTGACTAATACTGTACAAAGCAAAGAAATATCTAATAATCTGCCGCACGACAGAGAGGAAGAGAGCGAGAGTCCTTGCGTGTGTGTGCAAATGTGCGCGCGTGTGCCTCACGAAGTATGCACATTTTGTGTTTCTGTTTACATTTCTTTTATAACTTGAATGTAAAGGAAGAAAGAAATATACTTTATATAACAGTTACATGCACTTTAGAGGTGTGTTAATAAAGCACCTGTTTGTTACAGTTGTGGTTTGTATTCAACACATGTACAATATTGTACAGTTTGTTCTGCTAAACCATGACATGAAACATGCTGGGGTCAATTTGTTCTTAAACATTGATAATACTGCACACATTATTTAAAAATATACTCAGGTACTTAAGTACTTGTGTATTTACTAATTATTGAGTCGATATCGAAGCTAATAAAGCCTCAAGAATCGAAATCGAATCGAATTGTGAAATTCCTAACAATACCCAGCCCTAATATAATACTAAAAATACATTTGAGTGTGTTGAAAGTTATGTTACAACGTTACTCTGCGTGTTCCCTCAGTTGATGTTATGAGACACTTGTTGCACACTACAGTGAAATAGATCGATATTAGAATATCAATAATTAATAAATGCTGGATGATTTGTGTTGCTTAACCGTGTTGAGCTATATAGCAATGATTAGTTTTCTGTCGATAAATGTGTGATAACAGTTGCTCACCGGTCTAATAAAACACATAATATATTAAAGTGTCTGGTGTTTCAAGGGTTCCTACAGAAGTAAAACCAGAAATCGAGGGTAACGCGGATATGACGTCATTGACAGGCGGTGCAATGACACGGGACGTTACGCTGATTAAAATAGCAGATTTCTCTGGATTTAAACATTTGACATTAAACGTTGGAAACATTTGGGATACTGTAAGTACACAAGTCAGCAAAATATATACCGCTGTTCTAGTGGCTTTTGGATATTTTAATCCAAAAATCGTACATATTGTGCCTTTTTTTAATACTGTATACCCCACAAATTGTGATAACCCACTATAAAACGCTAAACAAGTGTGAATCATCGCTTAACCCAGTGTTAAATCTGGCTTACCCCAGGTTTAAAGAGAGCAGTTTGAAAGGCCCTTCACAGAAAGCTTGTATCATTCAGTACCTTCTCCTGTGCCAGTTGCTCCTTTAGTGTCTTGCTGTCAGTAATTGGCACTGCCTGGATCTTCTCCTGCCGCTGTTTGGCGTCTGCGATCCAGCGGATGAGCCAGTCGTAGCTCTCCCTGTAGTAGCCCTGCTGCCGGCCGAGCTGCTCCAGCTCGCGATGACGCAGGTCGATCTGGGCGAAGACGGCGCGCCAGCGGTCCTGAAGGCTGCCCAGGAGCTGTCTGTAGTGGTCCAGCTCGGCGTCCCGTTCAGTGTGAATCCGAGACATGTGCTGGCTGACCGATGTGGCCTTGGCCAGCTCACCCTCCATATCATCAAACACGGGCCGCTGGGTTTCTGCCTCCACACGCATTTTCTGAACATACAAGAACAAGTTGACTTAATCCCAAAATAAAATTAACGTAACTACATTGTACATACAGAATATACGCTTTTATATACCCAAAATTGAAAACCCAAAAATGAAAATACTGTCATATTTAATCACCATCTTGTCTTTCCAAACCTGTATTTTGAAAGAATGTAGGTAACCAAACAGTTTCGGTTCCCATTGACTTCCGCTGTATTTTTTTTTTTTTTTGTCTAAATAATGGAAGTCACTAAGAAATATTTGGGTACCAACAATTTTTAAAATAACTTTCATTTTCCAGGATCATACAGGTTTGTAACGACATAAGGGTGGGTAAATGATGAGAGCATTCATTCATTTTTATTTGTTGTTTTATTTCCTTGTTAAAATATGTTCTTGTTTTCAGTTTATTTTGCAGAGTCATCTCTAAGTCAGTCACTTGAAAGTTGATTTTCCCCAAACACTGTGGCACTGTGGTTTGAGAATCAGTCCAACACATGACTATCTGTTTGCCCAAAGAATGCCACATTTCACCATTATGGTCCACTAAACTAAATCCTGATCCTATTTGACACAATTCAACTTTTGTCTATTCATATATCTAGATCAGGAGTTCTAAACCAAAGGTTCGGGGGCCACTAGGTAGCCTCAGCAAACTTCCGAAAAGTTACTCACTTGATTTAAAATAAGACAAAACAAGCATTATAATATCTAAAACAAAATCGATATACTTCTATAATATTTTTAATTCACCCCCTCAACAACTGTAAAATCGGGATATATAAAGAATTCATTTTTCACACTAATTTTAAAGTGTGATTTCTAAAGCTAAGAAATGTAAATACAATATTTAAATTCCATGATGAATAAACATTTTTGAGTTATTCCAAGCTCTAAAATATTTGGGTAGAAAATAGTAGAAATTATTCTTATTCTTCCTTATCCAGTACATCACAAACAACTGGAAACATCATGTAAATTGATTGGTTAAAGAGGGATCCTGGAAGAACATTCAGCTCTTAAAACTTTTGGAATCCGGAAATTGAATCTACGGAAACTAGGATTTTCCGTCCTCCGAATTTTGTAGTTGACAGGAGTCTTGCAGTCAAAAAGGTTGAGCACCACTCATCTGCATCATTGTATATATTAAATAAATAGTGTCATATAAAACAAAGGGTCAATCATTGAACACTAAATATTTCATCCCATGTTACCTTGAGCTCGGAGCAGTAGTTCTCCACCTCCTGGACGTTTGTAGGAACCGTGTGAACCTCACGCAGGCGATTCTCATATCTCTTCACAACATCTTCTGCCCCTTGCGTGTTCTGGATCACAACTTTTATTGTCTTAAGTCTACAAAGGAAAGAGATGCCTTGATCTAATCTTATGCCTTATTAAATTAGTACATAATAATACACTACCGGTCAAAAGTATAAAATAATAATGACTCTCTTCTGCTCACCAAGACTGCATTTTATTTGATTGATTTGAATATGCTGTAATATATATTTTAAAATTTAATTTATCCCCATGAATTTTCAGCATCATTACTCCAGTCTTCAGTATCACATGATCCTTCAAAAATCATTCTAATATGATGTTTTGCTACTCAAGAAACAATTCTTAGTATCATCAATGTTGAAAATAGTTTTTGCATAAGAAACTTCTTTCGAAAATTCTTAATTCTTTCAAATATTTGACCGGTAGTGTACACACTAGTTAATTACAGACACAACATGAATGAAAAGCAGCATCCTTGAGACTAGTATTCTGAACAATGGATTGCTGTGGAACGACCAATACTGCGTGTGTGAGAGTGGTCCTTACTTCTGCAGGTACACCGAGGACAGGTTGTAGGTTTGGTCCATCTTCTGCAGGGTGATGTCCAGCTCTGAGCGCAGGACGGGGGTGCTGGACTGCTCCGGGGACGCCAGGACCTCCTCGGCTTTCTGGGACACTTTATTCAGGTTCGTCTTTATACCTTCCAACTCCACGTGCACTTTCTGTTTGAGCCAGAAACAGAAACTCTCAGAAGATCTGATCCATTTCGTTAAATATGACAAAGAGTCATATTTCACACCATTATCAAGTGTATTTACATTTTTCATATTTTCAGGAGAAAAAATCTCATCACTCTCATATACCTCATATTGTTTTAATAGTTGTTGCACTGTCTTTAAATTTATTCTGCAGTATGGTAATAAGATTTGTCATTTAAAATAATAATAAATGAGCTAAAAAAAACCATCAGGATGCATTATTATAAGAATAAAAATAAGACTGTCGTACGTTCTGTTCTGTAGTCTTCTGAATGCAGTCTTTGAGCGGATCTTTACCCGCAGGTTGTCGGATACGGGCCACTGTGCGAGACTCACAATCTTCGATCTGCAGGCGCAGGTTTTTGATTTGGGTGATGTACGACTTGCTTGTGGATTCATCCTGCTCACCTGTGAAGATAAAAGATTTGTTATTACTGTTTTCTAAATAAACACATTTATTTCTCCCTTTACTTGTGCACTGCAGCCAACATTCATGTCACACACATTCCTTCTGTGGAAAAAATGCCATTCCAAAATCAAAAGAAAAGAAACTATATAAAATGCTATGCATTAAGAAAATTAAGCCTATTTCAGGGATTATTACAGTTTATGACAGTAAAATATATTATTAAATAAATATTATATATTCATATTTTTGTATTTAAATCATAACAAATTTAAAAGTACAAAAAAAAATTATATATATATCCTTTAGTTTAGGATCAAATTCTCACTATTAACTAGTTGCTTATTAGCATGCATACTACTAATTTATTGGCTGTTTATTATACTTATATTAATGCCTTATTCTGCATGACCATATTCTACATCCCTTAATCCCAACCAATACCTAAATTTAACAATTACCTTACTACCTATTAATATGAGTTTATTGAGGCAACATTTACAATTAATAGTTGAGAATTGGATCCTAATCTAAAGTGTGACCCTTATTTTTTTATGTTAAATGCCATTTACACTGAGTGCATATATAAATAGATGCTATTTACACTAAGTGAAAATAGTAGTATTTTCTTTGCACTAAGTGTAAATAGTTGTTAGATGCTATTTATGCTTAGTGCAAATAGTGGCAGATACTATTTGCACCACAATGTATTTTATTATAAAACAGTATCGATATTAAGATAATACCCCTATCTATAACCCTACAGATAAACACTTTATTCCCACTATTAAATATCCGTATATAAATATATAAAGACACACAGTAAAAAATCAGCCCTGAAAAAGTGTCGACAGTTATTTTTGCAGCTGACCTTAATGGACATGCATTTGTAGGAGTTTCCATTTAAAAAGTAGGAGAATATTTAAATGAATCTTGCAAGGTGATTTACTAAGGTTTGCGCTAGTCAATTTATTGCGCCATTATTTGCCGTCCAATAAAAGCCTGTCTTAAACCAGACGCTAATTTGAGTGGCTCTTGGTAAATCGTGTTGGTCATTATGGAAATGCTCCGGCTGGATCTGTGTTCTTTCATTTGTGGGTCGTCAGTAAATCACGAGCACAACTTTCCACTCACATCGGCGCTTTTTCAGGATTGCACTCTCATGCTAATTTGCCCATTCCATGTTGGAAATCCAACATGTTTCATTGGATTCCCTTATTAAATGTAATCTAAACTACAAATATATAAACAATACAGAGTCAGAAATTCATCCTTTGACCAGTGTACGGTTTTCCTCTGTATTATGCTACTATATTGAGCTTTTAATACATGCACACTCTGTAGAGATGCACAGTTAGCTAAAACACAGGAACGAAAAACACAATGTTTTTCATTAATAAAGCAGCTCATCCATGATAACCAAACTTTGCTCATGACTGTCAGCGGGAGCACCAGACTCACCCTGTGCTCTGACAGCTGCTCCTGTAACGTGAATTCAACAGTTACTCAACATCTGTGAAAATATCACCCTCATTTTTCAAGTGTTTCGTGGTGCACATTGGGCTTAGTCTGTACCTTTCTCCAGGGTGCGGAGCAGTTTGTCGAAATACAGTGTGGTCTCCTTGTAGTCCCTTTCGATCTGCATGTTGTCATTCGAATCGAAAATCTTTGAGTCCTGGCTGTCTTTGAGAAAGTCCTGATAGTGCAGCTGAAGGTTCCTCAAAATCAGCTGGTACTCGTCTGACTTCATCGTCTTGAACTGAAACATCAGTGGACAAACATGTAAACCCTTAGCTTTCAAATTTAAAATGATTATATTTGCATTTTTCCCGTGATTATTGCTATGGCGGGATAACAATAATCTTCATTTTGTCTTTTGTTTAAAATTAATAATCTATAGCAAACTTATTCTGAGATGTTAAAACAGTCAAATGACTTCTTCTCTTCTCTTTAATTTGTTTAGGAGGGCCCTTGAAGGCCTGTTATTCAATAAAGCAATTCTCCTTGTTTAGTTTCCTAAATATAACTCAGTGGATCTCCAACTGATCCAAAAAAATCAAGTTACTGAGTTAGAGGTAAAAATCCCATCTTGTTTACTGTAGAATTATGTCTGGGAGATGTACACACATACATGATAAACCAATAGAGAATTTAGACCCCCGTTTACATGCTGTGCCGTAACGAAAGCTAATCATTTAAATGTCTTTTTAAGCCTTGCGGTTTAAAAAACAAAGTGATTTTGTTCAAGTGCAATAAAGTTGACATCAAAACCCGCAAGACTAAATTTCCACTGGTTTCCTGGTATTTTTAATAATGCTTTTTTTTTCAATTTATGAGTAAAATAAGGTCTGTGTTAAACAACTTGATGATACTTGAACATTTTGTTCAATAATGCAAACGCTCACACCCCAAACATTCTAGTTACTAAAAATAATAATAATAATATCAATATGTGTGTGTGTAATTTATGTCATTTAATAATTTAATTGTAAAAACTATTCAAAGCAAAAATTGCAACATTGTGATAAAATTACTAATATCGTGATGTAAGATTCTGATGTAAGCACACATTTTTTTCTTTTACATATGCTAGAGGGAAACATCCAGCCAGTACATTAACTAAGTTTCACAAATACATTTCGTCATCCCTTATTTGTTGAGTTAGCGGCTCAAACATCAAGACGTGACTAAATGACATGAATAAAGGAGAGAACAGACCATAGTGATGTTCCATGAGCGGATGAGATGGATGTCTTTCATCAGGTATTGCCAGGACAGCAGACTCCTGAGGTCAACGTGTAGTTTCTGCCAGAGAACCAGTGTCTGCTGGTGACCAGACTCCAGACTGTGAGAAACAACATAACAACAGTCACAAACATTACTCAATATGTTTTAGGTCGTACTGTCTATTACAGAGAAATCTGTGACTCTTCACTGATATTACAGTAGCTGTTCTAAATTTAGTATGCTGCCAAACTAGACAGTATTTTTAGGCATCAGAGGAACACTCACAATATGATGAACGGTAGCAATCAAATGTATGCATCCTTATAAGATACCTATTTTTGATTACACTTTATTTCGATAGTCACTTTAGACATTTTACTAGCTATAAGTAACTTTTCAACTAGATGTCAACTAACTGTCATTAGAGTATTAGTAGACTGTAATAGACTGTCAGTAGACTGTTAGGTTATGGTTAGGTGTTAGGGTTTGGGTTAGGAGAACAAGTTCACTTGTAGTTGCCAAGTTACTTATAGTCAGTAGAATATCTTTTGGGGGACCAACAAAATAAAGCGTTAGCAGATATTAAGCAGACAGTCTACACGATAAAGATATATGCGTCCACACCAACGACCGATAACGGTCTTTTTATTCTAAGCACGCGCGCGCCCGCGCTGCGGTTTCAAAGTAGCAAAAATGGATAACCTGCTGCTGCTTTACGTTACAAAAAAATATCAAAAGGAGAACAGGCGCTTTTGGGTACACGATATCCTTAAAAGACGAGAGGAATTGGGAGAATCCGAATTTTATTATAATTGTTGTTTACAACATGTCATTGAATATGTTTTTGCTGTTCTTATTGCCTTTACACGTCTTTGCCAGCAGATTTCCTCAGCCAGCATGCTATGTTCCGAGCGCATCTAAACAGTGAATCTAGCAAGTCTAGTGTAATCGATCTAATCTAACAGTGAATTTAGCTGACGAAGTCAATGATGGGATAAAAACATCGCCTAGTCAACAACTTTATGTATACAACGCCCTTTTCACTGCAACTTCAGCAATGTTGTCAAAACTCGCTGGATAGCCTACCTGAGGTAATTTTGTTACACTATGCTAAACTGCATAATATCTCATCGCTAATACTTCTCACCATTTATTCCCAAAATACGACCGATTGCTTTCCATATATCCATCTTTTTTAACATATCCTTGAAAAGGGGGTTTGACTTGTCAAACAGTGGAGGATTTTTTTGTACCTCGACGATTAACTTCTCTGCAATGTCATCTGCCATTTTAAATGCGCGAGACCTTTAAATTAGAATGGATTCTGATTGGCTGTCAGTGTTTTATCGTTCGACAGCTGGAAAAAAATCGTTCTGAAAGTGATCCCAATGATATCGTTCCTCATATCTTTATCGTTATAGTTGTGGTGTGAACTCTGTTATTCTTTAATATGGGGAACGATTTTTAGAATTGTATCTTTATCGTTATCTCTAAAGTTATCGTGCTTGGTGTGAACGGGCCTTTACCCTATTTTTCGACGGCAAGGGTTAGCAAATTTATTTTAACAGCCTATCCTGTTTGGCGCAAAAGATTTACTCGAAGTACACTACCAGTCAAAAGATCGGTAAATTTTTTTATGTTTTTGAAAGAAGTCTCTTCGGCTCACCAAGGCTGCATTTATTTGGTAAAAAATACAACAACAAAAAAACAGTAATATTGTGAAATATTATTACAATTTAAAACAGCTTTTTTCTATGTGAATACATAGTAAAGTGTAATTTATTCCTGCGATCAAAGCTGAATTTTCAGCATCATTACTCCAGTGTCACATGATCCTTCAGAAATCATTCTAAAATGATGATTTGATGCTCAAGAAACATTTCTCATTATTATCAGTGTTAAAAAAGGTTATCTACATTTTTATTTCAGGATTCTTTGATGAAAAGAAAGTTCAAAAGAACAGCATTTATCTGATATAGAAAGCTTTTGTAACATTAAACACCAGCGTTTGGTTTGGGGTCAGTAAGAATCTTTATTTTATAAGAAAAGAAATCAATACTTTTTTTAATCAAGGATGAATTAAATTGATCAAAAGTTACAGTAAAGACATTTATAATGTTACAAAAGATTCTATTTCAAATAAATGCTTTCCTTTTGACCTTTTCATTCATCAAAGAATCCTGATTTTTTTTTTACACAACTGTTTTCAACATTGATAATAATAATTAATGTTTTTTTAAGCATCAAAAAACAGTAATATTAATCAAACAAATGCAGCCCACTTTTGACTCGTAGTGTATCTCTCTGAGATTTTAAGTTAATATTTTTAATAATTGAATGACACATTTGCATGTTCATGGTTCTCTGATGACAGTTAAAGGTCACATGACATGCAAGTAAACACACCTGGAGACACTCTCGACAGCGTCCTTGTTGACGGGCGGCACGAGGAAGCAGACAGACGGTACAACAGCCTCGTTGCCGGAGCGGTGCAGGATCTTCCACTGGAAGGGCTGGGAGTTACTGATGAGCGCACACTCGTCACCCTTGTGCATCGTGATCTGTTACAGGAAACAGGGATTTAAGCATGCAGCACAAAACACAGGCTGGTGTGTGTTATGGCGAACGCGACTGTGTCTACCTCCATCTGTTTGAAGTCGCACACGGCCTGGATGGGCAGTTTTCCTCTGACGGAGGTGGTGGGGTCCCGTGGCTTCAGCTGGATCACGGATTTGGCTCTCTTGTTGAGGCCGGCGATGTCAGTCTTAAACTCGTTCAGCTGCTCTCGTTCCTCCTGTGGTGAAACTCTGTTACTTCAAAGCTTCTCAATTTGATTTCTTTCTTTCATTGTATACCGTTATAAGAAATGTTGGCAGGCCTTTACAATAAGGTTTCATTTGTTATCATTAGTTAACTACATTAGTTAACATGAACTAACAATGAACAATACTTCTACAGGATTTAGTCATCTAGTGTTAATCTCAACATTTACTAATACACTATTAAGATGAAATGCTGAATCTGTTAACATAGTTAATGCACTGTGAACTAACATAAACATGAACAAGTTCATTAACATTAAAAAAGGTTAATAAATGCTGTAGAATATTTATTCTACAATAATAAATATTCTATTTATTTATTAGATAAATAAATAGAATTTATTTATCTATTCTATTTAGATAAATAAATAGAATAGATTTATCTAAAATCTATTTAGATAAAAATAGATTTTTTTCTAAAAAAAAATTGAATTTTTTTTCTATTTTTTAAAAATAGAAAAAAAAAAAAAAACTAAAAAAACTACATTGCTCATCGTTAGTTCATGTGAGTTAATACAATGTTAACAAATGAGAACTTAATGTAAAGTATTACCAATGTGAAATAAAACACTACATCACTACATGATCATTACATCAAGTAGTGATTGATGTCAATGATGACAATTGAAGTGACTGTCTGCGTAGCTAATGTTAAATAATGACTTTTAAGGAAATACATCCTTGTCAGTGTTGCAATATTACAGTACATAAGATCTCTTCAGTAAATGTTTGCAGTGAAAAATCACTACTAATAACTGTACCCACCCAATCCCACCCAATACCTAAACTTACTACAACTACCTTACTATCAATTAGTAGTAATTAGAAGTTTTTTGAGGGGAAACCTGTAGTTTATAGTGAATACTGTATGTGTTCCCTAATCTAAAGTGTTACCCTATAAGCCATCTACTAAAACTCACAACAGCATCTTGGAGTAAATCCTCCAAACGAGTGGAAGTGACGGTGCGATCACACATGTACTTTTTCTTCATGCTCTCCTGCATCTTCTTCATCCTCTCCTCAGCATCTCTTACATCAGCAAAGAACTATTGGTAAAACAGACAAGGGAGGAAGAGAAAGAGAAGGATAGTGCTTTACATGGCTGACCAACAGATTTGCTGTGGTAAAGAACGTGGTTACATTATATCGGACGGGCATGTGATGATGCCGTACCTGAAAGTATGCAGTGTTCTCTCTGAGATGAGTTTCAATGCAACAGCACACTTGAAGGATCCAGCTCCACTGCGTCTGCAGAGCTGCGGTGAAGGCCTGAGGATCACCAACACAACACACATGTAACAAATACAACATACTGTACACTAGCGTCCAGATGTTTGGGGTCGGTACGTTTTTTTGTTGTTGTTGTTGTTGAAAGAAATTAAAGTCCCCTACAGTCAATAATTGTATCCCTTAAAAACTCTTCTTTGATAATCAAAATGACATATTTTTTCATGCCTTAAAATAGCTTAAATGTAACTCTACACCCTTGGTTCATTTAGTATACACGAATAATATTAAAATTAGTCTCCGCCTCCACTTAGTTCAGAGATCCACTCACTCAACTTTACGCTGCACAATGGCATACTGAAGTGAAGAGTTAATTTTACAGGTTCGTCTACAAGTCGATGTATCAGAATGGTAATGCGTTTCTCTTTACAACGTCGGACACATAATGGTAATTGATATGATTGGCCTTGGGCTTGACTATGTTATCAACACTATGTTCCTGTTTCCAATCTCAGATTCAGACAGTTTCCTTTTAAAAATCAGCTTCCTAAAAACTGCAGTGTACCAAAGACGCTCACAAACGACGGTTCAAAGCGTTTCTAAGTCTTGAAGCATATTAGAAATATGAATAAGATAAGAAGTGTAGTTCATGTCGTACCTCAACAGTCTTCTTGCCTGGATGGCCGTCTTTAATGAGTCTGTCTCCAGTGGCCTTGATGTCATTGACCTTCTTCTCCCTAAGTTCCAGTTCACGCATGAGTCCCTGGGGAATTAATTAGGCCATGAAGCAGCACTTCAAACTGTAAAATATTCTCTATTTACACGGTATTCCCAACTACAATAAGCAATAAGTCCTGGAACAACCCATTTCTCAACCAATCTCCCCTTAATTCTAACCCTAAACAAATAAACGTGTTTATAAAATGCTTTTATTGCGCTACACTTACTGAGTAGTTCTCTTTCTTTGCACCCATGTTGGTGTTGTGTTCACTCCAGTCGTAATTGATCTCCTCTTCCTCTTTGTCATTAAGCCACATCAGTTCTTTGGTGGCGGCACTGACAAAGTTATATAGATGGTCAAGATTTCTCATACGGGACTTGGAGGAGTTCTAGAGAGAATAAAAATACAGTATATTTTTACACAGAAGTGCACCGGCTTAATGGTTTTTAATAGCTACTGGTTGGAACACTCACCAGCAGTTTGTTGTACTGCAGATCCAGTTTGCCCAGATATTCTCTGTATGTGCCTTTACTAGCAGGCGAGAGTTGGTTCTGAAATATACAAAGAGGTAGAGACGTCAGCTCTTTAAAGTAAAATTAAAGGTAAAATTGTACATTTGTTTAGTCCAGTTGCAAGTTACAACACACATTGTTTCAAAGCAGCTTTACAGTTAATCATGATATTAATGTTAATATCTTCTTGCCTTATAGCCACATTTAGCAGATAAGAGCTCCGCGAAAAATAATTGCACAGCCATTATTTGCTATAAAGTAGGCTATATATCGCTTTATGTGAATGCACTGTAGATATGCTTATATACCTAACTTTTAATATATTTTTGTGTGATAATATAGTTTACATTTGAGACGATGTAAACAATTACGTGGCTCAGATTTGCTAGTATATATTGCTTTAAAATACAATACAATAAAATACAAATTTTATTTCTATAGCACATTTAAAACACCTGCCATTGACCAAAGTGCTTACCACTATAGATAATACAACAAAAGCAATTACATACAGTCACACAAACAAAATTAAATCCTGTTAACTCAATCAGTTCTAAAAGCCATTCAAAAAACTTCATGAGTATACCGTGTGCATGCAGATGAAGTTGGACAAGCTTATAAATTCAACTATATAAAAAGAGCTGTGCTATAATATAGTTTACATTTTGTGATGATATAAACAATCAAGCAGCTGAGATTTGCTACAGTATATAGTGAATATCTCCGTATGCAAGTATACTCTATGTATGCGGATAAAGTTAGACTTATGTATCCAACTTTATATAGAGAGCTATGTGACAACATAAACAATCAAGCAGTTGAGATTAGCTATATAGTATATATACTTTCAATAGTTGCATAATTTGTTATTAACTCTGTCCCCACCATTGAGAGAAATTTCCGGCTTTCTGTGTTTTCACTGTTATACGGTAGGGGACGCTATGACACAAAACCTCAGGATCAAAACACAGGCAAAAAAAGAAGCAGAAACAACCGATAGCATATGTAAGCAGATGCATATGAATAAAAGAATGCAATCATTTACATTAAACAGCATATAAATCAAAACTGCCTAATGTTACTGAATAAAATGTCAACCCAGGTTGAGCAATAGGACTGTGAAGGTTTAGGGGTGTTGATGGACTCGATCTACTCCATCTGTTTCGATCATCGTTCTAAATCCGATCAGGATGTAGTCTTTGACAAAAATATTTTTTTTTCTCAGCTTTTTGCTCAAACAAAAAGCTTCTTGCTTTTTTTAATGCTGGCGGTGACTTTAAAAAAAATGCTTAGCGGGGAAATAGTTAATGAACAATTCATAAAAAAAAAACCCTGAAAAAACAAGTACCTCATCTGCTCGTGCTCGCTCAATCTTAGCCTTGAAGTCCTCAATGGTTTGGTGAAGACCTCTGTGGCTGCCCAGCTGAGACTCCACAGTTGGAAGATCATCGCCCCACTCGGAGGAATCGATCCTGCGCTGGTTCTCCTCCACCCAGGCTAACAGGTCCTGTGCGTAGCGGAGAGTGACCTCATCCAGCTCGGGTCGCGCGCGTTGTGTAGTCCTCGAGGTCATGGAGATGTGAGAAACAGTACTGACGCTGGACTTGAGCCTTAGATTGTAGTCACTGCGCAAGTTCACCAGGCGCTCGTGTAAGCGGTAGACCCTGAGAAAAGAAAATCACAAGTTATTCTTTTTCCTTGACTTAAAGAGGTTTAGCAGTGAGTCTGATTAAACAAGCCCTAGGTTTTATACACAAGGTTTAAGCCTATTCCCTAAAATACACGTATGTGCTGTTTTACCGGAAAGCAACTTGAACAGGCATATCGTAAAATATGTCAGTGCCTCGGTGTCTCAAGATGCACACCAGTAATATTTTTTTAAGGCATGTTTATAAAAGACACTTAAATGTCATAATTGAACTTAGGCCTAATCCTGGCTTAATCTAAGCCCTGTCTTTGAAACCAGGCCTCAATTTGTCATATTTACATATGTATATTGAAAGAATTCACTTTCAAATCCGGTTAATGCACCGCAGGCTACTGGAAGAAGGTTTTCCACTATAGTAGTGCTAAGAAACATCCGATGAAGTCACCTGCGATACATCTGCTCTGCCTGGAGGTGGCGGCCATCTTTGAGAAGCTGAACGTCATTAAAGAGGAGACGGATCATGCCATCGGCTTTGTCCAGATCTCTCTCCACCTCTACTGTGTGCTGCGCTGGTTTCCCCGCATTCAGGAGACGAATATCCTGCGACAACAGAGACATTATCATGCACAGTCACAGCCTTTACAGCAACTTCAAATTTGACTGAATAATAACAGCGTTTAGAAGATTCAACAGATCTATGCTCTCACCGTCTGCAGTAGAGACTCAGTCTGCTTGATTTGTTCCTCACACATGCCTGATTCCATCTGCACTTTACTGACAATCTGTTGGAGACGTTCTAACCTGGAAATGATCAGAATTTGCATAAAAATAATTACATTTCCTAAATTGATAGTTCTTGACCAGAATAAGCTGAAAATCGGGACCAGACGTTATGGCGAATAGTCAAAGGTCATGTCTACGCAGGACTCTCACACATTCGACTGGAAGTGAGTTTGTTTTTTCAATAGAATTAAGGGATAGGATTTTAAATTTTAAAAAAGATTTTAATATTTTAAAGACTATACAAGGACAAATGTCTAAAATGATTGCATAATACTTTCATGCTAAGTGGTTATTTAATTATTCTTCTAGTGATAAAATGTTTACAAGCTTTTTAATTCATAAAGCTGAATTAAAATGAGAAATGAAAACAAAATTAATTAATTAAAACTAAATGCGTAAAAGGGTCCCATGATGGAAAAAAAGGTTCTCTATATGAAGCACATGACAGAACCCTTTCTTTTAAAACAGTGCGAGATTGACTTTTTTAAACTGTTTGCCAAGCTCAAAACTAATCAATATTTTTTTTTTTAAACTATTTCAAGGAGGCTATCAATGGATGGATGGACGATGGATGGATG
The DNA here is from genome assembly GCF_051911475.1 of Siphateles boraxobius. NCBI lineage: Eukaryota > Metazoa > Chordata > Actinopteri > Cypriniformes > Leuciscidae > Siphateles > Siphateles boraxobius. Next base: position 4,109,030 of record NW_027508722.1, on the reverse strand, counting down.
GAAATGGACAGACGATAGATAGATAGATAGATAGATAGATAGATAGATAGATAGATAGATAGATAGATAGATAGATAGATAGATAGATAGATAGATAGATAGATAGATAGATAGATAGATAGGATTTTCGTTGCATTAAAATAAACATGTCAGAACATATTCCGTCTGTAAATCAATATTTGTTTTGAAACTAAATTAATACAAATGAGAATAATATGATAGGAAATTACTTCATCCAAGCACTGAAAATAACCTGGATGTGAGTTGGTTAAAAATAATTAAGAAACTCACAGTTTTCCGCGACGAAGCAAATACTCTAACCGATATGTGTCAGTCATAAAGGCCATTTTTTACAATCCAACAGCATGTAAGACTTTCTCCGAAATGCATAAAAACATGTTTTTCTTGTTATAATCCTGTCGTGGGACTCGGACAGACCAAACCACAGCCAGGAGAAAGTTGTTGGTCAGCCATTCCACAGTCCAGTCCATAAAGGATCTGTGTGCTGCACATTACTCTTGTCCAGCGAGAAGCAACATTGTCTTGTGACAGGGGATGTGTCCTGTTTTAGATGATACTCCCTCCTTCTAGATGATTGATATTAATAACGGTTTCATTTAATCTCATTTACTCCAGATCAAAAGAGAACAATTCGTTTACATTCTCACTTACATTGAAAATCAGTAATCTTACTATACTGCTTCACTTCACTGGGAAGTTTAAATTATTCAATTGCAAGGATGTCATAACATTATAACAATCTCTATAAGCCAAACCAAAATTTAAAGTGGTTTTGTTTAGACTTTTACAACTAAAAAATAAATTATGTTCTCCATTCCCCATTGCTTTGACAAATAGTTTAAGGTTTCTTTCATCAAAATGGCTGTAATTTAGTTCTTTGACTTCCGCACCTTTAAGATGTCAGTATGTAAATGATCTCTGTTGTAATTGGCTAAGCACTTTGCATGTGGAAACACCCTTAGGTTCACACTGTCATTCATTATGGTATTAATATGTAAACATACACAGTCATATGGTTAAGATAGTTTTAAAAGAATAAACAATAAATATAGTGATGAAAATACAGACAAAAAGTGGGTTACACTTTAGTTTAAGGTGTCATTGTTACAGTGTAATTATATTTTTAAGTACTGAGCAATATTAAGCAACTACATGTACTTACTATAGGGTTAGGGTAGGATTAGGGTTTGTTTGAGGGTTAGTTTCGTGTAATTATGCATAATTTACTGTTATTACTATGGTAAGTACATGTAACATATGTAACAAGGACACTGTAAAATAAAGTGTTACCAAAAAGAGTTTGTAACATAATAGTGGAACATGTTCATAGTTAATGTAATAAACAAACAAAAAAACAAAAAAATCAAAAGTCACTAAACAAAAAAAGATGAAGAAGAGTGACGACAGAAGCTCTGTCTGCCAATAACACTTTTTTTAGATTTAATATGTTGTATCAAGTGCAACGAAATTCAAAGTGCTGCTTAAGTATCTAAATATGTTGAGATCCGGTAGAAATGTATCATTCTCATGCAGCTCTTATTAGTCTAGAATGTCCTTCATTGTGTTATAATGGCTGATGTATGTCAGTTTTTGGACTGGTAGACTGTGTTTTTCTAGTCAGCACCCATTATATTCCCATATTGACAATGACCACGAGACAAAACTACAACAAAACAGGACAGCAGAGTGAGAGGTGTGTGTTTTCAACATGTTCCTGACCTCTCAAACTCGATTCTGAGCAGTCTCTCTCTCTCCAGGATGGCCACATGAAGACGCCCCCATTCCTTCTCAACGTCAATGGGGTGATAACCAGGAGGGACCTTAACCTGACCAGCGTGAACTGCACTCTGTGGGAAATTTGCAGAACAACATATTAGGACAGAAGTAATTAAACACTTTCACATGATTCATTGGTCAACTAAATTTCAGTTTATTTCGAGAAATTCTACTAACTGTAAGCAACTCTGCAACTGCATCGCAACTATCTCTCAGAGTATTAGTTGACTGTTAGGTTAGAGTTCGGGTTTGTAGAATATAAGCCGACATGTAGTAGTAAAGTAACTTATAGTCAGTTGAATGTCTGTCAGGAGCATTAATATAAAGTGTTAGCAGATATTAATAGACAGTCTACTAATACTCTAATCAGAGTTAGTTGACATGGAGTTGCAAAGTTACTTATAGTCAGTAGAATGTGTAAAGTGGACTATTGAAACAAAGTGTTGACAATTATTTTGGAATATCATGTTAAATGTTTAAATCTCCAAGACTGTAGTATTATGAATTCTGACATTCAGTGTACAAACCTCAAAGGACTGATAGAGGTGTTTGGAGCGGCTCTTGTCGGACTCTCTGGCGGGCAGCTCGGTTTCTTTATATTTCAGAAACTGACGCCATAGAATCTACAATATAATTACACAAGTAAATCAATAAATAAACACATAGACAGCTTGCTGGAATACAAAAACAGATGCTGGAATATTCATATAGTATAAATTGTGCAAGACACAGTTTGACCTTGATCATCCTAAGCAGGTCCATTTGAATGGTTCAGTAAGTATTTGTTAAAAGTGCCTTTGGTAAAAAAAATCCTTGTTATTCATCTGGCATGGACTGACATGACTGAGGATTGTTTCACAAAGCTGGTAATATAAGTACATTCCCTCAGACTAAGATGATATACCCATTACCCAGCCGCCACACCCTGAAGAGACAGAGCCATACAAACTCAAACAAAGACGTTCAAAGACTGAACGCCTGCTCTTCATGATGAGGTGTCATATGACATGACTCATGCACTGCAGAGAAGGATTTCTTCCAACAGGATAGAGTTCAGCCCAGGTTATTGACAGTGTTTGCACTCGTAGAAATAAGGTTCAAAGTGTTTAATATAGAAACCTAGAGTTCTAGACTTCATTTTAAAAAAGACTTCTATACAAGGACAAATGTCTAAAATTATTGCATAATACTTTCATGCTTAGTGATAAAAGGTTTACAAGCTGTTTAATTCATAAAGCTGAATTAAAATGAGAAATGAAGTAAAACAAAATTAATTAATTAAAACTAAATGCGTAAAAGGGTCCCATGATGGAAAAAAAGGTTCTCTATATGAAGCACATGACAGAACCCTTTCTTTTAAAACAGTGCGAGATTGACTTTTTTAAACTGTTTGCCAAGCTCAAAACTAATCAATATTTAATTTTTTAAAAACTATTTCAAGGAGGCTATGAATGGATGGACAATGGATAGATGGATGGAAATGGACAGATGATAGATAGATAGATAGATAGATAGATAGATAGATAGATAGATAGATAGATAGATAGATAGATAGATAGATAGTCAGATAGATAGATAGATACTAAATGCTACTAATAAAACTAGACACACCCTAATTTTTTTAACTTAGTGCACAAACAAATTGAAATATCATGAACCAAAATGTTTTGCATAAATAAATAAAGCACAGCGACTCAAATGTTTGTTTGAAACTATGCAATGTCACTTAAATAAATTACTTCCCCAAAAAGCTACTTTCACGCTAATTAAAAATGTAGTAAATTTTGTGGAATCCCTAATTTAATCATTCATTACTAAAGTTAGTTACTTCCCAACATTGGTTTTGTATCCCTGTGTGTATGCTCTTTACATGACCCTAAACAAGTTACCAGCCCTGCTGAAAAGACTAGCTTAGACTGGTGTACATTTATATGCTGGTCAAGACTCGTTTATCATATTAAGTGCTCCATTGGTCTAAATATTACCAGCAAAACTTCAACCACTTTCTGGTTAATCAAGGAAAGTAATTGAATGGTATCCAGAACGCAGATCATAGCATATGCTGGTGACCGAGCTGATCTTTTAACCCAAGTAATGCTACAGAAAACCCAGACAATGTGGATCTCACAACAGATAATTAAGTCTGCAATTCATTCAATAACTAGATAAGAACAGTAACTAGTAGCAACCCAGACCACACAACAGCAGACGTCATATTAGCGTTCCTCACCTCAATCTCCTCATAGCTGCTGGGAAACTTCCTCTCCTCAAAGATGGTGATGTGATGTCTGATCCACTGGTATAGAACGGTGATCAGCTCATAGTATTCCTGCCAGCGCAGCTCCAGCTCCTGCAAGCGGGAACAAAAACTGTTCAGGAGAGAACAGGAAAAGCTCTTTTGCCCCTGTGCTAAGTCACTTATCACATTCACTCAATTAAGGGTCAACAAGCGTAGCCTTGTCTGATAACAGCATATGAAGGGAGGGAGGAATCAAAGTACCAAAATAGCTGATCCTGATAGGTTGATTGATAGTCTGTGACACAGCTCACACAGATCATTTAATTCTCTTTCTCATGATAGATTCTGATGGTGTGAAGGAGGAATCAAATAAATTGCATTTGACAGCAACTGGATCCAGATAACACAAAGTCTATTACCTCTTAAAGTTTACATTATATTTCTTAAACGTTCTATCTATATTAATGGCCAGTACACATTGTACAATTTTGGGCTGTCCCAGACGAAAGATTGACCAATCGTGGTGATTTCTGTGGTCGTGGCTCGTAAACGATGGTCCTACATCGTACAGTGAGAGAGGTTCAAAGACGGCTCAAAGATAGCCTGCGATCATTTTCTGACAGTGTCAGATCTTTAGCATGATCCTCTCACAGTGTGTTTGCTGCTACGACCCACGTCTACTGACTAGCCAATCAAAATGCAACAAGAAATGGCGTACTGATCAACGCGACATTGCGCTAAAACTTAAAACTACTTACTTCAAGCTCCATTTGCAAGATTGTCATGCCAAGTTGGCCTCTTTTCCCTAGATATGACCGCGTCCATATTCTCCTATTTCGCTTACTTTTCAGCTCACATATAAAACACAATTGCCAAAGGTCGATTCATCATGCTCTATTTGTTTACCACTAGCACATCCTGGTGATGACGTTTTATTCCTCTACACTAACTTGCATTGTAGCTTACGATTCAATAATTGTCATCATTGTACAGTCTACTTACATGATAAGTTTATTAGATCCATGTCGTACAGTGTGATCTGTAATGATCTTATAGGATTGCAGAAATCGCAGCGTGTAGCAGGCATTAGGGTGTAAACATGGAGGTTAAATAAGAGCCTTCTGATATTTTGACTATAAAGTATGATGAGGGGAAAAAGGTTCTTGATTCACCATATTTGTATGCAAAGAACAAATATTAATAATTAATATTTTTGTCCTTTCTTCACACAAAGTTAATGCACACTCTTAAAACTAAAGGTTGACATCTGGTTCCACCAAGAACCTTTAACATTAATGGAAACTTTCCATTGCACAAAAGGTTCTTTATAGTGGAAAAGGGTTCTTTAGATTTTTTTTAAAAGTTCTTCACACTAAGAAAAAATGGTTCTTTTCATCTGATCCCTAAAGATTCATATAATATAATATGAATGTTATAAAATGTAATAACCATACAATTACGGTTATTTTATGGCATTGCTGTGAAAACCAAGACAAAAGACTTGGAATATAGTTTGGACAGTTTTTGGAGCTCAACAGTCTTAAGGCGCAGTCACATTAATGAAATTTGGGCAAGATTTTTCGGGCAAAAAAGGTCCATTGTCTACTGTCAATAGCAGAGCGATGAATGAAGCACAGACGTCACTTTCAAACCAAGCAGCTTTCTGTTTGTGAAGGTGACGAATTTGCGTGACCAACTTGAACGCAAGCATAATCTGCAATGGGAAATTCTTCACCCTCACACGAATTCCATTTTACTAAACTTCTCCTTTTGTGTTGGACGAAAGAAAGAAAAGCACGAGATCTGGAACAAAGCCATAAATGATTGCAAGTACATGATGAACCTCTCGTCATTTTCAGAGAGTCTGATGTCTGAGACACTGATGCTATTTAGCACTAGCGTGGGAATGAGCAAGGTCAGGAAGCCTTAAGAAATCTCATTCATAAAAATGCTTCATTAGTTTTATTAGATTTGGTTCGACTGCATATTAACTGAACTATGTGCTGACTGCTTATGTCTGGAACTGGTTTGTCAAACGGCAATTACGTCATTTTAAAATGAGGAGAAGAAAACTCACTTTGGCTTTGCCGCCGTCCTGGACGTCTGGAACTCGTGGCATGGCGTCGTACAGGGAGGACACATAGGTGATTATGGATTTCTCATCGGGATGAGGCACATCCACATCTGCAATGAAAAGTATTGTAGATCAGTTAGAATTCATTGTTTCATTTGGTGTGTGACATTAAAATGTGTGACTGTTTGTGATATTTGTTTAAGCAGACTGTAGTATTGTGACCGGGACTTTATTTTGTTCATCAGGAATTGATTGGGTTGTTTGATTGTTTTCGTTTCAATCTTATGTCAGTGCACACATCATTAGAAAAGACATGTCGTTTTGAGAGAGAGATTATGAGGGCACATACTTTTTGTTTTTTAATAATGATGTGTGCAGATAAATAATAATAATAATAATAATAGTACATTTTATTTAAAATGCGCTTTTCTCACACCCAAAGTGCAAATTATTTATAATAAACAATACAATATTCCATAAAAATTTTAATTGTGAATACATTTTGATGTTATAGTGACCAGTTCATACAAAAATCCAAACTCAAAGGGTTCACAAACTTTTAACACTTCTTGAAATTTTCAAATGTCAAAGGTCATGGGATCCTAAACTCAATGAAAGATCAACCTACGGTGTTGTGGGATTGAACAAAGGTTATTTTCATAAACGAAAACTGAAACTAAGACTAAAACTATTGGTCAAAAATATCTTGGTCATCCTGTGGCGGAAAACCTGACCTGTGGCTGTTTAGGGAAATACCAGTAGATGGCGCTTCATGCGTGTGAGCTGATAATGGAATGAGCTTTAAACTTAAGCACTGCATTTTTAAAATGTTGTTTCATGCGCAAGACGCAGATGCAACAGCCAAACACGTCCGTCAAAAGCATGTTTACATTGAAAACAATTGAAAAGCAATGCAATGCAAAAACCTATAAAGAACTACCTGTACTACTGTATGTTTTTGGTTTAATGTTTGCATGATGATGACAGGCGGAAAATTGCTGTTATTGTCCTTGTTTTTTCAAAACATTATTAATATTACTATCCATGTGGGCACATTTCTCCACAACTACACACACACACACACACACACGCTGGATTTACACTTAATTATTTAAATCACACTGGCTAGAACTGACTTGAAATGACTTGAACTGTTTCTAGATTTACCAGTAGTGTCACTGATACATTGTAGATCTGGAAAAAAAAGTAAACTAGGCATGTTTAACAAGAAGTATGAATGAATAATTTTTACTTTTATACTTTTAAGTAGCATTTGTTTGGTTAATTTTCAATCTCAAACAATTATTTATTTTTATTATTATTAAGAGGTTAGCACAAGAGTTATTAACTGAAAACTGTGCAAACATTAAAAGCTGAAATGAAATGTCTAGCTTTGGTCTAGACGGGAAGTGTTCTGTTAGCTCTGCTAAACTAAAATGACTAATTATAAAACTAAAAACTGAAACTAAATAAAAAAAACTAAGCTAAAACTAGCAAAACCATTAATGAAAATAGCTAAAACCAAATTGAAATTTATGGGACATTTGAAAACAATATTAAAATTAAAACTAATTTAAAAATGCAAAACTATATTGAATATACTTAATCAGGATTTAGCTTCAAGACTGGCTGTTAATATCTAATAACTTTCTTCAATACCAGCTTATACCACTTTATTTAACATTACCTTCTGGGTCAAGCAGTCGTGTGACCCCAAGTTTTTGCTCTGCCAATGAAAAGGCCTGTTCCAGGTTCTCCAGGTTGGATAGGTGGTATACTTTCGACATGTCGATAAGCCTGGGCCTGGTGAAATGAAGAGGAACAACCCCATAAGACTCAGTAAGTAAGTGTTTAGAGGACCTACAGTATTACTTTACCTACAGTACTTTTCTGAAAAGTCCCTTACCCTAATCGCAACTTTCACACACTACTAACTAACTCAAACAGGCCCCGCCCCTTTATTTTGAATATGCCTTGGACCGGAATTATTTAAATGTGAAAACATTGTGTTCGTTCCCGGAAGAAAACTCAAGACTTGAAATTCAATACACAAAAAAATGGTAACACTTTACACTAAGGTCCCATTAGTTACGGTAAGTTAATGCTAACTAACATTAACTAACAATGAGCATAACATTTGTTACAATATGTATTTTTGTTAACATTTTTTAACTGTTCATTGTTATTTCATGTTATCTCAGGTCCATTAAATAATATTACCAGATACAAAATTTGATTTAAATACAGTATTTTTAAAAGTTGTAATTAACATTAATTAAGAATAATAATGCTTTAAAAGCTTTTTTAAAAAAATTTATTTAACAAATGGAACTTTATTGTAAAGTGTTACCAAATATTATAGCAAATTTATATATAAATGTTATGTTATCATTCTGATTTTGTATATATATATATATATATATATATACACACACACACACACACACACAGTATATATATATATAAAATCAGAATGATAACATGATAACATTTTGGAGTCAGTAGATTTGAATATTGCAGGATAAAATAAGTCCTAAATACTAGAATAAATACTAGGCTCAGAGCACAGGTAATGTGGTCACCTGCTCCATAAATCCAAAATAACATCTGTCTCCTGAGGGATGGAGCCATAACTGACATGCCATGAATACCCAGAGATGGGAGTGGCTCGAAACAACAGTGAGAGAACAAATCTATACACTTACACCAAAAGATTCAGAAAAAACCCTAAAACCCTAAAACCTTTCGTTTTAAGAGAGCTAGAAATGAAGCAAGCACCCGGTCATCTGTGTGGCATGTACGGTGTAAGGCATGGTGTGGTAATGAGAGTCTGGCACCACAGTGCGATCGTCCATGCCGAAGCCTCCGCAGATCTGCCTCAGGTCTCTCTCTGAGCTCCAGTCCGGCTCATATCCCGTCTGAGAGTCCCCGCTGGAGCGAGCGCCTGGGCTCTGGGATCCGCGGCCAGAGTCCAGGGAGCTTTCGGAGGGGATATCCTCGCACAGCATGATCACACGGTCCTCCGAGTCACTGGCAGAAGCCACGGTACTGCTGGAGCCGGTGCGGCGCTTCTTAAAGGACAGGCGCCTCTTCATGTTCAGGATCATCGTGTCCTCAATGCGTCCACACAATGCAATTCCAACAAAATATTTCTCGAATGATCAAATATCAATAATGAACCTTTCTGGTATTAGTTATTCTTCCTTTTCTCGAATCCATTTGTTCCCAAAGAGCTTCAAATAAGAAACCAAGTCGAAGTTTGATCGCTGTTGTTTGTCTGCAGTGTAAAAGTCTCTTCCCTGTTTCTGAAAGGAGGCAGATCCTACAACTCCAATGGGTGTTCCTGGCTGACAAAGACATCAAATCCTCTCTGTTCATGTGAGGGTCAGCAGGGCGTACCCAAGCTTTGCAGGTACACGTCCATGTTTCGGGAAAGGTGCCCTGCGGGGAGGCCCGTCTCCGCTCCAACAGGCACCACACCTCACGGCATTTATCGTTTCAACTTTCCCTGTAAAACTGCCTTCATTGTACACTTCTATTAACACTACTTTCTTATTCAGTCTTGCCTTTGCTCTCTTTTGTCCTTGCGTCTGTATATGGGACACACCCTCATTAGAGAAATACTGTTTTCACTTGGCCCGGATCTGCGTGGCTTTGTTTCCTTTTGCAAAACACTCTATCATGTGTTTCATTGTATAATTGATGTTCATATCGTTCCAAACCACATGAAACAAAAGGAAACATTTTCAAGAATGTACATGCTGGTTTTTTCCATGCGACGAAACCAGACCAAACTCCACAAAGTACTCCATACAATTAGTGCACAATATTTCAAGCCTTCTTATGTCAAATGCTATTTTTGTGTGAGGAACAGACTTAAATTATGTGATTTCTTCCATAGTCCTCAAATCTCATTTCCATTTCCATAAATCTTATCATTATACTGTAGCTTCGAGCATCTCTTGCTCAATGGAAAAGAGCAGATCAGAAATTCTGCATAATTTATTTTGTGTTCATTAGAAGAAAAATATGTTTAGAAGAATTTGAATATTTATATGTTTGAACTTCGAAGACTGATAAAGTGAGGTGACAGTATGAACTGTCAGTCGTGTGCACAACGCTGATTTGACATGTCTGCGCTCAGGTGGTTTAACTTGACGAAAATATGTGCTTCAGGTCAGAACATTTCACTCCTTGGCATCAAGTACAAGTTTGGTCAAGAGTGAAGCTCAAAGTTGAGTCAGGTAAGAACCTGATTAACACATTTCTATATTCCAACATCCAATAGAAGGCTGTCATTTTGAGTATCTATCCAATTTATTCTTAACGTAAAAGCGGGTCATCCGCTTCCACTTATTTTACGCATTCAAAAATAGTCTGTTATGCTAATTTATATTGCAAACTGGCATTTGTTATGTTATTTTAATTCATTATCATAATGATAAACACACTGGTTTGTAGTGCAAATTGTTTTATCATTTAAACCACTTTGTTATGCTTCTTTTTACTTATAGCGGGTAATGAATCAGAAAAAAACTTACTTTGTGTTGCAAAAAGACAGGATAAATATTTCAAGAAAATATCAGGAAATCAAGGTTACACTTTATTTTCATGGTCCACTTTAGACATTCTACTAACTGTAAGTAACTTTGCAACAACGTCAACTTATACTACAAACACTAACCCTAACACCTAACAGTCTATTATAGTCTAATAATACTCAAATGAGAGTTAGTTGACATGTAGTTGCAAAGTTACTTAAAGTTAGCAGCACGTCTAAAGGGAACTATTGAAATAAAGTGTAACCTAAAAAGAGAATGAATCACGTGACTATTATTGCACAACTTTAGACTTGGAGCAACTAACTACACAAGCACACATTTCCATCTTAATCTTGAGCTTTGGTAAAGAGGCACTTACTCATGTTTGTGTATAACCGCGTTGAAGAGTTTTCCGTCCCTCCAGCTAGTGGTGAAGTTATCGCAGCGGATACCGTGATAACCCTCCACCATACGCTGAGACCAGAGGAGCAGCTTTTCCTTCGCTGACATATCATCTGACTGACCGTTCACCTGGATATCTGAAATCTACCAGCCCAGAAAAATATGAGTTTCATGGATTTAGCGACATGCAGCCGCGGTAGCAATACGTTTATTGTATAATTATCAATAAATAATTAAAGTGGTTGATTTTTTCACACATGTATGAAACAAATCTTAGTCATGCAAATTCATTCCCACTAAATACCATTGACCTCCTAAGACCCTTCTGAGACCCGTCATCACACTCAATGCATGAACTTGTAGCAAAAACAACGCAGTTCATTAAAGGAAAATCCAATTACCTTGTGAATTCACAGTTTGAAGTAGCTAAACAACAGTATCTGCCACAAAACAATGAGGATCTCAAATAGATAAACTCGAAAGCATACATTTATAAACTAAATAGTTAATAAAACCAGCATTAAACTAGACATGTATTTGCCTGTAAAAAGTCCAAAATGCTATACTTCTGGCAACGGTGATGATTCTGTGAATCAGGTTTCAATCCAACTTTTGACAAATGGCTTACATCTTCTTTTAAAAGTGATCTATATTCGATATCTGCATTTACAGTACACTATAAACTTGGTGAATCAACCCAAGGTAGATGTTTCCTCAATATATGCAAACATATGGTATTTTTATGTTTTAGTAGAGTGAAAAAGTTACATACAGCACCTTTAAAGGTCAGCAAAACAATGGTCTCTTAAGGCAGAGAAAAAAAGAGGAGAGCCCTTAATTGCTGGAGACTGGCCATTGAAAATAGTCATGTGATCGCGTTTGGGTGTCCGTCTGAGTTGACGTAATCCGCCACCGTCTCTTTTTCAATGGCGTACAACTAGCATTGACAGGGGAATATCCGATCTGTCCACTTACATGGCAGATGCAAATGCACGTATTCGATTCATATCAGATTTATTTCCACATATGAATGAGGCCTGAAACCGATCAGAGAATATCGGAATCCATGTGCTTTCTTCCTGCTTATACGATCATGGGTCATATCCTATCTGTGCCACATGGGAGAAAAAAATCTGAATTCACTTGAACGTGTGAAGTGAATGTGGCCTTAGTTACTCAAATACTGTTTTAAGTCTAGCATTTTAACAAATTATGGTAACCAGATGTCCTACAATACCCAGGACAGTCCTGGGTTCACCTGCCCTAAGGTGCATTGTGTGATTTTTAGCGGCATCTAGTGGTGTGGTTACGAATTGCAACCAACAAAAGTTACGGTGGCCGACAGGAAAATATGTCATCGTCTGAGACGATGGGTTTCTTTACAAGGATAAATTAAGAAATTATATTTACTTAATTATTCATTAAAACTATGTTATTGCAAATATTATTGTTACTTGTTCATCATTGTGTCAGTGTTTTATTCGCTGAACTAAGCTTGCTTCCTTGCACGAAGAGCAACATAGTAACGAAATGCGTTTGTCCGTTTAGGGCTCCTGTAGAAACATGGCGGCGCATTTCAATGTAAGGGGATCCGCGGTGTATGTAGATAGAAACTGCTCATTCTAAGGTAATACAAATAAAACGGTTCATTAAGTAAGGTCTTTATACACCACTGAAAACGTTTTTCAAGGTAGTGACGAAACGCGCTCTGTAGCGCTGTGTGTTCGCTGTAGCGCTGTGTGTTCGCTGTAGCGCTGTGTGTTCGCTGTCGGCTACGGTAGAAACATGACGACACAATATGTCGACCTCCATAGAAGGGGGAGCCCGCGGTTATGGAGATATAAATGTCTCATTCTAAGGTAATAAAAACATGACGGTTCACTATGCAAGGTCTTTATACACCACTGAAAACATAGTTATGGATCTTATATTGCATTTCTGTCAATAGATGCTCAGAAATATTACACAATGCACCTTTAAAAATGTGCTAAAATCTCTAGAAACAACACATGTGTTGTGATTTGTTCGATGTAATTACATGATTCTGTTTAGAATCTAGGAAAACTAAATAGAACAAGATGGAGGAGCTGAAGAAGCGGGTTGAAACACTGGCTTAAGCTAAAGATATTTTATCTCAATTTGAAGAAATTAACCACATCTCTTAAAGAATCTGGTCCCACAAGTAAAAATGAGAGTATAGACTACATTAAACAATCATTAAATAGTGTTTAAAGTCAATAATGATTTAATATAAGCACATGGGAGGTTGGCACCATCTAAAACCCTGGTCATGAGACTCTCTTCTACCTCCACAAAGAGAAAGCTCTTTTATTTCATGGGGCAGTGGGCAGAAGTCCATACTCCACCCCTACACATAAACCTCTCTGCCTCTTCTGGACAAACCAGAAGTCCAAAAACTTCCAAGGATGTCAGACTCTCTCAAAAGCTGGACGTTCCCAAGCAGCGTAATCGTCTGAATATGCATCAGACTCCTGCAGCTGTAACATGACTGTTTTGTTTTTTAAATTGATTGAGGTGGAATAAATCAGGGTTTGATTGTAATTAAACACGTTGAACAACAGATTCACATAATTAGGTCTAAAAAAATTGCCTGGATATTAGATTATGAAATTAGATTAGATCAGAGACTTCCAATTCCTCATGGTGCCCAAGACACTGAACAGATTCATTTACAGAATCTTTATTTTCGCATACTAAGACTATTGTGGTTAAATCATATTGGATATTCCTGATTGTAGGAGGTTATAAAACATAAGAAACGCATTTAATTGCTTAAGGCAGATACTGGTTTGAAGCAAAAATGATTGACCCTGTTGATGTTTGATTGAAAGGTGTAAAATAATTATGACCCAAGTGAACTGGTGATTGACCCAGTTTTAAGTGATTGGTCACACTGATTTGGAGCCCAGGAGGACGAGGAGGTAAATGGTAAGGGAACTTAACACTGACAGAATAGGAGACCTGGAAGTGAAGGATGATGGTCCATATGAGACCCAATGTCAGCTTTGGGTTTCCGTCTGCAATATCATCGTTCCTGATATTCACCAGCTTGACCTGTGATTTCCAGAAAGAACATCAATTCACATTTGAGTTCAAGTTTAATGTGAGAGACTGACAAACAAAACACCATTGGAAGCATGTTTAAAATACTGTCCAGCTAAAAAGTTCTTAACATGTTGAGCCACACCTTGTATGAATTACTTTTTTTCTGTGAAACACTCAATAAACCATTTATAGTAGAATGTCCAAGCTACTCTTTTTTCACACTATGAAAGTTAATCATTACCACGACTGATGATGCACAAGTTGTTTTTTTTGTAATAATTTGATGGTCAGATCTGCTGTGACCAGATTGTGTTCCCAATTAACTTTCACTTTATGTAAGGGAGCAGCTTGGACATTCTGCTAAACATCACCTTTGGCAAGCTACGAAAAAAATTAAATACCGGTTTGGAAACAAAAGAGGTTGAGTAAAAGAGGGCAAAAGTTTCATTTTAGAATAAACTATCACTTTAATTTAGTTTGAAAGACGAGTTGGTATCGTACCTGCCGGCGTCTGAGAAAGTCCAGTGCTATCTGCACATTCTGCAGTTTATGGAATCGCATGCGTCCTCTCTCACGAGGCTGTGGACACAGACAGAAGACGGTTAAGACTCATAACACAAAGGATGACACTGAGGCGGGTCGTTGAGCACCCAGGCTTCTTTTGAAGGTTGAAATGAAGGAAGAGTGAAAAACGTGGAGAACTTTTTTATGGAGCTTATATATGGTAACAATTTACTTTGATGGTCCACTTTAGACATTCAGGCTAACTTTGCAACTACATGTCAACAAACTCTCATGACATGTACAGTACTTGCAAAGTTACTTATAGCCAGTAGTATGTCTGTTGGGGAGAATCAAAATTAAGTGCTAGCAGTATTAGCTACTAATACTCCAATGACTGGTAGTTGACATGAAGTGGCAAAGTTACTTATAGTTAGTAGCATGTCTAAAGTGGACCATCAAAATAAAGTGTTACCTCATATATGAACACTAAGAAAATACAAAGACAAGAACCCTTGAAATCAAATCTTTAAGTCCACGTCTGCTAGCATTTAAATGTAAGTGTACTTAAAACTAAATCTGTATTGATGATATACCATCTTTATCTTCCAGTTTAACTTGTGCTTAGGTGCGTATACAAATATTTGTCCAATAAGCTCCCCACTGGAATGAGCATGTCCTCTACATAAACAAAACCAACTTTGATTTGCCCTGCCCCAACTTTCTGTTTCAGTAGGAAATATATCAACACAGATAACTGAAAAACTGCAAGACATTTCATGGGTCTTCAAGACTACAGTATATAACAGAAGTGATGGTCATGTGATTTCAGGGATGTAGTGTGGTTAGCTATTGTGGATGAATGCTAAAAATGCTTGTATTATAGAAAACAACCCAAAACATCTTTAAAAATCTGAATCACCATCTGACACACCCTTTTATGCAAAGACCCCTTTATGACCTGAACACCTCAAACTAGCTTTAAACTGTAGTCCAGACTGTAAATATGTCTTGCGCAAAACTTTTGTTCAGCACTAATGATCAATTATAGGCATTTTGCTAATAGTCAGGGTAGTTACTTCGACATCATTTGCTATTTCAGTCACACACCAAAACTATGACGAGGTTCAGAGAGATGATGGCATAAAGAGAAACAGCCTCAGTCATGCGCAAGTGGAATTGAAAAAGGGCAACTATAATGTTATTCCTACCAGTGAAACTTCAAAATAAAAGTCCCTCAGAATAAAAGAAAAAACATGCTTTATTAAGACGCAATGTTTTTTCCCCAAACAGATCTTAAATCTTTGTATTTACAATTCTTAATGAAGTATTTTAACATTTAGCTCTTTATTTTAATCAGTTGAGAAACTTAGCATTGACAAACATAGCTTGAAACATCAAGGTAACTCTAGGAAGCGAATGAAAACATGACTACAACAAGACTGGCGGAAGTGACATCATGCGCAAGCCAGCCACAGTGAGTGACCCATGCCAATGAAGCATCTACATCACTCACCAACCGTACGCTCCGCACAACGTCCCTCTCCCTCGTCTTGACCCAGCAAGAGAAGTGCAAAGAGAGCAGACAGAGGTCAAAGGGCAAAGGTCAGCAAAGAGATGGTGGGTCAGTGTCATAGGAAGAAAGAATGATAGGCAGAGAAAGAGGTGCCACACAGGGGGGAAAAAAAGCCAGAGAGTGAAGTTAATGTTTTAGCTTTAGCCAAGAAATTAAGCAGTATGATGGGATGATGTCAAGATTTTGAATCTGAACCCAGTGTTTTGGATGTGATTCAACATAACATCTTTCGAATTTGAAGACGTATTTCAAGGCATCACCCATACATATGGTGGGGTGTTCAGGTCTTCCTTGACCTGGAGGTCTGGATCAGGACTTTGGATTGAGGGCAAGGTTGGATGTTTGAGGGTGGGAAGGTTGGAAACTGAATGGAAGAAGTGATGGGTCTTCTCTTGTTTGGCTGTGCTGCATTAGCAGAAGCATAGGCCCTACATAGTTCCTGTCCCAAATGGCACACTTCATGTGCACTTGCGGTTTTGTGGGTTTACAGTGGATACGAGACCGTAGGGCAGGGTTTCACAAATTTTAGTTTAGATCAAACCACCTATAACTTGACTAGCTTGTTCAAGTGTGTGTGATTAGGGCTAAAACTAAACTCAGCAGGGCAGTGGCCTGGGTGTCACATTTGTCATTTTCAGTTCCCCTTTGCAGCAGATATGCTCCATCAAAGTGCACTTTCACAGAGCCTGCACTGAAGCGACTTCTACCCGACAGTCAAACCGGCGTAATGTCACACAAGTGTGGACTTGGAGGATGACTGCGAGGTCTTTGGCTTCCAACTGGGACAGGGCCATATCAGTGCAAGACAATCTGTAACACTCACCAGCGTCTCCCCAGAGAGGACCTCCAGAAGGGAGATCAGGTTGTGTCCATCTCGGAGATCTTCATACAGGTCATTCACATGACGCTGAGTCTGAGGATGGAGAAAAAGATCATTTTATGAGTACACATTAAAAATCACAACAAAAACAGGTTACATCATGATTGAGTTGAGCAATGAAATTAGCTCCAGGTTCGCGCTTAATAGGGGACAAAATCACGCACCTAGAATTTCTCCTTTTTAGGTTATTTTGTTGACAAAATTGTCAATATTTATCCTTCCTCATAAGCGGCTGCTTCTTTTTTTACATTAAAGGAAAGTATAGAAAAAAATGGAAAAAAAATACAATGGAAGTCAATGTCAACTGTTTGGTTACCGACATTCTTCATAATATCTTCTTTTGTGTTCAGCAGAAGAAAGAATCTCATTCAGGTTTGAAACAACTTGAGGGCGAGTAAATGATGACAGAATTCTCCTTTTTGGGTCAACTATCCCTTTAAGATGGGCAGCAACTTCTAAATACCAGCATGTATGTCTCTTGTTAAAAGGATAAAAACAACACCGTATTCAAAAACTTTGTTGTTTCTCCAGTAGATGAAAAGATTAAATTTAAAATCATTCAGTTATGAGATTATCTGTTGAAGCTACTGTATAAAATATCTTCCTCATTAATATAAAAAAAGAGATGAAAAAGAGGAAAACATTATTATAAATAAAGAGAAAAAATAGATGAATTTGGCATCAACCAAATGTGACACGCGAGTTCAAATATGTGGAATGGAAAATGAGATTTGAGATTTTTGAGTTTTCGATGATAGGATTTTAGAATGAACTATTAATTTTACTATCATTATACAGCAAAGCCTATCTTCAGCACTATTTCAAAAGTTAGTAACAATTGCTATCAAAGAACAAAATCCAAATCAAAGTACAATGACAAATTGGCGTAATGAGGCAGCCTTTGGATTTCTTTTGCTGTACTGCATGAGACTAAAATCTGTTCAAGCTCTAAAACTGTAAGCGGTAATCTACATTCTTCATGAGACAGCAGAAGAAATCCCCCGGCCGAGAGCCTTAAGCAGGACAGAAATACTGTGCATGTATATGAGAGAGCAAGGCCTGCTGGGACACGCTGACAGGTGGACCTACCTCAGCTCTCGAGTGCTGGATGAGTGAATGGAGCAGGAGAGGAAAAGAGGAAGGACGCGATGAGGAGGAGGAGGAGGAGAGCAGAGGGCAGAGAGAGGGAGTGTTGATTAGAAATGGAAGAAAGAAGTGAAGGTTGAAAATGAAGGACAACATTAATATGATTTAAAGGCTGATGCTGAAACTACATCAGTTGTTAGGCTTAGAAACTGAACAACAGCTCATAATGGAGTCGTTCAGCCAAAACTGAACTTTTACTGTACTCTACTTTCTCCTTTCAAAACATATATGATTCTTAGATAGATAGAAAGAGAGATAGAGAGATAGAGAGATAGAGAGATAGATAGAGAGATAGAGAGATAGAGAGATAGATATAGATATAGATATAGAGAGAGAGAGAGAGAGAGAGAGAGAGAGAGAGAGAGAGAGAGAGAGAGAGAGAGATAGATAGATAGATAGATAGATAGATAGATAGATAGATAGATAGATAGATAGATAGATAGATAGATAGATAGATAGATAGATAGATAGATAGATAGATAGATAGATAGATAGATAGATAGATAGATAGATAGATAGATAGATAGATAGATAGATAGATAGAAAGAGAGATAGATAGATAGATAGATAGATAGATAGATAGATAGATAGATAGATAGATAGATAGATAGATAGATAGATAGATAGATAGATAGATAGATAGATAGATAGATGTCATACTGAGCCACTAGAGGTCTCTGTTGATGTCAGTCTATATTACCCAACATGTCCACTAGCAGAAGCTCACACACAAATAATAAGATAAAATGTATTATATCACAGTCTGTGTTAAATTCGTACTTTGGAAAAACTCCAACAACAGGGCGTATCATACAGTAATAAGTCTCATTTTTACTGTCTATCCCCATATATTCGGCCATCTTTCCCTCACACATACTCAGCTCAGTCAGCACAAAGCAATGAGAGCTACAGAACAGCTGATGACAGAGACAAACACAGCGCAAACTGAGCAATCAGTGTTTGTCAAGGTCAAACTCAGTCAACAAACATAAATGTGTCAGTGCAGAACACAGTTTGACTCATAAAATAAGGAATTATATGTGACGGTATAAAGAGTGAAAACAAGACAGACTTCATCTTTCTGTTAAATATAAATGATTTCAATATTTGTTGTACTGCTGCCAAGTAATATGACAGATTTATGTACGTGTGTGCTCTGGATGCACATCATACAATATATGTGAAATAATTACAAGTGTGTTTATAATTATTATAAACACAGTATATAAAACTAACTTCATTTCAGAAACTTGAAAAATTAATAATGAAAGCATTATCAAAAATAATATTACACAATGACAGCTATTAATACCCAGGTTTGAGCAGATTTGTCAAGACACAAAATTAGACTAAAAGTGTTGTGAGGGAAAAACTATGGGGAAAAAAACTAGGGAATGTCTATGAAACAAATTTGTCTCCTCAGAGAAAACAAACCAATCTGAATAAAGCTTTTGTTTAATCACAGATGAAGGGTTTTAACACAGCCAAACATCTGTGCAGCACGTGTGCTACTGTTGGCCGGCCTGACAATCTTTGTACCCTGAATATGATATGCGAGTTGCTACAGTAAATTAATCCAGATGTTCTTAACATGCAGGTTTGTCTTATATCTCTAACTCTTTTGTTCTAACGTGGTCTCTTTTTCCATCATCTACAGTGAATGAACAGACTTGACTGATTTGTGAGAGTGCAAAAAACCTCCATTCGTATCCAGGGTTGCATATTTATTATCTTCTGTTTGGCTTTTCAGTGCATACATACAAGACAATTTAGACTAGACAGAGATGTATAACCCGTGTAGACAGGATATGACCGGCTTCTCTGCAAACATCTGTCCTAGAAGAATCCCAGAGCTGAAACTGAAATCATGTTCAGCCCAACAGCTGTTACGTCTCCCAATTTTAAAGTCTCTTCCATTTGAGTACAGTTTCTAAACTGTTTCGAATACATTTAACAGTATGTCTTTTTCACCTGGAAATTTGAAAAGTGTTATAAATGTTAGATTAACATTTGAAGTGGATCAAAACCTTTCATCAAAGTTATACATGAATTTTGAACAATACCCGTTCTTGTCTTAGGACAACTTTGATGCACTTTTTTGATCCACTTCAAACGTTGACTACTGTAGTATCAGTTTCAAATACTTGCCTTTTGAAACCCGTTTTCAAACATTTGCAATTTTAGGCCCCCAAAACGAACGGCCAAAACACATAAAAAAGTTTTTAGTTTTTAAACGTTTCGTTTTAAAACGGTGTCGTGGAAACGACCAGTGGTGGAAAGAGTACTGAAAAAACATACTCAAGTAAAAGTACCATTACATTCCAAAAAATGTAGTGTGAGTAGAGTAAAAAGTACTTGTCCAAAAAACTACTTGAGTAAGAGTAAAAAAGTAGCTTATTTAAAAGTACTCATGAGTAGTGAGTAGTGAGTACTGAGCTGCGGATTCTACACCTTATAATAAACACTGTGCACTACAATTTATAAATGAAAAAAAATTGCACATACTGTGATTCACATTATATTTTGTTCTTTGTCAGAAAGATTGAAGAATATCTATCATCCATTTTTTTTAAATGCACCAAATCAGTACACTCATCACCATTTAAATCATATTATTTGGGGGGAAAAAGCATTTAAAATTAGGCGAAAAGCCACTGGGCCTCAGCATGCTATTGTTGCACATAAAATATCAATATTCATAACTGTGCAAAGAATTCAAAAACCTTTAGAAACTCATATGATAGTTCAGCATCACACACCATGAGATGGGTTAAATAGAGAGATTAAAAAATACCCAATTTCTCTCCAAAACGGTACCAATGTTAGTGTTTTGATAAATGAGAATCACTAATATTATCAGACTACCTCACCTAATGCACTGAAAAAGGCTAAGCTGGTGAGCTAACACTTAATTACACACTTTAATTTCATGCTATTAAATATGTTACAATTTAAAAATAAATGCACATTGTTCTAGAAGGGTGGCATCATCCCTTACATTTTACACGGCTACATTTACTCACATTGTAATGCTGATAATATTAATTTGTAAGGAAAATTGTGCATTAAATAGGGAAGTTATATCTAGGAAACTTTTCCAAAAGAAACAAACAAACACACACACACACACACACAAATGCATGTCACTTTGTAGTCTCGGCGAAGCTGTTTTATCAGCAGCATCCACACACAAAAAAACAAAAGTTCAACATGAAAAATGTTTTTGCGCAAATGCACTTGCCAAATGAAGACGAATTGTATAATGAATCAATCAAAAAACGTTGTTTATTAACGAGCTGTAGTCACGCACTGACAGAAATGCAGTTCAGTTCAAATGCAGTGCACAGATCGTGACACGCGTCTCTCTATAATGTGATTGTGACGTAGCCTACATGGGAGCGGGAATTCACCGCATTATGAACTCGTCACGCAATACCCCCAACCTCAGATCAAATGTTAGGCCCTGTAGACAGGCCAGCCTATATAAATATTATATTAAGCAGAAATGTACCTTAGCATATTTGGAAGACGCTGATATCTGGATTGAATTGATGCGTGAAGAATGCACTTCCACAGCAGTCACGAGTAACAGCAGGAATAGGCGGTTAAAGTTTTCTATGCTTAATTTGATTTGATAACAGTCACGAGACCGATTACTCAATCCAATCACGTTGATGGATAAAAATAAAATTAAATTAAAACAAGCATATGTAACGAGTAACGACCACAAACAGAAGGAAAATAGCGGAGAAAAAGTACCGATACTTTACTTAAAATGTACTCAAGTAAAAGTAAAATTACACAATTTTTAAACTACTCAAAAAAGTAAAATTTCTGAAAAAAAACCCGACTTAATTACAGTAACGTGAGTATTTGTAATTCGTTACTTCACACCCCTGGAAACGACCTCCCAAACTGAAATCAAAATGAATAAAAAACCATAAAGACATAAAAAACAATCATAAAAATGACAGAAACACAGAACAAAATGACTAAATCTTTAACTAAAATTAAAAGAGAAATAAAAAAAATGTATTCAAAATATTAATAGAAACTACATGGTTCTAAAAGACGGTTTTCTGTGCACAAACCCAAAGAATGTGAACAGAATTGTGAATAAAATGCGATTGTTCTTATTTTATTACTGACTGTGTACTTGTCTTCAATAAGCTTTTCAGCACTCATTTTTCAGTGCGTTTCTTTAGTAAATCCTGACAGTTATCTTTAATGCCAAAACAGGGTTTGTGCTGCCGTTTAAATCTGTCCCTAAACCGCAGGTTACTTCAGGACGACTGAATCTTTCAATGATGCTTGTATTTTATTGTAAGTTGCATTGGATTTGTCAGTTAAAATTATTAGTTATTCTAATCAAACTTTAACAGTAAAAATGAACATAAAGGTACCTTTATCAAGTGTTTGTTCACCCATTTTGTGAAAGTCTTCTTCTGCACTCTGTCCCGTTCATCTGCAAAAGAGAAAGAAAAAAGAACATTTAACACACTTCATTAATGTTAAAATACTGTGGATTTCTAGAATACTATTTTAAGTAATTATTTTAAGTGATTTAAATAAGCCATTCGTGGGTTAATTTCCATGAAAAGTGTAACACAGTCTCTGTGAATCACGACCACACCGAGTGTTACAAACACAAAAGTCGGCATGAAATGGAAGTTGCAATAGTATTTTCTTCCTTCTTGTCATGTATCTGAGTGTAAAAGCTTCTTAAACAAGAAAAAAAGTAGGGCGGGACTTGATTTAGTCCATTGGGAATTGAATAGATGGCTGTGGTTTGCATGTGAGTGACACACCGTCTGAGAAGAGAAGAGATGTCGAGGGAGGGAAACTTATTCTGATTAAAGATTACGAGCCCATGAATTTAATAAAGTAATAATAGGCACGGATACATAAATACTGCGATATTCAATAACAAAATAAAAACTGTCAATTTTGATTTCTTAGTGACTCTAATAAGGAAACAGTTGAACTGCATGTGAAGAGAGAAGTGTATCAGATAAAATCTCAATATCAGAATGATTTCAAATCAGTTCTTTGTGTAGTAATGCCTCACATCTCCTACACACTATTTAACAGCACCTCACAGAAACAGCCATGCGAGTAATGTGATCTCTGGGTAATGACGGCAGGAGGAGTCTAGACAGCTCCATTGTCACGCAAAGACGGAGCACAGGTTTGGAGAGGTTTTTAAGGCCTCGGGCTGGGAAATTTGAGCATGAAGGCAGAATAGCTTTAATCTTCAGTGTGTGTCACCACAGACACACCTACAGCCTGCAGAATCATGTTCCTTCAGCAGCATTAAACACACGAGAACATGATTCATACTGCCGTCTCATTCAAATTACCAGCACTTGCATCGGCCATCATTACTGGAGAACAGTACTGTTTTTTAAAATGACATGCTCACACTTGCAGTTAAAGTTCATGTGTTAGTTAGTAAAGTTAGTCACACATTAGGTGGCCTTAACTGCTAAAACATATAATAGTTGCACTTTATTGTACAGGACGTGCACTTACATTGTACTTACCCAAGTACTGGTACTTTAAGGTAACTACATGGGCTAAGGTTAGAATTAGGGTTAGTATGCTACCTAGTTATAACACAGTTAGTATAATTACTATAATAAGTACATGTAAATAAATAGTTCTACCTATGTTATTATTATTATTATATACTTTACATGTTGGTGCATCTTAATTACAAGTACTTGCATTTAATTTGCATTAGTAGTAACACTGACTTTAGTAGACTTTACCTCTTATAACCATAACCATAACCATAACCATAACCATAACCCAACCCTTACCTTTGAACCTCTAACCCCTATAATCCTAACCCTACATTTACATCTAAACCTAACCGTACCTCAAACTCATTAGCAGTGAATGTGGAAACAACATGTAGTTGCACAGTAAATCCATATCACATTCTAATAGATAGATAGTTAAGGCCACCAAATATGAAGTGTGACCGTAATGTTACTGTAAAAATGCACAAAATGCCATGTAGAAGAATAAAAAAACAATGATTTTCTGGTAGTCCTTGATAGTCTTTGTATACACCTCTATCCGGGAGCAAGTGCATAAAGAAAACTGCTGTAAACTCAAATAACCTCAGCTACACTTTCTCTAATTGCATGTATGATTGAGAAGAACTCTTTATTTCCCCCGAAGAGCCCAAACCTGGACGATGAACATCACTTCTCATGAGGCGCACAGGACCATCATATGCTGAACGATGGGATGACGGATCTTGCTTTGAGGATGCAAGGACTGAAATACTGTTAGCGATCATTTACCGTGATTTTGCCAATTAAGACAACATTGGAACAACATTCCTGTTCGAAAATTTAGTCCTACCCATAAACCTAACCCTATCCATGAGTTATCCCGAAAATCAGAGGGAAATGGTGGCGAATAACACTGATGTAGAAGCACCTAACCTTGATATAAACCGTAAACTTGTCCCTCAAATCTGATTGAAGATACCTATGGTAGTGCAATGTCCAATTTCAAAACAGGTTGACAGGATTGTGAGGGGTCAAACTTTCAAAAAACATGTGATAAAGGCAATAAAAAATGTGTGTGAAGTGTCCAGCTACCGGGACACTGACAGTTAACAGGACACAGACACTGTATGAATCACAAATCAAATAATCATGAAGAAAAACAAAGCAAATGCCAAACTGGAGTGGCTCAACACTTCAGTCTAATTACGCTCCAGGGTTCTCCTTCAATTATTGGAGCAATTTTATGCAACGGGATAGTCGAATGCATAATACGATATAGGAGTGAAAAATGTTTGTTGGGCAACGGCACAACTCTCCTATCTATTGTTGTGCGTTGAGGGAACAGCTGATTCAGAGTTTCTGTTTCTGCTGGGTGGAGTATGATGAGCATATTATGAAATAATATAACCATGGTGACCATCATGGGTGGAGGCAATAAACCTTGACCTCTAATGCAAGACTACCCTTTTAGTGTTAGAAGAGTGTTACTGTGGGCGATGTTGTGGATAATAATGAACACCAGTACGGGGTCTTCAACAGACCTTTGCCCTTTGACCAGCATTCGTTGCCTTGACGTGTATAAATAATGTTTAAACCAACGCCCTTGTGATTAAGCCTGTCCTCTGGAATGTGTGAGGAAAACAAGAGAAATCACTATATTTTACCTGTAAAATTCAAATTCATACTGTATGAGTCAGGTGATCAGGTGACAGGACAACAGGGAACGCTGTCTCAGGCCCAATGAACACATCTTTATACTGCTAAATATATGTCATCTGTAAATATTGACACAATGGCCTTGGTCAGGAGAGACAGCTTTAGGTCTGAAACGCCTGCTGTATGAGACTTTTATTGCACAAATTACTGACAATGACAAGAACGACTGTAAGCAAGGCACTTGAGCAGATTGCAAACATTATAAGGCAAGTGATGAACCTCAGGCTGTTTACTGCTTCAATAAAAACCTTCAGAATTACATAATGAGATCTAATATAATATCAGATATCGTGTAGGTGACACTTTACAATGAGTTTACATTAGTTAGCATTAACAACGAAAGCATTTATTAATCTCAGATCATGTTAATCTTAACATTTACTAATACATTATTAAAGTCAAAAGCTGTATCTGTAAGCATTAGTTAGTTAATGAACCTGAACTAACAATGGACAGTTGTATTTGTATCAATTCATGTTAACAAAGATTAATAAGTACAGTAATGAATGTATCTTTCATTGTTAGTTAATATTAGTTAATGCATTAACTAACTTTAACTAATGGAAGTTTATAGTGTTTTATCAGGAATGTCTCCTAATATCTTCTACTATAATCCTGTTTGCTCACAATATTGTGTTAAAGACAGGGGAAACTATTTTTTATTTTTATGGTTGTTCTATTTTAATTTAAACATCAAGATTACACTGATTTAGATTTTAAATACACAAGATTTATTTTAAATAAATAAATAAAATCAATATCAGTATCAGTATTTTGTCTTGTTTTCCGGTAAAATAAGATACATTTTTATTTGGAAAGCAAATTTTCATACGGTATTAAGTAAAATTTAAATGTTTTTTTTTTAACTGAAAAATATTTTTTAACCCTGTTGGCAAATCGTATAATACTGAACCATACCAAATCGTATTCGATTTATGTGTCAGTCATAAAATCTTGCAGATTTTCAAAATACTGATTAAGAAGATGATCTTTGCTTCAATGACAATGACGTGCATCTCTAAATAAACACGTCAAAGATCAAACCCTAATAATTTTGTACAACAAAGAAAAGTCTCTTCCAACATGAGCAGGTGTATCAGACAGCGGTCCCGAGTACCTTTCCTGCCGTCCAAGGATTTCAGCATTCCCTGATAATACAAGTCGTCCGAGGGGATCCTCTCCCTCCTGTCCCCGTCCAGGCTGTCGGTCGAGTATTCCCTCCGTCTCTGTTGCGTACTCATCTCCTCTACGTCACGCTTACAGCCAAACACACACTTCTGTCAGTCACAAATCTCTGCTCTTTACAAGCTTCCTCACTTTTCCCGATAGAACGTTGCAGCAATGTTCCCGTTAAGACTCAAGGTTCCCGTTTAATTTCTGCTGTCCATCTTTCTATCTCCAGTAAATGATGTCAGTAGGCTACGGGTTCTGGGCCTGCGCTCGTGCCGTTCTGACTCCGCTAAGACAGGGGTGGTTGCAGGGCACTTCGAGTTATGTTTGGCTCCGCCTAATTTCTGAATGGTCATGTTTGCGGAGCCGAGGCAGGAAGGAGGAGTGGAATCAGGGAAAGTGAGTGGGAAGGTGTGTCTGTCCGCATGCCTCATAGAATCCCACACCCTCTCCAAACAGTCACACTTAAGCATCACAATCTCTAAAGAGTAATGCAACAGGAAATGGAGAGTGTTGAGTTGTGTAACTACCTTACGTCGAGCACTAAATGAGTGTGTAGAGTCATTAGAGGAACTGAAGTTATACAATCCCACTCATGCCTACAGATATCACCACACACACACACACACACACACACACACACACACACACACACACACACACACACACACACACACACACACACACACACACACACACACACACACACACACACACCCCTCTTTAATGATTAACCACTGTAACATACCTGTGCGGTTGGGCAAGTATGACTAACTAAGAGTGTGTGCTGCCCATAAGACAGGGCGAGGCTCTGGGATGGGCCGCTCACGTCTACACACGCTGGAGATTAACATTACCGAATCTAAACCAACCCCAGTAAAATACATAACCAGAGGCTGCGAAATTAACGCCTAGAAATAAGATGAAAATTCTTTAATAATTTCTTGTTTGCATGTGTGTGTTTATGTGAACATGCTGAACTTGCATGTGCATCCCCAAAGAATGGGTTGATAAGTGTATAAAGATTAAGATTTATGCAATAGGTGATGAGTGACAGTTTTGTCCATTCAGGAGAAGGTAAACATATAAACCAATAGCTCAGAAGATGCAGATGCAGGTGAGGACATGCGCATCATCCGAACAGACCTACACCATAAACTTTGAGAAGCTCTGAGATATGATAACCTGTTGAGGCTCGCCAGTAAGCATAACAGCCTGAACTTGACAGAGTTTGCAGGAGTGATTATTTTACGATATATCTGACATATTCTTTAGCCGATGAGGAAGCTGACGCCTTCACTTTAAAGACGTCTAAATGTCTGTTGATACAGAAAAAGGTATGAAGGTGTGGCAAATCTATCAACACCTATAACAGCATTCATAACCTTTTTTTATGTTAATATGTAATATTTATTATATACTGTACCCATTCAAACAAAAGTGTCATTAAAGACATTTAAAATATTACAAAAGATTAAATTAAAGACTTTTTTAAATTATTTTTTGTTTTACTTTCTATTAATCAATGAATCCTGGAAAAAATATCTCTGTATCCAGAACAACTTTTTTCAACATTGATAATAAACAGAAAAGTTTCTTGAGCATCAAATCATATTAGAATGATTTCTGAAGGATCATGTGACACTGAAGACTGGAGTAATGATGCTGAAAATTCAGCTTTGCTTCACATGATTAAATTGCATTACAATAGAAAACAATTATTTTAATTTGTAATAATATTTCACAATATTACTGTTTTTTTTTACTGTATTTTTGATCAAATAAATGCAGCATTGGTGAGCATGAGAGACTTCAAAATACAATAAAAAAATCTTACAGAAACTTTAAATGGAAGTAAAAATGGCAGTAAACGCACACATGCACATTTATTCATTAAATTAAATTTGGCTTTTGGCATGTTTGTCATAATCTCATAATTATGACAAAAAATTATCAATTTATTATAAATCTACTTATCCATTCACATGTATCATTATTAGAGGCATTGATTAAACTTACAGTATGTTCATGAGATAAACTGAAAGGTAGTATCAGCAGTTTTCCACAGCTTTCATTCACAGACCAGCTGATGCATAATCCACACAAAAATGACAAGAGCTGGATGAAAACTGAGATCTGATTGGCTGGCTTAACAGTCAGCACTTCTGAAGAAGACCTAACCACAAGATACGAGTTAAAACACATGGTGTTATACAAATACAAGAATTTGTTTGAGACGTGATTTTCAAAACATGATATCCTTGAGCACACACGTATATTCAGTGTCTCAGATGAACTCACACCTATACGACATAAACAACTGCGAAAACTATGCTTGGTTCTTGGCCAAAGCTACATCAGACTTTTTTCCCCCCAATAGTCAAGTCTACACAAGACCGAACCTTCACACAAGCAGGGAGAAGCAGAAAACATGACTTTTTGACTCAATATCATGTATTCATCTTTGAACCTCACATAAACCTCCGATCTTTCTATGAACCACATGCAAACATGCAAAACTTCTCTGAATCTGGGGTTAGATGAGAAGATGCAGGCAAGAGTCAATGTGACCCAGTCAGAAGACATTTTGTTTGTCAATGGTAGAACTGACAATCAGTTTCTGGTGCCGTGACCCGGATCTAAGATCTCAGAATATTCTCTGAATATCTTTTCCCAGATGATGAGGGTTAAAGATCAGATATTTAAAGAGGTCTGGAGGGCATATCATACTGTGATATCACACTGTATAAACAGTGATGTGCAACAATATCTATACTGTAAAAAAATATATAAATATGATTTTTGCAAGTTGCAATTAAAATAAAAAAATACTGGAGTAAATTTTTACAAGAAAATTTATTTTAGTCTTGCTACTTCAAAATGTCATTTAATTTCAATGCTACTTGCCCTATTCTTAGAAATTGCTGGGAAATTTCACAAACTATTACGAAGTGAAAAGTAAATACTACATTTTTTGAGAACATACATTTTGTACAACAGAACAGTGTGATTTAAATAATAAAAAGTGTCAATCAAGTAGAAAACTATGGTGTACTATAAAAACTTACAGACATGTGCTTTCAGTGTAGATTAAAAGAATGTAAATATACAGATTACCAATCTTAAAATGCACTGCATTTCTAGTGAAAACCAATGATGCACTGATATTTAAAGGGGTTATATATAAGAATGTTCAGAAATAATCGTTTTTCATTGCCAATGTGTGAACAACTTGTAACAAAACTTAAAATCAAGCCCTTCCCTGACTTTATAGGCTGGAAGCCTGTAGACAGATTTTTATGTAAAGGTCTCGGTAAGTTTTTTTGCCGGGAAAATCAAAAGGGCGAAACGTTTACTCTTTCTCCCGAGAGCCTCTCTTCTGTTCAATGACACATGAAACGAATGATAAACAATGTTCAGGATAATGCCGATAGAGCCATTCGGTACTGTAATGTCAATGTGTCACGCAAAGAAAAAGGATTATTTCAAACTAAAGTCTCACATAGCCAGATCTATATCGTCTATAGTCTCAAATATGCTTTATAATCAAACTATCATAGAAGTGTCATTTTAATTGCCTCATCAATATATCCACATCGCTGCAATCAGATGCTTTCTTAGCTGATGTTTTCTCTCCGCTGTCATGTATGTTGTGTTTATTCTGTTATTGAGAGGAAAGTGCAGCGCATATTTACATATTCATCTAAACGTCTCTCTCAGCAGTGTGGACGACATCTGGATGTTCATTAGCAGTTTATCACTGCAAAGGTATTTCCAACTTCTTTTTACTTCTAAGCAAAGTTTGAAAAAGAACTTTCGCTGTGAGTATATCGGGGCCTTGAATTACATTCAGTCTCTTGTACGTTACGTGTGAACGAATGAGAGCACAAGCAATATGTCGCTGCTGCAGTTCAACATAACGGCCACCGGTGTCACTAATAACAAAGGTTTCTGTATTCTACATATAGCACATTTAAGAAATCAAAATCCATTTCAGTAGAGGCATACTGGAGTTGAGTGTGTATAAAAGCAAAAAAGTATAATAACGGTAACTCCTCACATTCCCCTGTTAGGTGTGACCAAACCACATTAGCTGTGAAAGTGCGTCCTAATCCCATCCACAAGTCTTTCCCTCCGGATCCGTCTCTCCTCCTCCTGCGTGTGAGAGCGTGTACAGGGATGTCCGTCACACCCAGAGAGAGAGGAATGTGAAATCCGCACATCTGCTTTGATTTCACCTGAATCACGAACACACCCTGTCCTTCCCAAAGAGAACAAAATGGACACCGGAGCTCTTTTTTGACGATTTACCAAAAGTCTTCATTATGTGGCTTTCCATTTGCTCATAATTCCCAGAGCTAAGGAGCATTAATATCGCAATTGCAAAACTATACATGGAGCATTAATATCTGTGCTTATAATAATCCTGGAATCAAGTTGTGATGTGATAGTCAAAACTGGATTTGGGGAAATCTCTGTTTAGCTGGAGATTCAAAACAGAACATCAACAGCAGCTGAGGTCTAAAATAACCTATTAGACCTTCAGCACTAGATTCAGCCAGAGTGGAAAACAGACGGACCTGCCAAGCTCACTCACAGGCCTCTCTTCAAAATGATGACAGGAACTTTAGAACTTTAAAAGCGTAATATAAGACACATCAAAGTCATATAAAGTTACATTAAGTTCATTTCAAAGTCCTCATGAAATCCAAATTCAATTTACTTTCTTAATGCACATTCCTGGTCTTATTGGTGAACGTTTTATCAGCCCACGTTATTTCAGATAATAATAATAATAATTGTTTTTCTTCATAATCTTCAATCATTGTGTAAACACTTTCCTCTGAAACAACTTCTTCCGCTTAAAGTCAATCTGATGGGTTACATTTTTGCACTGTGAAGAGTTTTAGTTTGAGAAATTGTACAAAATAAAGTGATTTTTGCTAGTGTTTTTCATGTATAAAAATGAGTGTTGGGGAAGTTACTCTAAAAAATGAATTACTTGCTACTAATAACATCTTCAACAGTTTAATAAGATAACTGTACAAATTGATCTCGCTTAAAAGTATTGGATTACTTAAATCTCATATCAACCTCGACGGGTTGAAAAATACAAGGATGTCGTGATCCCGGTGTCGTGTTTGTTTTGTATTGACTTTTGAAATGTTTCTATGTTGCTTTTGTTACTCAAGTGTCCTGTTCCTGTGGCCATGTTTGTAGTTTTGTAGTTTTCCCTGTTGATTTGTCTCACCAGGTGTGTCTTGTTACTTGTTAAGCTTGTTTGCCCTTGTGTTTTCCATGTTCTTTGTCTAGTGTTGCCAATTCATGGTTGTATGTGTGTTTGCTGCAGCTTTCGGTTCTCTCGTGACTGAATTTACTGCTGTTGTCTTGTGTTAATAAATGTTCACTGCACTGGGATCCAACGCCTCTTTTGTCTGCAGCATCCACGTTACAGACACACATGAAACTGTTCTTTTAAATAGACAATACAGCTGCATAAATTATTCTTGAACTGACAAAAGTGTGCAAAAGGAGAAGGTTACATTAAAATCATACATTTTAACATTACATTTTGATGTTAAATACACTTGTTTTTTATAGAATTGTGCAATAGTCTATCCAGTATTTAATGCAATTACATCAGAAGTAACTAATTCAATTAAAGAAAAATTAAGAGTAATCCCTTATTTTACTTTTCAGGGGAAAATTAGATTACTTGGTAATTAATTATATATATATATATATATATATATATATATATATATATATATATATATATATATATATATATATATATATATATATATATATATGCGGAACACACTACAGAAGGGCCTTGTAAAAATGGGTTGTGATCATGTTTTCAAATTGACTTCATTATATAAATGTCTCCCTCTTCTGGCCAATAATTAGGACATAATCATAAAACCTGGCAGGTAAATGTACAATGGCTCAGATATGTGAACAGCTGAGAGAAGTGTCATCTTTAAAAGGTAAACATGACGCACACACCGTGTCAATGACCTGAATGAGATCAGCTGAAAACTATTGACTTCTGCTTTTGACAGCATTGCCTTAGTGACATAATAATAACTTGCTTTCATCTGAGATGCTGATGGTGCAGATACACAGACATCTGAGAAGAGCTGACCAAACACACAGTAGCCATGGCAGCAGATCAGAAGAACACACTCTTACTCATGTCTGTATTTATAGTCGGATCACTCAAAGGAAGGGCTGACTACATATGATTACTTCACAAAACCAGAATAAATACGAAAAGATGAGAGGAATACATTCTACTTGATTACGCAATTTCTAAATTCCCCCTACGATCACACACCAGCAGCTTACAACAAAATCTAAACTTGATACTGAACAACAGATGAAAATGGAGGGACTTTTCTATGTAAAATCCCGGTTTTTATGACCTTTTCCATTTCACTAAATGCCAGTTGATTATCGTTGCTAATAAAATGTGCATTTGAGGGAGATAATAAATGCCAGTAGGACATTTCAGAATTAGCTTCAGTAAAAGTGAAGGAAACTAAACTCATCCGCGATGTGAAGATAAGTGTATCAGAATCCACTATTTATCAGGGACACACATGATAGGCCACACATCCACAGATTTCCACTAAACCCAAAATAAATCCGTCCTCTGTTTATCCTGACACGTCTTATAGACTTACGGAGTGTGATTTTAATGAAGCATTTTGTCCTGTTTTATGCCATTAGAATCACACTTTCAGTGACAAAGTTATAACAATGAAGTATTCAACTGATACTTAACACTAGATGGCGACCAAACACAGTATTCACAAGAGGAAAACACATTCATTGAGCATACAAAGGGGGTGTAGTATTTCAGCTTTACCTTTTTGTGAAATACCACACATAGCTTATACTTCCTGACAGATATCAGTGAAAAAGGCGTGATTGTGACAGAACTTGCAGCAAACAGCAAAACTCAACCAAATGAGCCGCCATTATTTCTTCATCCGCCATCAGAAACACCCTCCCACTTGATAAATCAATCATTTTGCATGTTCAGTTTTGCTGACATCCGATTGGCTGCTGTGTCTGTTAAGGGCGGGGCTATGTGGATCACTATGATTGAATGGATGGGAGTGGCTAAGACGGACAGAGTTTATCAAAATTCTAAAAAAAAAATTCTATGGCATCACTGCAAAAAAATAAAAATTAAACTCATGCATTTATTTTCAAGAGTGTATTTGCAATACAACATCAGCTTTCTGCGTACTCAATGCATTGTAGTTTAAGTTGTATTCAAACAGCCGAATACTACATTTTCAACCTCAACACATTGCATGTAAGTGGCATTTTAGAAATAAGTTATTATGCATTTTTAATTGCATTCGGAGACTTTGCATTCTGTACCAAATATATTATAAATAGTGCAGTAAGAGTAGTACGCTATTCTGAACATAACTCACCTTTGTTTAAGTGAAAATAATACTTATTAATCAGGTCATAAAATCTCTTTTTAGAATAACTTCACAAGAATTAGATTATATGTATCACACAAGTAAAAGAAAGCGTGTGTTTTTCAGCATGTACTGAGGTAGAGCCGCGTGAGAACAAAATATCACATTGCACAACAAACTGGCACCAGACTGCCAAAGTGAAGGGATTTAAGTGGTTTATAATCTCACCAGCAGGATTGAGATAATTAAACCAGCCAGGCATCACATAACAGTCGATGATGTGAATAAAAGCACATCGCACTGATGTGATTAAGTGAAAATCCTCCAGTGAAGAGAGGGATGGACTGAGAGAGACATGTTTGAGTCACTTACCAACCCCACACATCCTGCTGTGCAACGAGTGAACTTGTTCTCCATTACTTCTCTGGTAAATCACTTCATCACTGCAACAGCTATAAAGAGTAAAACATCCTGAGACGTCGCCGGGTCTCCTGCAGTCACTCTTAATGATTTCCCACGCTTCCCATGACCTCAGTCACGGGCAATAATGAAGCCTAAAGGCCTCGGCTAGCCAATGGCATCGCTGCCCGACTCATCTATCTTTATATAAAGCCTAGCAGACTAACAGAAATGCCATGAAACTTTGCAAATATAAAAGATTCAGGACATTTTCAAAGAGGCCTTGTAAGGCCGTTCTTAAAAAGTGCTAAAAAACACTTCAAACACTGCTTATCCAATCTGAACTACATGATTTGATTCAGAGTAAGAGTGAGCTGAATGATACCGTTGTCTTCTGTAGAGCTGCTTTATTGCTGAATTGAATTCGTTTCAAGGAGCTTTGTAACACTGACACTGAACTAAATTGATCTGAATAATGACAACTGTCTTCTGTAGAGCTGCTTTGTACTTTTTTTGTTTTTATTTACAGTGAAATATTTGTATTACTCACTGTGTCCTTATAAATGTTCATGTGATTTTGGTAAACTGCACTGCACAGTGAAACAACAGTACGTTGGCTGGAATGACTATAATCTCTAATCTAATCTTTGCATCTGATATTACAGCTAATGTCATTTTTTACTTGTGTATTACCATCAAGCTGTGTTGTAAAAAGCGCTATATAAATGAATATGACTTTCCTCTATAATATTTTACTTTAAAATTCATAATGATTATTTGATTCGCAATCACTAACGAATTAGTAATGGGCTTGCTAGACGATCACCTGATTAACATCTGAACTTTTATGACAGATGGAATACATTAATAAAATGAACAAATGCATCGAAGTGAGCAGAAGAGTTTGGAAGAGAGGAATTATTATTAAGGTTGAGACTCGGTTAAGATGTACCACACTATGTTATGAAATCTGAGTTACGAGTGAAGGGCTAAAAGTAATGGGCAAACGAAAGCAAAAGCATCCCTGTTGTCCATGAAAGATCATAAATCAAGCGTAAAGCCCCTTCACGGGTCCTGAAAGCCCAGCACAGCTCTGGGATACGCTCTTATGCCCCGCTGCTCCCTGAACAATAGTCATGCAAACACATGTGCTGTTTACATCGCGCGTCTGGAACGCGGCCATTACGGCCGTTATACGTTCTGATGGGACCATTTTTCACAAGACATCTGGGAGCTCTCCTATAGTATAATGAATTTGACTTGGAAATATATACAGAAATGTTTCTGATGTACTTTTTATTATTCACTGTACACATGGAAAATCTGAGCCTCTGGACTTCCATTTGTTATTCAAAGTTTTGATGTAATTTGCCATTCAAAGTTGTGAATTTTGCCCCGATTCTTTCAATGAATATGAGCAGATTTATTCCATCAGTACAGGATTTATCAAACAATCATAAGTCCCTGCTGTTATACTTTCACAGTATCTGTTTCCTGTGTGCTTATACATTTAGTCAATTAAAGAACATGAAAATATGTATTTAGTGTTTTTTTATTACCAGTCAATTAAACTACAGATAAAATAATTTAATACTACAGAAAGAACTTTGCATTTGATAGCTAGATAGATGATAATTAGATTATAGATAGATAGATAGATAGATAGATAGATAGATAGATA
Organism: Siphateles boraxobius; assembly: GCF_051911475.1. Lineage (NCBI taxonomy): Eukaryota > Metazoa > Chordata > Actinopteri > Cypriniformes > Leuciscidae > Siphateles > Siphateles boraxobius. Next base: position 4,072,869 of record NW_027508722.1, on the reverse strand, counting down.
GATAGATAGATAGATAGATAGATAGATATAGCATTTTTTATTTTATTTTGCATTGGCACCTGCAATAATACTGTACCTTAAATAAACAAACAAATAAATAAATGAACTGCATTTTTTATGAAATTATTTATTTTGTATTGGCACCTACATAATTACTGCACATTATTATAAAAAAATATTATTAATGCACCTAAAATAAATAAATAAAGTGTTATTTTATGCAATCCTTTATTTATTTTGTACAAGCACCTGCATCATTACTGCTTCTGTTTGTTTGTTTGTTTGTTTGTTTGTTTGTTTGTTTGTTTGCACATTTCTCCTCCATATGACAGGTCTGGTTAATAGCATAATATAAATATAAATGCATAAAGGGTTAAGCTCACAGAGAAAAGGCTGGAATGAGGTCAGAACCTCTCATACACACAAACACACTCTTCCCCAGAATCAACCACAATCATATTACACGTCACTTTATTCTCTCCTCACAGAATGCACAATGGACACAGGATGAACAAAGCAATGAAGTAATAATCTGTAATAAGATCTGCGCTATACTGGCCATAAAAGGTTTATGATCAAACAAACAAGATCCTGAAGGAGGAGGAGGGGGGGAAGAGTGTCAGTGACAGAGAACAGCAGCCAAGCGCTAGCAGAGGTCATCTCCGTCACAACAACACATTCTGGAAAACAGATCCTTACTTACAGACACTGGGAATACTGGGAATACTGGGAATACGAAAACACTGATTTCTCATCTGGAAGTCTCCTCCATGCCCTGCTAACAAAGAAGTGTCCAACTCTTTGACTAGTGTTATTTCAGTATTTTCCAACGCAGATCTCAAAAGCAACAACTTTGGACCGGTTTCTTAATAAACTTATGTAACATATGTCTACATGTATGCATGTGACACCTGGGAGCTCTCAGAGCAATCTTCAACTGTAAACACACCTCTCGCCTTTTACAGGCTGAAAGATAAGATACAAACTGATCAAACGAGAGTTATGAAGGTGTGAAAGAAAGTTTGACCTTTATAAATACTTCCCAAGTCAAGACATTTAAACAAGTTTAATTATACATTTATAAACGATAATATCATTAGTAGCCTACCGTAATTATCGCATATTCACAACAGATAGGCTATATTTTCATATCCATTCAACATAACTCAGAACAAGATAATAACAACTAAAAGTATCTTATTTAGATATTCTGTTGACAGTGAGAGAGACAAAGGTCAACCGCGAGAAATATAACAAAAGAATACCGCGAAATTCAGTGCGGTCAATATGACCGTCTGCGGCCGAAATAGGTAAATATTTCATTTGTTTTTTTGCCTTATGTGTGATTTATATGGAAAACATTTTAAATGAAAATACAGACTTTTAGGAAAAGTCAGGTACCAACAGGATTTTATTTATTTTTTCAACAGTTATTGCAGGTATAAAATTCAAAACGGTCAAAATGACCCTCATGGCCGTTCTACTGTTAATGTTGCCTGCAATTTGTGTAGAGGACTTTTCTAATATTTATTCCTATTTTCTTGTAGAAAAAACTTTTTGGACCAGCAATCACTGCTTCATGTAGTATTATTGTGTTTTTATTGTGTTTTTTTTAGTAGATGGAAAGAAATTAGTTCAATATGATGAGGCCAGTTGTTATTCTGGTATGAAGAATAGATACAAATACAAAGTGTATTTATTATCATCGCTGAAATCAATCATTAAAATGCACGTGCAGCATCTATATATTATGCTCTCTCAGGTTTGCACATTATTTTGAAAATATATCATTTTAAATAAAATCTATATAAAATAAAATACATTAGGTTGCAAACAGTGAAAGGGGTTGCGGTAATGAGAGAAATGTGCATGACTGTTAATAATCAATTTTTAAAAATCTGAAAATGTATGAAAAGGTTTTGAAAAATATGTTAAAAAAAGTTAAATCCTCAGTGAATGTTTTGAAGTTAATGTTCATAACCTCTACAGACCTGCATAAAAAGGATATCGTTGAAACAAATATTTCGTGAGAATCTCCACTATAAACAGAAATGTATGACTATCCATATGATACGCTGCATGCTTTTGAGAAAAGCAAAATGAATCCAATAACCACACCCCTTTCCCATTATCTGACACCCTTTATTACTAGAATTAAAGGGTTAATCTGACTGCCCACAATGCCCTGGCAGAGCAAGAGAAGAAGAGACAAGACAACCCAGCTCTTCTCATTTAAATCTCTTACCTTCACCTCTGCTTTGCCTCAAACGCCAGACTGCAGTGAGAGACACTGTGCAGGAAAAGCACCAGTGTGGACAGAGCGGACTCTGAGGGGCTCAGTGGCATTAGGGCTGGGATAAAGCCGGACGAGGCCGGCAGCGGGAACAGGTGCAGGGAACGGGGCGACGTGGGGTGTGTTCCGGAGTTAGGGCCAGACATTTAAAAAAAGACACCAGTCTCTCAGCCAAACGTGGAGTCAAAGGGGATTGAGTAAGTCATTTCTCCTTCCTTCCTTCCGAAGGGAGTTTCCTCTACTATACTATCTCGTCTACATTCCTTCTATCCTCTCTCACAGGCCTTCCCATGTCGTCTTTAAACACACCTGGAGCAGATGAAACTTCACTACCTGTCTCACTACAGACGTCTTTCAACTGTGAACCAGTTTTCAAATCAGAGTTTTTGTTATTTAAAATCAAATCAAATTAGAGTTTATGTTAGACTGAAATGTTGGTAAACCGGTTTTGTTTGAACATTTAACACGACACCAGGTTTTGCAGAACCTGTAGAGTTTGAAATCAGAGGACACAACCAGACTCTCAGGACAAACTAGTTAAAGAATTGCATCAATCCAACGGTAACGATACAACCCAAAGGCAATGAGGGAAGAATGCAGTCGTTAGCACTTTAGAACAACTAACCAACTGGCAATTTAAAAACACAAATATTCATAACTAATCCAGCTTCAGTCTAAATTAAAAGTCAAAATGAAAACAGACTCTATATATTTTCTTAAAGGGATAGTTCACCCAAAGTCATTAATGTCGTTCCAAACCCGTGAGACTTTAGTTCATCTTCAGAACACAAATGAAGATCTTTTGATGAAATCTGAGAGATTTCTGTCCCTCCATTGACAGCTACACAACTACCACTTTGACGCTTCAAAAAGTTCATAAAGAGATCGTAAAACTAATCCATATGAATTGAGCGCTTTGGAAGAGACACGATCGAGTCTTTTATTCACATATCAACATTGATCAGAGAAGCTCAACTGAAACTGCTTAACTTTTTTAAGCATCAAGGTGGTAGTTGTGGAGCTGTCAATGGAGGGACAGAAATCTCAGATTTCATCAAAAATATCTTTATTTGTGATAAAGATGAACGAAAGTCTTATGGGTTTGGAACTACATAAGGGTGAGTAATTAATGACAGAGTTAAACATTTTTGAGTAATTAACCCTTTAACGCATGTTTCTGGTCTTATTTTGAACAATTCATCAGTGAATGCGATTTAAAAATCAGTCCTGTAATCCAACTCCATCGCTTAAACAACTGTGCCGTTTTGTTGACATCACCAATTATTTATTTTTCACCCCCTCTAGCCATTTGGATCCATTCGGGTATGTAACGTTTTAAATGATGTTGATTTTAAGGTCTACTGACAGCAGCTGTTATACAGAGTTCAATTAAGTTTCTTAATTGAAATAAAGCTGATATAAAATTAATTATAAATAATACATGGAAAACTGTAACTTTTAAAAACAGTTTAATGAAAAATTTTAACTTGATGCCCAAAATGACAGCTACACTTTAAAAAATGCTGGGTTGTTTCAACACATGTTTGGGTCAAATATGGACAAACCCAATCATTGGTTTAAATTTTTTAATAAATTTTTTTTTAAACCCAACACTTGGGTTTGTCCATATTTGATTCAAAAATGGGTTGAAACAAACCAGCATTTTTTAGTGTAAGCAGAAATAAAAACACAAAAATGACAAAAGCAAATAAAATAACTAAACCTAAATTTAAAATGAAAACTGAAAGATATAAAAATATGGTTACACTATTTTGATGGTCCACTTTAAACATTTGATTCTACTATACTCAGAGTATTAGTGGACTGTTACATTAGTGTTCGGGTTAGTAGAATAAGATGACATGTACTTGCAAAGTTACTTATAGTCAGTTGAATGTCTGTTGGGGAGCATCAAAATAAAGTGTGTGCCGATATTAAGCAGACAGTCTATTAATACTCTAATGGTTGGTAGTTGTACATGTAGTTAAGTTATAGTAATTAGTCTAAAGCGGACCATCGAAATAAAGTGTTACCAAAAATATTAGTACATAATAGCAAATAAATAATACTAAAATAACACTTGTATGCTGTTGATTGATGCAGTTACAATGGAAAGCAATTCCATAGTAATTCCATTAACATACACACTTTTGTTTTTGTGTTTACAAACAAGTCATGTCATACATGCTGGCCACAAAGCTAAACACATTGATCGAACAATTCTTTACTATTAACTATTATGTTTTGAGACCAAAGAAACGTTGGAGTTCCTCTACATTTCCGCTGTATCAGACTCTATTATTACCGCGTGGGAGAAGTCTGCTTCAAGACTGCAAAACAGGTGGAAGCTTTTTTACAGCTCTCAAAAATAGCACATATATGGGACACCTCGCATTCCCATGTAGACACAGAGCATTTCCTTCTGAAATCAAACGACCTGTTTTTCTACCCGCCCTGCAGCTTTGACCGTCCGACTGACCTGGCGAACGCTAACCAGGTAAGCTGGAGGAAGATGAGAGCGCTCACACCGCATCCAGTGTGGCACGAAAAAAACGAAACGCATCACGGATAACTGGAGTGTGAGAGTTGTTTTAAATATGGAATAGAATTTAGAGGAAGCATCTGCGTATGTCAACACAGAACGTTTCCTCTCACACATCGACCAAACATATAGAAAAAGACACACAATCTTGATCATCTGACCTACCAGGTATGATCTTCATGAAGTTTCTGGAGCAGCAACGGTAGACAACCAGAGCAAGAGCGTGCCAATAAAGTCAAAGAAAAGAGTCTCCGTTTGTTTGGCCGGCACTGTGCCTTTCTTATTTTTGACGGGCCATGCCTGCTGTTGGGATATGTCAGCCCTGCTCCCGGTGGCTTTGCAATTAGGTGGGCGGAGGCTGAGGGGGTCGGGGTGGGGGGCGAGTGGGGCGCTGTGAGTGGGGCAGGGTATAAGTGCTCACTGTGGATATAAATAAATATCATGCCGGACAAGTTGCTCACACTGGCACAGTTAGAAACTGATGAAACCCGCGGTGGCCAGCTTGTTCCTGGATGATGATAAGAGTTATTCCATGATATTGCATCACAGTCTAGCTTTACCTTCACTACTGCTGTCACACACCAAGACACCAGTTTCAAAACACGACTGTTTCTTAACACATTTAAGTAGGGCTGGGTTTTGATTCAAATTTCAAGAATCGATTCGATTCCGATTCTCAAGATCTTGAATCGATTATCATTATTCGATTCGATCCGATCTGATCCGATCTTCGAGATTTAGATAAGTGTTTTAGAAAAAAGCATTTTTTCCAGCTGTTACCTGAATTACAGGACTAGTTATGCAACATATTGATACTATTATTATAGACATTTAACTGCAAATTAATGGAGTATTGATGGTTGTAAAGTACAATCCCCCATCCAGAGTGTTGATACAACTGCTTTCTCAAACTTGCACTGGTGTAGACGACAGAGGACGCACAGGTATTTCAGCAGCAGTAGGCTACTAGGGCTATCGCGATTAGGCTACCGCAATTTTGTAGTACCGCGCTACTGACAAGTCAACCGCAGAGGATTGCAAGTAACCGCAGCAACCGCGATATTCACGTTTTTTTATAAGGCTATACCCTTCTTGTTTTGAACTTCATGCATGTGTATTGAATGTTAAACAAGTTCATAATGATAACAAACAAGACTGTTTATCGTGGTGATGTGTAGCCTACAGAGGCTTTGCACAGACAGTGAATGAGAGAGATCGGCAGAGCGCGTGCGATTACCTGCGTCTGTCTTTGAAGTCATGTGTATTCGTGAAAATTCGTATTTCCGTGTCAAAGGAAAGCGAAATATTTGTTGTATCATCCTTCTAACTTTCACGTCACGGGTATTTACCATTAATGCGTGTCAGCAGCAGCGCTGGTCAGCATTCCACAGCGCGAGGAAGCCGCGGGAAAATAAAATCAGCGAGTCACGCATTGAATCAATGCATTATTGGTCTCTAATAAGTGAAGCATCGGCTTCAGCGTTACCCATGCGACGCATTGCTGCTCAGCTGAGCCTTGAAAAGTGGAACTCAAAGGTAAAAATAATTAATACATTGTTTCATTACATCTCTTTTAATGAAGCAGCTTTTTTGAACGTGTTCGTTGAATGAACGGTTTAATGACTCACTCAAAGCCCGTTGTCGTAACAATGTGCGCGCTGAGTGAAAGCCTTTCAATGCGCATACAGGGATCTCCCAGTCACGGCAAGTTAAAGTTCACGGGGAAAATGTAAGCCTATTATTAAATCGATCCTCTGAGTTACAGATCGATCTTTAGAAATTAATATCAAAATCGATTCAGAATTGGTGAATCGATTTTTTCAACACAGGCCTACATTTAAGTACACTTTTAAATCATTATTATGTTTAGTAATTGTGCTTTAATAAAGTATACCTGTTTGGATGTTACTAACATACTAAAGCACAAGTAAAGTACTTGATTATAATTATAAACTGTGGTGTTATTCAATATTACATTTAATGTTCAAATATATTTTAAATATACTTATTTAATGTACTGCTTTACAAATGTGTAATTACAAATATATTTAAATGGGAAATATAGCCTTTATTTAACCAGGCAAGTCAATTAAGATTTCCAATAGAAATTACATTAAAGAATATTTTAGTTCACTAAGCACATAAAAATATATACTTAAGTCCTACTTACTGTAAGTGGGCCAAATTTACCTAATTGCATTTAATAGATACAATACATTTTCATTTGATTGTAAATAACATGCAATTAAGTTTCAGGAAAAAAATACATTAATTTACACTTAAGTATATTCTTGTATTTCCATAATACCTTGCATACCTTAAATGCAATGTAATGTAAGTCTCTTCAGACAAAAGCATCTACCAAATACAAAGAAAAAGTAAATAAATTAAAATAAAATAATACCCATTTCTATAGACCTAACAACTCCATTCCTTCTGGAATATATTGCACAATGCTGGACTTAACATTTTCAAACCCAGAGACCTTCCAAAGCAAACGAGTGCCAGGGTTTTTATTTTTCCATTGAAATATGGAATGTGGTAATGGGAAGCCTGGCATGACTGGAAATCTCAGCCTCTCTCTAGTGCTATATCATGAGTCTTTCGAGACCACCCATGAAGCCAGACGTATGCTAAATATAGCATAGTTTTACACAACAATCCACTGAAATTAGCATATGGCATTGTGAATTATGGCGTTGACGGAGTGTTGATTTCATTTTCATGTTTAAAGTCCTTATGGCCGTGATTAAATACAGTATTTGAAGACATCTAAATTGCAGGACTTTGCATGGGAACTATTTGTAAAATGAGATAATCACTGACTGAGCAAATCTAGTAATCAGTCCCAGTCTGATTCCACTGAGGCGTTTAATATATTACAAAAAGGTCTAAATATGAGTGTGTCACCTTTTTTGACAAATATATTTAAACGGATGTACACTCACATGAAGAGTACTCACATCAGAAGCCTTAAAGTTTTATTCCTCATAGGGCAGGTCAGAGATCTAATGACCAATTAAATACTTTATTTAGATAGCACCTTATTATCAGACTCTTAAAAAAAATTATGAAATGTAAATGCATCTGCAAATATCCTGCACTTGCATCAACACACAAACAAAGTTGCTTTCCACTGATGCTGCATCCACACCTGTAGGTGTCTGTAGCATAAAGTCAGTGATCCCTGTTGTACATTGAAAAAAAAAATTTGGTGTTGGATTTACTTGGTGATTATTTGTGAAATTTACTGGCGGCGAGTGATAACTGTTTCAAAGCAACGGCAAGTGTAACATTGAATTAAACGTGAATTTTTTAAACTGAAAGAATGAAACAGTATGTTATTCAAGAAAATACTTTTTCAGTCTGTCAATAATCCGTTTTGTTTAACTTTGAAAACAGTGTATCAGTCAGGGAAACAACAAGAAAATTACTTTACGGACAAAGCATCGATAAAAATCAGTTCCTGGCAGAGAATTCAAATATGAGTTCTTGTGTGTCATTATAGATTCACCTGGGGACATTTTAACCTTGTAGACAGAAAAGACTCATCTGACATCGAAACAACTGCTATTTCAGAGGAATGCGTCATAAATCTTTTATATATTACTGTCAGTAGAAGCACAGGTGGTTTATTGAGGCATGATGAGATCTGAGACAGCTACTTTTTTTTCAGAAAAACTGGTCAAGGCAAAAGACAAGGCTTTTTATCAGAGCACTCGCTTAGGTTTCCTAATTCAGAAAATTGTAATGTAGTTCATTGGGTTCATTATTATTAACATAGTTAACAACTACAGTGATAATGTTACCAGGTGTAACAAAATATTAAACAAACAAGCCGATGTAGAGGAGTGTGCAGCTAGTTTTCACATGAGGAAACTATCAGGAAATATAATATTATGTGTTCAAATCCAATTCATGAGTAATACATTTAACATTAATATAATTTCTACAAATATACTTTTTAACGTTAAGAGTAACTTACTTTAACTTTCTAATAGATTATTGGTGGTGGTTGAGGAGATTCCCCCTTCCACGTAAAGCGCTTTGAGTACCCAGAAAAGCGCTATATAAATGTAACGAATTATTATGAATTAACAATGAATAATATTGTATTTATAAAGACAACCAATATGAATAAGATTGTGTGTAATCTTTAGCATTGGATGTTACATGTTAACCAGATAGTTTAAATATTTTATAGACATATGCCTTATACTGTACATACAAAATTCCAATATCATATTTTTTAAAAAGCTGTTACTGTAGAACTTTTAAGATGTTAAACGGGTTAAGTAGGACGGTATGCTCACTATTGACAGAAATTTTATTTTAAAAAATAACCATAAACTGAGAAAATAATCAATGGAGTAAAAAGTATGGCAAGTAGCCTGATTTTCCTCTATACCCAGAACATGGACTCATCCCTACAAAAGGTCTCACAAGAGGCGAAGGGCCAGTTATGGATATCACAACAACAGACAGAATGTGTCTGATAAGACTTCTTAAAGGTCAGATTCATTTGGCTCTCTGAATTCACTGGATGACTCATGGACTGCACCACTATCACATGGCATTGAGAACATCGGAGCGCCTGTCACAACATCACAAACATGCAGGAATTCATGGTGGAGGCGGACAGAAATACAAACTTGCACAATACATTTCTGCTTGAACAGAGAACAGTCTCAATCTTCTGTTCATACATGTCCAGCGTATAACTCAAGGATTGCTAATGAATAAATGATTGCTTCTAGACCATTACCGGAGAACAAAAAGGTGCTAGGCACAATGAATACTTTCTGTACTAGCTGTAGGCTAAAATTCACTAAACAACAAAGTGACTGAGCTCCTGTTGAAGAGTTTCATCTGAAGTGAGGAAGAGGTTATTTTCTATAGACATGTCTTTAGAGATACAGTAGGGGGCAGCATAAAATTACAGAGATCTCTCATGTAACCTCAAGCACATCTGACTTCAGTTATTCAGTCTGAGCATAATATTGTATAAATGCTTTTTCTTTTTCAAATCCAATTGTGTTTGGTTGGAATTCAGAAACTGTGGATTCCTAAAAGACCGGTCATGATAAAATGACTAACACAAACCTTCAAACAAAAGGCTAATTGTTTTCGGATCTTTCCTCTGTGATTCACCTACTAAACACACCCATTAAATTTGTGCAAAACTCAACCACTTACTGTGGGAAAAAAATCCACAATAGTAGATTGTTCCAGTAAATAAAATGAAACAAATCAATGGTTCCATTAAATGTCTTTGCATTTAAAGTGTACAAGCATCAAGTGTACAAGCATCAACTGAAATGCACAGCTATATGAACAACAAAAACAAAGGCAACTGCAGCACACATTCCAGAGCAATAGGGGAGAAAGACAACGGTGGTATTTGGGATGGACTACCCCTTCTACTCTGTGCTATGCCCCATTACATAATACAAAAAGCGACAAAGCAGAAGTCTCCAGCTAATAGTTGACAACTGGAAACTAGAGACAATCCAGAGGAAACAACCGAACACACGTGCTTCCTGCAAGAGTGGCACACAGGATCCTCTAAACACAGCATTGATTTTGTTGTTTCATGACTCTAGAAATGCTCTTTTTCTACTCCAAGAAAACATTGCAACAAAATCACTAGCTAGTCCCAAAATGTTGCAGAGCAAAAGGGTGGTTGCAAAACATTGCATGCATAATTTGATGTTTTGAGTGTGGGTGTGGTGTGAATCACTGTGAGAGGTTCATTTCTCGAAATAACTGAATGCAAATATGCCCAGATTTCTGCCTGTGGAAAGAAACAGTGATAAACCTAGGAAGGTTGAATAAATACAGCTACAAAAAGATGTGCAATGTTGCATAGGCAAAACATTTTGAAAGATGTTCCACCGTTGTTGATACTGCCCATATCTTTATACAAGCTAATTTGATTTTAAACTGCCAGCATTGCAGAATATTTTTAAAAAATTGCGAAGAAGTATAAGCTTCTCTGCACAAATCTTGAAAACCTATAACTGTACTTTTGTTTTATTCAATTCATATAACGCTCAGGCATCATTCACTCAAATAGCATGCATATAAAGTTACACACCACACTAGAAAAGCATGCCCAACTGTCTAATAACAGCACAACTATTCCGAAACTAACAGTCACCTTGAACCTCCCACACAGCAAATACTAATGGAAACCGGAGCACTGCTACTGACATCAAAGCACATATGAAATATAGAGTGATATAACTGAAAAAAGGACTCATACCTTCAATGAATTTGGGGAAGGTTTTGCCTTCTGGCTCTTGTAGTGAATGATCCCAAGTCTCTTCATCCGGCAGGAGACCACGCTCTATGGCCAGTTCTTCCAAGACATCATAGTCCAGATCATCTCCTTCAACCTCTGTCAGTGAGGGTTTAGCAGGTTGTCCTGCAACAGGACTGGTAATCTGTTGCACTTCAATCACTTCCTCGACCACAACAATCTTCTTCCGCATGGCGTCGTCTGTGGACTGCTTTTGCACGTCGCAGGTGATCTCGTTGGCAGGAAGGGGTCCAGTGATGACAGGCTGTGTAGGGGCCTTGCTAGCCAAAAACCTGATCTGCTTCTCTGAGCTCTGCTGTGTGTCAGGAGCAGCCGTGTGTTGTGCAACGCTGGGAGGTTCCCCTTGTTTAGGGAGGGGGGTGAGCTGGGCCGAGGCTGCTGACGCTGAAGTTGCCGGTGCTTCCCACTGTCTCTGCGAGGAGGATGTTTTTCCACTCAGAACCTCCCGTTTTTCAGCCAAGGGCTGAGCAGGCTCCACCTCCCCTTTGTGTACCGGGGCCTCATTCTGTACAGCTGTTGGCTGTATGCTCTCCACATCGTGCATTCCTTCAGGGGATGTCTTTGCAGAGTCATTTGTTGCAACTTGCTCAGGACCCTCAACCTGATCTGCATCCTGGGCTGTTGTCTTTACCTCTGTCACTTTTGTCTCAGCTATAGGAAGAGGGACCTGTTTTACAGCAGGAGTTTTGTTGGAAGATTTCTGTTTTTTCTTCTTTCCTTTTAAAGGCTTTAAGGCATCCTCTGTATCCCTGTCTTTTGCAACTTTGACCTCTTCTTTGACTGCAGGTTTCTCAGTCTGTTTTGCTGGTGATGAATTTTGTTGAACAGAATCAATATGTTTTGGTGTCTCTAAGTTTGATTTCAAAGTTTGCACAACTACTTCTGAAGTCTTGCTGAAGACAGCTGTGGTAATCTTCACTTCAGCACCTTTAGATAGGGACTGCGATTTAGGGCTGAGATCAGGTTTGTGACCTTTAACCTCTCCCTTAACCTCAGCAGTAGAAATAGCATAAGGAATCTCAACCTTTTCATGAACTTTTAAAGGACTAGTGTTGTCATGTTTAGATGCATCTTGGGTTTCCTTTGTTTTTTGGGAAACAAGTACTCTCTTTTGGTTGTCAGTCATTTGAACAGTACTAGATGCTGTGGGTGGCACTGCCGTGACGGCTGACTTACTGACACTCTCCTCTACAGAAAGCTCAAAAGTATGCAGTGGTAGTTTAATCTCTGATTTCTTTTCAGCAATTTGTATTGCCGACTTTTCTTCTTTCTTCGGCAGAAGTGGCATTGCTGATTCTAGAGATTTGACAGGCACCTGAGAGCTAACAGAGGTATTTGACTTCACCTCATCTACATTGGCACCAGGCACATGATGTGGTGCAATGGAGGTCTCATCTGCTTTTTCGTTCTTGATTGGTTGTTCTTGCAAATTTTTTGCACTCATGGTTTTCTGCGTTTTCTCCACTTTTGGTTTTGATGGAGTAGGACCAGGAGCATCCTTATCCATTTTCCTACCAATTGTGGATGTGGTTTCATGAGAAATATTAAAGCACACTTCTTGTTTAGGCTCTTTGTTGACTGCTTCAGTACAGACAGAACATGTAGAGGATTCCACTGCTGCTGCCTCCACTGTTGACATCATGGTTGGTATATCCTGCACATTTTTGGTCTTTTTGGATTTCTTTGTTTTCTCCACTTTTGATTTTGATGGAGTAGGACAAGGATCATCCTTAGCCACTTTGATATTGTCAGTTACTGTACATGTGGTTTCTTGAGGGACCTTTATAAATGCCTCTTTTTTGGGCTTGTCGTTAACCGCTTCATCAGCGACAGAAAATACAGAGGAGTCCACTGCTGTTGTTTCCACTGTTGATGAAATAGTTGACATATCCTGCAAATTTTTAGTCTTTGTGGCTTTCTGCTTTTTCTCTAGTTTTGGTTTTGATGGAGTTTGATGTGGAGCATTCTTTTCCTCTTTGCTATCACCTTTGGATGTGGTGTCTTGAGAGACACTGACGGATAGTTCTTCCTTGGGCTTTTCTTTGACTGTTTCATTAGAAACTGAATACACAGAGGATTTCACTGTAATTGTCTCAACTGCTGTTGAAACAATCGTGCCATCTTGCACATTTTTGGTCACAAAGGTTTTCTCGGTTTTCTCCACTTTCGGTTTTGAGAGAGTAGGACCAGGAGCATCCTTCTCTATTTTGTTATCACCTTTGAATGTGGTTTCCTGTGAGACAATGACACAGACTTCTTCCTTTGCTATTTCTTTGACTGTTTCAGTAGAAACAGAAAGCACAGAGGACTTCACTGTAGATGAAACAGTTGACACATCCTGTACATTTTTTTTTACCAGTGTTTTCTCCACATTTGGTTCTGAGGTAATAGGATGAAGAGCATCTTTAGCCATTTTGCTATTATCTGCTACTGTGGGTGTGGTTTTCTTAGAGACCTTGATAAACACCTCTTCCTTGGGCTTTTCTTTGACTGCTTCAGTATGGACAGAAAACACAGAGGATTCAACTGAAATTGTTCCCTCTGTTGATGAAACAGTTGACACATCCTGCATATTTTTCATCACAAGGGTTTTCTGTGTTTTCTCCACCTTCGGTTTTGAGGGAGTAGGACGACGAGCATCCCAGGCGGTTTTGCTATTATCAGTTGCTGTGGATGTTGTTTCATGAGAGACTTTGGTAGGCACTTCTTTTGGCTTTTCATTGGCTACTTCAGTATGGACAGAAATCAAAGAGGATTCCACTGCTGTTCCCCCCAGTGTTGACGAATCTGGGCTCAAATTAGCCTTTCGCGGTTTCTGAACGAATCCTGTCTTGGTGCATTCCACCATCTTTTCCTGTTCAACTGGCTTAGCATGGCGAGTTTCATTAGAAGGCATATTAGAGACTGAATGCATAGCAACCTTCCTCCTAGCACTTGGTTCCATCTCTTTGGTGTAATCACGAGTTTCAGAAAGCATTGGCTGCTCTTTGGATTCCCATGATCCTTTGGGTTTGATCTGATTGCTAGTCATTGGGCGACCTCTAAATCTTGGTGTTCTGCCATTGGATTCAGTAATTTCAGGTTCATCCATGGTCATTGTTTTGCGACGATACCCCTGTCGATCCATCAAAGCCTCTTGTTTTTCTGCACCCATTTTGCCGGGTTTGGGAACATAAGAAGTTGGCCCCTCAACAGATTGAACCCCTTCTGCCTTGCGGGCGATGGCCAGAGTGGCAGCTGGCCGTCGTACTCTCTGTAGAGGAGTAGGCACAATTTCTGGAGGCAGATGTAGGTAATCGCGCAAGTATACAATCCCTGTATTAGTAAGGTACCAGTAGAAATGCTTCCACGTAAAGGTCTCCCTTACATATCCCCTGGATTTCAGCGAGCCCATGGCTCTTAGCACCTGCAGGTTTCCCACACCAGGAATCTCAGGGTGCATGGTCTGAGGGCGCTTGTCTTTCTTCGCCACCATGACGCCATCCCGAAACAGACGCTCATAGATGGCCTTCAGGTTGTCAAGAGGCATTACCATTCCAGCAACCATTGTGCTTCCTTAGTCTTGCAGCGTCTGAGTAAACAGGAACAGCTTTGCCAAAGAAGAACAAATCACTGAATGACCTCACTCTCCAGGGTCCTGTGGCAGAGCCTGCTGCCACGTGCTGCCAATTCAATCAAAAAAGACGCTAAAAATAATTACAACCTGTTTGTCCGTTGTTGTTGTTTAGCTAACTTCCTTCCTCATCAAAAGGGTTTCTTCTTTCTTCTCAAACTTTCTCAGAGGCAAAGGAAAAACTTAGAAAAGGAAAACTGTTCTCTCCTTCACTCAGCCTTCCTTAGAAGTGAGCATAGTCCAAACTGGCAGAGCTGCAATGAGAGGGGGTGTGTGTAAAAGAGAAAGAGAGAGAGAGAGAGTACTATGATCCAGTCGGCCCCTCCTACCTCGCTCGAGCAAGGAAGAGACTGCTAAAATCAAACTGCCTGGTCTGCAGACTATTAACAGTTGTGAATGGCTTGATGTAAACACTTGCAAAGATAATTGCCAAAAGTGTAGGAAGCAAAAATAGAACTCTAAAAATGGAAGAAAAGAAGAAGTGCTCGTTCAGCACACCTATGTCTCATTGAGGCATATGTGCTACACTGTCTAGGAACCACCCAGAGTACACAGCACATGTTACACACCCCCGGGGTATGTTGGACCATCTCAGAGCGTAGATTGGTCAATGAAAAGCTAGGATTGAGAAAAGGAGACACCCTTGAAGTAAGTCATCCAATAGGTGAAAGATACAGGTTGCTAACACCTACCTTAGGCAACCACGGTTTACACACTTCAGATCGTGTGACGGGACACTCCTTTTTCCCTAGAGACACTTGAATTCCCCAGAAAATGCCTTACAGCTAGAACTTTGGTTTTGTGATTAATAGGTTGACAAAGAACATTTGAACATGAATGGCTGACTTAACTGATGAATCAGTGCAGATACCTCACAGGAACAAAGTATGAGAGAGCAGGGACTCACGTTTAAAAACACACAAAAAGCACATTATAATAAGCCCAATCACATGCAGAAAAAATAAGCAGGCAGAAGAACACATGTTACTGTGAAGCTAATTTCAAATGAGTAACTGGATAATGTTTTGCATACTGATAAATTTGTATATTTCTATACAGAAAATCCATCTTTAATTATGCAGTTAAAAGATGATAAAAGACTGTAGCATTAGACCAAGCACGTTTTTACAAGCACTGTTGGCAGTACAATGATGTGATGCAACAGTTTGAAAGAACGGATGAAGAATTCATCTAGGGCTCTATATATCTCAATCTCAATATAGCTGTTGAATTTGAGTTTCCTATGAGAGAGTCTACTAAATAAAGATTCATGCTTTGCTGCTAACCTTTCAAAGGAACCATGAACATGGTGTCTGATTTTGAGGGAGTAGGACAGGGATAGACACAGACAGATACAGAAAGCAGAAGCAGTGAGAGTGTACAGTTGCACTGATTGTCTCTAATGCCTTCTGGAAAAACTGAATATGCTTCTTAATGACCACAGCAATTACCAGTTTTCTGAGTATATCTGGTTGGAATAAATGGTAGGGATATGCCATGCCTCAAACGGAAAATGTTTTTGTTTTAATCGCCATGGAAACAGTCAGACAGTGTGTCAGTTCCGGGAAACTCAAATATCCTCTTTCACGTCGCTCCAACGCCATGAAAATAACTTGTGGGCAGCTGTGCGGGACATCACAGCACTCTTAACCAAGAACAACCTCTCTGTCATAATCAGCACAGATGAACGCAGTCTGGGAATAGGCAGTGCATATGATGTGATTAATATGCACTCATTAAAGTCATTGGCTATTAAGCTGTGTATGAAGAATTTACTTGTATAAAGAAATTAATAATTCTATTAAGTAAAGATGCAATAAATCGATCAAGTAAAAGTCATTTATAATACAAAAAAAGATTTCTTTAAAAAATGTTTTGCTCTATTGAAGTTTTAAAACATTAATTTAAATTCATATTTATTTAACATTTTAATTGTATTTTACAATATTACTGTTTTTTACTGTAATGTTTGGATCAAATAAATGCAGCCTTGGTGAGCAGAAGAGACTTCTTTAAAAAAAATGTAAAAAGAAAAAATAGTTTAAATCTTACCGACGCCAAACAATTTAACAGTAGTATGTTATTTAAAATGTAATTAACTAATAGCTAATAATATTTTTAACATATTCTTAGACATGGAAAAAAACAGACCTAGAAAGAGCAATAAACTTGCTTGGTTGTTTGTCAAAAACAGTCAGACAGGTTCTGACTGGGCTCAGCAAAAACATTAATGGTTTTAAACAATTGAAGCTATGAAATGAAAGATGTACTCCATTTTACAACAACACAAAATTGTATACATTTCAGAACTTCTTTCCAGTTGGACAGAAAAGTTAGTTTGAAACGCTTCATTTGTTGAAGACTATTATTAATCAATCTTTGGGTAATCAGTGAGAGTTAGTAAATACACACAAACATATTAACCATAACCTCTACTCTGATTAAAGAATAAGATCCTCCAGAAGTAAAATTTCTTCATACTGAATATGCAGTGATGATTCACTGATCATTATTTGTTCCTCAATTATTCCCATGTGAGTCATTAGAGGTGCTTAGAGCTCACATTCACATGTGACTGATTTCAAAATGTGTAACAGTTTAGAAAAAACGGGTATTGTAAATGAAATGAAGATAAGCGATAAAGAAGCGGGACAAAGAATTCGAGGTCACCTAATATAATTTATTGAAGAATCCAGCTCTCAATTTGGATCACTTCAACTCTTTGTGAGTGATCCCAGTTTGCCCAGAATAGACATTATCTGGCTCTCTTCCCACTGTAAAGTGTTCACTAGGACTCAGAAACACGTGCCTTCCTCCCTCAGCCTGCTGACAAAGGTCGACATGCCCCAGAAGTCAGTTTTGCATGTGTCCGAGGCAACAGAGACCTGTCAGCTGGGATATAATTAAAGACATTTAGACTTTTTTTTTTAAATACTCATATTAAATTTCATTTCCAACTTTCCAACGACTTCTTCCAATTCACTTACAGTCCTAAAAGAGATGCAAATTCTGATGAGACGTGAATTAAATCAGATATGACTGGAAGATGCATAAAACAGATGAGTGCCACATGAGAATTTGTCAGTCACTTCAGGGCTTCGGAAGCCTCGTCTTTGTTGCATGGATGCCTATAATTTATATCCAGCTCATCTTCAGAAGAATCTAAAATGAATACTCTTCAGATCTGCTGAATCAACAGTTGAATATGATTTGCAATAATGATGTAGAATGCAAATCAATCTGAGAACAAAGAACACACACACCAATTATTTACAGCCTCTCTAAAGTACACACTACACTATCCAACCACATATCAGCTAATATTGAAGTAAACAACCTTTTTTCTTTTTCATTTAGTCTCTAAAACAAGTTAAAAACAAGTTAAAACTTTGAAAAAAAGCTTTAAAAAATGTGATGATAAAATAAAACATCTAGATCATCCTTCAATCAAATGTATTGAAGGGTTAGTTCACCCAAAAATACATTCTGTCATCTTTTACTCACCCTTAAGTTGTTCTAAACCGGAGTTCCTTAGTTCTGTGGAATTTAAAAGAAAATATTTTGAAGAATGTTGGCAACTAAACATTTGCTGGTCCCCATTGACTTTTTGTATACCCACATTATTCAAAATATCTTTGTTTGCGTTCAACAGAAGAAACTCCTACAGGTTTAAAACAACATGTAAATGTTGACAATTTTTATTTTTGGGTGAACTATCCCTTTAAGTTAGAGACATTATAATTAGGAAGCAGATAATATATTCAGACTTTTAAAAGTTCAGACTCGCTAGTAATGTAAGTGGAGTTGGGGACAGGGATTCAGCTGTCCCAAGTGAAAAAGTGCCGACACCAGTGCGGACTATCCCGTCAGAAGACATGGTGTCACCTCTAACCTTCAGCACCTGTTCACAACCCAGAGGAAACTCAATCTCCTGCTGTTCTCAGCTGATCAGGAACCTTATATGGAGGGAATCAAGGATTCTGATACACCTGGAGAGGTCAGATGTGATCCTAACACCATGTCCTGACCAGACGTGATGTGATGCCATGGCACTCGATAAAGGGTTTCTTTTCCATGATAATCAGTTGTCTATACCTTTTAATCCGAGTTTCAATATCATTTTGAGTGACCTTTATAGCTGTACCTAAAGCGGCAATGGATAATTCAACTTTAAAATAAATTAAAGGAACCAAGAAAGTTTAAACTGTGACACAAATAAACAAGTGTATTCTATGACAAAGATTGTTTCAGTCACTCAGTATGTATTTTGAATCATATGACAATGGTATATTATGTATTTGTTGGATTAAGTACTTATCCATTTTGTTGCGAGTGCAGTGCGCTTGCAGAGAGAGCTCCGCCCACACATTATTCTGATTGGCTGTGATTTTGGATTGATTTTGTCATGTCTCTGTCGCATTGCATCTGGTGAGGACAGACAAATTGTTTGCTGGAATCTTATTGCGTCTGGTTCAATAACTGCAATGTGGTTCTGAAGCTTATCATATGATCTTGAGGAAGTAAACACCATTACAGCGTTTGGAAAAATTGCCCCAAATGTGTCTATGTTCAACAATCTCCAACCCATTAACACAGCTGAGGTCAAGCATTTCTTATCATACCGTCTATTAATTTCCTGTTGTACTTATACTCCCATTTGCAACACTCAAAACAACCAATCTCATCATCTCACCAATGACACAGCACAGTTTAACCGTGACTTCACAAAAAGTGTAAAAAAGCTATAACAAAAGACCAACTAATTTCACCAGCATGTAAAAGAGAGTAAAGAGAGGCTTTTCCTGCAAAGCCTGGTCCAAGCCAAAGAGCTGTTTCCAATATATGCAGCTCATAAATATTTCTGAGATGCTGGCAAATTTTTCAGTTGCAAAGTAGTTTTTCTCCCAAAGACATTTTGTTCCATCCACAAATTCTCGAAACAGCTTGTACTCTGTAGAGTCGCGAAAAGAAAATTTTATGTTAATGACTTAACTTGTGAAAACAACCCCACAAAACCAGCTAAAAACGGTCAAGAATTGTCCGGAATATATTTCACCCCACAATGAGCTATGAGCTAAAGTAACAGTAGTGTTAAGAAGTAGTTTGATACTCTCCTGCTCCTAATTTCATTGCGGTCAAAAACTGTTTATATTTAATTTTCTGTCTTTTTAGCAAGGTTTTGTACAGCACAGTGTTCAACTACTGTTGTTATGATTGTGCTTTATAAATAATTGATATCAATCAATAAAATTGATTTGATAGTGCTCAACATGTAAACCAGCCACTATGTCTGTCTTTGAAACATAATGGACTGCTCAGGCCAATGGCGGCACTGAAAGCCACAAACACTCTTGGATTTGATTCTGGCAGCTACAAGCAACTAGTGTTGGGACCTAAGGTTCGTAAAACCAGCAGTTTTTACCTGAATGAATGAGAAATAGACAGGTTAGATTACTGCTTAACAGTTATCTTCTCCAAACGTATTCCTCGTTTTCTCAAACAGAGCCACATTGTTTTAGGAATGACTAATGAAAAGTTACAACAATTCTCAGATCTACTTTTTGTGGATACGATCTTTAAAATGTCTTCACATTTAAGTGAGGTGCACATTCAGAACAGCTCTGACGTCTAAAGCAGTGCAAGTCTTTTGCTCTTTGGCTACACGGGTCTATGGAAAAGTAGTAAAATTATGTAACATGGCAAATATGACAAGTCTCCCTTGTGTTCTCCACGGCATGAGTCATGTATCACTCCTTCTTGTCCATTTCCTAAGTGGAAAGAAACACACTGTCTCAGATTAGCCCTCACTGAGCACAGTCAACCTTCTGGCCAACACCCAAAGCTTCAGCGCACGTCCTGAACGCTGCTAAACGTGCAGTGGAAGGTGGCGGGAATAAAAACCCCAACCGATCTTTTGACTCAAACTAGGATAATGTCAAAACCGATGTATTTTCTGTTGTAGTCCACATTTTCAACAATCTAATCCTCTGTTACATATCTACTAATGAAACACAGGTTTGGAGTTGGAACATGATAGCGTGGAAGTGAAACGAAGGAATGCTTTGTGAGCAGTAAACAGCTTCAGAGGAAAAACTCCCAATTGAGGTTGTTGGGAATCTGAAACAGCCCTGATTTCCCAGCTGCCCCTTTGGGAGCACAGTAGGAGAGGAATCGGCGTTCAAGAGTCAGATTAGTGTGGGACAGGCAAAGATCCAGCTTTATTCGAAAAAACACAACTTAAGACCAACTTGAACATTAATGGGCATTAATGTTAGTACACCACAGAGACGTAACCAGCACCGGCACAAATTCTGACTCTAAACTGCTTAAGCAAGCCTTCTTTTGTCAACCAGCATTGAATGAAAGATTTTGTTGAATATAAAAATGCAAAATGCAACAAAAAAAAACAGTGGGTCAAATTCACTATTTCAAGTGAGATGAATTTGCACCAAAATAATGTAGCAAGCATTTTCTCCTCCCTATTAAAAGTCGATAAGCCTATGAATTATACTATTCCTAGTCCGCAGATCATCGCTGAGCCGTTTTTTGGTAGACCATCTATAACATCTGGGCTTAGTTTTCTAAAAGCACTAATTGCAAACCACGGTTGTAAGTTATGTCGTTACCAACCTAGTTAAAAGATTCTGCATTTTCCAAAGACATAGTTCCAACAAACATTTGCAAACTTGTGTTGCTGGAACTACAGCTCTCGACCTGTGGTTACAAGAGTAGTTACTGTTAATATGACGTGTGGACTTTAATAGATCATGCTCATGACCACAATAAGCAAGCTAAGATGCATGTCAGCAATCAGCACCGTTCCGTGAAGAGTTCATGTGCATATATGCAAAAGTGCAAAAAAGATCTGCTTTTCTAAAAATACTTTATTACAAACAGGAGATAAAGATTATACAAGCGTGTCACTGACGAAGGCAAAGAGCCAAAACGTTTGTATTATCTTCATCTCCTGTTTGTAATAAAGTATTTTTAGAGTGCAGACTTTTTTGGCATTTTTGCACTGATATATATGGTCTCAGCACCCAATTATCTAGGAGAGCACAGTGAGTGTTTTGATTGGCATAAATTCAAAAGGAAACCCTGGATTATGACATAATAGAGAACCTATGATGAATCAAAACAAAGGGAACAAAAATAGTAAAGTAGAAATAGTGAGAAGGGAGTGAATGAACTGCAAGTATACAGGATTACACCGCATAAACCAGCATTGGAATTCACAGTGGTCTAATCTGTTCTTTTCAACAAAGATAAGAATGTATGCCAGTGCAAAAGTCACAGATACAATGCTAGTGTGTTTTGGGTGGTCGCCACAGCGTTGCTATACACATCTCTGCATGGTTGCTACTGTAGGTGGTTCTGTGCTGGCCCAAGTAAAATAAAAGCCAAACGCCAATGCTATTCTGATCTCTGGAAATGAGTCATCTTCCCTAATACTTTTGAAAACAATAACATATTGCTGCATGTTGACCTAAAGTGAAGTATAGCAAATTGTATCGTAATTTCTATTTTTAAAAACCCGATATGTAAAATGTGAATTTTCCAGGACAGAAAGAGCTCATAATTGCCGTAATTGTGATGATGTCACTGTCTACATATTCACTACTACACTAAGGCCATTACTTACCTTTCTTGCTGCTGCGCCAGAACCGATCTCCCAGAATATCACCCATGTCCAGGCTCACCTGATAATGCATTTTTGAACAGGACCGAGTGAGCCGTCTAACCGCACCACAACGTCTTCCCCGTGTGGACAGAACC
Source organism: Siphateles boraxobius (assembly GCF_051911475.1). NCBI lineage: Eukaryota > Metazoa > Chordata > Actinopteri > Cypriniformes > Leuciscidae > Siphateles > Siphateles boraxobius. The sequence goes on along the minus strand of NW_027508722.1, from coordinate 4,050,323 downwards.
ACCCCATCTGAAACCCATTCTCCCTACGGCGTGCAGGACGGGGCACAGAGGGGCACATAAGGGAGAATGACAGGGGAATGCACTGAAGAAACAAGAGCTTATTTTCATGTTCTGCCCACAAACACACTAAGTCTATAAATCTGGCCTGTCCTGCCCCGTCCTATTCTCCCAGATTCCCATACATCTGTCCCATCCAGCAACACTTACTTCCGCACAAACACTGGCTTGTTCTGCCACACCAACTAATGGATGTGTTGTGAAAGAGAGCAGGCACTCTGGGGTTTCAGAGGTTATAGCCTAGTTTGGCAGCACAACCAAATAAAAGTTTTTTAAGAGGTGGGATTGATCACCATTAACTAAAACAAAATTCCAAACCATTTTGGAGTCTCAAACTAATAAACAGTTACTGGCAAGATCAACGTCTTCAGTGTTTGGGATAATAGGGTGTTCAGGAGGGTTTTGGACTGTCGATATGCATCATTTGAGAGAAGGTCTTACAGGTACGAGTGTCTTCCCCATAGAAACCACACTCCCTCAGGGCTGATTTATTACTGCCTGAATCTTTTGTGTCAATTTAAGGGGTTTGCTTGGTCTTTACTGAGAGCATTATTTTGTAAATGTCCTTCAAGTGGCGAACAAACAAAGTCCCAAAATTATTTAACGTCCTTATTATAACAAATGAAATCCAACAATATTACTATTACATCCACCCAACAATATTCAAACTTATTATGGGACAAATACTAATATTGTCCACATTAGAATTTGGTTGGATGTAAATGTTTTCTCCTCCCTATTAAAAGTTAAAAAGCCTAGAAATTACAACTATGTATGATTATATGATTGAGTGCAAGTTATTATTTTTGCATTAAGCACTGTTTTTCCCATTTTTTATTTTTTTATTTTATTAGAACTGAAATTAAGGCTGCTTGATTATGGTAGAAAACATAATCACGATTATTCTGGCCAATATTGAGATTATTTAAAACCGTGTATACATAGTTTTAAGTAAAAACTACTGAACATTTATTCAATATATTACATTTTAGCCATATAAAAAGTGTGCTGGATTTATAATAAAAAACACAAGACAAAGACCATCAAAGAAGTAATGTGGCATATAATCATTGTCAATTATTTACAGAGCCATATATTTAAAAAAATATATATGACTGGAGATAATCCTTCCAGGATAAAAAACAAATATCCTGTCAGTAGACTGTAAAATCCCTTAGATAGGCTAAAGAGGTTAGCTAATGGTAACTCAATGGAAACACCACAATTAATACAAAGTTCTGTCATGAAACTCTAGATGCCGCAGGCTAATCATTCTCTTCACATCATTCTCTATAGGGCACAGCTGATTGGTCCAGGTGCTATATCAGTAGCCAATGAGCTCGCTGCTCAACCTTCAAATACTTGGTCAGCTTTTGCTGTAGCAGTTTCAGCACGCTTTCAGAAACCCTCCACCTTCCCCAGCTCCACCTGTATAGATCTGCTACAGGTAATTAATGTACAATATATTGTACAGCAGCAGCACGTTGTGTGTGTTTTGTCCCGTACAAAGATCTATAGATTAGCAGATCTATTCCACCAAGACCAAACATATCAACATGCTCATATCCATTTCCATGCCAAACACTCAGAGAGTTGACAGAAAAACTGTTATTTAAATGATTTCTGTGTTGATACACTGAGTACACTGAGGTTCATCTTTACCAGTAAGAACACATCTGTACACAGTAAGTGTTTTACCACTATCTGAAATGCTTTAGGTTCCTGTCTGCACATGTTAGTCGTTTTTAATGACAATCATTGTGAAATAAAATTCCTGCTATTGCAAGTCTTCTGAAAAATATGGTTAGGACATTCTGAATAATCCTTTAGGAAAATGTTTGCATAATAAATCTGTACTTCACGAGTCCTCCATGTTTTTACATAGTTTTACAAATAATACCACAGTTAAACAATGGTTTCTATATCCTGACGGTTGTTGGTCAATGTCTAATGAAGCTATAAAACGGAACACTTGAGTAAACAATTCCAAATAAACGACAAACTGAAAGTGCTTTGTGAAAGCGTTGCACTCAACCATCCCAACAGAAAACACAAAGCAAACCACATGTTTGTCCGGTGAGTCAGCAAGAACGGTTATACAGCACACGAGGGTGTGGTCAGCCAGGCCTGTGGTTGCCATGGGAACATGAGTCACAGCCGTGGGTAAATACACCGTCTGTCCTCGACTAAGGTCAGCGTTACCCCAGCAACAGCAAAGCAAAACTCACACAGGACGCCATGCTTGAATGGGCAGAGACGTCTGTGCATTAGCATCCGGACAAGCCAACACATTCCTTACCAACTTGCTAAAAATGTCGAAAACAGGCACATGCATAAACGCCTAATAAAACTACACATGCATATCTGTCCTGCCAGCATGTCTTAAAGTGATTTACTGTATGAACTATCCTCAGTAAAGGTTCACCAGTGCAGTTATATTCCAAAAGAACATAATGTTTTATTAACCTGAGAAAGCATCATGAGGGAATATGATGAACATATAATTTTACAATCAGACATTATCAGCATCTTCACTCCCTGCTGTGCTCTAGTATGCACGAGTGTGTCTGAAGCGCACGACGGCCCTGTTCTGTTAACTTAGCAGTTTGACAGTCTGCACTATTAATGTAAATTCATCATATTGTTATTGTTCTGCTTGCGTGTGCCCAGGGGAACTGAAAACAGCACATCCCTTTATGAGTTTTTTTTTTCAAACAGCTATTTAGATCACAAATTTGACGTTTAGTATACTAAGTGTGTAGTATACTACAAGTATACTTTCAAATAAATGATATTATTTTGAACTTTCTATTCATTAAAGAATCCACCACAAAAATATGAAGCAGCTCAACTGTTTTAAACATTGATAATGATCAGAAATTGAGCAGCAAATCATCATATTATACTGATTTCTGAAGGATCATGTGACACTGAAGACTGGAGTAATGATGCTGAAAATTCAGCTTTGATCACAGGAATACATTACATTTTAAAATACATTTAAATAGAAAAAAAAATTAAAATTGCAATAATATTTCATAATATTACTGTTATACAGAGAGAGACTGCTTTCAAAAACATAAAAAAAACTTACCAAACCCAAACTTTTGAACAGTAGTGTATGTTTATATAATTACAATAGCACTAAAAATGTGAACCACATAAAACATGTTGTTGAATAGTATTACTCAATACTTACAATAATGTGAGTTATTTGATTAGAGATTATTAGAGATTAGACTACAAATGTACAAAATAACTACTTACGGTGTTGCTAAGTATGCCTTTTTTTTATTATTTATTTTTAATAATTGTATTGATATTTCACCTGATAATCCTGTTGGTTTAATTTACATTTCACATATCATGTGATGTGATCAACAGCTGTTTTCAGTTTTCAGGGCAGATGAGCATGTCAATCATCTCAATGAGGCACTCCAGAACATATCATATTACCAGATAAGAAAACTATTGATAGTTGCAGCAGTTTCATCTTGCTTACTGTGCGATTATCATCTATCTCCCTTTCAGAATAAATGTGCCTCATCCTGGGAAATGTTCTTCCCCGTCCTGAGGAGTGATAATGTGTGTGTGTGTGTGTGTGTGTGTGTGTGTGTGTGTGTGTGTGTGTGTGTGTGTGTGTGTGTGTGTGTGTGTGTGTGTGTGTGTGTGTGTGTGTGTGTGTGTGTGTGTGTGTGTGTGTGTGTGTGTGTGTGGTGCGCTCTGCAGGAGCCTTTGATTCCCACAGAACACACCTCATCTCATTATACACTAATAAAAGCACAATGTCTGATACCTCGTATCAGGACGTCGGTGATCATTTCTCTCTCCATTGTTATGTGATATAAAGTGTTTGTCTGCACAGCGAGAAACTTCTGAAAGCTGCACAGATGTGTGTTCATGCACGTCATATGGGCATACTTTCCACAGGACATTCATTTTGATATTTTGGCTTTTAAAAGCACAGTTTTCATCTGATATAAAATAGCGACACGTTCTGTACAAACACAGAAGCTGAATTTAAAATAGCACTCCGCGTATTATTTCTGCAACATAACAATATTGTAGATAAAGTAGGAGCAGTATATGCTTTATCACAATTTTTTGTGATATATTTTTCAGTGGTTTTGGACTTTTTAGTGATCCCTGTCTGTGTGGATGTCATTTCACACACACAAAACAAGCTATTTTCGGTAGAAATACTGTATTTGTAGGTGTATTTGTCACCCAGGATTAACTTAAAGTCACCATGAAATAAAAATCTACAATTCTTATTTCTTGCACTATTTATTATTTAACTTTTTTTTAAATTAATGTCCTCTAGTAATCTTTTAATCAAAATAACTTCTCCCTCTTGCAGCAATATCTCTTCTCTTCTCTGATGATGTGTTTACTGGCGTGAGGGCGGGGCAACCTGTCAATCACATGAGATCCACCAATAGCAAACCACAACCATCCAACCACTTCCCAATGGACAAAATCAAGCCCTACATTTGTTCTTGTTGCAGAAGCAGGGGAAGAAAAGTCTATTGCAACTTCCATTTCATGCCGACTTCAAGCAACCAAAAGTGTGTGTTTTTTAGAAGTGTCCAGTTGCTTTGTAAACTGTACTGTTGCATACAATCAAATGACACAATATGCTCATTATGATTTGTAGGTAGGCACTGTCATTCTAATCACTGCAGTATTTTGTCATCAAAACAAAAATGCAAGAAAAATGTTAAACTAAAAAAATGGACAAAGAACAAACATGATGAAATGTCTAACACACGACAAGGATTATTTTCAAGTATGAAAACATGATAGCTTCTGCTATGTGAAGGTAACAGCATAATCCGACCATGACGTTACACAGTTTCTAGAGTGTGTGTGAGGGTGTGTATGTGGGTGTGGGTGTATTTGTGTGCGCCGCCTTCTCGGGTTACATACAGACAGTACTAAAAAGGTATGATTTCTTTAGAGAGATGAAAATAAACTCCACCCTAAGAAGTGAAAGATAGAGAAGCGATCAAGCCTAGAGTCTCAGGATGAGACGATAATGACCCTGGTTTGAAAGCCCTTAAACCTGTAAAAAAAAAGAAAAAGAAAAAAGAAAAAGAGCCCTACCACACCCTCACTCGTCTACATCAACACTCGCTTACACCCTGAAGCACAGCGGATTACATGCATCTGCACTGGACACAGGGATGTTTAGAGAGATTATTGGAGTAGGTTTTACAAGGAAACACTATTTCAATCTTTCTGTTTTCTAGTGCTTTTGAGGGTCGAGGTGTGTAAAATGGTGTGAAATACTTGAGATAGAGACATCTACAACTCTGCTGGATGCTGAAACAGCTCTTCAGGACAGTACGATGTGGGGAAAACTGCAACTCACCTGCAACACACAAAGGAAAATGGCATCAGTTTACAGCCTGTGGATAGACTGGATCTAGTTACAATAGAGTAAACACTTAGTTCAACTTTGCAGGACATTTGTTCAAGGTGTTCAAAGCGCATCAGACCTCAGGGAACATTCATATCGATGTTAGCAACAGTGTCACAACAGTAGGAAACACACACTGTGTTGAAGCGCTGCCCCCTGCTGAGTGTTGACTGTTACTGAGCCGACAGAGAAGAGAGAGACTCTTATCTATCAGTTTATCAACTATGTCTGATTAACTATGTCAGAAACAATCACCTATTGCATTTACACTACTGTTATTTTACAGTAGATGCACTTGTGTACTTACCTAAGAAAGAGGTGTAATATAAGGTAACTACATGGGTTAAGCTTAGGTTTAGGTTCAGGGTTAGTACCTAGTTATTACCCAGTTATTGCAATTACCATAAGTTCATAGTATGTACATGGGGAACAGGACTGTAAAATAAAGTGCTACCAAAAGTTTTTGGTCAGTAAGATTTTGATAAATGATTTTGAAAGAAGTCTCAATGCTGCATTTATTTGATCAAGGATACTGTAAAAACACTAATATTGTGAAATAGTATTGAAATTTAAAATAACTGTTTCTATGTTATTTAAAATGTAATGTATTCCTGTGATCAAAGCTGAATTTTCAGCATCATAACTCCAGTCTTCAGTGTCACATGATCCTTCAGAAATCATTCTAATATGATGATTTGCAGCTCAAGAAACAATTCTGATTATTATCAATGTTGAAACAGTTGTGCTAATTCATATTTTTGTAGAAACCGTGGTACGTTTTATTTTTTAGGGTTCTTCGTGAATAGAAAGTTAAAAGAACACTTTTGATTTGAATCCTTACTAAATAAAAGTATTTAAAAAAAACACCTTTTAAGCAGTAGTGTATGTACATAAAAATAGTACAATATATCCTAAACAATATATGAGCTTATTTAATATACATCATAAGAACAATGTTAGATAACAGCCTTAAACTTATAATTTACAGTAAGCATTCAATCTCTTCTAATAGTATTTCGAATAATAAAGCAAAACTGTATCATTTTCTGTTATTCTAGGCAAAACAAATTCCTATAACTGTACAAGTTTCCTTGTCTTTTATATCATTATATGCTGTATTCTCACAGATCATCTACACTTAATATTTCATGTTTATTTATATACTTTTGTTAGCCATGCAATAAGCAGGATAAAGTGCAGTTAGCGGGACATCATCCAGAAATAAAACCTCTCAAAGTGATAAAAGACCAGACCTCAACAGATCCTCTACATACTGTAATCTTCCTTCATGTACATTAGTATGAACACAAACACCCTCAAAACTTCTGTCCCAGAAGACGATCTTTAAGTGTGTCTTGGTCACAGGACATTGACTGGAAATTAACAGACATGGAAGGTCACAGATGAACACACACTATCAATGTGAGCAAGGTCTCTGAGCGGTGAGCTGGCATTGGCATTGAGCCCAGAGAACTTTCATCCGAGTATTTCCATAAGCTCATCGAGCTTTACATGACATCCAGTAAATGCCAGAGCGGTCTGTGCTCAGAGTGAGATGTCGTTTCCAGAACAGAGAGCTACAGTAACAGAGACTCAGCGCTGTCGGCGAGACTGATCAGAGTCAGGAAGTGTGTTTGATGGGTGATTCATTTCAGAAATGCCACACATCCACAAAATAGACAGTATTTAATCCTAATGACTGGTCATTTTGTTATAAACGGCATGCGTGTGCGTATGTGTGTGTGTGTGTGTGTGTGCGTTGTGTGTGTGTGTGTGTGTGTGTGTGTGTGTGTGTGTGTGTGTGTGTGTGTGTGTTTTTGCGTGTGTGTGTGTGTGTGTGTGTGTGTGTGTGCGTTGTGTGTGTGTGTGTGTGTGTGTGTGTGTGTGTGTGTGTGTGTGTGTGTGTGTGTGTGTGTGTGTGCGCGTTGTGTGTGTGTGTGTGTGTGTGTGTGTGTGTGTGTGTGTGTGTGTGTGTGTGTGTGTGTGTGTGTGTGTGTGTGTGTGTGTGCGTTGTGTGTGTGTGTGTGTGTGTGTGTGTGTGTGTGTGTGTGTGTGTGTGTGTGTGTGTGTGTGTGTGTGTGTGTGTGTGTGTGTGTGTGTGTGCGTTGTGTGTGTGTGTGTGTGTACATTCATATCTGCATGAGTCTGTCCACCTGTTTTAAAGGATCACTGGAGATCACTAGCAGTAAAAGACTACACACAGTGATGAAGTGAAAACACAGTGAAAACTACATAAATATATTAAGTATGAGCATAATGTATTGAGCAAAAAACATTCAACAAATCAAAACCTGCTTTTACTTCATGATTTGCCTCAAATCATCCACACTTTACAATAAAGTCGTACAAAAAAATTGTTAAGTTGTTTTGATTGATACTGTGAAGCAGCTTTGATACAATCTGTATTGTGAAAAGCGCTATATAAATATATTTGACTTGACTTGACTTGACTTAGTCCCAGTAGTTAATGATAGATAATGCATTAACTAATAATGAGTCATGCATTTGTTACAGTATTTATTACATTTTGGCTACATCTTCACTGATATGGATACATTTATTTCATGTAGTAGACTATGAAAAAAGAGGTATTTGGAAACAATATGTATAATCATATGATGCATATTGTACCTATAGATATCTAAGTTCATACCAGTGTGTGCCTGTTATGTGCCGAAGATAAATGTTAATTTGTACAATCATCTTATTACATTCCTGAAAAGATGACAGAAAAGAAATTTGTACTCGCAATTGCTGTCCTGCAGTTTATACCAGATATGGATGGCGATTGGGCACTAATAAGATGGAGAGATAAAATGATCATGCGGGAGAATAGCGTAAGAACTTTATCTGGTCTGGTCTCTCAGTTTCATCCCAGAGAGCTTTTATTATATTTTTATGAGCAGTAAGATGAGTTTGAGCATTTTTCGACATTTCAGGGTGGACGAGAAACTTCTGGAAAATGTTAGCGTGGACAGAGAAGGTTTTTAACAAAACCCGGATTAACGCAAGATGTAGTCGTTTTTTAACATTGTTAGTTCATGTTAGCTCACGTCAATTAAACAATATTAACAAATACATCTTTTGATTCTATAAATGTATTAGTAAATGTTGAACTGAACAATACTCTGTTCAGGTCATTTTGACCAAAAGTGACTATCAATTTTTTTTAATTGAGTGTTCACATATGAGTGGTACAAGACCTTGCTTAATTTCTAAAAGTTAGATTATTACATGCTTTAGAAATATTTTGCATATTTTTTTAGTTCATATTAACAAATTGAACCGTATTGTAAAGTGTTACCAAAAAATAAAGCAAATTAGGGTACTTAATTTATTAAAATGCAATTTTTTAAAGAAATTAACAACACTAAAAATTACAAGGTTTTAAAAATCATTTAATTTCTTAACTTCTACAAATACTTAAATGGCAGTGTACTGTTTTCAGGTAATAATATATATTATGTACACAAAAAGTCTATCAATAATCCATTACAAGAAGTGTAATATGCATAACACTCTTTTAAGGTGAAGTAGTTACAGGTTACTACATGCACTTACTATAATAACTGTAAAGTATGCATAATTACAAGTCACTAACCCTAAACCAATCCCTAACCATAACTCTATAGGAAGTACATGTAGTTAATTATTATTACTCAATGTAACTGTCACCTTAAAATGAAGTGTAATCGGAAAATGTCTTACAAGAGTCAATTGGTGTCAACAGACCTAAATACAAGTTGAAATAGTTAAGACACTAGAGTTGAGTTGAAGCTTATTAAATCTAAAATCAATAACCTCACCATCTATCCAACCGGAACCCTAAGAAACCCGTCAAGCCTGCATGTTCTTATCGAATTAGAATTTCAAATGTCATTAATTTTTATTTAAAAATCATCCCCTAATAGTTTTTAACCCTTTAAACTGAACTAATATATACAGATATCAATTTAACACTTATATTCTTGTAGTATACTGTGTTGATGAATTACAGTAAGTTACTGTACTACAGTCTAGTCAATGAAAGTATCTTTCTGAAACTTAAGCCAATCCAGTTCACCACGACTCTCATATGACGCACACATGAGCAGCTTCTGTAGTTCACTCTCAGAAAAAAAAGGTACAAAAGCTGAGACTGTGGCGGTACCTTTTCAAAACGTAAACCTTTGTACCTAAAGAGTGCATATTAGTCCCTCAAAGTGTACATATTGGTACCAAAATTGTACAAAGTAGTACATAAACAGTACATATTAGAACCCTTTTGAAGGGTACGGTCCCTGTGACAGCTTTTGTACCTTTTTTTCTGAGAGTGTTACACCTGCTTTCATAGGATCCACCCTCTCCACCCACACTCGTCTCGTACCTTTACTGGAGGAGTACAGGTCCATCATGCAGTGCGGTGAAGAGGACCTGCCTACAGCAACAGTATTCCAGTGTTTTAATGACTTTTCCTTGGCTCTAGTCGAACGCAGGGTTTTCCTCGCTCACGTCTCGGGCTCGTGTGTTGAAAGCGCCCCCCCCCCCCCCCCCCCCCCCCCACCCGAGGTGAGCGCAGATATTCCCACGCTACCAGTGGCTGAGAGTTTCTTTGTAGAAAAGAGGGTGTATCAGCAAAACAGCAGTAAACTCCCAGTCCACCGCTGCGTCTTTTGTTGAAATCTAATTGGTTTAAAGGAGAGTGCATATCCCATCTCACACACAGCCAGAAATGATATCTGAGAGCCCTTACATGCAGTGAAAGACCAGACCTGTCATTTCTGCATCAGTACATAATTACACAATAATGACTGTTTAACAAGGTTTCCTGACATCGCTGATTTAAGACACAGAGCAGGTGATGTGTGAGAGAAAGAGAGTATAAAACAGATCATTAATCCTGTGAATGAGTGACATTATCAGAGGAATGAATGGAGAGGTTTACTGCCGATGCCATAATCATTTGATAACACAATAAACAGTAGCTTACTACGATCACAGCGAGCAGAGCTCAGCCGACAGCTTCTGTTACAGGGATCGGATGCTACAGCACACTGGGAAAGCAATAAGAGATTTGAACATTTACCACGGTGAAAATCATAGACTCCCGTAGATAGTGCATTACTGTAAACATGGTTTTTATTCGTCTTTACAGACCCAGCAACAAGCCTAAATTATTTCCAGTTGGTAATCGACAACATTCCTGTCGCTCTTGTCATCTTTGGCTTTTGGCTTGCTTAGTTATGGACACTTAATATTCATCAATATTATTGATCTGACTGCATTGGCACCATAATATGAGAACTGAACTCAGCTGGACGATGACATCGAGATATGTTTTCTCCAGAGCAGCTATATATAAATGAACTAAATTAATACCTTTTTTACAGCAAAAATGTACCATTTCTGAACTTACTTCAGCTGGACTATGACGCTTTTCTTCTAGATCTACTGTACAGCAGAAACAAACTCGGTTGCGTTATTTTCCAGTTATCTCTGTAAAGCTGTTTTGAAACCATTTGTATTGTAAACAGCTCTATATAATAAAGGTGACTTGACTTGACATCACAGATGCTGCTTCAGTTATATTAAACTTTATTTTAAAGAAATTAATACTGTAAGGATATAATGTTGCAAAAGGTTTCTATTTCAAATAAATGCTGTTCTTTTTAACTTTCTTTTCATCGAAGAATCCACAAAAATATGAAGCGGCAAAACTGTTTTTAACATTGATAATAATCAGAAATGTTTCTAGAGCATCAAATCATCATATTATAGTGATTTCTGAAGGATCATGTGACACTGGACTGGAGTAATGATGCTGAAAATTCAGCTTCGATCACAGGAATAAAGTACACTTTAAAATATATTCACATAGAAAACAGCTATTTTAAATTGTAATAATGTTTCCCAATATTACAGTTTTTACAATAGTTTTGATCAAAGAACTGCAGCCTTAGTGAGCAGACTTCTTATAAAAAGCTTTGAATAGGATAAATTACGATATATATTTTTTTAAATGATAAAACTTTTCTTTCTTTTCTTTTAAACAAAGCAATGCCACGATTAAGATAAAATACTTATTAAAATGTGTCTTTCACCTTCACATCATCAGTAATGTCATGCATACATGGAAGGGGAACTAGTTGAAAACAGATTTGCTGGTGATTAATGGTGTCGGTCTGTTAATGAGAATCATCAACAGTGACTAATGCAGAAACACTGAACCACCACAAACTAAACACTGATCTGAGCTTGAGCAACACAGCGTGTGTGGCCTCGCAAACCTCAACAAATAAATAACACCACACAAACACAAATATTCCTTTAACCATCGATAGTTGACACCAATCGCGTTTTAAGAGAATACGATGTTTTAGAACAGCAAGTTTGCATAATTTCATGACTGTTTTCAATCTATAAAACATACTTTTCGCAATGCTTGACACTTTTTAGTCATACAAATAATCTACCTAACTTTACAGTACTTTTTTAAAAAATTGTATCTTGTTAAAGCAAACAATGTTTTTAAGTTAATGTCTTAACACTTAACAGCTTATCAACACTTTTCAAATGCCTCTGACTGGCCACTGCATTCATCCGCTCAACAGAAACGTGTGCGATTGGTTGTAAGTCTCAATGCCGCAAAAAATCTTTGATGCAACGTGAGCAGATCTAAATGTAAATTTCACATATCACTTTAATCGCGACAGTCATTGATTCAGTTTAATTGTTAATGGGTACATTTTTTGCATTTAGGGGGCATTCTGGCATTTCTGACCCCGGTCTGCACTGATCTCATACATGCCTCTCTGCAAATGATGGAAATACATTGTAGTGACACAGAACTTTAATCCCTGCGGTCATGGGTGAGTGAAGGAGAACCTCAGATAACTAGCTGTTGGCAGATTCATACATCAAAAATGAGAAAAACAAAAACAAATAAGAGGGCTTGATGGAACCATCATATTTTAAGATGTCTCTCTGCTTCATTAATTCCCAGCCTGCACCACTGGAGCAGCGTCAGACACTTTAATGGTCCCATCCAATGAACATCCGGAAACAATGAGAAAGGGCTGAAAACAGACTAAAGCAGTTCAAGCTCACCAGCTTTAAAACACTGCACTGTTCCCTTCACACTTAAGAACAGTGGCTCTTTTCACAAAGTACTTGTTAATGCAGCTTTAATTATTACTTTGCCTGAATGTACAGTTATAATCTAGGAATTACATTACTCATGAATAAGCAGTTTACTACAGATTACATACTCAGTAAACAATGAATGACTCTATAGAGCATTGCTGATCACATGTGTAAGACATGTTTTATTGTGTCTGTATATATTAGTGTGATTTATTTAGAGAGGTCACATTAACAATAGAATATTAAAACGGACATATTCAACTACATCCTTACCACAAATATTTAGGAAGTCTGGAGCCTCATAATAAAGGTAAAAAGTAAGTGAACTTTGACACCATAGCCTAAATTTAAAGGCGGCAAGAAAACACGGATGCAGCACCTTAAAGGAATAGCTAAATAAATAAAAAAAATCCCATCTAAATCTCTAAATCTATTAAATCTAAATCTATAAGAGAAGTTCTGCTTAATTTCTTAATTGGAATGATGACAGAATTTTCTTTTTGAGGAGAACATTTTCTTTGAACATGACAGTGCCAATAAAACACTTTTTTGTAATTTAGGATTACTAACAGCTAAGTCTTAGGATTTTGTGTAGAATTTCAACAATTGTTTGAAAACTGTTAGGGAGAAAGAGCTTCCTATTGACTGTAGAAATGTCAGACAGCTGTATATTATTCACATCCGCTTATAAACTACCGTTCAAAACTTTGGGATCAGTAAGACATTCAATATTTTTAAAGAAGTCTCTCATTCACTTTCATTTATTTGATGAAAAATGCAGTAAAAACAATGATATTGTGAAATACCGTTTTCTATGTGAATATATTTTAAAATTGTATTCCTGTGATCAAAGCTGAATTTTCAGCATCATTACTCCAGTCTTCAGTGTCACATGATCCTTCAGAAATCATTCTAATATGAGGATTTGCTGCTTAAGAAACTATCTGATTATCATCAATGTTAAAAATAGTTGTACTGCTTATTTTTGAAGAAAGCAAAGAAAGGTACGAGAGTCGAACAACCTCTGACGCTGCGAACACAACAGTCGGTCCTTCATCTCGAAAGAACAGATTGTAAACACATCTGTAAATCTTCACATGGACTCCGTGCTGTCTTCCTGCCTTTGTTATGAACCTCTTTGAGCTCACAGTCAACAGACTAAACACACACACACACACACACACACACACACACACACACACACACACACACACACACACAAGCACATGCTCGTACACACGTATGAAGGAATACTCACAAGCGCACACACACATGCATGTGAACAAAAATGAGCTTTACACTGTTCTCTAACACTGCTGCTGGGAATGTGCAATGTTTGAGCAGAAGATGGCAGTGTTTTAACTTGAAATCACTAAAAATGAATGGTTTCTGGCTCTTTAGCACTTACTGACAGATTAAACTGTATCAACACTTATTCAAAATAAAAATGGTTGTCCAGTGATGCAACAAAAAAATCGAATTAACTAATAAAACATCCTGTCCTTCATTGCTTGTTGTGTTTGTGGCTGGTTAAATTCTTTTTTGCTATTATCACTTGTTTTATTGCATCAGCCCGGAGAACAAATGCTGTCCTAATCAGGTGTGAGTATAATATTAAATCGGGTTATGAAAGGTTTAAAATTCATCTCAATCTGGTACTACAAGGATCTGCACCAGAGGAACAACAAACGAGGAAACTCAGACTCAACTAGTCCACTGACAAGAGTAGACCCCGAAGCCGCCGCCAGGCACCACCATTTGCGCCATTTAGAATTTCAGCCGCCACCAGCCAATAATTTCGTAAGCCAAATGTAGGCCGACATCTGATAAAGTTTGGCTGAGCCGGCTAGAATTATTTGCATCAAATAATAATTCTATCACATAGAGACATGCACACACGAAATATATAAACAATACTGGATTCATAACAGCACAGTCTTGTGCTCGTTGCTATGATACACAGACTCACAGTGAATTGACGACCAATTAAAATTGCTCGTTTTCCGTACAGAAGAAGCGATGCATTTTTTCTCGCACTGAGGTGAAATGGCGGAAAGAAGCAAGCAAGGTAATTTTGATCTCACTTCTCACATACTTTCCTAATTCCTACTTACTTTTTTTTAACTTAGGCCTACCCAGACTTTTGTTAAATCTTCAGGGCACGGTTGCACAAACACCAGAATCAAAGATTGATGTTATGAACCAAATATTCTGGAACGGAGAGATTTATAGCACTGAACGTGATATTACTGACGTGATATTACAAACCACCGTTTCCACATTGCTAATTCACGACGCATGCTTCAGTGTACATTGAAGTGAAATGTGCAAAACTTTGTCCAAAATAACACTGATAACAGTGTGTGTTTATATTAAGGCGAGACACAGAAGGCAAAAACATGCCTTCCGTGCATGTTTTTTTTTTTACTGGTCAATTTTGAGATTTTTGGATATTTGTCTTCAATAGCATGTCTTTTTTTAGACTTATGGTGAAAAAAAAAGTCCGAAATACACATGTAGGTCTTTATTTTACTACACTTCGTCTGTTTGCGTCTGTAGATTTCTCATAAATTTAACAAAAGTTTGCGTTCTTAATCAACATACTTCTCTGCAATCTCTGCCGTCACCCTCTCATCACATGCACCGTTAGGAAGCTCTGCGTTGCTTGGAAATATTGAGATCTAGTAAATCACTATAACATAGACATCTGTAGACATGAAGTGGCAGCTTCAGCCATTTGCAGCTATGAAAAGTTTGGCGGCTGCAGCAGCCATTTAGGTTTTGGCTGAGCCGGCTAGCCAGCCAATAACTTCATCAGCTAGCCATTATTCTCAAAACAAATGGCTTCGGGCTCTAGACAAGAGAACAAATAAAGACATACTGATGTCAATTTGTGTGCCATTTGAAGCTGGCATGACTACTTGCACAACCTCTGATGCCAAGTACAGCCTGCCAACTCATGCCCACTGAATACTAACCACAGGTACAGCGTCTGTCCAAGAGAGCCTGCACTACCTCATTACTTGTTTACCAAGAAGAGAGATTTTGTGCTTCAGTTCCAAGACCACCAGAATGACTAATAAACAAACGAGTCAGGGTTTGGTGAAAACGGCCCCGTTAGACCCTGATGATATTAACATCATTCTGGACTCAAGGGATAGTTCACCCAAAAATAAAAAAAATTCTGTCAATAATTACTCTCCCTCATGTTGTTCCTACACCCGTAAGACCTTCGTTCATCTTCGGGACACAAATTATGATATTTTTGATTAAATCTGAGAGCTGGATCACTCCTCCATAGGCTTCTTCCGGGATTGAAACTTGTTCCCCGAAAAGTTATTAAAAACATCGTTAAAATAGTCCAAGTGACTACAGTGGCTCAATCTTAAGTTTATCAAACGACGAGAATTCTTTTTGTGCGCAAAAACAAACAAAAATAATGACTTTATTTCAACTATTCATTTCCTTCTCTGTGGACCTCGAGTGAGTTCACTAGTATGATAGCATGGTGTTTCTGTGTTGTACGTCTCACGTAGGCTCACTATTGGCCGTCGCTGGTCATGTGTGTGATGCGTGTGCCGTACAACAACAGAAGCGTACGCTGTTACACTAGTGAACTCACTCGAGGCCCACAGAGAAGGAAATGAATAGCTGAAATAAAGTCGTTATTTTTGTTATTTTTGCACACAAAAAGTATTCTCGTCATTTGATAAACGTTTCGGGGAACAAGTTTCAATCCCTCAAGAAGCCAATGGAGGAGTGATCCAGCTCTCAGATATTATCAAAAATCTCTTAATTTGTGTTCCGAAGATGAACGAAGGTCTTACGGGTTTGGAACAACATGAGGGTGAGTAATTACTGACCGAATTTTCATTTTTGGGTGAACTATCCCTTTAAAGAGGTGCTATTATG
Source organism: Siphateles boraxobius (assembly GCF_051911475.1). Classification (NCBI taxonomy): domain Eukaryota; kingdom Metazoa; phylum Chordata; class Actinopteri; order Cypriniformes; family Leuciscidae; genus Siphateles; species Siphateles boraxobius. Next base: position 4,033,810 of record NW_027508722.1, on the reverse strand, counting down.
CTTTTTTACATGTTCATCTTTCTTTAGTGTGTAATGTTGCTGTTTGAGCATGAAAAAGCTTGGCAAAGTTACAAAGCACAGAGTCCCTCCAAATTATTTACTCTATATCAGTGTCAGTGTTTCTGAACTCCCTGAAACACTATAGTCTTGCGTTTTCTTCCGGGAACGAACACGTCACAATATTCCTCATTTAAATAATTTCCGCTCAAGGCAGCAAAAAAAGAGTGCGAGGTCTGGTTGAGTTGCATTAGTTGTGTGTTGAAACTGTAAGAATGGAAAAACTGGAAGGACTTTAAGAGAGGGCCACTCTCTAAGAAAACAAAGGAAATTAACATTTGAACTCCCCCTCATGCACTATTGAGACGAAGGTCTCACCTCCCTCATCCTAATCTACATTTCTCTTCCCCATTCTTCATCCTGGCAGAGATCTCCCAAACTCACACAAGAATCTAAATGGTTTAATGTGAATGATTATCATCCATTTTTATACATGTTTGGTATTATTTTAAATGTCTCGGTGCGACTGGTACAAATGTCTCATTCCCAAAGAAGTAAACCAAAAGGTAATAAAGTTCTTAGGAAGTTAAGAAATATCTTCCACGCTGGAGGGTGTGTCTTTGAGTAAAATGGTGCTAGCAAATGGTGACTTGCAGGTAAATTTCCACTGTGGATGATGTTTAGATTTGAAATGAGGTCTGGGTATATAATGAAACGCAGCGAGAGCTCGGGCCTTTTCTATATTTGAGATCGGCCCGTGCGGCTGAGAGTTGCGAGACTCTCAGCCTCACGTATTTCTTGTTGGGTAAACTTTTTCCTCTTTGTTCTAGAGCATTTGATGTTTTGCAATGATTATCTTTGAACTGATTATGAAATTGTAATGATACATTTAACTGACATATAAAATTGTGAAGTTTGATTATACTAATTGAATTTGACATTATTTTCATTCAAGAGTTTAAATAGAATAATAAAACATTCGCTCACATTTAATGATGCACAGATATCATTAAAACCCTTTTCATTTATGGAGTCAGATGAAATAACGAGTTAATACATATGAGAAAATGTATTCCATTTAACCAAAAATACTTTGCAGCGAGAAAAGACAGTAACACGCAGAGACCTTCACCGTTAATTTGAATACCGCCATTGGATCGAGTTAGACGTCCTTACAAAACTCACGGTTATGGTAAGGGGCGGGACATTTCCGTAACACACTGGAAGCAGTTGACCAATCACAACACACTGATCCAGCCCACCAATCAAAGAACATTGTGTTTTTCAGAAGGAGGGGCTTCACAGAGAATGAAATAAATAGGTGCGTTTTCCAAAAGCATAGTTGGACAGGTCGCAAATTTTGTCGTTATCGGCATAGTTCAATGAGTCAATGAACATTCGCAAACAGCATTGCAAAGTTGTGTGTTTGGAACGACAGCTCTTGACCTGTGGTTAGAAGCATAGTTTCTTGTTTGCATGACGTGGACTTAATGAATCCCTATCTTGAAGAAAATAAGCAAGCCGACATTCAGTACGATCTATACATTTCATTTTTAATAAATACAAATTTAATTTTACGTCTTTTAGTTTGTCAAGAGGTTTAAAGCGCAGTTTTTGAAGAGTGCATATGTGCGTACATGCTCTAGTATGTAAGAACGACCCGATGATTGAATCTGGAAATAAAGCAAAATAACTGAAAAAAAAAAAAAAAAGAATTTGTCCTCAGATGCCATGTCCGTAATTTAAAGTAAACATTCTGGCATTAATTTGATCTCAAACTAATTATTTATCATCTGTGTGACATCATTAACCAATGTGGTTAAACGGCAAATTTGCAACAATATGGTTTCAGGAAACAGTCGTGATTAGCTAGTTGATTTGTTCAACCGTGCATCGTACTTTGCTAGTTACGCAGAGAATTACATCGTTGTGTGGGAAACACCCAAGAGCATTACTGACAGACTGGGAAGAGAGGTGCTGCAACTGTCAAATTTGTGAAAAATTATGTGTTTTCTGATCATTCAAGCATGAAAACCTATTCTAGTTGAGCCCAATTTACAATTAGTTTGTCTGAAAAATGGAAGTTTTTTTATTTTATTTTTTATAGGTTACTATGTTTTTCTTCCAGATGTACAGTATTGGTGGTCATTTGTTTTGTGGGCATATATACATTTATTATTCATTTAAAAATAAATAAAAACACAACAGTCATCCTCAGATGGAAAAACAATGCATTGCTAAGCAATTAGGTTGAGCACAATCTTTTGGCACAACACATAAATGCAATCATCCTTGTGGGCTTCATCCGTGTGGAAAACAAGGCTGAGCACAGCCAATGAAGGGAGAGCTGAACGGAAAGTGAAAAAATGTGGACTTGCATACAGGAAAGCCCTGGGATTCCCTCCCGGTCTAAAAGCCCCTGCTATATCTGGCAGTATGTGTCAGTGCCAATGACCAGAGACGTGACTGAGCAGTGTGTGTGAGGTGTGAGAAATAGCAACACCCTATGAAACTTTATAGACATCACTGTAGATATATTAATGAGGGTTCAGAAATAAAAGAGTTGATCTACAAATATATTCAGCTCAATATCAATAGAGATCCATACGTTTTACTTCTTTAATCACTGTAACTTCCTCTACGCTAGTATGCCATCTAAACATTTTTGCAAAAAGTCTCTTATGCTCAACATGCATTTATTTGGTCAAAAATTCAGTAAAACAGTAATATTGTGAAATATTATTATTAAAATAACTGTTTTCTATGTAAATATATTTTTACTTAATTTATTTCTCCAGAAATCATTATAATATGCTAATTTACTGCTCAAGCTACATTTCGTATTATCAATGTTGAAAACTTCATATTTTGGTGGAAACCATGATACAATTTTTTTTCTGGGTTCTTTGATAAATAGTTCAAAAGCATTTTTTTAAACCTTATAAATGTCACATTTGCACAATTTAATGTTTCTTTGCTGAATAAAAGTATTAATTTCTTGAAGAAAAATTATTGAACAGTAGCATAAATATTGAGTGAAATAGGTTTTCTGTCTACATTTTGTAAGATGCCTTCACGCAGGATTGGTGAACACTGAGTGGGTCGGTCTAAACATTCCCTATTTTGCATATTTAATTTTGTCTTCACGAAGTAGCCCACTGCTCCCCATCAAGAGGTCCAAACGCTCCGGTTGAAATGAATATCCGTAGGCAGTGGGAAAAGGCACATAGTTGACTTCTAAGCATGTGGAATGTGCGGTCACGGTTAAACTTAGCAATATGACGTGACTTAATATGCAAGAAGACCTTCACAGTGAGGGTTGAGTATTCACAGACGGTCTATAATGAATGTCTGCTGAGAGAAAACTGAAAGTTTCACTGTGACACGATAGTTTCACGCAGCCTGATTCTGGCTGTTCTCTGAGACGAGAATAAACCAAACGGGTGATAAATCTGTTTCACGTAAACTTGTGGGATGAGGCAAAAGTTTAGTACAGTACCTGACAAAAGTTTGGAAACTTTACTGGTGGCTCTGCTCTAAGGGGTCGAGACTCTGCTTTTTTGAGCATAGAAGCTTCAGGACTTTCCAAACACTGTTATAGAAGCAATGTGTTGCAAGGGTACAGCTTTCCCACTGACACTTTAATGACTCAGGGACGACGAGGCTTCAAGCTTAGTGCTTAAGTTGTTAATTCGAGAGCTACAAGCAGAGAGCCGTGAGAACGGAACGATTGCTAATGCGCGTCACCTGCGCGCCACAGCGGCCTCGAGTGTCTCACGGAGGAACTCCGGATTAAAAAAAAGGAGAAGCAACGACAGTGAAGGATGAGAGAGGACCAGGCCCGGACTATTTGTCCACTATTTGTGTGTGCGGCAGCTGTTCATGAGAGGCTGCCGCTTTACTTAAATTTTGTGTTTGTTTATTTTTATGCTTAAAGTTATTTTTGATCGTTTGGTGGTTCCCGCCTCCTCCTTCCCTAAACAACATACCTTGCTACATTGGTTCCGAAACCTGGGAGCAAGGAGGAATGCGCTGAGATAGAGCCCTCGCCGCTGTGGGAAACCTGCGGTTACCGGGCGGACGGCAGCAGCAAACGGTGGCGACTCCTCCGCTCCCTCACGGACGGCGGCCCTCCAGTAGTGACTGTCCCTCCGGCATCTCACTCCTTTTATCAATCAGGAGTTCTAGGGTTACAGGGTCCTTAGAAGGGAATGAGACGCAGTCTTTGGGCATGCCTGCATTTCTTCCTTCAGACAATACAAATCTGAAGACGTTAATGCGTAAACATTATGGGAAGCCGCTAGCCAGACGGATTTAACCTTTGTCAGCTGAAGACCCAAGTTTGGTACCAAGCACAATGTTCTCTCACCATTCTTGATTTCTAACAGTTCTTGACCCTAGACATTTTGCAAGACTATACAAAAGCATTTAAATATAATTTTTCCTCCCACTTTTTCACCATGACCCTTTAAGGGCTCTATAGTTGTCATAATTACAGGTAGTTGATCTCTGGGGGCAGTTCTGTCCACAATGTATAGTCAAATTGAGCCACACAAACACACATATTGAGAAGCACAGTCTGTCTGAACTTCCGGTCTCTCCGAAAACAATGCCACAGCCGGACGCCCCTCCCTGCCCAGCCAAAACAATGACAACCTTTACTCTTGCTTTAACATGGAAATATTCAGCACAATACCTGACAGCAAATGAAGTGTACTTACGAATTAAACCTTCACTTGACCTCCCAATCTACATTATTCTCCTAGAAAAACACTTCAGAGAGTTTCAGACTCAAAAAAGAACATAGCAAAGTTCACTATGATCAGACCGGAGTGGATGTACCTTTCAGAGCCGCAATCTCATGCTGAATGGATCTGGACGTCATGACTGGATGGTGAACTTCTTCAGGTGTCCTGCTCCCTGTCTCTGTCTGTCCTCGAGCACCTGCTGCCAGATGACAAAGTTCTCTCTCTGTCTTTTTCTTCAGTCTTTTGGCTTGAGGTCATGCGGTCGGCCTGAGGTCTTATTCCTCCTCTTCCTCACACTCATATGGTCTCACACCCACTCTCTCTCTCCCTGCGCTGGAATCTGTCCGTGTGCCGCCCATCCCTTCTACCAAACTCATCCCTGAACTGCGAGCATCCTGTCTGAGCCAATCCTAGCATTTATATTCATGAAGGCCTGGCCAATCCCTGCACTGCTGCACGCATATATTAGTGATCAAAGATATGAGCAAAAGCAATATGGACAGAAAAGGATCTTCACAATACTTATACAACTTAAAGTAAGCAATTTATAAAAACTGCCAAAGAAAACTGCTCATATAAAATAAAGAAAATGTATGAGAGCAAGAACACTTATATATGTCTATGAACTCAAAACTCTTCATCAATTAAACATGTCTGGAAATTTGAAAGAAATTAAAATTCCCTTCTCACATTTTTTTTACATAGACTACCGTTTGGGGTCAGTAAGATTTTTTTTTTATTATTATTATTCAGCAAGAATGCATTAATCTAAAGTGACAGTAAAAACATTTATAATGTTACTTACAACAGATTTGTATTTCAAATAAATGCTGTTCTTTTGAACTCTTTATTCATCAAAGAATCCTAAAAAAAACATGTATCACCGTTTCCTCAAAAAAATATTAGTAATGTTTTTAATATGGATGAGCAGCAAATCATCATATTAGAATGATTTCTGAAGGATCATGTGACACTGAAGACTGGAGTAATGATGCTGAAAATTCAGCTTTGTTCACAGGAATAAATTAAATTTTAAAATATATTTCAATAGAAAATCGTAATTTTAAAATGTAACAATACTTCATAATATTATATATATATATTTTTTTATCAAATAAATGCGGCCTTGGTGAGCAGAAGATACTTCTTTCAGAAATATTAAAAAAAAATCTTACAGATGCCAAACTTATTTTAAAACTGATTTTAAAAGATACATTAACTTTAAAGCTCATTTCAATTAATCTCTGAAAGTTTGATGAATTTATTAAAAATATTAAATACAATACAACTGAGCTTATTTATTAACATTCTTAAGTAATAAAAAAAAAGTAAACAGGAACATTAGATAAAGTCAATAAACAAATATGTTATGCAGTCTTGCATAAAAAAAATCTTAAAGTAACATCATATAATTTCTAAAATGGCTTTAATAACAATAAAACATCAAAACATTTTATATAAAAAACATGTCTAAAATAATTAATAGTAATAATTTTGTGCTCTCCTCATGCAGTCATTGGTTATATTATCGTTTCTCAAATAACTCACTATATTCATTTTTTTAGGCCTAGAGACCAAAAGCAAATCAGAGAAAGCATTTTTCAGCTGTTCAAAGCAGAGCTCATCTCTGAAGATTGCTCCCTTGGACATTGCAAAAACAAACATCCTACAAAGGCGAACACATTCTCAGCATAGTTCTCTTCAAACTCAATAAAACTCAGTTATTGGCCAATAACAAAAAGTATTAACTGTACATCAGAATGTGCACACACAGTTTGAGAGTCATTTCATCTGAACTACCCATATATCAGTTTAAATGCATTGAAACCACAACACTGTCACATCACAAAGTCATTTTCAAACATTTGTTTTTCCTCTCTTTGAATAAAATGTATCATGTATTGATGAACTGTAACTCATGATGTCCATTCCTCTACCGGAATCTCTCCTATCCAGAATTAATGATCTGGGAATATGCCAAAACGTACTGACAAAGAGTCTGGCCAGGACTGAGCTTCCAGTGTTCAGAGTGAATCACATATAGACACAGCAAATCAACACACAAATCATTTAGCCCTAACCAGCAGAACAAATGTGTGAATTAGCAAATCCATCTGTGCACAAACTGTCCTACTGATCCGAATGCAACAATTGATCTAGAGGGATTTACCTAGAAATTCAATCTGCTTGTGTTTTATGAATAATGTGCAATGAATGCATGTAAGAATCCTGTATGTTTGAGAGGAGCCACGGACACCAACAGAGGTTATTGGAGTCGGCGTACACGATCACAGAGAGGAACCCATCAGTCTGTCTGTGTCAGTGCCCTCCAAAAGCAGCTCTATGGATGTCCTGAACACATGCCATCCTGCTGAGGTCACCCCATCCACAAACGCATCTAAACACTCTGCTGATCTGGTTGTTTGTGCTCCGGACTCCACGTCTATCTATGGACCGTGAACGAACAGAAGTAGAGCTAAGCGAACACACTCGTATCTGAGCAGATGAGGCACTGGATGAGCAGCAGAGAAATGACGTGTGTGTGTGTTTTTTCTTGTAATGCGCTATTCTTGTTTATTTTTCCATCAGCATTTTCTTTAAAGTCAGCATGAAATGTAAATTCACCCAATATATTTTTTAAATGCGTGTTCCCTTAATGTGATCAATTGATCCATCTACAGTATAGGCTTCTTTTTTAACGAGAACCTCTAATGCTTTTTTACATTTTCAGCTCTCTTTAATGTGTAATGTTGCTGTTTGAACATGTAAAAGTTTTGCAAAGTTATAAAGCACAAAGTCACTGCAAAGGTTCTATAATTCTCTATATCAGTGTCACTGTTTCTGAACTCGCTGAACTCCGCATGCATTGTAGCATCGAGAAGAACGGTGCTTCGGCAGCTTCGGGAACGAACACATCAACCAACCAATCAGAGCACATTGTGCTTTTCAGGAGGAGGAGCTTCATAGAGACTAAGAGCATTACTGACAGACTGGGAAGAGAAGAAAAAATATGTTTTTTGAACATTAAAGCATGAAAGATCAAGACTTTGAAAAAGGGCATAATAGGTCCCCTTTAAAATGTTTTGACCTCATTGTTTAATCAGATGTCATAACTGTTTCTTCCGGTGAAATGTCAGATTTCTCTGGTAACGTATGCAAGACATCTCCATCATTTAGTGCTCTTAAACCCCGCCCCTGCAAGCTAACATTCATTTGCATACACTTTTAAGTGCCACGCCCACATTTCAACATCCAATAAACAAGTGATGCATAGAACCAAGTCCCGAGCTACGTTAATCCGTTGCACTCAGAATATGGAAAAGAGAGATGGTGCTACTTCAGTTTCATTGTGACTTCAAAACATTTTTTAAAGGGGTCATGCTATCATCAACTTTTTAATAGAAGTGGAACGATCCGCCTTTTTTGCCTCCGATACCGATTCCGATTCCTGGGATTCAGTACTGGCCGATACCGAATACCGATCCAATACTAAAATAATAATTAAAAAAACAGTGCCAAATTACCTAATAAACTGTATCTGTATGCCTCACTGTGGGGAACAGACTGTGATTATTATTTTGTTAAAGGCATCAAGCTTGACAAACATTATTTTCCTAACTTTGTGAAACAATATACAGACAAAATATATACTATATAATTAAAAGACATTTCTTTTCAAATTTTAAGCGCAACTTTTTAAAGGGACTATGTGTGTTTTTTTAGGTATTTTATTATCTAAAATCAATATTTTGATTCATATGTCCTCAATGGTGTACAAATACCTCTGCCAATTATCTGACTTATCCTCGTAAACTAAGAATTTATTATCTTTATATACATGGGTAGGTCCACGCAGGCTTCCATGTCGTTCCGCCATCTTGAAAATCTATAATAGCAGAGAGGGTCAAAAAGTACTAGACCAGAGCCTCCTTCAGAGCCAGCGTCACGTAACTGAAAGCAGCAGAAACGGAGGAGCAGAGCAGTGAGATGCGCTTCACGGCCCCGGCAAGTCAGTCAGTAATTCATACTGTAACATTCGTTTGTTCGTTGTGTCAAGTTGCAGTTTGTTTGAAATAAAAAACCTGTTCACCTGAAGGAAAACTCAAGGTTTTGGTACATAACAGCTACCGTAGATGCAACACACATTTGAAAAAGCGAGGCGCTGGAGAGCACAATTCGTTTGAATGCAAAATACAATTTCACTGCTAGATGGGAGAAATTCCTACACAATGTCCCTTTAATGAAGCAGCAACATATAATAGATTGGACAGAACAACTAAGGCTATCAATAAACTGCCATTGCGCAAAAGTTTTGTATTATGAAAGGCTACAATTCAGAGCGGCATCAAACACTTATGAATGATGTGTTTGAAGCAACATGGAGTCACGGCGCGCAGCGCTTCGCATTGAAAAGTTCAAAGAACAAAGGGAAGATATATATATATATATATTTATTTATTAGTTTGAGCCTTTTAACAGTTTTAAATTCCAGTTAATGTGCGAGTGAAGATAATGTATAATGCTCTCCACTCCAGTGTTGTGTTCTAACAGAGTGGTTCTCAATCCTGGTCCTGGGGACCCGCAGCTCTGCACATTTTATATGTCTCCTTTATCTGACACAGCCAGTTCAGTCAATAGAGCTCTTTAACGAGCTAGTGATCTGAATCAGGTGTGTTAAATGAGGGAGACATACAAACTGTGCAGAGCTGTGGGTCCCCAGGACCAGGATTGAGAACCAGTAACAAGTGAAAATCCAGAAAGATAAAGTCCTTTTATGCAAACCATAGACCTTTATCTACAGATCTACAGTATAATAATAGGTTTCATCGTGTTGACTGTCGTAACTGCTGTTTGAATGCCGAATGGAGAATGACTGACAGCCGCCACGGAGGGAAGCACTCAGATGAAAATTCATTTAACGACTTAAATCTGTACCTCACATTAAACTATATGTAATGGCGTCAGAAAACTTGGAATATACACGAAAACATTATCAAAAGTCTCAAAACTCATAATTGCAATCAATCTGAGAGAGTGGCACATTCTCTACAATCATTCTCAAGATGTGGAAGAGCACATTTAAACTCAGTGGGTTTCTAAGGGTTCAAACCACTTAAAACCCATGAACGTTTGTGACCATGTGTTGGGGAAGCCCAGGCCTTGAAAGACCATTTCTTCCCGGTGAGGAATGCTGGGAATGGAGGAAAGAGGAACACTCACAGGTTTCCTTTGTTTCGCATTTCACGTCAGCACCTAGCAAACACAAACACCGCATCAGAGACGAGGTCAAGGGCAAGTGCCACATTAGCAGGGGCTTCAGTTCAAACTGTGACGCACGCAAACATCTGGAAACCCTGTATGTTTTACTGCAGTTTGCATGAATGGAAAATAAAGAGATTCCCCTCGTGTTTTGCTGCTGTTATGGAGGAACCCGTCCACTAGAGGCTGTGCTCACACAGTCAAATGACAATGTGTTAGTCGTCTTTCAGTCTGAACAGGCCAAATCCTCTGTGATAAAGACAAACAGAAGAAACAACAAATGACGTCAATGACATTAAGGATATCATCAAAGTGTCTTTAGATGGCTGACTGCGGATATCTAAATACAGTTCTGAGTGAAAGTTCAATGACTAGGCAACAAAAACACTGCTTATCTCACTTTTACAACAGTTCTTCAGGCACTGGTCCAATACGCACACAATGGCTGCGTCCGAAAGCTTAGGCAGCGACTTGTTGCCTCATCAAGTAATGACTTTGTAGGCAACGTTTGGCACGAGGTACCTCACAAGACTGATTTCAGACAGACTTCTAAATAGATAGAGCTTAAAGGATTAGTTCACCTCAAAATGAAAATTTCCTAATAATTTACTCACCCCAATGCCATCCAAGATATCCATGTCTTTCTTTCCTCAGTGGAAGAGAAATTAAGTTTTTTGAGGAAAACATTTCTGGATTTGTCTTCAAATAATGGACTTCAATGACAACCAACGTTTTGAAGTCCAAATCAATGCAGTTTCAAAGGTCTTTGAAGTGCTTCAACGGACTGTGCACGATCGCAGTTGAGGAGGAGGGGCCAATATAGCGAAACGATAGGTCATTTTCCAAAAAAAAAAAAAATTATGTATAGATAGATAGATAGATAGATAGATAGATAGATAGATAGATAGATAGATAGATAGATAGATAGATAGATAGATAGATAGATAGATAGATAGATAGATAGGTCCTTCTCAAAAAATTAGCATATTGTGATAAAGTTCATTATTTTCCCTAATGTAATGATAATTTAACTTTCATATATTTTAGATTCATTGCACACCAACTGAAATATTTTAAGTCTTTTATTGTTTTAATACTGATGATTTTCGCATACAGCTCATGAAAACCCAAAATTCCTATCTCAAAAAAATTGCATATCATGAAAAGGGTCTCTAAACGAGCTATTAACCTAATCATCTGAATCAACTAATTAACTCTAAACACCTGCAAAAGATTCCTGAGGCTTTTAAAAACTCCCAGCCTGTTTCATTACTCAAAACCGCAATCATGGGTAAGACTGCCGACCTGACTGCTGTCCAGAAGGCCATCATTGACACCCTCAAGCAAGAGGGTAAGACACAGAAAGAAATTTCTGAACAAATAGGCTGTTCCCAGAGTGCTGTATCAAGGCACCTCAGTGGGAAGTCTGTGGGAAGGAAAAAGTGTGGCAAAAAACGCTGCCCAACGAGAAGAGGTGACCGGACCCTGAGGAAGATTGTGGAGAAGGACCGATTCCAGACCTTGGGGGACCTGCGGAAGCAGTGGACTGAGTCTGGAGTAGAAACATCCAGAGCCACCGTGCACAGGCGTGTGCAGGAAATGGGCTAAAGGTGCCGCATTCCCCAGGTCAAGCCACTTTTGAACCAGAAACAGCGGCAGAAGCGCCTGACCTGGGCTACAGAGGAGCAGCACTGGACTGTTGCTCAGTGGTCCAAAGTACTTTTAAAGACTAAAAGAAAAAATAATAACAAGAACCGTACAGAACCGAAAACCGTGACCCTAAAACCGTGATACGAACCGAACCGTGGGTTTTGTGAACCGGGCCACCCCTAATATATATATACTTTTTAATCACAATTGTTCGGATTGAACTGATCTGCAACGCGCCGGGAACTACGTCATCACGCTGAAAGGTCGCCCTCGATGTCGCCGGCGCCGGCGGAAGTACCGCCCCACTCGTCCGTGCGAAGGAGGATAGTTAGGGGCCAAGTACCGAAGGTGCGGGCACCTATTGTATCTGTTCCGGTTCTTCTTATTATTATTCTTCCGACTGGGCGTCTATGGCAGCCCATAGAACCGTTTGCGGGAAAGTTGTTTTGGTTTGACATTCTGATAGAGGACAGTCCCAACATTAAATACACCAATTTTGGTGTCTCTAACTCATTCCCTCTAGCACCACCACCTGTCCGAAATTTCACTTTTATTATGCTAATAACTTTTGAACCGTGTGGCCTGTCAACAAAATTATTTTTTCCTCTGATTCCAGAGCTTATGATGATTCGATTGCACCCTATGACGTCATTTTCCATCATAAGAATATGGCCGCCATTTTGAATTGTTCAAAAAACCTACTTTTTCTTACTCGTCCTAGACGGTTTGTCCGATTTTCACCAAAATTGCACCAGATCATCTTCATGCAGTGGGGACAAAAATATATGGAATTCAAGTTGATTCGTCAAACCATTCTCGTGCAAATTAATTTTACATAGCGCTTGCGAAAACAAACGTAAGGCTGTATCTCCGCAACGCTTTATCGTATTGAGACCAAACTTGGTCCATGTCATCACAAGCATGACTTGAGGCTACATGTTGCGTTTCGGCACAGCGTCACCTACTGGTCTGGAGATACAGAAAAAGGTTATTTTTGCTTATAACTTCTGAACGGTTTGTCCAAAAATCATAAAAGTGGTCTCGTTAGATTCAGGGCGTCATGTCGAGTTGAGCGATATCCAGATTACCCAGATCAGCCATTTTGGCTGTCGGTCATTTTAAATTATGTGCTAAAAGCTTTATTTTCTGAACGCATGGATGAATTTTTACGAAACTCGGTATCGGTCATCAGAACCATGCCCTGAAGGAGCCTGAGAAGTTTCGAAACAGCGCCACCTAGTGGTACATTTTATTTTTCAAATGCTTATAACTGTGGGTGTGGTTGACTTATTTTCACGGGAGTCATCTCGTTAGGTTCCTGAATTCTTGACAAGTCCACATATATTAAGCATGCTAGGTTTTGCCTTACGGTTTGTGTAGCGTTGTGATTTAGCGCTTAAACTTTGCCGATATCTTCGAAACCGTTAGTCCGATCGAGACGAAACCATCGTCAGAAGTTAGCAACCATAGCTGGTTAACTAAACACCAATGCCCAAATGCCAAAATATTGATAGTAAGGGGTAGTAAAATTCAATCAAAGTCATGTGTCAGTCATTTTTTATGTGTTTTTTCATATAAATGTCTATAACTCCAAAGCGAATTGAGATATTTTCACCAAATTTGGCACACACATGTATGATCTCATTGCTGACACATGAAAAATGTGTGATTTTGCCTCTTGGTGGCGCTATAATAGAACAAAACATGAAATTCCCATTGACTTCAATAGAGTTTTGTGATGTAAAATGCTATACTTAAATGCATTGCTGTAACATTATGAAAGTCACAATATGCCACCAGCTCCATCCCCTGAAGGTACTCAAAAGATTGAGACAGCGCCACCTTTTGGTCAAAAGTTATAATTAAATATACAAAACTGCTAATAAATTTTGAATGAATTTGCCTATTGTAATGACTCTGGTCTTAATTGATTCCTTGGGTTATGCCGAAAACAAAGATACCAATTTTGCCAAATTCAGCCAAACTTCCTGTCCGCTATCTTGATTGTCACTAAATACCTACTTTTTCGAACTGCTCGTAGACCGTTTGTCCAATTTTCACCAAAATAGAATCGTATCTTCTCCAGACCGTGCTGACTAAAATTTATGGATTTTGTGACGATAGACGAAACCGTTTTCACATACCGCAGCATCAAAGTTGAGGCATGCTGCCAAAATGACTATTCAGCCTTTATCTCTGCAATGCCTTGACATTTTGAAACCAAACTTTGAATGTGTCATTGTCACCTCACTCTGACCACATCACATCTATTTCGTAACTGCGCCACCTATAGGTCGAAAGTGATAAACCATTAAATCATCTTATAAGTTACTTTGTATATGATTTTTCAGCCATTTCCCCAAAATCCTCTTAAAATGTCTTTAACTGCTCCTTGCTGCAGTTGGTCTGAAACTCCCAGACATGTTGGCATGTCTTGTCGCCTTCTTTTGCGCTTGGCCCCATAATGGCTGCTTGCAGCTATATTTCAAATTGTATTGGTCGCTTTGTAAACAGTGGGGCGGTACTTCCGCCAGCGCTGGCGACATGGTCATGACCTTTCAACGTGATGACGTAGTTCCCGGAGCGTTGCAAATCCGCTCAATCCGATCAATTTTAGTTAAAAAGTATATATATATATATATATATATATATATAATTTATTTATTTATTTATTTAATCACTACAATAGTCATTTCTCGCTAGAAATTACATCAGAAGTGGAAAACGTTGGTCAAAAATATACATTTACACACTAATGTCTATTTCTGTTTTAATTACAGTGATGAATCAGTGTTTCCCATTTTCTACTCGACTAATCTGTCTCACCACAATTTCACATTGAACCTAAAAGATCACACGTTGTGTTGTGGGCCATTGCTTTGGCAAAGCATCTGTCAATCGAGCAGAAAATGAAATCACGAGTGCGCTTATCACACTGCAGAAGCTGATTTATATAAATGTGTGTATAGATTAGTTTGTTGCGGCAGGTTTCAGAGTGAAGCACAGTGAGTTTGTGCAAGCAGCTCATGATTCGTGTTCAGAGTGGCTCCGTTCACAGTAAATTTACTAGTACATTTTTGACTGCTCCTTTATATAATTTTAAGGCGAGACACGGCAGGCAAAAACATAGTTTTTTTTTTTCACTGGTCAATTTTGAGATTTTTGGATATTTGTCTTCAATAACATGTCTTCCTTCAGACTTGTGGTGAAAAAAAGTCAGAAATACACATTTAGGTCTTTATTTTACTACACTTTGTCTGTTTGCGTCTATAGATTTCTCATAAATTCAACAAAAGTTGGCCTTCTAAATCATCCCGCTGCTCCGCGATCTGCACCCTGTCATCACACACACCGTTAGAAACACACTTTCTCTCTTTAAGGCTACTGACAGTATATTCTGATTTACAGGATAATAAAAGTAGATATCCACAAATCCCTCTGTAATTTTTCCCACATCTAATATGTGAACAAAATGAAAAAAGAATTTTGAGCCTGGCTTTATCCAATACTCAGATTTAGTTTTTTTAAATATATGCAAATTAGCACATATTTAATTAGATAATGCCTAATTTGCATATTTAAACATTAAATTACAGAAAACTTGTAATACATTTTTTTCTCATCTTAATGATAATCAACTGGGAAAGTTTAATGGTGATATCTGATAGTTAAAACTTTTACCCTCTTCACCTGTAGTGTCTCGCCTTAAGTTGCATACATTTTGTTATTGCAGTGTTACATTTGTTGCAATTTTGCACTTTGATTTTGACAAACACTCAGTTTGAGATATTAGAGTATTGTGTGTACGTTATCACTGGATAAAACAAAAGGCTAATCTTTGAAATCACAATTGTATTGCATTACTTTGTTTTAAACCCAAAGTCTTTCCCCATTTCTCCATTAATAATTATTCAGTTATTTGTAAGGTACAATGTTATTATAAATTCATTTTAATGTAGCTAGCTACGTTTTGATAGTAACTTGTAGTGTAGCTGACTACTTTTTCAGAAGGGTAGCTTGACTGTATTTTAACTACTTTAAGAGTAGCTTGAAGCTTAAAACAGTTTCAAAGTAACTTCCCCAATTCTGTTCGTGGGCAGCCAATGAAAACCATAGCGTGGCATTATACAAATTTGTTACAAACCAGCGCAGTTTTGTGCAGGATGTAAAACTGGACTGAAATCTAGACACAAACAAATAAATTGTAATGAAATAAACACCTAAATGTATTTTGGGTGTTTTCTTTCCACTAGTCTGAAAAATCTTGGGTTATTTTTTCTACCCAAATCCTGGGTTGAGGTTTTTGGGTCAATTTTTGGGGATATTTTTTCAGTGTTTGGGTAGATTTTGTTTTAACCAGCTCCTGGGTCAGACGTAACAACCCAGTATTTGGGTAGTTTTTGTGTTACCCAGATCCTGGATCAGATTTAACAACACAATTACAGGTTTGTGTAAATTTTTTGTATCTATAAATTCGTTATTGTTCTGCATTTCGTTTAATCTTATGTAAAGCAACATACAGGGGCGCGATGTGATTGACATAAACGAGTCGCGTCTATCTTTTCGCGTTAAGAGACTTTTTTTTTTTTTAAATACAGAATTTAAATGCTTAGAAAGTTAAAATATGTTATTATAACTGTATATAAAATATGATAA